>NC_134355.1:63342396-64792396 GCF_048569485.1 Anomaloglossus baeobatrachus | reverse complement strand
CA
The DNA here is from genome assembly GCF_048569485.1 of Anomaloglossus baeobatrachus. Lineage (NCBI taxonomy): Eukaryota > Metazoa > Chordata > Amphibia > Anura > Aromobatidae > Anomaloglossus > Anomaloglossus baeobatrachus. The sequence continues at coordinate 64,792,394 of NC_134355.1, read as the reverse complement.
CCACATTCACAAACCACACAGTCAGGTGCTTTCCCACTGGATTGACCTAGGGTAGACGGGGGTGGCCATCATGAGGCATGGGACTTTCCCGGTCACTAGGACAACCACCTGGGGGGCCGGCACCACTTGGGGAAAAGGAAGGAGCATCTTCACATTTTAGTTAGTCATCCCTGAGCACAGCTTGGGGTGAGGAGCACAGTCAGGACCTCGGCCCAGGCATTTTTCTACCTTGCACTTCTGGAGCACCACAGGACCCGCGGCTTGGAGCAGGCAGCTCAGCAAGGGTTCTCTACAGCTAGTGGGGATTTCAGGGTTTGCTGAGAGTGCAGGAAACACCCACAGCCCGTTCCATCTTGCATACATGGGATTGGAGGGACTCCAACCAGAAAGGACACACAGTGGGAACACCGGTGGTGATCTCTGAATTATCCGGGATCGGCTGGGGCCCATCACGACAGAGACCGGCACACCAAGGGTGACAACTGGACTGTGAGTAAAGTACCTGGAACCGCAATTACTGTCAGTCCATCATCCAACAGCCACTACTAACCCCATCATCCTCCCTGGGGCCTAGCTCTACTTGTGGGGAGCTGAACCATCCCGGCTGCGACACCATCCACCCCAGAGGACAGCAACAGCAGTGCTAATCCTTGACCGTACGCAACAGGTGGCATCATGAGACAACAACCCCCAACATCCTTCATCCTCATCTCCCCACCATCATCCCATCCATCCATCCCTTTTTGTGGACACCTTGGGGTCACGAAATTTGGCAGGGCCACCCGTGACAATCCCCTAACCCTCACCAGCCCGGTGACGAGTATCTCCCAAGGCCCCGTAGGGTGGTCCACCTACATGCTAAGGGAACCGAATAACAAAGGAAACTAACACCCTTGTGAATAGTCACTGGCCTCATTAGCATATGATAAAATATCTTTAGAAATCTATGCTACTATATGGTGGGATGGTTAGGCAGGGATTAGAAATATGCACCCAGAACTGCTCATGGTTCTGGGTGCATATTGCACCTGACAGGTTCCCTGTAAGGACACATTACAAGTGCTACCTTCAGAAAAGTTACTCCAGTCAAGTGCTGGTGTATATTCTGATGTAATTTATGTCATTGAGGAATGGTACATTTTCATGAAGATGGCAGGCGGTGTTTGCTCCGTCCCATCCTAGATCCTTAGTGAAACCAGCTGGAACTGGTGTAAAAAGACCAAAACTTGCAAAAATTTTGCTACATTTCAAGTAATTTTTTGGCGTAAACACCTTAATGAATAGGGGCCATTGTTCCAAGTTCAACATTTTTAAGGCAATCTGTCAAATGTGTTTAGCAAAGAAAACAGAGATTCCAGAGATGTAGTTTTTATCTTTGCTCACTTTACACTCCCCAAGTAAGGAGACTGTTCTTTGTATGCTAATGAAGTGTGGCGCCCTGGACAAGCCAGGGGCCACAGGTAACAACACACACACACCCCCACCCCCAGCAGTTCACAGCAGTCATCCCCAGTGAGACCTGATTTCTTCTCTCGGGTTCAGACAGACACATCAGGTGGGCGGAGTCAAGCAGATAGGCACGCCCACCCAGAAGTCTAGCTGGTCTGAGGCAGGAAACAACGCAGACAAGTCCAGGCAGAGGAAGAGAGAGGAGGTCTGCAGAGAGGCAGACGCAGACTGGGGCCTAGGTCCCTCGTGTAGCCAGCGAGGCAGACGGTAGTGGCTGTCTGCAGGGGCCGGAAAGACAGTCTTGGTGGAACCGTAGGTAGCCGGGACAAGGTAGTGGCCCGTCCGGTACCGAACCGGGGAGCCAGCTGGAAATCGGAGCACAGGAGGAGCGTACACGAAGGTGAAGGAAAGGACTTACACTACCAATCTGGGGTCAGGGGAAGAACACCGCAGCCGTCTGTGGGACCCGTCCATCCAGCCGTTTGTTTTACCGGAGACTTTGCTTTCATCATTGGCTGAGTGAGTACCACCGTGCCGTGCGGCACCGACCTGCCCCCGCGACCCTGCACCTCATCAGGCCCCGTAGCCCGCCTGCCATCCCTAACCCTCACCGGGCCCCGGGACAACCAACCCCCTACCCACGGAGGGGAGAAACAACATCCAAGCTGCTCCCTGTCATCACTCCCGGGATCCCCATCCAGAGCAGCGGTCGTGTCACAACCTCACCACAACCGTGGGTGGCGTCACGGACAATATCCCTAAACCAAACCACCCCCTTTCACTCACGGGCAAGGAACGCCGCTCGAGTCCCCGGGATCCGGCCCATCGCTCGAGCCACCGAGCAGCAGCAGCAGCCGGACCCGAGCAGTGGGTGAGTGCAGCGTCCCCTCCTACGCCCGCGACAACTTGGCGTTACGAACAGGATCTTACCGCTTTGCCGTCTGGTAGAGGTGCGCCTTGTGACCGCCGGAGGTGTCTGGCCGAAAATTTTGAGAAGCCGCCATTTTGGGCGCGAAAAGTCCCCGCTCGAGCGTCTCTTCGAGCAGTGGAGGCGCGAAAGCCGAAACCCCGCCCCTGTAGAGGAAGAGCCGGAAAAAGACTAAGGGGGACGGACGGCGTCTAGCCGCATGTGAACCGCGGATGTGGAAGCAGGGACGCCAGGACTCTGCAAGTATTTGGTTCCTGGAGCACCGCTGCACGAGATGTCCCGTCCGTCCGGCACCGCTGAAACCTCAGTGCCCGTGCCCGTGGCCAACGCCCTGACCGACCCGTTACCCCTGTCACCGGTAGCGGAGCTCGCAGCGTCTGTGGGGGAGGGCCCAGATCTGGGGTCCCCAGGCCTTACCTTCGTCACCGCCCTGCCACCGGTCCTGGCTTCCATCCCGGCCGCACCGCTGATGACGACGGCCCCGGCAGTCCGCCTGGCCGCGATGGAGATGACGACGGCTCCGGCAGTCCGCCCGGCCGCAACGGCAGCGAAGCACCCATCCCGTTAACGAATCTGGGCCAGTTCTTGGACTGGGGTCAAGGGGTGCTGCCCATTTGCTTAGGGGCAGCATCAGGGCCAGGTTGTTTGGGTGGGTGCCTGAAGGACCCGTTCCGTCGTTATTATCAAAAGTGTATTGTTGCAACGGTTGAAGTGATATGCCTCCCGTAAGGGAAGTTGTATGAAAAAATGCATGTGTGAAAATGTTTAAAAAAATGTTTTATTCTTTTTCAGTTCATGAAAAATAAAACCGTTGATGGACGGGCAGCCCACGGACGGTCTGCATTTCACTAAGGGGGAATGTGACGCCCTGGACAAGCCAGGGGCCACAGGTAACAATACACACACACCCCCACCCCCAGCAGTTCACAGCAGTCATCCCCAGTGAGACCTGATTTCTTCCCTCGGGTTCAGACAGACACACCAGGTGGGCGGAGTCAAGCAGATAGGCACGCCCACCCAGGAGTCTAGCTGGTCTGAGGCAGGAAACAACGCAGACAAGTCCAGGCAGAGGAAGAAAGAGGAGGTCTGCAGAGAGGCAGACGCAGACTGGGGCCTAGGTTGGAGCCTAGGTCCCTCGTGTAGCCAGCGAGGCAGACGGTAATGGCCGTCTGCAGGGGCCGGGAAGACAGTCTTGGTGGAACCGTAGGTAGCCGGGACAGGGTAGTGGCCCGTCCGGTACTGAACCGGGGAGCCAGCTGGAAACCGGAGCACAGGAGGAGCGTACACAAAGGTGAAGGAAAGGACTTACACTACCAACCAGGGGTCAGGGGAAGAACACCGCAGCCGTCTGTGGGACCAGTCCATCCAGCCGTTTGTTTTACCGGAGACTTTGCATTCATCATTGGCTGAGTGAGTACCACCATGCCGTGCAGCACTGCGCTGCCCCCGCCACCCTGCACCTCATCAGGCCCCGTAACCCGCCTGCCATCCCTAACCCTCACCGGGCCCCGGGACAACCAACCCCCTACCCATGGAGGGGAGAAACAACATCCAAGCTTCTCCCTGTCATCGCTCCCGGGATCCCCGTCCAGAGCAGCGGTGGTGTCACAACCTCACCACAACCGTGGGTGGCGTCACGGACAATATCCCTAAACCAAACCACCCCCTTTCACTCACGGGCAAGGAACGCCACTCGAGTCCCCGGGATCCGGCCCATCGCTCGAGCCACTGAGCAGCAGCAGCAGCCGGACCCGAGCAGTGGGTGAGCGCAGCGTCCCCTCCTACGCCCGCGACAACTTGGCGTTACGAACAGGATCTTACCGCTTTGCCGTCTGGTAGAGGTGCGCCTTGTGACCGCCGGAGGTGTCCGGCCGAAAATTTTGAGAAGCCGCCTTTTTGGGCGTGAAAAGTCCCCCTCGAACGTCTCTTCGAGCAGTGGAGGCGCGAAAGCCGAAACCCCGCCCCTGTAGAGGAAGAGCCGGAAAAAGACTAAGGGGGACGGACGGCGTCTAGCCGCATGTGAACCGCGGCTGTGGAAGCAGGGACGCCAGGACTCTGCAAGTATTTGGTTCCTGGAGCACCGCTGCACGAGATGTCCCGTCCGTCCGGCACCGCTGAAACCTCAGTGCCCGTGCCCGTAGCCAACGCCCCGACCGACCCGTTACCCCTGTCACCGGTAGCGGAGCTCGCAGCGTCTGTGAGGGAGGGCCCAGACCTGGGGTCCCCAGGCCTTAACTTCGTCACCGCCCTGCCACCGGTCCCGGCTTCCATCCCGGCCGCACCGCTGATGACGACGGCCCCGGCAATCCGCCTGGCCGCGATGGAGATGACGACGGCTCCGGCAGTCCGCCTGGCCGCAACGGCAGCAAAGCACCCATCCCGTTAACGAATCTGGGCCAGTTCTTGGACTGGGGTCAAGGGGTGCTGCCCATTTGCTTAGGGGCAGCATCAGGGCCAGGTTGTTTGGGTGGGTGCCTGAAGGACCCGTTCCGTCGTTATTATCAAAAGTGTATTGTTGCAACGGTTGAAGTGATATGCCTCCCGTAAGGGAAGTTGTATGAAAAAATGCATGTGTGAAAATGTTTAAAAAAATGTTTTATTCTTTTTCAGTTCATGAAAAATAAAACCGTTGATGGATGGGCAGCCCACGGACGGTCTGCATTTCACTAAGGGGTAATGTGTCGCCCTGGACAAGCCAGGGGCCACAGGTAACAATACACACACACCCCCACCCCCAGCAGTTCACAGCAGTCATCCCCAGTGAGACCTGATTTCTTCCCTCGGGTTCAGACAGACACACCAGGTGGGCGGAGTCAAGCAGATAGGCACGCCCACCCAGGAGTCTAGCTGGTCTGAGGCAGGAAACAACGCAGACAAGTCCAGGCAGAGGAAGAAAGAGGAGGTCTGCAGAGAGGCAGACGCAGACTGGGGCCTAGGTTGGAGCCTAGGTCCCTCGTGTAGCCAGCAAGGCAGACGGTAATGGCCGTCTGCAGGGGCCGGGAAGACAGTCTTGGTGGAACCGTAGGTAGCCGGGACAGGGTAGTGGCCCGTCCGGTACCGAACCGGGGAGCCAGCTGGAAACCGGAGCACAGGAGGAGCGTACACGAAGGTGAAGGAAAGGACTTACACTACCAGCCTGGGGTCAGGGGAAGAACACCGCGCAGCCGTCTGTGGGACCAGTCCATCCAGCCGTTTGTTTTACCGGAGACTTTGCATTCATCATTGGCTGAGTGAGTACCACCATGCCGTGCAGCACTGCGCTGCCCCCGCCACCCTGCACCTCATCAGGCCCGTAACCCGCCTGCCATCCCTAACCCTCACCGGGCCCCGGGACAACCAACCCCCTACCCACGGAGGGGAGAAACAACATCCAAGCTGCTCCCTGTCATCGCTCCCGGGATCCCCGACCAGAACAGCGGTGGTGTCACAACCTCACCACAACCGTGGGTGGCGTCACGGACACCCCCTTTCACTCACGGGCAAGGAACGCCGCTCGAGTCCCCGGGATCCGGTCCATCGCTCGAGCCACCGAGCAGCAGCAGCAGCAGCCGGACCCGAGCAGTTTGTGAGCGCAGCGTCCCCTCCTCCGCCCACGACAGAAGTATCTCAACTTCAGTTGTAATATTAGGAGTCCTGAAGATACATTGCAATGCAGAACACAAACTGTTTAAAATGCGGAAATGAAAGTGAGTTCAGAAATAAATATTAGATGTTTGGAATCTGCACCTCTTTATCTGTTATAATGACATTCTCTAGGAAATGATTAGTGCAAAGCCTGCTTAAAATATGACAGGTCATTTCACATGGTTATGTGCCGCCCCCGTATCAGCAGCTGGGCTGCTCGGATCCGGATTCCCGGTGGCTCGAGGGGTCTCCGGTCCCGGAGGTCGTGCAGCCACTCAAATGAAGGGGGTATTTACAGGGGAGTTTATAGAGTTCGTGGTGCCACCCATGGTGTGTGGTAATGTGCAGTACCACCGCTGCAGTTGAGAGTACCCGAGGCGATGGAATGGGGCACTCAGGTGTTAGAACCCTCCACGGGTAGGGTGGATGCCCCGGGACTCGGTGATGGTGTTCGGAGAGTGCCGTTGGGAGTGATGGGGGTCACGTTCGTACTCACTCAGTTCAAAAAGTTGACACCGACAACCGGATAAACCAAAGTTCTGGATACCGCTGCCGCTGAGGGGAGCAAATTTGGATCCCGTCCCCGATGGTGCTGCCTGGTGATCTGTGACCTTCCTCCTGGCACTTAGTTCACTTCTTTGTTGATCCCGGTAGCATAAAACTAGTCGGGTCCCACTCCCCAGTGTGGCTAACTGTGGGAGCTTGCTCTCAGGGTTTACGTTTGGGATTTTCTAGAACGTTTTGGTGGAAAGTCCCATACCTCTCGTTGCGCTAGTGTCGCAGGCGGCGGGGCGCTGGGCTCGCTAACGCTCGGGTCCGGCTCTGCTGCTGCTGCTGCTCGGTGGCTCGAGCGGTGGGCCGGATACGGGAACTCGATCGGCGCTCCTCGCCCGTGAGTGAAAGGGGGTGGTTTGGTTTGGGGATTTAGTCCATGACGTCACCCACGGGTTGTGGTGAAGATGGGCACCACCGCTGCTGGTAACAGGGATCTCGGGATCGATGGTAGGGAGCAGCTGGGATGTTGTTTTCCCCCTCCGTGGGTAGGGGTTGGTGGTCCCGGGGCCCGGTGGTGTGATGGGGAGGCAGGGTTGATGAGGTGCAGGGACAGCGCGGCGCACTGGTGTACTCACTCAGACAATCACTGACAAAGTCTCTGGTAAACCAAAACAGCCGGATGGACGGGTCCCACAGCCGGCTGCAGTGTTGTTGTTGTGCTCTCCCCGGATGGCTGATGGTGGCTGTCTTTCCCTGCACCTTTAGAATGTTCTGACCCCTGTGGCTGCCCACCGGTAGTCCGCTCCCCGGCGTATAGAGCCCGTTTTGCCCGCAGGCGCTGGCCCTTGGATCTCTAGCCTGTCTAGCCTGTGATCACCACCATTTGCCAACCTTGCTGTCAGTGTTTAGGCTCCAACCCAGACACCTCAAGTGTTCACTCCTCTCACTTTCACCTCCAAGACTAATCTGACACCTTTCCCGCCTCCAGGCCTGTGAACTCCTCGGTGGGTGGGGCTAACCGCCTCACCTGGTGTGGACATCAGACCCTGGAGGGAGGCAACAAGGGTTTTTGTCTGACTGTTGTAACTTTCTAGGGTGGGGGTGGGTATGTTGGTATGTATGTGACTACCTGGCTAGTCCAGGGCGTCACATTAGCGATGTCGAGCGTGATAGCACCCGCCCCCTTCGTACGGCTGATATGTGGTGATCTCTGCCGTAGCGAACATTATCGCTACGGCAGCGTCACACGCATATACCTGCCTCGCAACGTTGCTATGACCGGCGAACCATCTCCTTTCTAAGGGGGCGGTTTGTTCGGCGTCACTGCGGCGTCACTAAGGGGCCGCCCAATTGAAGCGAAGGGGCGGAGATGAGCGGGACGTAACATCCCGCCCACCTCCTCCCTTCCTCATTGCCGGCGGGCGCAGGTAAGGTGAGGTTCCTCATTCCTGCGGTGTCACACATAGCGATGTGTGCTGCCGCAGGAGCGACGAACTACATCGTACACGCAGCAGCAGCGATAATTGAGAATAGGGGGGCATGTCACCGATGAGCGATTTTGAACGTTATTGCGACGATGCAAAATCGTTCATAGGTGTCACACGCAACGACATCGCTAAAGCGGCCGGATGTGCGTCACAAATTCCGTGACCCCAACGAGATCGCTTGAGCGATGTCGCAGCGTGTAAAGCGGCCTTAAGCCCGTAAATGTTCCATGAATTAAGCACTGTGATACAGACCATTATTTACATTTGTAATAATTTCATAACATAGTGTCCTCAAAAACACATACAGTGTCCTCCCTTATTATAGAAGGTAAATAATGCATCTGTGAGTGGTTTGTATTGTTTTAATGTACCGCATGTATTAAATTTAAGGATGCAAATATGGTAGGTAGGGCAATGCATAAGGGAAAAAATATCTGAATAATTCACATGTATGCTCATGTGAGCCATATTGTAACATATCACTATATCACTAGTGATGATCAAGCGCTACCATGTTTGGTCAAGAGCTGTTGGCTGCTCGGATGGGCGCGACTTGAACATCCGAGTACAATGGAAGTCATTCGGGGACTAGAGCATTTTTACAGAAGATTTTCTGGAAACATGCTCGAGTCCCCTATTGACTTCTATTATACTCAGGTGTTCGATTCTCACCCATCCAAGCATTAAACAGCTCTTAATGTGTACCGAGCACCCGAGCATGGTAGTGCTCGCTCATCACTAGTTATGAATACCGAGCACCCGAGCATGGTAGTGCTCACTCATCACTAGTTATGAGTACCAAGCACTTGAGCATGGTATACCTCGATCATCACTAGCTATGAGTACAAAGCAACCGAGCATGGTAGTGCTAGCTCATCACTAGTTAAGAGTACTGAGCACCTGAGCATGGTACTGCTCTCTCTTAACTAGTTATGAGTACCGAGCACCGAGTATGGTACTGCTCGCTCATCACTAGTTACGAGTACCGAGCACCCGAGCATGATAGTGCTCGCTCATCACTAGTTATGAGTACCGAGCACCCGAGTATGGTACTGCTCACTCATCACTAGTTACAAGTACCGAGCACTCGAGCATGGTAGTGCTCGCTCATCACTAGTTACGAGTACCGAGCATCCAAGCATGGTAGTGTTCGCTTATCACAACATATCAAAGCAAATGTAACTGTGACGCCCCTGGACTATTGTGCAATCTGCCCTTCTGTACAATATCCACCTCCTACTTGGTTATGGGTCCCCAACTACATGGTGTTGCCTAAATAAGCCAATTACTGTAAAGTCCTAGGTACACTCTGCACCACACCCACCAGACACACCAGTGGACGACCTGAGTGGAATAGGGTCGCCCACTTGGGGGGTTGGTTAAGGGGAGGTCAGGAGTATCAGGAGCAGTGGAGTAAAGTGTTGGAAGTGAAGGAGAGAGGAGTTTAGGAGCTGGGATCCTTGGAAGAAACTAGGTAGCAGATGTGGTCTGGGCCTAGGAGGAGCTGGACCCCTAGTCGTAGGGGATCATGACAAGGGGCACGGAACTGTCGATGAGGACAGCCGGCGGCCTTCTACCATCACCGGGCTGGGACCAGGGCACGATAGGGTACGTGGATCTTAGGTCAGGGAGTAGCTTCAGGCAACCTGAAAATTTACCAGACGAGAACGAACCTTCAAGATCCGCTCTCCACCCACTCCAAAATCAGGGTACTAGTGTGGCGCCATGGACTAGCCAGGTCGTCACAAGTAACACACACACACACACCCACCCCCTAGACAGTTCCATTAGCCAGACACAAAACCCTTGTTGCCTCCCTCCAGGGTCTGATGTCCACACCAGGTGGGGCGGAGCCAGGCGGTTGGCCCCACCCACCGAGGAGTTCACAGGCCTGGATACAGGAAAGCAGTCAGTTAGAGTTAGAGGTTGAGTTCAGGAGGTTGAAGTGAGAGGAGTAAAGTGGAGAGTGTCTGGGTTTGTGGCCCAGGCACTGACAGCAAGGTTGGCAGACGGTGGTGGCCGTCTGCAGGAGTGGTGGATCAATGCGGAACCGTAGGACCGGGGTCGGGCGGTGGCCCGCCGGTACCGACCGGGGAGCGAAGTGAAGCTTGCACACACAGGCAGGGCCATCGGACCCCGACTAGGCTTGGAGACGCCGTCAACAGTCAAATCCGAGTGTGACAGGAACCCCAGGGGTTTCCTAACAACCAAAGACCAAGAAGGCAACCGTCCGCACCGTGAGGGTAAACAGCCACCGCCAACGGCTAGAGACTCAAGGGCCAGCGCCTGCGGGCAAAACTGGCTCCTCCAGCATCCATACACCGGGGAGTGGACTACCGTTGTGGACCCATCATAGTCAAGACAGTACACAAAGGTGCAGGGAAAGACAGCCGCTATCACCTGTCCGGGGAGAGACACTGCAGCCGGCTGCGGGACCTGTCCATCCAGCCGTTTGGTTTACCGGAGACTTTGTGCATCAATTGCTGAGTGAGTACACCCGTGCCATCCGGCACCGCACCGCCCTGTCCCTGCAACCCTGCACCTCACCGACCCTGCCTCCCCGTCACACCACTGGGCCCTGGGACCACCAACCCCTACCCACGGAGGGGGAAAACAACATCCCAGCTGCTCCCGGGATCCACGTCACCAGCAGCGGTGGTGCCCATCTTCACCACAACCCGTGGGTGGCATCACGGACTAAATCCCCAAAAAAACCACCCCCTTTTCACTCACGGGCGAGGAAAGCCGCTCGAGTCTCCGGATCCAGCCCACCGCTCAAGCCACCGAGCAGCAGCGCTGGACCCGAGCGTTAGCGAGCGCAGCGCCATGCCGCCCGCGACAACTTGGCGTCACGAACAGGATAGAACCGATCTACCTACCGGTAGAAGTGCGCCTTGCAGTCTCCGTCGACGGCGTCCGTACGAAAAATTTGAAGCGCTGCCATCTTTGGCGCGAAGATTTCCCGCTTGAGCGTCTTCCCCGAGCAGGGAAGGCGCGAAAGCGAAGCCCTGCCCCCTGAAGAGGGAAGTGCTAAAGAGAACCAAGGGGGGACGGATGGCGTCCTGCCTCATGTAACCGAGGCCATAAAAGCAGGGACGCCAGGACTCTGCAAGCCATATGGTTCCTGGAGCACTGCTGCACAAGATGTCCCGTCCGTCCGGCACTGCTGAAACCCAGGAGCCCACCCCAGGAACAGCGGAGTGGGTGGAGGTCCGGACCGCACAAATGTGCAGTTGCCTGCAAGCCCAAGTGCAGTTCTTCTTGGAAGGATGGGTGGCCGACATGGCGGAAGTGGCGGCGGCCGTGCGGAGACGCGAGGTGGAGACAGAGTTGGAGGAGCGGGTAAGCGGCCCACGCCCCTGTGTCCCAGAAGGACCGGTCGCTGCGGCTGAGGGGCCCGGTCTGCGCACCCTGCTGCCTCCCCCGCTACCCGAATCGGTTGCTGCTACCCCATCACTAGACCCGCTACCCCCACCACCAGTAGCGGAGCTCCGCCCGTCCGCCCTGGAGGGCCAGCCTGCAAATGATGTCCGCAGACAACCCGCACTGCTGCCATGGAAGATCCAGCGGGAGGTGCCCGTCCACGAAGAGGAGCCGTCGGCACCAGAAGTGGCCGCATCCAAGCCCGTCCCGGCTTCAGTAGTCCGTCCGGTCCAGAAGGAGGCGGAGGTCCAGCCGGTGAGGATCCCTGTTCCCAAACCCCAAACCTCGGATGAGGCTGCGCTGGGTTGCCGCTGCGAAGCAGCATCCCAGGCCACGTCACCGCGGGACCTACCAAAAAGGGCGGCAGTTGTGGGCAGAGTGAAGGAAGTCCCGCGGGGCCCGGCCCGTGTGTGGGGGCATGCAGATGCCCCTTACTGGGACAGGGAGCCGAACCCGCTGGGCCGTGAAATTGCTGAGAGAGAGCGCCAGAGGGCCGAGATGGTGGTCCGTACCATCCGTGAGAAGGACCACCTCCGAAATGCCACCTTCCGGGTACGGGGCCCGGTGTACGAGGGGCAGGTCTGGAGATTTGACCCTCACCAGGGGTACGGCTTTATATACGAATCGGGCCTGGAGGCCGAAGTGTTTGTAGCCCGCCGGGATGTACATGCCCATCTGCCGACGGGCCACCCGGGCCATGACCTGCTGCCGGGAGACCTAGTGGTCTACACTCGACACTGCGGGGAGAGGGGCTGGTATGCCCTCGATGTGAAGGTGAGGGAGGGCCGCAGTTTCAAGGCGCAGTCCCAGTCCCCTCCCCACCTTGCTGTCAGGATGTCGAGGTGGAGAAGGTCTATGAAGAAGTCGACCTAAAGTGAAGGCAGCGGTCCACCGTTGCACCCTGTTGTCCCCGTTGGGACCCTTAAACTGTTACTGATGTGAGTGAATGAAAATTAATCAAACCAAAAAATCATCAGATTACCGTCCGAGAAGAGAACCGTCCCCGTTAGGACTGGAGTAGCCCCTTTTGTTAAGTTAACTCCCCCTACCCACATGAGAAACTCCTCATCGACAAGGCCGAGAACTTGCAGGCCACCCACGAACTTGTGGGCTTGTAAATAATGTTGTGGGATGGATACCGTTGCCGCCTCCGGAGAGGCTGATTTGGAGGATGGGCCTGGAGGAAAGTGATGGCCCAGGCCCGCCATTACCGTAACCAGTGGCGATCCTCCGGGGGTCAGGGGTTCCCCCTTGGACGTGGGGTCCCCTGAAGTGACAGTCGGGTGCGAGTTACCGTACCCATTCCCGCTTGGGCAGCCTGAACCTGGACTGAGGTAAAGGGGTGCTGCCCCCTTCTGGCAGCATCAGGGCTAGGTTGCTTGGGTGGGAGACCGGAAGACATCCGTCCGTCCATTATTAAAAATGTTTATGTGTGTTGTAACGTTTAAGAGTACCTAAAGTATGCTTATGTTTCATGTTTTACCATTTTTCCCATGTTATTTATACTTTTGCAGTTTGAAAAATAAAACCAGTGATGGACGGGCAGCCCGCGGACGGTCTGCATTTTACCAAGGGGGAATGTGACGCCCTGGACTAGCCAGGTAGTCACATACATACCAACATACACACCCCCACCCTAGACAGTTACAACAGTCAGACAAAAACCCTTGTTGCCTCCCTCCAGGGTCTGATGTCCACACCAGGTGGGGCGGAGCCAGATGGTTGGCCCCACCCACCGAGGAGTTCACAGGCCTGGAGGCGGGAAAAGTGTCAGTTTAATCTTGGAGGCGAAAGTGAGAGGAGTAAACACTTGAGGTGTCTGGGTAGGAGCCCAGGCACTGACGACAAGGTTGGCAGACGGTGGTGGCCGTCTGCAGGAGTTGGTGGAACTCCGCAGAGCCGTAAGGACCGGGATCGGGTGTCGGCCCGCCGGTACCGGACCGGGGAATGGAGTGAAGCTAAGCACACAGGCAGAACCATTGGACCCCGACCAGGCTTGGAGCTGCCATCAATAGTCACATCCGAATGTGACAGGAACCCTAGGGGTTTCCTAACAACCAAGTCCCGATTGAAGGCAACCGTCCACCCAAAGAGGATATACAGCAACCGCCACAGGCTAGAGATCCAAGGGCCAGCGCCTGCGGGCAAAACGGGCTTCTACGGCATCTATACGCCGGGGAGCGGACTACCGGTGGACAACCACAGGAGTCAAGAACATTCTTAAAGGTGCAGGGAAAGACAGCCACCATCAGCCGTCTGGGGAGAGCACAACAACAACACTGCAGCCGGCTGCGGGACCCGTCCATCCAGCCATTTTGGTTTACCAGAGACTTTGTCAGTGATTGTCTGAGTGAGTACACCAGTGCCGTCCGGCACCGCGCCGCGCTGTCCCCGCAACCCTGCACCTCACCAACCCTGCCTCCTCGTCACACCACCGGGCCCCGGGACCACCAACCCCTACCCATGAAGGGGAAAAACAACATCCCAGCTGCTCCCTACCATCGCTCCCGGGATCCCCGTCACCAGCAGCGGTGGTGCCCATCTTCACCACAACCCGTGGGTGGCATCACGGACTAAATCCCCAAACAAACCACCCCTTTTCACTCACGGGCGAGGAGCGCCGCTCGAGTCCCCAGATCCGGCCCACCGCTCGAGCCACCGAGCAGCCATCGTAGCAGCGCCGGACCCGAGCGTTAGCGAGCGCAGCGCCCCGCCGCCTGCGATACTAGCATCGGCTAGCAATGTTGCAGCGTGTAAAGCCCGCTTAAATGCCACCTAGACTTAGTGATTTGTCTTTTATATCTGTTAGGAAACTGATTCTGCCCATCACACCACTCAGCATTTAATAGGGAAGGGATAGGCTCCTTCATTACAAGCAATTCTTTTTTACTTTTAAACGCAGTGATATTTCAGAGAAATCATGGGAGGCAAATCATGAAATCTCTTACTCCAGAATATTGACATCAAATGCTTTGAAAAGTCACAAACATTTTGCAACTTTTAACATTTTTAGACCAGTTTGAAGCAGCTCCATCAAAATAGACAAAGCTTGTGGGGGACCTGAATGGGGCATGGCTACATCCACCTGTCAAATTCAGCAAAACTCATAAATGCTACTACCTTCCCTGTGTGCATTTTAATAAATTTGTAACATTGTACCCCAGCGATTCCTTCACTGAGACTGGCTTTCACAATACAGGTCTTAAAGGGGTTTATCCACTACTGAAATAACCCATTCTCATTCCACATGTTTGACCCCATCGAAATAATAAAGCTTATACCCACCTCCGCTGTTGGTACCGATTCAGCGGTGTTGGCAAATGCTCTCTCAGGGCTCCTCTGAGGTTGTTACATCACACGAACCCTAAGCCCAATCAGTGCCGGCTTCGCTCACCCCACCTTCAGATGTATACGGTAGGTAATTAAGATAGTCAAATTGGCCAGTAACAGCTCTGATCACCATTTGATTACTTATACGTCCAAAGGTGGAGACATTAAACATTGAAGCTGACAATGATTGGGTGCAGGGCTCACATGACATAACTCATGTGAGCATCGGGAGGGAGAGCGAGGGCGCTGGAAGTGTCGCTGAGCATAAGCTTTTTTATTTTAATGGAAGCAAACATTTTAAATAAGAAGGGGGATGTT
The DNA here is from genome assembly GCF_048569485.1 of Anomaloglossus baeobatrachus. Taxonomy (NCBI): domain Eukaryota; kingdom Metazoa; phylum Chordata; class Amphibia; order Anura; family Aromobatidae; genus Anomaloglossus; species Anomaloglossus baeobatrachus. The sequence continues at coordinate 64,777,340 of NC_134355.1, read as the reverse complement.
CCAGTAGTGGACAACTCTTTTAAAGAATTTACTCCATAGTTTAAAAAAAGGATCCAAGAACATGATAAAACTGAGAAGGGGCGCTCTCCACTGAGTTGTTGCTGCCTAGCTCGGTTTGATCGACAGGTCTATTTCTTATTATACACAAACTGGTAAAGCTCTGGAAGAAAAGCACAGCTAGAAGGGAAAAACCCTAGGATAAGAACAAATAAGCAAATACCCTGCAGTAAGTAAATAAGTAAATAGTAATAGTACATGTAAATAACACAAAGTTCTTAGTGGACAGTATTTTCATCAAAAAAAGCTAGAGGAACAATAGTCAGCGAGTTTCCACCTTTTCTCACTGTGCCCCACTCATTTTTATCCTAAGGGTACCGTTTTACTAAACGACTTACCAGCGATTCCGACCAGGATATGACCTGGGCAGGATCGCTGGTGTGTCGATACATGGTCGCTGGTGAGCTGACAATCAGGCAGATCTCACCAGCAACCAGTGACCAACCCCCAGCCACCAGTGACGCGTGGAACCGATGCTGCGCTTGGTAACTAAGGTAAATATCGGGTAACCAAGCAAAGCGCTTTGCTTGGTTACCCGATATTTACCTTGGTTACAAGCGCACACCACTTAGCGCTAGCTCCCTGCACTTGTAGCCAGAGTACACATCGGGTTAATAAGCAAACCGCTTTGCTTATATACCCGATGTGTACTCTGACTACGTGTGCAGGGAGCCGGCACTGGCAGCCTGAGAGCGGCGTATGCTAGTAACCAAGGTAAATATCGGGTAACCAAGCAAAGCGCTTTGCTTGGTTACCCGATGTGTACCTTGGTTACCAGCGTCCGCAGCTGTCAGAAGCCAGCTCCCTGCACATTCAGATCGTTGCTCTCTCGCTGTCAAACACAGCGATGTGTGCTTCGCAGCAGGAGAGCAACATCCAAAAAATGAACCAGCACTATGTATAACGAGCAGTGATTTCACAGCAGGGGCCAGATCGCTGCTCAGTGTCACACACAGCGAGATCGCTAATGAGGTCACTGCTGCGTCACAAAAAACGTGACTCAGCAGCGATCTTGCTAGCGATCTCACTATGTGAGAAGTACCCCTAAGTTTAAGAAATATCTTTTTATTCTTCTGATGGCAGCATTCTTCTGAATGATTCCCTAATACTCATGATTTCATGTACATTGTATATGAAATATACTGTACTGTAGCACTGTAGTTTCCATCTGTTTCTTGACATGGACCATTTTGCTGTAGATTTTTGACAGCCGATAAGTCTCATATGGACATACCATAAATAGAGATACAGTATATCACAAAAGTGAGTACACCCCTCATATTTTTGTAAATATTTTATTATATCTTTTCATGGGACAACACTGAAATCTGACATGTTGATACAATGTACAGTAGTCAGTGTACAGCTTGTATAACAGTGTAAATTTGGTGTCCTCTAAATAACTCAACACACAGCCATTAATGTCTAATCCATTGGCAACAACAGTGAGTACACCCCTAAGTGAAAATGGCCAAACAAATTGTGCCCAGTCAGGCATTTTCCCTCTCCGATGTCATGTGACTCCGTAGTGTTACAAGGTCTCAGGTGTGAATGGGGAGCAGGGGTGTTATATTTGGTGTTATCGCTCACACACTCTTATTACTGGTCACTGGAAGCTCAACATGGCTCCTCATGGCAAATAATTCTATGAGGATCTGAAAAAAAATGAACTGTTGCTCTACATAAAGATGGTCGAGGCTAAAAAAGATTATCAACACCCTGAAACTGAGCTGCAACATACTGGCCAAGACCATACAGCGGTTTAACAAGGAAGGTTCCACTCATAACAGACCACGCTATGGTCGACCAACGAAGTTGAGTGCTCAAGCTCAGCCTCATATCCAGAGGTTGTCTCTTCAAAATAGACATAAGAGTGCTGCAGAGGTTAAAGGGGTGAGGAGGTCTGCCTGTCAGTGCTCATGTAAAAGAGAAAAACTCTGGCACACTGAATGAAAATACGAAAAATAGAGATGCTTTTGATTCTTCAAACGTGTATTTATTTGTGCATGGATCACAATAATTTCTCAAATCACATCCAACGTTTCGACCGCGTGTTTTACGGTCTTTATCAAGGATGGAATATTTATCTAAGAAAAAAGATCAGATGGTAAACATCCATTTTGTACAGTAACATACAGGATAATCACTTCGGTACAAAAACTTACATAGTTCATCACATAAGTTTATCACATGAATTATGTTGTCAAAGACTAATTTTGAAAGACAAAAAAATACACAATTTTTTTGAGATATATGACAACATGACAAAAGTTATCGATACAATCAACTAGCCTATGAGAAATATGGGATTACAAATGACATATTCGATATGAAGTCATAAATAAACACCCACCTAAATGTTAGATAGGTGATATATGATAAACACTCGTCACAACGAATCAATGGGTAAATATGCTTGAGATCCTGTACAAATAGTGAAAATATTAGTATGAACGTCACATAATATAGGAATCTTACAAAAGATCATAGTGTGCATATACATTATCTACCTTATGCATCAAATTTTCTGATAAGTTGTTGATAATGAGATCCACTTTGACAAGTGAGGTACCATGTGAGTCTGAATGAAGATATACGGGATATTCTAAACAAATGTACATATGAACATTATTATAATCTGTGTGTCATACACAAATGAAAAATACTGCACACTATGATCAATATATATCTTTATCTGGGGAAATTCACTGATATGTATGATCAGACGGAGTATAGGAAACATAAAGCATAAGACTACCTTATACACTCCGTATTAGCAGCCGCTATGGAAGGAATTAGTGATTCTGTAAAGGATATTCTCCTTTTTCTATAGAAAATAAATAACTCCATATTAGAGACATCATGAGAATCCATATGACAAAATAAACTCTCAGTCTGTCAACTCCAATATAAGGCATATTTAGCAATGAATGAACAAAGCATGATACAAGAATTACCTTAGTCTGGTATGAATCAACAACCAGATCAATAAATGATATTAGAGAGTCATGTCTCTGAAAGGCTATGTTGAGGACCTGCTAAATATATGACAAGCATTAGACAAATATTCCAGCTAGATGGCTCATATGAAACAGTGCTCAATAAAGCACATACCTTACAAAAATACTGTTGATTTAATAGGGAAAACAGCAAAGCTGTGGTGATGTGGGTCTATAAGGAAACGACATATAGAAAAAAATAAGTATGCCCTGTGTCAGGTGAAGATAATGACAGCCTCTTACTCGCATACCTTGTAATTGGTGGTTCAGGGTGAAGGCCCTCAGGATGATGTGCAGGGTGACTAGCGTGGAGGCGCTTTATATACTAAGTTGTGCGTCCACTTCCTATTCAGTGGAACGCAGTGTGCTGGCAGGTGAACCGCACGCCGCGCACGCGCAGTGCGCTGAACGCACCGCGCATGCGCCGGGCACGGAACACAGGCCAGTATGTGGGGATGTGTGTCGGCTGCGTCTAACTTACGTGGAACGCAGCGTGCTGGCCGGTGGAACGCACGCCGCGCCCGCGCAGTGTGCAATATGTCATACACACCACGCAGGCGCAGGGCACGGAGCACCGGTCAGTGTGAGGGGATTGGTGTAAGACGGAGGTGTATTTTGTGCAGTGTCCATCCCTATTTTGCAAGGGATGGACACATGTGATCTGGGCGGCGTAGTGCACACCACGCCCACGCAGCCCAATTGCTTGAACTACGTGGGCACCGGGCGCAGAACACCGGCCAGAGTGTGGGAGGACCTACATAAATAAATGACACATGGTGTTCTGGCACATGAATCGTGCATCGCTCATACCCAGCACAATATCCTGTGCAGCGTACTTGAGAAGCACGGAACATATGACAGTATGCAGATGATTATGAACATTAAGACAATATACTAGACCCCTTGACGTGCATATTAGTGCCAGGTAGTGCTCTGGAAAGGTGAGGTGACGTATTCTGGTCATGGGTGATTAGTGTCACGAGAGTTAAGAGGAACCTGGAAAAAGAAAAATAAATTAGTATAAGTAAAATGACTATATTGAGAACATTCATTGCTAGTCCGTCTACTGGAGTTTTACAATGGTTGATAGTAATAATTATTACTTTCCTAGCACGAGGAAGAGGAAAGGAAAAAGGAGAAGTTCATCAAAATCAAAAAAATCCATTTAGTACAATAATGACCTTAAGTCAAATGGAACAGGATCATACATGTACATCATATTCTCTATTGAGTCCTCTAGGTTCTAATGTATTCAAAGTGAATATCCAAAAAGACTCTCTCTCTTTTAGACTACGTATCCTATTCCCACCCCTACGTGCGGGGGGCACATGGTCAATTATCTGGTATCTTAACTGAGCAACAGTGTGGCCGTGTGTTACAAAGTGATATGGAATAGGCAGTAGGGTCTGTTTGCACCTTATCGTAGACTTATGTTTACTAATACGGTCTCGGATATGTTGGGTAGTCTCCCCAACATATCCGAGACCGCATGGACACTTAATTAGGTAAACCACAAATGTGGATTCACATGTGAAAAAATCATGTATAGGAAATATACGACCTGATAGGGGATGAGAAAAGGTGTCTCCTCTGGTTAAGTTGTTGCATTGTATGCAGTGATAACACGGGAAGTTGCCCTTTCTAGGGGTCCCCAAAAAAGTTTGCCTTTGTTTCCCTTTGTTGGATCCAATATCTGCCCTTACAAGGCTATCTCTCAGGTTTTTTGGTCTCTTGTTACAAAATAACGGAGGTTCTTTAAACTCTTCAATTTCAGGATATGATTTATTCAAAAGTGGCCAATGTCTGTTAATGATGTTTTTAAAGAGTGGAGAGAAGGGGTGATATGTATTGATACATGGGATACGGGCTATATTTCTGTTGGTAATAGGTCTCTGTGATATGTTCCTATTAGCAATGGTCATGGGATAACCCCTTTGGAGAAATTTCTCACTCATTTCGGAGGATCTCCTTTCACGTTGCGTTGGATCGGACACAATCCGTTCCACCCGTTTGTGCTGTGAAATTGGTAAACTCTGTGATCCATGCACAAATAAATACACGTTTGAAGAATCAAAAGCATCTCTATTTTTCTCTTTAAAAACATCATTAACAGACATTGGCCACTTTTGAATAAATCATATCCTGAAATTGAAGAGTTTAAAGAACCTCCGTTATTTTGTAACAAGAGACCAAAAAACCTGAGAGATAGCCTTGTAAGGGCAGATATTGGATCCAACAAAGGGAAACAAAGGCAAACTTTTTTGGGGACCCCTAGAAAGGGCAACTTCCCGTGTTATCACTGCATACAATGCAACAACTTAACCAGAGGAGACACCTTTTCTCATCCCCTATCAGGTCGTATATTTCCTATACATGATTTTTTCACATGTGAATCCACATTTGTGGTTTACCTAATTAAGTGTCCATGCGGTCTCGGATATGTTGGGGAGACTACCCAACATATCCGAGACCGTATTAGTAAACATAAGTCTACGATAAGGTGCAAACAGACCCTACTGCCTATTCCATATCACTTTGTAACACACGGCCACACTGTTGCTCAGTTAAGATACCAGATAATTGACCATGTGCCCCCCGCACGTAGGGGTGGGAATAGGATACGTAGTCTAAAAGAGAGAGAGTCTTTTTGGATATTCACTTTGAATACATTAGAACCTAGAGGACTCAATAGAGAATATGATGTACATGTATGATCCTGTTCCATTTGACTTAAGGTCATTATTGTACTAAATGGATTTTTTTGATTTTGATGAACTTCTCCTTTTTCCTTTCCTCTTCCTCGTGCTAGGAAAGTAATAATTATTACTATCAACCATTGTAAAACTCCAGTAGACGGACTAGCAATGAATGTTCTCAATATAGTCATTTTACTTATACTAATTTATTTTTCTTTTTCCAGGTTCCTCTTAACTCTCGTGACACTAATCACCCATGACCAGAATACGTCACCTCACCTTTCCAGAGCACTACCTGGCACTAATATGCACGTCAAGGGGTCTAGTATATTGTCTTAATGTTCATAATCATCTGCATACTGTCATATGTTCCGTGCTTCTCAAGTACGCTGCACAGGATATTGTGCTGGGTATGAGCGATGCACGATTCATGTGCCAGAACACCATGTGTCATTTATTTATGTAGGTCCTCCCACACTCTGGCCGGTGTTCTGCGCCCGGTGCCCACGTAGTTCAAGCAATTGGGCTGCGTGGGCGTGGTGTGCACTACGCCGCCCAGATCACATGTGTCCATCCCTTGCAAAATAGGGATGGACACTGCACAAAATACACCTCCGTCTTACACCAATCCCCTCACACTGACCGGTGCTCCGTGCCCTGCGCCTGCGTGGTGTGTATGACATATTGCACACTGCGCGGGCGCGGCGTGCGTTCCACCGGCCAGCACGCTGCGTTCCACGTAAGTTAGACGCAGCCGACACACATCCCCACATACTGGCCTGTGTTCCGTGCCCGGCGCATGCGCGGTGCGTTCAGCGCACTGCGCGTGCGCGGCGTGCGGTTCACCTGCCAGCACACTGCGTTCCACTGAATAGGAAGTGGACGCACAACTTAGTATATAAAGCGCCTCCACGCTAGTCACCCTGCACATCATCCTGAGGGCCTTCACCCTGAACCACCAATTACAAGGTATGCGAGTAAGAGGCTGTCATTATCTTCACCTGACACAGGGCATACTTATTTTTTTCTATATGTCGTTTCCTTATAGACCCACATCACCACAGCTTTGCTGTTTTCCCTATTAAATCAACAGTATTTTTGTAAGGTATGTGCTTTATTGAGCACTGTTTCATATGAGCCATCTAGCTGGAATATTTGTCTAATGCTTGTCATATATTTAGCAGGTCCTCAACATAGCCTTTCAGAGACATGACTCTCTAATATCATTTATTGATCTGGTTGTTGATTCATACCAGACTAAGGTAATTCTTGTATCATGCTTTGTTCATTCATTGCTAAATATGCCTTATATTGGAGTTGACAGACTGAGAGTTTATTTTGTCATATGGATTCTCATGATGTCTCTAATATGGAGTTATTTATTTTCTATAGAAAAAGGAGAATATCCTTTACAGAATCACTAATTCCTTCCATAGCGGCTGCTAATACGGAGTGTATAAGGTAGTCTTATGCTTTATGTTTCCTATACTCCGTCTGATCATACATATCAGTGAATTTCCCCAGATAAAGATATATATTGATCATAGTGTGCAGTATTTTTCATTTGTGTATGACACACAGATTATAATAATGTTCATATGTACATTTGTTTAGAATATCCCGTATATCTTCATTCAGACTCACATGGTACCTCACTTGTCAAAGTGGATCTCATTATCAACAACTTATCAGAAAATTTGATGCATAAGGTAGATAATGTATATGCACACTATGATCTTTTGTAAGATTCCTATATTATGTGACGTTCATACTAATATTTTCACTATTTGTACAGGATCTCAAGCATATTTACCCATTGATTCGTTGTGACGAGTGTTTATCATATATCACCTATCTAACATTTAGGTGGGTGTTTATTTATGACTTCATATCGAATATGTCATTTGTAATCCCATATTTCTCATAGGCTAGTTGATTGTATCGATAACTTTTGTCATGTTGTCATATATCTCAAAAAAATTGTGTATTTTTTTGTCTTTCAAAATTAGTCTTTGACAACATAATTCATGTGATAAACTTATGTGATGAACTATGTAAGTTTTTGTACCGAAGTGATTATCCTGTATGTTACTGTACAAAATGGATGTTTACCATCTGATCTTTTTTCTTAGATAATATTCCATCCTTGATAAAGACCGTAAAACACGCGGTCGAAACGTTGGATGTGATTTGAGAAATTATTGTGATCCATGCACAAATAAATACACGTTTGAAGAATCAAAAGCATCTCTATTTTTCGTATTTTCATTCAGTGTGCCAGAGTTTTTCTCTTTTACTGTATGCTTTTTTCCTCTGAGCACCTACAATTCACACAGTGAGCCAGGTATAACCACTACTATTGTCAGTGCTCATGTGGCGCCTTGGACAAGCCAGGACGTCACAGGTACTGCAACAACACACCCCACACCCCGGTTAGGAACATCAAGGTCAGACACAAATCCTTGTTGTCTCCCTCCAGGGGCTGATGTCCACACCAGGTGGGGTGGAGCCAGGCGGTTGTCTCCTCCCACTGAGGAGTTCACAGTCCTGGAGGCGGGAAAGAAGGTCAGATAGTGACTAGGAGTTGGAGTTCCGCGATGGAAAGTGAAGGAGGGGAAGTAGTGGTTGAGGAGCTGGAGCAGGCTGACCGTGTCCGGGTACGTGGCCCGGGCACCTGAGAGCAAGGTTGGCAGACGGTGGTGACCGTCTGCAGGCGAGGCCGATCGACGTGGAACCGTAGGACCGGGGTCGGGCGGTGGCCCGCCGGTACCGAACCGGGGAGCGAAGAGAGGCCAGCACCATTCGGCAGGGCCTACAGACCCCGACCAGGCTTGGAGTCGCCTTTAAACCAGTCAAATCCGTCAGCGACGGGAACCTCCGGGGTTTCCTAGCAGTAAAGACCCGACTGAAGGCAACCGTCCAAACCGTGAGGGAGATAAAGCTACCGCCAGAGCTAGAGCTCCCAGGGCCAGAGCCTGCGGGCAAAGGAAGGGCTCCCAACATACCGCTGGGGAGCGGGTTATCAGTGGGAAGCCATTGGGGCCGAGAACAGAACACCAGTGCAGGGAGAGACAGTTACCGCCAACCTACTGGGAGTGACCGCCGCAGCCGTCTGTGGGACTCGTCCATCCAGCCGTTTGTTTTACCAGAGACTCCGTGTGCGTTACTGGCTGAGTAAGTACCACCGTGCCATCTGGCACTGCGCTGCCCCGCGACCTTGCACCCAGCCAGGCCCCGCAACCCACCTTCCAACCTCCACCACCGGGCCCCGGGACCACCAAACCCCCCCTACCCACGGATGGGAGAAAACATCTCAGCTGCTCCCTGTCAACGCTCCTGGGATCCCCGTACAGAGCAGCGGTGGTGTCCCAACCTCACCACAAACCGTGGGTGGCGTCACGGACAATATCCCTAAACCAAACCACCCCTTTCACTCACGGGTGAGGAGCGCCGCTCGAGTCCCCGGGATCCGGCCCACCGCTCAAGCCACCGACTGAGTGAGCAGCAGCAGCAGCCGGACCCGAGCAGTGGGTGAGCGCAGCGCCCTCCCCGCCCGCGACACTCAGACCGTATGCAGCATGCTGCATCAAATTGGTCTGCATGGCTGTCACCCCAAAATTAAGCCTCTTTTTAAAGATGATACACAAGAAAAACTGAAAACAGTTTGCTGAAGACAGGCAGACTAAGGATAGGGATTACTGGAACCATCGCCTATGGTCTGATGAGACAAAGATAAACTTATTTGGTTCAGATGGTGTCAAGCATGTGTGGCGGCAAGCAGGCGAGGAGTACAAAGACAAGTGTTTCTTGCCTACAGTCAGGCATGTTGGTGGGATCGTCATGGTTTATGGCTGCATGACTGCTGCTGCCTGTGAGGCACTACAGTTCTTTGAGGGAACCATAAATGCCAAACTGTATTGGGAAATAATCAAGCAGAGAATGATCCCCTCTCTTCAGAAACTGGGAAACTGTCATGGTCATCTCTCTGCTATAAGACTTTAGTGACAAGTTCTGGTTCTGAGTCTCAGTTTACCTTGTGAGACTCTGCTATTTAAATGTATTCCCTTTCCATTGGGGAGGTAAGGGTTAATGTCAGTATTCCTTCCAGTAAGCAGTCTCATTACCATTTTATCTGTTTCCGGCTGAGGACCACTCCCAGTCCTTTTACATACCCTCTGCTACCAGTAGATATTGCCCGTTATTCTTGATCTGATTTATTTAGATGCTTGGCCAGGAGGTGTAAGGTACTATCTTGAAGTTACTGTGGTGACTGCAGTCTTTGGTCTGACTGCAGCATATATTTGTTTTTCCCCCCTGTTTGTCTTCCTTCCCTGGTGTGTTATTTCAGATCAGTGGTGGGACTAGGGATCCTTACACCCACACCCTAGCCAGGAACTACTGTAGGGACTTTTCAGGGCTTCAGGTTCCTGCTTGGTGACAGGTGAGGAACCTGTATAGGGACTGGCTAGGAGTGTATGGTACAGCGGTAGGTAAGTATAGAGGTGTCTAACTTCCCTCTCACTAGTGCTATGGCCCACCATTGTTAGTGTCCCTGGTGTACCCCTTGTTTGTCGTGGTTGTACCCCTGTTTAGTTGTACAGTATATTTGGTCTCATGTTGGACTGTTCCAAGTCCGCACCTTGACAGCCTCAGTGCAGTATTCCAACATGATAATGACCCCAACCACTCTGCCTTGCTAAAAAAAAAAGCTAAGGGTAAAGGTGCTAGACTGAAATCCAATTGAGCATCTGTTTTGCTTGTCAAATGGAAGGTGGAGGAGTGAAAGGTCTCTAACATCTACCAGCTCCGTGATGTAGTCATGGAGGAGTAGAAGAGGATTCCCGTTGCTCCTGTGAAGCTCTAGTGAACTCCATGACGAAGAGAGCTAAGGCAGTGCTTGAAAATAATGGTGGCCACACAAAATATTGACACTTTTGGCACAATTTGGCCATTTTAATTTATGAATGTATGTGGCGCCCTGGCCTAGCCAGGTCGTCACAAATAACATCCAAACACCCCCCACCCCCATCAGACAGGGACATCAGCCAAACAAAAACCCTTGTTGCCTCCCTCCAGTGTCTGATGTCCACACCATGTGGGGCGGAGCTAAGCGGTTGGCTCCACCCACCGAGGAGTTCACAGGCCTGGAGGCGGGAAAAGTGACAGTTTAGTCCAGGAGGTGGAAGACAGAGGAGTAAACACTTGGGTGTCTGGGTTTGTGGCCCAGGCACTAACAGCAAGGTTGGCAGATGGTGGTGGCTGTCTGCAGGAGTGGTGGAGCAACGCGGAACCGTAGGACCGGGGACGGGCGACGGCCCGCCGGTACCGGCCGGGGAGCGAAGTGAAGCCAGCACACACAGGCAGGGCCATCGGACCCCGACCAGGCTTGGAGCCGCCGACAATAGTCAGATCCGAATGTGACTTGAACCCCAGGGGTTTCACAACAGCAAAAGTCCCGATTGAAGGCAACAGCCCACACCGTGAGGGTATACAGCTACCACCTAAGGCTAGAGACCCAAGGGCCAGCGTCTGCGGGCAAACGGGCTCCTCCGGTACCCATAAACCGGGAAGCGGACTACCGTTGGGAATCCATAGTAGTCAGAAAGAGAACATCAAGGTGCAGGAAAAGACAGCCGCCATCACCTGTCCGGGGAGAAGCACTGCAGTCAGCTGCGGGACCCGTCCATCCAGCGATTTGGTTTACCGAGGACTTTGTACTTTTCTTGCTGAGTGAGTACACCCGTGCCATCCGGCACCGCGCCGCGCTGTCCCTGCAACCCTGCACCTCACCAACCCTGCCTCCCCGTCACAACATCACCGGGCCCCGGGACCACCGACCCCTACCCACAGAGGGGGGAAAACAACATCCCAGCTGCTCCCTACCATCGCTCCCGGGATCCCCGTCACCAGCAGCGGTGGTGCCTATCTTCACCACGACCCGTGGGTGCGTGTCACGGACTAAATCCCCCAAACCAACCACCCCATTCACTCACGGGCGAGGAGCGCTGCTCGAGTCCCTGGATCCGGCCCACCGCTCGAGCCACTGAGCAGCAGCAGCAGCAGCCGCAGCAGCGCCGGACCCGAGCGTTAGCGAGAGCGCAGCAGCGACGGCGTCCTCCCCACCCGCGACATGTACTCATTCTTGTTGCCAAGGGATTAGACATTAATGGCTGTGTGTTGAGTTATATTGAGGACACATCAAATTTACACAATTTGTACACTGACTACTTTACATTGTATCACAGTGTCATGTCTTCAGTGTTGTCCCTTGAAAAGATATAATAAAATATTTACATAGCTGTGATGGGTCTACTCACTTTTGTGATATACTTACTGTACATGGAGACTTTCTGCACATACTATAGCAAGGGAAGTTATTTTTCTACGTCTGAACTAAAAGATAAAAATATGCAAATTGTGTCCCAGATTTGTTATGTTTATTCTCTAAGTATAATGCCAAGTTATTTTTACTGTTTGAGTCACATTTAATTTTGTGTGATAACAGGAACTATATTCAATAAATATACTAAATTATTAAACATAGGGAAAAGAAAAAAAATCATGCAATTTTAAAATTTATAGAAAAATATTTTATTTTTAAAACTGGCACCCTGCAAACACCCAAATGACACTGCTTTTGGTATAGAATATCGCAGTAACAACGCTGATGTGAATACTGTGGTTAGTGCATATGGTCCTAAGTAGAGATTAATTTATCAGACAAAATTCAAATTTGCTTGTTCGTTTTGAGTTTCCCAGAAAATTCAATTTGTGGAGAAGATATTCCCCACAAATGTAATATCCCTTATACTCTGGCATCTTTCCAGACACCAGAGCATGATAAACATAATATGCTCATAGTATAGTGTGGCGCCCCTGAGGCTTCAGTCGCCACCGGGTACTGCACCTCGGCTGAGGTACAGAGGAGGTCATTGCCGGTGAACACCCCAATCCATAAAACACACAGTCAGTTGCCGTCCCACCAGGACTGGGTTAGGGTACGGTGCTGGTGTACCGCCCTGGGGCTCGGCCGGCTGCCGAGCCGCTTATATCCGTGCTCATCGGTGGGTGGCTCGAGCTCCTCATGGACCCGGGAGTCACGTTGCTATAAAAGGGGATTGGCGCTACACGTAGGGACTTTGGTGGGAAGGTCCACGGCCGGAGCCGCGGTTGTTTGTAGGGGATTTGAGTTTGTGACGCTACCCACGGGTTGTGGTGAATGGATGGACACCACCGCTGCCATTGACTAGGCTCCCAGGGACGGTGTTGCGCAGCTTGGTGTTGACCCCTCCGTGGGTAGGGGGAATAATGGTCCTGGGCGCCCGAGGGAGGTGCTGAGGCGGGGGATTGGATGCATGCTGGCGTGTCGGTGCGGTGCGGCGCAGTGCACGGCCCGAAGGCACTGTTGTACTCACTATTACAAACACGCTGGAGTCTCTGGTAAACCAAAGAAGATGGTGGATGGTACCCGCACCCGGCTGCGCGTTTCCCCTTTTCAGGTTGGTGGTTTCTTTCTTCTGCACCTCACTTGTGTAGAAATGATGACTCCAATGCCTGAGCAATGGTAGTCCGCTCCCCAGCCTGGTGTGTGCCGGGAGAGCCCTTTTTGCCCGCAGACGCTGGCCTGTCGTGTCTCTATGCCTGGGCGGTGGCTTTCTACCCTTATGGTTGGGCTGTTGTCTTCAGTCGGGTCTTAGGGGCACTTTGCACACTACGACATCACAAGCCGATGCTGCGATGCTGAGTGCGATAGTCCCCGCCCCCGCCGCAGCTGCGATATCATGGTCATAGCTGCCGTAGCGAACATTATCGTCCCCGGTCCCTACGGTTCCACCGGCTGTAATCCCATCTCTTGCAGGCGGACACCACCATCTGCCTCCTTGCCAGAGGTGACTGGGCTCCAACCCAGACACCTGTTGTAGACCATGGCAGACCTGGACACAGGTCTGCCCTTGAACTTCACTCCACTCCACTGTCAAAGCTCAACTAGACTCCTGTTTTTCCCGCCTCAGGGCTTGTGAACTCCTCGGTGGGCGGAGCCAACCACCTGGCTCTGCCCCCATGGTGTGAACATTAAACCCGGAGGGAGGTGACAAGGGTTTTGTAGTTTGGCTGCTGTCACCTTATTAAGGGGGGGGGGGTGTTTGTGTAAGGGACTACCTGTGACTACCTGGCTAGTAGTCCACTAGTTCAGTAACTTGAGGTGGTGGAGCAGCTTCAGGGGGGCGACTGGCGACACACACAGACAGAGAAGGAGACAAGAGGAGGAACTCAACAGACACGGATTGGAAGAGCACTCAGAAAAGCCAGGGACCCGTGGTCTGGATCTGGAGCGCTTGACCAAGATTCCCAGATAGAAAGAGGGATCCCAGGACTCAGAGGGAGTGTGACAGGCACCCGTGACCTGCTCCACTAGCCAGACACTGGGGTGGAGGGACACCCAAAAGGAAGGACACATAGAGAGAAGCACCAGCCTTGGCCTCCAAACTATCCGGGATCGGCAGGAGCCCATGGCAGCAGAGCTCCGCATTCCACAGGCTGTGATACTTCAGTGAGTAAAGAACTTTTACTGCAACCCTTGTGTTGTCCAATCCTTCCCGCACCCTATCCTTGCCTTAGCTGCATCGCAGCAGGAGACTACTACTCCCTGGGGCCTGAGCTCTGTTTGTGGAGAGCTGCACCAACCGAGCTCTGCAACCATCTTCCACAGACGATACCTCCCGCCGCGGTGGCTCCTATATTAGCTGCAAACCACAGGTGGCGTCACAAATACAAACTCTTCTCCCCTGTAAATATTCCCTTCATCCATCTTTATTGACACTGCCGGAGTCATGAAACCGGGCCTGGCCGCTGTGACATCCCACCCCCTACACCAGCCCGGGGACGAGTAACCCCCCCAGAAATTGTGGGCCTGTCAATAGTATAATATATGGACATTTAAATAAATGAACACTGAGCTTAATAAGAGAATCCTTAATTAGCTTTGAATAGTGGTGTGAAAGTTTTAGTGTCCCAATATCCATGCAAGATCTGATGCCTAATGCCCTCACAGTCTCTGGAGCAGACGCCTCAGATTTTGTAGTGTAAAGTGCCAGAAAGGTGCAGTCGTGGGTGAGAGTCATGGCGGTCCTCAACCCACCCAGAAACAGTACAGACACGGGGGGGCAGAGTGTTGTGCGTGGTAGGTGGTGTGGAGGTGTTACCTTTCAGTTGCTGTACATCTGGGTCCTGTTCACTTCCGTGGGCCCTGTGACCCGCTTGGTCAGGAATGAGACGGACACCGAGTAAGACTTGCATAACTTTACTTAACAACTTGTCGGCTAATAATTTCCATTTCTTTACAGCAGAGTTGTCATCATCATCATCTCAAGCACATCTGTAATGCTGCCACCAGGGGGAGCCAGAGCTCGGTAGCATAATACACTACACAGAGCAATGAGAACCAGGAAGTGAATTCACAGCGTTCTCATGCATTACCTCAAAGCACAGCTGAGAAGCAGAGCTGCAGAGCATGCAAGGGAATAGTCACACAGGCTGGGTCAAACACCGTACGGGCAGAAGCAGGACCGGAGGGACGAGCAAAAGCGGAGTCAAAGTCAGGCCAAGGTCAGTACCGAGGAAGCAACCGAGTGGGGAAATAGGAGAGGGGACAGAGGACAGGAGGGACGACCAGGGGATGGAACACAGACAAGGGCACGGGGGCACAGGAACAGACAGATCAGGATATCACTCACAGGACCAGCAATCACAGGCAAAGCAGTGCTAAGCTTATAGCCGGCAGTAGTTTACTGGAAATGCCAGCTTTTAAGGAATCCAGGGTCTGGAAGTGAGGCTCGAGAGAAGGCTCCGCCCCCTAGCCATGTGCACAGGGAGGCGAACCATGACAGTACCCCCTCCTCAAGGGGGGGCCACCGGACCCCCAGACTTCCCAGGATACCTTCGGTGGAAAGCCGCAATTAACCGATCGGCCCGCACGGATCGAGACGGCACCCCGGACCGGTCCTCCGGACCGTAACCCTTCCAATGAATCAGATACTGGAGGGAACTACGAACCCAACGAGAGTCGATAATACGCTGAATTTCGTACTCCTCCTCGCCGTCCACCAGTATTGGAGCCGGAGGGGTCTGAGAATCCACCACCGAAGGAACAAATGGCTTAAGCAAGGTGGTATGAAACACATTG
Organism: Anomaloglossus baeobatrachus; assembly: GCF_048569485.1. Taxonomy (NCBI): domain Eukaryota; kingdom Metazoa; phylum Chordata; class Amphibia; order Anura; family Aromobatidae; genus Anomaloglossus; species Anomaloglossus baeobatrachus. The sequence goes on along the minus strand of NC_134355.1, from coordinate 64,761,405 downwards.
GGAATACGCAAGGTCTGGGGCAGTTGCAACCGAAAGGCCACCGGGTTGATCACTTCGATGATCTCATAGGGCCCTATAAACTTAGGACCCAACTTAGCAGACGGAACCCTGAGCCTGATATTCTGAGTGGACAACCACACTTTGTCCCCCACCTGAAAGGGGGGTCCCAGAGAACGGCGTTTGTTCGCTTGGCGTGTTTGGGACTGTTGAGCCGTCACGATGCACCGCCGTACCTCCTTCCACACCTCCCTTAGATGCTGAACGATGGAGTCGGCCCCTGGACACCCCGAATCCACTCTAGAGAAGGTCCCGAAGTGAGGGTGAAACCCGTAATTACAGAAGAAGGGAGAAGTTCCCGTAGACTGATGGACTCTGCTATTGAATGCAAACTCCGCAAGGGGCAAAAACGTACACCAATCCTCCTGCTGAGCAGAAACCAAGGACCGCAGGATTTGCTCAAGGGTCTGATTTGTCCTTTCCATCTGCCCATTGGACTCGGGATGATAGGCGGACGAGACGGACAACTCCATTCCCAACCACCTGCACAAGGCCCTCCAAAACCGAGAAATGAATTGTACCCCCCTGTCAGACACAATATTCAGGGGCAACCCATGTAACCGAACCACCTGGTCAATAAAGTGGTTGGCAAGGGCCGCAGCAAAAGGTAGACCGGAGAGGGGAACAAAATGTGCCTGTTTACTAAAACGATCCACCACCACACAGATCACAGTCATACCATTTGAGACAGGGAGGCCCGTAATGAAATCCATGGACAAGTGGGTCCATGGTCTTTCAGGAACAGGTAATGGAACCAGTTCCCCGGCCGGCCGGTTACGATATAGCTTAGCACGGGCACATGTAGCACAGTCAGACACAAACCGAGCAGCATCTGAGTGAAGAGATGGCCACCAAAACAGTCAAGCAACAGCCCTGCGAGTGGCTGTAACTCCAGGATGGCCACTAAGTACGGACTCATGGAACTCTTGAAGTACCCATAACCGGAGGTGCAAAGGGACAAACAGTTTAGTTTCTGGAGCGGAAGATGGCGCTGAGGACTGGGCCTCCCTGACCTCAGCTTCCAACTCGGATGACAAGGCAGCGACCACCACCCCTCGCGGAAGAATGGAGGAAGGAGGCTCTGGAGGTGACACCGGGTCAAAACTATGAAACAGTGCATCTGCCCTCACGTTTTTAGACCCCGGCCGAAAAGTAATACAAAAATGAAATCTAGAAAAGAAAAGAGCCCACCTCGCTTGTTGAGGCGTCAATCTCTTGGCGGACTCGATATACGCGAGGTTTTTATGATCAGTGATGACAGAAATACGGTGAACAGCACCCTCCAAAAAATGCCTCCATTCTTCGAATGCCAACTTTACCGCCAATAATTCACGGTTACCCACATCATAGTTCCTCTCAGCCGGAGTGAATTTCTTGGAGAAGAACGCACATGGTCGCAGATTAGTCAGAGTAGCAGGGCCCTGAGAGAGAACAGCTCCCACCCCCACCTTTGAGGCGTCCACCTCCACAATAAACGGCGCCTCGAGGTCAGGCTGTACCAGGACCGGGGCGGACATGAACCGGTACTTTAACTCAAGAAAGGCCTGGACAGCAGTTTGCGACCAGTTCTGCAGATCTGCCCCTTTCCGTGTAAGGTCAGTCAATGGCTTGGAAATTTGAGAGAACCCCTTAATGAACTTTCGATAATAATTTGCGAAACCCAAAAAGCATTGTAGCGCCTTGATATCCCTGGGTTGCACCCAATCCACGATAGCCTGCACCTTTCCTGGGTCCATTTTAAACCCATCACGAGAAAGGAGTAACCCAAGAAAGGCTATTTTCTGAACAGAGAAAACACATTTTTCAAGCTTGGCAAACAGATGGTTATCACGTAATCTCTGTAATACTGAGCGAACATGCATAATATGCGTATCTCTATCGGCAGAATAAATAAAAATGTCATCGAGATAGATGACCACAAAACGACCAAGAAAATCAGAGAAGATATCGTTGATGAAATTTTGAAACACCGCAGGGGCATTTGTTAGACCAAAAGGCATCACCAAATTCTCGAATAACCCCTCTGACATAAGAAAGGCCGTTTTCCACTCATCACCTTCTCTAATACGGATAAGATTATAGGCCCCCCTGAGATCTAGTTTGGTAAACCACCGGGCTTCAGAGAGTTGGTTGTAGAGATCAGGGATCAGTGGAAGCGGATACGTGTTTTTCACAGTAATTTTGTTTAATTCTCGGAAATCGAGACATGGCCTTAATCCTCCGTCCTTCTTCTTTACAAAAAAGAACCCAGCAGCCACAGGGGAAGAATAAGGACGGATATGCCCTTCACGTATACTATCAGATATGTATGATTTCATAGCAGCCCTTTCTGGACCCGAGAGGTGATATAAACGGGCCTTGGGCAATTTGGTATTGGGAAGTAAATCGATGGCACAGTCATATGGGCGATGAGGCGGCAAAACCTCGGCCTCTGTTTCCGAGAATACGTCTCCGTAGTCCCTCAAGTATTCCGGAAGACCCTCAGGACTTACGGAGAACACAGGTACAGATTGTAAACACCTTTTATGACAAGCAGGACTCCATTTGACTATGGTACGACACTCCCAATCAATAACGGGATTATGTAACCTTAACCATGGACACCCCAACACTAATCCAGCAGGGAAATTGGCCATTACAAAACAAGAAATAGTTTCAGAATGCAGAGACCCGATCACAAGAGTAAATTTTTCAGTAGCAAACCGAATGAGGTTTTGAGGCAGCGGTGTTTTATCAATTGCCAGGAGTTGAATGGGTCCTTCTAACCTCACTGTCCCTAACTCTAATCTTTGGACCAACTCAGAGTCAATGAAGTTCATAGCGGAACCACAGTCAACAAAGGCAGTAGCAGACCAGACCGACTCCTTGACCCGGAGGTCGACATTCAGAAGTATCTTATTGGAGGAGAGGAAAGGTACCTGATAGTCTGGGCAACCTCCTCGACCATTACTCAGACTTAGAAGTTTCCCGACGACTGTTTAGCGGAGGGTCAAGCCGGGCAGTCTTTTCTCCAGTGTCCATGGTGTCCACAATAGAAGCACAGCTTGAGATCCCGGCGTCTTCTCCTCTCCTTCTCATCTGGACTGATGGCTCCAACTTCCATCTATTCCATAGCCGGCAAAGAAGGTGCCCTAGGTAGAGGTGGCAGAATTTCACGTATGGTTCCCCTTCTTTCCCGTAATCTGCGGTCCATACGAACTGCCTCCGTCATCGCATCATCCAAGGTGCTGGGAGGAAGGTGCAGAGCCAAAGCGTCTTTCAGGGAGTCCGAAAGACCTCTCCAGAATTGGCACCTGAGTGCAGAATCATTCCATCGTACCTCAGTGAACCACTGCCGAAACTCTGAACAATATAGCTCAGCAGTGTGATTTCCCTGAGTGAGACACATGGTCCTGTCCTCAGCCACCCGTACACGGTCTGGTTCGTCATAAATCACCCCGAGGGAGTCAAAGAAGAGGTCAACCGAATGCCGTTCCGGGGCCGAAGGGGGTAGGGAAAACGCCCAGGTCTGGGGACCCCCTCTAAGTAACGACATGATGATCCCCACCCGCTGGGTCTCATTCCCCGAGGACCGAGGCCGGAGAGTGAAGAGAAGCCTGCAACTTTCCCTAAATGTCCGAAATAGGTTTTTCTCCCCCGAGAGTTTATCGGGGAGCATCACCGTGGGTTCGGGGGAAGTCAGTTGGACATCAGTGGGACTATGCTGTCCTACGGTTTGTGAGGTAGCTGCCACTGAGGTGGCCCTCGCAGAAGCGGAGACCTCACTCTGCAGCATATTGTGTGAAGCTACCAGGGTGCGATGCTCTGCAGCCAAATCCTGCACCAGCTGCGTAAGGTTGGCTACTTGCTCGCACAAGGTACTGAGTGGTTCCATTACAGTTTTTTATGCTGTAAAGTTGGATCCCACTACCAAGAAATAAATGTCTTTTTTTTTTTTCCCTATGGGAGATAAAGCCTAGAGAGGCCGGCTATACTGTAATGCTGCCACCAGGGGGAGCCAGAGCTCGGTAGCATAATACACTACACAGAGCAATGAGAACCAGGAAGTGAATTCACAGCGTTCTCATGCATTACCTCAAAGCACAGCTGAGAAGCAGAGCTGCAGAGCATGCAAGGGAATAGTCACACAGGCTGGGTCAAACACCGTACGGGCAGAAGCAGGACCGGAGGGACGAGCAAAAGCGGAGTCAAAGTCAGGCCAAGGTCAGTACCGAGGAAGCAACCGAGTGGGGAAATAGGAGAGGGGACAGAGGACAGGAGGGACGACCAGGGGATGGAACACAGACAAGGGCACGGGGGCACAGGAACAGACAGATCAGGATATCACTCACAGGACCAGCAATCACAGGCAAAGCAGTGCTAAGCTTATAGCCGGCAGTAGTTCACTGGAAATGCCAGCTTTTAAGGCATCTAGGGTCTGGAAGTGAGGCTCAAGAGAAGGCTCCGCCCCTAGCCATCTGGACAGGGAGGTGAACCATGACAACATCATCTTCTGTAACTGGCTCGGCTCTGCAAAGACGGTCATAATAAGGTGACTTATCCTGCCATTTTTGACCCACTCCCTCAACATCGTGCATGCTGGATGGACTGAGTCTCCTGCCACAACTGCATCTCCTGATGTACTAGCAGGTACCAGTGTGATGCCCTGGAGCTGCCAGGTGGTCACACATAGAATAGGCCCCTGCATAACACCATCCCTGATCAGGTTACATCATACAAACAAAAATCCTAGTCTCCCCCCCCAGGGAAGGACAGGCACACCAGTGGGCGGGACCAGGCGGATGGAGAACGCCCACCTAGGGGTCTGGAGAACCCGGGGCTGGAAGAAAGACTTCAGGTTAGTTGTGGAGTTCAGTGAGAGTAGAGGTGGGAGCTCAACGTGAGAGCTCTGAGCAGCCTAGCTGCTGGAACGGGGGTGGAACACTAGCCTGAGGTAGGGACACCCCAACTTCTCTTTTTATGTCTCCATGACACACTGGACTTACACTCCGCTGCAGTCGAGCCCCCTTTAGATAGCTTTGTTTCTCTCTCTTCTTTCTGACTTGTCTCTGTTCTGCTTCTGTCACCTCCACCATATGCACTCCACTCTGCTCTTCTGACCCTCCTGGACTTCTCTTTCTTGTTCTTCACACTACACCAGCAGTTCCCCATCTGAAATAGGAAGATGCCTTTTCCTATATCTCTTCCTGTGCTGGTGAGCCACCCTCTCACTTAACCCTCACTGCCCTGCCACTCCCTCTCCATCCCTTCTCACAAAGGGACCCGGTAACCTATGACACCTTGTGGCAGCGGGCTGTATTACACAGGAGAGATTACCATACAATAAAATTACAATACAGACACATATACTTCAATACATTGGTACAGTAATACCATAAAACCGTAAGAAAATTCCCATAAAAATTAACCTTTACTTAAAAATTTAAAAGGTGTTTAGTTTTTAGAGTCTCCCGTCGGTGAATGGGGGTGCCACAACCCTAGAGCGTCAAAACCTCCATTGATTGGTCAGGGATACACTAGGGATACATTAGGGCCAGTGCCCCCCCCCCTTCCCTCCTTAAAACTGGTATTTTACCTAATTTGTGCCCTTCACTATTTGAGTGTTTTGTGTTGTTAAATTCTATACCTTTTACATTTTGAATTAAAGGTTCATTTTTATGTTAATTTTCTTATGGTTTTCTGGAAATTGGTTCCCTTGTACATACTAGCTGTTGGTTGTATTTTTACAGTAATACCACACAGTCACCATAAACATTTTACACCAAGCCACCAAACTTTAAGTGGGGGCAGTAGGGCACTGGGGACCGTATTACAGTACTGAGTCCAAATTTGAGGAGTCTTCTCCAGAGACTAGTCCAGAGTCTTTTTGTTTCCTCCTTGCTCTTGTTGTGTTCCTAATCTCTTTTTGTCTTATACCTCTGTGTGTGCATGCTGTGTGACAGAGTTTTGGTTCCCCCTTTCTGTCTATTTTTGGGGGTTTAATCCCACTCCCGTCCCGATTCCCCCTGGAGGAGAGGAAAGGAGTTTATAGTTCAGTGCTGATAGGGTGCAGAGCCAGGAAGGAGACTCAGACATCCCCACCTTTAGGTTAATATCTCTGAGACTAGGAATACCATTTGGCCCCATAGTCTGAGGGTCAGCTTTGGAGCCCCAGTTTTCTGCTATCCCCATAGTCATCATGACAGTATACAATTTTGTCCCTGGTGTCCTTAGGCTAGTTTCACACTTGCGTTGGATGGGATCCGTAGCATTGCGTTGTGTGACGCATGCAACGGATGCGTTGCATATAGTGGTACAACGCAATGCTACGGATCGTACAAAATAACACAATCCATTATAGGTTTTTTCCTTGACTTTACACATCTGGGCATGCGCAGGTGTGTAAAGACGGATGCGTTAACGGAATCCGTCAAATGACGCATTCTAACGGAATCCGCCACCATAGGCGTCCATTATAAAAACAACGGACGCCTAACGGATTCCTGCAGGTTGCGTTTTTTTGACACTTCGCCAAGCGCAGAAAAACGCTACATGCAGCGTTCCATCCGCCCGACGCAGCGTCAAAATAATGACGCTGCGTCGTCCAGCGGATGCAACGCAGACACTTGCGTTACAGTACGTCGTCCATACAACTCTATGGAGAATAGCGCAGTCCGTTAACGGACTGCGCTATTCTCCATAGTGACGGAATGCGCTGAACGCAAGTGTGAAATTAGCCTTAGACAGCTGTTTGGTCTTGGCAATGGTGGAGAGGTTGAAGTGTGATTGATTGTGTGTGGACAGGTGTCTATTATACAAGTAATGGGTTCAAACAGATGCAATTAATACAGGTAATGAGTTCAAAGTAGGAGGGTTTCTTAAAAAAAAAATAACAGGTCTGTGAGAGCCAGAATTCTTGCTGGTTTCATTGGTGATAAAATACTTATTTCATGCAATAAAACTCAAATTAATTATTTAAAAATCATCCAATGGGATTTTTTGGATTTTTTATAAATTCTGGCTGTCACGGTTAAAATGTATCAAGTGTATTCTCCATTTTTTGTAGGTGGGAAAACTTGCAAAATTGGCAGTGTATCAAATACTTATTTTCTCCACCGTATTTGTGGAATATTTTTTTTGAAAAGATTTACATATATAAATACAGAAAAGTAATAAAATTGTCCTGCAGAGCCCCACCAAAATATATTTTTCTAGTTAGAAAATTATAATAATGACAAACCTATTTGTTCCATCATTTCACACACATTCTTCTTTTATATATGTCAGGTTCTGTATTGTTAATATTTATTCAATTGCAGCCTTTTGACATCCATTAAGCTCAAGTGTCCCAGTCTACGGTAATACGACTGACTGGAGAGACAATCGGTCCACATCATAATATGTACATCTCAGCGTGATCAAAAGAATAGGCCATTCAGGGTGTAATTTGATGAAATGTCTAGTCCTGCTTAAAAGCTTGAGTGCATGATACATTTCAAAAGCCTCCAGTCCATTAATGCCTGTAAGTATTACTTTCTATAATGTGACATCGGCCTCCACTTGTCAATCTTTTGTGACTTGTTGTGCAACTTTCGAATTTGTCTCACGCGATCATGTAAAGCACGGGAATGAAAACACTGTGCGTGATAAGAAATACAATACACTGGATGTAATGATCTAAAAAGGTCACATTAATTACATGCTTAGCCGACTGGAAGAGGATCCTATACAATGAAGAACCAAAATTAAAGAGGAAAGAAGGGTAAGGATGGTCCATGACCCCGGGCAAAAATCGTGCACAAAAGAAAACTGTATCTAACCAGTTTTTTACCAGAACATTTTAAAATTATTTAGTCTTATTATATTGGATGAGAAAATGTAAAACAAAAATACAAAAAAAAAGTATGGCTTGCCAAGGTTGGGTGAAATAACAGCTATATTATGACCTCATTGTTTTACTATAGGAAAAAAGATAACTTTACAACAATCACAAATATTTTTTTGTGATAGTTGCGAGGATACTTAGGGGTACTTTGCACACTACGACAAGCCGATGGTAGCAATGCCGAGCACGATAGTCCCCGCCCCCGTCGCAGCTGTGATATCTTGTGATAGCTGCCGTAGCGAAAATTATCGCTACGGCAGCTTCACATGCACGTACCTGCTTGCGATGTCGCTCTGGCCGGCGACCCGCCTCCTTCCTAAGGGGGCGGGTCGTGTGGCATCACAGCGACGTCACACGGCAGGCGGCCAATAGAAGCAGGGGGGGCGGAGATGAGCGGGACGTAAACATCCCGCCCACCTCCTTCCTTCCTCATTGCAGCCGGGACGCAGGTAAGGTGATGTGTCCTGCCGCAGGAATGAGGAACAACATCGTACCTGTCGCTGCAGCGAAATTATGAAAATGACCGACACTACACAGATCACCGATTCTCGACGCTTTTGCGATCGTTTATCGATGCTTCTAGATGCGCTTTACACGTTGCGATGTCATTACATGGAAATGACTGAGGCTACACCGATGATACAATTTCGACGCTTTTACACTCGTTAATCGTAGTACAAATGATTCACATACTCCGATGTCGACAGCAGCGCCGGATGTGCGTCACTTTCACCTGCGATGTCGTAGTGTGCAAAGTACCTCTTAGAGTTTTGTTTGCTATAGGAAATATTAATGCAGTTGATTCAATACAGTTATTATTAGACAAAATTCATAAAAAAAAATAAATAAAAATGAGCCAATCGATTTAACCCCTTCACGACCTATGACGTACTGGTACCTCATAGCTAATGTGCCTGCCTTTGATGCGGGCTAGCATGCCGAGCCTGCATCTATCCATGCATATTTGACTGATTTAATGAGTTGCTATGTGCCTCTAACAACTGCTGGTGGATCAGAGATCTGCATGCTTCTATTAACCAGTTAAATCCCACTATCAATCTCTGACAACAGGATTTAACACACTACTGGTCGGATGAGAGGCAGCCACAGTGAGGGTCAGGTGTGGACTGCCCTTGTAAGGCTACATTTACACGACCGTCCCGTTTTTGCGGTCCGCAAAAAACGGTCCTGTTTTTTCACGAATGCATCCGTGTGGCATCCGTGTGACATCTGTTCCGTTCCGTATACGGGCCGTGTGTCATCTGTGTGTCAGCTAGAGGGATAGATAGATAATAGATGAGAAAGACATATACAGTCATGGCCAAAAGTTTTGAGAATGCTACAAATATTAATTTTTACAAAGTCTACTGCTTACGTTTTTCTAATGGCAATTTGCATATACTCCAGAATGTCATAAAGAGTGATCAGCTTAACAGCAATTACTTGCAAAGTCAATATTGGCTAAGAAAATGAACTTCAACCCCCAAAACACATTTCAACATCATTGCAGTCCTGCCTTAAAATGAGCAGCTAACATTGTTTTAGTGATTGTTCCATTAACACAGGTGTGGGTGTTGATGAGGACAGGGCTGGTGAACAATCAGTCATGATTAAGTAAGAATGACACCACTGGACACTTTAAAAGGAGGCTGGTGCTTGGTATCATTGTTTCTCTTCAGTTAACCATGGTTATCTCTAAAGAAACACATGCAGCCATCATTGCTCTGCACAAAAATGGCCTACCAGGGAAGAGTATCGCAGCTACAAAGATTGCACCTCAGTCAACAATCTATCGCATCATCAAGAACTTCAAGGAGAGAGCTTCCATTGTTGCCAAAAAGGCTCCAGGGCGCCCAAGAAGGACCAGCAAACACCAGGACCATATCTTAAAACTGTTTCAGCTGCGGGATCGGACTACCAGCAGTGCCGAGCTAGCTCAGCAATGGCAGCAGGCTGGTGTTAGTGCTTCTGCACGCACTGTGAGGCGGAGACTGCTTGAGCAAGGCCTGGTTTCAAGGAGGGCAGCAAAGAAGCCACTTCTCTCCAGAAAAAACATCAGGGACCGACTGATATTCTGCAAAAGGTACAGGGAGTGGACTGCTGAGGACTGGGGTATAGTTATTTTCTCAGATGAATCCCCTTTTCGATTGTTTGGGACATCTGGAAAACAGCTTATTAGGAGAAGAAGAGGTGAGCGCTACCACCAGTCTTGTCTCAAGCCAACTGTTAAGCATCCTGAAACGATTCATGTGTGGGGTTGCTTCTCAGCCAAGGCAATCGGCTCACTCACAGTCTTGCCTAAAAACACAGCCATGAATAAAGAATGGTAACAGAATGTCCTCCAAGAGCAACTTCTCCCAACTGTCCAAGAGCAGTTTGGCGCCCAACAATGCCTTCTCCAGCATGATGGAGCACCTTGCCATAAAGCAAAGGTGATCACTAAATGGCTCATGGAACAAAACATAGAGATTTTGGGTCCATGGCCTGGAAACTCCCCAGATCTTAATCCCATTGAGAACTTGTGGGCAATCATCAAGAGACGGGTGGACAAACAAAACCCAACAAATTCTGGCAAAATGCAAGCATTGCTTATGCAAGAATGGACAGCTATCAGTCAGGATTTGATCCAGAAGTTGATTGAGAGCATGCCAGGGAGAATTGCAGAGGTCCTGAAGAAGAAGGGACAACACTGCAAATATTGACTTGCTGCATTAACTCATTCTAACTGTCAATATAACCTTTTGGTACTCATAATATGATTGCAGTTATATGTCTGTATGTGATGTAAACATCAGACAAACACAATTAAATACCAGAGATCATGTGAAAATATAATCTAGGTGTCTTTCTCAAAACTTTTGGCCATGACTTTATAATGTCCCACACCCCAGCATTTTGTAATCTTGCACCCTTTGGTGCCTTTCATGTGGCACTAAAGGGTGCTCAGCCTTGTATTTAGCCAAAAAATAAATAAATAATAAAAAAATAAAACGTGGGGTCCCCCCTATTTTTTGTAGCCAGCTCGGGTAAAGCAGATGGCTGCAGCCTGCAGACCACAGCTGGCAGCTTCACCTTGGCTAGTAATCCAAAACAGAGGGCACGCCACGCTGTTATTTTAAATTAAATAAATAATTTAAAACAAAAAATGTGGGGTCCCCCCAAATTGGATCACCAGCCAAGGTAAAGCGGACAGCTGTGCTCTGGCATTCTCAGGCTAGGGAGGTCCGTGAGTATAGTATGCAAGGCAAATAAAAAGAGCCCTGGCTGCATCCTCTATAAAATGTTCTGTGCAAAAGAATATATAAATATATGAGGCATTGGTTGGTATTATGGCCATAGTACGGTAGCCCACAATCCACGTCACGGATCGTAGATGAACAGTGCCCTATGCAAGCCATAAGTGTGCAATTTTACCATCAAGCAATTGCTCCCCTCCATCATTGGAAACAGTAGAATGATTTGCTCCTTTTGCACCTGTGATGCCTCCATTTATTGGAGGTCTTACTGAATCCTGGTAGTAAATTTCAGGCAGCAGGAGAAAAGCAGGTTTAATACCGCGCCAAACCACAGGAATACAGATGAAATTAATAGATCTCTTTTCTTTATTTTCACAGGTCTACGCGTTTCAAGGACATATCCGTCCTCTTCCTCAGGACAAATGTAGAGAATACTATGGCGAAACAGAGGCTACAGGCTCTCATATATGTGTTAGAAAAAGGCCACGTATGCATTAATTGCGTCATCAACCTCCTTCATGGGAATTTTTGAGCAATTGTATATCCAGAATAGCATTTTTAAGGGTGAGATAATTCTGTACAAACGTTATATAGATGATTTGATCTTCATTTGGGACAATAAGAACTGCAATATTGATTCCTTTTTACAGCATCTCTACCAGAACAATTGGGGTCTTGATTTTACCTCTGTTTATCATAAGTCCGAAATTAACTTCCTGGATCTCACCATTTTCCATTCCGATAATAAAATATTGACCAAAACATATTTTAAGCAAGTGGACGCCAATGGTTACATACACTATAACAGTGAACATTACATCAAATGGCTGAAAAATATCCCAACCAATCAATATAAACGCATCAGGAAAAACTGTTCCCGCTTGGATGATTTTAACCTACAGGTGAAGGTCCTTAGGGATCGCTTTTTGGAAAAGAAATATCCTAAAACCCTCATCCAAAGGGCATATCATAATTCTGCCACTTTTGAACAAAAGGATTTGATCACACCGAAAACCCTTTCTTCTCCTGTCCTTGGAAATAATGAGAGTCCCTTTAATCTTAATTTTTTGACCACTTATAGTAGTGATAATGTAAAAATCAGGAACATTTTTACCAGGTATTGGAGTATATTATTGAACGACCCCTTTCTTAAGACTATTCTTCCCCCCATCCCGGGCATCACATTCAGAAGAGCTCCCAGCATAAAGAATGTTTTAGCCCCCAGCCGCCTTAGAACCGCCCTCCCGAGAACTGTTAACCTTATTGCCCCTCCAGGGTCTTATCGATGCGGTTCAAAAAATTGCCTTTGTTGCAAAACTATTTGCCACAAACGCACGAGCTTTAAGTCTTCAGACGGCACAGAAGTTTTTCCAATTAAAACTCATCTTACCTGCCAATCAAATTTTGTAATATATCTTATTGACTGTAATTGTGGTAAACAGTACATAGGTAGGACATGCCAAGCTCTCCATAACCGCCTTAATTCACACAGGCATAACATCAGGATTGGCTATATGCTCCATGGACTTTCCAAACACTGTACTTTGTCTCATAACAAGACTATGGCTTTCACGATTACGCCCATTGAGCAAGTCTCTCCTAATAGCCCTAACAGAATGGATGTTCTCAATAAAAAGGAATCATTCTGGATACATAAACTGGATACTCTGAAGCCGATGGGCTTGAATCTGATAACTGACTTGTCGTTCTAATTTTATTGTCACACATCAGACTTTTAAAAAAAAATTTTTTTATGTGTTTTTTACAATTTTTTAACATTTTTGGTATTAATAATATTTTCACATATTTTCATGTATATCTGAATCTTATATTTGCCATTGTTATGTAATATTCGGCCCAACTAATGTATACCTTTCACTTATGCACATGTATATCACTTTATTTCATCTTGTTCACGCTTACATGGACATGCATATAGATACCCCTTTTTGCACAATCCACCACGTTCACATGTGGGTTTACTTTTTCGCATTTTTATACTCATACTTTTTATATATATTTGCAATTTAAATACATATATATTTTCCACTTCATCTTTACGGATTTATAATATCACCCATTGTTGGGAATCTTTCCCACTATTTTTCTATACTATCTTGCCAATCTTCATTATATATTTTTTATCTTTATCTTTATCTTTATCATATAGATATCCCTTTTTGCACAATCCACCACGTTCACATGTGGTTTTACTTTTTCGCATTTTTATACTTATACTTTTTATATATATATGCAATTTAAATACATATATATTTTCCACTTCATTTTTACGAATTTATAATATCACCCATTGTTGGGAATCTTTCCCACTATTTTCCTATACTATCTTGCCAATTTTTATTATATATATTTTTTATTTTTATTTTTATCTTGTGGTTGACTATTCCATACTCAAATATACATTTTTATAAATTTTATCATATACCGTTTCATATTTTAATTTCTTCCTTTCTCTTTTTTTATCCCAATATTAAAATATTTTTATAGTAAATTTAACCTTTTTTATCTATTTGCATATATATATATATATATATATATGCTTTATATATATCTCACGTGTTTCCAGGCCTCTTTGATTCCCTCTTAAGTATCCCTTTTCTACATATATACTTTTTAGAAAGGGATCCCGCTAATTTAGTGAACGCATTTCCTCCCTCCTGACCCAGAGTCCTATTCCTATCCATTTAATTTCCTAGGTCTTTTTCGGTTTCACTCATTCCGTTTGTGATTTAAAATGTCTCCCCGATTTTTTCTTTTTCACCCTCTCTCATTTTTGCTTTCTATCACTATTTTAGCCCCTAGCCGCTGTCCGCGGATTATTATCTACATAGTTTCTACCCCCCTTTTTGTTTCCCTTTCGCGCAAGCGCAATGCCTTTTTTCCCACGGTATTAACCTCTAGTCACCCTTTCGCGCAGGCGCTCACTGTTTTCTTTCCCTGCACGCTTCACCTCACTTCACCTTTCGCGTAGGTGTACATCACATTTTCCCACGCTGTCAACTTTTATTCGCTCCTTTAGCGGGTGTCACCGCTCTCGCCCTGTTGTTTTTCCCTTGTAAATGTTCCTACCGCAGAGCTACTCACACCGCTCTGGCACAGCGATCCTATGTCATGCTTTTTACGTTGATCTTTCATTTTATATATTTTTTTCCTATTGTGCATTTTTTTACATATGCGATTTTGGGAAGTTACTTATCAATTTCAAAAGATAGTAATAATCATCATATCACACTTTTGTTCATTTATTAAAATCATCACATATATTTTTTCAAGGCATGTACATATGATTTTTGTGGATCCGTAGGTTTCCACACACTTGTTCAACGGTAATTGAGTCCCAATCACTACATTTTATTCATCCATTTATTCATTTCATTTTTCCACACTTTTTCTTCATCTTCTTTCTCTTCTTTTGCTTTCATCCTCCCTTTTTTTTCTCTTTTTTCTCCTTTTTTTCTTTTTTTCTTTTTTTCTGTTTTATCAACACTTTGAACTTTATTCACTCCTCCACGTGTCTATGAGTCATGAGGAGGTTGATGACGCAATTAATGCATACGTGGCCTTTTTCTAACACATATATGAGAGCCTGTAGCCTCTGTTTCGCCATAGTATTCTCTACATTTGTCCTGAGGAAGAGGACGGATATGTCCTTGAAACGCGTAGACCTGTGAAAATAAAGAAAAGAGATCTATTAATTTCATCTGTATTCCTGTGGTTTGGCGCGGTATTAAACCTGCTTTTCTCCTGCTGCCTGAAATTTACTCCATTTTGCGGGACTGCTGCCTTCCACATCACTTTCATGCTGACAAAGGGGTTGTGACTGTCACAACCACACCAGGTGAGTGTTCCTTTTTACATTCACCCCACATTGTTATATCGGGTAAGACCCTATTTGCGCCTTTTTTTCCCACAGCCTTTTTGCGTTTTGAATCCTGGTAGTGCATTAGTTTTTTTTGGCCTGGTCAGTTTACATCTTCTGCCATTTTTCCGTGAGTAATTGCTTAGCTATTGGAGGATTTAATTCCTCTTTTTGTTGTTGTTGTTTTTGTTTATATAGCCCCTGCACAATGCCTCAGCATTGCCCCGTACTCTTGTGACCCCTCTCCACCACCTCCCGGTAAGCTATATGTGGATTTTAAGACTTAACCCTCACTTTTCTACCAAATTTTTGGGAGGAAAAGTGTGTCTTATAATCCAAAAATACGGTATATAGGAAAATCCCGGTGATTTGTTCACTTTAAAAAATGTTTAACCTCAAAGAAAGAATTCTTTGTAATCCTGTGCTGTAATTTCTTCATACTCTTTTGCTACCTCCCCATCCCGGGAGATGTGGCATGATCAGACCTGTACGGTCAGACACAGCCATTACACAGTACATAGCAGTTGCATAAATATAAGATTATCTCAGCACAGAAACATTTTTTTTTAAACACATCCAATTGACCTATTACAACCTATTACTGTTCCAGGATCTATCGATTAAAAAAAACATGTTCGTGGGAAAACCCCTTTAAGTAAATAACATAAACGCACTACATGAAATTACCCTTCAGCATAATGTGTGATCATTTTGTTTTAATTACATAACTTCCAAATTATTGGGCACTATTACAAGCACACACACCAAGATGATAAACATCAGCATTATAAAGGAGATTAATGATTCAATTTGCAATAAATTTCTTAGCAGTAAGAAACTTATTCCACCACACTCATTATGTCAAATATGTGTTTCAAAGGACCAACTGTGCAAAACTGGATTTCCCTGTGGTGCCCAGAATGGTCGGCCCCTATGGCTTTAATAATGTCACTGTTTCAATTTCCTCTCTAAAACCATTTATTTTGATCTTTCTGCTAAGGCTGCAGCATTATGGCAAGAATTTGGAAAGTTATCATGTTAATCTAAATTAGCAAAAGGACAAGAGGTGCTTACAACAGGAGGCATTCAACCTTATTTGGGAAGTAAATGAATATAATTGTCACGCTATTTGTTTAGGCAAATAATTTCTTTCTAATTGTCAAAGAAATAACTCATCACCGGAGCTTTGACTTATTCATTTGCTTTTTAATTGTAGTTGTGCAGCATTTTAACATTTCCTCTCTTCTCTCTACGGCTTTAATATGCACAAACAATCATCTCAAACAATTTGTTTTTAAACTGATAGACCACATAGCATTTATTATGGCAAGAGAAAATTAATTGGTTTTTATATTGCCGGGGAATTAATTGAAAACAAGAGGATTTTTCCAATTGATTAGACTTTAATAAAGGTGACACTTCTTTTTATTATTGCAGACCAAAGATAGTAGTTGTAGTGAAGTGCCTGATCTTAGATGTGTGTCCTTAAATCACCTTTAGAATAAAATACTGCACTTGCTAATGCTCCAAATTCTATTCCTGCTGCCAAGATGAACCAATGTAGTGCATGCAGTGATCACCAGGGGTGATAATGTACAGTCTCAGATGCTTCCGATGCTGTGTCTGTTGTGCCTGTACCTTGCGTTGCCTATGTACCGTTGCGGTGTATACTTTTCTTTCTCCCTCAACTCTACCTCCCATGTTGCTGATTCTTATTCTATGCCAGCTGCTGTTCCCAAGTGCTCAACGCTAAGCTTATAGGACCTGCAGCAATTGAGTTAGTAAGTAACAAGCTTATTATTACTGGGGTCTCCAACTAGTGAAAATTTGCCAAAAGCTTAACAATATGTAACACCCAGGGCGCAAGGGGAATCAGGCACAAGTTCTCATACCTGCTTTACTCGTCACCGGGCCGGTGTGGTGGTCTGGGATGTCTCGGTGGCCTGCCCAGCTTCGTCCACCGAGGTGTACACCAATAAGGTGGAAGATTGATGGGGATTGTAGTAGGATGATGGTTGTGACGCCACCTGTTGTACGCGGCCAGAGATTAGCCGCCGCTGCTGTCGCTGTCCTCCGGGGCGGATGGTAATAGTGTGACGCCCCTGGACTATCAGGTCGTCACAGGGTACTGCACGCTCTTTTCCCTTTGTGCAGTATTAAAATCCCTCATGGTTCTGGGTCCCCATCTTACAGTGCTGCCTCCAACAGCAAATAAAATCCTAGGAACACCCTGCACCACACCCACCAAACACACCAGTGGGAGGCTTAAGCAGAATAGGGTTGCCCACCTAGAGGTCAGGAAGGGTCAGGAGAGTGTCAGTTCAGTGAAGTGCAGTGAAGTGGAGTGAAGGAGAGTGAAGTGGAGGAAGCAGGGAGCGGTGGCTCCCCAGAGTAGCTGTCCAGGTTGCAGACGGTGGTCTGGACCTAGAGGAGTCAGACTCCCGGTCGCAGGGGATTGAAGCAAGGTACCTGGACCTGTTGAGTGAACGGTCAGCAGCCTGGTCCTATCACCGGTCCGGGATCGAAGGCACGGCGGGGTACACGGACTCTAGGTCGGGAAGAAGCTTCAGGCAACCCAGCAATTAACCTGCAGAGAGCGGAGCCTTTATGGACTGTTACCACTAGCTCCAGAATCGGAGCAGTAGCGCAACCAGGGGGATAGGGCCGTTCATATACGCAGCCCACTGAAATCCCAAGCGTGAGCCCTGAGAGCAGGCTCCCACACTTAGCCACAGTGGGGAGCGGGGCCCGGCAAGTTTCAGACTACCGGGCCACTACAGTGAATCTAAACTTTGTGCCAGGAGGCAGGTCACAGATCACCAGGCAGCACTGCAGGGGACAGGACCAGGACGAGCTCCCCTTGAGAGGCAGCGGCACCTAGAGACTTTGCTTACCCAGTTGTCAGCGTCTGCTTATTGGCTGAGTAAGTACATGAGTGATCTCGCCGTCATGGCACCCAGTATCATCTTCTAGAGCCCCGGGGCATACCTCTACCCGTGGAGGGTAATGACACCTTGCTGCCCCATTCCACCACCCCGGATACTCCCAAAAACGGCAGCGGCGGTACTCCTAATTACCGCACACCACGGGTGGCATCACGATCTCTCATCTCCCTGTAAATATCCCCTTTTACTTTAGAGTATGGCCCCAAGCCCCTGGGTCCGGAGACCCTCGAGCCACAAATGGACATTGCCCACGGATCCAAGTGGTTTAATCCGCTGCTCGGGCGGCACAATAGCAGCCAAAGATGGTATCTCTCCCCACAGGCGGAGCGGGCCCTGGGAAGGACGATGAGGGAAGTAGTGATGGCAAAGGCCTTTGGTGCCGAGGCGCGGGGAAGTGGCGCCGGTAATAAGAGTCTGAGTCAGATGCTGCGGCTCCAAGTGTCTTTACTCACTCTTTGTGCCGCTCGCCTGGGTAGTACTAGTCACCCACTGTGATGTTACCCATCGAGCTAGGATAAGTTAGAAGCAGTCACCAGTGTTTTAAAGAAGAAAGTCCTTTGTCAGAGTTGCCCTTCCAGCCGTGAGGAACCAGGGCTGAGTGGTCCGCTACAAGCAACTTGCACCGTGAAGAGAAGAGAAGAAAGTGGTGATGGTGTTGTGTCCCAGAACTGGTGTCCCGGGTCGACTGACTGAAGTTTGTGTCAGTTTGTTCCTACTTCTACCCCAAGTGGAACCCGCTCCCCAGGTGGCTGGCTTCAGTGACCGGGTAAGTCCCATGCCTCGTAATGGCAACCCCCCTGCCTACCCTGAGCCATCCCCCCGTGAGAAGACTCCTAAGCTGTATGTAATGTGTGAATGTGGAACACTGGTGATTAACCCCCTCCTTACCCGAGGCGAATATCGCACCTTAAATAAGGTGCAAAACTCTGTGGCGACTGGAGCCTCAGGGGCGCCACAAATACATGCAGGCTAAGACTGACTCTCAGGAGAATGATTGTATCACCTTCACCTCCTGCCGACTACAACTCAAAAATATCTCCCGGACTGGTGCATTTCTTAACTAAGAATCAGCAAAAACACTAGTGCATGTCCTCATCATCTCCCGCTTTGGCTTTTGGAACCTCCTACTCTGTGGCCTCTTGCACCTCTCCAATCTATCCTTATTTCTACAGTCTGATTAATCCACTTCCCTCTTCCTTATTCCCTGGCATCCCTTCACTGGCTTCCCATTGCCCAAAGACTCCAGTTCAAAACACTAACCATAACATACAAAGCAATCCACAACCTGTCTCCTCCATACATCTGTGACCTAGTCTCCCTGCCGTAACTACCTGCACACAACTTCCAATGCTCACAAGATGTCTTTCTCTACTCCTCTCTTTTCTCCTCTTCCCACAATCGCATACAAGATTTCTCCCATGCCTCCCCCATACTTTGGAACTCTCTGCCACAACATATCAGGCTCTCACCTACCGCGGAAAACTTCAAAAGGAACCTGAAGATCCACCTCTTCTAACAAGCCTACAATCTACAATAACCCTCAGTCCACTACCCCACTGCGCAACCATCTCTATCCTCACTTATTGTACCCTCACCCATTCCCTGTAGACAATGAGCCCTCGCGGGCAGGGTCCTCTCTCCTCCTGTACAAGTGTGTTTTGTATTGTTTATGATTATTGCACTTGTTTTTTATGTATACCATTTTCCCTTGTAAAGTGCCATGGAATAAATGGCACTATAACTATAACTAATAATAATAATAATGATCTGCCACTGGTCATTGTACTTGGGTAATGCATAGGGGTCATATTATGTGCGTCCCCGTGTCAGCAGCCAGGCTGCTCGGATCCGGATCCGCGGTGGCTCGAGGGGAGTCCGGACCCGGGGGTCGTAGGGCCACTCAAATGCAGGGCGGTATTTACATGGGAGGTTTCTCAGTGATGCCACCCTTTCAAAGCAGTTGTCAGCAGATGCTGATCCTGCACAAACCTGTTGGATTGGATGACTGGCAAGTGATACCAACTTATCTGCTGATCGTTCCTGGGAGCTATCAGATGTGCTGATTCAATGCCACCTGCATGACTATTTTTTCTTACCGGTCTGATCAATGCTCAAGTATTTTTTTTATTATTTATAGACATTTGGTGCTAAAAATTAATTGCAACTGATTTTCAGAATAAAATTAGCATTAAAAAGGCCAAATTGTAAAAGTAACAGGGGAGAACACACCGTTTCATTGTTGAGCCACCCAGGCACTTGTTAGTAACAGCAGCAGTAGCAACAACAGCCACAAAAGCCATGACAAAGGTGTCACAGACTGCAATAATGCAAGATCAATGCAGCACATTGAAAAGTACACCATCGCCTAGTCTACACAATCAGCTACCAGGGTGGAAAAGTCATTGGAGATCCATGACTTGTTCATCTTCATGAAGGTTAGGCGGTCTACCCTTTCAGGGGAAAGCCCGATGTGCTAATGTGTCGCCCTGGGCAAGCCAGGGGACACAGGTCACAACACCACCACACCCCACACTCCAGGTAGGCACATCACAGCTAACCACAAATCCTTGTTGCCTTCCTCCAGGAGTCTGATGATGCACACCAGGGGGTGGGCCAGGCGGTTGGCTCCGCCCACCAAGGAGCTCACAGCTCTGGAGGCAGGAAGTAACCAGGCAGATTAGCCCAGGGAGGGCAAGTGTGAGGAGCTAAGTGAGAGAGTAAACAACAGCTAAGTGAAAGTGAAGGAAATAAAGTAGTAAAGGAGGAAAGCAAGTGAAGTGACAGAAGAGGAAGAAAGCCTGAAGGGTCCAGCTTTGTGAGGGCCAGAACAGCAAGGTCAGCAACGGCGGTGACTGTCTGGAGGGGGACTGTTTGGAAGTTCCTGGAAGGACCCCGTTGGCTGTGTGCCCGGTGGTCTGGAGCAGTGTTCCGAAGGACAGTCAGCACCAGGGCAGGGGCCTCTCGGACCCCGGCAAGGCTAGGAGTCGCCAGATTTGCCAAATCCGTCAGTGACGGGGACGCAGATCCCCCAACAACCAAGTCCCGATTGAAGGCAACAGCCCAACCCGTATTGGAGAGACACCGCCACCGCCACGGCACCAGTTTCTCAGGGCCAGCGCCTGCGGGCAAAGTGTAGAGCTCCTCCGGCCCAGATTGCAGCCGGGGAGCGGGTAACCGGAGGGAATCCACCGCTACCATCAGTCAACACAGGTGCAAGGAAGAGGGACATCACCGTCACTTACCGGGAGTGCAGGTGCAGCCGTCTGTGGGACCGTCCTACCAGCCGTTGGTTTACCGTACAAACTGTGTCCGTGTGTCAGGCTGAGTGAGTACCATAGTGCCGCAAGGCACAGCGCTGCCCCCGCGTCCCTGCGCCCTCCAGGCCCTACACTTTACATCTCATCACCGGGCCCCGGGATCACCAACCCCTACCCACGGAGGGGCAACACAACACCTGGCTGCTCCGCATCACCATCCCCGGGACCCCCACACTGAGCAGCGGTGGTGCAATCACCACAACCGTGGGTGGCGTCACGAACTATAACAATCCCCCACACCCAACAAACACCCCCTTTCACTCACGGGCGAGGAGTGTCGCTCGAGAAACCCCGGGATCCGGCCCACAGCTCGAGCCACCAGGAGCAGCTGCCGGACCCGAGCAGAAGGGGTGAGCGCGGTGTGCTGACACCCTCCTCCCCGCCCGCGACAACTTGGCGTCACAAACAGGATCCTACCGCTCTGCCGTCAGGTAGAGGTGCGCCTTGTTACCGCCGGAGGCATCCGGCAGAAAAATTTCAGAAGCCGCCATCTTTGGCGCGAAAAGTTCCCGCTCGAGCGTCTTCTCGAGCAGTAGAGGCGCGAAGGCCAAAACCCCGCCCCGAGAGAGGAGGGGCCGGAAAGAGCTAAGGGGGACGCGATGGCAGCTGGACGCATGTAGCTGCGGCTATAAAAGCAGGGACGCCAGGACTCTGCAAAAATACCGTTCCTGGAAGCAAACAGTGAAGACACCATGTGGATGCCGTCCCGCGATACCGTACCCCCCGCGCCTGGAACCGCGGCGTGGGTGGAGATCCGGACCGCGCAGCTCTCCCAACGGCTGCAGGTGAAGATGCAGCTCCTCGTGGAGGAGAGGGAGGCCGACATGGCGGACGTTGTAGCCACCGTGCGGAGACGCGAGGAGGAGGCGGAGAAAGGGAGGGTGAGTGACCCACGTCCCGATGCCCTTGAAGGGCCGGTCATCGCGGCTGTGGGGCCCGGTCCAAGCCCTCTCCCCCCGTTGCCTCCCTCGCCACCCGTCTCGGAGGCCGTGACCCCGCCACTAGGCCCGCTACCACCGCAACCGGTAGCGATACCCAGCCCGTCCGCCCCAGCGGACCGACCTGTAGCCGGAGCCCGTAACAAACCGGAGGCATTACCTTGGAAGGCCCCGAAGATTGTGCCAGAGACAGTCCCCGAGCAGCTTCCCGAGCCGGAGCCGATGACCCGCTCCGAGCCGAAGGCCCAACTGCGGAAAGCCCCTGTGCCCATCCCCCACACCTCGGCTGAGGTGGCGCCGGGTTGTTGCTGCAAGGCAGCACCCAAGGCCATGACACCGCGGGATACGCTACCCACCTTCCTGACAGTGGGTAACGTGCTGGATGTCCCGCGGGGCTCAACCCGTGCGCCGGAGCTGGCAGCAGCGCCATACTGGGACAGGGAGCCGACGAAGCTGGGCCTGGAGATCGCGGAGAGGGAGAGAAGGAAAGCCGAGCTGGTGGCTCGAGCCATTCGGGAAAAAGAAAACCTGCGGCAAGCGACCTTCCGTGTCCGGGGCCCGTTCTACGAGGGGCAGGTGAGGCGATTTGATATCCGCCGGGGCTACGGATTCATATACGAACCGGGCCTGGAGGCCGAGGTGTTTGTGGCCCGGCGGGACGTGAATGCCCATCTGCCCGAGGAGCATCCTGGCCGCAATCTTATACCGGGGGACATGGTGCGTTACACCCGGCACTGCGGATAGAGGGGGTGGTTTGCCCTGGATGTAAAGTTGAAGGGCAGCCCGGAGAGCAAGGTGAGCTCTGCATCCCCTCCCTCGGATGGAGCAGCAAAGGGACCGGAGTAGGGCAGCGGATGCCCGTTGCACCATCCCCGTTGGGACCATCACTGAAGTTGTTTGTTTGAAAAAGTTTTGAAAAAGTTGTTCAAAGAATGATAAGTGAAATGATACCGAGTACTTCACCAGATTTTCCTTGTGATTGAACCGGCAGGAGCCGGCACCGTTGTCCCCGTGGGGACCGTTTAAAGTTTAATTGGCATGGGAACTATCCATGGACAAGCCCGTGAACTTGCAGGGCACCACAAACGTTAAGTGGCTTGTAAATATGTTGGGTACCGTTACCGTTTCCGCAATGCCGCCTCCGGAGAGGCAGGTTGGAGGGAGGGCCCTGAGCAGAGCAGGCCAGGGCCCAGCCACCAAAGGAACCGGTGGCCACCCTCTGGAGGGAAGGACAGATCCCGCTCGGGTAACTTGTGCTGGACTGTGGGTCAAGGGGTGCTGCCTGGGTTTTAGGGGCAGCATCAGGGCCAGGTTGCTTGGGTGGGAGAGAGCGGAAACCGTGACCGTACACCGTTGCAACGTTTAAGTAAATGTGCCTCCCGTCTTGGGAAGAGTTTTGATTAAAAATGTATTTATGTTTTGCTTAACCCTGTTATCCCCTTTTTACAGAAAAATAAAACTGGTGTAGGACGGCAGCCTGCGGACGGTCTGCATTTTGCTAAGGGGGAATGTGTCGCCCTGGGCAAGCCAGGGGACACAGGTCACAACACAACCACACCCCACACTCCAGGTAGGCACATCACAGCTAACCACAAATCCTTGTTGCCTTCCTCCAGGAGTCTGATGATGCACACCAGGGGGTGGGCCAGGCGGTTGGCTCCGCCCACCAAGGAGCTCACAGCTCTGGAGGCAGGAAGTAACCAGGCAGATTAGCCCAGGGAGGGCAAGTGTGAGGAGCTAAGTGAGAGAGTAAACAACAGCTAAGTGAAAGTGAAGGAAGTAAAGTAGTAAAGGAGGAAAGCAAGTGAAGTGACAGAAGAGGAAGAAAGCCTGAAGGGTCCAGCTTTGTGAGGGCCAGAACAGCAAGGTCAGCAACGGCGGTGACTGTCTGGAGGGGGACCGTTTGGAAGTTCCTGGAAGGACCCCGTTGGCTGTGTGCCCGGTGGTCTGGAGCAGTGTTCCGAAGGACAGTCAGCACCAGGGCAGGGGCCTCTCGGACCCCGGCAAGGCTAGGAGTCGCCAGATTTGCCAAATCCGTCAGTGACAGGGACGCAGATCCCCCAACAACCAAGTCCCGATTGAAGGCAACAGCCCAACCCGTATTGGAGAGACACCGCCACCGCCACGGCACCAGTTTCTCAGGGCCAGCGCCTGCGGGCAAAGTGTAGAGCTCCTCCGGCCCAGATTGCAGCCGGGGAGCGGGTAACCGGAGGGAATCCACCGCTACCATCAGTCAACACAGGTGCAAGGAAGAGGGACATCACCGTCACCTACCGGGAGTGCAGGTGCAGCCGTCTGTGGGACCGTCCTACCAGCCGTTGGTTTACCGTACAAACTGTGTCCGTGTGTCAGGCTGAGTGAGTACCATAGTGCCGCAAGGCACAGTGCTGCCCCCGCGTCCCTGCGCCCTCCAGGCCCTACACTTTACATCTCATCACCGGGCCCCGGGATCACCAACCCCTA
The DNA here is from genome assembly GCF_048569485.1 of Anomaloglossus baeobatrachus. NCBI lineage: Eukaryota > Metazoa > Chordata > Amphibia > Anura > Aromobatidae > Anomaloglossus > Anomaloglossus baeobatrachus. The sequence goes on along the minus strand of NC_134355.1, from coordinate 64,736,705 downwards.
CCCACGGAGGTGCAACACAACACCTGGCTGCTCCGCATCACCATCCCCGGGACCCCCACACTGAGCAGCGGTGGTGCAATCACCACAACCGTGGGTGGCGTCACGAACTATAACAATCCCCCACACCCAACAAACACCCCCTTTCACTCACGGGCGAGGAGTGTCGCTCGAGAAACCCCGGGATCCGGCCCACAGCTCGAGCCACCAGGAGCAGCTGCCGGACCCGAGCAGAAGGGGTGAGCGTGGTGTGCTGACACCCTCCTCCCCGCCCGCGACACTTATCCATGAGGACACCACCAGCAGTGCTAAACACATGTTCTGAGAGAAAGCCGGATGCCAAGCATGACGAAATCTCCAAGACATGACTGGCGAGCTCAGGCAACGCTTCCATTTTTGAAGACCAAAATGCAAGGGCACAAAACCCCACTGATAGCATTGATATTGAGCTTTAGATACTCAGGTACCATCCTCTCCAGTTGTTCACTATGTGTCAGACTTCTACTCAGTTTTGCTGGTGCATGGAGTAGTCTAAAAAATGTGTGCCATAAATGCAGCATTTGCCATCCAATGTAGTACATGCTCTTTCTGGGCCTCATCTACATATCACTGTGTGGCTGCCAAAGAAAGGGAGTGAAGTAGCCTGTCAACTAACAGAACTTGTCAGTTGTCTTTGGAAAGGACGAGCTGGTGCTTGGCCTGAAGAGCTTTCAGTAACTTTACCACGTACCCCACGTACACCCCAAACACCTCACCTGTTCCCCCAATGCAATTTAATATAAACATTGACTGATTGTGGTTAGTCCTCGCTGTACAGTACATAGGTACATAGGTTGGGAGGATTCTCTCTGCACTGCCGAAATGGAGGGTCATATTGAGGGAGAGGTTGTGGGCACAGGTGGAGGCCCTAGAAGAGGTGGAGGAGACAGGAGTGGAAGGATTTAAAGACTTGAGAGTGCATTTTGTCTTTATTTCTTTAATATTTTCTCTTTTTATATCTTTCAGGTTCATATTTAGGGAACGTTGTTGGTCGTTGCTATTGATTATAGTGGATATTTTTGATACAAAATAAAAAGGGGGAATGAGGGCTGTACTGTGGGGAGTGTGGTGTTTGACACTCTCATTGTCATCCTCTCTGTTGGCCCACTAAACCTAAAAACACTGTAAAAAGCAAATCAATACATTTATGTAATGGGGCCATATAGTTTAAAATTCTGTTTCTTTTTGTCTTGCAAGGTATACTTCCGATTTGTTGGGTTTTAGGCGGCAGATTTTGAGTCCCCCTAAGGGCTTATGCGCACGTCGTGTAATAGCATGCATTTACGCTGCGTATTGTACTGCAGCGGAAATGCATGCGTCCTGCATCCCCTGCACAATCTATGAAGATTGTGCATGAGACGTGCGAACAATGCTTTTAAGAACGCAGCGATATGGGTGCTAAAATTTTGCCCCAAATCCATGCGTTCCTAAAAGCAGCATGTCAATTATTTCTGCGTTCTGGATGCAGCTCCCGCTCTGTCTATGGTGTGGGCAGCAGCCAGAGCGCATGAAATCGGCTTTTTTTAACAAAAAAACTGCATCCATTATGCAGTCTTTCTGCAGCGATTTGACGCGCACATGTGCTGTCCAATCGCTGCAGAAGATTATGCATTCTCGGTGGTTTCTATGTGTTTTTTTGTCTCCCATTGGATTCAATGGGTTCTGCTAGGATCGTTGATGGGATCACCTTTCTGATTGGCGATTCCAGGTGGCTTCAGCGATCCCGAACCGATCCGATCCTTGTCAGGATCACTCATCTCTAGTCCTGACGCCTCCATAACAGCGATGTTTGCAAAAATCTCCTTGTGACAATTAGGCAATACATTGCATCTAGTGATTTTGGTGAAGAGGTATAAGCAAAAAATTCTCTCAATTTTGACAAGAAAATTGTATCTACCAGAATTAAAATTTGGGCTTTAATTCCTCCCTCCTCTACACCCAATTCCTCTATGCTATTGTACATTGGGTTACCATAGTGAGACGCTCAGGGAATGGGGTACTCGGTCCCGGACAGTATATAAAATTGGGGATGTCACTGTGGTGGCCGTTGCCTGGTTCCGTGCCCTGGGTGCTTTTTGAAAAGGGGTTATTTACATGTGAGCTAAGAGTTAATGTTCATGTGACGCCACCTGTGGGTTGCGGTTAATAAGATGCAACCGCCACTGCTTAGTGGAATTACCCCTGGGCTGATGGTGATGGCAGCTATGGTGGTAGGCCTTCCGCAGGCAGGGCTGAGCCAGGGAATTTGTGAGATGGGAGCTTTGCACTTTATAATGAAGGAGACCACACTGGGGTTGTAATGAACAGTCTCTACTCACTTTAACCTGTGGGCGGCTGGTTCAGGTCCCTGTATTTTCAGTGCTAGTTTAATGACTCGGTTGCTCTGTCCCCGGCACTCTAAGTGTAGTTTGGGTCCCTGCAGCTTGAAGCGGTTTGGGGGCCCCAACTATCCCTGTTAGGTAGCAGTCTCCTCGTTCGTACTGCTGGCAGCGTGGACCCTGTGGGGAGGTATGTGTACGAACCTCGATCCTTGATTTACTGCTGCTGCTCCCAGATTTGTAGATCAGTGAGGTCCATGCAGGTCCCGCCACTGTGCAGCAATTTGCCAGGCCGTCTGAAACTATCGCCTGACCTAGGGCCCTGTGCCCTGTGCGTGCTTTGGTCCCGGCGGTACTTGGATGCACCTGCCCTGGCAACCTTTCTCCTGTGCCCCCAGGTAACTGTTATGTGGCGCCCCTGACCTGGTCAGGCACCACTGAGTACTGCACCCATGCTGGGGACAGTACAATACAGGTAATCCAGAAGGCTGACCGAGGTGTGACTACACAGGCGCATAGTGATCAGGTCTCACACATGTACCTATGAGAGGACCCCTGGGGATCCCAGGAGGGGGAAAAGCCTTCACCTTCACTGGAATAGTGGAGGGTGCCAAAAGCCTCCATCTCCTCTCAAGGGGTGTGGTAAGAGAGCCTGGTTGCTAGGTGGCGTAGGCAAGAACAGGAGAGGAGGAGCAGTGAGCCGGTTCAGTGCAGAGTCCAGGGAGCTCCGAGAGGAGCTGACCCCTACCCCTGGGGCTGTTGCAGTCTGACAGCGCCCGCGCAGTGGCTACCGACGGGGGAGAACGGTCACCTAGGAGTGCTACCCGAAACCCGTCTCCAGCTAAAGAGAGAGCACAGAGTGGGAAGTAAGGAGACTGCTAGGGAGTACCAGGCCCAAACGGGCGGCAGATCCCGGAGCGGGGATAGATCCACCTTTCCTTGCTAAACCTGCCGGTGTGGGGCCCTCAAAGCCCACACCACAACACCCAAAAGCCGCAGCCACGTAGCCACAGTTAGGGCCCATAGTTCACAGGAGGCAAGCAGCTGGAGTGATCTGGTCCAGGCAACAAGCAAACGGCAAACGAAGGGGAGAGAGGCTTCAGCAACTTCCCTGGGTGACCCCCATAGGGACTAAAAGTCGGGGTTACCCCAAACCACTAAAGGGCTAAGGAAGGCGAGTCGGTAGTCACCATCATAAGTCAGCCTGAAGGATTCCTGGTTCCAGCCTGGTTCATCCCAGCTACGCCCGGGTTACTCACCCTGCCATCAACTGTGAGTAAAACCCCTGAAAGACATCCTGCTTGTGTGGAGTTATTCTGCGCCTTGTGGTTCTACACACCTACACAGGGCCCTGGGGCTTGCCTCACTCTCAGGAGGCTATTACAACTAACTGCACCCACCATCAGCCCCAGGCGACCCTCAACCTGCAGTGGCGGTCACCACTGACCGCAATTCTGAGAGTGGCGTCACGACAATCCCAAATAGAAGATTTCCTAACCGTGACAGGATCCAGCAGAGTGGAGTCCCTGAAGGTAATGCACCGACACAGCGTTCTCGGGGCTTCACATCTGGCGTCACGAACAGGATAAGGACTAGACCTGTCCAGACAGGTGACCATGTGCCTGGGCGGTCCGCTTGAAAAATTGGAAGCGCCGCCATATTGCCACCATGAAAAGCGCGCTGAAAAACAACAGCAGCCCGCGCTGGGAGAAGTTACCGCCCACGAAGAGGTGTGGCTACCCAGAGATCCCCTGCAGAGTTCTGACCTCGCTTGTGAAGAGAGCGGAAGCGTCCAGAGACGGCGGAACGGAAAAGAAGCCAGCAGCTTGTTGTTAGAGAAAATGGCGTCTGAATGCAGAGACCCAGAGCCAGGCTCCGCTGCCTGGTGGTGTCGGGAGCTCGCCGAGTTCTGCGATCAACTGGAGGCCAGGGTCGGAAGGCTGATCAGAGAGGGACGTGCGGAGTTCCTGGGAATGACCGCGGCGGTTCAGGCCTACGAAGAGAGAGCCGCGCGCCGAGTGCCAGACCGGGCGGTGACGACTCAGACCCCGATGCTGCCACCGATGGGTGAGTCCAGTGATGCCCCTGCCAGCGCGAGTGCCCCGACCCCTGCTGCCACGTCCGCGGTCCCTGAAGAGGCGTCCGGCGCGGCGACGCTGAAGCAGGCCGCAGCCACGCCAGGTGCAGCCCGCCAAGCTCAGGCCGCCGCAGCGATGCCCTGCTCGGCCCACCAAGACCCGGTCCCTGCAGCGACGCCCAGTCCGCCCCGCAGAGAACCGGCTGCCACCGCGACCCTCATCCGCGCCGCAGGTGTGACGCTGACCCAGGCCGCCGCCATGCTAGGCCCGGCCCGCCGAGACCCTACCGCAGCCGCAACGCTCGTCCGCGCCGCAAGTGAGGTGCTGAACCAGGCCGCAGCCCCGTCAGGTGCGGCCCGCCAAGCCCAGATCGCTGCAGCGACGCCCAGCCCAGCCTGCAAAGACCCCATCGCAGCTGCGACGCCGATCCAAGCTGCGCCAGAAACGCCCATCCAGGCCGCCGCCATGCCAGGCGCGGCCCGCCAAGACCAGGCCGCCGCCATATCGGGCGCGGCCCGCCAAGAAAAGACAGACGTACCATTGTTTACCCCGGCCTGCAAGGCCAGAGCAGACACCGCTCCCCAGTCTAAGGAAGTCCCTGCTAGGAAGTCCCTGGTAGGTGAGGACCCCGCATACTGGCAGCTGAAGGCTGACCTGGAGGCCAAGTTTCCACAGGAGATGGTGGACCGGTACATGCTCCCTCCGCATACCCCCAAGGCGACTCCTGCAGCAACCATGCCGAAGAGATCCCCGCCTGGGCCGGCTGAGGAGCACCCATCCCCAGCACTGCCACCACCGGAGTGCTCAGAAGAACTAAGGGGGAGGGGAGGCCAGGAAGCTGAGGAGCTGACTCCGGAGCCATCAGCAGTGGATTCATACCCCGAGCCAGAGATGTTGCCCTACTCCCGCTGGGACGAAGAAGACCTAACACCGTCTGCTGAAGAAGATCTGCCCAAAAGCCTCACCTGGGAGCTTGTAAGCTGTACCTCGCAGAATCCAGCCCGCAAGACACGGCGCCGTAACAGAACCCAGTCTTTCCCTGCACCGCAGTCCCCAGAGCAGAGAGATGACATAACGGCCAGAGACCTAGAGGAGAAACGGTTCCTGAGAAGAGCCAAAGCCCAGGTCAGAGGACCCCTTTGTCGAGGAGTAGTGGAAGATTTTAGCCTAAAATCAGGATACGGCTTCATCGTAGCACCTGGTATGAAAGAAGGCATTTTTGTCAACAGAAGAGACGTTAGAGCTCATTTGCCCAGAGGACATCCTGGAAGAAACCTAAGGATGGGAGACACAGTGCAGTTTACCATGCATCAAGGCGAAAGAGGCTGGTATGCGCTAGATGTAACACCATGTCCTAAAGAAAAAGAGACCACCACGGATGATGAAAGAGATCAAGAAAGCAGCAGGTGCCGCAGCCCTACAGGCCCAAGCCCTGGTAAGGAGGAATCTGCATAAAGAAAGAAGAGAAGTTACTGTTTGAGCAGTTTGAAAAGTTTGCAACGTTTTCAAGTTTAAGAGATGTGCCCACATAAACTAATGTGAGAAATGAACCTTAAGGCTATGAACTGGCTATAGCCACAAACTCTCGCAGTGTAGATAGTTACACCAGAGGGCACCACCACCACCAGAGTCAGCCTGTTTATGGGGCCTGGCTCTCCACCACAAAGAGGGTACCTGGTTGGCACCAACTGTGGAGGCCGCCTCTGGATCCTGCCAGAAGTGGCTGAAGGCGCGGCTTCACCAGGCCAGGTATGCCCTGAAGACCACCAGACCATGAAAGCCGCCTCTACATCCTGCCAGAAGTGGCTGAAGGCGCGGCCAACGTGAGAGGGTTTTGGGTGGGTTAACGGACTTGTGGGTGGAGGGTGGTGATGTATGGTACCTGGTGGTTTTAAATGTTTTACCATGTTTTTACTGTTTTATGCATTTTAAAATGTTGTCTTGCAGCCCGAGGACGTGCTGGTGATAACTAAGGGGGAATGTGGCGCCCCTGACCTGGTCAGGCACCACTGAGTACTGCACCCATGCTGGGGACAGTACAATACAGGTAATCCAGAAGGCTGACCGAGGTGTGACTACACAGGCGCATAGTGATCAGGTCTCACACATGTACCTATGAGAGGACCCCTGGGGATCCCAGGAGGGGGAAAAGCCTTCACCTTCACTGGAATAGTGGAGGGGGCCAAAAGCCTCCATCTCCTCTCAAGGGGTGTGGTAAGAGAGCCTGGTTGCTAGGTGGCGTAGGCAAGAACAGGAGAGGAGGAGCAGTGAGCCGGTTCAGTGCAGAGTCCAGGGAGCTCCGAGAGGAGCTGACCCCTACCCCTGGGGCTGTTGCAGTCTGACAGCGCCCGCGCAGTGGCTACCGACGGGGGAGAACGGTCACCTAGGAGTGCTACCCGAAACCCGTCTCCAGCTAAAGAGAGAGCACAGAGTGGGAAGTAAGGAGACTGCTAGGGAGTACCAGGCCCAAACGGGCGGCAGATCCCGGAGCGGGGATAGATCCACCTTTCCTTGCTAAACCTGCCGGTGTGGGGCCCTCAAAGCCCACACCACAACACCCAAAAGCCGCAGCCACGTAGCCACAGTTAGGGCCCATAGTTCACAGGAGGCAAGCAGCTGGAGTGATCTGGTCCAGGCAACAAGCAAACGGCAAACGAAGGGGAGAGAGGCTTCAGCAACTTCCCTGGGTGACCCCCATAGGGACTAAAAGTCGGGGTTACCCCAAACCACTAAAGGGCTAAGGAAGGCGAGTCGGTAGTCACCATCATAAGTCAGCCTGAAGGATACCTGGTTCCAGCCTGGTTCATCCCAGCTACGCCCGGGTTACTCACCCTGCCATCAACTGTGAGTAAAACCCCTGAAAGACATCCTGCTTGTGTGGAGTTATTCTGCGCCTTGTGGTTCTACACACCTACACAGGGCCCTGGGGCTTGCCTCACTCTCAGGAGGCTATTACAACTAACTGCACCCACCATCAGCCCCAGGCGACCCTCAACCTGCAGTGGCGGTCACCACTGACCGCAATTCTGAGAGTGGCGTCACGACAATCCCAAATAGAAGATTTCCTAACCGTGACAGGATCCAGCAGAGTGGAGTCCCTGAAGGTAATGCACCGACACAGCGTTCTCGGGGCTTCACAGTTACACTACCCAGCTCTAGGCACGTCTGTGCACTTCACTGCATTCTTACAGACTGCTCCCAATCCACACCCACCAGGCTGTCTAGTTCTCTGGTCAGGCTCTGCCCACTGGGTGACTCTCCCCTTATTTGACTAGCTGTGCCCCCTAGTGTGGTGTGAGAACTAGGATTTTAGGTGTGTGTAGGTGTTACCGGAACCGGTGTTACAGGTCACAGAGAGTAGGCCCTGCATCCTTGTGGGGATGAAGTACCTAGTAGTGCCCTGAGTGGCTCAGGGGCCCTACAATAGTAACCCAACACCCTGCTAGAATGTCCATCTCAGACCACTAATTGTTCAGGTAGCAAGTCCATGTTGTTACTCCTTGCTTTCCAGAAGTCTTGTCACGATTCAAACTTGGATTTGCTACAGCCAGGTGACTGATTTTCTACTTAACTCAGTTGATTTGATTGCTGTCCTCCTATTCAGTTCTCCTACCACAACCTGCCTGATCATTTTCTCAAGTGCGTTGTTCCTGAGCACCATCTGCACATCTAGCTCTAATATAAGATACCTAATTTCCCACACATCTCTGATGTTCCTGAGTGCTATCCATACTCTCAGTTCTGCTACAAGTTGCTTATTTCTTTACTCATTTCTGCTGTCCATGCACCCAACTGTGTTGCATCAAAGTACCTGGCTGCCTAAACATTTCTGTTGTCCAGAGTGCTAGCTGCACAATTGGGTCTTTGTCATCTAGCACTTCTAGAGCTGCTGATTCACATGTAATCCTGAATATCCAGCTCTCCTAATCTTTAAAGCCCCGTCACACACAACAAGATAGCTAGTTTCTGTGATACAGCAACGATCTCGCCAGCGATCTCGTTATGTGTGACACCTACCAGCGATCAGGCCCCTGCTGTGAGGTCGCCGGTCGTTGCCGAATGGTTCGGACCATTTTCTTCAAAGACGATGTCCTGCTGGGCAGGACGCATGGCTGTGTTTGACACCTACCAATGACCTCATAACACGGTCCCAACGCCCGCCGAGATCATTATACAGGTCGCTGATCGTTACTGCATCGTTGGTAAGGTCCGACTATGTGACATCTCACCAGCGACCTCCCAGCAACTTACCAGCGATCCTTATAATATTTATATAGCGCTATTAATTCCATAGCGCTTTACATACATTGGCAATACTGTCCCCATTGGGGCTCACAATCTCAAGTCCCTATCTGTATGTCTTTGGAGTGTGGGAGGAAACCCACGCAAACACGGGGAGAACATAAAAACTCCTTGCAGACGTTGTCCTTGGTGGGATTTGAATCGAGGACCCCAGCGCTGCAAGGCTGCAGCGCTAACCACTGAGCCACCGTGCCGCCCCGTCGTATTGTTGTCGGGATCGCTTGTAAGTCACTGTGTGTGACTGGGCCTTTAGTGTTCCCTGTGCAATCTGGATTGTCCTGCTCTGCTGTATCATTGTCTCCAGACCGTGCTGTCATTCTGACCAGCAGCTAGGCAATATACCTCAATAGGATCATTGTCAGCTGCAAAAGAATGTTATATTCCCCTCTCCTTGCCCTTCCCCATACCTGTCTAACCACTCTCTATCTTCTATCTTACCTGCACTTGGGTTCACTAAGCCCAATACTGCCACATCAATGATGTGCGTCACTTCCCACATTACTACATGCAGTACAACATGCATAATGACCCTAGTGACAACGTGGCACTTAGTGAATGTTAGATCCGGCTAAAGGAAGCTAGATAAAGGATAGAAGGGCCAATGGTAGAACATCTACCAATATAGCTGAGCAGAGGAGAGTATAAGATTTTTTTAAAGTGAACTTGTCAAGTGCAATATACACCCAGAACCACGAGCAGTTCTCGGTGTGTGACACCCTGGACTCCAGGGGTCACAGGTAATAACATCTACCACATACACAAACACCCCCATCCCCTGTGAGGTCACACACATGTCACCCGAAAGGGAGACCTGATGCCTCCCTCAGGGCCAGTAGAACACACCAGGTGGGCGGAGTCAGGCGGAAAGACATGCCCACCGAGGAGACTACTATCCTGGGGCAGGAAGTTCAAAAAGAAGAGTTTTGGAGTTGACAGTGAGTGGGAGAGGAGCAGCTGTCCAGGACCCGGGTAGGAGCCTGGGCCCTGTAGAGAACGTCAGGCAGGCAGACCATGGTGGCCATCTGCAGGAGTACTGGTACAGCAACTGGCGGAACCGTACGGACAGGGCCTGGGGTGGAGCCCGCCGGTCCCGAACCGGGGAGTCAACCGTGTACGGGAGCACCAACAGGAGGGTACTCAGACCCCGTCCTAGCTTAGAAGCCACTAAGTATAGGCAAATTGACTGATTGCTAGCCGGACCTCACGGGTTCATCCACACCCAAAGTCCCGAAAGAAGGCAAAAGCCCACCGAGACTGGGTGAGCGCCACCGCCAAGGGCCAAACACCCGATGGGCCAGCGCCTGCGGGCAACCAAGTGCTCCTCTGGCAGTTCAACGCCGGGGAGCGGGCCACCACTGCTTAGGCAGGGGGGGCCTAAACACAAACATCTAAAGGTGCACGGGAAAGGGGCCATCAGCAACCTCACAGGGGACATCAACTGCCGGCCGCGGCGTCCGACCACTACTGAACTTTGGTTTACCAGTGACTCTGAGTGTGAATCAATCGTGAGTACACCAGTGACATCCGGGCACGGCGCTACATCGCGGCACGGCGCCCTGCACCCCGATGACGACATCACCCCCCTTCCAGTCCCCCACGGGGGCCCCGGGACACACCGCCCCTACCCACGGAGGGGCTAACATCTCAGCTGCGGCCGCAACACCAATCCCGGACAAGCCCGCCATCACTCCAGCCACAGCGGTGGTGCATCCCCCGTCACCACGACCCGTTACACGACCACCAAACCCCACACAGCCTCCCCTTAACAAGAGCGACGTGGCCCCCGGTCCGGAGGCGCTCGTGCCACCGAGAACCCGAGCCCGGACCTCGAGCGGCTCGGCCCGAGCAAGCGGAGGAAGCAGCCGGGCCCCTCTCAGGGCGGTACGGGTGCATATGACTAATCCCTGCCTAACCGTCCCTGTATACACTAGCATAGATAAAGAGAGCTTTAGAAAAAGTAATTCTAAAGATCCTATATGATATGCTAAAGAGCTCAGGGACTAGTCACAAGGGCATTAGTTCCTGCAATCATTCCACCCTCTTAGCATGTTAGTAAGCCCACAAGGGCGTGCTAACATGCTATTCAATGCCCTCTGCCCAGCGTCATCATTGGCAGTGATGTGCGCACCTGTCCGTTGCACCGCCTCAGAATGCTGGGCATAGAGTCAGTGCAGATGATCTGAAGTCCCCAACACTTCCAGTCATGCGCACTACACCAGTTTGAAGCCAGGATATGTACACCCGGCTTCATAATGTGCATGACCGGAAGTCTGGGGATTATGCACACTGAGCCGAAATCTAGCATCAGGCGCGAGGGCAAAAGAGGTGAGTGCCACCATGCCTCTGACTCTATGTATTCATTAGCATGTTAGCACGCCCACAGGGACGTGCTAACATGCTAAGAGAGCCAACTAGCCAAGGGAACTAATGCCCTTGCGACTAGTCACTGGCCTCATTAGCATATATTATATATTAGCATCTTTACCTATGCTACTAAATGTTGGGAAAGTTAAACAAGGATTAGAAATATGCACCCAGAACTGCTCGTAGTTCTGGGTACGAGTTGCACCTGAGAGGTTCCCTTTTGTTAGGGTGAGCACTCTAGAATGTTCACAAGTTGCCTGCTCCTGACCTAATTGGTGTGGATTAAGTGAATGCGTGAAAGAATGTAAAGTCTCATCTTGATCAGAGATTGGCCCCCAAGAGAGCTTTATTTTATCAGAACATAGACATATAAACTAGGAAAAGGGGTGTGGTCGGCTCTACAGTGGGCGTTATCAGATGTGTTCATTGGTCAACAAGTTGGTCAATGGGTTAGTTCATGAGCGAATCCGTGGGCCGGTCAGTGGGTTGGTCTGTTAGGTCATCAGTGGGCTAGTCAATGAGGTCATCAGTGGGGTGGTCCTCTAGGTTGGCCAGTGGGTCTTTTTCCTCATTTGGTCCTCTTTTTACATCTGGTCATTCCCTGCATACCAGGGCAGGGTGGAGAGAACAGGAAATGGCAGCCATCTTAAACGTGTGTCACACAATGATAGATCAGAACTGACTATATAAGGTGAATTAATACATTTCATTGGTGACTTACCACAACCCCCTATGTCTCCAAGTTAATTAAGTATTTGATCCAATGGCCCTCAACACTTTTACCCCTTCCAGGCCAATTTATTCGAATTTCCTTGCTGAGTTGAGCGAATCTGCCCAAAGCAAATTTGATTTGCTTAACTCTGGGAGTTATATAGTGTATATTATTACCAATGCAGACTGATGTCATGTTGCTATCACAATTTAATAGGCAGAAAGCTTTTAAACACATCTATTGTTATACACAGCCCACATTCTGTATGAAATGTTGAAATGCGCAGGATGTGTATCCTTGAGAATTTTCTTTAAATTTGCAAAAGCTATTACCTATTAACTAGATATACAGAGGGCACAAAACAGAGTGTTACTTTATTGTTGTCGTAATCTACTGATTTGTCAAGGCTGAGCATTGTATGGGTTTAGCCTTTTACTTGTATAATAGCTTACTATCTTTACAGTAGAAAATCACTGCATTGTACTAGATGCCCCATTATACTGTAAGTGTTTTATCATTGTCATTGTTTACTGACCCTGGCTAATAGAAAGATAGAATAATTAAGTCACTTCGGATCAGTTTGCCAAGTGTTAGGTTATATGTCAATGTATTGTGTTAAATGAAAATATCCATTGAATTCATTCTATTCCAATTTTTTTTTAGTGAATTGCATTATCCAAATTTTTTTTACAATTACTCATGATTCCATAAGACGAAAGAGGACATTTTTTCTCGTCTCTTTTTTTAATAAATTTCAGGCTTTTGGTTAAAGGGAACCTGTCAGGTGCAATATGCACCCAGGACCATGAGCAGTTCTAGGTGTATATTGCTAATCCCTGCCTAACTGTCCCTGTATACACTAGCATAGATAAAGAGATCTTCCAACATTTCTCAGTTCATCTGTGGTGTGCCGTGTCTACTTCCTGTCAACATACATCCCCCTATATGGACAGCAGGAGACACATGATACCGGGGAAAACCAATCATTTCCATCATCCTTCATAGTGTCCCGCATGCTAGCGTGGAACGCATCGCGTGCGCTCCACACTAAGTTTCCTTCCTGTCAGCGTGACCTAATCGCCTTTAAGTCATGCTGACAGGAAGGAAACTTAGTGGTCAGGTGCCTCCCAGGTCCTATATATACCCTCTACTTCCAGCACAGGTTGCCGGTTATTTTCATGCATTTGGAATCTTGACCAGGAAAAGAAAGGAGCTGGAGAAACCCTCTCTCTAAGGGTGGTGTCACACACAGCAACAACGACAACGACGTCGCTGCTACGCAGGGCCGTATTTACCATTAGGCATCCGTGGTCCCGTGCCTGAGGCGGCAGGATGCAGGGAGGCGGCACCTTCTAGCAGTAAAGAAAAAAAATAAAAAAAAAATTTTTTTTTTACACATTCATTAAATCCGCTATATTTTCGGAGGGGGGAGGGGGAGAGGCGCACCTTTATTTATTTGTATCCGCGTCAATTAAGACGCGAATGCAGACAAACTGCGTCGGCCGGGCACAGAGAGCTGATTGGCCCCGGAACTGCCGGCGCCTGCACTTCCGGGGTCACAGGCGCGCCAATCAGCTCCTTCCTGTGTGCTGCGTCCAATGCTGTGTGGATTTCACATGCAGAGCTCACAGCAGGACGCCACAGAGGATGCCGCGATGGAAACCGGTGTCAAAAGAGGATACTCACGTGAGACAGGAAGATGACGACGGGCCCTGGAGCAGGTAAGTGCTCGCAGAGCTGAAGATTCATAAGGAGCATGGGGGTGTCTCTAATGCAGACTTGAGATCTGCGTATGGGGTGGGAGGAGAGAGGCTGATACTGGGGGAGACTTGGGGGAAGAGAAGCTGATACTGGGGGAGGCTGGGAGGAGAGAGTCTGATGCTGGGGGAGGCTGATGTTGCGTAAGGCTGGGAGGGGGGAGGCTGACGCTGGGGGAGGCTGGGAGGAGGGAGGCTGATGCTGAGGGAGGCTGATGCTGGGGGAGGCTGATGCTGGGGGAGGCTAGGAGGAGGGAGGCTGGTGCTGGGGGAGGCTGATACTGGGGGAGGCTGGGAGGGGGGAGGCTGATGCTGGGGGAGGCTGGGAGGAGAGAGGCTGATGCTGGGAGAGGCTGGGAGGAGAGAGGCTGATGCTGGGGGAGGCTGGGAGGAAAGAGGCTGATGCTGAGGGAGGCTGATGCTGGGAGAGGCTGATGATGAGGGAGGCTCGGAGGAGAGAGGTTGATGCTGGGAGAGACTAGGAGGGGGGAGGCTGATGCTGGGGGAGGCTGGGAGGGGAGAGGCTGATGCTGGGGGAGGCTGGGAGGAGGGAGGCTGATGCTGAGGGAGGCTGATGCTGGGGGAGGCTGGGAGGAGAGAGGCTGATGTTGGGGGAGGCTGGAAGGAGAGAGGCTGATGCTGGGGGAGGCTGGGAGGAGAGAGGCTGATGCTGGGGGAGGCTAGGAGGGGGGAGGCTGATGCTGGGGGAGGCTGGGAGGAGGGAGGCTGATTCTGAGGGAGGCTGATGCTGGGGGAGGCTGGGAGGAGAGAGGCTGATGCTGGGGGACGCTGGTGCTGGGGGAGGCTGATGCTGGGGGAGGCTGTGAGGAGGGAGGCTGATGCTGGGGAAGGCTGGGAGGAGGGAGGCTGATGCTGAGGGAGGCTGGGAGGGGGGAGGCTGGGAGGAGAGAGTCTGATGTTGGGGGAGGCTGGGAGGAGAGAGACTGATGCTGGGAGAGGCTGGGAGGAGAGAGGCTGATGCTGGGGGAGGCTGGGAGGAAAAAGGCTGATGCTGAGGGAGGCTGATGCTGGGAGAGGCTGATGCTGTGGGAGGCTCAGTGGAGAGAGGCTGATGCTGAGGAAGGCTGATGCTGGGGGAGGCTGGGAGGAGAGAGGCTGATGCTGGGGGAGGCTAGGAGGGGGGAGGCTGATGCTGGGGGAGTCTGGGAGGGGGGAGGCTGATTCTGGGGGAGGCTGATGCTGGGGGAGGCTGGGAGGAGAGAGGCTGATGCTGGGGAAGGCTGGGAGGGTTGAGGCTGATGTGGGGTGAGGCTGGGAGGAGTGAGGCTGATGCTGGGGGAGGCTGATGCTGGGGGAGGCTGGGAGGAGAGAGGCTGATGCTGGGGGAGGCTAGGAGGGGGGAGACTGATGCTGGGGGAGGCTGGGAAGAGGGAGGCTGATTCTGAGGGAGGCTGATGCTGGGGGAGGCTGGGAGGAGAGAGGCTGATGCTGGGGGAGGCTGATGCTGGGGGAGGCTGGGAGGAGGGAGGCTGATGTTGGGGGAGGCTGGGAGGAGGGAGGCTGATTCTGAGGGAGGCTGGGAGGGGGGAGGCTGGGAGGAGAGAGACTGATGCTGGGGGAGGCTGGGAGGAGAGAGACTGATGCTGGGAGAGGCTGGGAGGAGAGAGGCTGATGCTGGGGGAGGCTGGGAGGAAAGAGGCTGGAGGCTGATGCTGGGAGAGGCTGATGCTTTGGGAGGCTCGGAGGAGAGAGGCTGATGCTGAGGAAGGCTGATGCTGGGGGAGGCTGTGAGGAGAGAGGCTGATGCTGGGGGAGGCTAGGAGGGGGGAGGCTGATGCTGGGGGAGTCTGGGAGGGGGGAGGCTGATGCTGGGGGAGGCTGATGTTGAGAGAGGCTGATGCTCGGGGAGGCTGGGAGGAGAGAGGCTGATGCTGGGGGAGGCTGGGAGGGTTAAGGCTGATGCTGGGGGAGGCTGGGAGGAGTGAGGCTGATGCTGGGGGAGGCTGGGGGCAGACAGGCTGATGCTGGTGGCAGAGAGGCTGATGCTGGGGGCAGAGAGGCTGATGCTGGGGGCAGAGAGGCTGATGCTGAGGGAAGCTGGGGGAGAGAGGCTGATGCTTGGGGAAGCTGGGGGAGAGAGGCTGATGCTGGGGTAAGATGGGGGAGAGAGGCTGATGCTGGGGGAAGCTGGGGGAGAGAGGCTGAAGCTGGGGGAGGCTGGGGGGAAAGAGGCTGAAGCTGGGGGAGGCTGGGGGGAGAGAGGCTGATGCTGGGGGACGCTGGGGGGAGAGAGGTTGATGCTGGGGGGGCTGGGGGGAGAGAGGCTGATGCTGGGGGAGAGGCTGCTGGTGAAGGCGGGGGAGAACGGCTGCTGCTGGGGGAATGGGAGAGAGGGGCCAATCCTAGAGACAGAGGACAAGGGTTGAGGGATAGTGCAATGACAAAATCGATGGGGGGGAGTGTAAGAATGAGAGGGGGGCAGCATTGGGAGCTCATTATGGAGAAGGGGCAGCATGTGTGGGCTCAGTATGGAGTGGAGCAATGTAGGGGAGTCAATATCAAGAGTGGGGTAGTGTGTGTGTGTGTGTGTGTGTGTGGGAGGGGTGTCTCAGCATAAGCGTTAGTGTAGTGGTCTTAGTATGATGAATGGGGCAGCATGGAGGTGTCATTATGGAAAAGAGGAAGGCAGCATTAGGAGCTCATGGAGAGGGGCAGCATGCATGGGACATTGTGAGGAGGGAACAGCATGCATGGGAAACTGTGAGGAGGGAGCAGCATGCATGGGATATTGTGAGGAGGGGCAGCATGCATGGGACATTGTGAGGGGGGACAGCATGCATGGGACATTGTGAGGAGGGGGCAGCATGCATGGGACATTGTGAGGAAGGGGCAGCATGCATGGGATATTGTGAGGATGGGGAAGCATGCATGGGACATTGTGAGGAGGGGGAAGCATGCATGGGACATTGTGTGGAGGGAGCAGCATGCATGGGACATTGTGAGGAGGGGGCAGCACGCATGGGACATTGTGAGGAGGGGGCAGCACGCATGGGACATTGTGAGGAGGGAGCAGCATGCATGGGACACTGTGAGGAGGGGGCAGCATGCATGGGAAACTGTGAGAAGGGAGCAGCATGCATGGAACATTGGGAGGAGGGGCAGCATGCATGGGACATTGTGAGGGGGACAGCATGCATGGGACATTTGGAGGAGGGGCAGCATGCATGGGACACTGTGAGGAGGGGGCAGCATGCATGGGACATTAGGAGGAGGGGCAGCATGCATGGGACATTGTGAGGAGGGGGCAGCATGCATGGGACATTGTGAGGAGGGGGCAGCATGCATGGGACATTGTGAGGAGGGGGCAGCATGCATGGGACATTGTGAGGAGGGGGCAGCATGCATGGGAAACTGTGAGGAGGGAGCAGCATGCATGGGACATTGGGAGGAGGGGCAGTATGCATGGGACATTGTGAGGGGGGACAGCATGCATGGGACATTGTGAGGAGGGAGCAGCATGCATGGGACATTTTGAGGACGGGGAAGCATGCATGGGACATTGTGAGGAGGGGGCAGCATGCATGGGACATTGTGAGGACGGGGAAGCATGCATGGGACATTGTGAGGAGGGGGCAGCATGCATGGGACATTGTGAGGAGGGGGCAGCACGCATGGGACATTGTGAGGAGGGGGCAGCACGCATGGGACATTGTGAGGGGGGGCAGCATGCATGGGACATTGTGAGGAGGGGGAAGCATGCATGGGACATTGTGAGGAGGGGGAAGCATGCATGGGACATTGTGAGGAGGGGGCAGCATGCATGGGAAACTGTGAGGAGGGAGCAGCATGCATGGGACATTGGGAGGAGGGGCAGTATTCATGGGACATTGTGAGGGGGAACAGCATGCATGGGACATTGTGAGGAGGGAGCAGCATGCATGGGACACTGTAAGGAGGGGCCAGCATGCATGGGACATTGTGAGGAGGGGGCAGCATGCATGGGACATTGTGAAGTGGGGCAGCATGCATGGGACATTGTGAGGAGGGGGCAGCATGCATGGGACATTGTGAGGGGGGCAGCATGCATGGGACATTGTGAGGACGGGGAAGCATGCATGGGACATTGTGAGGAGGGGGCAGCACGCATGGGACATTGTGAGGAGGGGGCAGCACGCATGGGACATTGTGAGGGGGGCAGTATGCATGGGACATTGTGAGGACGGGGAAGCATGCATGGGACATTGTGAGGAGGGGGAAGCATGCATGGGACATTGTGAAGAGGGGGAAGCATGCATGGGACATTGTGAGGAGGGGCAGCATGCATGGGACATTGTGAGGACGGGGAAGTATGCATGGGACATTGTGAGGAGGGGGAAGCATGCATGGGACATTGTGAGGAGGGAGCAGCATGCATGGGACATTGTGAGGAGGGAGCAGCATGCATGGGACATTGTGAGGAGGGGGCAGCACGCATGGGACATTGTGAGGAGGGGGCAGCACGCATGGGACATTGTGAGGAAGGGGCAGCATGCATGGGAAACTGTGAGGAGGGAGCAGCATGCATGGGACATTGGGAGGAGGGGCAGTATGCATGGGACATTGTGAGGGGGGACAGCATGCATGGGACATTGTGAGGAGGGAGCAGCATGCATGGGACACTGTGAGGAGGGGCCAGCATGCATGGGACATTGTGAGGAGGGAGCAGCATGCATGGGACACTGTGAGGAGGGGCCAGCATGCATGGGACATTGTGAGGAGGGAGCAGCATGCATGGGATACTGTGAGGAGGGGGCAGCATGCATGGGACATTGAGAGGAGGGGGCAGAATGCATGGGACATTGTGAAGAGGATGTAGCATGCATGGGACATTGTGAGGAGGGGGCAGCATGCATGGGACACTGTGAGGAGGGGAAAGCATGCATGGGACATTGTGAGGAGGGGGCAGCATGCATGGGACACTGTGAGGAAGGGGTAGCATGCATGGGACATTGGGAGGAAGGGGCAGCATGCATGGGACATTGGGAGGAGGGGGCAGCATGCATGGGACATTGTGAGGAGGGAGCAGCATGCATGGGACATTGTGAGGAGGGAGCAGCATGCATGGGACATTGTGAGGAGGGGGCAGCATGCATGGGACACTGTGAGGAAGGGGCAGCATGCATGGGACATTGGGAGGAGGGGGCAGCATGCATGGGACATTGTGAGGAGGGAGCAGCATGCATGGGACATTGTGAGGAGGGAGCAGCATGCATGGGACATTGTAAGGAGGGGAAAGCATGCATGGGACGTTGTGAGGAGGGGGCAGCATGCATGGGACATTGTGAGGAGGGGGCAGCATGCATGGGACATTGTGAGGAGGGGGCAGCATGATGTGAGGTCAATGTGCAGATCATATTTCATAATTGAGGAAGGTGTGGTGGGTATAATTTATAAGGGAGGGCAGTGTGTAGTTTATTAGGGGCAGTGTGATAGTCACAGTATATAAGTGGGGATGGTGTGGTGGGAATATTTTATACTCATGCTATGTTTTGATGTGCCCGTGGTGATCCCCATTGGGGGGGTTAGTGCCCTTCGTTTCTCATTGATACTTTTTCAAGTGTTTTACAGAGTAGGTCTGCCTTAAACAGATGTCATGTGCGAAAACTCAGTGTTACGTTGTCACTAGGGGGCGCGACCACTTAAAGTGCCTAGGGCAGCACGAAGGCAAAATACAGCCCTGCTGCTACGTCACCATTTTCTGTGACGTCGCAGCGACGTCCCGTAGCTGTCTCTGTGTGTTACATCCAGCAACGACCTGGCCCCTGCTGTGAGGTCGCCGGTCGTTGCTGAATGTCTAGCTTCATTTTTTGGTCGTCGCTCTCCCGCTGTGACGCACATATCGCTGTGTGTGACAGCGAGAGAGCGACGAAATGAAGCGAGCAGGGAGCAGGAGCGGTATGCTGTAACCAGGGTAAACATCGGGTAACCAAGGGAAGACCTTTCCCTGGTTACCAGATATTTACCTTCATTACCAGCATCCGCCGCTCTCGCTGCCAGTGCCGGCTCCCTGCTCTCTGCACATGTAGCTGCAGTACACATCGGGTAATTAACCCGATGTGTACTGTAGCTAGGAGTGCAGGGGTGCCAACGCTAAGCAGTGTGCGCAGCTCCCTGCTCTCTGTAGCACATCGAGGCGTGTCGTTATGATCGCTGCTGCTTCTGCTGTGTTTGACAGCTAAGCAGTGATCATAACAGCGACTTACAAGGTCGCTGTTGCGTCACATAAAATGGTGACGTAACAGCGACGTCGTTGTTGCTGTCGCTATGTGTGAACCCAGTTTAAGATTTGCGTTGTGGGCTGCAGCATTGGTGTTTGCTGCAGCAGTTCTAGGTGTGCTGGTTGTACGGTATGGATGTTACCCAGTAGTCTGTGTTTTGTCCCCCCTTTTATGTTATTTCCCATTGAGCACTTTTTGTGGCCCCTTTGTGTTTGGTTGCCGTGTGTTCGAGTAGTTGTTGGTACCCCTGTTTTGTCTTTATTTGTCGGTGGGGTTGTTGACTTTAGTTCTTATACCCTTGCCCCCGGGTGGTGGGTTGTGGAGAGGGGTCTTATCATCAACGACAAAGACAGGAGATAGGGCCTAGGTTAGTGGCCCGGACCTCCCTACCTTCAAGGGTACCACCAGGTGTTATTGTGAGCACAGGGGCCCCAGCCTTAGGACCAGTATAGGTTTCCCTGGGTTCCTTTGTCCTCTCTGACAGTACTCTTTTGGTCACTACCGCAAGGACTCTTGGCACCATAGATTGGAAAAAAGATGCTGATTGACAAGTTTATTTATTTTAGGAAGATGTGGGAGAACTAAACAGAACTCAACTTTTCTTAATGATTTATAAGAATCCTAATCAATTTATAAGTAGCGGTACCAGTATCTCACTTAACTGATTAATTCTTCCTTATGTTTTTAAAGGTTTATTTGACAAAAAATAATTGTAAAAGCAGTAAAACAAAATGTCCTTCACTACGGAGGACCCATCAGTGCATTACACAGCAGATACATGGACGCAGTGCAATACTTAATCTGCCCTGTGGGAATGCTGCAATGAAATTAAACACTTGCTGCGTATTTACTAGACTGATTACATCTTATTGCTTGTGGTCCCAAAAGCAGGACACACTATAAGTATTTTAACAAGAAGACTCTTTAAAAAGATTTGTAGAAAGTTAAGTATCACTTTTCATGCTGATGAAGAAATCAAGGCGAATGCACACATTAAAAAAAGAGAATCTGGGGAAAAGGCTGCTTTACATGCTTCAAGTAGTCGTGTGATCACATTTGCGATCGCACCCGCCCCAATCGTTCGTGCGACACGGGCAATTTGTTGCACATGTCACACAATCTTGTAACCCCCCGTCACATATACTTACCTTCCAAACGACCTCTCTGTTGGCGGCGAACATCCACTTCCTGTAGGGGGTGGGACATTCAGCGTCCCAGTGACGTCACACATCGGCCGGCCAATAGAAGCGGAGGGGCGGAGATGAGCGGGATGTAAACATCCCGCCCACTTCCTTCCTTCCCCATTGCCGGCGGGACGCAGGTAAGCTGTGTTCATCATTCCCGGGGTGTCACACGGAGCGATGTGTGCTGCCTCGGGAACAATGAACAACAGGACGTTCGATTTTTAGAAAATGAGTGACGTGTCAATGATGAACGAGAAGGTGAGTATTTCTGCTCGTTCACCGTCGCACGTAGCTGTCACACGCTACGATATCACTAACGATGCCGGATGTGCGTCACTAACAACGTGACCTCGCCGACATCTCGTTAGATATATCGTAGCGTGTAAAGCCCGCTATATTGGTTTCCCACACTATAACTGGCAGGCAATATTGTACTAAGAATTTCAGCAGAGCCTTCACGAGCTATTCGACGGTCACAAGAAAATAGAAGTTTTCCTGGATTGTAATTCATTTGCCCACACTATTTGTACGATTGGAGGAAAGACTAATTGAAATGTCTTAGTGAATAAAATATAAATATGGCATGCAAAAATACATTGCCGTAAGCAACAGTGGCTTAACGAATAGTAACTTTCCTGTTCCATTAATTATAAAAACTCTCAAGAGCTTGTAGATGAAAGGTTCGACATTAGCTATTTAAAGCTAATAAATGACATATTAAAATGTAGAATGAGTGTGATGCGATTAGATGGAATTCTCTCTTACATTTGCGGATGTCTTTTGAGACCAGGTATGTTTGAGTGCTCTTCGACTCATTCACCCACCTGCCCTAAAAGAAGAATGTAGTCAAGCACATTAGACAATGCACTGAGCTATGATGGATGACCTGAGAGTTCAATTCCCTAGCAGGGAGAAAGCTTTGATTAGCTTTGTCCTTTTCTTCCCTCTAGCAGCCTAACCTCAACATCAGCTTTTGAAGGCAAAATCAAACATAGAGCTTTAATGTCCAGGCACTGGAATACAAACTAGATGGCACAACATATTCGAGCAGAAAATGGCCCTGAAACAGTGCAAATTTCCTACCTGTAAAGGCTTTGGCTCTAAGTTGCTCCTACCTACTACATATAGTCTTCATCATCTTACTATATTTTGTCTTAATGAAAAACATAAAATTTTCTTTGGGCGTTTTATGACTTTTTTTTCTTCTCCAGCAGTCTCAGTATTCATCTAGATTCTCCCAATAACTTATGAAAATATATTTCACTTTTTATTATAAATGCTCCATAGTGTTTCTGTTCTTTCATTGTAGTGAGGAAAAATTGGCCTAAGGTATCATTAGATGAATGCATAAATGATTTTTGCATTTTATTTTATTACATTACATTCAAACTTACAATTTTTGGCTGATATTGCAGAATTTCTACAGAATTTCTAACACAATTGCAGATGGAATTTCTGTTGCAAAATAAAAATAAAATTAACCCCTTCACGACTGCACGATTTTTCGCCTTCCGGGTTTTTTTTTTCGCCATTCTTCTTCCGAGAGACGTAACTTTTTTAATTTTCAGTCAATATGGTCATGTGAGGGCTCATTTTGTGCAGAATGAACTGTACTTTTAAATGAAACCATGCCTTTTACCATATTGTGTACTGGAAAATGGGGAAAAAAATCCAAATGCAAAAAAAAGTGCGATAGAAGTATTGTTTTTGAGATATTTTATTCACTGTGTTCACTATATGGTAAAACTGATGTGTGGGTGTGAATGCTCATGTCAGTGCAAGTTCGTAGACACCAAACATGTATAGGTTTGCTTTTATATAAGGGGTTAAAAAAATCGGAAGTTTGTCCAAAAAAAGTGGCGCACATTTTACGCCATATTCCGTGACCCGTAGCATTCTCATTTTTCAGAATCTATGGCTCAGTGATGGTTTATTTTTTGTGTCTCGAGCTGACGTTTTTAACAGTACCATTTTTGTGCAGATGCTATGTTTTGATCACCTTTGTGGCGACCAAAAAACATAATTTTGGCATTTGGAATTTTTTTGCCGCTACGCCATTTACCGATCAGATTAATTAATATTATATTTTGATAGAGCGGGCATTTCTGAACACAGCGATATAAAATGTGTGTATATTTCTTTTTTTTTTTAACGCTTTAATTTTCAATGGGGTGAAAGGGGGGTGATTTGAACTTTTAGGTTTTTTTTCTTTTATTTTACTAGTCCCCCTAGGGGGCTATATGGATCAACAATCTGATCGCTCTTCCATATCTGCTGATCACAGCTATACAGCTGTAAACAGCAGATATGCTAATTTTCTGCCTCACTCAGCTCCGGGCTGAGTGAGATGGAAAGTAATTCATGTGAGCTACAGGAGTCATCACATGACCCTGTGCTACCATGACAACCACCGGAAGTTACGTGATCATGTAACGTGACTTCTGGTATCGGGCGGTAAGTAAATGTTTACCGCCGATGCCATTATAATGGCGCTGTCACATATTGACAGCGCCATTTAAGGGGTTAAACGACATGAGCGGATAACGATTCTGCTCATGCCTAGCAGGCACACATCTCAGCTGTGAAAATCAGCTGAGATGTGCACCGATCGCGGCAAGCTGCCGGCAGCTGACCGCGGGCAGTAACACTATGACTGCTAGGACGTAATATTACTGCCCGCGGTCGTTAAGGGGTTAAAGTGAAAAAAATCAAATCCATATCCAGCAGAAATCAAACATAGAAAAATTATCTAAGGATGCTAAAATTTGAACCCAAAGCAGTGACTGACTACGGATGCCCCGGCAGGCAACAAAAAAAAGACATGGTCATGGTGGGGTGTGTGGACTTGTGTAATGCAGGCCGCATGTTGCCATTAGAATCAGCTGGCCTGGACGGAATGACGACTCAATTCCTTAAGAAGACCACCAGTTCAGTTCAAACCACAATTCTTTACTTAATGGTTCTTCTTCACAAACTTTATCAACAAAACAGCGGGCACACATCGTCCAGCACATTTCAGTTGTACAAAGCAAATTAATATATGTGACAGGGCGACTGGCCTTATTGTAAGTGGCAGGTATGTACCACGAAAGTGGTGTGATCCTGGGAACTTTTGCTGGCACTTGTAGTGCCACAGACATTTTCCTATAGTTTGAATGGGCCAGGATCATGGATGGCTAAGAGATGGGTGGCACTGGCCATCCCCCTACCCCTGCCCATGGGTGTGTCTAAGACAAGTCTTAATTAGGTTGTTTGGCACATGGCAGTCAGTGAGTGAGAGTGTGTGGAACTTTACTGCATGAGGAGCAGCCTCTGGCAGGTAAAGCGGTTGCTATCCTCACAGAGGTCTGAATCCTCTGGAAGGAACCCACCTGAAGGAGCAGAGGGTTGGCTTCATTCGTGAGTAAGTGGAGGCTGAGGAAGATCCACTCATGATACTGGGAAGTATCCAAACCTGAGCGGGTGGACAGCAACAAAGATGTCAAAAATACGTGTTCCTGGGGAAATGGCCGGCGAGAGGTAACGGGGCTGTTGGACTCAGAGGAAGAGGCACAGAAACCTCTCTGGAGTTAACGGACTGGAAGTGACTGAGCGGAGGCTGAGTGAGCTCCACTCAGATAAAGTGTATCTGAACTGTGCGGAAGTACCGCTAGTTAAACGGACCTGAATTCCATCCGTATTTCTGTTATGTTTTGAGGAGCAGTTTATGGTGTTTTTTAATAAACCGCAGGACTTTTACAGAGATTTGTGTTCCTGTGCTACCTCGGAAACGCAGCCAAGTGAGTGGCCCCTATCATGTGAGCAGGCAAACGCTTACATCTATTACATCCCAGGGAAGGAAAGTGGTAGAAAAAAAATGAAAAAAACTATATTCAACTCTCTGTGTTCCGAAGACAACATATTCCTGGTCTCATACGAGCCTTTTCCATCTCTAGTGAAGCAGTTTTATCTCATGTGACTACAGAAACCAATCACACGTTATCATGAGAGGCTGGGTATAGAAACATCAGCAGTGTACTAGGGGAAACTTTATTCTAATATGATGTTATCCGTAGCATAGCTACTGGGGGACAGAGGGTGTAGTTGCCCCAGGCCTCAAGCTCTGAAGGGACAACCTGGAGCTACGGCTACTCCAAACTATATCGGTCTGTAATAATAATTTCCCTGCGCTACCACTCTTAGCCACAGGAGGATGCAGTAACTGAAGATCCAACACACACATGTGATGCCATCCCACTGTGTGAGTGTGAGCGTTTCCCAATTGTATGTTTCTTCCTTCCCTTTTTCGTTACTCCACATTACACATATTGCCTCTCCTGTGTGTTGAGTGCTGTGTGTACGAATTTCCGTTCTCCCTTGTCCATGTTGTTTTGTCTTTATGGTTTACAGCCCGCCCCAAAGGTGGTGGAGAGAGGGAGTAAGATCAGGGTCCGGACAGGAGTTAGGGTCATGCTGGGGGCTCGAACCTGGTTACCATCAAACCTACCTCTGAGTTAAGGGAGAGAGCAGGGTCGTAAGTCTAAGGGTCAGCCAAGGGACCCCTGTCCTATATCCATATACCCGTGACACGGCATTTAACACACACTGGCAAGAGGGACATGTCTTCCCATGCACCCACCAACGTACACATGATGTAATTATCGATTGATGAAGGCTTGCTATGAAAGTCGGGGATCTGCTGATGTGACGCCCTGGCCTATCAGGTCGTCACAGGGTATTGTGCAACCTGCTCTTCTGCACAGTATCCACATCCTCCTTGGTTACGGGTCCCTGGCCTTTAGTGTTGCTAAGAACAAGGTAATCAAAATCCTAGAAACACTCTGCACCACACCCACCAGACATACCATTGGGTAGCCTGAAGGGAATTGGGCTGCCCACTTGGGGAGTTGGTAAGGGAGGGTCAGGAGTGTTAGGAGCAGTTCAGTTGTGTGGTGACTGTCGTGAGGAGAGGTCACATGTCAGTTGGAGAAGGTTAGGAGCTGGGCTCCTTGTTACTACTAGGTGGCAGACATTGGTCTGGGCCTGGTAGGACCTGGAAACCCGGTCACAGGGGATCATGACAAGGGGCACGGTACTGCTGAGGAGGGCAGCTGGTGGCCTTGTGCCACCTCTGGGCAGGGGCCAGGGCACGACGGGGTGCGTGGACCCTAGGCCGGGAAGCAGCTTTAAGCATGCTGGTAATTCACCCAACGAGGACGTAGCCTTCAAGATTTGCTCTCCACCCGCTCCAAAATCGGGGTACTAGCACAACGAGAGGGATAGGACTTTCTCAATACATAGTCCAGAAAATCCCAAGCGTGAACCCTGAGAGCAAGCTCACTTCCATATGAGTGAGCGGGACCCGACTAGTTCTACACTACAGGGGCCAATCAGTAGGAAGGTGGCAAGGAAAAGACCACAGGCTAACAAGCAACACGAACTCGCACGGGATCCAGGCATGCTTCCTTCCTGCTGCAGCAGTGCTCAGAACTTTGGTTTACAAGTTGTCGATGTCAGCGTTATTGGACTCAGTGAGTACACAGTGACCCTAACCTCCCCATGGTGTCCCTTTGCCAACACCACTGAGCCCCAGGGCATTCCCCCTACCTACGGAGGGGTTAAACACCTGGCTGCCTTTCCATCGATACCGAGTGCTCCTAACGGCAGCGGTGGTACTCCACCTTACCACACACCGTGGGTTGTGTCACAAAATTTACACATATCACTCCCCTGTAAATACTCCCCTTTTCATTTTGAGTGGCCGCACGACCCCCGGGTCCGGAGACCCCTCGAGCCACCGCGGATCCGAGCAGCAGTCCCGGCTGCTGGCATGGGGGTAGTACACTGAAGACCCCGTGCCTTTCATTATAATATGCCTGTAACTGACGTTCATAGGAGATTGTGATTTTGCTATATATAGCAGTGCATCATCACTGCTATGTATAACACAAGTGATCAGATGATTGCAGCTTCAAGTACCCTAACTGTTAAATACAAAAAAGTTAAAAGAAACAAGTTTAAAAAAATATGAAAAAAGTAAAATAAATACAAAAAGTTAAAATCACCTCCCATTAAAAAAACTATTTAAAAAATATAGAACACACATACTTGGAATTGCTGCATTCATAAAAGTTCAATCTATCAAATTATAAAATAGATTAATCTAATAGGTTTACAAGAAAAAAATTAAAAATCCAGAATTACATTTATTTCACCACCACAAGACTGCAATAAAATACAATAAGAGGCGATCAAAATATTGTATGTACCCCAAAATGGTATCAGTTAAAATGTCAGCTGAAGGCACAAAAAATAAGCCCTCACACAGCACTAGATCTCAAAAAATGAAATCATTATGAGTTTTGGGAAATGGCAACAAAAGTGATTATTTTTATAAATTTCAGAATTTTTTTTAATCACTAAAAACAAAACTATGTGAATTTGCCAAATCCGTCAGTGAAGGGGACCTCCGGGTCTCCAAACAACTAAGTCCCGATTGAAGGCAACCGTACAACCGTATGAGAGAGACACCGCCACCGCCAAGGCACCAGCTTCTCAGGGCCAGCGCCTGTGGGCAAAGAGGGGCTCCTCCGGCCCATATCCAAGTCGGGGAGCGGGTTACTGGTGGGAACTCATTGCTACCACAAGGTGCAGGGAAAGAGACAGTCACCGTTAACTACCGGGGAAAAGCAACAGCAGTCATCCGTGGGAACCGTCTTTCCAGCCGTGTGTTTTACCGAGAACTGTGTCACCGTCTCAGGCTGAGTGAGTACCACCGTGCCATGAGGCACAGCGCTGCCCCCACGACCCTGCACCTCACCAGGCCCCGCACCTGGCCTGCCATCCCTCATCCTCCACCCCATCACTGGGCCCCGGAACAACCAACCCCTACCCACGGAGGGGAGAACTAACGACTCTGCTGCTCCCTGTCACCGCTCCCGGGATCCCCATACAGAGCAGCGGTGGTGTCCACACAATCAACACAACCGTGGGTGGCGTCACGGACAATAAATCCCCAAAACCAATCCCCTTTTCACTCACGGGCGAGGAGCGCCGCTCGTGTCCCCGGGATCCGGCCCATCGCTCGAGCCACCGAGCAGCAGAGGCCGCAGCAGCAGAGGCAGCCGGACCCGAGCAGTGGGAGAGCGCAGCGCCCCCTCCTCCGCCCGCGACAACTTGGCGTCACGAACAGGATCTTACCGCTCTGCCATTGGGTAGAGGTGCGCCTTGTTACCGCCGGAGGTGTCCGGCCAGAAAATTTCAGAAGCCGCCATCTTTGGCGGGAAAAGTTCCCGCTCGAGCATCTCCTCGAGTAGTGGAGGCGCGAAGGCCAAAATCCCGCCCCGATAGAGGAGGAGCCGGAAAGAGGCTAAGGGGGACGAAATGGCGACTGGTCGCATGTAGCCGCGGCTATAAAGGCAGGGACGCCAGGACTCTGCAGCCATCTTGTTCCTGGGAGAGGCCGCCAGCAACATGTGGATGCCGTCCCGAAGCACCGTAGGCCCCGCGCCTGGAACCGCGGCGTGGGTGTAGATCCGGACCGCGCAGCTCTACCAGAGGCTGCAGGTCAAAATGCAGCTCCTCATGAAGGAGTGGGAGACCGACATGGCGGAGGTCATAGCGGCCATGCGGAGACGCGAGGAGGAAGCTGCGGAAGGGAGGGTGAGTGACCCACGCCCCGATGCCCTTGAAGGGCCGGTCATCGCGGCTGCGGGACCTGGTCTAAACCCTCTCCCCCTGCTGCCTCCCTCGCCACCCGTCCCGGAAGCCGTGACCCCGCCACTAGGCCCGCTGCCACCGCAACCGGTAGCGATACCCAGCATGCCCGCCCCGGTGGGCCGACCTGTAGCCGGAGCCCGTAGCCAACCGGAGGTGCTGCCATGGAAAGCCCCGAAGCCTGAACCGGAGGCGTCCCCCGAGAAGTTCCCCGAGCCGGAGCCGATAGCCCGCTCCGTACCGAAGGCTCAGCAGAGGAAAGCCCCTGTGCCCATTCCCCACACCTCAGCTGAGGTTGCGCCGGGTTGCCGCTGTAAGGTGGCGTCCAAGGCCAAGTCACCGCGGGACCTGCCGCCCAGATCACCAGTAGTGGGCAGCGTCCAAAAGGTCTCGCGGGGCCCGACCCGTGCGCCGGAGCTCGCAGCAGCGCCGTACTGGGACAGGGAGCCAGTACCGTTGGGCCTGGAAATCGAGGAGAGGGAAAGAAGGAAGGCGGAGATGGTGGCCCGTACGATACGGGAGAAGGAGAGCCTAAGACAAGCGACCTTCCGTGTCCGGGGCCCGCTGCATGAGGGGCAGGTGAGGCGGTTTGATGTCCGCCGGGGCTATGGATTCATCTATGAACCGGGCCTGGAGGCCGAAGTGTTTATAGCCTGGCGGGATGTTAATGCTCACCTGCCAGAAGAGCACCCCGGTCGTAACCTGATGCCGGGCGACTTGATTCAGTACACCCGGCACTGTGGGGAGAGGGCGTGGTTTGCGCTGGATGCAAAGTTAAGGGGCAGCCAGGAGGCCCGTGTGAGTGCCGCACCCCCTCCCTCAGGTGATGTCGAGGACTCTGAGTGATGGCAGCGGGGCACCGTTGTCACAGTCCCCGTTGGGACCAACATGTGTGTTAAAAGTTTTAAAAGTTTTGAAAAATGAAAATGAGTGATCAACCGAAGTTCACCTGATTGTCTGCTACTGTGATTTGAAACTGGTCGTTGCCGGCACCGTTGTCCCCGTGGGGACCGTTTGAAGTTGCGTAAGGGACTCCTTACGGACAGGCCTGTGAACTGGCAGGGCAACCACAAACGTTGGTGGCTTGTAAATAATGTTGTTGTTGCAGCTTCCACCGTTGCCGCCTCCGGAGAGGCAGATTGGAGGGAGGGCCCGCAGTGGAGCAGGCTGGGGCCCAGCCACCACAGAAACCGGTGGCTACCCTCTGGGGGTTCCAGGGGCTCCCCATGGACGTGGGTCCCCTGGAAAGGACAGATCCTGCTCGGGTAACTTGGTGCTGGACTGGGGTCAAGGGGTGCTGCCTGTTTCTTAGGGGCAGCATCAGGGCCAGGATACTTGGGTGGGTGAGAGCGGAAGCCGTAACCGTTTACCATTTGAAACTGTTACCGTAACGTTTAAGAAAAGTGCCTCCCGTTGTGGGATGATGTTCTTCTACTTGTATTGTTTTCTTATCTTTTTCAGAAAAATAAAACCGGTGTTGGACGGGCAGCCCGCAGACGGTCTGCATTTTGCTAAGGGGGAATGTGACTCCCTGGGCAAGCCAGGGGTCACAGGTAATGACATCACCACACCCTACACCCCGGTTAGGTACACCTAAGCTAGACCAGAAATCCTTGTTGCCTTCCTCCAGGGGCTGATGTCCACACCAGGGGGTGGGCCAGGCGGTTGGCTCCGCCCACCGAGGAGTTCACATTCCTGGAGGCGGGAAAACCGGGCAGATGAGTTTTGAAGTTGGAGTTGAGTGGTAGAGGAGCAAGTGAGAGGAGTGGGAGTGAAGCTAGGAAAGTAGTAACAGAGCAGCCTGAAGTTAGTCCGGGTGTGTGCCCCGGACAGAAACAGCAAGGTTAGCAGACGGCGGTGACCGTCTGCAGGAGTGGCCTATCGGAGGTGCCGTAAGGACCGTGGACGGGTGGTGGCCCGGCGGTACCGGACCGGTACACAAGGAGAAGCCAGCACCATTGGCAGGGGCCTTTCGGAGCCCGGCAAGGCTAGGAGTTGCCGTGAATTTGCCAAATCCGTCAGTGAAGGGGACCTCCGGGTCTCCAAACAACTAAGTCCCGATTGAAGGCAACTGTCCAACCGTATGAGAGAGACACCGCCACCGCCAAGGCACCAGTTTCTCAGGGCCAGGGCCTGCGGGCAAAGAGGGGCTCCTCCGGCCCATATCCAAGTCGGGGAGTGGGTTACCGGTGGGAACCCATCGCTACCAACATTACACAAGGTGCAGGGAAAGAGACAGTCACCGTTAATTACCGGGGAAAAGCAACAGCAGCCGTCCGTGGGAACCGTCTTTCCAGCCATGTGTTTTACCGAGAACTGTGTCACCGTCTCAGGCTGAGTGAGTACCACCGTGCCGTGAGGCACAGCGCTGCCCCCGCGACCCTGCACCTCACCAGGCCCCGCACCTGGCCTGCCATCCCTACCCACGGAGGTGAGAACTAACAACTCTGCTGCTCCCTGTCACCGCTCCCCATACAGAGCAGCAGTGGTGTCCACACAATCACCACAACCGTGGGTGGCGTCACGGACAATAAATCCCCGAAACCAATCCCCTTTTCACTCACGGGCGAGGAGCGCCGCTCGAGTCCCCGGGATCTGGCCCATCGCTCGAGCCACCGAGCAGCAGAGGCTGCAGCAGCAGCGGCAGCCGGACCCGAGCAGTGGGAGAGCGCAGCGTCCCCTCCTCCGCCCGCGACACCTGCACACGTAGCAGAGTACACATTGGGTAATTAACACGATGTATACTGTGGCTAGATGTGCAGGGAGCCAGCGCTAAGCGGTGTGCACTGGTAACCAAGGTAAATATCGGGAAACACCATGGGGAAGACACCTGGAGCCATCTCTGACTCCCAGGTTGCTGCTGGGAACAATGTTGTCAGAGTATTACTCTACTTTTACAGAATGGCTCTAAAACATACAAAACCGAAGATAAAATAGATTTAATGGGAAAAAAGTTGGGAAAAATTATTTTCTGTAAAATAATGAATGAATGTATATAAAGAAAAATTAAAAAGAGAAAAAAAACACCTACTCGACCCCTCAATAGCCAGTTCGTCTCCCATGGTATTTTCAAATCTCATATGACTACAGTAGATGACATAGTAGAGGAGGAATTATAACTACCCCCCACTGGTAGCCACTGATAAATGTGATTTTAACATTTTACTAACTTATCTGGGCATGTGGTGTGTGTAACATGGTCAGACACATCATATTTAATTTATAAAGGAGGGACTCTGAAACTCACAAAGTCTATGCGGACAATGCAAGAACTGCCAAAAATTTGAAGGAAGAGGGACTCAAATACACTTGTAATTGACATAAAGGAGGGTCTCATTAACATTTTGTTTACATTTTTAGATAATGGGACTCCTAAACTTATAGAGCCTATACACTAAAGCCCGCTTTACACACTACAATATATCTTACGATGTGTCGGCGGGGTCACGTTGTAAGTGACACACATTCGGCATCGTAAGGTATATTGTAGTGTGTAACAGCCACAAAATTGTTACTTCAACTAGTAGCTTTTTTTACAAGGTTAACAGGAAAAAATGTCCCATGCAATTTATTGTGCAATTTCTCTTGAGTACACTGATACCTTGTATGTGATAGATATCTACTGTTTTGGTGCACAGCAGGGCTTGAAAAGGAAGAAGCGCTATTTGACTGCAAAATTGACTGGAATCATTAGCAGGCACCATGTTGCATTTGGAGAGTTCCTGTTGTGCCTAAAAAGTATAGTTCCACCACAAGTGACCCTATTTTGGAAACTAGACCCCACAAGGAATTTATCTAGATGGTTGGTGAGCACCTTGAACCCCTAGGGGCTTCACATAATTTTAGAATGTTGAGCCATGAAAATGAAAAAAATACATTTTTTTAACATGAATATGTTGTTTTAACACCAAAGCTTTAATTTCCCAAAGGTCACAGGACATAATAGACAATATAATTTGTTGTGCAAATTCTCCTGAGTTTGCCAGTACCCCATATGTGGTCAATAACTACTTTTGAGGCACAGTGCAGAGTGAAGAATTGAAGGCTCACCATATTTGAGATCAGAATTAGTTGGCATGGTTTGTTGGTGCCATGTCACATTGGCAACGCCTCTGAGCTGCCTAAACAGTGGTGCTTTCACACAATTGATGCCATTTTAGAAACATAGAGCCCTCAAGGAATTAATCTAAATGTTTGGTGAGCACCTGGAACTCCCAGTTACTTAACAGCATTTTATAGTGTTGAGCCGTAAAAATGAAAAAATACATTTTTAACCTCAAAAATGTTATAGAAAACAAAATAGTTTTGGCAGAACCTGTTGTCGCTTCACCAAGGCAGTGCTTCAAGCTTGCAACTTATATGGATGATGTGCACCAAGATGACAATTTGGAGATGGAAGATGAGGGGGAGAGGGTGCAGGAACTGGTGTAGGAGGGGGGGGGACCCTTATGTAACCAGGGCCTGCAATCTTTGGCATTGTAGCATGTGTGGTGTCCCACAGTCCCACTCTTTGCAGGCCTCCACAAGGTTCACCCAGTGTGCTTTCAGGGAAATGAAGCATCCCTGGCCACAAGCACTTGTCCACTTGTCAGTTGATAAGTGACTCTATCAGTAACTGGGTTGTTCAAGGCAAGCAGTCTAAAAATGTGCCCGTTTATTGTTTTTCTGCATGTGTGTGGATGGCTTGGTATTTACCTTTGTGTTTTAAGTTCTGGGGTAGGGACAACTGAATGCAGTGCTAGGACAAAGAATCACATGTGGTTGCTGATGGTAATTGTGAATGTGCAACAACAGGTGCAGGGCAG
The DNA here is from genome assembly GCF_048569485.1 of Anomaloglossus baeobatrachus. Lineage (NCBI taxonomy): Eukaryota > Metazoa > Chordata > Amphibia > Anura > Aromobatidae > Anomaloglossus > Anomaloglossus baeobatrachus. The sequence goes on along the minus strand of NC_134355.1, from coordinate 64,703,236 downwards.
GAAACATCTGGGCCTGCATCCTGAAAGGGGTATTGACAAGCATGGAGCAGAGGGGAAGTGTCACCAGCACACACTGATTGTGGACCAAGGTGTTCGGCTCACCCAGTCCAGTGCTTTGATAGTATATGCCTGAGCATGCTGGTGGTGGTCAGGCTGGTAGTGGTCAGGGCCCAGCTGATCTTGTTACATGACATGTTGCAAATTACCCTTTTTTATCATCTGAACTTTAGAAAAGCACCAGACTGGAGAACACCCAACACTTGACCAAGGAACTTGCCATGTGTGGGTGTTGTAGGGAACAGTTATGTGTCGCCCTGGACAAGCCAGGGGCCACAGAGCACAACACCAACACACCCCACATTCCCTGCAGGCACATCAAGGTCAGACAGAAAACCCTTGTTGCCTTCCTCCAGGGGCTGATGTCCACACCAGGGGGTGGAGCCAGGCGGTTGGTCTCCGCCCACCAAGGAGTTCACAGTCCTGGAGGTGGGAAAACCAGGCAGAGATGGAGTTTGGAGAGGAAAGAGAGCAGTTGAAGTGGTAAAAGTGGAAAGAGGAAAGTGACAGCAAGACAGCCTGAAGTTAGTCCGGGTGTGTGGCCCGGACAGATCAGCAAGGTTGGCAGACGGTGGTGACCGTCTGCAGGAGTGGCCGATTGGAGTCTACCGTAAGGACCGTGGACGGGTGGTGGCCCGGCGGTACCGGACCGGTACACAAAGAGAAGCCAGCACCAGTGGCAGGGGCCTTTCGGACCCCGGCAAGGCTAGGAGTCGCCGTGAAGTTGCCGAATCCGTTAGTGAAGGGGACCTCCGGGTTTCCAAACAGTCAAGTCCCGACAGAAGGCAACCGTCCAACCGTGAAGGGGAAACACCGCCACCGCCAAGGGCAACCATTTCCCAGGGCCAGCGCCTGCGGGCAAAAGGGGCTCCTCCGGCCCACATCCAAGTCGGGGAGCGGGTTACCGGTGGGAACCCATCGGAATCAACATAGAACATAGGTGCAGGGAGAGACAGTCATCACTAACCTGCAGGGAACAACAACACCGCAGCCGTCCGAGCGACCCGTCCATCCAGCCGCTTGTTTTACCGTGAACTGTGTCATCATCATTGGGCTGAGTGAGTACCTCCGTGCCGTGCGGCACAGCGCTGCCCCTGCGACCCTGCACCTCATCAGGCCCCGCAACCCGCCTGTCATCCATCCTTACCCCATCACCGGGCCCCGGGACAACCAACCCCCTACCCACGGAGGGGATAACTAACAACCAAGCTGCTCCCTGTCACCGCTCCTGGGATTCCCGTCCATAGCAGCAGTGGTGTCACCATTATCACCACAACCGTGGGTGGCGTCACGGACAATATCCCCAAAACCCAAACCCCCCCTTTTTCTCATGGGCGAGGAGAGCCGCTCGAGTCCCCGGGATCCAGCCCATCGCTCGAGCCACCGAGCAGCTGCAGCCGCAGAGCAGCGGCAACCGGACCCGAGCAGTGGGAGAGTGCGGCGTCCCCTCCTCCGCCCGCGACAACTTGGCGTCACGAACAGGATCTTACCGCTCTGCCGTCTGGTAGAGGTGCGCCTTGTTACCGCCGGAGGTGTCCGGCCGAAAAATTTCAGAAGCTGCCATCTTTGGCGCGAAAAGTTCCTGCTCAAGTGTCTCCTCGAGTAGTGGAGGCGCGAAGGCCAAAACCCCGCCCCTGTAGAGGAGGAGCCGGAAAGAGGCTAGGGGAGACGGAATGGCGGCTGGCCGCATGTGAGCGCGGCTATGGAAGCAGGGACGCCAGGACCCTGCGGCCATTTACTGGTTCCTGGAATAGGCCGCTGCTAAGGATGCTGAGTCTGACCGACAACACCGTGGTCCCCGCGCCTGGCCCCGCAGCGTGGGTGGAGGTCCGGACCGTCCAGCTAAGCAGCCGTCTGCAGGTCCACATGCAGCTCCTCTTGGAGGAGTGGGAGGCCGACATAGCGGAAGTGGTGGCGGCCATACAGAGACGCGAGGTGGAGGGAGTCTTGGAAGGGAGGGTAAGTGACCCACGCCCCTATACCCCTAGTGGGTCGGTCATCGCGGCTGAGGGACCCGGTCCATACCCGCTCGCCCTGCTTCCTCCCCCGCTACCTGTGTTGGCTGCTGCTGCCCCTCCACTAGGCCCGCTACCACCACCACCGGTAGCGGTACCCTGCCAATCCGCCCCGGCGGACCGACCTGCAGCAGAAGCTCATGACCGCCCTGATCCGCTTCCATGGAAGAAGCCGAAGGCTGAGGCCGTAAGCAAAGATGCGCCGGAGGCACGGCGGGGATGCAGCTGCCAGGAGGCAGAGCAGGCCATGTCACAGCGGGGTCCCTCATTACTGAAGGTGCCGGTCGTAGCCGACATGGAGGGACTCTGGCTGGGTCCGTCCCCCGCACACGCTGAACCGGAGCAAACAGAAAGTGCTCCCGACTGGGAGCGGCGGCAACGGCAGCTGCGCAGAGAGATCGATGCCCGAGAGGGGTGTAGAGCGGATGTGCATGCCCGCATGTATATGGAGGAACATCGCCTGCAGCGAGCGACCATCGGGGTCCAGAGCGGTTCACCATGTGAAGGTGGCAGTAGAGCCCCACGAGTGAGGATGGACTGTTAAGCTGGCGGTCCTCCACTTAAAAGTTGTCCCCGTTGGGACCACCAGAGTGCTGTTTCAAGTTAAAAGAATGATAAGTAAATGATTAAACCGAAGATTCACCTGATTGCACCTTGATTTGGAACCGGTCGTAGCCGGCAGCTGGTCCCCGTTGGGACCCCCCTTCACCACTTCACATAGAAACTTCTATGAACATGCCTGAGAACTTGCAAGGCAACCACAAACTTGTGGCCTGTAAATAATTATTTTGTTACAGCTCCCACCGTTGCCGCCTCCGGAGAGGCAGATTGGAGGGAGGGCCCGAAGTGGAGCAGGCTGGGGCCCAGCCACCACCGGAACCGGTGGCTACCCTTTGGGGGTTCCAGGGGCTCCCCATGGACGTGGGTTCCTTGGAAAGGACAGAACCCGCTCGGGCAATTTGTGCAGGACTGGGGTCAAGGGGTGCTGCCTATTTGCTTAAGGCAGCATCAGTGCCAGGTTGCTTGGGTGGGTGAGAGCGGAAGCCGTAAGCGTTTACCGTGCAACGTTTAAGTAAGAGTAAGTCCAGATGTGGGTAGATGTTATTTTAATTGTAAGTGTGTTACTGTTTTCTACATTTTTATATTTTCCAGTTGGTGAAAATAAAACCGGTGATGGACGGGCAGCCCGAGGACGGTCTGCATTTTGCTAAGGGGGAATGTGTCGCCCTAGACAAGCCAGGGGCCACAGAGCACAACACCAACACATCCCACATTCCCTGCAGGCACATCAAGGTCAGACACAAAACCCTTGTTGCCTTCCTCCAGGGGCTGATGTCCACACCAGGGGGTGGAGCCAGGTGGTTGGTCTCCGCCCACCAAGGAGTTCACAGTCCTGGAGGCGGGAAAACCAGGCAGAGATAGAGTTTGGAGAGGAAAGAGAGCAGTTGGAGTAGTAAAAGTGGAAAGAGGAAAGTGACAGCAAGACAGCCTGAAGTTGGTCCGGGTGTGTGGCCCGGACAGATCAGCAAGGTTGGCAGACGGTGGTGACCGTCTGCAGGAGTGGCCGATTGGAGTTTACCGTAAGGACCGTGGACGGGTGGTGGCCCGGCGGTACCGGACCGGTACACAAAGAGAAGCCAGCACCAGTGGCAGGGGCCTTTCGGACCCCGGCAAGGCTAGGAGTCGCCGTGAAGTTGCCGAATCTGTTAGTGAAGGGGACCTCCGGGTTTCCAAACAGTCAAGTCCCGACAGAAGGCAACCATCCAACCGTGAAGGGGAGACACCGCCACCGCCAAGGGCAACCGTTTCCCAGGGCCAGCGCCTGCGGGCAAAAGGGGCTCCTCCAGCCCACATCCAAGTCGGGGAGCGGGTTACCGTTGGGAACCCATCGGAATCAACATAGAACATAGGTGCAGGGAGAGACAGTCATCACTAACCTGCAGGGAACAACAACACCGCAGCCGTCCGAGGGACCCGTCCATCCAGCCGCTTGTTTTACCGTGAACTGTGTCATCATCATTGGGCTGAGTGAGTACCTCCGTGCCGTGCGGCACAGCGCTGCCCCTGCGACCCTGCACCTCATCAGGCCCCGCAACCCGCCTGTCATCCATCCCTACCCCATCACCGGGCCCCGGGACAACCAACCGCCTACCCACGGAGGGGATAACTAACAACCAAGCTGCTCCCTGTCACCGCTCCCGGGATTCCCGTCCAGAGCAGCGGTGGTGTCACCATTATCATGACAACCGTGGGTGGCGTCACGGACAATATCCCCAAAACCCAAACCACCCCTTTTCACTCACGGGCGAGGAGCGCCGCTCGAGTCCCCGGGATCCGGCCCATCGCTCGAGCCACCGAGCAGCAGCAGCCGCAGAGCAGCGGCAGCCGGACCCGAGCAGTGGGAGAGCGCGGCGTCCCCTCCTCCGCCCGCGACAACTACATGCCTTAACCCTCTGGCCACCCCTCTGCCTCTTCCTGACTTTTGCGATGCTGTGGGTCCCTCCCCCTTTGCACTGCTGTTGTTGCTCTGCATGGCACCTTCCCAGGTATGGTCATTGACTTTATCGTCCACCACCTCGTCTTCCAATTTTGCACTTTGGGCCTCCTGACTTGTTGATTTAACATCACTTGTTGGCAACTGTCTCTCATCATCTACTTCTTAAGACATTTATTGCCATTCTCCACTGTTGTCTTTTTCTGACTGTGGTTGCTCAAATATTTGGGCATCAGTACACGCAATCTCATGTCCTTCTTGAAACATGCAGGGCAAGGGACCAGAATCAATAAATGGAAGAGTAAAAGTAAATAAAAAATAAAAAAAATAAAAGTAAAGTAAAGAGCTCCTTGGAGTGTCCGAGTGTGAGATCACTTGTATTATGTTGTCCAGGCTCTTGGTTAGTGAGTCTAAACAATGTAGAAGGCAAGGTGTTTCTGGTAAACATATTGTAAGCATTATCTGTTATCCAACTGGCCATCTGTTTCCACTTTTCAGACTTCAAGAGTGGTGTTCCGTGCCATCCTGCAAAGTGGGACAGTGAACTAGTTTTCTTGGATGAGCGTGTTTGCTGTTGTTTCGCAGCAGACACAATTTCACCTGGTCCATGGCCTCAGCCTCTGCTTGCACCATCAGCAACACATAAAATATTGCCTGAAAACTTTCCAGTAATAATAGGGAAAACAAAATATGTATCCCTGAAAAGGACTTTTTGTTTTTAGGCTGCACCAACAGTATACCTATAGAAGGTTAGTGGGTCTACTGGTCCAAAAGTACCTATCACTGGCCTGGAGGAACAAACTAGATCAGCCACTGAGTCTTCACTAAAGTAATCGGAGGAGGCGATAGGTACTCACGCTGGTAGGCAGCCAACAGAGGGCAACCCCAGGGGATCAATGGTATTTCGGCAGCTGGCGCCATGGATACAAACGGTCTCTAGTTCTTGGAACGGCAGCAGCTGAGCTGGTGTCGTGGATTCGGCCAGGATGGAAGGATGCTGTAACAGCGTCCGATATGGATGCTTGCAGCAGCAGTGGATATTGTGATAGGTAGCTGGTGTACATGCTTGCAGCAGCGGCAGTGGTTACTGTTGGAAGCAGACAGCATGGATAGTGCAGCAGCAGAAATAGCAGACTTGTAGTGCATTGAAATGCAGAAACAAATCAGTAATAGCATACAACACAATGTCAGCAGCAGCAGTACTGAGGACCTAAGAACTAGAAATGTATAGAACTGGTTGCCCAGGGAGCTCCCAAAAGGGGAAACTGCCTTAAATACCTGATGCCTCTCAACCGAACTTAAAGGCACTTCTGCGTGAAGGTGTACTGACCCTTTAAGCAAAGAAGTGTGTCTGCACGCTCACCATAAAAGCATTTGCAGGAGGCCTGTGCGGCATTACATTATATGTTACCTATTGGTTGGCTGTCTAACAGCCACAAGTTATGCAGGGTGTGGTTTGCATGTATGATGTGTATCCATGTATGTCACTGTATATGACTGTATATATATCTATGTATGTTGATATGTATTTTGGTGAATTTGTCTTCAAATATGTACAGTATATGTATGTATTCCTGTATGTGCATATGTTTGTGTATGTGCGTGTCTGTGTGTGCATGGAGCCCACTGAGGACCCTTTCACATTGCTCTTTTACTTACGTTCAGTGGTCCCATCAGGGCATCCTTCTGAACCGCCCCTCCCGCACCCCGCAAAATATGTTTCGGACAGAGCACAAGATAATGGAGTCTTCTCCTGACTCGCCCACCCCAGGGCTATGGGACACCCGGTGCCGGGCCGGACTAGTCCGGTGGTAGTCAGTGGTGGCTGGGCCCGGCTCCGTGGCCCTGGTGGGTGTCAGTAGAATATGTGGCTTGGTGAATAAAGTTTGTGTTCGTGACGCCACCTGTGGTATGCGGCTAATAAGCCGCCGCTGCTGTATGAGGCCTCCGGGGGATGATATGGCAGCAGTGGTGGTACTACTCCCCACAGGTGGAGCAATGCCCCGGGGCACAGTAGGTGCCTGTGAATGTCTATGCAGCTGAAATAACAGAGACCACTCCAAGGGTGCAGTTCAAGTTCTTTACTCACAATTCTTGTCGGGTCCCGGGGACCCTTGGACTGCTGGGACCACTGTCAGGGACCTCCGCCGTTTCTGAGTGATTCTGAGAGTAAAAGCCGGTACCCTTCTCTTAGTGTCTCTGTCTTCTGCTGTCTTCCTTAGCCTTGCCTTTGATAGGATAAACCTGGCTTGGCCTCCACTACAGCCTCCAGGCTGGGGGGTCACCTGTCGGCTGATTACCCCTTTTCTGGAAGTTCTGCTATGGGTTCTGGCCCGGGGAGTCTACAACGTTCCCTGGGCCTCGGTTTTTACTGTTTGGAGATGATCTTTGCACTCCTCCAGTCTCTAGGGACCGTCCCCTGTCGCAGCTTAATCCCTCCACCGATGTTCTTGTGGACCAGGCCACCGCAGCTCTAAACTGCCCTGGACAGCTATACAGACTACCCGTGGCCCTGCGACTCCTTCTGTTCTCTACGTGGTGTCACCTGGACCCTCCGAGTCCCAGGATCTTCACCAGGAAGTGTCTCTTTCTGTTTCTCTGCTCCTGTCTGACTTGGAGCTTTCTTTCCTTTCTCTTCTCCTCCTTGCCTGCCTCCAGCAGGCCTCCTCCTCCTTCACCACTCTCCCTCTAACTTCGACTGATTAACCTTGACCTTCCTCTCTGTGTCTGCTCTCAGATGGCTCCTCCCACCTCCCCAATTGCCCTGTTCTACCCTATAGGAGCAGGGATGGGTCTTACGACCCCTCCCAGCATGCAGCATGGGAGGGTTGTCTGCCACTTTCCCTGGTCCCAGTGTGTTCCTAGCAATGGGTGTAGTGTGGATTTACCAGGGGACCGGAGTTCACTCTCTTCCTCTCCCAGAATGGGGCATCACACCGCTGGATGGGGTGCAATGACCTGTGGCGACGGAAGCCTCAGGGGCGCCACACTCCATTATAGTCAATGGCCTTGTCGGTGCGTGCGTCCAAAACACATTTTGCGGGGTGGGTGAGGGGTGGTTTGGACGGATACCCTGTCGGGACCACTGAACGTAAGTAAAAGCGCAATGTGAAAGCAGCCTGAGACTCTTTTGCCCAGGGGCCATAAAAACCTGGAGCCGCCCCTGTCTGTAAGTCATTATCTATAACTGCACTGTAATCTTTTACATATTCTGGTGGACTGGTATTTACCACTATATTGTCACCATATTTCGATAATGTCATGGTTGGTCTTTATATAGAGATTTATTTTCAGTACAGAGTGCTCAACTGCTGAGGTTCCCCTCTACCCGCTATTAGGGTGTCCACCGTAATTGTAATCATGACTACCTGGGTAGGGGCCCAGTGAAATGCCCCCCTCCACTTCTGATCTGAACCACTATCTACGTCTCTGAGTGTTATATGTAAAAAGTATAATGATGTATGTACAGTATATTGAGTGGCCTCAGCACTGGTACGATAAGAGAATAGGAGACCAAGAAGCTTTAGTAACTGAAGCGGTAGCATAGTAGCGTAAGAACAGGTGAGGAAAGGTGAATGTAAAGGGTTTTTTTTTCTTCTCTCTCCTCATGCTAATTGGGAATGTTTTGATATTAATTGAATTTATTTGTATACAGTATAATCAAATCTGCTGACGGAATTTGAACAAATTTGCCCTATTTGCGTTTCGGGAGATTCTATCACATATAGTCCTGAGCATTTGGCTATGATGGTGGTAATTTGTGTAAAAAATGCACTCATAATGTTTCTCAAACAGAAAAAAATCCCTCAATTATTTTTTTTCTAAATTGAATAATTTATAACATTTGCATAGAAACCACTAAACATAAAATATAGCAGTAAGGGCCAATACTACATGTCTCAAAGGTGTAAAATATTGTATGTTTTACATTTAATTGCAAATATAACTTCTTTACTTTTAATATAAGGACTTAGGGGCACTTTGCACACTGCGACATCGCAGGTGCGATGTCGGTGGGGTCAAATTGAAAATGACGCACTTCCGGCATCGCATGCGACATCGCAGTGTGTAAAGGCTGGATGATACGATTAACGAGCGCAAAAGCGTCGTAATCGTATCATCGGTGCAGCGTCGGCGTAATCCATGATTACGCTGACGCGACGGTCCGATGTTGTTCCTCGCTCCTGCGGCTGCACACATCGCTGTGTGTGAAGTCGCAGGAGCGAGGAACGTCTCCTACCGGCCTCACTGCGGCTTCCGTAGGATATGCGGAAGGAAGGAGGTGGGCAGGATGTTGACATCCTGCTCATCTCCGCCCCTCCGCTCCGATTGGCCGCCTGCCGTGTGACGTCGCAGTGACGCCGCACGACCCGCCCCCTTAACAAGGAGGCGGGTCGCCGGCCACAGGGACGTCGCACGGCAGGTGAGTGTGTGTGTGAAGCTGGCGTAGCGATAACTTTCGCTACGCCAGCTATCACCACATATCGCTGCTGCGACGGGGGCGGGGACTATCGCACTCGGCATCGCAGCATCGGGCTGCGATGTCGCAGTGTGCAAAGTGCCCCTTAGAATAGGGAGCTACCTAAATTCTCACTGGGAAAAAATACCAATGCACTGATAGATTGTCATTAATATACTATTAATTGAAACTGAAAATGATATTAAATTAGACGTTATTATCATTGCTGCTAAAAAGTTATCAAAAATCCTATTATATTACATCACAGATTTACTTAATTATAGAATAAGAAGGAAATGCCCTGATGACGACCAGGTACAGAATTAAACTAGTTGATAAAATTATATTGTGTCTGAACTGTGAGCAGACAAAAAGCCACTTTACGTGCTGCGACATCGCTAGTGATGTTGCTAGCAATCGCACCCGCCCCCGTCGTTTGTGCGTCACGGGCAAATCGCTGCCCGTGGCGAACAATATCGCTAGGACGCGTCAAATGGACTTACCTTCCTAGCGACGTTGCTCTGGGTGGCGAACAACCTCTTTTTTTAAGGGGGCGGTTTGTCACAACGACGTCAATCAGAGGGCCATCAATAGAAGAGGAGGGGCGGAGAGCAGCCGCATTCATGTCACTACTACCTCGTTACTGGAGGACGCAGGAACGCTGTTGTTCGTCGTTCCCGGGCTGTCGCACATAGCGATGTGTGCTGCCTCAGGAACGACGAACAACATGCGTCCTAAATGAGCAACGATATTTGGGAAATGAACGATGTGTCAACAATCAATGATTTGGTGAGTATTTTGGATCGTTAGCGGTCGCTCGTGCCACTCGCAACAATGTTGTTGCGTGTAACGCGGCCTTAAGGCATATACACTAGATGAGTAATAGTGCCCAACACCGACATTTTGGTTTCATTAGTAAGATGTAAATAATAAGAACTTTTAAGTTAATTCTTTATAAATTGTTTTTTTTTGCTTTCAGTGGCCTTGTAGTAAATATACTGTCATGCCTCAGTTTCTGGATTCAATCCAGTGACCTTTTGGTATGTGGTTAGTTTCTGTCTAAGCCACAGCCTTGTCAGTCTCTGTCCAAATGCTGATGGTTCTTTTATCTTTACTTTTCTTGCTTTGCTTTGCTGTTGTTGGGTGTTCTCACTTGCTTATTATGTCTCTGTCCTATCACATCTTGGTGAATGGAATCCCAGCTTTTCCGTTAAGGATATCTTTATTGCTTTTCCCTTGTTTGATTTGGCAAGATTTTTTTGAAAATTATGGGAGAAAATAAGTATTTGGTCAATAACAAAAGTTAATCATTATTTTGTTATATATCCTTTGTTGGCAATGACAGAGGTCAAACATTTTCTGTAAGTGTTCACAAGGTTGGCACACACTGTTAGTGGTATGTTGGCCCTTCCTCCATGCAGATCTCCTCTAGAGCAGTGATGTTTTGGGCCTGTCGCTGGGCAACACGAACTTTCAACTCCCTCCAAAGGTTTTTTATGGGGTTGAGACCTGGAGACTGGCTAGGCGACTTCAGGACCTTCATATGCTTCTTACGATACCACTCCTTCATTGCCCTGGCGGTGTGCTTGGGATCATTATCATACTGAAAGACCCAGCCATGTTTCATCTTCAATGCCCTTGCTGATGGATGGAGATTTGCACTTAAAATCTCATGATACATGGCCCGATTCATTTTTTCATGTACACGGATTAGTCCTGGTCTCTTTGCAGAGAAACAGCCCCAAAGCATGATGCAGCCACCCCCATGCTTCACAGTAGGTAGGGTGTTCTTTGGATGCAATGCAGCATTTTGTCTCCTCCAAACATGATGAGTTGTGTTTCTACCAAACAGTTCTACCAGGAGGGCTTAGGATGAGCAGAAGAGGAGACATCGCGGGCGCAGCTCATCCACTGCCTCCTGCTTTATGAATCATGAACTAGGAGGGCTCAGGATGAGCAGAGGAGGAGACATCACTAGCGCAGCCCATCTCTAGCCCACTGCTTCATGAATCATGAACAATGAGGGCTCAGGATGAGCAGAGGAGGAGACATCATGGGCGCAACTCATCTGGAGCCCCCTACTTCATGAACCATGAACCAGGAGGGCTCAGGAAGAGCAGTGGAGGAGACATCGCAGGCGCGGCTCATCCGGAGTCCCCTGCTTTATGAATCATGAACCAGGAGGGCTCAAGATAAGCAGAGGAGGAAACATCGTGGGCGCAGAGATCTGGTCATCCATCCCCCCCATCTAGGATTTTTACCCTCAGACACCTGCTTCAATTATAAACAAATCCAGACCCACGTGGACTTAGAAAAATAATGTTTATTCTAAACCGGGCTGCATCTTGACGTGACAAATTACGTCATACCTGGAAGAAACCCGTACATTTTAGCATCTACCTTTGTTTTTAGTGCATGATCTAGACGCACACAGCTTCGGAAGTGAATGCGTTACCTGTAAGCAGCTTGCTGCGATGACATGGTGTTTCGGTGAGTACATTACTTACGCTCCTATCCCCCCGTCCCTTCCACCAACATTTTTAATTGCTGGATTCTGGTTACCATAGACTTACTTCTCTTTAGACGCTATCTAAAAAGTCCAGAGCCAAGCAGAATTAGTTCTGCCTAAATATAACACTGGCTATTAAGTAAGACTGACTATCAGGATAATATAAATGTGATAAAAGTATATATTAATCACAGCCATCGCTATTTTCTATATTCAATCAGTAGTTAGGCTGCATACATGTAGACTATATACTGGTACTTAACTGCAGAGAGAGATATAAATATTAATGTTTTACCTGGATGTAGAGCACATCGCCCTTACCCCGACGTGCGTTTCAGAAATTCCTTTGCTAGGAAATTTAGAAAAAATAAAAATTAGCTTGAGATTCCATTTTCCAGGAGCTTTAATGTTTTACATTTTTGGGACATGGAGCTGTGTGAGGGCTTGTTTTTGTGCCCGAGCCAATGTTTTTATTGACATTATTTTTACGGATAGATTCCATGTTTTGATCACCTGTTACTAAATTTTTTGGCGTTGTTGTTGTGGAAGCTGAAAAATGCAATTCTGGAGTTTTGATTTTTTTTTATTCTCTATACACTGTCTACCAATGAGATTGATTTATTTTATATCTTGATAGATCTGACTGTTTCAATTTCAGCAATATCAAATATGTGTATTTTTTACTTCTTATTTTTTAATAAGGAAAAAGTGTGTGATTTGTACTTTTATATACGGTATTTTTTTCAGATTTTTTTAAAACTTTTTTTTACTTTTCACTGAATTTTTTAGTCTTTTAGGGGACTTGAACCTACGATCATCTGATCACTTGTGCTATATACAGCAGTGCCACAGTATTCTTGTATATAGCTAAAATCACAGTCTCCTATGATTGCCAGCCTAGCTGGCTTTGACAAAAGTATCATCAAGACAGTCACAGGGGTCTTAAGAAGACCCTAGTTTTCACAGTAACCCATCAGCATCTTGGGTCGTAGGAGCGTCAAAGAGTGGTTAGAATGGTGAGCGCCCTTCCGGCGTGCTGTAAATTCAGTTATTACAGATTAACAGTGGCATTTAGCAGGATACCAGTAGCAGACGGAGCAGTTAGAGTCAGATGATGGCAGATTACAACATCAGAGTCACTTATCCGCCATATGACATACCGAGTACATCATATGTCGGAAGGCGATAACTTGTTGCTGTTACATCTTTGTTTTAGAATCGCACGTTATATTCTTGTGGTTTTTCTACAACTATTATTAAACAATTTCATTGTGCTGCATATTTTTCCAAAGATCTCTTTGAACTACAAATGAGAATTTATTGTTCCTCACTTTGTACATCAAAGACTTGAAATGATGTTCTCACATACACAGCCCTTCACCTCAATATAAAGGTTAAACATTTCATTATGTGATATCCGTTTTAGTGAAGATGCCCAGGGCTTCTCTGGAGTAGTCTCTTAAGACTTGTAAAGGAACATTTAGCAGATATGGTGACCTACGTGGTGAGCTGGGGCAGACTGTTTCCAACGACTCTTGAACTGTAAATTCTCAGGTCGAATTTATGATGAAGTTATAGTGAGTAGTTAAATTTTTAAAAAGAGCACTTGACAAATAAAACTAAACCCTAACCCTGCTAACAGTGCACACCACATTAGGATATAAGAATGATTTGCACCAATTAATGACTGCTCAAAGAAAATGTATACATTCTATACTGGAAGACAACTGTGGAAAAAACGCTGGAATATGAGTTAACGTTTTGGTACTCTCTGTTAACTCCAGGACTGCTCTTACTTACCAGTTATGGGCAAGTGTCTATCTGATGGGACCTGCCACAAAAATTTATAATCTGTCCCTCCATATTCAATTTTCCTACCATGTCATGCCTCCGTCACATGTCTATATTTAAACACATGTGAAAAAATGGTACCAGTGTCATCAGTGTTTTTGATCAGTATGTCATTAGTGTGCCCATTTTTACCATAAGGTTGGGGCCACACGGGGACTACTGCGATCCACTTGCATGACACTCGGCTCGTGCTGGCAGTACAGCAGAGCCGAGTGTCATGCGTGTGTCCTTGCAACTGAGGTCCGTTCGTGTGAGCAGACCTCAGCTGCGGGCGGGCGGGCCGGCTCTCAGGAGGGGAGGGAGGGATTTCTCTCCCTCTCTCCTGCGTAGCCGGCTATTGCCATTCTAGCACTGCACTAGCGGTACATCGGTGTACCGCGAGTGCAGTGCGATTTTTCTCTCGCCCCATTCACTTGAATGGGTGCAAGAGAAAGAGTCTCGCATTACAATCGCAACATGCTGCGATTGTTTTCTCGGTCCGATTAGGGCTGAGAAAATAATCGCTCATGTGCGCTGACACACAGGCTAGAATTGGTCCGAGGGGAATGCGATGTTTTATCGCACTCCACTCGCACTGTTTTTCTCGCCGTGTGGCTTAGGCCTTAATGTCATTAACTAAAACAATTACAAAGCTTCTCCTATACTTTTCAATGCTAAACACATACATCAACATCACATGGATGACACACAGATGGCTCACTGATGCCATCCATGTGCTGTATGTATTTTTGAAGGACCCCTAGACTTAAATTGGCCTTTGTCATCAATGCTGCCAAAAAATGAGAGATGCCCGTGTAACCACCATCTTCTCTGAGAAGAGTGAACTGACTTAAATTAATTGAGAATTTCCTAACATGAAAATGAGTGAAAATGAGTTTACCAATGCAAACAATGCTTTTAAGGGCATGTTGGTTATCATGCACTGCTAGAATGGGGACTATGCAAGTAGAGATGAGCTATCCTGCTGAGGATCAGATTGAGTCGGGATTGCCAAACATGCCTGGGTTTGCCAATCCTAGCCAAACCCATTGAATTCAAAGAGAGGCAAAACATGTGAGTTACAAAATGATGTAGGGGAGCTGCAAATAGTGTAAGGGGGCTGCAAAATAAAGAAAATAAAGAAGAAAGAATGAAGGACATCCTTGTGTGGATTACGTTGAACCTTGGTCTTTTGGAGTTAATAAAAAGGTGAAAGATGGTGTTTTTTTATTTTTATTTCAAATAAAGGATTTTTTTCGCTGTTTGTGTTTATTTCTTTTCACTTTCATTTTAGTAATGAGGGGTCTCATAGATACCTCCCATTACTGATCTAGGGCTTAGTGGAAGCTTTGGGCTGCAATTAACCCCTTATTACCTCGATTGCCACTGCACCATGGCAATCGGATAGAGCCAGGTAAAGTTCTGGGATTGTCGCAGCTAATGGATGCGACGATCCAGGGCAGCTGCAGGCTGCTGCTATTTTTAGGCTAGAAGCAATAACCATGGGCCTCCTCAGCCTGAAAATACCAGGCCCAGCTGTTGGGCTTTATCTTTGCTGGGTATCAAAATTGGGTAGGCCCGCACACTGGTTTTTTTTTAATTATTTATTTAAATAATTAAAACAAAAATTTCCATGCATGTTCCTCTTATTTTGATACACAGCCAAGATAAATGCACAGCTGGGGGGCTGCAGCCTGTAACCATATGCTTTGTTTGTGCTGGTATCAATATATAGGGGAACCGCATGGCATTTCTTACAATTATTTTACACCTCTATAACGCTGTCATAGAGGGTGGGGCCACGGTCTGACTGCAGCCAATCAGAGACACCAGTGGGTAGGGGAAGCAGTGAATATGTATGAGGGATGGATAATTATCAGCCCCGTAAGTAGTGTTGCAGCCGTAAGGAGACTCAGTAACTATGTCCTGCTTTAGGCTACAGTATGTGCCCACGTAGCGTATTTTTATGCAGTTACGCTGCGTTCTGCACTGCAGCGTAACTGCATATGTCCTGCTTCCCCAGCACAATCTATGAAGATTGTGCCTAATCCATACCCATGTGGCGTATTAGAACGCAGTGCTTCGGCTGCTGCCGAAGCGCTGCGTTCTAAGAAGTGACATGTCACTTCTTTCGTGCGCTTTCCATGCAGCCCCCACTCTGTCTATGGGAGGGGCTGCTCCAAAGAGCGCATGAAATCGGCTTTTCAGTACGCACTGTGTCTTAAGCGATTTGAAGGACATGTGTGCTGTTCAAATCGCTGCAGAAATTTCTGCAGGGACAGAACGCAACGTGGGCACATAGCCTTAACCCTTTTGCTTCCTTTTTTACAGTGATTTCCTTGGCCAATCACAGCCATGACGTGAGAGGATGATTTCTGTAAGCCGAACATGTACCGATCCAAACCGAACATTTCCAACTTTTAAGTCAAATGTTAGGTTTTCTGATCCCGTCAAGGATCGTAAGATTTTGTAATTTTCCAATCTTTAACAGTAAAGATTGGTTATCTCCATATGTTAGTAAGTCAGTGAAGCAAGGTGTGCAAGTGAAGTCAGGAAAATGCCATGGACTAGGTGTTTTGTGTATTGTGGTGCTGAGCATTAGACTTTACACATAGGCAGCTAGGTATTGCAGATGAGCAAACTTAAAAAAAATCTGCCATCGTACTGAACTGTAAACCACCGACAAAGTTTAAAAAAAGAAAATCAAAGTTATAGCCAGGGAAGGAGTCTTGCGAGGATAATTTGCATATTCCCAGTGCCTTCTGGGATAAGTGAAGAGTCACCGCGAGCTCAAGGAGAACCGGGTTTTGGCCGTTACAGCCGGAAGGAAGACTTCTGAAAGCCGCGCGCCTGTCTTCTTCATTGTGAGCGTGAGTGAGCAAAGTGTGAGCAAAAGTAAGTGTGAGTAGAATTGTTTGTATTTAGTTGTTTAATTACTTAACATTTGTTTAGTGCTATCCCCATTAGAAAATGTGCTCCACTATTGCTAATGCGATCCAGTGTACATCTTGTCTCATGTATGCAGTCCTTGAAAAGCCGTTCGAGGGTGCATACTGTTGTTCGAGATGTGCGCAAGTTGCACATTTGGAAGCCCAGATACTGGATTTAATTGAGCAGCTGGCAAATCTGAGATGCAATAGCAATATGGAAAGGAGTTTGCTGCTCACTGAGCAGCAGCTTGCTGGGTCAGATGTGGGGGAGGATCGTAGTAGGGAGCGGCAGGACGGTGAGGTAGGTAGCTGGGTGACAGTTAGAAAGTGGGGTAAAGGGAAAAGTGCTAGGAAGGCTAGTCCTGAACTGACACACCCCAATAGGTTTGCAAACTTGGCAGATGAGTGGGATGTCATTACAGGGGTAGCATTGCTGCAGCAAGGCATGACCTCTGAATGCCAGAGGAGGTTCTGCTCCAGTAAGGGGGGGAATAGGAGTGCAGGGCAGGCAAGACAGGTACTGGTAGTGGGGGACTCAATTATTAGGGGGACAGATAGGGCAATCTGTCACAAAGACAGGGATCGCCGAACAGAGTGTTGTCTTCCTGGCGCTCGAGTTCGGCACATCGCTGATCGGGTTGACAGATTACTGGGAGGGGCTGGGGAGGACCCAGCGGTCATTGTACACATTGGCACAAATGACAAAGTTAGAGGTAGGTGGAAGGTCCTTAAAGATGATTTCAGGGAATTAGGTTGTAAGCTTAAAGCATGGACCTCAAAGGTGGTATTTTCGGAAATACTACCTGTGCCACGAGCCACACCAGAGAGGCAAAGAGAGATCAGGGAGGTTAACAGGTGGCTCAGGAATTGGTGTAGGAAAGAGGGTTTTGGGTTCCTGGAGAATTGGGCCGACTTTTCAGTTGGCTACAGATTCTATGCTAGGGATGGGCTGCATCTTAATGGGGAGGGTGCAGCTCTGCTGGGGCAGAAAATGGCTAGAAGGTTGGAGGAGTGTTTACACTAGGAATGGGGGGCGAGGGTATTCACTTTATAGAAGGGGAATGTAGTGCAGATAGTGACCAGGGCACAAGTAATGAAATTGGGGGTGGTACGGGGGGAAGGGTTAGGACAGTCAATACAGTAAGCAGGAATATAGGTACAGAGTCATACATAACGTGCATGTACACTAATGCCCGAAGCCTCACAAATAAGGTGGAGGAATTACAATTAATATTGTTGGAAGAAAATTATGATATAGTGGGGATATCAGAGACATGGCTGGATGAGAGCTATGACTGGGCTGTTAATTTACAGGGTTATAGCCTATTCAGGAATGACCGTACAAATAAGCGAGGGGGAGGTGTGTGTCTATATGTAAAATCATCCTTAAAACCCATCCTGCGTGACAACATATGTGAGGGTACTGAGAATGTAGAGTCCCTATGGGTGGAGATAAGGGGGGGAAGAATGAATAATAAAATACTGATAGGGGTGTGTTATAAGACGCCGAATATTATGGAAGAGGTAGAGAATCTCCTCATAAAGCAAATTGATAAAGCAACGAGTCTCGGAGAGGTAATTATTATGGGGGACTTTAACTATCCTGATATAAATTGGGGAACAGAAACTTGCAGTTCCAGCAAAGGAAATAGATTTTTGATAACAATGAAAGATAATTACCTTTCACAAATGGTACAGGACCCCACAAGAGGGGGAGCACTACTAGACCTTGTACTAACCAATAGGCCAGACCGCATATCAAATATACAAGTTGGGGGTTACTTGGGGAATAGTGATCACAAAATAATAAGTTTTCATGTATTCTTTAGTAAGATGTATAGTAGAGGGGCTACAAGGACACTAAACTTCAGGAAAGCAAATTTTAAATGGTTGAGAGATGATCTTAGTGCAATAAACTGGGATGATGTACTAAGTAATAAAAGTACACAAAGCAAATGGGAGACTTTTATGAGCATCCTGAATAGGGCTTGTGCAGAAAATATACCCTATGGGAACAAACATGCTAGAAATAGGAGGAAACCCCTATGGCTAAATAGAGCTGTAAGGGAAGCAATAAAAGAAAAACAGAAAGCCTTAAAAGAATTAAAGAGAGTAGGTAGTGATGAGGCATTATATAATTATAGAAAATTAAATAAAATATGTAAAAAGCAAATTAAGTTAGCTAAGTTTGAGACAGAGAGACTCATTGCGAGAGAAAGTAAAAATAATCCTAAAATATTCTTTAACTACATAAACAGTAAAAAACTGAAAAGCGATAGTGTTGGCCCCCTTAAAAATAGTCTTGGTGAAATGGTGGAAGGGGATGAGGGTAAAGCCAACCTGCTGAATGACTTTTTTTCTACGGTTTTTATACAAGAAAATGCCATGGCAGATGACATGACCAGTGATACCATAAATTCAACCTTGAATATTACCTGCTTAACCCAGCAGGAAGTACGCCGCCGCCTCGAAATCACTAAGGTTGACAAATCTCCGGGCCCGGATGGCATACACCCCAGAGTACTACAGGAATTGAGTTCTGTGATAGATAGACCATTATTTTTAATCTTCTCAGATTCCTTAATAACAGGGTCGGTACCGCAGGACTGGCGCATAGCAAATGTAGTGCCAATATTCAAAAAGGGGACAAAAACTGAGCCGGGAAATTATAGGCCGGTAAGTTTAACCTCTACGGTTGGTAAAATCCTTGAGGGTTTCTTGAGAGATGCTATACTGGAGTATCTCAAGAAAAATAACCTTATGACAGAGTATCAACATGGGTTTATGAGGGATCGATCCTGTCAAACTAATTTGATCAGCTTCTATGAAGAGGTAAGTTCAAGCCTGGACCAGGGAAATGCAGTGGATGTTGTGTATATGGACTTTTCAAAAGCTTTTGATACGGTGCCACACAAAAGGTTGGTACATAAAATGAGAATAATGGGGATAGGGGAAAATATGTGTAACTGGGTTAAAAACTGGCTCAGTGATAGGAAACAAAGGGTGGTTATTAATGGTACGTACTCGGACTGGGTCTCAGTTCATAGTGGGGTACCACAGGGGTCAGTATTGGGCCCGCTTCTTTTCAACATATTTATAAATGACCTTGTTGGGGGCATGCGGAGAAGAATTTCAATATTTGCAGATGATACTAAACTCTGCAGGGTAATCAATACAGAGGAGGATAATTTTATATTACAGGGAGATTTATGTAAATTGGAGGATTGGGCTGAGAAGTGGCAATTGAAGTTTAATGTAGATAAATGTAAGGTCATGCACTTGGATAGAGGAAATAACATTTATGATTATGTACTTAATTGTAGAACACTGGGTAAATCAGACACAGAAAAAAACCTTGGGTGTATGGGTGGATGGTAAACTTCACTTTAGTGGCCAGTGTCAGGCAACTGCTGCCAGGGCTAATAAAATAATGGGATGTATTAAAAGAGGTATAAGTGTTCATGAAAAAAATATAGTTCTACCTCTGTACAAGTCACTAGTGCGACCGCACTTAGAATACTGTGTACAATTCTGGTCACCGATATATAAGAAGGACATAGCTGAACTGGAGAGGGTGCAGAGAAGAGCCACCAAGATTATTAGAGGAATGGGTGGGCTGCAATACCAAGACAGGTTATTAAACTTGGGGTTATTTAGTCTGGAAAAACGAAGGCTTAGGGGGGATCTAATCACAATGTATAAATATATGAGGGGACAGTACAGAGACCTTTCCAAAGATCTTTTTACACCTAGGCCTGCGACTGGATCACGGGGGCATCCGCTACGTCTTGAGGAAAGAAGGTTTAATCATAATTACAGATGAGGATTCTTTACTGTACGAGCAGTGAGACTGTGGAACTCTCTGCCGCATGATGTTGTAATGAGTGATTCACTACTAACAGTTAAGCAGAGCCTGGATGCCTTTCTTGAACAATTTAATATTACCAGTTATGTATATTAGATTTTATGACAGGGTATTGATCCAGGGAACTAGTCTGATTGCCGGATGTGGAGTCAGGAAGGAAATTTTTTCCCCATTGGAACTTGTTTGCCACATTGGGGTTTTTTTGCCTTCCTCTGGATCAACATGTTAGGCTACGGGTTGAACTAGATGGACTTAGAGTCTCCCTTCAACCTTAAAAACTATGATACTATGATACTATGATACTCACCTGTCTGGCCCCTCTGATTATTGCTGCCCTCCATCTGAGGGAACAGTCTAAAAATGTGAGAGCGGAAAGATTGTTGTCGTAGTTCCAACCTGTTGATTTTAGTCAGACCTTCTCGACCTGATCATGCCTTAGAAGTCACTTTGACGTCACAACCTGCAACGTGCAGTGAACATCGAGGCCTAGAGTCTACAGGTCTGGAGATGTGTGGCTCTTATCGGAAAAAGAAGGGCTTCGTAGTGAACAGAGAAGGAAACATACAGAGGAGAGGTAAAGTAATTGCAAGGTTATTCTTTCTTTTCATTTTTTACACCTTACGTTTATTATGCTCTTGGGTCTGAGACCCCAGAGCAGAATAAGGGACATTCAGTTCATGGAGAATAACTGCTGTGAATCAAATTTCCTGGCAAAATCTAAACCATATGGAAAATGCTAATTTTGTCAGTTCTGCTCAGCTCTATTAGGTATTGCTTAGTAATATTTAATCCTGATATCGATTGTACAAAACTCAGTTGCTGATCTGTATATAACCCCACCAACACTACAGCTTTCTGTAAACATAGCATAGTAACGGAAAGTTGCTAATCAGCGGTGGGGGCGGGATTGGACTAGGATACAGGAGCACAGTTATCCTGTAGGGATATTCTACTGTTGATAAAATGATTATTGTATTAAAACAGCAGAACACAGCCCACCGTACATGACAGATCACAGTAAAAAGGGACTGTACTCCTACATTATGGTGCTCTCAGATTACGGAGCAAAAATCATATGACAGATTACTCAGGGTTCTGGATAGAGGGGTTTAGAGAGACCCCAGAGCATAATTATGGACATTCAATTTTTATCAATTACATACTCCTGGAAATTCAAACATATCTACAAATTTGAATTTTTCCAGATTTCTCATTATTAGACTATTGTATAATGAATGAAAAAAAATACAGTACAGACCAAAAGTTTGGATACACCTTCTCATTCAAAGAGTTTTCTTTATTTTCATGACTCTAAAAATTGCAGATTCACATTGAAGGCATCAAAATATGAATTAAAACATGTGGAATGAAATACTTAAAGTGTGAAACAACTGAAAATATGTCTTATATTCTAGGTTCTTCAAAGTAGCCACCTTTTGCTTTGATTACTGCTTTGCACACTCTTGGCATTCTCTTCATGAGCTTCAAGAGGTAGTCACCGGAAATGGTCTTCCAACAGTCTTGAAGGAGTTCCCAGAGATGCCTAGCACTTGTTGGCCCTTTTGCCTTCACTCTACGGTCCAGCTCACTCCAAACCATCTTGATTGGGTTCCGGTCTGGTGACTGTGGAGACCAGGTCATCTGGCGTAGCACCCCATCACTCTCCTTCTTAGTCAAATAGCCCTTACACAGCCTGGAGGTGTGTTTGGGGTCATTGTCCTGTTGAAAAATAAATGACGGTGCAACTAAACGCAAACCGGATGGAATAGCATGCCGCTGCCAGATGCTGTGGTAGCCATGCTGGTTCTGTATGCCTTCAATTTTAAATAAATTCCCAACAGTGTCACCAGCAAAGCACCCCCACACCATCACACCTCCTCCTCCATGCTTCACGGTTGGAACCAGGCATGTAGAGTCCATCCGTTCACCTTTTCTACAAAGACACGGTGGTTGGATCCAAAGATCTCAAATTTGGACTCATCAGACCAAAGCACAGATTTCTACTGGTCTAATGTCCATTCCTTGTGTTCTTTAGCCCAAACAAGTCTCTTCTGCTTGTTGCCTGTCCATAGCAGTGGTTTCCTAGCAGCTATTTTACCATGAAGGCCTGCTGCACAAAGTCTCCTCTTAATAGTTGTTCTAGAGATGAGAAGGAGTGTCCAAACTTTTGGTCTGTACTGTATATAATTTTGAACACTTACCATTTAGAAACAAAAGTTTGCCCTTGTCTAAAATCTGGAAGTTACTGGAGAAAGAATGGATGTATTGCCGCGCTACCACCAATGTGAAGAAGTGTTGATTAATATTAGTAATTTATTTTACAGTTCGACGCGTTTCTGGGATCAAGTGTCCTTCCTCAGAACCATAGAAATCAACAACTATTTTGTGCTCTCCTTTATTTTCAGCTTGTCTAAAATCTATAACATTGCCCATCAATTACCTTGAATTATAATATACTAATGTCTTTGTGTCAGAACAGTCCTTGTGTCCTCTGAAGCACCAGAGCCTAGGTTGACTGCTAAAAAAATGACATCCAGCAAGACGTCTCATTCCATCTTCAAGAGAAATTTTTAAACAAATGAACAATTACTTCTCAAATTGTCAATTGTTTTTATAGGGAATCTGTCATCAGGTTTTTGCTACCTCAACTGAGAGCAGCATAATGCAGAGAAAGAGACCCTGATTCTATCGATGTATCACTTAGTTTACTGTATGCACCAGCTACGTTACAATCAAAGTTCTTAATTGTAGCATGTAGCAGAGCTCAAACAAGTAAACCCGCCCACACCACAGCTTTCTGTGTACATTGTCTATTGATGGTAAGCTGCTACTCAGTGAGGGTGTGGCTGGACCAGGTCCAGCAGAGGTAATCACCTACTCATAAAACACTTGTTGTCTTGACGCAAAAGCACGCAGCCTAATAATTGATACTTCCCTGAAATCAGTGTTTCAGTCCCTACCTCATGTTGCTCTCAGATTATCCATCAAAAACCTGCTGACAAATTCCCTTTAAAACATGAGCTAAATATACTTTACATCTCATTTCCTATATATTTTAAATCCAGAATATTTACAGCAGTAAATTAAAATAAACAGGGTGCATAAATAATATGTTGCCTTTAATTATGTGTAAATTCCTGACAACTATCATTTAACATTTGGTATTACTAAGAGCCTCCTGGGGACATGTAATGTACTATTATTCTTAAACAAATGAAACTCTAATGCTGAAATAGTTATTCACTCAACTTCATAAACATCTACTGTATTTATTGTGAGTGAAAAGGTCGGAAATGATTGTCTGTAATGACTGCTTTCACTATGTAAAGTGAAGCACAGGTTTGGAGCCACTTTAACTATTACACAGCATTATGAGTAGGGATTGTTTCAGATAAAAGAGTATAGCAGTAACAGCGATATCATGTCCCTCAAAGCAGTAATAATAATAATAATTTTATAGCGCCAACATAATCTGTAGAACTTTACAATTTAAACGGTACAAGTTCTAACAAAATACAGTATTACAGAGTAATACATAATTCAACACATATGTAGGGGACCAGGAACAGGGAACCCCAAATTCTTGATATGTCTTGGTTGCTGTTCTGGCTCGAGGGTGCAGTGGCCGTGTTCCCTAGGTGGTCTACAAGGCTCTGATGTTCCCTGATATCCGCCCCCACACAGTATCCACAGCCGATGGACTGACCACAGCTCTCAGGGATGATAGTCGCTTTACTACAGCAGGAACGAGGAAATCCAACACGAAATATATGTTTCACAGTCTCTAGTGGGCAGGCCACGGCAAACACAGCTTGGAGTTGAATACTGAAGTGCAATTAGGGTTTTAGAGCTTTAAGAGCACAAATTGTTTTAGACGTAATACTTGTATGCTTTTAGAAGCAGGTTCAGAGTCTTTTGTAGCATGGAGTAGGAGGGTATGTGTAATAAAGAGATTGTTCAGACTTGGAATCCTGGGGGATAGTGTCACCACTAGTTAGGGCAGAAGTACTTGTAAACAAATGTAAAGAGTTACCCAGCGTGCCACAAAGACTGAACGGCTGGTGCATGGACAATGGCGTGTAAGCCACTAATGTTGCGTTGGGATGGGAGACCCTCAAAGTTTCCCAACCCATTTGCAGTAGGTTCTTCTAGATACTCAGAATGCCCTACTGTCTGAAGAGTTTGTGTAAATCCAGACAATGAGGATTCAGGATAAAAAGCCTATATTTGCAGTGGAAGTCAAGATAGGATGAAATTCTAGGCCTTGGGCCTGCCAGGAAATCTTGTGGTGAAGAGACTCTCTACATGTGTTCTGCTCCCAGAGGAATCTTGGCCAGAACCAGATAATTCCAGCCCTGTCTAGTCAGACATAGGCTGGAAGTAGCCGCACCTATTAAGCCATGTGACCGAGTCACTGGTCAATAGGAGGACAACACCCAATCTACACTTCAGATTCTTACAGTGTAAGGTGAAAGTAAACCATACATCTTCATGAGTAGCTGGCGCTGGGACACAACAAATGAGAAATATATTACATATAAGTGGGCATAGCTGAAAGTGCATATCTAA
Source organism: Anomaloglossus baeobatrachus (assembly GCF_048569485.1). NCBI lineage: Eukaryota > Metazoa > Chordata > Amphibia > Anura > Aromobatidae > Anomaloglossus > Anomaloglossus baeobatrachus. The sequence continues at coordinate 64,678,508 of NC_134355.1, read as the reverse complement.
AGCTCACAAATGAAAGGGGCTTAAACTTAGAGGGGCAGCTGGGAAGTGAGTTGTAGTGTGCAGGAGCTACTCACGGTCCATGGATCCTTACAGGGACCGACACAATCTGGACTGGGCCACTACACATACCAAGAACAAAAACAGCCCTGCTCACACACTTACAATCTATGAAAATTAGGACAAGATCATCTCTTAACCTGGGAGCAACTCATCTTGGCCCCGGCAGCTTAAACGACATATTGATTGCACCATGGACCATAAACTTCTATGGGAAATGGAGAATGGGGAAGGGAAGACAACCCGGTGCTAGTCTATGCATAGTAGCATGTGATACAATGGAAATGGATTAATTGGAAAATGCAATTGGAAAATGCATAGAGAATATTTCACTCCTGTCTGCCTCAGCAAGGTGTACGCTGCTCTCACGGAATGGGTGTGGACCGGCTCCTCCCTTGGACCTCCAGAAGAGAGTAACAAAGTGAGAGAGGAACCAGAGTGATAGTGTATCCAAGATAAAACGTTTTATTGATGCTGGTAATAATTAATAATAATTACAACGCGTTTCAGCCATACATGGCCTTCACCAGTTAAAAATAATCAAAAACACATATATCACTATGCATATAAATGTATTTTTTTTTATTTTCATCTAATTTGAGTAAAACTGGAGGTTTTGTAATTAATGTTGTATTATTAAACTTGCTTTGATGGGTTAAAAAAAGTGTTATGAAACTCAGTCTTGTAAAATTTTTGCAAATTGTTCTTGGGTTTGGTGAGATGTTGATTACAAGCTTTATAACCATCCCTATGAGCTTTACTACTGTAAGTTCTAATACTTCAGTGTGGCCTATTCAGTATGGAAAGACTGTATACCATTAAAAATGTTTATTTTTTTACTGTTTATTTCATTTCTAAATACAAAGTTAAATGAAAATTGTTCTAAAGATTCATCATTAAAATATTCTCTGGTTCCGAAGTTCTTTATTTTTGCTGAGTACTTTGCAAATATTATAAATCTGTCAAAGTTTCTGCTCCTTCTTCTTCTGATGATCTCTTTTCTCATCCTTTCCTTCTTTCAGTGCTAGAGAGAGCAGCAAAGAGAGTGTGTCACGGGTGCCCAGGAAATACAGGGTAACTTACACTGGCCCTAAAGCTGGTGCACCTGTGCTCACCCTCACAACCGGAGGTACCCTTGATGGTAGGGAGGTACGGGCCTCCAACCTAGGCTTTATCTCCTGTCTTTGTCCCTGATGATAAGTCCCCCTCCACAACCCACCACCTGGGGGGAAGTGGCAAAAACAGAAATCTACAATCCCACAGACAAATATAGGCAAAACAGGGGTAACAACGACTACAACTCTTACACACGGCAACCACATAAAAAGGAGCCACTAAAATGGGAAACAACATAGAAGGGGGAAAGAAAACAGACTACTGGGTAACATCCATACCATACAACCAGCACATCTAGACCTGCTGCAGCAAGCACCAATGCTGCAGCCCACAATGCAAGTCTCAAAGAGAGGGTTTCTCCAACTCCTTTCTCCTCCTGGCCAAGATTCCAAATGAATGAAAATAACCGGCACCCCCTGGTGGAAGTAGAGGACATCTATAGGACCTGAGTGTGATCCCATCCGGAAACACTGTACCAGGAGTCAGGAGCTCCTAGAAGGTAAACTGCCATTAACCCTTTCCTCCCGAAAGGAAAGAGAATCCATTTAATCAGCAGAGTGTCACAAGGTAAAGTGAGACTCTGACCCAGAACTTGTCCCAAAATTCTGCAACAGAGAAAAGACCGTGACAGGGTGACTGGGTTGTACACATATCTCCACAATCGGCAGAGGGATGACATTACCAACAAATTCATAGAGGGGTGAAGAATGAGGCTACAGATAAGGAGGAAAAAGTGGAGGATAGAAGCTGTGCGTGAAAAGAAGTAGAGACAACAGCAGATTGGGTACTCACAGATCTCATTTCCAGCCTATATTACTGTGAGAGACAGTCCCACAAGATAAAATATTAAAAAAGAAGCAAGTTTACAGACTAAAACTTTGAGCAATTTTATTAACTAAAGGAAAACAATATAATTAAAAAAACAACATATCAGAGCTGTTTATCACCTTCAAGATTATTTCAGAAGTATAATCTTATCATAGGATTCTATCCATTTAGTTAAAAAATATCTAAAGTTTTTGATATTTTTTCTTCAATGAATCTTTGACTTAGCTGAAGATCGCATGTCTTTTAATAAGCAATTCATGCATTGATCTAGAAATTTCAAAACCTTTTTATCATGTCATTACTGATGGAATTATATTTCCCAGGACATTAAAACTTTCCAATTATAAGTATCTATATTTTAACTAATTTGTTATACCTTTCACAAATACAGAAATGAAAGTCCATGTTTTATGTCCTACAATATAAAAATATAAAAATAATAACAGTTAAACATTTGTAAAAAGATAATATTTAATTCAGTTTAATTCTTGTACCATGTTTAGGACTCTCTTTCAGCGCTATAGTATCTCACTGTGATTGTTAAGTACCAAAACAGTTAGGGTAAGTTCACACAGTGCGTTTTTCGCGGCGTTTTTGCGCAGTTTTCGGGTGCGTTTTTGCTCAGAAAACTGCATGACTTTGCTTCCCCAGCAAAGTCTATGAGTTTTTATTTTTGCTGTCTGCACACAGCGTTTTTTTTCAGCTGCGTTTTTGTGGTGCCACAAAAACGCAGCATGTCAATTATTCCCGCGTTTTTCACTGCGCTTTTCATCCATTGAGTGCAATGGGATGTTGAAAGACGCAATGAGAAACGCAAATAGCTGCGTTTTGGTGCGTTTTGGTGCATTTCTAAGACCAAAAACGCAGCTATAAACGCAGGAGGTGGGTAGTAAAGTGACATGTACAGGAAGAGGATTCCTTCTGTCAGTAAACACAGAAGCGTGAATCCTCCCGGTACCGTCACCGCCGCTTCCACCTCCCGTCCTGGGCATGTATGCTGCCGTGCGGCGTCATGTCTGGGCGGGAGGTGGAAGCGGCTGCGAAAACAAAAGTGAACAGTAGAAAAAAAAAAAGTTATACTCACCTGTCTGCAGGGTCCCAGTGCCATGCCCGCTCCCAGCTCGTCTCACGGTATCGCCGCTCAGGGTGTGTGCAGTCTCCCCGGGCAGTACGATAGATGCAGGACCTGGCGATGGATCACCTGATGCAGTCACCTGACGCATCAGGTGATCGTAAGTCTCGGGCTGACGCCAGCGGCCGGCCGGCTTCACCTATCAGCGGATGCGTCAGGAGACTTCATCCCTGATTACCGGCAGCTGCTGCAGCGATCGGACAGGATCAGACTCCGCTGCAAGAGCTGCTGGTAATCAGCACATAAGTGAGTATTTTTTTTTTTTTTTTTGCACCGATGCATCTGCTGATTGTATAAACGGCTTTTATACAATCAGCTGATGTGTGATGTGATTCAGCCCCTAGAACCTGACACATCATCTGATAGCTTTGCCTTCCAGCAAACCGATCAGATGATATTGGATCCGGATTGGATGGCGCGGGACCCTTGACCCAGGATTACTGCGGAGGGGGTTCTTTATTTCAATAAAGATGGAGTCACTAATTGTGTTGTGTTTTATTTCTAATAAAAATATTTTTCTGTGGTGTGTTTTTTTTTATCTTTACTAGAAATTCATGGTGGCCATGTCTAATATTGGCGTGACACCATGAATTTTGGGCTTAGGGCCAGCTATACAGCTAGCCCTAACCCCATTATTACCCAGCGAGCCACCCGGCATCAGGGCAGCTGGAAGAGTTGGATACAGCGCCAGAAGATGGCGTTTCTATGAAAGCGCCATTTTCTGGGGTGGCTGCGGGACTGCAATTCACAGAGGGGGTGCCCAGAAAGCATGGGCACCCTGCACTGTGGATTCCAATCCCCAGCTGCCTAGTTGTACCCGGCTGGACTCAAAAATTGGGCGAAGCTCACGTCATTTTTTTTTAAAATTATTTCATGAAATTCATGAAATAATTAAAAAAAAAAGGGCTTCCCTATATTTTTGGTTCCCAGCCGGGTACAAATAGGCAGCTGGGGGTTGGGGGCAGCCCGTACCTGCCTGCTGTACCCGGCTAGCATACAAAAATATGACGAAGCCCACGTCATTTTTTTTGTTTGGGGGGAGCAAAGAAATCCTGCATACAGTCCTGGAAGGAGGATGCTGAGCCTTTTAGTTCGACAGCTGCTGTCTGCTCTCCTGCATACACTATTGGATGGAGGATGCTGAGCCTTGTAGTTCGACAGCTGCTGTCTGCTCTCCTGCATACACTATTGGATGGAGGATGCTGAGCCTTGTAGGTCTGCTCCACCTGACTCTCCCTCAAGCATACAGTCCTGGATGGAGCATGCTGAGCCTTGTAGTTCTGCAGCTGTCTGCTATTCTGCATACACTAGTGGAGAATGAAGAACACATTGAAGAAGGAAATGACATCAGACCTTTTTTTTTTTGTTCACTGATAAAAAACGCATAAAGACGCAGTGAGCAAAAACGCAGCAAAACGCAGCAAAAAAACGCACCAAATCGCGGCAAAACGCGTGCGTTTTTTGCCGCGTTTTTTTGCCGCTGGTGCGTTTTTGTGTGGTTTTTGCAGCAAAAAACGCATAAAAACGCAGCGTCAAAAAAACGCAGTGTGTGAACCTAGCCTTACAACAATTTCTTAGTGGATGAGAGACACAAAATAAACATTATTGTAGTTTTGTGGATAAAGGAAGAAATAAGTCCATCAAATCAAACTCATCACTTAATATATGTAAAAATAAATAAATATCATTATAAGTACCGTAATATATTCTATATTCTCTTCAGATTTGAAATTCAATAACAATAATACAAGGAAAATTCCTTTTAAAAAAACAAACATTTTATTTAGGAGAATCTGTTAGAAGGTTTTTGCTATGTAATCAGAGCTCACTATGATGTAGAGGAAGAGAGCCTGGTTATTGTGATATGTCACTTACAGGGTTGTCTTTTGCTGTTTTAATAAAAACAGCGTTTTATCAGCAGGAGATTATTACTATAGGACAAGCTACCACGTGCTTCCTGGTCCAACCAGACCCTCAGCACTGATTAGCAGCTTCCTGTCACTATACAATGTACAAAGAATGCTGTGATGTAGGTGGGGTTATATACCGCTCAATAACTGAGATGTGTAGCAGACAAAATTTGATTCTATCATAACTGCTGCCCCTAAGTGATACATCAGTGGTATCAGGGTCTCTGCACCTAATTGATGGTGCTGTCAGAGTACATACCAAAAACCTGCTGAAAGATTCTCAACAGGGCCGGATTATAGGCGGGGCAGGCGGGGCTTCAGCCCCGGGGCCCCCACCATAAGAGCTTCCAAGGGGGCCCCCACCACCAGGGCCATACTTGCCACCCGTCAGCAATTTTTTTTTTTTTTTTTCTTCACACCCTCTCCCCCTCCGTAAAGACAGTCTAATACATCAGCTGTGTTTTCGGGGGGGGGGGGGGGAGAGAGGTGTGCACACCTACATTTATTTATATCTGCGTCTCTAAGACGCAAAAACAAACTGCGGGCGCAGGACGCTGATTGACCCCGGAAGTAGTTTGTACTTCCGGGGTCAGAGGTATGCCTGCTCCCTGCTCTGCTGCGGGGTCCAATGCCGCGGCCGTCACAGCAGGACGCCGCCCAGGCCGCGGATGAGAAGACCGGCGCTGCGGCCGCGGATGAGAAGACCGGCGCCGCGGCCGCGGATGAGAAGACCGGCGCCGCGGCCGCGGATGAGAAGACCGGCGCCGCGGCCGCGGATGAGAAGACCAGCGCCGCGGCCGCGGATGAGAAGACCGGCGCCGCGGATGAGAAGACCGGCGCCGCGGCCGCGGATGAGAAGACCGGCGCCGCGGATGAGAAGACCGGCGCCGCGGCCAGGAGAGGAGACTCACCGGAGCAGGAGGATGGCCGCGGCACCGGAACAGCAGCAGGAGGACGGCGGCCTATACCGGAGCAGCAGGAGGATGGCATCAGAGCAGGTAAGGGCAGAGCTGAAGAAAAATGTGTGGTGTGAGAAGCAGAGCTGTGTGAGAAGCAGAGCTGTGTGAGAAACAGAGCTGTGTGAGAAACAGAGCTGTGTGATAAACAGAGCTGTGTGAGAAACAGAGCTGTGTGTGAAGCAGAGCTGAAGAAAGATGTGTGGTGTGAAGCAGAGCTGTGTGTGAAGCAGAGCTGTGTGTGTGTGTGTGTGTGTGAAGCAGAGCTGTGTGTGTGTGAAGCAGAGCTGTGTGTGTGTGAAGCAGAGTTGTGTGTGTGTGAAGCAGAGTTGTGTGTGTGTGAAGCAGAGCTGTGTGTGTGTGAAGCAGAGCTGTGTGTGTGTGAAGCAGAGCTGTGTGTGTGTGAAGCAGAGCTGTGTGTGTGTGAAGCAGAGCTGTGTGTGTGTGTGTGTAGCAGAGCTGTGTGTGTGTGAAGCAGAGCTGAAGAAAGATGTGTGGTGTGAAGCAGAGCTGTGTGTGAAGCAGAGCTGTGTGTGAAGCAGAGCTGTGTGTGAGAAGCAGAGCTGTGTGTGAGAAGCAGAGCTGTGTGTGTGAGAAGCAGAGCTGTGTGTGTGAGAAGCAGAGCTGTGTGTGTGTGAAGCAGAGCTGTGTGTGTATGTGAAGCAGAGCTGAAGAAAGATGTGTGGTGTGAAGCAGAGCTGTGTGTGAAGCAGAGCTGTGTGTGTGTGAAGCAGAGCTGTGTGTGAAGCAGAGTTGTGTGTGAAGCAGAGCTGTGTGTGTGTGTGAAGCAGAGCTGTGTGTGTGTGTGAAGCAGAGCTGTGTGTGAAGCAGAGCTGTGTGTGAAGCAGAGCTGTGTGTGTGTGTGTGTGTAGCAGAGCTGTGTGTGTAGCAGAGCTGTGTGTGTGTGAAGCAGAGCTGAAGAAAGATGTGTGGTGTGAAGCAGAGCTGTGTGTGAAGCAGAGCTGTGTGTGAAGCAGAGCTGTGTGTGTGTGAAGCAGAACTGTGTGTGTGTGTGAAGCAGAGCTGAAAAAAGATGTGTGGTGTGAAGCAGAGCTGTGTGTGTGTGAAGCAGAGCTGTGTGTGTGTGAAGCAGAGCTGTGTGTGTGTGAAGCAGAGCTGTGTGTGTGTGAAGCAGAGCTGTGTGTGTGTGAAGCAGAGCTGTGTGTGTGTGTGAAGCAGAGCTGTGTGTGTGTGTGTGAAGCAGAGCTGTGTGTGTGTGAAGCAGAGCTGTGTGTGTGTGTGAAGCAGAGCTGTGTGTGTGTGAAGCAGAGCTGTGTGTGTGTGTGAAGCAGAGCTGTGTGTGTGTGAAGCAGAGCTGTGTGTGTGTGTAGCAGAGCTGTGTGTGTGAAGCAGAGCTGAAGAAAGATGTGTGGTGTGAAGCAGAGCTGTGTGTGAAGCAGAGCTGTGTGTGAAGCAGAGCTGTGTGTGTGAAGCAGAGCTGTGTGTGTGTGTGTGTGTGTGTGAAGCAGAGCTGTGTGTGTGTGTGTGAAGCAGAGCTGTGTGTGTGTGTGTGTGTGTGTGAAGCAGAGCTGTGTGTGTGTGAAGCAGAGCTGTGTGTGTGTGTGAAGCAGAGCTGTGTGTGTGTGTAGCAGAGTGTGTGTGTGTGTGTGTGTGAAGCAAAGCTGTGTGTGTGAAGCAGCTGTGTGTGTGTGTGTGAAGCAGAGCTGTGTGTGAAGCAGAGCTGTGTGTGTAGCATAGCTGTGTGTGTAGCAGAGCTGTGTGTGTAGCAGAGCTGTGTGTGTGTAGCAGAGCTGTGTGTGTGTGTGTGTGTGTGTGTGTGTGAAGCAGAGCTGTGTGTGTGTGTGAAGCAGAGCTGTGTGTGTATATATGAATCAGAGCAGTCAGTGCGGCACCCCAGAGCGCTAAGCCACCCATCCCAGTAATGTGTACGCCACCAGAGCTGTTTGCCACTCCAGCAACATCTATGCCCCCCCAGTAACGTCTATGCCCCCTGCCCCTCCTGTAATGTATATATTGTAGGCCCTAGCCCCTCCTGTGATGTATATACAGCAGTGCTGTGTCAGTGTGCATGGTGTGCAGTCATGTTAGTGATGGCCATCATGCAACACAGCCACATGTCCTGGAGGAGCTGGACGGAAACAAGCGGGGGAGGTGAGTGATGCTGCTTGTGACTTCTCCATATTAACACCTGTAATGCGTCTGTGTCTGCATGTGTGTCAGTGTATATGACTGTGCATATATTTGTCTGTTTAAATGTATTTTTGTGAATTTGTCTTCAAATATGTATATGTACGTATGCCTGTATGTGTATGTGCATGTCTGTGTGTGGATGGGGCCCACTGAGACTCAACCGGGGACCACAAAAACCTGGAGCCGGCCCTGGCTGCCTTAACATTGGGATGAATAAAAAAATATGTGAGCAACTCTACTTTCTGTGTATAAGTGACGGCTGTGAGTGATCCTGGACTGTATCTGTATTGTACTGTGTATAAGTGACGGCTGTGAGTGATCCTGGACTGTATCTGTATTGTACTGTGTATAAGTGACGGCTGTGAGTGATCCTGGACTGTATCTGTATTGTACTGTGTATAAGTGACTGCTGTGAGTGATCCTGGACTGTATCTGTATTGTACTGTGTATAAGTGACGGCTGTGAGTTATCCTGGACTGTATCTGTATTGTAGTACTGTAAATCTGAATGTGGCAGAACAGGAGAAGATAAATGTTCATTAAATTTATATCTAAATGCTACAGTTCGCGCTCTACTGTTATGGCTAAAAATGTTAACGTTTATGGGGCCCCCACCAGATTTTCTGCCCAGGGGCCCCCACCAACCTTAATCCGGCCCTGATTCTCAAGTATACATATAGTTATAATATTAAAAACATAAGGATCCTTACAACACTGAATAGGCATATGCAAAAACTATACAGCATGTCAAGAAAAGCAGGGATAAACACATCTATTTCTAAAATCCCCAATTACTCTAACTCATATATACAGCAATATATATATATATATATATATATATATATATATATATACATATATATATATATATATATATATATATATATATATATATATATGCACACATACAGTATATATATAGTACAGACCAAAAGTTTGGACACACTTTCTCATCCAAAGAGTTTTCTTTATTTTCTTGACTAAAAATTGTAGATTCACATTGAAGGCATCAAAACTATGAATTAAAACATGTGGAATGCATACTTAAAAAAGTGTGAAACAACTGAAAATATGTCTTATATTCTAGGTTCTTCAAAATAGCCACCTTTTGCTTTCATTACTACTTTGCACACTCTTGGTATTCTCTTGATGAGCTTCAAGAGGTAGTCACCAGAAATGGTTTTCCAACAGTATTGAAGGAGTCTCCAGAGATGCTTAGCACTTGTTGGCCCTTTTTCCCTCACTCTGCGGTCCAGCTCACCCCAAACCATCTCGATTGGGTTCAGGTCTGGTGACTGTGGAGGCCAGGTCATCTGTCATAGCACCCCATCACTCTCCTTCTTAGTTAAATAGCCCTTACACAGCCTGGAGGTGTATTTGGGGTCATTGTCCTGTTGAAAAATAAATTATGGTTCAACTAAACACAAACCGGATGGAATAGCACGCCGCTGCAAGATGCTGTGGTAGCCATGCTGGTTCAGTATGCCTTCAGTTTTGAATAAATCCCCAACAGTGTCAGCAGCAAAGCACTCCCACACCATCACACCTCCTCCTCCATGCTTCACGGTGGGAACCAGCCATGTAGAGTCCATCCGTTCAACTTTTCTACAAAGACACGGTGGTTGGATCCAAAGATCTCAAATTTGGACTCATCAGACCAAAGCACAGATTTCCACTGGTCTAATGTCCATTCCTTGTGTTCCTTAGCCCAAACAAGTCTCTTCTGCTTGTTGTCTGTCTTTAGCAGTGGTTTCCTAGCAGCTATTTTATCATGAAGGCCTGCTGCACAAAGTCTCTTCTTATATTTGTTCTAGAGATGAGAAGGTGTGTCCAAACGTTGGGTCAGTACTAGTACTATATATATAGTACTAGTGTTAGTACATCAATAGTGGGACGGTATAAAGAACAAACAAATGTGTAGTCATAATCATAGCGCGTAGGGGTAATACCATAGTGTAAATAACTGCTCCTGTAGATACAAGTCAGGTCAGGGCTATAAATATGGCCAGGATATTAATTAGCCAGTGAAGTTGACATCATAATAATTATTTTAATTCAAGAGAACCTGTCATTTAAAAATAACACTATTAACTTGCAGATATGGCGTTGGTCTGAAGGTTAATAGTGTTCTGATACCATGCAGCCTCCGCACTTAGAGTACTGCTGGCTGGATATCCTTGAATTTTCAGTAATAGAGGAGCATCAGCGCAGTATCAGTCAACGCTCAGTGCATAGTAAGAAGTGTTTCTAATCATGTTCACGGCACTGACTGACAGCTGGCTCTGTACTGATGTATTGCTCAGCTGGCTCTAAGTCAGACTTGTACTGATGGTGGTTCTGGTGATGTATTTCTGTATTGCTAGGGATTCTCATGTGTATTTATCACCTGCTGGTGATTCTGGTGATGTATTCTTGAGCTGTCATTGGTTCTAATCTTGCTCACATATAACAATCCATAACTTGTAAGATTACATGACACATGGCTATGTTATAAAATGTTGTGCCATCTGACAAATTAAGGGTTACAATGTTTTTATTTATCTTAGGGGCATTAAACCGGTTGTTCAAATCTGTGATGAATGTCTGCAGTCACTCTATGCGACTACAGAAATCTGAATTCTCATAGCACATGCACTGCATGCTATCAGGATTTTTTCATGCTGACAGTGAGAGTGGGAGGTCAGGTCACGTACTGAGTAGACATGTGTGGCCTTGCTCATACAAGTAATTTGAGAGAAATTGGACACGTCTAGTCATAATGTGGTCTGAAGTATGCAAGCTGAATACTTGTGCTCACATGGTTGTCCACTCTTGCCATCGGCACGGGAGAATCCTGAAAGTGTGGAGTGCGCACACTGTGAGAATTCGGAAGTGTGCAGTCACCTTGAGTTTCTACATTTTTTCATCACAAACCTAGACAACCCATTTAATAATAAAATTAAGCACTGTACCATTTGGTGGCATCAAACTGAATTGTTGGTTCTGGAAAACCTAGTCCCACCACTTTCTAGGGCTTGATTTTTAGGGGAAAGCAGTTAACCAAAGTCCTTCCCATTTTTCCTTACTTATGAAGTCATGGTCTTGTATTGTATTCTTAGGGATCATACAATAAGATGCATTTGCTTGGTTTGGTTTCATAGAGCCTGTCTTTCAAAAATCTTGTTTCAGGCTTTGGAAATTTTTCCCATCAGTCATGAATACATTTCCATATAAAAGGGAAGGGGAAGACAGAAAAATGTGCATTATCAAGTAAGTCAGATGAAGTCTTTAGAAATCATATTTTAGATTTAAACTTGTAAGGTCTCATTCAGACAGTTTTACATGTATCTATGATATAAAAGGTTAGTTCCTATAATCAGACCTAAATAAGTGGTACAGGGAAGCACCCTTGAATCAATTGGACAACATCTCAAAAAGAGAAAATGGTGCAAAAACAAATGAATTAAAAAAGTTAAAAATGAAAGGCATCCAACCTCTAAGGATAACCTCACAACCAGACAATAACGTTAATAAGGTTAGAGTCAAAAGTACATTATACTGCCATGCATAGAAACAAGCCAAGAAATTATTTTATAATTTTTATTATTTATAATTATTTTTTAACTTTGTTAATTTATTGTAATTTTCAATAAAATTCAGTTTTAATTATTGAGTTGTTTTTGAGATGTTCTCCAAATGATAGTCTATGGGTCAACTCACATTTATTTTTAAGGTCCATACAAAATCATGGAGAAAAGTCCAATTTTAAATTGATTCGTGGATCAAACTGGAACGTGCAAATCTATTGGTCGGTAAAAAAAAAAAATCGGACAGCGCTTGGGTGCTGTTATTTTTTACGGGCCGTTTGAAAGGAGAAGATTGAAAAACCTCAATTATTTTTTGTCATACTAGAAAAACTGATGAAAGTCTAATCAAATTCTATTGGTGAAAGTTGACACATCGAGCAAACTCTGATGAAAATCTTATCAAAAACACTGATGAAATGTGGACTGTCTCCTGCTATATTACCATTAATAAGAATCTTACCAGTATAAATCTAGCATGTTATTCCTAAAAACATCTTCTAACTTAGAAATGCAGCTGTTTGCACCTCCAAGTTCCTTATATAAGAAACTCAAAATGTTTATACACTCTCTGATTGGTAAGATGGGATGTAATCAGTTAATGTGCCACACCCCTGCAGAGTCATTTAACTTCTTTACAGGGGAAGAGGCAAAGACAATCGCTAACAGAACACTTCAATTCCCTCCCCCAATGCCCTACCCTACACAAACACAAAAGCAGAGACAAGAAAGTGAATTTCACCCACCTTTTCTCATCAAATCTGATGGCATTTTAAATCTAAGACTTTAAGTTTTAAAAATTTTCACATGAAAAGTTCTCCCTTTTTAGTTTATTGGTTATGTCTCTCCCTATCACATATGCCTGATGTGAAGCGACGGACCGAGTGCCCACCGCTATGCAGAGCAAGTCACGGGATCAGACGGATTGATGGATAAACCAGGGTGAATGTTTATTTACAGGGGATAACAAACGCAAGCTGCCGAGCAGCGAAGGAAAAGGAGTAAACTATGTGACTATCATATGCACATCCGGAGAGACAGGTGCTGCAATATATGCTGAGATCTGACATTTTTGGCGATTGTGCCATGATATTGTCTCCTGATGAACCCTAATCAAGAGAGGGGGGGGAAGCATCGAGGCTGTGATAATACTGTGGAGAATCATGGAGAACCTTGGAACCACTGTATGGCATTAATGAATATAATCTGGAAAGGTGCTATCTGTAACACATTCCAGATAAGTGATTCTTTTCTTTTCCCATTTTGGAAGAGAGTTGTCCCATAGATCCCCATTGAATAGGAAGGGAAATTAGGGACAGTATATCAGGGAGAGCCACCGAGGGAATGGCGGCACCAATGTAATTTAGGGTGCGTATGACGCAAGTCATATATCCATTAATAGGTAGTGTAAAAGGATAGATTGAGGGTTATCTTAATAAAATATTGCCCCTCCTTTTGAACACTACCAATTGTCTCTCAGTGGATGTGATCTTTCCATATAGGGTAAATAAAGTAAGATGGTTCCATGATCCTTTTGGTTTTATTTATTGTTTTCGGGTTTTGGTTTTTGTGCTATTGGTCACAATAAAATTTAGAATAAAAGGTTTTTTAGTAAAATTTGAATTGAGGTAACCTTTCTGATAAAAAAAGAAAAGGAGTAAGGGCAAGAAAACAAAACACAGTACAAAATGATACTCTTTAGCCGAAGTGACTGCCCAGGTCGCCACAACTAGAACAAGATACAACTATAGATTTCACAGCAATACAGTGAGATATATTTATATAAATCTATTTAACGTTAACCAAACCTGCTCTGCCATCTATCCTAACTGGTCTCCCCTAAAGGGACCGTGTGGGTACTGCACTCTGACTATGGAGGCCTAGTATGGATTCCTAGTCGCTGCACTAGGGCGTACACTCACGTCACTGTCTGCAGGACCAGTCCGCTCTAAGGCTTAACGATGTAGTGGTGTGCACTTGACTCAGGGAGGATGATGATGGACTTTTCTTCCCTCCATTCACCAGGTGACTGGGCTCATCCGGTCGAGATTTTCTCATAGGCCGGCGCCGGATGTGCGTCACTTTCTATTTGACCCCACCGACATCGCACCTGCGATGTCGAAGTGTGCAAAGTACCCCTTAAAGTCACAGTAAAGCATCATCCGTAATAGGGCTGCACTCCCCTACAGAAGTATATCTTTTTCTGAAATGTACTAGATTTCAGAGTCAAACATCTATGGCAGAATCCAAAGGTTATTTTATTTCCCATTTCATGCCAGCCAACCTATATCTTTTGCTGCTCTTCCTGGCGTCTGGCTGTCTAATTCCCATGACCGAATAGAGCCCGCCTCAATGCATGCACTTTCTGACTGTGATTCTTGCTGAATAACTTGTTACTATGAGTTTCTTACACCATTGAAGTGTCAACAGTTGCTAAATGAAACCACTGCGGGGTTAGCAGCCTGGGGATTACCTGTGGAAAATTCCATACCCTTTTTGCTATGATTAACAATGCCTTAAACTCCACTTCTTGGCGTAGCCTAAGGGGCACTTTGCACACTGCGACATCGCAGGTGCGATGTCGGTGGGGTCAAATTGAAAATGACGCACTTCCGGCATCGCATGCGACATCGCAGTGTGTAAAGGCTGGATGATACGATTAACGAGCGCAAAAGCGTCGTAATCGTATCATCGGTATAGCGTCGGCATAATTCATAATTACGCCGACGCAATGGTCCGATGTTGTTCCTCGCTCCTGCGGCAGCACACATCGCTGTGTGTGAAGTCGCAGGAGCGAGGAACGTCTCCTACCGGCCTCACTGCGGCTTCCGTAGGATATGCGGAAGGAAGGAGGTGGGCAGGATGTTTACATCCTACTCATCTCCGCCCCTCCGCTCCGATTGGCCGCCTGCCGTGTGACGTCACAATGACGCCGCACGACCCGCCCCCTTAACAAGGAGGCGGGTCGCCGGCCACAGGGACGTCGCACGGCAGGTGAGTGTGTGTGTGAAGCTGGCGTAGCGATAATTTTCGCTACGCCAGCTATCACCACATATCGCTGCTGCGACGGGGGCGGGGACTATCACACTCGGCATCGCAGCATCGGCCTGCGATGTCGTAGTGTGCAAACCCCGCCTAAGCCAAATCCTTTGGGACCCAGTGAGTCCACATCTCCCGCTGACCTCTCTACAAATGCATCCTCAAAAGGCAGTGAGTTTTTACCTAACAAACATGAGGAGAACATACAAACGATAACATTGAACAAAAAAGTGTAATTCCACAATTGTTTTTTGTGTTATTTACCATGTTCACCATATTGTAAAACTGAGCTGGCAATAAATGGTGAAAAAAAAATCAGAATCATGTTAAAAAAAAAACAACGGCGCTTTTGGCATCATCTTCCGAAACCCGTAGTGTGGCTTATTTTTTACATCTTGAGCTGATATTTTTAATAATACCATTTTTCTGTAGATACGATGTTTTGATCGCTTATTATTGCATTTTATTGCAATGTTGCGGAGATAAAAAAAATATAATTCTGGTGTTTTGATTTTTTTTTTCTTGCTACTCCTTTTACCTATCAGGTAATTGATTTTATATTTTGATATATAGGGCATTTCTGAACTCGGCAATACTAAATATGTATGTTATTTTAATTGTTTTATTTTCAATGGGGCAAAAGGGGGTGATATGAACTCTTAGGGTACAACCTGTGCGCAGGCTGCAGAAATTTTCTGCATCAAAGAACGCAACTTGTGGCCAAAAAAAAACACCCCCAAAACGCTTTAAAAAATTACATGCGTTTTTGGGCCTTTTGGGTGCCTTTTTTGTGAATTCAAGGGCTGGAAGGGTTAAATAACCCAGGAAAAACAGACCAACAATTGACATTCTGCTTCTTTTTTTCAGCACCAAAATCTGCAAGGACAAAGGAAGCAAAGTGCGCATACCATTTCTGATTTCTCATAGATTTTGCTGGGATAAGGATAGGCATGCAGATTTGGGCAACAAATTGCACAACAAGATGGACCAAAAATGCCTCAAAACTTGCACCATATGCACAGGGCCTTGAGGTTTTTTATTTTTTCATATTTTTAAAAACTTTTTTTACATTTTTTTATTGCTTTTACTAGTCCTTTTAGGGGACATTATCCTTACACTACCTTATCACTCCTGCTGATCAGAGCGATGCTTCAGCATCCCTTTGATCAGCAGAAATGCTGATCTCCTTTAAATGCTGGCGCTCTGCTGCCATTCACAGGAAGTGAGTCATGACAGCAACAGGGATCATCCTCTTATTTCGTGCTGTCATGACAATCCATAGATGCCCCCTGACAACATCACAGGGCCACTGATGGCAGAGGTGAACAGCGCAATCCCCGCTGGAGCACGTTAGATTGTGCTGTCACAGTTTGACAGTGCATTCTAAACAGTTAACAGATGCTGGGGGTTCAGCGATCCACTCGTGCCTGTTAGTTACACATCTTGGTTGATCAGATCAGCTGAAATGTGTGGGGAAAGATGTGGGCTTGTCGTGTGCGCCCATATCAAATAGAGGGAGGTGACCTCTGACGTTCGTATACGTCCTAGGCCGTCAAAAGAGTTAAAATCCTGAAAATGATGCTTTCAGTAATTTGGGTAGTGCCGTAGTCAGCAGAAAATGCCTACCTGATAAAGGAGACAGGTGTTTTTACACGCTGATCATCTGACTGCATGAGATGAGGATGTCACACCACGGGAGACCAGACAGAGGGTGAGTATAATAGTTTTTTTTAAGTTTGCAGAGTGATGGGAGACATGTACCAGGATGGTGGGCCATGTACCAGGATATGTGATCAAATGTACCAGGATGTGGGATCATATGTACCAGGAATGGGGTCATATATACCAGGATGGGGGCCATGTACCAGGTTGGGGGAGATCATATATACAGTACCAGGATGAAGGCCCATAAGTAGGGGCTGGAATGGATTATTAGCATTTCAATTAATTTTAATAGGGAAATTTAATTTTACATAAGAGCAAATTGTGTTAGAACTTAGTCACAGAACAAATAAAACTTGTAAGTGAATGTATTACTGTATTTCCAATGATTTATTGATCCTGAGTTGGTGCCTGTATTTTCTACTTGGTCCAGAGAGACATATAAGCATCAGCCAATGACTATAGAAGTGACACATTGGTCACCACTGCAGGCGGTGATTGGCTGCAGCAGACAACTCTCTGTATGGATACATGCTGTTTACTTCACGCTAAGTACAAACAAATGTCTGACCTCTAAAGCTAGTCACTGTCTATAACAGTGATTTCTTGATCGCAGTGATCGACTGCAGTGGTTAAATGTCCACCTAGAGCAGAAGGGCAGCACACAGACATGATAGAGATCCTGGAAGCGATGTAATAGGAACACTAAGAGATTAGGAAGGAGAGTTTTAGTATATCACATCAGTTTTGTTAAAATAGCAGAACTACAACTTGAAGCCTGGAGTGCAGTTTCTTCATCCTGACAGGATTTTCTTATTGTTTTCTTTTACTGCCAGGCCGAAACTAGCATAAAACGTTTGACGAGTCATAACACTTGCCGTGTTTAGGCAAAGGATAAGGCACAGTTTCATATAGTTGGTAAAAACTAGAGATAGGCAAATTTATTCAAGAGGCATTTAATGCTACTTGGATTTTAAAAAAATTCCTTATCCTGATGAATACAGATTTCTTCGTAGTTCACTCTGTTGAAAATCAGAAAAATGGCTGTCAAATAAAGAAAAATACCACTCACCTTTCAAGCTGACCCCATAGCCCAGGTCTCCACATTTCTGTTGTGCCACATCGCATGCCCAATTTCACTCTAGGCTGGGGCTTCATTCTACTAGAAAGCCTTGGGGTTCACTTTACATGCTCCTGGGCCTATTTGCGGCCATAGGACCTGGACTAGTGCAGCACAATGGAGGCAAGAAGTACCAGAAAGTGAGCAGAGAGCAGTGGTGGTGGCCAGAAAAGTTAGAAGGGAGGTGAGTAAGCTTTTGGTTTTTCTTTTCAACTTTTTCCGGCTGTCCTAACTGCTCTTTGCCCTCTGTCTGATTTTCCACTGCACTGTATCTCTGTCTCAGTTTTTACACTAGGATAGGGCTTCTGTCTACAAGGAGGCCCTGAAATCAGTGCGCGTGCAGCCAGACTTCTCAGCACGGGGTTCACTCTGGGCCTGGGATTTCTGGCATAAGCAATGAACTCTGGGTCTGCTTGGGGCCAAAAGGTCAGAAGCCAAGATCAGAACACTTACACCAGACAGGAGCCAAAAGCACATTGAGCAAACAGGAAGTAGACAGGCAAAGTTCAGACAGGTCAAGTCCAGTAAAGAAACAGCAATCACCAGGAACGAGGTGCATCTGTGAAAGTGTGCTGCCCTGGAGTTAATCGGGCTGCTCGGATCTGGGATCGTCGTGGCTCGAGGGGTTTCAGACCTGGCTTGGTGGACACTCTGATCTATAAAAGGGATTATTTACAGGGGAAAATTTTGGACACCACTTGCGGGTTGCAGTAATGGGAGTACCACCGCTGCTGGAGGGAGGACCAGGGCAGATGGTGTGAAGCAGAAAGGTGTCAGTCCCTCTGCAGGTAAGGAAGGCTCCGGGCTCGGGGGGTTGGTAGCTTTGGGAGGACATGGAGCAGGGACCAGGGTACTCACTGCGGGTAGTCAGGGTGTTGGATGAGGTGGAGAAAGGAGACACACACACTGTAGGTAAACCAAAGTCTCTGAGTACAGCTGCCGCTGCCAGGAGCCCGTCCAAGTACCTGGTGTCACTTAGTGATTCGGAGCCTACCTCCATGCACAATTTGTTGTCCGTTGATAGTCCCCGTGGCTTGAAGCTGTTGGGGGCCCTGCTCACTATGTGTAGTGTAGCCGTGCTCCTAAGGGCTGGCAATTTGGACCTCAGTGGGTTGCTGTGTCTGGAAAAATCCCTGTCCCCCTCGTTGTGCTGATGCCCTCAGGCTCTGAGCGTTTAGGGAAGTCCTTGAAGATCCTCTCCCTCTCAGGTGAATTGTCAGGACGTTGAATTGGCTCCTGACATAGGGCCCTGTACCCCATCGTGCTTGGTAGCGGTCAGTTCTGTTGGGCCCTTCTGGTGCCGACAGTCCCTCCAAGATTACGTCAGTCACACCCCTGTCGTACGTCCCTGCAACAGGTCCCCATCTTCTCTGGACCCGGATCACTGCTTGCGACCCAATCAGTTTAACTTAGCTCCCTAGGAGCTAACTCTGCCAGCTACTCACTCTCTGGAGCTCACTTCTTCACTTTTCCCCTCTCAGTCTCAGTCTGCTCAGTTCCCAAGTGGCTGGCTCCTTTTCCAGCTAGTCCAACCCCCCTGGTTTGTCAGGCAGTGACTGGTGTGAGGTGATGGGGTTTTGTGGTGCAGATGGGAGTGACACCGGTTTCCTGGGTACCTGGAACCATGGGGGGTAGGCCCTCTACCCTGGGTAAGAATGCAGCTCCCTGTAGCACCCTGATGTATTCCGGGGTGGTACAGAGGCCCCTCCCAAAATCAGCGTGGACCCTAGTGCTGAAAGACAACCTGTCAGCAAGTGCACAAGACACATAGCAGAGCACTATGAAATGCAAAATGCTCTGCACAGGGGAGCCGTGACAGAACGTCTATTAGTAAAACTGTGAGAATCCCAGAAATGGTTTTTGTTTAACTTATAATTAATTTTCTTCTCACTGACATTACACAATGCCAATAATAAGTAGGAAACCCTTTAATCTTGCAATCAAGACACAAAAAGAAAAAAAAAAGACAAACTTAACTTTCATAACAGTAAGACAAATTGGAAACAGACTACTGTATATTATTTCAGAAGCAAAACTCAGTGAGAGAACTTCAGGTGGTCCACAAGGACCCGTCCTTGAGAATAATAGTCTGGCATTTCAAATTACAATACGAGGAACAGATCAGAAAATTGAGCTTTTCCTGTCCTCTCCATAGATTTCTCAATTTCAAAATGTCATAAAGGGCTCTTGAATACACTTATTAATCTGTACTAAATCATAAAGAGCAGGTCTGTTGTCTTTAAGCATCTGATCATGTGTGCCATCAAAATATCATTTCCGCATTCTCCTGCCTTATGCTTGGGTAACTCTACTAAGCAAGATGTTACGTACAGCACTAGATCAATATTACTGCCACTAAAAAGTATACAAGTTTTTGGTAAAAAAACAAATACTGAGTAATCTTATTAAATACACCACTACATTGTAGCAACTTTGAACATAACTTATTATAAAGCTTTAAAAAAAGCAATAAAGGTAACAATGAAAGTAATAATTCACAGAAGTTAGCAGTGATGGTGTTCTACCACACAAGCTGTTCCCATTGTACCCCATTATAATAAGGATCCATCATAAAGCCTAGTAGTTTTACCCAGATTGGAGACAGAGGCTAAGGCGGGCTTTGCACACTACGACATCGCAGGCTGATGCTGCGATGCCGAGTGCGATAGTGCCCGCCCCCGTCGCAGCAGCGATATGTGGTGATAGCTGGCGTAGCGAAAGTTATCGCTACGCCAGCTTCACACACACACTCACCTGCCGTGCGACGTCCCTGTGGCCGGCGACCCGCCTCCTTGTTAAGGGGGCGGGTCGTGCGGCGTCACTGCGACGTCACACGGCAGGCGGCCAATCAGAGCGGAGGGGCGGAGATGAGCAGGATGTAAACATCCTGCCCACCTCCTTCCTTCCGCATATCCTACGGAAGCCGCAGTGAGGCCGGTAGGAGACGTTCCTCGCTCCTGCGACTTCACACACAGTGATGTGTGCTGCCGCAGGAGCGAGGAACAACATTGGACCGTCGCGTCAGCGTAATCATGGATTACGCCGACGCTGCACCGATGATACGATTACGACGCTTTTGCGCTCGTTAATCGTATCATCCAGCCTTTACACACTGCGATGTCGCATGCGATGCCGGAAGTGCGTCATTTTCAATTTGACCCCACCGACATCGCACCTGCGATGTCGCAGTGTGCAAAGTGCCCCTTAGAATTAAGCTCCCATGGCAGATATGAACAGAGAGGTCTCTGTCCTATAAAAGGAAGAAAGGAATAGAAAACTGAGCTTGGATCAAAATTTGTATCAAGGACTTTATTGGTTCTTTTAGTGCCTAAGATTAGATTTCAGAATGAACCCCACATTTCCTTTCAATCCTTTGTTTTAAATATTTCCTCTATTCCTTCCTTAAAGGGGCTCTGTCAGCAGTCTCCTGCTACAAAATCTGATGACAACATGCTGTAAGAGTTAAAACAGAGAATTTAGCCCTGTGTCTCTTATTACATAGTCTGGTATTGTTTACCTGCAATGTTTGTTTAAGTCAGCCTCTTCGCTCTATCATTGGTGGTTCTCAGGAGCGCTGCTTTAGTCTGATTCCACCTCCTTCTGTGATTAGCAGCTTCTGTCTATGGAAATGTACATTACAAGCCTGGTGTGGGTGGGGACAGCTGTATGGGCTCTCCTACATGTAATATCTCAAATCCTGGATTGTGTCAAAACGGCTGCAACCATTAATCTTAGTGATATATCATTGGATTCAGGGTCTCTTTGCATATATTATGCAGCTTTCAGATGAGGTAGCAAAAATCTGATGACAGATTCTCTTTAAAGGGAACCTGGTAGTGGATACATGGTAATTGATCAATAGACAGCATGTATCAGACACGGACTGAATGATTTTAAGCAAGTATGCTTGACTCAAAAACGAGGCAATGTTTCAGAAAAAGATACACTCTAAGGGTTCGGTTCCACTAGCGTATAGCTTCCGATGTGAGAGCATCGGAAGTGATATGCAAATCACCCTCTGCTGCGAGTGTGAACCGAGGGTCATGCGACTGTGATCCAATCTTGCGATCGTATCACAGTTGGGGAGAAGAAGAAGGCAGCACTTTCTCTCCATCTCCTCCGCTGCCTGTCTCTGCGTACATCGCACTGCACATGAAAATGGCCATTTTGATATGCACCTAGATCTATCAAGACAGATAGATCTGTAGCGCCCCTGAAACCATCAGGGCACTACAGGGAACTGCATCCTCTTGGGAATGTAGCACCTACCCCCTGGGACCTGGAGTAGCAGTGATGATTCCATCAAGACACGACCAAAATCCTAGTTCTCCACTCCACATTGGGCATAGAGGGTTAACCATGTAAGGGGATGGTCGCCAGGGGAATGAGTCCCTGGGTATAGCCAGCCTGGTAGCAGGGGTAAGTCAGTCAGTAGTCAGTCTAGAGAGTGTAGCACACAGAAGAGGTGTGCTGACGTTCCTGAGCTGGGTCCGTGTAATGGTGCTCTGGGGGCACAGCAGATAGGTCGCCAGGACGGGTACCGGAGATACCGCTGGGACCGGAGCATGAACGGGGCACAGAGCCCTAGGTCAAGTGTCAGTTTCATACGGTTTGATAAATACCTGCATGGTGAGGACACCTTCACAGACTTCACCAAACTAAATAATCCGGGGGCATCAGCAGTAAACTAGGATCGAGGTTCGGACACTTATTCCCCGCAGGGTCCGCACTGCCTGCCGTACGGAGAAGGAGACTGTACCCCAAAAGGGACAGTGGGGGCCCCCAAACTTTCCACGCTACAGGGACCCATCAACAGAGAGTGCCAGGGACAGAGCAACCTGGGCCCCTACATTGGCACTGATACTCCAAGGGACCTGAACCAGTGGTCCAAAGGTCAAAGTGAATAGAGACTGTTAAAGACAACCTGGTGTGGTCTTCGTTATTACCCTGCAACATCTCCCAGGCACAGCCCTACCTGCGGAGAGCCTAAGACCATTGCTGCAAACACCACCAGCCCTGGGAGTACCCACATTTAGCAGCGGCGGTTCCTCATCCTTAACCGCAACCCACAGGTGGCATCACATGACAAAAACTCTAATCTCCCCTGTAAATATCCCCACTTACAAAAGGGGTCCAGGGCACGGAATCTGGCAACAGCCTCAGAAGTGACATCTCTGACTGAATACTCTACCCGGGACCAAGTACCTCCTTCCCTGGGCGACACGGATAGATAGATGGATAGATACGGTAGATAGATAGATAGATAGATAGATAGACATGTGTTACATACAGTGTTTTTTAGAGTTTTGATGATGTTCAAGATTTCAATATGACTATATTTAAATGAATGTTGATTTTTTTTTTATTCAACAATAAATGTGTATTGTTTGTCATGAAAAAAATAAGACATTCCCTATTAATCAGTCCAAGCCCATCTTTTGGAGCAAAAAATAATTTACCGGTAAGTCCCTGTCCTATTTTCAGGAAAACACATTTTTTTTCCATTCCATGACTTTCATATTAAATATCTATTTCAATTCTAAAAATAATTGTGACCTGTTCCTTTTTTTAATTACTGTGCATTTATCCTTCTTTATTATTAAAGCTCCATTCTATAATAGAACTTTTGTACTCTTGCATGGCACAGTGGTTTGTCCCTGATCTCTGCATTCTACCTGATGCCTTTCAATACAGCAGAAGAAAACGTATATACTGCTGTGAAATCTTATTCTAATATATCTATAAAATTATGACATTATGAAATAATTTTTTTTTTAATTTATGGGTAGGTGGAAACAATGGAAAAAAAATACTAGAACTATTGCTGAAGACAATGAAGAGTTTGTAAAGTTTTTTGCTTACAGATGACAAAAGAAAAATCACAAAATACTCTTCAAACTAAAATAAAAAGAAACTATACGATAAAATTAGGATATTAATGTTATAGGATGGTTAACGCCGTGCAGGAAATCTTCAGCCTAGAGAATAATAGTTTCTAATAGTTCACTATGAGTTCATTAGAAGCTTTCAAAATTGATTAATTGCATAGTCAGCACATTAATGAAAGCACATTTATATTCATTAAAATAACCTATACAAGAAAATTGATCCAAGATTAATTGTATTCTTATACAGGGATATGAAATCCCAACATTGTTGTAGAAATATAGAGTTGCCGAGCTGAGTGGGTCATTTCATGAGTGGGCCATTGTTATATAGAGCATACATTTCATACAAAGCTCAATGACAAAATCAACTTTTCTACACCAATGGTTCATATTTTAGACAAACCTCTATATACAGTAGTGATAATGGAGTCCAATAGGACCTGGTACAAAATTTGGATCTGGCCCCTTTATGTAGCATTCTAAATCCTATAAAGACATAAATGGTAGCCCCTTCTACTTCATTACGTAGTAATGTCCCCAATCCCGAGTCCCTTCGTGATAGAAATCTCTCCCATCCTAGGCCCCTTCCTGGTAAATATGTTCCCCACTCTGGTATATATATGTCACCCATCCTAGGCCCCATCCTGGTATATATGTCCCCACTCCTGGTACCCTTCCTGGTAAATATGCCCCCATCCTGGTAAATATATCACCATCCTGGGCCCCTTCCTGATACATATGTCCCCATCCTAGTATATATGTCCTTATCTTTGGATCTTCCTGATATATATCTCCCCATCCTGGGCCCCTTCCTGGTAAATATGTCCTCCTGTCATATATGTCCATATGCTTGGCCATTCTTAGTATATGCGTCCCCACCCTGCTAAATATGTCCCCTATCCTGGTATATATATTGTTATCCTGAACCCCTTCTTGCTATATATATGACTTATCCTGGACCCCTTTCTGGTATATATGTCCTTATCCTGGGCACCCTCCTGGAATATATGTCCCCATCCTGGGTCCATACCTGGTAAATATGTTCCCCGTTCTGCCTATGATGCATAAAAATTAGCAAAAAACATTTGGCTCACTTATCCCTTACTCAAATGTCCAGTGGCATCCTCCTCTGTAGTCAGCATCTGACATCAGCGTGCAAGCTAAGATAGCGAGTATTATCACTGCTATGTGCCCCAGTGATGGGCATGCCAACATAAGCTGCCAGCCTCGTGTTTGACCAGCAGCATGTATTGCAGTACAGGGACTCAAAGGGTTTCTCCTCTGCAATGCATTACAGCTGGATATTTGTCCTCGGATGTATATCCAACTGAAAAAGGTGTTGCAGTTGGCGGGCCCCCTCCACTCCCAGGTGCAGTCATGGTTGCAGAGGTCGTGACTGTGACAAGGGGTGAAGGGGGCTTTCCGACCCCAGCATCTACTTCTACCCCTACTCTGAACATGCACATTCCTGGTATTAACATTGATTATTTTTCAGCCTATAAAAGTCTTGAAAAAGTACAATTTTTAGTTTGCTGTTAGTTACTCCATACTACCTATCATAAAAACATGTTGTGAACCAGTTAAAGGTGGAATTGGTCCAGAATATGGTACAGTCTAAAACAGTCTAAAGCAAACACCTAAAAATGTATGAGATTTTAGGAAGACTTGCAAATGCCTAAAAGCAACCAATGTTATAACATAGCAAGGAAAATAAAAAAAAATTCCTCTCCAACTAAAAACAAAACATAAGACAGATTTTAAATCTCCCACCGCTCTGGTTGTTCCTTCCAGTCTAGAAGTTATGACATCACAGACTATTACACTGCGTTCACGCATTGCATATTATCATCATTCTGTAAAGCAGTGTTATTAAGGTGATAATTTATTTATTTTTACTACTTTTGAACATATAAATGTAGTTTTACTACTTTACAGCAAATTTGGTTTGTTGCCATTTCGACTCACAGTGAGTTTTAAACGATTAAGACTCGCTGTGAGTCAAAACAAGTCAACTTGTTGCCCTGTCCTCATTGTTTGACTTTAAAAATGACTTGAATAAAGAAAACTTTTTGGATTTTAGAAGTGGATCCCAGCTGAATTTTTTCTGCATTTGTATTTATTACCCTGCCGATGGGTGGCTTGACATTCTCATCTATATACAGTATGACGCTGATACTAATCCATACTATACTCCTTTATTTACTTCATAAACCCCCTGCTGCTTGGTGATATGTCAGGGAACTAAAACGCTGCTGGAAACTGAGGCATTAAACCCCAGCAGGAACTGGCAATGCCTCATTATAGCCAGGTGGAACTTGTAACACCCATGCCGGCATCTTCACATTCTCCTTGCCCCCTCCCCCAGCAAGAATGTCGGTTTCCTCACTTGTCCAGGTGTCCTGCAGTGATGGTGCCGTCCCATGCTGCTGCCTCCTGGAATATCTGTAAACTTTGCAGGCTCCCTGACTCTGCCCGTAGGATGCACCCATGGCCATGCCCCCTTTCTTAAAAGGTCAGCGTCCTTCTAATCCAAAAGTACCTCCCAGGTCAGCATCGAGGCTGCAGGTACTTAAGGCACCTCTGCCCTATCAGTGGTGCCTGGGAAACGAGTCCATATGTTGCTAGTTCTTAGGTTCCCTTGCACTGTACTGCTGCAGCTGTTACATTGTGCTTGTTCTGTTGCTGATACTTGTTTCCATTAAAGAGTGCTGCTGCCATTATTTCTACCTGCCACTGCTGTTGCCAGCCACTACTCGGCCCGTCTACCACAATACCGGCTGCCACAAAATATCGTCCACTGCTGACGCTACCATCCATTTATCCATCCCAGACAGAATTTCGACACGTAGTACTGCTGTCTCCTACTGATACAGACTGTCGCTCCCGTACCCCTGGGGCCAGTCAATGCACCACCAGTCTTCCCAAATGGCATCTGGACTCATAGCTGCAGTGTAACACCCTCATCATTAGTGGCTCTGAGAAGACCAGGTTCAGGTCCGTATTCAAGCCCCTCTGGGTCTTCTATGTGCTGTGGCCCAGTTTGCTTGCTAGATATCTCTGTTCGCCCAGCAAGCATAACAGAACTCACCAGCAGAAGCAGAATACAGCAGTGTGATAAGGCTATAGGAAGCAGTACAAAGAGAGAATCTGAGCCTGGGGAGAGGAGAGCTGTGACCGCAGTAAGTAAAGCAGCGCTTTACACCTGTGTGATTCACCGGTGTGACAACTTTTGACAAAAAGTTAACAATCTTTGGTAGGATATCTCATGTACATAAAGCAAAATGTAACAGCAGGCCACTGTATAGGTGGGGCATTTATGGTTGTCAAATTGTACATGTAAAACAGGTATTCAAAAATACATGAACAGTTATATCTACTTTTAAACATATATTTTTTTATAACATTCAACTTCCTTCCCAAAAATCAACAGATGAGAAATGCTAGGTAGGTACACATTTTAAAAGCCAGCACCTGCAATAGGGTATTGTATTGATTTGGTGTATACAAATGTAAATTTTAAGTAGCGAGCAGGATTCCTTAGGGCCTCAGCTGGCCCTAAACTTACCCTGCCTAGTGAGTAGGCCGACAAGTTCACTAGACTCGCCACTACAATACAGAAACATGAGGGAAGGAAAACAAACAGAGGAAATACCGCAACACAAAAGGATAAAGGTCGGCTTCTTGGAACACTCCAACACAGCTCCTTCCACCAAGGGGGCCAGTATACAAAAGGGTTTGTATTATCAGCAGGAATTGCTGGGTAACACCTATATTTAAACCTGAAGTGCATGACTACAAAGCTACTGCAGCTGAAGACCTCAGCTAGAGACTGGTGCAGAAGCTGTCAGCAGTAACAATGACATTAACCGTTTAGGAACTAAAGGAAACAAAACCATGTTTAAATGTAAATAACCAGATGGAGATGAGAGGCTGCCGTCCGGAAGCTGTCACTAGTCTCCAAAAACAGGGAGATGACAGTGACAATGGCTCTGAAGAGTTTCAGGCAAATGTCAGTTGGAGAACACAGTCTGTATCTTTTGCATATGGAGTGGAATCTGCTTTATACACATACAAAAAGAATATTTTTTCATATCCTTTCATGGGAAGACTTAAACAAAACAAAAAAAGTTGTTTTTTTTCCACAGAAAGTGTTAATCTTATATATGGGCTTTTTCCGTTATTGAAATTCAGCCTTGCTTAAAGGGAATCTGTCACCAGTTTTATGCTACCTCAACTGAGAGCAGCATATTGAGAGACAGAATCCCTGATTCCAACGATGTATCACTTAGTTTATTAGGCGCAGCAGTTGGGACACAATCAGAGATTTTAGATGCAAAAAGAAGCAGAGCTCACAAAGCAAACACAATCCAAACGACAGCTCCACGGCTCACTATATACATTGTATATTGACAGTGAGCTTCTAATCAGAGGAGGGGGAGTGTTTGGACCAGGGCTCATATGCCATGAAGTCCAGGCAGTGAAAATCTCCTGGTAATAAAACCTTCATTGTATGGAAATACCAGCCTAAAAAGTGACAACGAGACACTGAAATCTGTGTCTTAGGGGTACTTTGCACGTTGCGACATCGCTACTGCAATATCGTCGGGGCAAATCGAAAAGTGACGCACATCCAGCGCCGGTAACGACGTCGCAACGTGTAAAGCCTAGATGCGCCGATAAACGATCGCAAAAGCGTCGTAAATCGGTGATCCGTGTAGCGTTGGTCATTTTCATAATGTCGCACCAATAGGAGATATGATGTTGTTCCTCGTTCCTGCGGCAGCACACATCGCTGTGTGTGAAGCCGCAGGAGCGAGGAACATCTCCTTTCCTGCCTCCACCGGCTATGCGGAAGGAAGGAGGTGGGCGGGATGTTTACGTCCTGTCTTCACATTACATAGCAAAAACCTGCTAACATATTCCCTTTTAATGTGTGTAACTGCTACAATACCATGGATAATAGTGGGGCAGTTTCAGTAAGAAAGTACAATATTTTTCGGATAATAAGATCATGGCCGGCTTTAGGCATGTGCGACTTGTGCGGTCGCACAGGGCGCCGACGGCCATGCTTCAGGGGGGGGCGCCGCAGGGAGGTAAGAAGTTAATTTCCTGCCTCTCTGTGTGGGCGGCCGGCCGCCTCTCTGTTCGGGCGGACGGCCGCCTGTCTCTGCGGATGGCCGCCTCTCAGTGCGGGCGGACGGCCGCCTCTCTGTGCGGGCGGATGGCCGCCTGTCTCTGCGGACGGCCGCCTCTCAGTGCGGGCGGACGGCCGCCTCTCTGTGCGGGCGGCCGACCGCCTCTTTGTCCGGGCGGACGGCCGCCTCTCTGTGCGGGCGGCCCACTGCCTCTCTGTGCAACGTCTCGCCGCCTGTCTGAGCGGCCGGCCGCCTCTCTGTGCGGGCGACCGGCCGCCTCTCTGTGCGGGTGACCGTCCGCCTCTCTGTGCGGGCGGCCCGCCGCCTCTCTGTGTGGGTGACCGTCCGCCTCTCTGTGCGGGCGGCCCGCCGCCTCTCTGTTCGGACAGCCACCTGTCTGTGCGGGCGGCCCGCCGCCTATCTGTGCGGGCGGCAGGCCGCCTCACTGTGTGAGCGGCCGGCCACCTCTCTGTGCGGGCGACCGGCCGCCTCTCTGTGCGGGCGGCCCGCCACCTCACTGTGCAGGTGGCCGGCCGCCTCTCTGTGCGGGCGACCGGCCGCCTCTTTGTGCGGGCGGCCGGCTGCCTCTCTGTGCTGGTGGCCCGCCGCCTGTCTGTGCGGCGGCCCGCCGCCTGTCTGTGCGGGCGGACGGCCGCCTCAAAGTGCGAGTGGCCGCCTCACTGTGCGGGCGGACCGACGCCTGTCTGTGCGGGCGGACGGCCGCCTCAAAGTGCGGGTGGCCGCCTCTCTCTGCGGACGGACGGCCCCCTTTCTCTGCGGGCGGACGGCCGCCTCTCTCTGCGGGTGGACGGCCGCCTCTCTGTGCGGGCGGACTGCCGCCTCTCTGTGCGGCGGCCCGCCGCCTGTCTGTGCGGGCGGACGGCCGCCTCAAAGTGCGAGTGGCCGCCTCACTGTGCGGGCGGACCGCCGCCTGTCTGTGCGGGCGGACGGCCGCCTCAAACTGCGGGTGGCCGCCTCTCTCTGCGGACGGACGGCCCCCTCTCTCTGCGGGCGGACGGCCGCCTCTCTCTGCGGGTGGACGGCCGCCTCTCTGTGCGGGCGGACTGCCTCCTCTCTGTGCGGCGGCCCGCCGCCTGTCTGTGCGGGCGGACGGCCGCCTCAAAGTGCGGGTGGCCGCCTCACTGTGCGGGCGGACCGCCGCCTGTCTGTGCGGGGACCGGCCACCTCACTGTGCGGAGGCCGGCCGCCTCTCTGTGTGGGCGAACGGCCGCCTCTCTGTGCGGGCGGCCCGCCGCCTCTCTGTGCGGACCGCCGCCTCAAAGTGCGAGTGGCCGCCTCACTGTGCGGGCGGACCGCCGCCTGTCTGTGCAGGCGGACGGCCGCCTCAAAGTGCGGGTGGCCGCCTCTCTCTGCGGGCGGACGGCCCCCTCTCTCTGCGGGCGGACGGCCGCCTCTCTCTGCGGGTGGACGGCCGCCTCTCTGTGCGGGCGGACCGCCGCCTCTCTGTGCGGCGGCCCGCCGCCTGTCTGTGCGGGCGGACGGCCGCCTCAAAGTGCGGGTGGCCGCCTCACTGTGCGGGCAGCCTACCGCCTGTCTGTGCGGGCGGCCCGCCGCCTGTCTGTGTGGGCGGCCCGCCGCCTGTCAGTGCGAGCGGCCGGCCGCCTCACTGTGCGGGCGGCCTACCGCCTGTCTGTGCGGGCGGCCCGCCGCCTGTCTGTGCAGGCGGCCCGCCGCCTGTCTGTGCGAGCGGCCGGACGGCCGCCTCTCTGTGCGGGCGGCCGGCCGCCTCACTGTGCGGGCGGCTGGCCGCCTCACTGTGCGGGCGGCCGGCCGCCTCCCTGTGGCTGCCTGCGTCTCCGTGCTGGAGGCCCGCCAGCTGCCTGCGTCTCCGTGCTTGGGGCCCGCCGGCTGCCTGCCTCTCCGTGCTGGAGGCCCGCCGGCTGCCTGCCTCTCCGTGCTGGAGGCCCGCCGGCTGCCTGCCTCTCCGTGTTGGAGGCCCACCGGCTGCCTGCCTCTCTGTTCTGGAGGCCCGCCGGCTGCCTGCCTCTCAGTTCTGGAGGCCCGCCGGCTGCCTGCCTTTCAATGCTGGAGGCCCGCCGGCTGCCTGCCTATCCGTGCTGGAGGCCCGCCGGCTGCCTGCCTATCCGTGCTGGAGGCCCGTCGGCTGTTTAAATGTAAATAACCAGATGGAGATGAGAGGCTGCCGTCCGGAAGCTGTCACTAGTCTCCAAAAACAGGGAGATGACAGTGACAATGGCTCTGAAGAGTTTCAGGCAAATGTCAGTTGGAGAACACAGTCTGTATCTTTTGCATATGGAGTGGAATCTGCTTTATACACATACAAAAAGAATATTTTTTCATATCCTTTCATGGGAAGACTTAAACAAAACAAAAAAAGTTGTTTTTTTTCCACAGAAAGTGTTAATCTTATATATGGGCTTTTTCCGTTATTGAAATTCAGCCTTGCTTAAAGGGAATCTGTCACCAGAGAGAATTTAGCAAAGCAAGGGTACTAAAATAGTGGTCACAATTAAAAATTAACCTTTAATATTTATGTTTTAAAAAATTTTTTACCACACACCATAAATGGTTGCAAAAATCAACCAACTAAATAGGGCTGATGTTCAAGCCCCTATCATTACCAAATCAAGGACACTGTGTAACCAGTAGTGATTCTACTGGAATAACACCGATTGAGACAATTGTCCCATATGTAACGTATAGATTAATGATCCATAGCATGGAAAAACATTTGAGTGGGTATAATCCCACTATAATGACAATATTAGAGACTACAAGACGTAACTGTCTCCACAAAAGTGTGCAAAAGCTGCAAACTGCAGCAATCAAAGAACCAAAAAATGGTCAATTGAAACACAAACTTGTTTTTAGTTGTCCAGTAACAAGGGGGGGGCACCAATCCGCCTCACAATACCCCTTAGCTGGTAATAAGCTTATTACCAGCCCGGACACAGTATGTTGGTTGTCCGTCTCTTCAATGAAGTTGTTATTTCTTGACCACAGTCCCCTGAGGATTAAGACTAATTAAGAAACGCGTCGGGAGGTCTAAGAAAACATAAGGTCAGATTGTTGCCAGCTAAGGGGTATTGTGAGGCGGATTGGTGCCCCCCCCTTGTTACTGGACAACTAAAAACAAGTTTGTGTTTCAATTGACCATTTTTTGGTTCTTTGATTGCTGCAGTTTGCAGCTTTTGCACACTTTTGTGGAGACAGTTACGTCTTGTAGTCTCTAATATTGTCATTATAGTGGGATTATACCCACTCAAATGTTTTTCCATGCTATGGATCATTAATCTATACGTTACATATGGGACAATTGTCTCAATCGGTGTTATTCCAGTAGAATCACTACTGGTTACACAGTGTCCTTGATTTGGTAATGATAGGGGCTTGAACATCAGCCCTATTTAGTTGGTTGATTTTTGCAACCATTTATGGTGTGTGGTAAAAAATTTTTTAAAACATAAATATTAAAGGTTAATTTTTAATTGTGACCACTATTTTAGTACCCTTGCTTTGCTAAATTCTCTCCTTGACTGGTAAGCAACGACACATTCTGTTCCTGGAATCTGTCACCAGTTTTATGCTACCTCAACTGAGAGCAGCATATTGAGAGACAGAATCCCTGATTCCAACGATGTATCACTTAGTTTATTAGGCGCAGCAGTTGGGACACAATCAGAGATTTTAGATGCAAAAAGAAGCAGAGCTCACAAAGCAAACACAATCCAAACGACAGCTCCACGGCTCACTATATACATTGTATATTGACAGTGAGCTTCTAATCAGAGGAGGGGGAGTGTTTGGACCAGGGCTCATATGCCATGGAGTCCAGGCAGTGAAAATCTCCCTGTGGCTGCCTGCGTCTCCGTGCTGGAGGCCCGCCAGCTGCCTGCGTCTCCGTGCTTGGGGCCCGCCGGCTGCCTGCCTCTCCGTGCTGGAGGCCCGCCGGCTGCCTGCCTCTCCGTGCTGGAGGCCCGCCGGCTGCCTGCCTCTCCGTGTTGGAGGCCCACCGGCTGCCTGCCTCTCCGTTCTGGAGGCCCGCCGGCTGCCTGCCTCTCCGTTCTGGAGGCCCGCCGGCTGCCTGCCTTTCAATGCTGGAGGCCCGCCGGCTGCCTGCCTATCCGTGCTGGAGGCCCGCTGGCTGCCTGCCTATCCGTACTGGAGGCCCGTCGGCTGCCTGTCTCTCTGTGCTGGAGGCCCGCCGGCTGCCTGCCTCTTCGTGCTGGAGGCCCCCCGGCTGCCTACCTCTCCGTGCTGGAGGCCCCCAGGCTGCCTGCCTCTCCGTGCTGGAGGCCCCCAGGCTGCCTGCCTCTCCGTGGTGGAGGCCCGCCGGCTGGATATCTGTCTGTGTGGGGGCTCCTGCTGCGTGTAGGAGGCTGTGTGGGGGCTCCTGCTGCGTGTAGGAGGCTGTGTGGGGGCTCCTGCTGCGTGTAGGAGGCTGTGTGGGGCTCCTGCTGCATGTAGGAGGCTGTGTGGGGGCTCCTGCTGTGTCTAGGAGGCTGTGTAGGAGGCTGTGTGGGGGCTCCTGATGCATGTAGCAGGCTGTGTCGGGGCTCCTGCTGCGTGTAGGAGGCTGTGTGGAGGCTCCTGCTGCATGTAGGAGGCTGTGTGGAGGCTCCTGCTGCATGTAGGAGGCTTTGTGGGGCCTCCTGCTGCGTGTAGGAGGCTGTGTGGGGCTCCTGCTGCGTGTAGGAGGCTGTGTAGGAGGCTGTGTGGGGGCTCCTGATGCATGTAGCAGGCTATGTGGGGGCTCCTGCTGCGTGTAGGAGGCTGTGTGGAGGCTCCTGCTGCATGTAGGAGGCTGTGTGGAGGCTCCTGCTGCATGTAGGAGGCTGTATGGGGGCACCTGCTACGTGTAGGAGGCTGTGTGGGAGCTCCTGCTGCGTGTAAGAGGCTGTGTGGAGGCTGCTGCTGCGTGTAGGAGGCTGTGTAGGAGGCTGTGTGGGGGCTCCTGCTGAATGTAGGAGGCTGTGTAGGAGGCTGTGTGGGGGCTCCTGCTGAATGTAGGAGGCTGTGTGGGGGCTCCTGCTGAATGTAGGAGGCTGTGGGGGGGCTCCTGCTGTGTTTAGGAGGCTGTGTGGGGGCTCCTGCTGCATGTAGGAGGCTGTGTAGGAGGCTGTGTGGGGGCTCCTGCTGAATGTAGGAGGCTGTGTGGGGGCTCTTGCTGAATGTAGGAGGCTGTGGGGGTGCTCCTGCTGCGTTTAGGAGGCTGTGTGGGGGCTCCTGCTGAATGTAGGAGGCTGTGTGGGGGCTCCTGCTGCGTGTAGGAGGCTGTGTGGGGGCTCCTGCTGCGTGTAGGAGGCTGTGTGGGGGATCCTCCTGCGTGTAGGAGGCTGTGTGGGGGATCCTGCTGCGTGTAGGAGGCTGTGTGGGGGCTCCTGCTGAATGTAGGAGGCTGTGTGGGGACTCTTGCTGAATGTAGGAGGCTGTGGGGGGGGCTCCTGCTGCGTTTAGGAGGCTGTGTGGGGGCTCCTGCTGAATGTAGGAGGCTGTGTGGGGGCTCCTGCTGCGTGTAGGAGGCTGTGTGGGAGCTCCTGCTGCGTCTAGGAGGCTGTGTGGGGGATCCTCCTGCGTGTAGGAGGCTGTGTGGGGGATCCTGCTGCGTCTAGGAGGCTGTGTGGGGGATCCTCCTGCGTGTAGGAGGCTGTGTGGGGGATCCTGCTGCGTGTAGGAGGCTGTGTGGAGGCTGCTGCTGCGTGTAGGAGGCTGTGTGGGGGCTCCTGCAGGTATTTGCATATAGTTGTAGTGTGGCCTCTAGATATAACTCCTGTGGACCCCAGACACCCCAGTCCGACCCTGCATTCATCTATCTTTTATATAGTATAGTATGGCAAAATGTTTGGGCATGTGGGTGATGAGGGCCATTGGTATTTCCTCAGATGCATGGTTGAACACCATTGAGGAGGAGATGGCCACTGGCTCCCTGTATCGCCCTTGCTCTGCAGCTGTGGGTCCCAGATAGGTGTAATGACATCAGGGGAAGCCTGTGATGTGATGCATTTATTTATTATACACCCTACATATGCCCTGTACCTGTCACGTGTAATGTAATGTAATTCTGAATATTGACCTGCCATATCCTAAAGGTGTGAAATATGCGCTCTGTTAGGATTTCACTTGCTAATTCGAGTGGTTGTGATGTGTTCGCTCACATGTGATTTGCAACGTGTGGTCATCTGCCAAATGACGTCTCCTCCTGTTTTTCTCAAATTGAAAATGATAACAATGAGAGAAGCAGGAGGAGACGTCATTCAGCAGATGACCCTGAGTATCCAAATCACTGGTGAGCGATCACATGACTGCTCAGATTGGCAAGTGAAATCCTAGCCGTATATTATATACTTTGGGGATGCGGCTAATCTGCAGAATGTCACAGAGGGGAGACACTGGTCAGTCCAGGGCAGCAAAGCAGGGAGAAGCCGCCGGAGACCAACCTCCCGGGCTCCTCATCCTGACTGCATCATCCTCGGCCAGATATTAAATGTGTTTTATTTGAAACGCGGCAGCATCAGAGTAAAATATACACGGCTGCAATAAGGCTAGTTTCACACTTGCGTTCAGTGGAGTCCGTCACTATGGAGAATAGCGCAGTCCGTTAACGCACTGCGCTATTCTCCATAGACTTGTATGGATGACGCACTGTAACGCAAGTGTCAGCGTTGCATCCGCCAGACGACGCAGCGTCGTTATTTTGACGCTGCGTCGGGCGGAAGGAACGCAGCATGTAACATTTTTTTGAGCAGCGGAATCCTTTGGATTTCACTGCGCATGCTCTCTCTGGCTCCCTCCACCCGTTACCAGGGTACACATCGGGTGACCAAGGAACCCTGGTTACGTGTGCCGGGAGCCCGACACCTCCCTGCTCGGCTCCGCCCCCTCCCCGCACTCCGTATGTATACACACACATAATCGCACGCACACACACACACAATCGCACGCACACACACACTCTCACACTCACCTGTCCCCCAGCGATGCAGTCCCCGCGGCACTGACGTCCTCAGCCATGGCCCTGCTCGGCTCCACCCACCGCACTCCGCCCCCCGCTCCCGCCCCCCGCACACATTGTCGGCGACTGAACGATCAGCTGATCACTCGGCGGCTGGCTACTGTGAGTGATCGGCTGATCACCCGGCGGCCGGCTACTGTGAGTGATCAGCTGATCACCCGGCGGCCGGCTACTGTGAGTGATCGGCTGATCACCCGGCGGCCGGCTACTGTGAGTGATCGGCTGATCACCCGGCGGCCGGCTACTGTTAGTGATCAGCTGATCACCCGGCGGCGGACTACTGTTAGTGATCAGCTGATCGTTCACAATAGTCTGCCGACGGTAAAACTGTAAAAAAAAAACCCAAAAAACAAAACGAATTGCGTTGTTTTGCAGCATCCGTTGCATCCGTTGTGCCACTATATGCAACACATCCCTTGCATCCGTCACACAACGCAATGCAACGGATGCCGTTCAACGCAAGTGTGAAACTAGCCTAATAGAGTCAATGTCTGATTCCTTCCACCCGGGGGTCGTGCAGGAGGAATCAGCGGTCAGCGAACTTATGTTGTAACAAAATAACATTGGAGTCTCATACGTGACATGGCGTCACTGCCGTCTGCACATCACATGTAATGGTTTAGTGTAGGTATGAAGGTCTGTCAATATAATGCATCGCTAGTAGCTGAGGTGTATTATGAGGAGCTGCAGCAGCTGAGATGTGTATTATGGGGTTCTGCAGCAGCTGAGGTGTATTATGAGGAGCTGCAGCAGCTGAGATGTGTATTAGGCTATGTGCGCACGTAGCGTTCTGTCCTGGAGAAATTTCTGCAGCAATTTGAACAGCACACGTGCGCTTCAAATCGCTGCAGAAAGAGTCCGGAATGAAAAAAAAAAGCCGATTCCATGCGCTCTGACTGCAGCTCCTCCCATAGACAGAGCAGGGGCTGCATGCAGAGCACAGGAAAGAAGTGACATGTCACTTCTTAGAACGCACGCTTCGGGCAGCAGCCGAAGCACTGCGCTCTAATACACCATGTGCGCACGGCTCCTGCATAATCTTCTTAGATTATGCTGAGGACGCATGCAGTTACGCTGCGGTGCAGATTGTGTTGCCCTGGGCAAGCCAGGGGACACAGGTCACACACCACCACACCCTACATCCCAGGTAGGCACATCTAAGCTGAACCAAAAATCCTTGTTGCCTTCCTCCAGAGGCTGATGATTCACACCAGGGGGTGGGCCAGGCGGTTGGCTCCGCCCACCAAGGAGATCACAGCTCTGGAGGTGGGAAGAACCAGTCAGTCAGCTCAGGGACGAGCTTGAGTAAACAACAAGTTCAGCCCAGGCAGGGCTAAAGTAAACAGCTAGTGAAAGTAAAGGAAGAAAAGTAGTAAAGGAGGAAAGCAAGAGTGGTGACAGAGAGAGAGAAAAGCCTGAAGAGTCCAGCTGAGTGCAGGGCAGGTCAGCAAGGTCAGCAACGGCGGTTACTGTCCGGAGGGGGACCGTTTGGAAGTTCCTGGAAGGACCCCGTAGGCTGTGTGCCCGGTGGTCTGGAGCAGTGTTCCGAAGGACAGTCAGCACCAGGGCAGGGGCCTCTCGGACCCCGGCAAGGCTTGGAGTCGCCGTAAATTGCCGAATCCGTCAGTGAAGGGGACGTAGATCCCCCAACAACCAAGACCCGAGTGAAGGCAACAGCCCAACCTGTACAACAGAGACACCGCCACCGCCAGGGCACCAGTTTCTGAGGGCCAGCGCCTGCGGGCAAAGAGTAGAGCTCCCCCGGTCCAGCTTGAAGCCGGGGAGCGGGTTACCGGTGGGGACCCATCGCAACCAACTAGTACACAAGGTGCAAGGAAGAGGGACATCACCGTCACCTTCTGGGAGAGCAATTGCAGCCGTCCGTGGGACCGTCTTACCAGCCGTTTGGTTTACCGTACAAACTGTGTCAACGTCTCAGGCTGAGTGAGTACCACAGTGCCGCAAGGCACAGCGCTGCCCCCGCGTCCCTGCGCCCACCAGGCCCTGCACCTCCCAAACCGTCACCGGGCCCCGGGATCACCGACCCCTACCCACGGAGGGGCAACACAACACCTAGCTGCTCTGCATCACCATCCCCGGGACCCCCGTATTGAGCAGCGGTGGTGAAATCACCACAACCGTGGGTGGCGTCACGGACTATAAACAATCCCCACACCCAACAAACCCCTTTCACTCACGGGCGAGGAGTGCCGCTCGAGAAACCCCCGGGATCCGACCTACAGCTCGAGCCACCACTGAGCAGCGGCCGCCGGACCCGAGCAGAAGGGGTGAGCGTAGTGTGCTGACACCCTCCTCCCCGCCCGCGACAACTTGGCGTCACGAACAGGATCTTACCGCTCTGCCGTCTGGTAGAGGTGCGCCTTGTTACCGCCGGAGGTATCCGGCAGAAAAATTTCAGAAGCCGCCATCTTTGGCGCGAAAAGTTCCCGCTCGAGCGTCTTCTCGAGCAGTAGAGGCGCGAAGGCAAAAACCCCGCCCCGAGAGAGGAGGGGCCGGAAAGAGCTAAGGGGGACGCGATGGCGGCTGGCCGCATGTAGCTGCGGCTATAAAAGCAGGGACGCCAGGACTCTGCAAACATACCGTTCCTGGAAGCAAAAGAAGAAGCCATCATGTGGATGCCGTCCCGTGACACTGTAGCCCCCGCGCCTGGAACCGCGGCGTGGGTGGAGATCCGAACCGCGCAGCTCTACCACAGGCTGCAGGTCAGGATGCAGCTCCTCATGGAGGAGTGGGAGGCCGACATGGCGGACGTTGTAGCCACCGTGCGGAGACGCGAGGAGGAGGCGGAGAAAGGGAGGGTGAGTGACCCACGTCCCGATGCCCTTGAAGGGCCGGTCATCGCGGCTGTGGGGCCCGGTCCAAGCCCTCTCCCCCCGTTGCCTCCCTCGCCACCCGTCCCGGAGGCCGTGACCCCGCCACTAGGCCTGCTACCACCGCAACCGGTAGCAGTACCCAGCGTCCCCGCCCAAGCGGGCCGACCTGTAGCCGGAGCCCGCGGCACACCGGAGGTGTTACCGTGGAAGACGCCGAAGGAGAAACCGGAGGCATCCCCTGAAAAACCCCCCGAGCCGGAGCCGATGACCCGCTCCAAGCCGAAGGCCCAGCAGCGGAAAGCCCCTATGCCCATCCCCCACACCTCGGCTGAGGTAGCGCCGGGTTGTTGTTGCAAGGCAGTGCCCAAGGCCAAGACACCGCGGGACCTGTCGCCCATACTCCTGACAGTGGGCAACGTCCAGGATGTCCCGCGGGGCCCGACCCGTGCGCCGGCGCTAGCAGCAGCGCCGTATTGGGATAGGGAGCCGGTACCGCTGGGCCTGGAGATCACCGAGAGGGAGCGAAAGAAGGCCGAACTGGTGGCCAGAGCGATCTGGGAGAAAGAGCATCTCCGGCAAGCAACCTCCCGTGTCCGAGGACCGTTGTACGTGGGGCAGGTGAGGCGGTTTGATGTCCGCCGGGGCTACGGGTTCATTTACGAGCCGGGCCTGGAGGCCGAGGTTTTTGTAGCCCGGCGGGATGTGAATGCCCACCTGCGTGAGGAACATCCCGGCCGCAATCTGATGCCGGGTGACATCGTACAATACACCCGGTACTTTGGGGAGCGGGGGTGGTTTGCGCTGGACGCCAAACTAAGGAGGAGCCCGGAGGCCCGGGCGAGCGCAGACCTCCCTCCCCTGGCAGCGGCATCAGAGCTTGAGCAACCGGAGTAGGACAGTGAATGCCCGCAATACCGTCCCCGTTGGGACCACTTGTTGAAAAGTTGAAAGTTTGAAAGAATGATAAGAAAGATGATTAACCGACGTTTCACCTGATTTGCTTGTGATTAAACCGGCCGGAGCCGGCACCGTTGTCCCCGTGGGGACCGTTTAAAAAGTTATTTTGCATGGAGAACTATCCATGGACAAGCCCGTGAACTTGCAGGGCACCCACAAACGTTAAGTGGCTTGTAAATATGTTGTTTTTACCATTACCGTTTTCCGCAATGCCGCCTCCGGAGAGGCAGGTTGGAGGGAGGGCCCTCAGCAGAGCAGGCTGGGGCCCAGCCACCAAAGGAACCGGTGGCTACCCTCTGGAGGGAAGGACAGATCCCGCTCGGGTACCGTGTGCTGGACTGTGGGTCAAGGGGTGCTGCCTGGGCTTTAGGGGCAGCATCAGGGCCAGGTTGCTTGGGTGGGAGAGAGCGGAAACCGTAACCGTAAACCGTTATGCAACGTTAAAGAAATGTGCCTCCCGTTTTGGGAAGAGTTATTGAAAATGTATTTATGTGTTAATTACCTTGTTATCCCTTTTTGCAGAAAAATAAAATCGGTGTAGGACGGCAGCCCGCGGACGGTCTGCATTTTGCTAAGGGGGAATGTGTCGCCCTGGGCAAGCCAGGGGACACAGGTCACACACCACCACACCCTACATCCCAGGTAGGCACATCTAAGCTGAACCAAAAATCCTTGTTGCCTTCCTCCAGAGGCTGATGATTCACACCAGGGGGTGGGCCAGGCGGTTGGCTCCGCCCACCAAGGAGATCACAGCTCTGGAGGCGGGAAGAACCAGTCAGTCAGCTCAGGGACGAGCTTGAGTAAACAACAAGTTCAGCCCAGGCAGGGCTAAAGTAAACAGCTAGTGAAAGTAAAGGAAGAAAAGTAGTAAAGGAGGAAAGCAAGAGTGGTGACAGAGAGAGAGAGAAAAGCCTGAAGAGTCCAGCTGAGTGCAGGGCAGGTCAGCAAGGTCAGCAACGGCGGTGACTGTCCGGAGGGGGACCGTTTGGAAGTTCCTGGAAGGACCCCGTAGGCTGTGTGCCCGGTGGTCTGGAGCAGTGTTCCGAAGGACAGTCAGCACCAGGGCAGGGGCCTCTCGGACCCCGGCAAGGCTTGGAGTCGCCGTAAATTGCCGAATCCGTCAGTGAAGGGGACGTAGATCCCCCAACAACCAAGACCCGAGTGAAGGCAACAGCCCAACCTGTACAACAGAGACACCGCCACCGCCAGGGCACCAGTTTCTGAGGGCCAGCGCCTGCGGGCAAAGAGTAGAGCTCCCCCGGTCCAGCTTGAAGCCGGGGAGCGGGTTACCGGTGGGGACCCATCGCAACCAACTAGTACACAAGGTGCAAGGAAGAGGGACATCACCGTCACCTTCTGGGAGAGCAATTGCAGCCGTCCGTGGGACCGTCTTACCAGCCGTTTGGTTTACCGTACAAACTGTGTCAACGTCTCAGGCTGAGTGAGTACCACAGTGCCGCAAGGCACAGCGCTGCCCCCGCGTCCCTGCGCCCACCAGGCCCTGCACCTCCCAAACCGTCACCGGGCCCCGGGATCACCGACCCCTACCCACGGAGGGGCAACACAACACCTAGCTGCTCCGCATCACCATCCCCGGGACCCCCGTATTGAGCAGCGGTGGTGAAATCACCACAACCGTGGGTGGCGTCACGGACTATAAACAATCCCCACACCCAACAAAGCCCTTTCACTCACGGGCGAGGAGTGCCGCTCGAGAAACCCCCGGGATCCGGCCTACAGCTCGAGCCACCACTGAGCAGCGGCCGCCGGACCCGAGCAGAAGGGGTGAGCGTAGTGTGCTGACACCCTCCTCCCCGCCCGCGACACAGATCACAGCATAACTGCATGCAAATACACAAAGTGCGCACATAGCTTTATGGGGTTCTGCAGCAGCTGAGGTGTATTATGAGATTCTGCAGCAGCTGAAATGTGTAAAATGAGGTTCTGCAGCATAGAAGGTGTGTACGATGAGGTTCTGCAGCAATTGAGATGTGTATGATGATGTTCTGCAGCAGCTGAGGTGTGTATTATGAAAGTCTGCAGAATATCACGATTCAGCGCGGATTTATCTTACAAATTTTCCAACAAAATTATTTGCAGCATTGCCAGCAGGTGTGAGCCCAAACTGGTTAATAAATGGATTACAGTATATATGCCATAGTTCTTCCATACACAGGGCCCCTCCCTCATGGTGTGTATGTGGTTGTCACGCTCCCCGGCTCCCCTGCCTCGCTCCCCGGCTTCCCTGCCTCGCTCCCCGGCTCCCCTGCCACGCTCCCCGGCTTCTCTGTCAGGCGTCCCCTGTTCCACAGCCTCCAGGCCCCATCACCTGCGGTCCCCAGGCGGCCCGGTCCCCGCTCCCGGCGCCCGTCGGCAGCTTTGCTCGAGCCCGGCTCTCCTGCCTCCTGTTCACCGCTCCTTGCCCTGGCTTCTGGCACCCGGGCCTCGCGCATGCGCATTAGGGCGCGCGCGCGGTCATTGACCCTTTCTTAAAGGGCCAGTGTCCTCCAACAGGATATTGAAGGATCAGGTACTGGGTATATAGGGGGATCCTTTCCAAGTGGGCGGGGCCTGTTCTTCGTGTTTTCTAAGCTAGGAGTCAGGTCTCCTTGTGTCTTGTGATATACTCACCTATCTCTCTCGTAGAGCCGCTCCTGCCTCGCCAACCGGTCCTGACGATACCCGAACCCCGAACGGTGACGGCCTGCCATCCCGTCAGTTCCTACCATCTCCGATCCCTGTGGTGACCCGCCTTCTCGCTCCATTGGTTCCGGACTCTGCCTGACGTCATCTCGGCCTCCGAACCTGAGCTCTGTCACCCGCACTACCATCAGAGACCCCGTGGTCCCAGGGACTTCTTCACTCCACTCCTCTGAACGGACTGTCCTGCTAGTGCTCCGGCTACCGGGCACCTTGCCCTCGATGAGGTGTTCAGCCCAGTGGATCCACCTCCTGGGTCTGCCCGTCCACCTGGCCCTAACAGTGGTACTGAAGCTTAGTCTATTCAGGTCAGTAGAGCTGAGAGGCAGCGACACATACACAGCGCCCCCCGTCCTCAAGGTGTGTATGTGGTGCTGCACCTCAGTCTGTTCAGGTCATTGGAACTGAGAGGCAGTGACACAAATAACCTGAGGACTCTTTATTACATAGAAAGCAGAGATTTTTTTCTAATTTCGTACATTCCCCTTTACCATTTGTATTTTGCACTTTTTGATCCAGAGTACACGCAGCATCGGCTCCATCGTGCATTATCTGGCATCATCCTGTACTTTTATCCTCAGGATTTGTATAGTAGATGCTGATCCCACCAATGGGACCACGACCTGCGCCGCTCTAAGTGTATAGAAATATATATCATCTCTCTATGAAGAGCGGCAGCGCCTCATTCTCCAGATACATGTGCGCCCCATTGGGGGTATCCGCATGTTCCATCCATGATTTAATATCCAGGGACATGGCATAAATGGTTGAAACCGGAAGACCTCTAAAAGAACGAGATCAAATGTGGTGGATTTTAGGTGCAGATTCTCCAGCACAAATTTGGAGTTTATTGTACATTTGAAGAGCTGAATTTTATTAGGATATAAAAAAAATTGGCTCCTGTCGTCATTTGTTT
The DNA here is from genome assembly GCF_048569485.1 of Anomaloglossus baeobatrachus. Classification (NCBI taxonomy): domain Eukaryota; kingdom Metazoa; phylum Chordata; class Amphibia; order Anura; family Aromobatidae; genus Anomaloglossus; species Anomaloglossus baeobatrachus. The sequence goes on along the minus strand of NC_134355.1, from coordinate 64,635,551 downwards.
CCTGGGAAACTGGGTAAAAAATCAGTAGAGGGGGCACCAAAGTGCAGTTTTGCACAGGGCGCCATTCAGGCTAAGGCCGGCCCTGAATAAGATGCACTTTTCCTCTCAAAAAGTTGGGAGGAAAATGAGGGGTGTGTCTTATAATCCGAATGTAGCTTAGTGGGAGGTGGTGGAGAGGGGTTGCTGGGGCTGTGGGCACTGTCTGCCACTGTGGTACATGCTGCGGGCGCTGTTCCATTGGCAGCTGTGCTTGTGCTTTGGGCACTGTTCTGTGGTGACTGTGCTAGGAGCTATGGGTGCTGTTCTGTGGCAGCTGCACTGGGGGCTGTAGGCACTGTTCTGCACTGGCTGTGCTGGGGGTTGCAGGCACTGTTTTGCGGTGGCTGTGCTAAGGCTGCAGTGCTTGTGCTGGGGCTGTGAACAGTGCAAGCTTCAAATAATTTCAAATAATGTCGCCCGAATTTGGCTCATGCCCATATGGCGCTCTCAGCTCAATTTCTCATCTGCGCATGTGCCGCCTCTGGCCCATTGATCTCCCAACAGCGGACTTAAGGAAAATGGCACCCGGATGTGAAGTGTGCGTAGATGAGATCTGAGCTTGTCATTGAGCCAATAGCTTAATCTGCGCATGCACTGACTCCGGGCACCATTTCTTTGAAGCCCGCACCGCTGACAGTTTTTAGGACAGCATCTGGGACACCCGCCCTCAGAATCACCCTGCTCCACCACCGTCCATGCCTCCTGTGAGCCCACTCCACCACCACTGCTTCCCCCTCGGTAAGACACCATTATTATAAGACGGACCCCATTTTTTTCGCCTTTTTATTCTTTAAATTTGGGGTGCGTCTTATAATCCAGTGCGTCTAATGAACCAAAAAATATGGCATATCTGTTTTCTAACGTCATATAACCCTTTCAAGAAAAGTTAAATTAACAAGTACTATCCATACCTGCTAAACAAACTGCTGCCTAGACAACTTTTATTACTTGCATTTTTATGCTATAACAGTTTGAGATATATTTCTTTATAAATTAATGCAGAGCATGCTACAGCTAACATTATTTTTTTTGCTTAAAGTCAATGTTAAATAATTCCCCCCCAAAATGTATTCCAATCTATCAATTTATCACAGAATGGAAAGCAGGTAATCTGTAATACGCAAGTTTTTGTCTGCATAAGTTATTTTAATAGACCTATCACAAATGAGAACTCCACCATCTGCTCAATCTTCTAATTACAAATGCAAAAACAGTGTTGTCTCAAACAGCATCATAAACCAGCAGAATAGAAGTGATTTAAATGCATGGATGGGTTTTTTACTCAATACAGGATGCATCTGTTGTTATATATTTTTTTACAGCTTCAGGAAGATCTTTTTTACCATGTAAATTTACTGTATTATTCTCAAAGGGAAAATGCAGAGTAAGAATATTCAAAAGAATGAAAAGTAAAAAAAAAGAAATTGCTGATTTGAGTATTAATGAAAGTGAAAGACTAACATAAGTCACATGTTCATTAAAGGGATTTTATTCCAGAGGGAAGGGATCGGCTGTGAGAAAGGATTGTAATAACATAAAGAGGTCTTACCTACGTCTCTGAACCTCTACCACTCCAGCATCTCTCTGGCAGGACCATGCTTAATTATGTATTGACCATTCAGTCACCTGATTGCTGAGGTCACTGATTGGTGTCATGATCACCGGGTGAGCAGAGATGTTAGGGCCGTTTCAGATCAGCGTTTTTCTGCCGCACTCGCAGATCCGGCATGAGGGCAGTATAGTACTTTACAGTTCACTGGCAAGCTCCGGGCACATAGGGTCATGTGACCGGAGCATGTGACAGCATGTGACCGGGGCTTGCCGCACTGTCTGTGAACTGTAAAGTACTGTACTGCCCTTGTGCCGGATCTGCGAGTGCGGCAGAATACCGCTGATCTGAAACAGCCCTTAGTGAGCCCACTGGGCTGCAACACACAGAAAACTTAGAGGGGCTTGACTACAAACCTGCGCCTGGTCTTCTCCAGAGCTCCTGGTGAAGGTGTTGCGCTGCAGGTATGGGCCGAATGCCACTTGGGAAGACTGGTGTTGTGTTGACTGGCCTCATGGGTATGGGAGCGACAGTCTCTGATATTAGGTTGCGGCAGAAACAGGTGTGGGGAGTCCATCTGGGATGGATGGAAGGATGGATGTGGCAGTAACAGCTGATGAGGATACTTTGCAGCAGCAGGTGTAGAGGTTCTGTCCGGGTCGAATGGATGGATGGTTGAACAGATGGATGCAGCAGCAGCTTTGCGGCAGTGGGTATAGAGGTTCTGTCCGGGCTGGATGGATGTATGGCTGGATGGATAAATGCAGCAGCTTTGTGGAAGTACGTATCGTGGCTGGCGTGGCAGCTTTGTCAGGCAACTCTCAAAGGGCAGAGTTGACTTAAATACCTTCAGCCTCCCAACTGACCTGGCAGGCACTTCCGGGTAGGAGGACGCTGGCCCTTTAAGAAATTGGGCGTGGCTATAAGTGTGCCCTATGGGCAGAGGCCTGGAGCCTGTCAAGAGTACTGACACTCCGTGAAGCAGCAGCATGGGATGGGGACCGGACCACCGCCGCAGGATGCCTGGACAGGTGAGGGAAGCGACATCCACACTTGGGGAGAGGAGCAGGAGAATACGAGGATGCCAGTAGGGGCATTACAATTGGCTGCAGAGTAATATGACTGGTATCTGGCAGGCAGGTTCATAACTACCGCGGTCGCAGGGGTCGCCATTGCAACCGGGCCAGGCAGGTTAGGGGCCCGCGGTCGCCCGACAGATCAGAAGCCAGCTCCTTTCTGTGAGAGAGGAGCTGCGCTTTTCTGTCGCAGACCATGTGGCCACTGTATAACCTGATGCCACCGCCACTGACACTGCGGCTCCCTGCCCGGTGTCAGCGGCATCGGGCCCCCAACCCTCATCATCGCGCAGTGCAATTATAATTCTCCCCCTGTGCCTGTGTGGTGACGTCTCTCCTGAGTGACTGCTGTGCTGAGAGCACAGAGCACAAGACGGCAGGACGCCAACTGGAGCAGCAGGGGAACGAGGATAGAGGTGAGGACAGAGCAATGGTGAAACAAGGAGAGGTCGGACAGAGCAGCGGGGGAACGAGGAGAGAGGTGAATACTTGTTGTTTATTTTTTTTTATTTTTATAAATCAGTGAGTACATGGTAGCCAAAGGCCTGGGGTGCTGCATGATACATGGAGGTCTATGGGGCTGCATTATACATGGAGGTCTATTGGGATGCATTATACAACATGAAGGACATCTTATACATGGAATATACGGGTGCATTATACATGGAGGAGTATGGGGCTACATAATACAATATGAAGGTTTATGGGGCTGCATTATAATACATATAGGACTATGGGAGCTACATTATAATATATGGAAGACTATGGAGGCTACCTTATACATGGACTATGGGGGTGCATTATAAAACATGGAAGACTATGTGATGCAGTATAATAGTCGGAGAACTATGGGGTGAATTATAATATATGGAGAACTATGGGGTGAATTATAATACATGGAGAACTATGGGAAAGTCATTATAATAATTGGAGGGCTATGAGGGCTAATTTATACATGGAGTACTATGTGGGTGCATTATAATATATGGTGGACTATGTATTTCAGTATAATATATGGTGGACTATGGGGTGAATTATAATACATGGAGAGCTATGGGAAATGCATTATAATACATGGAGGACTATGGAGCTGCATTCTAATATATGAAGGGTTAAGTGGGACCCTATATACTATATGGAAGGCTATGTGGGGGCCATTATAGTATTTGGAGAACTATATACGAGAGGGGACAAAGATACAAGCATGGGATGGGAATGTTTTGTGCTGAGGGAAAAAGGCTCTTTCCGTCAGCACCCAGATTCCCCATGCTCTGCTACACATCTTCTCTTAGCACCCAGCTTTACCATGCTCTGCTGTACATCTCTCAGCACCCAGCTTTCCCATGCTCTGCTGTACATCTCTCAGCACCCAGCTTTACCATGCTCTGCTGTACATCTCTCAGCACCCAGCTTTCCCATGCTCTGATATGGGAAAGATGGGTTCTGAGAGAAAGATATATAGCAGAGCATGGGGAATCTGGGTGCCGAGGACAAGATAGATATCAGAACATAGGAAAGCTGGGTGCTGATAGAGGGATTTCAGATCATGGGAAACCTGGGTGCTGTGAGTAATAACCAAGTGTCAATGTCATTATCCCATACACCAAGTTTTGGTGTATGTGGAGGGTGGGACCCAGGTCCAAACTTTTCACCAGGGTCCATCAAACTCTAGTTACGTCACTGCTGGGATGTGATTACTTTTGGTATGATGACATCTTTAAGTCACCTGACCCTGCTGTAAGTCTTTGGCTTCAGCAGTCAATTGACTGAATGTCATCTCCAAGTAGTCCCTTCAAGGGGTAAGACACTTTTGATTTATCCACTTTTTGTAAATTTCTTTAAAGGGATTTTCCATAAAAACAGTCAGACCATTAATGAGTAATTTTGGAGGATATCAGGGACCTTCACTATAGTTTGGTAGAAATCATAGCAGATAACGTAGTTATGAAACAAGTGTATTGCTGATTGGTTGGAATGTAAAGATAAAGAATATGCTTACAATTTCAAGTATATAGCTACATCCAGATATTGGACAGTGATCAAATCTTTATGATTTGAATTCTGCATGCCACAATTTTTTATTTAAATGGAATCTGTCAGCAAGTTTTGGTACTTCATCTGAGAGCAGCATGTTGTAGACAAAGATATTCTGAAACTCACCATGTTTGACTTAAGGTGGTGTCACACACAGCGACGACGACAATGACGTCGCTGCTACGTCACCATTTTTTGTGACGTTGCTGCGACGTCCCGTCGCTGTCGCTGTGTGTGACATCCAGCAACGAGCTGGCCCCTGCTGTGAGGTCGTTGCTCGTTGCTGAATGTCCTGCTTCATTTTTTCGTCGTCGCTCTCCCGCTGTGAAGCACATATCGCTGTGTGTGATAGCGAGAGAGCGACGAAAAGAAGCGAGCAGGAGCCGGCGTCTGGCAGCTGCGGAAAGCTGTAACCACTGTAAACATCGGGTAACCAAGGGAAGACCTTTCCCTGGTTACCCGATATTTACCTTCGTTACCAGCCTCCGCCGCTCTTGCTGCCAGTGCCGGCTCCCTGCTCTGTGCGCATGTAGCTGCAGTACACATCGGGTAATTAACCTTATGTGTACTATAGCTAGGAGAGCAGGGAGCCAGCGCTAAGCAGTGTGCGCGGCTCCCTGCTCTCTGCACTGTGACATGTAGCTGTGTCGCGGGCGGAGGAGGGGACGCTGCGCACTCCCACTGCTCGGGTCCGGCTGCCGCTGCTGCTGCGGCCTGCTGCCGCTCGGTGGCTCAAGCGATGGGCCGGATCCCGGGGACTCGAGCGGCGCTCCTCGCCCGTGAGTGAAAGGGGTTTGGCTTTTGGGATAGTTTATTGTCCGTGACGCCACCCACGGTTGTGGTGATTGAGTGGACACTACCGCTGCTCTGTCTGGGGAGCCCGGGAGTGATGGTATGGAGCAGCCAGTTGTTGATTTGCCCCTCCGTGGGTAGGGGATTGGTGGTCCCGGGGCCCAGTGATGGGGTTGGGATGGTGGACAGGCGGGTTATGGGGCCTGTGGAGGTGCAGGGGCGCAGGGGCAGCGCTGTGCCGCACGGCACGGAGGTACTCACTCAGCCAAAGGATGATGACAAAGTTCTCGGTAAACAAACGGCTGGTTGGACCGGTCCCTCGGACGGCTACGGTGCTGATGTTCCCTGCAGTTAACGATGACGGTCTCTTCCCTGCACCTATGTTTAGTCTTTTGGTAGCGATGGATTCCCACCGGTAACCCGCTCCCCGACCTGGATATGAGCCGGAGGAGCCCCTCTCTTGCCCGCAGGCGCTGGCCCTGGGAAACTGGTGCCTTGGCGGTGGCGGTGTCTCCCCTTAACAGTCGGACTGTTGCCTTCAATCGGGACTTGGTTGTTGGGAGACCCAGTAGTCCCCTTCACTGACGGATTTGGCAAATTATGGCGACTCCTAGCCTTGCCGGGATTCGAAAGGCCCCTGCCCTGGTGCAGACTGTTCTTTGTATACCGCTCCGGTACCGCCGGGTCACCACCCTCCCACGGTCCTTTCGGCAACCTCCGAGCAATCTCTCCTGCAGACGGTCACCGCCGTCTGCCAACCTTGCTGTCTCAGTCCGGGGCACACACCCGGACTAACTTCAGGCTTCTTGCTGTCACTTTTCTCTGTCACTACTCTCACTTTCTTCCTTCTCCTTCACTGTTTACTCCTCACACTTCAAACTCCAAACTCTATCTCTGTCTAGACTGATCTGCCTGGTTTTCCCGCCTCCAGGGCTGTGAAATCCTCGGTGGGTGGAGCCAACTGCCTGGCCCACCACCTGGTGTAGACACCAGCTCCTGGAGGAAGGCAACAAGGATTTGTGTTTTGACTTTGGTGTTCCTGCAGGGAATGTGGGGTGCGTGTGGTGTTTTGACCTGTGACCCCTGGCTTGCCTAGGGCGTCACATTCCCCCTTAGCAAAACGCAGACCGTCCTCGGGCTGCCCATCCAACACCGGTTTTATTTTCCTTTTTGTTTTTCTGAAAAGATAAAAACGGTAACATATATACAAGTAGAAAAACATCATCCCACAATGGGAGGCACTTTTCTTAAACGTTACTAACGGTTTTAAACGGTTGCTGCTGCCGCTCTCTCCCACCCAAGTAACCTGGCCCTGATGCTGCCTCTAAGAAACAGGCAGCACCCCTTGACCGCAGTCCTGAACCAGTTACCCGAGCGGGATCTGTCCTTCCCCTCCAGAGGGTAGCCACCGGTTCCTGTGGTGGCTGGGCCCCAGCCTGCTCTACTGCGGGCCCTCCCTCCAACCTGCCTCTCCGGAGGCGGTAATGGTGCTGCAACAAACATATTTTATTTACAAGCCACTAAACGTTTGTGGTTGCCCTGCAAGTTCACGGGCTTGTTCATAGAAAGTTCTTTATGCAAACAACTTCAATCGGTCCCCACGGGGACAGCGGTGCCGGCACGGCCGGTTCAATCAGCAGACTAGACAATCAGGTTAACTTCGGTTAATCATTTTCATTTTCATCTTTAAACACTGATGGTCCCAACGGGGACAACTTTTAGGCGGAGGACCGCCGGCTTAGCAGTGCATCCTCAATCGCGGGGCTCTAGTGCCACTTTCACATGGTGCACCACTGTGGACCCCGATGGTAGCTCGCTGCGGGTCATCTTCCTCCATATTCATGCGGGCATGCACATCCGCTCTACACCCCTCTCGGGCATCAATCTCCCTGCGCAGCTGCTGTTGCCGCCGCTCCCAGCCGGGAGCACTTTCTGTTTGCTCCGGTTCAGCGTGTGCGGGGGACGGGCCCAGCCAGAGTCCCTCCGTGTCGGCTACGACCGGCACCTTCAGTAATGAGGGATCCCGCTGTGACATGGCCTGCTCTGCCTCCTGGCAGCAGCATCCCCGCCGTGCCTCCGGTGCATCTTTGCTGATGGCTTCAGCCTTCGGCTTCTTCCATGGAAGCGGATCAGGGCGGTCACAAGCTTCTGCTGTAGGTCGGTCCGCCGGGGCGGATTGGCAGGGTACCGCTACCGGTGGTGGTGGTAGCGGGCCTAGTGGCGGGGCAGCAGCAGCCAACACGGGTAGCAGGGGAGGTAGCAGGGCGAGCGGGTATGGACCGGGTCCCTCAGCCGCGATGACCGACCCACTAGGGGCACAGGGGCGTGGGTCACTTACCCTCCCTTCCAAGACTCCCTCCACCTCGCGTCTCCGTATGGCCGCCACCACTTCCGCCATGTCGGCCTCCCACTCCTCCAGGAGGAGCTGCATGCGGACCTGCAGACGGCTGCTTAGCTGGACGGTCCGGATTCCACCCACGCTGCGGGGCCAGGCTCGGGGACCACGATGTTGTCGGTCAGACTCAGCATCTTTAGCAGCGGCCCCTTCCAGGAACCAGTCAATGGCCGCAGGGTCCTGGCGTCCCTGCTTCTATAGCCGCGGCTACATGCGTCCAGTCGCCATTTCGTCCCCCTTAGCCTTTTTCCCGGCCCCTCCTCTATCGGGGCGGGGTTTTGGCCTTTGCGCCTCTGCTACTCGAGAAGACGCTCGAGCGGGAACTCTTCGCGCCAAAGATGGCAGCTTCTGAAATTTTTCGGCCGGACACCTACGGCGGTCACAAGGCGCACCTCTACCCAACGGCAGAGCGGTAAGATCCTGTTCGTGACGCCAAGTTGTCGCGGGCGGAGGAGGGGACGCTGCGCTCTCCCACTGCTCGGGTCCGGCTGCCGCTGCTGCTGCGGCCTGCTGCCGCTCGGTGGCTCGAGCGATGGGCCGGATCCCGGGGACTCGAGCGGCGCTCCTCGCCCGTGAGTGAAAGGGGTTTGGCTTTTGGGATAGTTTATTGTCCGTAACGCCACCCACGGTTGTGGTGATTGAGTGGACACCACCGCTGCTCTGTCTGGGGAGCCCGGGTGTGATGGTATGGAGCAGCCAGTTGCTGATTTGCCCCTCCGTGGGTAGGGGATTGGTGGTCCCGGGGCCCAGTGATGGGGTTGGGATGGTGGACAGGCGGGTTATGGGGCCTGTGGAGGTGCAGGGGCGCAGGGGCAGCGCTGTGCCGCACGGCACGGAGGTACTCACTCAGCCAAAGGATGATGACAAAGTTCTCGGTAAACAAACGGCTGGTTGGACCGGTCCCTCGGACGGCTACGGTGCTGATGTTCCCTGCAGTTAGCGATGACGGTCTCTTCCCTGCACCTATGTTTAGTCTTTTGGTAGCGATGGATTCCCACCGGTAACCCGCTCCCCGACCTGGATATGAGCCGGAGGAGCCCCTCTCTTGCCCGCAGGCGCTGGCCCTGGGAAACTGGTGCCTTGGCGGTGGCGGTGTCTCCCCTTAACGGTCGGACTGTTGCCTTCAATCGGGACTTGGTTGTTGGGAGACCCAGTGGTCCTCTTCACTGACGGATTTGGCAAATTATGGCGACTCCTAGCCTTGCCGGAATCCGAAAGGCCCCTGCCCTGGTGCAGACTGTTCTTTGTATACCGCTCCGGTACCGCCGGGTCACCACCCGCCCACGGTCCTTTCGGCAACCTCCGAGCAATCTCTCCTGCAGACGGTCACCGCCGTCTGCCAACCTTGCTGTCTCAGTTCGGGGCACACACCCGGACTAACTTCAGGCTTCTTGCTGTCACTTTTCTCTGTCACTACTCTCACTTTCTTCCTTCTCCTTCACTGTTTACTCCTCACACTTCAAACTCCAAACTCTATCTCTGTCTAGACTGATCTGCCTGGTTTTCCCGCCTCCAGGGCTGTGAACTCCTCGGTGGGTGGAGCCAACCGCCTGGCCCACCCCCTGGTGTGGACACCAGCCCCTGGAGGAAGGCAACAAGGATTTGTGTTTTGACTTTGGTGTTCCTGCAGGGAATGTGGGGTGCGTGTGGTGTTGTGACCTGTGACCCCTGGCTTGCCCAGGGCGTCACAGCTGCAGTACTCATCGGGTTAATTAACCCGATGTGTACTGTAGCTAGGAGAGCAAGGAGCCAGCGCTAAGCAGTGTGCGCAGCTCCCTGCTCTCTGCACATGTAGCGACATTATGATCGCTGCTGCGTCGCTGTGTTTGACAGCTAAGCAGCGATCATAACAGCGACTTACAAGGCCGCTGTTACGTCACAGAAAATGGTGACGTAACAGCAATGTCGTTGTCGCTGTCGCTATGTGTGAACCCAGCTTTAGATCACTGTGTGCAGCCATTCTGATTTTATCTAAGAATTGAGTTCAGCAGATCAGGGCGCTGTCCCTGCCAACACCAGTCTCTCAATAGAGATTGTGTATTGACTCTGAGGTAAATCAACAGCAGGGGCCGTGTCTGACTGCCATGCACTAGCCCAGGAGTCACACCTATGTTAATCACAGAGCATTAAACCCTTTAGTTTACATAAACAATAGCTTGCACACAAATAAGAAAAGAACAGTTGTTTTTTTCTTTTTAACCATTACAGCATATTGTCCTCAGCTTACATAGCAAAATCCTGGTGAGAGGTGCACTTTAAAATAAAGGAACTGAGATTCAATTGAAGTTTAGACTTTCAGGTTTAATTAAAGTGGTTAAACAAAAATATCCTGTGAAACGTTTAGGAATTGCAACCATTTTTCTACAAAAGCTCTTCATTTCAAGGGCTCAATATACCCTGGTTTCTCTTCAGATTGAATAAATCTTTCACCATTTACTAAAGTTTTCTGTGGAGTGGAAAAATTATGAGTTTCATATCATTAATTTAGTTCGCTGGCCTTCCTACAAAAAAACAAACAAAAAAACAGTAATTAGACAAAGTAACTTTACCATAAATAAAATATTAATTTTTAATACTTTGTAGACAATCCTTGGCAGGCATTGACTGCTTGAGTGAACAAAGGAATGATCCAGTTTCACGTTTCCGTAAAAACACAGCTTTAAAGAAAAACTTTTTTAAAATACAAAGAATATTTTTCTTGTAATAAAGATAAGCCACAAAAGTATGCCATCTCTGAGTCAGGAAAAATCCAAAGGTTCTTTAAACCACACACCAGACGCGTTTTGAGCACATGGCTCTTAGACCTTTGTGAACCATGCACCAAGGTCTAAGAACCATGTGCTCGAAACGCGTCTGAAGGGTGGTTTAACAAACCTTTGGATTTTTCCTTACTCAGAGATGGTATACTTTTGTGGCTTATCTTTATTACAAGAAAAATATTCTTTGTATTTTAAAAATGTTTTTCATTAAAGCTGTGTTTTTGTGGAAACGTGAAGCTGGATCATTCCTTTGTTCACCTGTGCCTCGGACACTGAACAGCAGCGGAATCTGGTGCTTCAACACCTCCAGGAGTGCGGACGTCTTGGGGTGAGCTGGATATTTGTTTCTTTGCACTCATTGACTGCTTGAGGCCTGGGAGCCATGGATGTCACCAAACGCTGAGTTTTCCTTCCTTTCCATTGTACAATGGCAAGGATACCTGTCCAAAACACATTTGATATAATTTTTCTACATGGTTTTTAAAATGTACCTAGGATGGAGTAATCCTATAACTGTGTATACATTAAATGGAAGTAAACTCGGGACTACAGAACAGGAGAAGGACTTTGGTATTCTTATTACAAATAAGCTGAGCAGCAGCACTCAATGTCAGGCAGCAGCTGCAAAAGCAAACAAGATTTTAGGGTGTATAAAAAGAGAGATTGGATCCCGTGATCCCAATGTGTTGTTACCCCCTATATAAATCTCTTGTAAGGTCCACATCTGGAATATGGGATCCAGTTTTGAGCTCCACATTTTAAAAAGGACATTCAGAAGTTAGAGTCAGTTCAAAGGCGGCAACTATACTACAAGGAATGGAGGCCTCCCATATGATGACAGGTTGAAAAAGTTAGATATGTTTAGCTTAGAAAAAAGACGTCTCAGAGGAGATCTCATTTATTTGTATAAATACATTTGTGGTCAATATAAAGGACTGGCACCTGACTTATTCCTTCAAAAGACAATACTAAGGACCAGAGGTCATACACTGCGAGTGGAAGAAAAGTGATTCCGGCAGCTAAATAGGAAAGGGTTCTATACAGTTAGAGCAGTCAGACTGTGGAATGCCGACCACAAGAGGTAGTAATGGCAGATACTATAACAGCTTTTAAAAAAGGGCTGGATGATTTCCTCAGTGCACACAATATTGTTGATTATAAATGACTTAGTGACCAAATGTAGAAATGGTGGAGGAAGGTTGAACTACATGGACCTAGGTCTTTTATCAACCTAAGTAACTATGTAACTATGTAACAATGTATCTTGGAGGAACCTTTTTGTGATTTTATATTGTTTTTAATAAATTTGTGTTTTATGTTACCTGGATGCCGGGACACCTTTTTATGGATTGATACAACTACAGAACTGCACTTTCTGAGTCCGAGCATGGTCTCATGGTTGGGGGAGCTGATTAATGTTTGCCTTTTTCTTGTTGTTACTGTCCCTCATTCACCAATTTATTATTTAAAAAAAAAATCCCCACAGTGCCGACATAGTCCATGGTGTTCCCACAACGTACACTGATTCTGTAGTACAACCTATGGAGCCTCATTCTGAGAATAATGCTTGTTATTTCATTGCCGGTCAGGCTGCGCTCAGCGATACCCAGTGACTGTGATGAGTAATGATGACATCAGTAATGTAAATGTTCATCACCACTCCTCTCTGGGTCACAGAAAGAACAGCACAAGATCTGGAATGTCTCTCAAGTGGTAATGTCAATAGCTCAGTAACGTCGCTCCTCGTCACACATTCCGGGTGTCGCTCTGCCTTCTGTTTGAACCTGCAAGAGCAGAAATCTGCGGTAATGTTACTGACATCAATTCAACACCACTCATCACAGATTCGGGGGACGATGGGGGAACATCATTACAAATAAATTGGCGAATGAGGGACAGTCACTTGTTTTTATTTCTATACCTTTCTCTTTTTATTAGTGATGAGCGAGTACTAAAAAGCTCGGGTGCTCGAAGCTCGGGCCGAGCCTCCCAAGATACTCGTGTACTCGGCCCGAGCAACGAGCCCAATGTTATCCTATGGGAGACCCGAGTATTTTTGTGAAATGACCCCCCGGCAGCATGGAGAAACCCTAAAAATGTCACAAAAGTCTCAGAAGAGTGCTCAAATGACATGGCAACAGCATGGGGAAGACCCCTTGAAGCATTTATCACTGAAAAGTCACAGCTGTGAACAATTTTGTCCGCGTTTTACGCCATTTTTACGGACTCACCAGAAAACCTTCCAAAATGACCCCAAAATGATTTTTCATGGCGGAAATGTTAAGGGCACATAACCAATAGTGAGATAGAGCTGGTGTATGTTACTTTTTGAGATTAATACATGAAAGATTTTACGTGAAAACATTGTGTGGCACTCCGATGTCCCTGAGAAGAGACGTACATGAAGGCCTCTTGAGTCTAATGTGCCCATTTTGAGGAAGTGAGTCTTTGTAGTATTTTCCTTTGCCAGGGCAGTCCAAAATTGTGAGGTTCACCAATGCCCCTGCATACAGACGTGCATTAGGGCCTGTAAACCTGAAGTGCCCATTGTAAGGAAGTGGGTCTATTGTAGTATAGCCCTTAGGCAGGGCAGCCAAAAATTGGGAGGCTCCACGTTGTCCCTGGGTAGAGACGTGCATGAGGGCCTGTAAACCTGAAGTGCCCATTGGAAGGAAGTGGGTCTATTGTAGTATAGCCCTTTGGCAGGGCAGCCAAAAATTGGGAGGCTCCACGTTGTCCCTGGATAGAGACGTGCATGAGGGCCTCAAAACATTAAGTGTCCATTGTCAGGAAGTGGGTGTATTATAGTATAGCCCTTTGGCAGGGCAGCCAAAAATTGGGAGGCTCCACGTTGTCCCTGGGTAGAGACGTGCATGAGGGCCTCAAAACATTAAGTGTCCATTGTCAGGAAGTGGGTGTATTATAGTATAGCCCTTTGGCAGGGCAGCCAAAAATTGGGAGGCTCCACATTGTCCCTGGATAGAGACGTGCATGAGGGCCTCAAAACATTAAGTGTCCATTGTCAGGAAGTGGGTGTATTATAGTATAGCCCTTAGGCAGGGCAGCCAAAAATTGGGAGGCTCCACGTTGTCCCTAGGTAGAGACGTGCATGAGGGCCTCAAAACATTAAGTGTCCATTGTCAGGAAGTGGGTGTATTATAGTATAGCCCTTAGGCAGGGCAGCCAAAAATTGGGAGGCTCCACGTTGTCCCTGGGTAGAGACGTGCATGAGGGCCTCAAAACATTAAGTGTCCATTGTCAGGAAGTGGGTGTATTATAGTATAGCCCTTAGGCAGGGCAGCCAAAAATTGGGAGGCTCCACGTTGTCCCTGGGTAGAGACGTGCATGAGGGCCTCAAAACATTAAGTGTCCATTGTCAGGAAGTGGGTGTATTATAGTATAGCCCTTAGGCAGGGCAGCCAAAAATTGGGAGGCTCCACGTTGTCCCTGGGTAGAGACGTGCATGATGGCCTGTAAACCTGAAGTGCCCATTGGAAGGAAGTGGGTCTATTGTAGTAGAGCCCTTAGGCAGGGCAGCCAAAAATTGGGAGGCTCCACGTTGTCCCTGGGTAGAGACGTGCATGAGGGCCTCAAAACATTGTTCCCATTGCAAAGGAGCGGGTCTCCTGTCGTTGTAATGTCCATTCTGCAAAGAATGGGCGAAAAAATTTACCACTGGGGGTATACCTGAAACAAAGGCCTAAGTATTGCAATTTGTAACGGTCATCATCATGGTGGCGCATGAGGAGAAGGAGGAGCAGTCCAGCGATTATCCAAAGTCCAGAAGTGTGTACCCATGGGTGAGTGGAGGTACATGGCAAACTTTAAATTCCGCTCTCATTTGCTGGTGGTGTGGTGAAGTCTGGCCCAATCCAACCCTTGTTCATCTTGATCAGAGTCAGCCTGTCAGCATTTTCAGTTGACAGGCGGGTGCGTTTATCTGTAATGATTCCACCTGCGGCACTAAAAACACGCTCTGACAAAACGCTAGCAGCAGGGCAGGCCAGGACTTCCAAGGCGTAGAGAGCCAATTCATGCCACGTGTCCAGCTTGGATACCCAATAATTGTAAGGCACAGAGGAATGTCGGAGTACAGTTGTTCGATCTGCAAGGTACTCCTTCAGCATCTGGGCAAACTTAGGATTTCTTGTGGCACTACCCCGCACCTCAGGGGCTGTGGTACGTGAGGGGCTGAGAAAACTGTCCCACATCTTAAAGACTGTTCCCCTACCTCTGGCGGATTGGACTTGTGCCTCTCTCGGCTGTACGCCTCGGTTGTCCACTGATTCATGACCTATGCCGCTAGCGTTTTGTGAGGGGAATGCTTTGCCTACTTCCGTGACTATGGCCTTCCGGAACTGCTGCATTTTGGTTGACCTCTCCTCCACGGGAATAAGAGACAAAAAGTTCTCCTTGTAGCGTGGGTCTAACAGTGTTACCAACCAGTAATGATTGTCGGCCAAGATGTTCTTAACGCGAGGGTCACGAGACAGGCAGCTTACCATAAAGTCAGCCATGTGCGCCAGACTCTTAACAGCCAGGACTTCAGTAGCCTGACCAACAAGATGACTGAACATGCTGTCCTCCTCCTCCTCCTCATCTACCCTGTCCTCTGGCCAGCCATGCTGAACCGAGGATATGACTGGTGTGCATGTCATATCCTCAATTTGGCCGGAGAGTTGCTCCATGTCTTCATCCTCCTCCTCGTCATAGTCCTCCACTGCACGTTGTGATGAGACGAGGCTGGGCTGTGTGTTATCATCACCCACACCCACTACTGTTTCTTGCTGCAACTCATTGCGCTCCGCCTGCAATGCATCATGTTTGTTTTTCAGCAGAGACCGTTTTAGAAGGCAGAGTAGCGGTATGGTGACGCTAATAATGGCGTCATCACCACTCACCATCTTGGTGGAGTCCTCAAAGTTTTGGAGGATGGTACATAGGTCTGACATCCATCTCCACTCCTCAGGTGTTATGTGTGGAGTTTGACCCATTTCCCGACGGCTTGGGTGATGCAGGTACTCAACAACTGCCCTCTTCTGCTCACATATCCTGACCAACATGTGCAGAGTTGAATTCCAACGCGTGGGGACATCACACACCAGTCTGTGAGCCGGAAGATGCAAACTGCGCTGAAAGCCGGCAAGGCCGGCTGAAGCAGTAGGTGACTTTCGAAAATGTGCAGACAGGCGGCGAACTTTTACCAGCAGATCAGACAGCTCTGGGTATGACTTTAGAAACCGCTGAACCACGAGGTTGAGAACATGGGCCACGCATGGAACATGTGTCAGCTGGCCTCGCCTCAAAGCCGCCACCAGGTTCCGGCCATTGTCACACACGACCTTTCCTGGCTTTAGGTTCAGAGGTGTGAGCCAGTGATCTGCCTGCTGTTTCAGAGCTGTCCACAGCTCTTCTGCATTGTGGGGTTTGTCACCTATGCAGATTAGCTTCAGCACAGCCTGTTGCCACTTCGCCGAGGCAGTGCTGCAGTGCTTCCAGCTTGTGACTGGTGTGGAGGGTACAGTGGATGAGGATGCGCAGGAGGAGGAGGAGGCTGAAGAGCATGACATTCCGGAGCTGTAGAGTGTGGGTGAAACCCTGACTGAGGTAGGGCCTGCAAACCTTGGTGTGGGAAGGACGTGTTCCGTCCCTCGCTCAGACTGGGTCCCAGCTTCCACAATATTAACCCAGTGTGCCGTCAACGAGATGTAGCGGCCTTGCCCACAAGCACTTGTCCACGTGTCTGTGGTTAGGTGGACCTTGGGTGAAACAGCGTTGTTCAGGGCACGTGTGATGTTTTGTGACACGTGGTTATGCAACGCGGGGACGGCACACCGGGAGAAATAGTGGCGGCTGGGGACCGAGTAACGTGGGACAGCTGCCGCCATCAGGTCACGGAATGCTTCTGTCTCCACCAGCCTAAAAGGCAACATTTCCAGCGCAAGCAGTCGCGAAATGTTAGCATTTAGAACTGTGGCATGTGGGGTGTTGGCAGTGTATTTGCGCCTGCGTTCAAAGGTTTGCTGAATGGATAACTGAACGCTGCGCTGGGACAAGGACGTGCTTGATGATGGTGTTCTTTCTGCGTAGGCAACTGCAGGTGCAGGAGTGGAGGAGGCTTGTTCGCAGGCAGCATGGACAGGGGATTGGCTCGCATGCACAACCAGCGAAGACGTAGCAGTGACATCAGCAAGCACTGCTCCTCGACTCTGTTGTACTTCCCACAAAGTCGGGTGCTTGGCTGACATGTGCCTGATCATGCTGGTGGTGGTCAGGCTGCTAGTTTTGGTACCCCTGCTGATGCTGGCACGGCAGGTGTTGCAAATGGCCTTTTTTGAATCATCTGGATCCAACTTAAAAAACTGCCAGACTCGGGAAGACCTAACATTTGTACAGGCACCTTGTGTCGTCGTGTTGTTCCGGGGAACGGTTGCCTGACTTCTGCCTGGGGCCACCACCCTGCTTCTTACTGCCTGTTGTGATGCTACGTCTCCCTCCCCCTGTGCACTGCTGTCCTCGCTCTGCATATCCTCCTGCCAGGTTGGGTCAGTTACTGGATCATCCACCACGTCGTCTTCCTCTTCCGCACCCTGCTCCTCCTCCTGACTTCCTGACAATTGTGTCTCATCATCGTCCACCACTTGTTGAGACACGTTGCCAACTTCGTGAGAACGTGGCTGCTCAAATATTTGGCCATCTGTACAGACGATCTCCTCATGACCCACTTCAATATGAGCTGGCGAGAGGCCAGAATGTGTGAATGGAAACGTGAACAGCTCTTCCGAGTGTCCAAGTGTGGGATCATTAATGTCCGAGGAGGAAGTGTACTCAGCCTGGTGGTAGGAAGGAGGATCAGGTTCAGAAATGTGCGGTGCAGTATCACGGCTACTGACACTTGACCGTGTGGAAGACAGAGTGTTTGTGGTGGTGCCAATCTGACTGGAAGCATTATCTGCTATCCAACTAACAACCTGTTGACACTGGTCTTGGTTCAAGAGCGGTGTACTGCTGCGGTCCCCAAGAATTTGGGACAGGACGTGCGAGCGACTAGATGTGGCCCTTTGTTGTGGCGAAATTAGAGCTTGCCCACGACCTCGGCCTCTGCCTGCACCACCATCACGTCCACTTCCTTGTTCCTTGCCAATGCCCTTGCGCATTTTGCAATGCTGTGCACTGCTGACGTGTATATTCACTACTTGTGCGTTATATCAAAGTTTGTGGAAATTGCACACAAGTGCACCTGTACGCTGCCACCAACAGGCACACACGTGCGGTTTTAAAAACCAAGCACGGACGCAATAAGAACCTAACAGGTTTTTTTGGGGAGCGACAATTACAGACAAGTCAGACACTATCTGGACTGTTTTACACTGTGTACACCAGCCCCAGATATGATGAAGGCTGGTATACGGTCACCACTAGGAATGGCTATATATACCCTGCCTGCCTGCCTGCCTGTATACTGGTACAATAGTCCTGACAAGGACTCTTCTGGTCACTAGCCTGTATTCAGACCTGGCTATACCCTGCCTGTATATAGCAACAATAGTCCTGAGAAGGACTCTGCTACTGTACTCCGACCTGGCTATACCCTGCCTGCCTGTATACAACTAGAATAGTCCTGAGAAGGACTTTTGGTCACACTGTTTGCAGCCCTGCAACTGAAAAAGCTATAAAGGGCCGCAAAGCTTTCCCTGAATCAGCGACACTCTCCCTGCACTGACTGTCTGGATAGCTGTGAGCAGAGCACAGCGCGCCGGCCGGTATAAAGGCTCGGTCATGCTGTGCAGGCCGGCCAATCACTGCAATTCCACAACTAACAGGGCTGTGGCATTGCAGTGGTCTGCCAGCCAATCCCTGCATGAGGGCTGGCTCTCAAAAGAGCGCCAACATGCAGAAATGAAGACCACGAGTACAGCACGAGTATCGCGAGATTACTCGGTCCCCGCCGAGCAGCCCGAGTACAGCGATACTCGTGCGAGTACCGAGTAGTTACAAGCATGCTCGCTCATCACTACTTTTTATGTGTTTTAGGTTCCCATTTGCAGATTACATCAAATTCGGTAGACTACTTTGGAGCTTTATGGGTTTGTTTTATAAATTAGTGGAACAGGTCAAGAGGCAGGGAAGTTATTGTCTTTATATTTACTGGGTTAGTAATGGGGGTGTCCATAATGCCTCTCCATTACTAACTATCACGGTTGTCTCTCTGCATTTAGAGACTTGTGATAGGTCAAGGTACGGAGTCTCCCAGTGCTCAGAGATTCTTATGGTTAAATGTGTTTTTCTTTCCTTTGGTGTATTAAGAGTTAATGTCAGTTTTGTTGCTAACAACTTTCTACCATCCATATCTGTTGCAGCCCTTCTGTTACCACACCTCTCACTTTCAAACAGTGGCAATACCTATCAACCTTTGCTGTTGATAGAATCCTATTATTATACGGTGACCGTGGAAGATTACAAAAAACTCCCATGAGTGGAAAAACACCAAGAACAACAAATGTAGTTGGAATCTGAGCTGACCGCAATCCCCAAACTATCAGACCACACTAGAAGTATCCGTGGAGCGTTCCTAAACACCTAGACGCCTCGTCACACACTGAGAGACTAGCTATAGCTCACAGATAGAAATGAGGAAATCTACCTTGCCTCAGAGAAGTCCCGAAAGGAGTAGATAGCCCCCGAAATATAAAGATTATGGTGATGTAGGAAAACACTCATACACAGATAGGAAAAATAGATTTAGCAAAGGCGAGGCCCGACTAACTAGATACAAAGGAAAGAAAAGGAAACTGATTGTGGTCAGTGCAAAAATCCTGCAGAAAAAATACCAATCTTTTGATAGTAAAATGGCCCTTGTAAATAATGGGAGAGACAAAATACCAAAAAGAACACAAAAATACAAAAGTGCAAATAAAAGTTGGACAAGGAGAAACTCCCTTTTCTTGCAGAAGAGCTTGCAAAGGGGGAACCCCATGCTCACCACCCAAGAGAAACAAAACTTCCCCTGCAAGAAAACAGATACAAAACAAAGAAAAACAAATACCCAAAGGTGTAAACCAGGAAACAAAGAAAAAACTAGCAAACTTATCTGCAGAAGTCTTGCACAGGGAAACTGGGACAGAACTCCAAGCCAGGTTCAGAGACTGAGGAAAATTCAATTATAACTGGCACCAGCAAGGCAAAAAGTGCTCTCCTATATACACCAGGCTTGTCTGCAATAGGACTTCCTTAATTCCCAATTAACGCCAACACCTGTCTGAGTCATAGACTCAGACTCAGCTCCACTACCATTCCTGGCCACCAGAGGGAGCTCCAAAGCAGCACCCACACAGACAACATTCACAACAGAATCCATTCTGTCCTGGCCACCTAGGTGGAAGTAGCTGCTGTAGTACTGACCAGTGCTCATCTTTCTGCTACCTCAGAGTCTGGCTGCAGCCATGGAGTTTGCGTTTTTATCCTTTTCCCCCCTGTTTGTCATCCTTCTCTTTATGTTTTATTAGTGCAGCAGTAGGCAAGTGTTCTCACTGGCCATCTCACTATTGCGGGTGAGTACAGGGCTTTGCAAGGGCATTATGCATCCTGCTTGGCAACGGGGTGATAGAACTCATATAGGGCGGGCTAAAGAATGCAGGGTACAGCTGCAGTTGAGCAGAGGCGGTGACCAATCATCCCTCTCCCTAGTGCCAGGGCATACCATTGTTAAATGTCCCCAGTGTCCTCCACCTTTGTACATGATGTTTTTGTATTGCGCCAGATGTCCGTAGGTCTGATCTCAACTGTCACTCTATGTAATCTGCCTTCCCCCACTCCAAGTGTGACATTATCATGATAATAAAAAATAAAACAATAAATATGTATATTTATGCAAAAAACAAAATAAACAAGAAAGTACATATATTTGGTATCACTATGTTCGTAACAACCCCATATATAAAATTGTGACAATAGGTAACCCCTTCATTGAACACCATAAAAAAAATAAAATAAAAATTGCAGCAAGAATTTGTCTTCTCATCAAGCAGCAGAAAAAAAATGAATAAAATGCGAGCGAAACACCATACATAAATAAAAATGGTAAAGCTCAAAATGTCATCTTGTCTCTAAAAAATGGTTTAGTAAATTTTCTTGTAAAAATTGAGAAATAACTGATCAATGTTGAACCCTTCTAACTTCGTAAGAAAAAAAAATGAGGTTTCAAAATTTGTGCCGATGTAAAGTAGACATGAGAAATGTTATTTAGAAACTATGTTGTGTGACATAACTCTCTGATTTAAGGGCATAAAGATTTCAAAGTTTGAAAATTGTGAAATATTCACCAAATTTCTTATATTTTTACAAATAAACAGAAAAAATATAATTCTAAATTTACCACTATCATGAAATGCAATATGCCAAAAAAAAGTTCCCAGAATCACTGGGATCAGTTTAAGCGTTTGAGAGTTATAATCTCGTTATCTGACACTGGTCAGAATTGAAAAAAACGGCCAAGTCATGAAAGTGAAAATCAGTTTTGGGGTGAACCAGTTAAATATCAAGTATCATCAACATGCTCTTAATCCCAATCTCTCTGTCAGGGAAGTGTCAGTGTTACTCCACTTTTTGTCACTCTCACTACTAAAGCAATGTTGAGAACAGCATGCAGGCCACAAAGAGAGTTACAATATGACCCGCTAGGCAGCAAGTCCAATTTAGTGGGTAACTGCCCTCACTTAGCATGCAAGCCAGCTTCGCTCACTGAAGCGCAGCCCAATACCTAATCAGTACGGTACATCTTGGCAGGAAGCAATGACCTGGTTCACTTGAATCTTCTGGGTAGATTATCATGGGGTCTTCATCAGGAATCGGCATTCTGTCTTTTATAGCAATCGTGTTTGATCTTCTTTGAGAATTTTCTTCTGGCTGTAAACCCACTCCGCTGCTCAAAAGTCTGTCCTGGTACAGGTTCAGGTGCCAACTTAACCCCTTTTCTGTCACAGGTTATTATTATTACTAATAATTATTTAAAGAGCACCATTAATTCCATGGTGCTGTACATGAGAAGGGGTTACATACAGAATACATATCCAAGTTACAATAAACACACTGGTAGAGAGGGAAGAAGACCCTGCCCTTGCGAGCTTACATTCTATAGGATTTTAGGGAGGAGACAATAGGTGGGGTATTGGTTGGGCGGTGGCTCCGCACGGTGGTGAGGTGGCTCCACACGGTGGTGAGGCGGCGGCGGTTCCGCACAGTGGTGAGGTGGCGGCTGCTCCGCATGGTGGTGAGACAGTAGCTGTGGTGGTGGTGAAGCAGTGGGGTAATTGAAGATTATAGGCATTCCTGAACAGATGAGTTTTCAAGTTCCGTTTGAAGCTTGCAAGTGTAGCAGGTAATCTGACGTGGTGAGGAAGCGAATTCCAGAACACAGGGGCTGCTCGGGGGAAGTCTTGGAGGCGGTTGAATGAGATTGCAGGTTTTATATTTAGTAACTGCACTACAACTCTCTCTTGACCTGGTGTCTCCTTTATCTGCTCTTTAAGGAACATTTACTTCACTTTTCAGTTCTTACTGTTCTTAATCTTCCAGTTTCCCAAGTTTTACTGACTTTGGTCAGTAGAAGGCAACATTTACATGTAGACACTCAGTTTAAGCAGATCTGTGTGTCTCTTCACCCCTCCCCTTAATGAGCGCAGCCTACTGTACATACTTGAGCCGATGATGTGCTGGATGATCTGTGTCATGATCCTGATGTTAAAAATTTAAATCTCATTTGTTATGGTAGTTTTGGAACCAAAGCATTTTATTTCCCTCTTTTACACATGCTGTAATCCAATTCTAATATATTGGGCCACCCCTACATAAAGTATTGCTAGAAATATATGGAAAAATCTTTTGCTTTCTTTTAATCCTTCTAAGACATATATCTTTTCAAATGTTAAATGAACAAAGTAAAGCTGTGAAAAGAGACCAAAAAACAGAATAACTGGATGACGCTAGCAATCTTTCACTGGTAACTCTCATCTCGTGACTTGAATGGATTTAATCAAAACAGCCCCAAGAAGTAAAGCTATCCATAAATACAAAGATCGTGATAACGGCCTTTGACAAGCTTCAGCCGTAGAATTGAACAAATCCTCCACTACAGTTTGGTAAACCTGGAGGATTTTTAAGACTTAATTCACTGATCTGCCCAGCATGGGATAACTTGGTACAGACTACTCTAGCTCTAGATGGGAGCCATGCTTAGCATCTATTCTCGCTATACCATAGCCTTTAACATGCCGTGCAATGAAATAAACTAAATACTGGAAAGTAGCTGGAAAATGTTAGATGATACCAGTATAAAAAATATAAAATAATTTTGATTAATCTCTAAGATTGAAAATACAATAAAGATTAATCAATCAGTATAAACATAAAAGCTAAATACTTAATTTCAAATGATAAATTAGTGCTGAGAGAGCATTAAAATGCTTGAGTATTCAGTAATCAAATTAAGCAAATCATACTGCTCGGATGCTCGTCTCGAGTAATGAGTATAATAGAAGTCAGTGGGAAACTCGAGCATTTTTACAGCAGACCCTCCCAGGGGGTCTGCAGGGCAGTAAATTCACTGAAATAGATGGAAAAAGTGCTCAAATGGAATGGGATCAGCATGGGGAACACTCGCTGCTCACAATTAAATAGGAAGCTGTCACGAGTGTGGCACAGATTGATGTGATCTCGGGTTCTGGGACCAGAAGGTTACAGAGCATTGCTTATCATATATCCGCTTTAGTGCATGCTCACCATTTACCCTGAGTTGGAGCATATTTAATTCCATTTGTTATTGAAGGGTTTAAAGTTAATTTCTATCCCGAATTGTTCTAACAGGTAGTTGTAACCTCAGCTGCAGGCATAGTGTTCTAACAGGAAGTTGTAACCTCAGCTGCAGCCTTTCCTTTCTGATGCAAATATCTGCTCCTCACAACTCCATATGCTGGCTGTCGCTTTAACCTATGCTGACCATGATGAAGGAGCTCGTTGCTGCATAGCAGTGGTGTTTTTTGTATTGTAAAGTTCCTTACTGATGAAACCTATGAGTGCTTGTTGTTGTATTTTTCTCCACCTGTTTGCCTTACCTACCATATGTTCTTTTATTGTAGTGGCAAGACTAGTGTCTCGCTGGCCTTCACCAGCAAGGGTGAGTTTAGGGTCAGCGAGGTCTTAGGCACATGTTTGACGCATTGGAGAAGGTCCGGTTATGGAACGTTAGGGAGTGCAGGGTTCAGCTTAAGGTGATTGCTAGTAGGTGACCCCACTCCCCTTTACCTAGCTTGAATGCCCATTATTGAATTGTTTTTCTGGTGTAATCTGTGTGTTGCATCGCTCGAGGGGGGTCCTCCCCTCCCCAAGTGTGAAACTACCTTCATGTGACCAGGCAAGAAGCCTGCAGTTGCATTATGACATTATAGCCTACCCCATTTTTTTTTAGGATTTCAATATGAATCCACTTGTGACTCTTGAACAACAAATGCAGAGTTTGTCTCTGGAAGTGACGGAGTTGTGGTCACAGGTTGCAGCGGCTGCAGTAGATTATGGATCTACTGGTCTCGGCTCACATCCAGACTGAAACAAAACCCAAGATAGCCCTCCCAGACAGGTTTTCTGTGAAGAAGTAAAGATTTGTGGCTTTCACGGAAGCTTTCAAACTGCACTTCAAGCTTTGCCATTGCTCCTCTGGGAATGAGGAATAGCAGGTGGAGATTGTTGACTCCCTCCTGCATGGAGATTCCCAGTCCTGGACCTTCACTATTTTAACCGATTCTCATTTCTTTCGGTCAGTAGACGAGTGTTTTGTGGCCCTAGGTCCTATTTATGCTGCGAGTCTCCCTTGCTACGTAACCTATGGCAGGGGGGTCGGATAGCAGAGGAATTCTGTTCAGAGTTTCGCAGATGGGGTACTGACACCAGGTGGAATGTCCCTTTTTGTCAGTGTCTGTCTAAAAGGCTTAAGAATACTCTGGCTATGTATTAAGTGCAAAAGTCTTTAGAGGTTGCCATGGTTTTAGCCATCCAGATTGATAGATGCCTAAGGGATAGACCTGTGTTGTCCACTTTTTCTATAGATCTTCCTCGAGGTGAAAGCTCTCTGGTGATTCTGGATGAACTCAAGCAGTTAGGGAGAGTCTCTCCTCAGCCTGGGTCAACTGCGGTTCACGCAAGATGGGGGTTTGTTTTGTTAGCAGATTAGCAGACAAAAGGGTTATTTCATTGGTGCATGTCTTTCAGTATGTAAACTGAAAAATAATTTGTCTGAAAAACCTTACCCCAGGCTGTATAGAGGATTACGGCTTGAGAGTGTATATTTCCTCCACATGTGCATCTCAGCTAATCCCACCTCCAGAGGTTATAAGTATGAAGATTGAGAGTATTTCTGTTCTTTCGTATAGTGGAGTGGGGCCAGTATGGTGGCGGTTCTTCCAGACTTATGTTCTCTCCTGTAATATTCTGGCGAAACGTATCCTCACAATTGCTATCAATAGAGATGAGCGGACCCGTGGATATTCGGGTTTGCTGAATTCACACAGAATTGTAAAAAAAGAGTTTAGTTCGGGAATGGAACGTGACCTGAACTCTATAGAAGTCAATGGGAACTCGAATTTCTGTGCTGAAAAATGGCTATAAAATGATTGTAGTAAGAGCTAGGGGGCTTCAAAAGGAAGCAAAATGGGGGTAATGGCAATTGTACATACCATGTTTCACAGTAGATAATGCAGCAGTAGGACTCATGTCACGCAACCTGGCAGCGAGTTTAATTGAGGTCACAGCTGCTGGTTCCCATGGCACTATCTATGCTGCGTAAGCCTACAATTTTGTGCTCAGTTTAACATACTGCCAGATTGATGGTCATACAGATTGCAGAACATGGCTGCCAAGCAGTATGGCCATCCTGCAGAGAGTTCGGATTAGGTAACAGAGCGTGGGAACCCCCAACTGTGACCGCTAGCATTACACAAATTGCAGCTTAGAGAAGTATTAGCAGAGACTAGAATAGATTTCAATTAGCCTGGAAAGGACTTTTGGGTTAACGTAGTACCAGCAAGGTCTACAAGGCTAGCATCCCTGCCTCCATGCCTCTAATACACTATCCCTTCTCCAGCAGCTAGCCTTACATTAATTTCAGCTAAGAGCAGTATTATGAGACAAATTAATAGATTTGAATTAGCCCCGAAATCAACTGTTGATTTAATTTTTCAACAGCACCACAATCTCCCTACACTATTTCCAAGTACAGTCTTATATACACCCGGATAACTTTCAGGAGAGGTAGGTCATTAGCAGACCGATTGGTGCATAGCCACTATAAGAAACCACTATCGGAGGGGACGTGGCTGAACCGTCGGATTTGCGGCACTTTTAGATGTGGTAGATGCCACTTCTGTGATTGGATTAATGTTTCTAAGTATTCGGTTAGTGTAGCCACAGGAAATAAGTATTTTCTGAGGGACTTTGCAAATTGCCTGACAAAAGGGGCAGTATATGTGGCAACATGTACATGCCCAAAGAACTATGTTGGGAAAACGCGACGTGAATTTCGAAGGCGTATAGGGGATCATTTGGGGGATATCCGGCACAAACGGGATACCCCCATATCACGTCATATTTGGGAAAATCATGAAGGTGACTCAGGCGTACTTAAATTTGAGGTGCTAGAAGTAATCATACAAAGTGAAAGAGGAGGGAATTGGGACAATAAGATTCTTAGGAAAGAAACGGAATGGATTTTTCGTTTGGGGTCGGTACAACCAATGGGTCTTAATGAAAACCTAACATATGGGTGTTATCTGGATTGATGTATATTGGGATGTGATATATCTGGGGATGATTTGAGATGGTTCCACTGGGGGGGAGGGTGTTTTCTTCCTTTTCTGGCTTTAGTGTAGGTCCGGTGATATTGGAAAGACTAGAGGAGGTTAGATTGAATGATAACCTTCATAATTTAAACCCCCACTATTGGGTTTGGTTTTTATCAATAATATTAGTAAGCTAAAGGTCAATAATTGGTAAAGAGAGGGGGGGAAAGTGTAGGTTTAATAATGTTGGTGGGGTAGGAGTGCTCCCTTTTCCTTGGAATTGGCCCCTTATTAATTATAATTACTACATCAATATATGTATGCAGTAAGGCCCCTTTATTTTAAGCATTTTCTCTTCTATATCCTTAAATTCTAGTCAGTTAGTAGGCATTAACCCTCTATTTGTGACCCTTTTGCTATGTGGAATTTTGTTTCATGGTGAATTCAGCCTGTGTATATCTTATGCCTCGGGCGCATGCGCGGCGCTGCGCTATGGGAACCTTCGTGGTGCCGCTTGGAGAATATGGGCGGCTGCGTGGTTGGCGCAGGTTTGCGCAAGCGCGGTGGCTTTGATGAGGTATACGCTTTGGACGCATGCGCGGCACTGCGCTATGGGAACCTTCGTTATGCCGCTTTGAGAATATGGGCGGCTGCGTGGTTGGCGCAGGTTTGCGCAAGCGCGGAGGCTTTGATGAGATATACGGGAAGTGACATCAGGTTTGTGTATGAAGCAGGGTGAATAACGTTACTGCGCGTGTGCGCGGTAGCAATGAATGATGGGAGGCGGCTGGGACCGGAAATGTAATGGCTCCCGCACTCATTTAAAAGGTTGCCGCATGGTGGCTGGTTGGCGTGCTGGTGTCCTCATTTGGGGATTTTCTGGGACGGAGGCTATCATGGCGTTTTGCCAGTTTCTACTGTCTCATCTTACTTGGACCCCTAAACGATTGCTGTAGTGGTCCGGTTTGGCATACCATACTTTATCTGAGGTGATTTTGGGGTAAGTGACATTGTCTATATATATTGTATCTTTTTAAAATCAGCTGACTGACTTGGTCTATATGATTGTTTTTGGGGTTACTGATTTAGATATATGCATACATATTTGCGCTCTCCTTTTCATTTGTAAGGAGTAGACCTGTTTTGATGTAGGGAATATGTATATGGAATGGGGCAATTGGTATCTAATGGGATCATTTATAGCCTCATTTTGAGTAAGATCTTAACGGTGTATTCTTCTTATGTGTATGTTGGGAAGCGTTTCTTATCTATACTGAGAGATTGTATATATTTCTCTCTTCCTCTTTTAGATCCATATTGAATATTGATATTAAATGGATCAATAAAACCTCCTGATGAACCCTTTGGCTCTATCATACAAGGGGGGAAACGCGTCGAGGTGTAAGGTGTAAATTGTATCCCAAGATTGTGAAGCTATCGAGCACAGAGTGTCTAACCATTACCAAAAGGAACCTGTGACATTTCACATGTCTGAAATCAACTACCTCTATGAAGAAGGATATTATTTTATATGACAATCTCAAGTGGATATGTGATAAATATTTCATCTATCAAGAATCCTATTAAGGAACAAATTATGGTTACTGGACGTTTTTATTCTGTATTATCTTTGGCATATAAGTGTTTGTTGCTTTGCTGAAAAAAATCTTTTTTCTAACAGTTCTGATGATGGCCTTGGGCTGATATTAAGTCTCTGTTCTGTAGAGAATGACCTTTGGCATTCTATAGGGTGCATGGTATCTAAAATAACAGTTCGGTAGATGAGTTTGCACCACATATTGGGTGTTGGTTCTGTTAGGAATAACCTAGGGTATTCCAGGATGTGCTTTTTTTCAAAAAAGTTATCCCTGTTTTTTCCTCTGTTCAATTGACCAGTTGAGGATGTGATTTGGATGTCGAGTAGCTGTCAAAAACATCAAAAAGAGTGACCAGGGATGACATTATCATAAGTGTGTTTTTATGGTCTCAAAAACTGGATAGGGGTTGGAACTAGATATAGAGACGAAATATCTTTTTGTCTCTGTATTCAGCTCCTAAACCACTGTGTGACGGTGAGTTTAATAGGTATTTAAAAATATATATATAATGTAAATAATGGTATGAAGTATATATAAATCTTTGAAAAATTGCAATTTTTCCCTCTGAGGAATTTTTTGATGAGGGGAAATAGGTATCGAATCGTGAAAGAAGGATGAATTGTATATTGCAATGTATCTGCCCCCTTATTGGTTGAATCCAGCTGAGACATTGTATGTATTTATGTCTATGAGTCTGTTTAGCTTTTGGTATAATAAAGGAATTTTTTTAAAAAAAGTTGGGGTTTATAATATATTTTTGAGATACAGTCTTATATACACCCAGTGCCGCAATGCAGCCGACCAATCACATTAAAGACAATAACCAGCATGTCATTATCATGATTGGCAGGCAATCCTAGCATGTTTAGTGGCTGAAAAAAAGATGCAAAACATGAGGGGAGGAAACTCAAGCATGACGCCTGAGTACCAGGATACTCAATCAAGTATGAAGCATCTCAGGCACCCTGATGCTTGATCACGTACCGAGCAGTGCCAACCACGCTTTCACGTCACTATTGTAAATCATTTTACTCAGGGAATATCTACAGTTCTACATAACTTAAGATATATTAGGGTTGAGTGAATTTCCCAAAATCAGATTATGGTAGTTTTGCTTATTTCAGGGGGAAATTCAATTTTTATTGGTTAGGGGATAAAAAAATCTTATACTAACCTCTCCTACACCCCATACTTGCCCTGGGTGAGGCCTCTTTAAGCTCTTTAAGCATGTTGCCCCTAATGTGACAGCTTGCGACCTAGTGAAGATAGGAAAGTAGTTTGGAGTAATGACAGCAGTGCCAGAATTTTTTTGTACCTTTTTTAAAAAATTATTAACATTAAACAGTTCAGAACGTTGTTGCAATTTCATAATCATGCATATTTTGAAGTTTTCTTGTACATGCGCTTTAAACAGCTGTAAAGTTTTTTATAATTTGTATTTTTAACTGTTTACCTCTATTAATCATGATACATGGGTCTTAATTTTAATCTACATATTATATGCCTTTTTTGCCGCTATTGGGGGAAAATATAAAGAAAAATAGGAAATATGTGCATATTAGTGATTAGTGAAACCATGGATATTCGGGTTCATCAAACCAGCACAGACTTGAAAAAAAATTGGGTTCAGCAGCCAAACTTGATCCTGAACTTAACCATGGACAACAAATCCCATTCAAGTCAGTGGGGAAGAGAAGTTCAAGGCTGCTGCAGTTAAAACCAGACGTTTACATACACTATCTAAAAAGACAAATATGCCTGTTTTTCTCACTATCTGACATGAAATCAGAATAAACTGGTCATTATGACCAAACAGTTCAATATTAGTTTTGTCAGACGAGAGCATGTCTCCAAAAATTAAGGTCTTTGTTCCTGTGCACATTTGCAAACATTAATGTCTTTTCTATGTTTCTTTTGGAGTAATGGCTTCTTCCTGGCAGAGTGGCCTTTCATCCCATGTTGATACTGTTCTTGTTTCACTGTGGATAATTACACAATCTAACCAGCTTCCACCAGCATCTTCACAAGGTCTTTTGCTTTTGTTCTTGGGTTGATATGCACATGTCTGACCAAAGTACATTCATCTCTGGTACACAAAACCCGTATCCTTTCTGAGCGCTATGATGGCTAGACATTCCCATCTTGTTTGTGCTTGCATATAATTGTTTGCACAATTCTCTTCCTGAGATCTTGGCTGATTTCTTTTGACTTTCCTATGATGCTACACAAAAAAGCAGTGTGTTTCAGGTGTGCATTAAAATATATCCACAGGTGTGTCTGTAATTAACTCAGATGTTGCCAATAAACCTAACAGAAGCTTCCAAAAACATGACATATGTTTAAAGCATAGTACTATTAGTGTACGTAAACTTTTGACTTTTGCCTTAAAACATTCTCTCTCTAATTATTCCGGCATTTAGGAAATATAAATAATTTTGATTCCTAATTTACCTAAAATGGGAAAGGTTATTCTGATTTCATGTCAGATAAAACCAGCAGATGTGTCTTTTTAGATAGTGTATGTAAACTTCTGGTTTCAACTCTATATGTGCCATGTGAACGGAGGATCACACTGCAGCCAGACTCTTTTCCGGGCCTACATACTAAGGTTCATCAATATTCACTGCTTCTCCCGCCTACCCTCTGTGCCATTATTTGTGATTGGTAGCAGACTGCTATACATACCCCCTAACCTTTGTCCGCATCTGTGATTGGTTGTAGTCATTTTGCTGTATGGTAGTGTAAAAGAAATAAATAATTAAAAAAGTTACATGGGCTCCCGCTAAATTTTGATAGCAAGCATGGGTAAAACAACAGCTACAGGCTGCAGTCCCAAACTGTGACTTTTACATTGGCTGTATATCAAAATAGAGGGGATCTGACAGCGTTTTTTTTTTTAATTATTTAATTAAATATTTTTAAAAAAGGCATAGGGTCTCCCCCATTTTAGGTAACCAGCCATGGTAAAGCAAACTAGTGGGAGCTGGTATTATCAGGATGGGAGGAGCCATGGATATTGGCTCCCACAGCCTAAAAATACCAGCCCACAGCTGTCTAGAATTGGTACATCAGATTAGATGTGCAAATCCCTTCGCTTTAGTAAATAAATAAAACACAAACCCCCAAAAATCCTTTATTTGAAATAAAATATGCACACCCTCTTTCATCCCTTAATTAACCCCCAAAATACCCTTGCAGATCTGACATAATCTATATGAAGCTCCATGATGATCCTCAGCTTTGCTACATCCAGAGGATGAAGAGGCAAAACATGTCCGCTCTCTGCAAGGTCCGGTGACCTGAGTTCATCACCTGCTCACAGGAAGGTCCCCCTCGGCTTAGAGTGTGCAGAGAGCAGACGTGTTTCCCTCTCTGCAGCCTCTGGATGCATTGGATTGTCGTGTGTCTTTCTATGGATTACTTAGATCAGCAAAGGTGTTTTGGGGATTAATAAAGGGGTGAAAGAGAGTGTGCTTATTTTATTTTAAATATAGGAATTTTTTGTTGCTTGGGTTTTATATGTTTTCACTTACAGAATTAGTAATGGTGGTGTCTCATGGATGCCTCCCATTACCAATCCAGGGCTTGATGGCAGTAGTGATTCTTTGACAAATCAAAGCTTAAATTAACTCCTTTTATTATTGTGATTGCCACTGCACCAGGTCAAACAGGATAAGTCAGGTAAAGCGCCATGATTATCACATCTAATTTGATGCGCCAATTCTGGGCAGCTGCAGGCTGGTATTTTTACCATATCCATGGTTCCTCTCCTCCTGATAATGCAAGCCCCCATCTGTCTGCTTTACCATGGCTGGTTATCAAAAATGTGAGGACCCTATGCCTTTTTTAAAAAAATATTTATCTCAATAATTAAACAAAAAAAAACCCCACAGGATCCCCTCTATTTTGATATCCAGCCACGGTTAAGCTCATTGGTTGGAGGCTGCAACCTGCAGCTTTTGATTAACCCACACTAGCTATCAAAATAGGGCGGGATCTCACAGTAATTTTTTTACAGTTATTTCCCTGGTCAATGATAGCCATGTCAATACGTGATATGGCTGTGATGGGGTTGGAAGTGCACACACCCAAAAGATTTGCTGATTGGCTGCTCTGCAACCTTTCAACAAGCTCTTTATTTGGATGACAAACCCAAATAGGAACCGGAAATACAAGTAAAATTCTTCGGGTCCAGGACATAACCACCTGGTGTTTAGTATGAATTTTACAGTTTTGGTTCACTCATCCCTATTAGTGTTGGAATAATATTCGAGTTCCCCCATTGACTTCCATTAAACTCAATACATGAGTCGAGAAATTCCGACGAGTACCGAGCACTAGTACCAAGCACCCAAGCATGGTAGTGCTCCCCTCAATCATCACTATTGTCTATGCTTCACATGTTTTATTTTTTTATTTTTATGATAAAATCCATTAGAAACATTTTAAATAGCTTTCCCTTTTCTGTAGGAAATATTTTTATATATTTAACATATCTTTTGATGGTGCAAGGCTAAATAAAATTATTCAGGCTGGCATGATCCCTTTTTTGTTTTTGTTATTGATGCTTTTTTTCTATATTTACATTTATTTAACATACTCCTTGGTGGGCATTTTAACATATTAATATAGAATATTCTTTTACTTATGATTTCTCCTGTATTTATGGCTTGTATATTAGCCCCAGTTAAAAGAGAATTTTAGCTTATAGCCTGCATAGCATAGCTGACGGTGTGTTCGAGCACCCAGCAGCTCCTGTTCCCTAAGTACAACCAGCTGTCACATGACTGTAGGGTCTGGAGAAGGATGCACTGTCAGTTCTTCCTAGTCTGTATACACAGTGCTTGTTTAAGGTTTGAAAAGGTAAACATGGTAAAAACAAAAAACTATTATCTAGTTTGTGAGTGTCACGAGTGTGTCGCATCCGCATGTTACATCTTGTATTGGAGTGGATTTACTTTCTTTTGATGCTGAAAGGGTTATTGAATTTTTCCCTGCTGGCTGAGATTACTCTTAGCCTTAATAACAACTGCAGCATTTTGTCATCATGCCCTTCGACTATATATACCCACTCCTAGTTTCCCTCCATGTCGGTGATAGATATTCTCTATACTGATCACGTTGAAGGATCTTGCCTTTACATAGCTGTGGTGTCATTTCAGTTGCAGCTATGAAGTTCCCTGTTGAATAAACCAGGGAGTGCTTTTAGATGTTTCTTTACCCACTTGTTTGTCATACCTTCCTTCTGTTGTTTTATTGTAGTAATAAGACTATTGTCCCACTGGCCAACACCCTAGTCAAGGTAAGTCCAGGGTCAGCAAGGGCTTAGGCACATGACGGCGCATGAGTGAAGCACCCATCTAAGGAAGTTAAGGAGTGCAGTAATCAGCCACAGGTGAGTGTGAGGTGGTGACATCTCTCCCCTCTTTCTTTTGCCATTGCCTTCTTTTACATCTCCCTTGGTTTTCCCTTTGCCTTTGTGTTGCACCTCATACCAGGCATTCACTTGCCCTGGCATGACAGCGAGGAAACAGCCGGTAAGTACAGAGGGACCAGATGTATAAAGTCTATGGCTGTCCACATGTAGTTAATATTTATAGTTATAATTGAACAAATTATTATTATTATTATTATTATTACTACAGTTGATAATAAGTATATAAAACTGAAAGCAGTAAAGAAAGGCAAGACAAAAGAGGTATTGGCTATAACAATTGTAATAGATCTATTTTTAACTGAATAGTTGCTACAAATTATGAATCAATTAACTAAACATTTGGCTGGAGCTCTACTGTTGCTGCCTGCTTTTGATTGGTCAGCATCAGAATAAAGAAGCACACGCCCCCAGGGAAATCTCTCTGGTAATGCCCACTTGGACTTTAAAGATATTGACGATTTGAAGTACACGCGCCCAGTGAAATCTCTCTGGTAATGCCCACTTGGACTTTATAGAAATTAAAAATTTAAGTGCCGAATACTTTTATTGTTAATATTTGCACAAAGAGAGATGAATTAAGTGAACAAAAAAATACACAGCAACATTTTATTCTACTCTAGCACATGAAATTGTGTGTCAAATTCAATCTTAAAATTATGGTAAAAGGTCTTCTTTAAAGGGAACCGGTCACCAGTTTTTTGCCCTTTAAGCTGCAGCCACCACCACTGGGCTCTTCTATACAGCATAAAAGAGCCCAGACTGCTGTGTAGAACATAAAAAAAACTTTATAATACTGACCTAAACTGGTCGCTGGGGTGGATGTGGCTCAAATGGGTGTCTTCGTCCTCTGGTGCTGGTGCCCCCTCTTTCAACCATCTTCGTCCTCCTTCTGAAGCCTGTCTACATGACGCGTCTACATCATACACACTCGCCGGTCCCGTGCATGCGCACTACAATGCTTTGATTTGCCCTGCTCAGGGCAGATCAAAGTGCGCCTGCTCAGGACCTGAATGCCGGCGAGTGTGGATGATGTAGGATGCGTCATGCACCACAGCTTCAGAAGAAGGACGACAAAGATGGCCGAAAGAGGAGGCGCTGGCACCGAAGAACGAACACGCCCATTTGACCCACATCCACTGCAGTGAGCGGCTTAGGTAAATATTATGAAGTATTTTTTTTTACATTCTACACAGCGGTCTTGGCTCTTATATACAGCATGTTAGAATGCTGTATATAAGAGCCCACTGTTGGTGGCCACAGCTTATAGGGCAAAAAAATGGTGACAGCTTCCCTTTAAGCAGTGAAAAAAAGATTTTCACACTTAATCAGTGAGTAGGCATATATTATGGGAATATTTTCCTTCTTTCTTGATCAGCTAAAAAGTACCATTTATTTATTTGTAAAAGCAAATGCTGGAAGGAAACATTATTTTTATGTCCACTTTGACAATAATAATTATTATTTTCATTCCTATAATAATAATAATATTTTTTTATTATACTGGTAAAGACTTCTTCTATTTGCATCTTTTATCAATTTATCCACGATCTATTTTTTAACATTAAACTCAAAACTTCATGAATAACTCTAAAAACAGATCATGACGGAAAGGACAGGTGTTGTTTTTTTACTTTCTACAAAAATGCCATATGTGCAACATCCTACATTTTAGAAAAATCTTATGGGGGTGAGGGAGTTAAAATTTATAGGAAAAAAATACTATAAACACAATCTCAGTGGGGAACATTTAAATATATTGTTTCGTGGACAAATTGTCAAATATGATTCTTTTTCCTAAAAATCTGTAGGAAAAATTGGGTTCAGTTAATGAGAATTGTTTACAAATATGTTTAATAACAGGTTTGACTTGGCGTATAATATGTTTCACCTACTGTGAATACAGAGATTTACTTTTTCCTTTTTGAGTACCAGCAAACATCTGACTGCTGTATTTTTGGAAACTAAAAAATGATCAAAGAGAACTGAAATGTTTCAAAAACCTCACAACTGCACTACATCTAAAACCATCCATAAGACCTCCTTCACATGTCAGTGATTCTGGAAAGTATTTACTGTTTTTATACGTACCAGAATCACGGAAATATGCAGACCCATTAAAAGCAATTGATTTGTGCACACAGCAGTGATTTCTCACTGACCTTGTTTCCGTGTGGCATACACACGTGTCCATGTGTTCAACATGGAGACAAGTCTGTTTTTCTCTGGCATCACACAGACCTCACAGTGGTGTGATCTGTGTAATATGTACCAGAAAAAACATGTATCTTTGATATAAAATGATTTTTATACTCACCTGTCTCCAGCAATGCTGTCTCCGGCCACTGCTGTCTCCTGCTTCAGGCCGGCTAATTGTGCTCCTGAATATTCACTGCGCCGTGACCCAGGAGTAAAAGCAGCAGTGAGATAGCAGCGGCCGGAGATTACAGTGTGGGAGACATCAGCACCATGGACAGCAGGAGCGTGGACAGGTGAGTATAAATGCCTGATCTCCGTGTACTATCACATACAGCAAACAGAGATCACACATGTGCCCAAATAACGGTACACAGAGGGCCATATGCATCTTTAACATGTCAGTGAAAATCGTGTGTATTTTTCACTGATGTGTGAAAGAGGCCTAATATGAATTACAAAAACAATGCGGGTCTAAGCTTCTAAACTAAAATCATACCTTTGGATCCCTATAGGATTTAAGTAACTACAGTATTTCTAATATACTTAGAACAAGTTATGAATAGGGACCTATACCGAAATTCTTAGTTGCAGAAGTGAACATTATTTCAATTAAAAGAAGAGATTTTTAAAGAAAGTAACTGAAAGACAATTCAATCAGGCATATCCTGTACTATGGATTATGTGACTCAGAGCATGTCACTTGAGTGCAGAAACAATGTACTCTCAAATGTCAAAGATTGTCCTGAGATCAACTAATTATTTCAGTTGTTGTCAAGTTTTAGGCAAGTTCTTTTGCTGCACTTTTATCTTTTTGACATTTTCTTCCAACTGACCAAAACTGATTGGGTAAAGGGTGTATACATTGATAGCAACTTGCATCAATATAACCAATGTGATTCTATATTTAAAATATAAAGCTGAGTGTGCGTGTGTGTGTGTGTGTGTGTGTGTGTGTATGTCCGTTAAAGGAATCTGCACCGTCGCATTTACAATCACGAAATTTTGCACAGACACCTCATGTGACCCAAGGAACATCATAGACTATGTTTTGATGGGAAAATGTAACCCCGTGCTTTACAGTTACTCGCCAAAAAACCTGCCACCATTAAAGTCAATGTAGCTGGGAGCTACAGGTCATTAAAAGGAGCTGTGATTGGTTGCTATTGACAAGAAAGGACATTCTGTTGGGAATGTCAGTTATGCTTTTGCTACTGTGAGGTTCCCTCTTGTGGCCAGGAATGGTTTAGACAGAGACCAGGTGTGCTGGAGCAATGGGCGTTTCCATTGCTAACTCTCTGCCTATTTAAACCTTGGTCTGCTAGCAGTCTGAGCCGGTTGTCATTTGTTCTTTAGTTTACCAGCCTTCTCATCTTGCACCAGACCACATCTACCCCAGATAAGTGCTTTGTGCTTTCTTATGTTGTTTTGTTCTTTTTGCTTTTATCTTGGTTTGTCATTTACTGTGGTTATTGTCAGTTTATTTGCATGCAGGAATCTTCCCTCTCTGTTGCTTAGCTGGGAAGCTCCCTGCAGCTATGTTTAGAGTTTTGCTCCTATAAGTCCATGTGTTTGTTGCTTCTTGAATTTGTAATTGTTCCTGCTTTCTGTTCATTGGTTTGACAAGAGCGCCTGATATAGGACGGAGTTCAGATTGTGCGATCTGAGGGCTTTTTGTACTATCAGGTATTTGGATTTTTGTAGGGTTTTTCTCTGGCCACCATCAGCCCCTTTCCTATCCTTTCCTATTTAGTTAATGGGGCTTCACCTTTGCTAATCCTATCATCCATCTGTGTATTGTATTTTCCTATATCACCATAGTCTTTGAATGTGATGATGGCGGCCAGATTAGTTGCCAATGTTCTTGTCACCTCTTTTGTTAATAATCTATTGTGATCTTCCATGGCTCCGGATCATAACAACATT
This sequence comes from Anomaloglossus baeobatrachus, assembly GCF_048569485.1. Classification (NCBI taxonomy): domain Eukaryota; kingdom Metazoa; phylum Chordata; class Amphibia; order Anura; family Aromobatidae; genus Anomaloglossus; species Anomaloglossus baeobatrachus. Next base: position 64,597,929 of record NC_134355.1, on the reverse strand, counting down.
CATAGTATAAGAAGCTTATGTGTGAAGTAATATGATGTCGGTGGAGAGACAAACGCAGACAGAGACAGACTGAGAGACAGACAGAGAGAGACAGACAGACAGGCATAGATAGAGAAAGAGGCAGACAGGGAAAGAGACAGACAGACAGAGGCAGACAGGGAAAGAGACAGAGACAGACAGACAGGGAAAGACACAGACAGAGAGACAGAGGCAGACAGGGAAAGACACAGAGACAAACAGACAGAGACAAAAGGCAGACAGGCAGAGAAAGACATACAGGTAAAGAGAAAGAAAGGGAAAGGGACAGAGAGACAGACAGGGGAAAGAGACAGACAGGGAAAGAGACAGACAGAGACAGACAAGGAAAGAGACAGACAGAGGCAGACAGGGAAAGAGACACACAGAGAGAGAGAGACAAACAGACAGAGACAGACAGACAGGGAAAGACACAGACAGAGAGACAGAGGCAGACAGGGAAAGACACAGAGACAAACAGACAGAAACAAAAGGCAGACAGGCAGAGAAAGACATACAGGTAAAGAGAAAGAAAGGGAAAGGGACAGAGAGACAGAGGCAGACAGGGAAAGAGACAGAGACAGACAGACAGGGAAAGACACAGACAGAGAGACAGAGGCAGACAGGGAAAGACACAGAGACAAACAGACAGAGACAAAAGGCAGACAGGCAGAGAAAGACATACAGGTAAAGAGAAAGAAAGGGAAAGGGACAGAGAGACAGACAGGGGAAAGAGACAGACAGGGAAAGAGACAGACAGAGACAGACAAGGAAAGAGACAGACAGAGACAGGGAAAGAGACAGACAGGGAAAGAGACAGACAGAGGCAGACAGGGAAAGAGACACAGAGAGAGAGAGAGAGACAAACAGACAGAGACAGACAGAGACAGAGAGACAGATAGAGACAGACAGACAAAAACAGAGACAGACAAACAGACAGAGATAAAGAAATATACAGACAATGAAAGATACAGACACCGAGACAGACACACAGAGACAGACAGAGGTATATAGAGACAGAAGAGACAGACAGACAGAGAGACTGATACAGAGACAAACAGAGAGATAGACAGATAAACATTGACAGACACTGATAGAGACAGAGACAGACAGACAGACACACAGAGACAGACACAGACACACACAGATAGACAGACATAGACAGATAGGGAAAGAGACAGACAGACAAATAGAGAGAGACAGAGAGACACAGACAGACAGAGAGAGAGACAAACAGAGAGAGACAGACAGACAGATAGAGAGTGACAGACAGAGGCAGACAAAGAGATACAGAGACAGACAGGGAAAGAGACAGACAGAGAGACAGACAGGTAAAGGGACAGACAGAGAGATAGACAAATAGACAGAGACAGACAGAGATAGACAGAGAGAGACAGACAAAAACAGAGAGACAGACAGATAGACAGATAGAGAGAGACAGACACAGACAGACAAAGAGATACAGAAACAGACAGGGAAAGAGACAGACAGAGAGACAGACAAAAGCAGACAGGGAAAGAGACAGACAGGGAGAGACAGAGAGACAGACAGAGACAGACAAAGAGATACACAGACAGACAGGGAAAGATACAGACAGACAGAGTGACAGACAGAAGCAGACAGGGAAGGAAAGAAACAGACAGAGGCTGACAGGCCAAGAGAGAGAGACAGATGAGAGTCAGACAGAGAGAGAGAGAGAGAGAGACAGACAGAGGCTGGGAGAGAGACATAGTAACAGTTACTATCCCAGGCAACACCAGATTCTACAGCTAGTTTTAAATATTGTTTAACTATTTTAAATATTTAGATGAAAAACGTATGCAAATGGATATTATTTAAACTATCAGTTTTCTAATTGGTTTAGATCAATTGAGGATGAAGTGCCACGTCCATTTGGACTGTCCCTGTCTGACCTAGAAATAGTGACAACTAAACCATAGTTTCTGTTTTTTTTTGTGGTATTGGCAAGGCAGATGCGATATGCTGGGGTTTAAGATATGCAAGTCAGGTGAACAGAGTATGTCGTATGATGTATGTGCCTGACTGGTGAGACACACTGCAATGTATATGCACCTGTCTACTAATGCTGATTACAATATGCACACCTGCTTCTTTCCTCATTGCTTCAGCACACAAGGAGGAATCACCTCCATGTCATGTCCATTTAAATCCACTGAATTGCCAAATATCTTTTCATGTGACTGTACAGTACTGTTTGGCTGCACCACAGGGTTCAGTAGGGAAGAAGCTCCATTTGATTTTGGGAGCACAGATTTTCCTATAATAGTTTACTGACTCAATTTACAGAGCCCCTAAGTGTCAGAACAGAAGAAATCCCCCTCAAGTGACCAAATTTTGGAAATTCTAGCCCTCTGAGAATTCATCTGTGGGTGTAGTGATGATTTAGGGGTACTTTGCATACTACGACATCGCAACTGCGATGTTGGTGGGGTCAAATCGAAAGTGACGCATATCCGGCGTCGTTGTCGACATCGGAGTATGTGAATCCTTTTTACTACGATTAACGAGCACAAAAGTGTCTAAATTGTATGATCTGTGTAGTGTCGGGCATTTCCATAATGTCGCTGCAGTGACAGGTACGATGTTGTTCCTCGTTCCTGCGGCAGCACACATCACTGTGTATGAAGCCGCAGGAGCGAAGAACATCTCCTTACCTGCGTCCCGGCTGTAATGAGGAAGGAAGGAGGTGGGCGGGATGTTTACGTCCCGCTCATCTCCGCCCCTCTGCTTCTATTGGCCGCCTGCCGTGTGATGTTGCTGTGACGACGCACCGGCCAGAGCGACGTCACAGGGCAGGTAAGAGCATGTGAAGCTGCCGTAGCGATAATTTTCGCTACGGCAGCTATCACAAGATATCGCATGTGCGACGGGGGTGGGGACTATAGCGCTCGGCATCGCTACAATCAGCTTGGGATGTCATAGTGTGCAAAGTACCCCTTAGTCTCTGGAAAACACCCATGGTGTCAAATGCAGTGAATGATGCAGAACTAAAATTGCAAATAAGTCCTTGCTGTTCCCAGTACATGTAAGGGCCTGTACATTGTGCCCAGCTCATGCGTCCGTAAACCTGCACACCGGACATTTAACACTTCACCCCCGGGGCGATTTTTCATTTCTCTGTTTTGTTTTTTTTTTGCTCCCCTTCTTCCGAGAGCCGTAACCTTTTTATTTTTCCATCAATCTTGCCATATGAGGGCTTGTTTTTTGCGGGACGAGCTATACAGTTAAATGAAACCATGAGTTTTACCATATAGTGTACTGGAAAACAGCAAAAAAATTTCAAGTGCGGAAAAACTGCAAAAAAATTGTGAACGCACAATAATTTTTGGGATATTTTATTCACCATGTTCACTATATAATAAAACTGTGGTATTGGTATAATGTCTCACATCTTCCCTCACATCTCCTTCAGGCTCTCTCCCCAGCTGTCACTACCTATCTAACCAAAATGTTTAACCTCTCTCTATCATTAGGTATCTATCCTTCATAATTTAAACATGCCATCATAACCCCTCTACTTAAAAAACCTTCCCTCAATCAGAACTGTGCCGTTAACTACAGACCAGTCTCTAACCTTCCCTTTATCTCTAAGCTCCTGGAACGCTTGGTCCACTCTCGGCTAATCCGCTATTTATCTGAAAACTCACTTCTTGATCCCTCTCAATCTGGTTTCCACTCTTTGCACTCCACCGAAACGGCCCTCACCAAAGTCTCAAATGATCTATTAACAGGAAAATCAAAAGGCCACTATTCCCTATTGTTTCTCTTGGATCTCTCAGCTGCTTTTGACACTATGGATCACCAATTTCTCCTCACCATGCTCCGCTCTATTGGCCTCAAGGACACCGCTCTCGCCTGGTTTTCCTCCTATCTCTCCAACCGCTTCTTCACTGTTTCCTTTGCTGGCTTTTACTCCACTCCTCCTCCCCTCACCTTCGGGGTTCCTCAAGGCTCAGTCTGACTTACAGACGAAACGGCCGTCGTCCTTTGGAGGGACTCGCATCCAAGCCACCCCCCGCAATTTTATCTGCACCGATGAAAAGAACGTTTGAATAAAAAAGAATTTGTTTGGCATAGCAGCTGTTTGCAGTCGATTATTCATCTCCCTGTTGTCAGATCTACAAGTGTGCTTCACCTTTTGTGTCCCCCTTTTTCCCCATAGATTGTAAGCTTTGGAGCAGGGCCCTCATTCCTACTGTAGCTGTTGAATTATGTACTATTTTGGTTTGTTTTTGTCTATACAACCCCCCACCGGATTGTAAAGTGCTGCGGAATATGTTGGCGCTATATAAATAAACATTATTATTAGTGATGAGCGAGTACTAAAAAGCTCGGGTGCTCGAAGCTCGGGCCGAGCCTCCCAAGATACTCGTGTACTCGGCCCGAGCAACGAGCCCAATGTTATCCTATGGGAGACCCGAGTATTTTTGTGAAATGACCCCCCGGCAGCATGGAGAAACCCTAAAAATGTCACAAAAGTCTCAGAAGAGTGCTCAAATGACATGGCAACAGCATGGGGAAGACCCCTTGAAGCATTTATCACTCAAAAGTCACAGCTGTGAACAATTTTGTCTGCGTTTCACGCCATTTTTACGGACTCACCAGAAAACCTTCCAAAATGACCCCAAAATGATTTTTCATGGCAGAAATGTTAAGGGCACATACCCAATAGTGAGATAGAGCTGGTGTATGTTACTTTTTGAGATTAATACATGAAAGATTTTACGTGAAAACATTGTGTGGCACTCCGATGTCCCTGAGAAGAGACGTACATGAAGGCCTCTTGAGTCTAATGTGCCCATTTTGAGGAAGTGAGTCTTTGTAGTATTTTCCTTTGCCAGGGCAGTCCAAAATTGTGAGGTTCACCAATGCCCCTGCATACAGACGTGCATGAGGGCCTGTAAACCTGAAGTGCCCATTGTAAGGAAGTGGGTCTATTTCAGTATAGCCCTTTGCCAGGGCAGCCAAAAATTGGGAGGCTCCACATTGTCCCTGGATAGAGACGTGCATGATGGCCTGTAAACCTGAAGTGCCCATTGTAAGGAAGTGGGTCTATTTTAGTATAGCCCTTTGCCAGGGCAGCCAAAAATTGGAAGGCTCCACATTGTCCCTGGATAGAGACGTGCATGATGGCCTGTAAACCTGAAGTGCCCATTGTAAGGAAGTGGGTCTATTTTAGTATAGCCCTTTGCCAGGGCAGCCAAAAATTGGGAGGCTCCACATTGTCCCTGGATAGAGACGTGCATGATGGCCTGTAAACCTGAAGTGCCCATTGTAAGGAAGTGGGTCTATTTTAGTATAGCCCTTTGCCAGGGCAGCCAAAAATTGGGAGGCTCCACATTGTCCCTGGATAGAGACGTGCATGATGGCCTGTAAACCTGAAGTGCCCATTGTAAGGAAGTGGGTCTATTTCAGTATAGCCCTTTGCCAGGGCAGCCAAAAATTGGGAGGCTCCACATTGTCCCTGGATAGAGACGTGCATGATGGCCTGTAAACCTGAAGTGCCCATTGTAAGGAAGTGGGTCTATTTTAGTATAGCCCTTTGCCAGGGCAGCCAAAAATTGGGAGGCTCCACATTGTCCCTGGATAGAGACGTGCATGATGGCCTGTAAACCTGAAGTGCCCATTGTAAGGAAGTGGGTCTATTTTAGTATAGCCCTTTGCCAGGGCAGCCAAAAATTGGGAGGCTCCACATTGTCCCTGGATAGAGACGTGCATGATGGCCTGTAAACCTGAAGTGCCCATTGTAAGGAAGTGGGTCTATTTTATTATAGCCCTTTGCCAGGGCAGCCAAAAATTGGGAGGCTCCACGTTGTCCCTGGATAGAGACGTGCATGAGGGCCTCAAAACATTAAGTGTCCATTTTAAGGAAGTGGGTGTATTATAGTATAGCCCTTAGGCAGGGCAGCCAAAAATTGGGAGGCTCCACGTTGTCCCTGGGTAGAGACGTGCATGAGGGCCTCAAAACATTAAGTGTCAATTTTAAGGAAGTGGGTGTATTATAGTATAGCCCTTAGGCAGGGCAGCCAAAAATTGGGAGGCTCCACGTTGTCCCTGGGTAGAGACGTGCATGAGGGCCTCAAAACATTAAGTGTCCATTTTAAGGAAGTGGGTGTATTATAGTATAGCCCTTAGGCAGGGCAGCCAAAAATTGGGAGGCTCCACGTTGTCCCTGGGTAGAGACGTGCATGAGGGCCTCAAAACATTAAGTGTCCATTTTAAGGAAGTGGGTGTATTATAGTATAGCCCTTAGGCAGGGCAGCCAAAAATTGGGAGGCTCCACGTTGTCCCTGGGTAGAGACGTGCATGAGGGCCTCAAAACATTAAGTGTCCATTTTAAGGAAGTGGGTGTATTATAGTATAGCCCTTAGGCAGGGCAGCCAAAAATTGGGAGGCTCCATGTTGTCCCTGGGTAGAGACGTGCATGAGGGCCTCAAAACATTGTTCCCATTGCAAAGGAGCGGGTCTCCTGTCGTTGTAATGTCCATTCTGCAAAGAATGGGCGAAAAAATTTACCACTGGGGGTATACCTGAAACAAAGGCCTAAGTATTGCAATTTGTAACGGTCATCATCATGGTGGCGCATGAGGAGAAGGAGGAGCAGTCCAGCGATTATCCAAAGTCCAGAAGTGTGTACCCATGGGTGAGTGGAGGTACATGGCAAACTTTAAATTCCGCTCTCATTTGCTGGTGGTGTGGTGAAGTCTGGCCCAATCCAACCCTTGTTCATCTTGATCAGAGTCAGCCTGTCAGCATTTTCAGTTGACAGGCGGGTGCGTTTATCTGTAATGATTCCACCTGCGGCACTAAAAACACGCTCTGACAAAACGCTAGCAGCAGGGCAGGCCAGGACTTCCAAGGCGTAGAGAGCCAATTCATGCCACGTGTCCAGCTTGAATACCCAATAATTGTAAGGCACAGAGGAATGTCGGAGTACAGTTGTTCGATCTGCAAGGTACTCCTTCAGCATCTGGGCAAACTTAGGATTTCTTGTGGCACTACCCCGCACCTCAGGGGCTGTGGTACGTGAGGGGCTGAGAAAACTGTCCCACATCCTAAAGACTGTTCCCCTACCTCTGGCGGATTGGACTTGTGCCTCTCTCGGCTGTACGCCTCGGTTGTCCACTGATTCCTGACCTATGCCGCTAGCGTTTTGTGAGGGGAATGCTTTGCCTACTTCCGTGACTATGGCCTTCCGGAACTGCTGCATTTTGGTTGACCTCTCCTCCACGGGAATAAGAGACAAAAAGTTCTCCTTGTAGCGTGGGTCTAACAGTGTTACCAACCAGTAATGATTGTCGGCCAAGATGTTCTTAACGCGAGGGTCACGAGACAGGCAGCTTACCATAAAGTCAGCCATGTGCGCCAGACTCTTAACAGCCAGGACTTCAGTAGCCTGACCAACAAGATGACTGAACATGCTGTCCTCCTCCTCCTCCTCCTCCTCCTCATCTACCCTGTCCTCTGGCCAGCCACGCTGAACCGAGGATATGACTGGTGTGCATGTCATATCCTCAATTTGGCCGGAGAGTTGCTCCATGTCTTCATCCTCCTCCTCGTCATAGTCCTCCACTGCACGTTGTGATGAGACGAGGCTGGGCTGTGTGTTATCACCCACACCCACTACTGTTTCTTGCTGCAACTCATCGCGCTCCGCCTGCAATGCATCATGTTTGTTTTTCAGCAGAGACCGTTTTAGAAGGCAGAGTAGCGGTATGGTGACGCTAATAATGGCGTCATCACCACTCACCATCTTGGTGGAGTCCTCAAAGTTTTGGAGGATGGTACATAGGTCTGACATCCATCTCCACTCCTCAGGTGTTATGTGTGGAGTTTGACCCATTTCCCGACGGCTTAGGTGATGCAGGTACTCAACAACTGCCCTCTTCTGCTAACATATCCTGACCAACATGTGCAGAGTTGAATTCCAACGCGTGGGGACATCACACACCAGTCTGTGAGCCGGAAGATGCAAACGGCGCTGAAAGCCGGCAAGGCCGGCTGAAGCAGTAGGTGACTTTCGAAAATGTGCAGACAGGCGGCGAACTTTTACCAGCAGATCAGACAGCTCTGGGTATGACTTTATAAACCGCTGAACCACGAGGTTGAGCACATGGGCCACGCATGGAACATGTGTCAGCTGGCCTCGCCTCAAAGCCGCCACCAGGTTCTGGCCATTGTCACACACGACCTTTCCTGGCTTTAGGTTCAGAGGTGTGAGCCAGTGATCTGCCTGCTGTTTCAGAGCTGTCCACAGCTCTTCTGCATTGTGGGGTTTGTCACCTATGCAGATTAGCTTTAGCACAGCCTGTTGCCGCTTCGCCGAGGCAGTGCTGCAGTGCTTCCAGCTTGTGACTGGTGTGGAGGGCACAGTGGATGAGGATGCGCAGGAGGAGGAGGAGGCTGAAGAGCATGACATTCCGGAGCTGTAGAGTGTGGGTGAAACACTGACTGAGGTAGGGCCTGCAAACCTTGGTGTGGGAAGGACGTGTTCCGTCCCTCGCTCAGACTGGGTCCCAGCTTCCACAATATTAACCCAGTGTGCCGTCAACGAGATGTAGCGGCCTTGCCCACAAGCACTTGTCCACGTGTCTGTGGTTAGGTGGACCTTGGGTGAAACAGCGTTGTTCAGGGCACGTGTGATGTTTTGTGACACGTGGTTATGCAACGCGGGGACGGCACACCGGGAGAAATAGTGGCGGCTGGGGACCGAGTAACGTGGGACAGCTGCCGCCATCAGGTCACGGAATGCTTCTGTCTCCACCAGCCTAAAAGGCAACATTTCCAGCGCAAGCAGTCGCGAAATGTTAGCATTTAGAACTGTGGCATGTGGGGTGTTGGCAGTGTATTTGCGCCTGCGTTCAAAGGTTTGCTGAATGGATAACTGAACGCTGCGCTGGGACAAGGACGTGCTTGATGATGGTGTTCTTTCTGCGTAGGCAACTGCAGGTGCAGGAGTGGAGGAGGCTTGTTCGCAGGCAGCATGGACAGAGGATTGGCTCGCATGCACAACCAGCGAAGACGTAGCAGTGACATCAGAAAGCACTGCTCCTCGACTCTGTTGTACTTCCCACAAAGTCGGGTGCTTGGCTGACATGTGCCTGATCATGCTGGTGGTGGTCAGGCTGCTAGTTTTGGTACCCCTGCTGATGCTGGCACGGCAGGTGTTGCAAATGGCCTTTTTTGAATCATCTGGATCCAACTTAAAAAACTGCCAGACTCGGGAAGACCTAACATTTGTACAGGCACCTTGTGTCGTCGTGTTGTTCCGGGGAACGGTTGCCTGACTTCTGCCTGGGGCCACCACCCTGCTTCTTACTGCCTGTTGTGATGCTACGCCTCCCTCCCCCTGTGCACTGCTGTCCTCGCTCTGCATATCCTCCTGCCAGGTTGGGTCAGTTACTGGATCATCCACCACGTCGTCTTCCTCTTCCGCACCCTGCTCCTCCTCCTGACTTCCTGACAATTGTGTCTCATCATCGTCCACCACTTGTTGAGACACGTTGCCAACTTCGTGAGAACGTGGCTGCTCAAATATTTGGCCATCTGTACAGACGATCTCCTCATGACCCACTTCAATATGAGCTGGCGAGAGGCCAGAATGTGTGAATGGAAACGTGAACAGCTCTTCCGAGTGTCCAAGTGTGGGATCATTAATGTCCGAGGAGGACGTGTACTCAGCCTGGTGGTAGGAAGGAGGATCAGGTTCAGAAATGTGCGGTGCAGTATCACGGCTACTGACACTTGACCGTGTGGAAGACAGAGTGTTTGTGGTGGTGCCAATCTGACTGGAAGCATTATCTGCTATCCAACTAACAACCTGTTGACACTGGTCTTGGTTCAAGAGCGGTGTACTGCTGCGGTCCCCAAGAATTTGGGACAGGACGTGCGAGCGACTAGATGTGGCCCTTTGTTGTGGCGAAATTAGAGCTTGCCCACGACCTCGGCCTCTGCCTGCACCACCATCACGTCCACTTCCTTGTTCCTTGCCAATGCCCTTGCGCATTTTGCAATGCTGTGCACTGCTGACGTGTATATTCACTACTTGTGCGTTATATCAAAGTTTCTGGAAATTGCACACAAGTGCACCTGTACGCTGCCACCAACAGGCACACACGTGCGGTTTTAAAAACCAAGCACGGACGCAATAAGAACCTAACAGGTTTTTTTGGGGAGCGACAATTACAGACAAGTCAGACACTATCTGGACTGTTTTACACTGTGTACACCAGCCCCAGATATGATGAAGGCTGGTATACGGTCACCACTACCCTGCCTGCCTGCCTGCCTGTATACTGGTACAATAGTCCTGACAAGGACTCTTTTGGTCACTAGCCTGTATTCAGACCTGGCTATACCCTGCCTGTATATAGCAACAATAGTCCTGAGAAGGACTCTGCTACTGTACTCCGACCTGGCTATACCCTGCCTGCCTGTATACAACTAGAATAGTCCTGAGAAGGACTTTTGGTCACACTGTTTGCAGCCCTGCAACTGAAAAAGCTATAAAGGGCCGCAAAGCTTTCCCTGAATCAGCGACACTCTCCCTGCACTGACAGTCTGGATAGCTGTGAGCAGAGCACAGCGAGCCGGCCGATATAAAGGCTCGGTCACGCTGTGCAGGCCGGCCAATCACTGCAATTCCACAACTAACAGGGCTGTGGCATTGCAGTGGTCTGCCAGCCAATCCCTGCATGAGGGCTGGCTCTCAAAAGAGCGCCAACATGCAGAAATGAAGACCACGAGTACAGCACGAGTATCGCGAGATTACTCGGTCCCCGCCGAGCAGCCCGAGTACAGCGATACTCGTGCGAGTACCGAGTAGTTACAAGCATGCTCGCTCTTCACTAATTATTATTATTATTATTATTATTATTATGTCTCAGGTCGGTATGAGTTTGTAGACACTAAACATGTATAGGTTTACTTTTATCTAATGGGTTAAAAAAAATTCACAAGTTTGTCCAAAAAAATAGGTGCACTTTTAGCGCCATATTCCGAAACCCGTAGTGTTCTCATTTTTCGGAATCTATGGCTCAGTTCTGGCTTATTTTTTGTGTGTCGAGCTGACATTTTTAATGGTACCATTTTTGCTCAGATGCTACGTTTTGATTAAATATTATTGTAGTTTGTGCAAAATTTGCAGTGACCAAAAAACGTAATTTTGGCGTTTGGAATTTTTTTGCCGCTACGCCATTTTCTGATCAGATTAATTACTTTTATATTTTGATAGATTGGGCATTTCTGAATGCAGCAATAGCAAATATGTGTATATTTTTTATTTTTTAACCCTTTAATTTTCAAGGGGTCGAATGGGGGGTGATTTGAATTTTTTTAATTTTTTTTAAACTTTTTTTCCTTTTTTTTTATTTTACTAGGTCCCCTAGGGGATATAACGATCAGTAGTCTGATTGCTCTTCCATTTCTCCAGATCTCAGCTGTGTAGCTTTACTGTCACACACTGCCCTCTGCCGGCAGTGAGAGAAAGTGACTCATGATAGCTACAGGAGTCATCACATGACCCTGTGCTACCATGGCAACCTCCGGATGTCACGTGATCACGTCACGTTACTTCTGATGAGGGTGGGTAAGTTATGCTAATACCTGCGTGCTGATATATCTCGCTGTCAGATTTTGGCAGCGAGATGTAAGGGGTTAATAGGCAATTCCACTCGCGCCTGGCAGGCAGACATCTCAGCTGCTTAAATCAGCTGAGATGTGCGCGGATCGCTGCGGACTGCCAACGGCAACCCGCGGGGATTAATCTCACATGATCCATGACGTACCCAGTACATCATGTGTCGAAGAGAGGTTAAGCGGGTTATCTTCACTATAACAATGCCAAGCATGTGTATGCTAACTGTGATTTAGGCGCATTGTGGGGCTTAGAAGAGAGGGGGGCATTTGGATTTGGGAGTGGAGATTTTGCTGAATTTCTTTTTTTAACGGGGGCCATAGAGTTTTTTGAGAGCCTTTGTGCTACCAGTAATGTGGAAGCCCCCTATATGTCCATTAATTGATGACAGACCTGAGTGGGGACTTTTTTGTGGGTTTAGTTGAATGCTATTTGGTGGCGATTTTGTTACAGAACATTTTGAATCAGTTCACATTTATCTTGTGCTCTATGCTGAGCGCTTACATTGGGCATTCCATCTACATCACCTCAATATGGTATAATGCACAGCCCATAGTCCTTCATATAGTATAATACACAACCTATATTTATTCATTTATATAGTATAATGCCCAGCCCATTTCTTCACATAGTATAATGCACCACCCAGATTTCTTCACATAGTATAATGCACAGCCCTTAGTCCTTCATATAGTATAAAACACAACCTATATTTATTCATATAGTATAATGCCTAGCCCATAGTCCTCCATATAGTATAATGCACCACCCACATTTCTTCACATAGTATAATGCACAGCCCTTAGTCCTCCAAATGGTATAATGCACAGTCCATGGCCATCCATGTAGTTTCATGTTCACAGTATAATTACTGATTTAAAAAAAATAAATAAATAATACTCTCGTATCGTCGGTCCCCCAACTATTTGGCATAATATTCATCTATCCAAGTAGGTATATTTGGAAAAACATACTAGAAATAAGACTACACTATGCATGGAGAATTTCATAGAGACTTTTGACTTTTGGTGGTAAAATGAATTTAATCACAACTTGCAATAATTTCATCACTTTCAAACATTTCGTTTGACTGAGTGTGCTCTCACAGCTTAAAACGGTGGTCCAAAATATAAATTAATTTTCATCCTAAATCCCTATCTATTTAATGCAATAATTGAAACTATTTTCTAATATACTTGCAATAAAGATTCTGTATCCTTCCCTAACTACCCTATCTAACTGCTTTTATTTTTTTCTACATCCCTTTTGATGACACTTTGAGAATCCCAAGGCACCTTCATATCAGACACTAGGCTAGTCCCTGTAGATGTGTACTGGGCAATATGCATAATGACAGTGTGCTGTCTCGCTGGCTCAGATCAGCAGTAATGGAGCTGGCAAGTGAGCACAGCATGAGTGCATAATGTCAGAATTCCCAACATGTAGAGACCAGCGCCACCCCCACAAGTGACCTTACTGCATTTAAATGTTCCTGGTAATTGTTGAAAATTCTTTCACATCAGCTTGGAGGATTCTTAGCCAAATCAGCTTTAACTCCATAGGTTTCTCCGATAAACTGCTCACTTCCAGTTCTTCCACATAATTTCTATAGGAGGGTAAAAACTTTGATTTGACCAAGACAAAACTTCAACTTTATTTTTCATTAATAATTATTTTGTAGAACGAGCCGTGTGCTTTTGGTTGGTGTCTTACTGCACGACTCATATTATCAAGAGATTTAGCTCAAGGACCGATGTCCTGACATTTTCCTTTTGAATTTGCTGATAAAATTTAAGCTTAATTTTAGAGATAAGCACATTTTTCAAAGTTCTGTTCACCAATCTTTGGCAAACTTCCCAATGTTCGCCGATCGTTTCGTCAAAGATTTTCAAACCACAATGGATTCAATGGGAGGCCAAATTTAAAGCAGAGAAATCACCTTTGGGGGGCGGGGGGGGTTTGAAAAACTTCCAAAACAACAAAAATATGTTTTGCAGTGAAGCCCCACTGTTGTGGCACAGCCATTCGCTTCCTAGGCTATTGACAGAAGAGATATTGAGGTGGATAAGAGACAGGTGTAGGGCTGGTGCTCTCATATCTCTGCCAATGTAAAAAGCATAATATGTTATTAGAAAAGCATTTTGGAAGCCAAACATAGCCAATCATTACTGTTTTTTCACAAAAATGCTCGGGTATACAAACTGAAACCGGATAGGGAAATGCTTGTACCAAATTTGAAATTGGCTAACGTGAACCGAATAAGTTCGCCCATCTCTACTTTATTGTTGTATCATTGTTAGCAAGTCGTTCTGGTCAAGTAGTAGCCAAAACTTGATACTACCTCCACTGTGTTTCACAGATGGTATTAGGTTTTTATACTGTAATGCAATGTTTTTCTTTCTTCAAACATAACAATTCTCATTTAGCTCAAAAAGGTGTTTTTGGTTTTATCCATCCACAAAAAAAATTGTTCTAATAGCCTTGCAGTCTGTCTAGGGAATCTTTAACACCAATATTTGTTTTGAATTTCTCCTTACAATGCACACTATTGTCCTAATGTGCCTCTAATGGTGGAATCATGAAAAATAACCAACTAATATGAGAGAGGCCTTTAGTTGCTTAGAGGTTACCTTGGGTTTCTTAGGTTTGTGAGCTTGTAGAATATCATAATCCATGCTCTTAAAATGATCTTTAATGTTTGACCTCTCCTGGGGACAATAATAATTGGTTATGAATTTCATGTATTTGTACACAATCTTTCCCACTGTATATTAGTGATGTCCAAACTATTTAGAGATATTTTTGCATCCTTTTCCAACCAGATGAGCATCAACCACTGTTCTGAAGTTCTCATAAATCTCCTTTGTCTAGTCTATGATAAATTTTCAGAAACATGTAATGTAAAGATCAGACTTTGATCAATCCCTGCTCTTTAAATAAAATGTGTCACTCACTCAAACCTGATTGTCATTCTTTTAAAAAAATCAGACTCTAGAAATAATAATAATTTTTATTAATGCAGTACTTTACAATTCAACTCTAATTTTAGCCTCAAATTGTCTGCAAATTCTAAATGTTTACATATTTGTGCCACTCACAGTCATGAAACTAATATTTTTGATTTAACGACCACCGATACGCCTTTTAACAGCGAAAAATTAGGGTACTTCTTCCAAACCGCCGCTTTTTAACGGCGGTCGGAAAAAAGGGTCTAGCGCCCCCCCCAGAGTCGGAAAATTTCCGGGGTCTCAGCTGCCGGGGGTAGCTGAGACCCTGGAGATCATGATTCGGGCCAGTTTTTCCGGTCCCCGCTCACGTGATCACCGGTACACACCGTTTACCGATGATCACCTTACAGTAAATGACCGCGCCGGTAAAAAATCATTTATCTCCCATCTGGCATAAACAAACATGTCAGATGGGAGATAAATCTCATCCCCGGTCCTCTCCGGCCCCCCGGTGTCGCCAAAGTGTCCCCCCCGACCCCCCCGAACCCCACTTCGTCCCGAAAATCCAACATGGCGGCGCGCACACCAGCGTGCACAGCAGCGCGCCGGCCGCATTTCCCCCTTTCCTCTGGTTTCTGTCGCATGTGCTATGACACATATGACAGAAAACTGCTCCCCAGGCCCTGCCAGGTCACCCCCTATTCCCACCCCGGTGTTCCCCGGTGTCCCCCGTACCTCTCTCAGCTCTGATCCCCCGCGGCCCCCTCCTCCTTCACAGTTAACGCCGGTCACAGGTGCAGATCGCGGCTGTCAGCTCAGCTTCCTGGTTTGCTTTCAGAGACACTGGCTGCTGCTCGCACTCTGCAGCTGTGACCCGGGGAGGGTGGGTGCAAATTCTTTGCACCCACTCTCCTCACATGGAGGGTCTGTACTCCTAGAAAATGGGGGATATGTTTCCTGAACGTGCCCCCCATATTCTAGAAGGTCCAGAATCGCCGCGGGACTTTCCCACTGGACCCGATTTTTTTTCTTTTCTTTTCAATAAATTGGTGAAAGAGGAATGTTTTTGGGGAGTGTTTTTTCAAATAAATTTTTTTTTTGTTGTCAATTTTTTTTTTTATTACTGTCAATTAGTTATGTCTGGTATCAAATAGACGCCGTGACATAACTAATTGCTGGGCTTGATGCCAGGTGACATTACACATCTGGTATCAACCCCATTTATTACCCTGTTTGTCACCGCACCAGGGCAACGGGATGAGTTGGGGCGAAGCGCCAGGATTGGCACATCTAATGGATGCGCCACTTCTGGGGCGGCTGCGGCCTGCTATTTTTAGGCTGGGAAGAGTCCAATAACCATGGCTCTTCCCACCCTGAGAATACCAGACCCCAGCTGTCAGCTTCACCTTGGCTGGTGATCTAATTTGGGGGGACCCTACGTTTGTTTTGTTTTTTAATTATTTATTTATAGATAATTAAAAAAAAAAAACACCTTGGGGAGCCCTCCAAATTGATCACCATCTAAGATGAAGCTGTCAGCTGTGATTTGCAGGCTACAGCTGTCTGCTTTACCCTAGCTGGCTATCAAAAATAGGGGGGACCCCACGTCATTTATTTTAATTATTTTTTTTCTTTTTGGGCTAAATACAAGGCTAGGCACCCTTTAGTGTCACATGAAAGGCACTAAAGGGCACCAGCTTAGTATATGCAGGGGGTGGGACGTTATATTTGTTTGACATCTATCCATTCATCCATTGTAGCATTTTAGGCTATGTGCCCACAATCAGGGTTTGCAGCATTTTGGGCACAGAGTGTTTTCCCTGCGTCCATAATGCTGCGTTGTGCAGTAGAAGCACAGTGGAAGGATTTTTAGAAATCTCATGCCCACTGTGCTTTTCTCCGCAGCATAAACCGACCTGTGGCACAGCCTCCCGAGCCTCAGCAGGTCAATTTATGCTGCGGAGATGAGTGTTCTCTACAGGTAGAATAGAACTAAAGTCCACAGCAGCCTGAACCCAAATCCTGGGCATGGGCATCTGCGTTCTCCCGTGGACAACACTCAGATCTCTGCAGGAAGGCTCACACTGGGTACTAGGTGCCGTGTTGCTGGATCATGGCCACATAGCCTAACAGTGAGAATATTGTTGCTACAGCAACATTTTTATGAAGTACATGTGGATTCAAAATGCTTACTATACTCCTGAATAAAATCCTTGAGGGGTCCAGTTTCCAAAATGGGGTCACTTGTGGGGGGTTTCTAATGTATTGGTACCCAAGAGGCCCTGCTAATGTGACATGGTGCGCACAATTTATTTCAACTTTTCCAAAATTCAAATGGTGCTCCTTCCATTCCAAGCCCTCCCATTTATCCAAACAGAGGTTTTTGGCCACATATGGGGTATCCCTGCACTCACAAGAAATTGGATAACAACCTGTGGGGTCCACATTTTGTTGTTGCCTCTTGAAAAAGTGAGAAATGTGATGCTAAAGAAACATTTCTGTGAAAAAAATGAAAATTTTCAATATGGCAACCTAAGCTTATCAAATTCTGTGAAGTATTTGTGGATTCAAAATGCTCAATACACACCTAGATAAAAGCCTTGAGGTGTCTTGTTTCCAGAATGGGGTCACTTGTGTGGGACCTCCACTGTTTAGGCATCTTAGGGGCTTTCCAAATGCAACATAGCGTCCACTAATTATTCCAGCCAACTGTTCAGTCAAATGGCACTTTTTCCCTTCCGAGCCCTGCTGTGCACCCAAACAGTTGATTTCCACCACACATAAGGTATCAGCATACTCAGGAGAAATTGCACAATAAATTGTATGCTGCTTTTTTTCCTTTTACTCTTGTTAAAAAAAAAATATGTGGTTGAAGTAACAATTTTGTGGTAAAAATGTATTTTTTTTATTTTCAAATTTCAACATTATAAACTTCTGTAAAGCACCTGGGGGTTCAGGGTACTCACCAAACATCTAGATAAATTCCTTGAGGGGTCTATTTTCCAGAATGGGGTCACTTGTGGGGGACCTCCACTGCTTAGGCACCTCAGGGGCTCTCCTAATGCAACATGGTGTCCGCTATTAATTCCAGCCAATTTTGCAGTCAAATTGCACTCCTTCCCTTCCAAGACCTGCCATGTGCCCAAACAGTTGATCTCCACCACATATAAGATATCACCAAACTCAGGAGAAATTGCACAATAAATTTCATGGTGATTTTTTTCCTGTTACCCTTGTGAAATTAAAAGCTACCTGGTTGAAGTAACAATTTTGTGGTAAAATTTTATTTTTTTATTTTCATGGCTCAACGTTATAAACTTCTTTGAAGCACCTGGGGGTTCAGGGTACTCACCAAACATCTAGATAAATTCCTTGAGAAGCCTAGTTTCCAATATGGGGTCACTTGTGGTGTTTTTTTGCTGTTTACGTACCTTAGGGGTCCTCCAAATGCGATATGGTGCCCGCTATCTTTTTCAGCCAAAATTCCTTTTTAAAATTCAAATATTGCTCCTTTCGTTCCAAGCCCTCCTATTTGTCCATACAAAGGTTTCAGACCATATGTGAGGTATCACCGCACTGATAAAAAAGTGGGTAACAAATATTTGGGTCAAATTTTTGGAATTACCTCTTGAAAAAGTGAGAGAATTGATGCTAAAGCAACATTTTTGAGAAAAAAAATGACAATTTTCAATATGACAATGTAACGTTATCAACATCTGTGAAGTACCTGTGGGTCCAAAATGCTCACTATACCCCTCGATAGAAGCCTTAAGAGGTCTAGTTTCCAAAATGGGGTCACTTGAGGGGGGTTCCTGCTGTTTAGGTACCTTAGGGGATCTGTAAATGCAACATGGTGCCCGCAATCTGTTTCAGCCAACTTTGCTTTCCTAAATTCAAATATTGCTCCTTTCGTTTCAAGCCCTCCCATTTACCCAAACAAAGGTTTCTGACCACATGTGGGGTATTAGCGCGCTCATAAGAAAGTGGGTAACAAAGTGTGAGGTCCAATTTTTGGTGTTACCGCTTGAAAAAGTAAGAAAATTAGTGCTAAAGCAACATTTTTAGGTAAAATGTTAATTTTTATTTTTTTTCATTCCACCTTTCTTTAGTTCCTGTGAAGCACCTGAAGGGTTAATAAACTTCTTGGATGTGGTTTTGAGTACTTTGAGGGGTGCAGGTTTTATAATG
Organism: Anomaloglossus baeobatrachus; assembly: GCF_048569485.1. Lineage (NCBI taxonomy): Eukaryota > Metazoa > Chordata > Amphibia > Anura > Aromobatidae > Anomaloglossus > Anomaloglossus baeobatrachus. The sequence continues at coordinate 64,579,122 of NC_134355.1, read as the reverse complement.
GTGTCACTTTTGGGTATTTTCTGTCACCTAGGCCTCTCAAAGTCACTTCAAATGGGATGTGGTCCCTAAAAAAATGGTTTTGTAAATTTTGTTGAAAAAATGGGAAATTGCTGATGAACTTTGAACCCCTCTAACTTCCTAATCCCAAAAAATGTTGTTTCAAAAATTGCGCTGATCTAAAGTAGACATGTGGGAAATGTTATTTATTAACTATTTTGTGTGACATAACTCTCTGGTTTATGGGCATAAAAATTAAAAGTTTGAAAATTGCAAAATTTTTAATTTTGTTTGTCAAATTTCAGATTTTTTCACAAATAATATAAAAAAATCATCCTACGTTTACCTCTAACATGAAGCCCAATATGTCACGAAAAAACAATCTCAGAATCACCAGGATCCATTGAAGCGTTCCAGAGTTATAGCCTTATAAATTGACACTGGTCAAAATTGCAAAAAATGGCCTGGGCATTAAGTACAAAACTGGCTTCGTCCTTAAGGGGTTAATTGTTTGCTTCTCTTTATCTACTTTTAGGGCTTCTGTGAAAATCTGATATAATTGTCAAGTCTAAATTTTGCACAAATATTAATATTTCTGAATGGTTCACAATCTTTCAAGCACCACTGACCTACACATTTTTTTTACATATATACTTATGTGGCATCCTGTGCCTGAGTCACCACAAGGAATGGCTGTGTATTTCTCTATGTATAACATGTACAGTTAGGTCCAGAAATATTTGGACAGTGACACAATTTTCGCGAGTTGGGCTCTGCATGCCACCACATTGGATTTGAAATGAAACCTCTACAACAGAATTCAAGTGCAGATTGTAACGTTTAATTTGAAGGTTTGAACACAAATATCTGATAGAAATTGTAGGAACTGTACACATTTCTTTACAAACACTCCACATTTTAGGAGGTCAAAAGTAATTGGACAAATAAACCAAACCCAAACAAAATATTTTTATTTTCAATAATTTGTTGCGAATCCTTTGGAGGCAATCACTGCCTTAAGTCTGGAACCCATGGACATCACCAAACGCTGGGTTTCCTCCTTCTTAATGCTTTGCCAGGCCTTTACAGCCGCAGCCTTCAGGTCTTGCTTGTTTGTGGGTCTTTCCGTCTTAAGTCTGGATTTGAGCAAGTGAAATGCATGCTCAATTGGGTTAAGATCTGGTGATTGACTTGGCCATTGCAGAATGTTCCACTTTTTTGCACTCATGAACTCCTGGGTAGCTTTGGCTGTATGCTTGGGGTCATTGTCCATCTGTACTATGAAGCGCCGTCCGATCAACTTTGCGGCATTTGGCTGAATCTGGGCTGAAAGTATATCCCGGTACACTTCAGAATTCATCCGGCTACTCTTGTCTGCTGTTATGTCATCAATAAACACAAGTGACCCAGTGCCATTGAAAGCCATGCATGCCCATGCCATCACGTTGCCTCCACCATGTTTTACAGAGGATATGGTGTGCCTTGGATCATGTGCCGTTCCCTTTCTTCTCCAAACTTTTTTCTTCCCATCATTCTGGTACAGGTTGATCTTTGTCTCATCTGTCCATAGAATACTTTTCCAGAACTGAGCTGGCTTCATGAGGTGTTTTTCAGCAAATTTAACTCTGGCCTGTCTATTTTTGGAATTAATGAATGGTTTGCATCTAGATGTGAACCCTTTGTATTTACTTTCATGGAGTCTTCTCTTTACTGTTGACTTAGAGACAGATACACCTACTTCACTGAGAGTGTTCTGGACTTCAGTTGATGTTGTGAACGGGTTCTTCTTCCCCAAAGAAAGTATGCGGTGATCATCCACCACTGTTGTCATCCGTGGACGCCCAGGCCTTTTTGAGTTCCCAAGCTCACCAGTCAATTCCTTTTTTCTCAGAATGTACCCGACTGTTGATTTTGCTACTCCAAGCATGTCTGCTATCTCTCTGATGGATTTTTTCTTTTTTATCAGCCTCAGGATGTTCTGCTTCACCTCAATTGAGAGTTCCTTAGACCGCATGTTGTCTGGTCACAGCAACAGCTTCCAAATGCAAGACCACACACCTGTAATCAACCCCAGACCTTTTAACTACTTCATTGATTACAGGTTAATGAGGGAGACGCCTTCAGAGTTAATTGCAGCCCTTAGAGTCCCTTGTCCAATTACTTTTGGTCCCTTGAAAAAGAGGAGGCTATGCATTACAGAGCTATGATTCCTAAACCCTTTCTCCGATTTGGATATGAAAACTCTCATATTGCAGCTGGGAGTGTGCACTTTCAGCCCATATTATATATATAATTGTATATCTGAACATGTTTTTGTAAACAACTAAAATAACAAAACTTGTGTCACTGTCCAAATATTTCTGGACCTAACTGTATTGCCAGCTTTAATAAGATTTGGTTTTCTTTGCTATCCATTACATGCAACCAAATGCAAACACTCTCTTACTGGGGCTGTTCACAAAGCTTATGTGCGCACCCTAGAAATAGAAAGGGGAGGAGCTTAGGTGTGTGGTTATATTTTGAGAGGGACAGCAAATGGTGCTTTACACGCTGCAACATCGCTAGCGATAGTTAGCAATGTCGTGCGCGATATCACCCGCCCCCGTCGTTCGTGCGACCTTTGGTGATCGCTGCCGTAGCGAACATTATCGCTACGGCAGCGTCACATGCGCATACCTTTACAGCGACGTCGCTGTGACCGCCAAACAATCCCTCCTTCAAGGGGGAGGTGCATTTGGCATCATAGCGACGTCACTGCGGCGTCACTAAGCGGCCGCCCAATAGCAGAGGAGGGGAGGAGATGAGCGGCTGGAACATGCCGCCCACCTCCTTCCTCATTGCCGGTGGACGGCAGGTAAGGAGATGTTCGTTGTTCCTGCGGTATCACACGTAGCCATGTGTGGTGCCGAAGGAAGGACGAACAACCTCGCTACTGACCAGACAATGATTTTTGGTAAATGAACGACGTGTTTTACATACCATTGATTTTTAACTCTTTTGCGATCGTTCAAGGTCGCTCCTAGGTGTCACACACTGCGATGTCGCTAACGACGCCGGAGGTGCGTCACAAACACCGTGAACCCGACGATATGTCGTTAGTGATGTCAAAGAGTGTAAATGGCCCTTTAGAGTCAGTGTGAGGTGACGTGAGGAGTGTAATATGGAAACAGTCCTGTCCTGAGGTAACTGTTAAAACCTCTGAAGGGGCCAGCTATACATTGGCAGGGTATCAGTCCCTAGGCCACCTGGACTTTCAAGGTCAGTAGCAAACTGAGACACTGTGATTAGCCTTTTTACAAGGAGCAGTGAAATTGCCTAGAAGCTCAGTGATGTGATTGAGTCTGGAAACTTCTAGAAGAAATAGAGAGTTTTCCTTCATGATTCAAGTCACCTGCTTGATGGAAGGGATTAAAGATCCAGAGTTTACTTGTCTTGAAAATCCCAGGATTTCAAGTCACCTATTCCCAGTGAGGGAAGTAGTAGCAGGAGGAATACACTACCACCACACAACGGAGATAGCAAACTCTCATTTGGGCAGGTCAGACCACCATCATTGTGAATGCTGTAAGGAATGTTCCGGACAGTTCTGCAGAGCTTCAGTAACAGATAAAATCTCCCTGTCCTGTCTCTGGCTGAATTATTCTCTGCTGCACAATCCCTACCTCATCTCCAGGAGCCAGCTCTAGTTGAGGGGGCAAGAGGCCAACCCTTTGGCACTGTGCATCACCACCTAACTCCTGGGGACCTTCAGCAATGCCCGGCTGTCACGTCACCACCAAAGCCCGCTACTGCGACTTCTGTTTCGATCACCAGGCGACCCCGTGTTCCCGCTGTGGACAGTGTTGGTGATGGGAGAGGAGTCAGTGCCAGTGGCTCTGGTGGGCACAGTCTCCGCTCATCCACTAAGCTGGATTTCCCTGGGGCCTGCAGTGCCACTGGCTGACTGTAGGTGGCGTGTGTCTTCCAGCTTATGTTATCACCATTCAGCTACAGCCAATGGGAAGACACCACACCCTTCTAATTCCCCCTCCTGTCTGCTAGTCATTGCCAGAGATAGTTTTTCAATTCCTACTTCCTGGTTCCCACTTTGTTCAGTATAGTGATTCCTGTGTTTTGACCTCTGACCGTTCTCTGACTACCCTCCTGCCTGCTGTTTTTGTACCTTGCTGCCAGATCCGGATTTGACCTTTGCCTGATTTCCTGACTACGCCATAGTATGCTGATTTTGTCCCTGTTTTGCATCTCCTGGTTTGACCCTGCCGGACTACTGCTCTCATCTGGACTGCACAAGTAGTGATATCCAGGACCCTGTGTAATTTCAAATCCCTATATAGGGGTTAAAGATTTCGGGGTTCTCGGGGTCCTGATTTGTGAGCGGCTTTCCTCTAGCCTGTCCGTTATAGCCAGTCTGAAGTCTGTGGTTCTAGGCAGGCGTTACACTGGCCATTCCAAAGCCGAACATCCCAACTGGAGTCACAAACTCTTTATTTATTTATTTATTTGTTTAGTTATTTATTCATTTACTTTATTTTATCTTCTTTCTCCCTTTTTAAATATTATTTTTAACCCCCATCACAAAGTCTATCGCTCGTGCCTGGTACAGCCAAATCTCCACTTGGACCCACAACCGTGACATCAGAGGTCTACCGGGGGCAGCACACTTACTGTACTTATGCAATTGAATGTTGCAAAATTTGCTGAAAACACAGTGACAGTTAAAATTATTAATTTGACCTACAGTATAAGAATTTTTTAGATGGGTCAACCTACTGCAAATAAAATTCTTAGTTATATGATATCATGTCTGTAACTACCATTACTATTGTTTATGTGAGGAAAAGCCAAAGAGGCCAACGGAGTACCCAAGGGTAACCAAAATTACAAATTGAGGGTAGAGGAAGATTTCGGAATGTATGTAGTTTGCAAGGTTTTTATTCCTTAGCAGTTAGTGATCAAAGATTGTATATTTCAGGCAGCTCCTTAAATGCGTTCCTTATGTCATAGCCTTTGATTTATACTTCAGCTCTCTGCAGCTATATTATAGGTTGTTGGCGATTCTTTTACCAATTTTGAACCCTTGATATTTTTCCTTCCCGCTTGCTGTGTTCTATGTGTAGCATGGGTTCAGCATGGCTTCTTTGGTTTTACACTTAGTGTTCATTGTACCGAATACTAAATCTTAAATAGTGAAAATTATACTGAGTATAAGCGGGAAATGAATTATCTGTAATTGCTGGTCTATAAAATGGCTGCTATTATGTGAAAGTCTGGTATTTTGATGTGGCTACCTATTTAAAAATTAATAACTTTAATTGTTGTTTAAGGACCATTGCCTTCTGGATAAAAACAAGCTTTAATTCACGGATTATTACATTATCAACATAATTCTCTCCATTCTTCGCGCTATATCATCACAATTAAAAGCAGAGTTTATTCAGTATTTGCATAATGTTATTAATTCTAGTCAATGTGTTTTTTCTTTAGCAAAAATGACATATTTCAGAATTAGCTTTTTAATTATTTGATTTAGGAATAGCTGATAGGATGAAAAATATGTTTCAGTAAAGACAAAAGTAATTGTGAGCAAAAAAATAAATAAATTGACAAATTGGAATACTAAAGAAGGGAAGAGGTCACAAGGTTCCTTGCATTAGTATTGAGATTGATGAATGCATGTGCAGTGGGAGGCATAGGGTGGGAGAGCTGGGGATTCAGCACTCGACAGTGGTAATAAGAAAATGATTTAAGGAATATATGGACTACCGATTGTCTGTCCGCTGTCTCCAACATCATGTCTTCCCTCTATCTAAACCTGAACCTATCAAAAACTGAACTTCTCCTGTTTCCTCCCTCTCCTAACCTTCCAAAACCCAATATTACCATTTGTGTGTGTGGCTCTACCATTACGCCCCAGCAGCACACCCCCTGTCTTGGGGTTATATTTGTCTCCAATCTCTCCTTCACTCCCCACATTCGTTCACTTGCGCGTTCTTGTCAATTCCACCTCAAAAACATCTCTAGAATTCGACCTTTTCTTACCGTTGACTCTGCAAAAACTCTTACTGTTGCTCTCATTCATTCTCGCCTGGATTATTGTAATTCTTTACTAATTGGTCTCCCTGTTACTAAACTCTCCCCTCTCCAATCCATTCTGAATGCCGCAGCCAGGATCATTTTCCTCTACAGCCGCTTCACTGATGCCTCTGCTCTGTTCCAGTCATTGCACTGGTTGCCTATACGCTACAGAATCCAACATAAACTTATCACTCTCACTCACAAAGCTCCTCATTGTTCCTCACCACCTTACATATTCTCCCTCATCTCTGTCTGTCACCCCACCTGTGCCCTCCGCTCTGTTAATGACCTAAGACTATAAATAAATCAAATGGAATGAAACCGGTTTAAATGCCGCACTAGAAACCACAGATGCTGTAGATAAAAAGATTTTCTTTATTTCATAATTCTACGCGTTTCAAAGGCATCTCCGCCTCCTTCTTCAGGAACAAAAATCATGATTTTGTTCCTGAAGAAGGAGGCGGAGATGCCTTTGAAACGCGTAGAATTATGAAATAAAGAAAATCTTTTTATCTACAGCATCTGTGGTTTCTAGTGCGACATTTAAACCGGTTTCATTCCATTTGATTTATTTATTAACTGCTCCCCGGGGCCGCTGCTAAACCACTATAATCACTCACATGCGACCATAGGGTATTGTGACTGGCACAATCCTACCAGGTGAGTGTGTCTGTTTCTGTCTCTCTACCCTCATACCGGGTAAGACCCTATTGCGCTTTTTTCCCCTACAGCTTTTCAATGACCTAAGACTGACATTCTCAATAATTCGAACCCCCCACTCCCGTCTTCAAGATTTCTCACGAGCTGCTCCTATGCTCTGGAACACACTACCAAGAGCAATCCGATTAATTCCCAACATCCACACCTTTAAGCGGGCCCTAAAAACGCATTTCTTTAGACTAGCCTATAACCTCCCTGCCCTAATCTAATCTAGTCCCTTTCTACCCTTCATAACAAAAAATGTACTTTGTATAAATTCTGGCCGATGACAGGTTCATGCAGCTGGTGTTAAATCATTAGCTAAACCATATATAACGAGCTTTTCTCTTCTCCATTCACCTTTTGTGCCTCCCCTTCCTCCTCATAAACTGTAAGCTTACGAGCAGGGCCCTCACTCCTCCTGGTATTTTAATTTTGTTATTTTGTATTGTCTCAAATTGTCTGTACATGTCCCCTCTGAATTGTAAAGCGCTGCGGAATATGTTGGCGCTATAGAAATAAAACTTTATTATTATAGGAGTGGAAGGATGGGGAGGTGAGTGGTGAGGTCAGTATAAGTATTTATTTGGCTAAGTAAGCATGGAGGCAACTTGCAAAATATCCACATTTTGGTGAATACAAATAACACCAAGAGGTGCAGGTACACAGAGAGATGTAGAGCTCATAGGTGTAATGTGGGGTCTGCCCAGTAGATGTCACCAGTATCTAGACGGGGAAGTAGCAAAATGGTCGAACATGCCAAGAGTCAGAGCTGGGAGGTCAGGTCAGTGCAAAGGGGTTAGAGGAGCCAAAGTCACATAGAAGCTTGAAGTCGCTGAAAAAGAAGCACATTAAAGGTCATGGAGTGGCCTAGTCATCATCATCAACTGCAAAAAACGTCTGCCTGCTGTGCTTGCCAACAAGAGTTTTGCCATCAAGTATTAAGTCTTGTTTGCCAGAGGGATCAAATACTTATTTCTTTGTCGCTCCATTGGGAGACCCAGACAATTGGGTGTATAGCTTCTGCCTCCGGAGGCCACACAAAGTATTACACTTTAAAAAGTGTAACCCCTCCCCTCTGCCTATACACCCTCCCGTGCATCACGGGCTCCTCAGTTTTATGCTTTGTGTGGAAGAAGGCACACATCCACTCATGAATCTCAGATTAGTTATATCGGTTGGAAGAAAAGTGGGCCCCCACGGGGCCCCCGGCATGTTCCCTTCTCACCCCACTATGTCGGCGGTGCTGTTAAGGTTGAGGTACCCATTGCGGGTACAAAGGCCGGAGCCTCATGCCGTCTCCTTCACCATCCCTTAGAGGCTCTGGGAGAAGTGGGATCCTGAGCGGTCATCCATCCACTGGGACCGTGCTCCCTCCGCAGCCCCTGAGGGAATCTGTCGGACAGGAGTTTATTTATCCTCAGGGACCGGGCCCTGCATCACTAAGGTACTCTGTATCCCCATGGGGGATGTGCATGGAGCGCCTTTATCCCGGACGCTGCAGCAGCTGCTTATTTGTGACGGCCGGCGGACTTCCGCCCCGACCGCGCCTGTTTGTCGGCCGCGGTCTTAAATTTAGTCCCCGGCTTCAATTGCGGCCTAGTAGCAAAACTCCCGCCCCCGGGCCTGGCTATCAGGGGTAAGGGCGGGACTGCCGACCTGACGTCGGCTGTGAGGGCTGGAGCATCCTGTATGTTTCCTCCCCCCTCACTGATCACTGTGGGGACTCCAGATTCCCGCACTTTTTCTAACGCCGCCCACGGCTCCACTCCTCCCCTGAGAGCTCCGGCAGCCATTTCTTTGGCATTCTGCCTGTGAAGGATTTCCTGGAAAAAGCTCTGCAACGCTGGGACACCTAAGGCAGGGAATCTGGAGGACACACACTCCGCTTTTTAGCGGTCGGTAAGCCACACCGGTCACCCGGTGCTGGTCCCCTTAGGGTGACGGATTAGATACTATATATATATTTATATATTTCTGTTCGGCCGGGCTGTATACCCTTCCCATATACCCTCAGTGATCACTCTCCTAGGAGACAATAGCATGTCGTCCACAAGGAGCAAGGGTGCCAAGGCACAGGGTTATTTTGCGACCTGTACCTCTTGTGCGGCTTAGTTACCTGCGGGTTCCACCTACCCTCACTGTGAGCAATGCTCAACCCCTGTTTTGCTTCCTCATCCTGAGCCTCGGTCACTAGTGGGCCCCTCGGCTCAGGTAGAACCCCTTGCTCCCCCTGTTCCAGGCGGCAGGGACAGAGTTTGCAGTTTTTTGCTGAAAAACTCTCTGAGTCACTCTCACAATCCATGGCTCAGTCTATGGACAAATGGTCTGCCAAGCTGCTTGAAGCTTTACAGTCCAGACCGGTCCTTACACAAGCCCCGGGCCCTGTTGGATCTTCACCTCCAGGCCCCTCTCTGTCCGCGCCGCAGCACGTTCCCAGGGGGGGCCCTAGGTCTCACGTGGAGGACTCCGGCCCGGACCACAGTCCCAGACCGGCTAAGCGGGCCCGCTGGGAATTTTCCCCGACTTCTTCACGCTGCTCGGGTTCCCAGCGTGAGGACTCTCTGGAGGACGTGGCGGACGTCGCAGTTCAGGGCTCTGACACTGACGTTGCTCTCAATCTTGATACACCTGAAGGGGACGCCATAGTAAATGACCTTATCTCATCCATCAACCAGGTGTTAGATATCTCTCCCCCGCCGCCACCGGTAGAGGGGTCGACTTCTCAGCAGGAGAAACACCAGTTTCGGTTCCCTAAACGTACACGGAGTGCGCTTTTCGATCACTCTAACTTCAGAGATGCTGTCCAGAAGCCCAGAACGGTTCCGGACAAGCACTTTACTAAGCGCCTTACTGACACACGTTACCCCTTCCCCTCTGACGTGGTTAAGGGTTGGGCTCAATGTCCCAAGGTGGATCCCCCAGTCTCTAGATTGGCGGCTAGATCTGTGGTATCGGTTGCAGATGGATCATCGCTAAAGGATGCCACTGACAGGCAGATAGAGCTCCTGGTAAAGTCCATCTATGAAGCCACGGGCGCGTCTTTTGCCCCGGCCTGTGCAGCCGTGTGGGCACTCAAGCTATCTCAGCTTGTCTGACTGAGATTAATGCGGTCACACGTAATTCTGCTCCGCAGGTTGCGTCTTTGACTTCTCAGGCATCAGCTTTTCTTCCTACGCCATGAACGCAGTTTTAGACTCTGCTAACCGTACAGCGGTGGCATCCGCTAACTCTGTGGCAGTCCGCAGGGCCATGTGGCTGCGCGAATGGAAGGCAGACTCTGCTTCCAAGAGGTTCTTTAGCGAGCCGATGCACTTTTTCAGGCGGTGAACGCTCTGAAGACAGAAGGAGTTGTGATCCCTGTTCCCCTCCAGGAACATGGTCGCGGCTTTTACTCCAACTTGTTTGTGGTGCCAAAGAAGGACGGCTCGTTCCGTCCCGTTCTGGACCTCAAACTGCTCAACAGACATGTGAGCACCAGACGGTTTCGGATGGAGTCTCTCCGCTCTGTCATCGCTTCGATGTCACAAGGAGACTTCCTAGCATCAATCGACATCAAGGATGCTTATCTCCATGTGCCGATCGCACATCAACGCTTTTTGCGTTTCGCCATCGGGGACGAACACCTTCAGTTCGTGGCATTGCCTTTCGGCCTGGCGACAGCCCCACGGGTGTTCACCAAGGTCATGGCATCTGTTGTGGCGGTCCTACACTCTCAGGGCCACTTGGTGATTCCCTACTTAGACGATCTTCTGGTCAGGGCACCCTCTCAGATGGCGTGTCAAAACAGCCTTTCCGTCGCTCTGGCGACTCTCCAGCAGTTCGGGTGGATCATCAACTTCCCAAAACCCAAGTTGACACCGACCCAATCACTGACGTACCTTGGGATGGAGTTTCATACTCAGTCAGCAGTAGTCATGCTACCGCTGGACAAGCAGCTTTTGCTGCAGGCAGGGGTGCAATCTCTTCTTCGGGGTCAGTCACACCCCTTGAAGCGCCTCATGCACTTCCTGGGGAAGATGGTGGCAGCGATGGAGGCAGTGCCCTTCGCGCAATTCCATCTACGGCCACTCCAGTGGGACATTCTCCGCAAATGGGACAGGAGGTCGACTTCACTCGACAGGAACGTCTCTCTTTCCCTTGCAACCAAGACGTCACTTCAGTGGTGGCTCCTTCCCAACTCTCTATCGCAGGGAAAATCCTTCCTACCCCCCACCTGGGCTGTGGTCACGACGAACGCGAGCCTGTCAGGGTGGGGGGCGGTTTTTCTCCATCACAGGGCTCAGGGAACCTGGACTCCGATAGAGTCATCCCTTCAGATCAATATTCTGGAGATAAGGGCAGTGTATCTAGCCCTATTGGCCTTTCATCGGTGGCTGGAGGGCAGGCAGATCCGGATCCAGTCGGACAACGCCACTGCCGTCGCATACATCAACCACCAAGGCGGCACTCGCAGTCGTCAAGCCTTCCAGGAAGTCCGACAAATTCTGCAGTGGGTGGAAGCCACAGCTTCCACCATCTCCGCAGTTCACATCCCGGGCGTAGAAAACTGGGAAGCAGATTTTCTCAGCCGACAGGGCATGGACGCAGGGGAATGGTCTCTTCACCCAGACGTGTTTCGAGAGATCTGTCGCCGCTGGGGAACGCCGGACGTCGATCTCATGGCGTCACGGCACAACAACAAAGTCCCGGCATTCATGGCCCAGTCTCAAGATCACAGAGCTCTGGCGGCGGACGCATTAGTTCAGGATTGGTTGCAGTTTCGACTGCCCTATGTATTTCCTCCTCTGGCGATGCTGCCCAGAGTGCTGCGCAAGATCAGGTCCGACTGTCGTCGCGCCATTCTCGTCGCCCCAGATTGGCCGAGGCGGTCGTGGTACTCGGATCTGTGGCATCTCACGGTGGGTCAACCGTGGGCGCTCCCAGACCGCCCAGACTTGCTGTCTCAAGGGCCGTTTTTCCATCTGAATTCTGCGGCCCTCAACTTGACTGTGTGGCCATTGAGTCCTGGCTCCTAGCGTCCTCAGGGTTATCTCAAGATGTCATTGCCACCATGAGACAGGCCAGGAAACCAATGTCCGCCAAGATCTATCACAGGTCTTGGAGGATCTTCTTATCCTGGTGCTCTGATAAGGGTTTTTTCTCCCTGGCCCTTTGCCTTACCCACTTTTCTTTCATTCCTTCAATCCGGAATGGACAAGGGTTTGTCTCTCGGCTCTCTCAAGGGACAAGTATCGGCGCTATCCATATTTTTTCAAAAGCGTCTAGCCAGGCTTCCGCAGGTCCGCACGTTCCTGCAGGGAGTTTGCCACATAGTCCCACCTTACAAGCGTCCGCTGGAACCCTGGGATCTTAACAGGGTGCTAACGGCTCTTCAGAAACCACCTTTCGAGCCGCTGCGGGATGTCTCTTTATCACGTCTTTCGCAGAAGGTGGCATTTCTAGTGGCAGTTACATCGTTCCGTAGAGTGTCGGAGATGGCAGCGCTGTCATGCAAAGCCCCCTTCCTGGTTTTTCACCAGGATAAGGTGGTTCTGTGTCCAGTCCCGGAATTTCTCCCTAAGGTGGTATCCCCTTTTCATCTCAATCAGGATATCTCCTTACCTTCATTTTGCCCTCATCCAGTTCACCAATGTGAAAAGGATTTGCACTCGTTAGATCTGGTGAGAGCTCTCCGGCTCTACGTGTCTCGCACGGTGCCCCTGCGCCGTTCAGATGCGCTCTTTGTCCTTGTCGCTGGCCAGCGTAAGGGTTCGCAGGCTTCCAAGTCAACCTTAGCTCGGTGGATCAAGGAACCGATTCTTGAAGCCTACCATTCTTCTGGGCTTCCACTTCCTTTGGGGCTGAAAGCCCATTCTACCAGAGCCGTGGGTGCGTCCTGGGCATTGCGGCACCGGGCTACGGCTCAGCAGGTGTGTCAGGCAGCTACCTGGTCTAGTCTGCACACTTTCACGAAACACTATCAGGTGCATACCTATGCTTCGGCAGACGCCAGTCTAGGTAGGCGAGTCCTTCAGGCGGCGGTTGCCCACCTGTAAGAGGGGGTCGTTTTCGGCTCTTTTTATCGAGGTATTCTTTTACCCACCCAGGGACTGCTTTTGGACGTCCCAATTGTCTGGGTCTCCCAATGGAGCGACAAAGAAGAAGGGAATTTTGTTTACTTACCGTAAATTCCTTTTCTTCTAGCTCCTATTGGGAGACCCAGCACCCGCCCCTGTTCCCTTCGGGCTGTTTGTTCTTTTGTGTACACATGTTGTTCATGTTGAATTGTTCTTTTGGTTCATGGTTTTCAGTTCTCCGAACATCCTTCGGATTGAATTTACCTTAGACCAATTTCTAAGTTTCCTCCTTCCTGCTTTTGCACCAAAACTGAGGAGCCCGTGATGCACGGGAGGGTGTATAGGCAGAGGGGAGGGGTTACACTTTTTAAAGTGTAATACTTTGTGTGGCCTCCGGAGGCAGAAGCTATACACCCAATTGTCTGGGTCTCCCAATAGGAGCTAGAAGAAAAGGAATTTACGGTAAGTAAACAAAATTCCCTTCTTCTCTCTGCAAAATGCAAATAAACTTATATAATTTATACAATGTGATTTTCAAGATTTTATTTTGGACATTCTATCCCTAATTGTTAAAATGAACCTACCCTTAAAATTACAGACTGTTCATGCCTTTGTCAGTGCAAACTTACAAAATCAGCAAGGGATCAAATACTTATTTCTCTCACTGCAGCTTGATACTGATCTAAATAAAAACTCTGTGTCTGTCTTTGTGTCTCTATCTCTGTGTATTAATCAAAAATAATCTCTGGAACACCATACTGAGTCTGAACTGGGTGCAAAAAACATAAAAAAAATCTACACTATATGGAGATAAGGTATGCACACCAGTGACTATGTAAGGGGAATACATGAAATAGCAGAAACTGCTGTGTGAATACTGAACTGAAAAATCCAATAGCTATATGTAAGAATGACGGTATGAAAAATGGAATCTGCATTACTGCCATGAACATGTGAATAAAGAGAAATTTAGCTTTTGAATTGATCAATGCAATAGAGCCCCAACACTACGCCAAAGTATGTCTCTACGTTGGGGTCCCTAGCTTGTGTGTGTCCTCTCATGCAGTTAAAAAACCTACCGTGTATGGGAAGCTGAGACCCAGGCTATATATGCGTATAATGTGGACTGGCTTGAGTGGGGCCGGGTTCAAAAACGAAAGACTACAAATTAATCAAAAATAACGTTTGGAACACCATTCTGAGTCTGAACTGGGTGCAAAAAAACTAAAAAAATCTACACTATATGGAGAGAAGGTATGCACACCAGTGACTATGTAGGGGGAATATATGAAAAGCAGAAACTGCTGTGTGAATGGCAGTAATGCAGATTCCATTTTTCGTACCTTCATTCTTATATATAGCTATTGGATTTTTCATGTCAGTATTCACACAGCAGTTTATGCTTTTCATATATTCCCCTTACATAGTCACTGGTGTGCATACCTTCTCTCCATATAGTGTAGATTTTTTTAGGTATTTTGCACCCAGTTCAGACTCAGTATGGTGTTCCAGACGATATTTTTGATTAATTTGTAGTCTTTGGTTTGTGAACTCGGCCCCACTCAAGCCAGTCCACATTATACGCATATATAGCCTGGGTCTCAGCTTCCCATACACGGTAAGTTTTTTAACTGCATGAGAGGACACACACAAGCTAGGGACCCCAACGTAGAGAAATACTTTGGCGTAGTGTTGGGGCTCTATTGCATTGATCAATTCAGTAGCTAAATTTCTCTTGATTCATATGTTCATGGCAGTAATGCAGATTCCATTTTTCACATATTCACTCTTGCATATAGCTATTGGATTTTTCATGTCAGTATTCACACAGCGGTTTCTACTTTTCATATATTCCCCTTACATAGTCACTGGTGTGCATACCTTATCTCCATATAGTCTATCTCTGTGTGTCTGTGTCTCTGAGTGTCTCTGTGTCTGTGTGTTTGTCTTTGTGTATTTGTGTCTGTGCCTCTGTGTGTATGTCTCTGTTTTTCTCTGTCTCGGTATATCTCTGTGTCTGTCTCTGTCTGTGTGTGTGTGTGTGTGTGTGTGTGTGTGTCTGTGTCTGTCTCTGAGTGTCTCTGTCTCTGTGTCTATGTGTACAAAGACATTATGAAGTTAATAAACCAGCTGAAATTTATATGGAAAGCACTCCTGTGATTACCTCAAACTGCAGCTGAGAGGATAGATCTACCACACTCTTTATTTATCAATATTATATTACCTCACACATAAGCTTCTTATACTAAGAATGTCCTATGTTGCCTATAGCAACCAATCAGAGCTCCTATTGATGACCTGTAGCTCCCAGCTCCATTGTCTTTAATGTAAACAGGTTTTTTGGTGAATAACTGTAATGTGCTGGGTTAAATTTTCTCCTCAAAACAAAGTCTATAACATTCCCTGAGTCACATGGGGTGTCTGTGCAAAATATTGTGATTGTAAATGCGACGGTGCAGATTCCTTTAGCGGACACACACATGTGGCGCCCTGGACAAGCCAGGACGTCACAGGTACTACAACTACACACCCCACACCCCGGTTAGGAACATCAGAGTCACACACAAATCCTTGTTGCCTCCCTCCAGGGGCTGATGTCCACGCCAGGTGGGGTGGACCCAGGCGGTTGGCCCCGCCCGCCAAGGAGTTCACAGTCCTGGAGGCGGGAAAAGAGAGAGAACAGTTTGGAGAGTTGAGGAAGTGGTTGTGGAGCAGACTGGCCGTGTCCGGGTATGTGGCCCGGGCACAGAAACAGCAAGGTTGGCAAATGGGAGTGACCGTCTGCAGGCGAGGCGATTGAAGCACAGCCGTAAGGACCGGGGATGGGCGGTGGCCCGCCGGTACCGGACCGGGGAGCGAAGAGAAGCCAGCACCATTCGGCAGGGCCTACGGACCCCGACCAGGCTTGGAGTCGCCGTTAAACCGGTCAAATCCGTCAGCGACGGGAACCTCTGGGGTTTTCCAGCAACAAAGACCCGACTGAAGGCGACCGCTCAACCGTGAAGGGAAATACGGCCACCGCCACAGCTAGAGTTCCCAGGGCCAGAGCCTGCGGGCAAAAGGGCTCCTCTGGCAACTACACCGCTGGGGAGCGGGTCACCGGTGGGAAGCCATCGGGGCCGAAAACACATCAAAGGTGCAGGGAGAGACAGTCACCGCCAACCTACCGGGAGTGACCACCGCAGCCGTCTGTGGGACCCATCCATCCAGCTGTTTGTTTTACCAGAGACTCCGTGTACGTTACTGGCTGAGTGAGTACCACCGTGCCATCTGGGCTGCCCCGCGACCCTGCACCTCCCCAACTCCTGCCATCCTCCCCTCCAGTCGCTATCACTGGGCCCCGGGACCATCAAACCCCCCCTACCCACGGAGGGGAGATAATCATCTCAGCTGCTCCCTGTCATTGCTCCCGGGATTCCCGTCCAGAGCAGCGGTGGTGTCCCAACCTCACCACAACCGTGGGTGGCGTCACGGACTGACTTCCCAAACCCAGAAATCATCCCCTTTCACTCACGGGCGAGGATCGCCGCTCGAGTCCCCGGATCCGGCCCACCGCTCGAGCCACCCAGCAGCAGCGCCGGACCCGAGCGTGGTGAGCGCAGCGTCCTCCCCACCCGCGACACACACACACACACACACACACCCACACACACATGCACTCAGTTTTATATATTAGATATACAGTATACTGTATATATTTCACATTTAATGAATAATAAAAGTTAATGAGAGTGCTTTTATTAAAATTAGATATCATAGTCAAAAAGAGCAAAGTACCCAATCCTAATCAGTGTAAGATGAGGTTTCTTTGAGTTTATCAAAGGAAATGATTCTGAGAGATAGCACTTCAACAGAAAAGACAAGCGTGTTAATGTTTAGTTGCATCATAAAGTAACGTCTGTGAAGTTATCAGTCAGCCAGGAGAGACAGAGGGTTATTCTCAGAAACGCAACTACTAAATGGTGTAGAGATGTATATGTTTGACCTCATGCTATTTCCAGTAGTCCTACAGACAATGAATGGAGGTCAACCTTGCACACCTCCTGTCCATTCAAGATGTGGCAGCAGAGCTCTGTTCTCATGGTCAGTTCTAAACTCCGGATCTCTGGGGATTCAAGACATTGGATTCCCAGAAATCAGCAAGTTATACCCTGTCTGATGGATAGGTGATTGTCACAACTGTCAAAGGACAAGGCTCAAACAGGCTGCCTTGGACACCTTGGCACAATCCAATGCATCTGGCAGATTCTAGAGGAACGCTGAGCTTCCCCCTTTAACCCTTTTACAGGGATCTGGTCTTTCAATTGTGTCCAGTGAATTGCTTCTGTGTCGCCCAAGGCTATGAGGTCCTCAGTCCCGGGCCTGGTTACGTTGGGGCAATTCACTGGGTGGCCATTGCTTAGTCCCGTGACCCTGGGGTCGCTTTTAAAATTAGGTTATTTACAGGAGATTGATAAGAGAGTTTTTGTCGTGACGCCACTTGTGGGTTGTGACTATGTTATTGGAGCCTCCGCTGCACAGTTTCTCACTGGGGCTGGTGTTAATGGCAGCCTGGATGTTGGGCCTTCCACAAGTAGGGCCAGGCCCCAGGGGATAGATGATGTTGTTGAGCACGGAAAGAATGCAGGCCCCACAAGGGATTGCATTGTAACTGGTCTCTTTACTCACGTTGTTGTAAAGGTTAGCAAACCCGATGAAGGCTGGTCCTCAACACTGGTCCCCTTAGTTCCAGTGCTGGTGTGATGACCTGGTGGCTTCTTTCCCCTGCACCTGTCTCTGGTTGGTGGGTCCCCGTGGCTTGGAGCATCTGGGGGTCCCCTTCTGGTTTTCTCTCAGTTCATATAACAGGTAGCTTGAACCCTGTGGGGTCGGTTCCTCTAGTCTTGTTCCCCGGTTATCCCATTGCTACTGAGTCCCAAACTTTACGGTCAGTGAGGTCCTGGAAGGTCCCCTTACTGAGCAGATTTTATCAGGTCTGCCTGAAACGTTTACCTGACCTAGGGCTCTGTACCCCATTGGTGCTATGATTCCGGGAGTACTCAACTGTATAACACCGGAAACCACATGCCTGGGCCCTCAGATCACCGTTACACTCTCCTGTCAGTACGGTTACGTCTGTCTCTTCTCACTTCCACTTACTGACTGTCTGACCTCTGCCCCAGGTTGTCGTCTAGTGGACTGCATCGGCTCCACCCAGAGGTGGCCATCCGTTGGTTCTAAACCTAGCCTGTCACCAGTCTTTTGGAATGGGGAAAAACAGGGATTAAAATGAATGTTTAGCTGTTACCAGTACTGGGATTCTGGGTCCCTAGGGGTAGGTCCTGCATCCTTGTTGAGATGCAGTTCCCTGTAGCTCCTGATGGCTTCAGGGGCACTATACTTCCACAGAATGGCTGTCATCTGAAAGAGTGAATCAGAGCCAGGAAGGGTTGCTAAGCAGGGTCATGCGACAAGAAGCCACATCAGTAACAGAATTGTAATAGAAAAGGATAGTGTTATGATTCTACTCTGCTGTGCTCTGCTCTCCTGCAGAGCTTATTCTGGGCCTCATATTTTTCTCGGTTCCAGTGTAGTGTGGGAGGGGTATTTTCTTTGGAGCCTCATTCCAGGGGATTGCTTCTCTTTATCTGGGAGCTGTTTCTCCCGGCACGTCTCCAGTGATAGTTCCTATTTTGCAGTACTTGTCTCTAATTCCTGTAAGTGTCTGAACTAATCTTGTCCCGCTATCTATTTCTGTTGTTCCTCTCCCGTCTCCGTACCTACTGACTTGATTACCTGACCTCGGCTTGTTCCCTGACTCTGACTCAGCTAGCTCTCTTGTACTTATGTTACCTCTCTGTTTACCGACCCCAGCTCGTCCCCTGCCTCTGGCTCTGCTTACTGCCTTGTACTTACATGACCTCTCTGTTTAACAACCCTTCTTGTCCTTTTACTCCAGCTCTGTTTGCTTCTTTTGTCATTTACGTTATCTCCTGGCTTTTTGACCCCTGGCTTGTTTGACTGCCCCTCACTAGGTGTTTCTAGCGACTTCTAGTGTACTAATTCGGCAGATCCACTCCATTAATGTGCCTGGCGACACCTAGCAGTTTGGTGTCTTATTAAACCTGGGTTCTTGTCATCACATTTCCACTCCATTAATGTGCCTGGCGACACCTAGTGGTTTGGTGTCTTATTACACCCAGTTTCTAGTCATCAGAGATGGTCAAAATTCCCACCCAAGTCAGAAAACCAGGAAGAATCAGGAAAAAACCACAAACAAGGACAAAAGCATAAGCCGGGTAGCAAAATTAAAATGACTGGCAGTGGAAGTCAGAGACCTACAGGTTTAAATATCAGCAACCCTGCCCAAGGCTTGCAAAAAAGAGTAACGAAAAGCCAAACAATCCCATAGCTTCCTGATCTTGAGGCACTAAAAGTTTCAGGTCTAGAGGGCAAATCAAGAACAAAAGGGACAACAGCAAATTGTACAGGGATATCTTTGTATGGGTTCAAAATTAGTTTCATATGTAGTTATGGCTGTCTCCAATTGCACCTGTCCTCTGTTGGACCTTTTGTCCCTGTTATTGTTTAAGATCCTGCGCTCACTGTAAAATCCTTTGGCCTTCTGGTGGGCTAGTCAGACCTTGATCAAATTAATGGCTCTAATATTAAAAAGCATGAAATCTAATTCTAGATAAGAGATAAAAAAAACTATAAATAATGCCCCAGGAAGCTGATGATATTTCACCAGTGGTCTCCTACACATGAACAGTTGCAGTCATAATATTATAGTTTGGAATGAACCTACTATACAATACGATGGTTTGGATTTCCTCATGGTCTTGTATATGTCTAAAAATATAATAAATGAGAATATTCCGTAGAATTTTAATTACCCAATGCTTATTGGTACTAAGAGCAGTGAGCAATGGGTCAATAATGAGAAGAGCTGGGTCAAGTCAACGATAAAAAGCAATATATAAATCTCTGGATTTGTTGTAAATTATTTGCTGTGGTCTTGATTGAAAGTCATATTTTACTACATTTTGATTGGATGTACAAAACATTCTCGAGGATGAGAAGGCCTGAAAAATGTGGGCGAGTTACATTCCGAGGTTGTAATCTGTTTTATTCTCTGGTCAAGGCTGGTAGATTGCGTATTTTTTTCTATTCCTTAAAGTGACAATGCTTGATAGGTGAAGAGGGGGGATTCATGTTGCTTTTGAAACCTTATCTAAATGTTTTTACACTTGAATACATTTTAAAATAATGAGACAAATAATGTTCCTCATATAATTATATTGCAGAACAACCAAGGAAAGAGAATGGATAAATGATATTGTCATATGCTGCAAAGACTATTTAATATGCTGTCTTTAACTGATTGGTGAAGCAAGGATAATAGCAAAGAAAATAACCCCTGTTATTACTGTGTTTCTTGCAACTGTAAGTCATCATGAAAAATTTATTTTAGTTTTCAAGCATGAGATTTTAAGCAAGAACCTCAGAATAATAATAATTAAAAAAATAATTTAAGTAATAATTAAAATAATAATAATAAAAAAAAATATAAATCATATATGTACAGTCATGGCCGAAAGTGTTGGCACCCTTGAAATTGTTCCACAAAATGATGTATTCCTCCAAGAAATGTATTGCCATTATACATGTTTTGTTATACACATATGTATTTCCTTTGTATGTACCGAGCAACACATAAGCAACACACGAGCAACAAAGAAAAAAAAAAAGGTAAATTGGACATAATTTCACACAAAACTCCAAACATTGACAGGATAAAATTGTTGGCACCCTCAACTTGCACACCCTTTGGAATAAATAACTGCAATCAATTGCATCTTATAACCATCCACAACCTTCTTACATCTCTCAACTGGAATTTAGGACTCTACTTTTGCAATCTGCTCCAGGACTCTCAGATTAGAAGGTTGCCTTCTGCCAACAACAATTTTAAGATCTCTCCAAGATGCTCAATGGGATTTAAATCTGAATTCATTGCTGGACACAAGGAATGACAGAACCTGAATGGTAAAGTTTGGGTTTGTGCTGGACACTTGTGCCAGAAGTCCATGTCCGAGTCCAAACTTCAGATGCTGTTGAGATGCTGAACAAAGGTAGTTGAAAAGTTGCAGCGTATCCAGTCAACAAGCTTTCAGCATGGGGAAGATGCCTGGATGCTGCTGGGAACAAAATAAATAATTTTTTAAAATCTATGTGGGGGCCCCCCTATTTTGAAAACTAGCCAAGGTAAAGCAGACAGCTGGGGGCTGGTATTATCAGGCTGGGAAGGCTCATACTTATTTGGCCGTTCCCAGCTTAAAAACAGCTGGGAAGAGCCAAATAGGGCTTAATAGGGTCAAATAGGGCTTAAAAATAGCATTGGATACTTGACCAGGCATGATGATGGTCTCAATGCTGAGCTATATGTGAGTATCCTACAAGACAAGTTACTTCATACACTTAAGTACTATGGGTATGAAAAGGACCACATAGTGTTACAGAAGGCCAAAGACCCAATGCATACGTCGAGATTAGCAAAGAAATAAAATAGAAGTACTGGATTGGCTCTCACAGTCCTGAGAACTGAATTCAATCAAACACTTGTGGGTAGAGTTGATGAAAAAGCTGTATATATAACCAAGTGAGTCAACCAGTATGTGCCACATTGGGAATGTGCAGAAAAGACTTGGGATCAGATTTCGATCAAGACATGCTTGAATTTGATCGAAACCATGCTCAAAAGGATTCAGGCAGTGTTGAAAGCCAAATGAGCTTTACAAAATACTAACAAAATAATGAAAATTTTAATTTAGTTTTTTAGGAGCAAAACAGTAAAAATGCAGTGACATGACAAGAATCTGAATAACTAATCATACGCTAAATAGTTGACAATCAAATTTATGTAGGAGATAGCCAAGATGATGGTCTATAAACTGAAGGTCATCTCACACTCGGAGCTATAGCGGATGGTGAGATATGGAGCCTGAAAGTCAAATGTTCAAAACATTGTACTAGCTGTACTACCTGGCTTTGCCCGGGTTAATAACTGTTGTTAACAAAATAGAATGCATTAACATTCCCGGGATAGAATGTATAAATAGAAAAATAGAATGTATTAACGCCCGGGATAGTAACTGTCTCTCTCTTTCTCTCCCATTCTCTGTCTTTCTCCCCCTCTGTATATATCTCTCTGTCTCTCTATCTCTTTGTCTGTCTGTCTCTTTCCCTGTCTGTCTCTGACTGTCTCTGTCTCTTTCTCCGTCTGTCTCAATCTCTTTCCCTGTCTGTCTATCTCTTTCCCTGTCTGTCTATCTATCTCTGTCACTTTCCCTGTCTGTCTCTTTCCCTTTCTGTCTCTTTCGCTCTTTTTCCCTGTCTGCCTTTTTCCCTCTCTTTCCCTGTCTGTCTCTTTCCTTCTTTCCCTCTGTCTCTTTCCCTGTGTCTGTCTCTTTGTCTGTCTCTTTACCTGTCTTTGTATGTCTCTTACCCTGTCTGTCTCTTTCCCTGTCTGTCTGTTTCCCTGTGTCTGTCTCTTTGTCTGTGTCTGTCTCTTTCCCTGTCAGTCTGTCTCTTTCTCTGTGTCTGTCTCTTACCCTGTCTATGTCTGTTTCTTACCCTGTCTGTGTCTGCCTCTTTCCCTGTCTGTGTCTGTCTCTTCCCCTGGCTGCATTGTGACACGCCAACATTCCATTAAGGGCATGGCTGCGCATTCTTCTGAAGTTCTGGCTGCACTGTGGCTCCCAGCTCCATTCGCTTTAATGGAGGCAGGTTTTTTGACGAATAACTTAAAGCGTGGGGTTAAAATTTGCCCTCAAAACATAGCCTATGACGCTCTCGGGGTCCAGACGTGTGAGTGTGCAACATTTTCTGGCTGTAGCTGCGACGGTGCAGATGCCAATCCCGGACATACATACATACATACATACATACACACACATTCAGCTTTATATATTATATATATATATATATATATATATATATATATATGTATCTCTTTGTGCTATTCCATGATCAGAGGAAGATTTTTATTTTGCAAAGGAAGCCGCATAAACGTTTATTACAACCTCCTCTGTCTATAAATATAGCAAGTACATATAAATATACACTGTATGTACTGTATATGAGTTTATGTTATGGAAAATGAATGCAGTCTGACAGGTGTTATCTTTACGATATATTCAAAATTCAACATTAAATAAAAGTCTCACTATCAGGATAATATAAAGAGTGCAACATTAAAGGGTAGGAATAAAACAGGGCCTCTTTGAGACTGTAAAGTCAGTTCACTGTAAGGTCTTCCCTTTCAACAACCGTCTGTCTAACTAGCAGCACCGGCTTTGTATTGATCTGCTCTGTGAATTTTGTTCCCTTAACAATGCATAACTATTTTTAGAAATTTACCTACAAGAAATAGAATAATGGACATCTGATCCATTTTTTTTTTACTTATCAAATACCAACGGTAAAATAACAAGTAAAAGGATTCACAAAGTTGTAAAAACATGAGGCAGCTACCATGGCAACAGCTATTAGCTCACCCCGCCATATGTTTTCTCTAAATTTAAGGTTTGCAACTTGTTTTTGTTTTTTTTTATTTTTTTCGCCTTTTTACTTTGTCACCATATTTTAAGATGTGGAGGTAGTGAAACTGGTGATTACTGTCTTATATTGTAATTTCAAATCACAACACCGTGATTCTGTTCTAAGTAGCTGTCAGTTATACAGTTTAGTAGGCTAACATGTCATTTCAGTACCGTCACTTAGACACTTACTATGCCTTTTTTATTTTTATTTATTTTAAGAAAAAGAAGAGAACTGTCTGAGGGCCACATTTGTTGTTAAATATGAACAATCCTCTACAATACAAGTCCATCTCCCTGGATCTTGATTTTCCTTTGTCCACAGTGCGCAACATAATCAAGAACTTTACAACCCATGGCACTGTAGCTAATCTCCCTGAATGTGACTGGCGAAGAAACAAATGATGAAAGGTTGCAAAGCAGGATAATTTGGATGCTGGATAAGCCACCCCAATCAAGTTTTAAAGAAATTCAAGCTGTCCTGCAGGTTTAGGGTGCATCAGTATCAACGTGAACTATCCGTCAACATTTCAATTAAATGAAACGCTATGGAGGAGACCCAGGAGGCTCTCACTGCTGACACAGAGACATAAAAACCTAGACTGTAGTTTGATAAAAATGTACATGACCAAGGCAAAATTTCTCTGGGGGAGTGTTAAGCGGGCTTTACACGCTGCGATCTCGCTAGCGAGATCGCAAGCGATTGTACCCGACCCCGTCGGTTGGGCGACACGGGCAAATCGCTGCCCGTGCCACACAACCTTGCTTAATCCCGTCACACGCACTTACCTGCCCTGCGATGTCGCTCTGGCCAGCAAACCGCCTCCTTTCTAAGGGGGCGGTTCGTGCAGCGTCACAGGCAGGCGTCCAATAGAAGCGGAGGGGCGGAGATGAGTGGGACGTAACATCCCTCCCACCTCCTTCCTTCCGCATTGCTGGTGGAGACAGGTAAGGAGATGTTCGTTGCTCCTGGGTGTCACACACAGCGATCTGTGATGCTGCAGGAACGAGGTGCAACATCGCTAATAAGCAGAAAACGATTTTTTGTTTCAGGACGACTCCCCGCGGCAAACGATTTTGACCGCTTTTGCGATCGTTTAAGGTTGCTCATAAGTGTCCCACACTTCGATATCGTTAATGACGCTGGATGTTCGTCACAAACAACGTCACTCCGACGATAATTCATTAACGATATTATAGCGTGTAAAGCCCGCTTTAGAGTCCCTTGTGGACAGTTGAGATCAAGATAGTGCTTTTGGTAAAGCATATAAATCTACTGTTTACCAAAAATGAAATGAGGCCTACTAAGAAAAGAACACAGTATTTACAGTCAAATATGGTGGAGATTAATATTGCATGTGATAGTGATACATTTTTTTTGCCATGAAGAGTAGATTGGGTTCAGGAATATGGTGAAAAAATGTTAGCACCAAATCTGCATCTCTTGGAAAAAAACCCCACAGTATTCTGACAGGAGATACAGGTTTGTAAACTCAGTGAGAGTTCATTGAGGTCCCCTGAGGTCAAGTTACTTGCAGTCACAGGTGGAGAGCCATCTCATTGCTGTGGCCTAGTCTCTGTCTAAAGTTACAGCATGTAGACATGTTTTATTGCCCATGCTCAGTTAGTTCAGATATAGCAGAGCTTGAATCGGGACTTCATGTGGATTACATCGGACCTGGGTCTTTTGGGGGTTAATAAAGGGATTGAAAAGGGTGGGATTTTTGTATTTTATTTCAATTAAAGGATTTTTTCGCTGTTTGTGGCTTGAACTCGAACACGGACTTTTCATGGAAGTTAGTGTACAACTTCGAAGTGTGGAAAAAGTTTGTTGAAACTGTTTTTGCCAATAAACAAACTTTTCAACATGTAGAAGATGCCTGTACACTGCTGTGAACAATAAATACTTAAAAAGAATAAAAAAATAAATCGCATGGTGTCCCCACTATTTTTAACAACTACCGCAGGTACAGGAGGCAGCTGTTGGCTGCAGCCCTGAACTGTCTGCTTTATCTTGTCTGGTTATGAAAAATAAAGTGGGTCCCTCACCTTTTTAAAATTATTTCTTTAAATATTTAAAAAAACCAGCACTCTTTTTGATAACTAGCCAAGGTAAAGTTGACAGCTGGGGGCTGGCATTATCAGGCTGGGAAGGCCCATGGTTTTTGGCCTTTTCCAGCCTAACAATAGCAGCCCACAACTGTCTCAGAAATGGCGCATCCATTAGATACGCCATTTCTAGCACTTTATTGATTCCCTTGGAGTGGTGGCAATCAGAGTACTAATTTTCGGGATGGCATCAGCTGTGAATTGAGAGATAGCATGAAGCCCCGAGGTTAGTTAAGGTTAGGCATCTATCAGACACCCCCATTACTAACCAGGTATGTGTACAGGTAAAAAACACACACAAAAGGAAAAAAGATCATTTGATTAAAGATTCCCCCATACTCCCTAGTGCACCTAAAACATCCTCAAAATTCCGATGTAATCTAATTGGGGAATTAAAACTCCTCCACACTCCCTCATTCACGAGTTTATTAATGAAAAATAAATTTCCAGTCCTGATGTAATCCATTGGTGTAATGTCCCACGACACCATTAGAATCCTATGGAGCTTCATTCTGAGAACATTCTCGGAACAAGACTCCATAGTTCACTTCTTGTCCATATCAGTCAAGGAATTTCTCACAAGCATAAGAAATTCAGGGTCTGCACTGACCGGGAGTGACCTATAGAGTCTTGATCTGAGGACGTTCTCAGAACAAAGCTCTATACAATTTCATGTGTGTCGTGAGACATTACACTGTTGCATTAGGTCGGAACGTTTAGGATTTCTTTATAATTAAATTGGTGAACGTGGGAATGTGGGTGAGTCTTTTTCCCCAATTGGATTATGTCAGAACTGTGAGGATTTTTTAAAATAATAAATTGGTGAATGGGAGACTGTGGGGGAGTCTTTATTCAAATAAACTATTTTTTCCCTATCTGTATTTTATAACTGTATACTTGCTAGGTTAGTAATGGATAGACGCCTCTCCATTATTAACCCCTGGGCTTGATGCCAGCTGTGAATTCACAGCTGACATCAACTCCAAAAGAATCAACCCAATGGCCAACGCTCCAGGGAAAGTGGGAAGAGCAGTTCAAAGTGCCAGAATTGCCACATCTAATTGATGTTCCACTTCTGGGGTGGCTGCAGGCTGCTATTTTTAGGCTGAGAAAGGCCAAATAAACATGGTGCTTCTCAAGGGTGATAATACTAGCCCCCAGCTGTCTGCTTTACCATGGTTGGTTATCAAAAATAGGGGGCACCCAACACCATTTTTTAAAAATTATTTAAATAAATAATTTAAGAAAATGGTTTCAGATCCCGTCTATTTTTTATAACCAGTCAAGGTAAAGCAGACATCTGAGGGCTGCAGCCCACAGCTGTGTGCTTTACCTGTGCGCGTTATCAAAAATAGGAGTAACCCCACAACATTTTTTTGATGAGTTGCTCCTCGATTCCAACCAGTGACTTTTGCCTTTGGAATCAACCTAATAACATAATGAGCTATCAAAGAATATGAGAACAGGTCGAAATTTGTAGTATATGGGAAGAAAAAGATTTTTCCACCTCCAGGAGCAAAACAGCATCAAGGGAGTGACATGACAAGAATCTGCATAACTAATCATATGCTAAATAGTTTCAAGTTAAATTTATGTATGAGAAAGCCAAGATGATTGTCTATAATATGAACGTACTCTCACAATCATAGCTGTAGTGGATAGTGAGATGCAGAATCTGAAAGTCAAAAGTTCAAAACATTGTTACCCTTTTGTTCACCAGTGTAGACTCTTTGGAACTTATGGATAGAGGAGGCAAAACAGATCCTTTATTGACAGAAACTTGTGTTATTGTAAATGGACTCTGTTCTGCTAATTTAGACTGCATTTTGACAGCATCAGAGCCAGTGCAGTGGGAGGTGTCGTTTCTAGGAAGAAGTGCATGAAAGGAAGTGTGTGGACAGCCATCTTGAGAGAGGAGAGTGAAAGCTGCAAGGGAAAGGATGTGTGAGTCTTCATCCAGCACGATCTGTGAGGGCTGTGTGACTTGATGAGACAAAAAAACGCTCCAGTTAACAGAGGACACTATACTGATCCAGTTACTCTGAGAAGGTAGAAGGTTTTTTCAGCAACATTTAAAGTAAGAAGTGGAGACAAAAGCTCCAGAGACTAGAATCAGTAATGCATCTGGGTGGCCCTCCTATAATTTGTCAGGGATACCACGCATCAGTTGATGAATCACTATTTTTTTCTCACTAACTCAACTGTCAAACAGATGAACATAATTCTGTGCCATTACAGCAACCACACTTAGGTTGGTAAGTCCTGAGCTCAGACCCTACTACAGCGATCACGGAGGGAGAATGCACCCAAACATTTGGGTACCAAATTTAGTCAAGTGCCCTACAGACCCAGCTCTCTGAGCTAATCGTATTTGTAAGAGACTATAGCTGTATAAAAATGAACACAATGCCATATCAACCATGTCTTAGGTGAATTACCTATGGAGTGGGAGGAAAGGGAGATTTAGAGTTTTTATTAAGTTTGCAAACTGCTCTTCTGCCCCACCAATAGGCCACCCTTGACATCCATTTGATTACTCCTTTATACCTGATACACTTCTTGGCCACTACACTAGGCAGGTGTACTATTAGGCAAATTATAGTAAACTAACAACTACATCTGGGCCTCAAGTCTTACTTTAGAAAGCTTGGTGTTTGGCCTTTTTCCTTGTTCATGGTTTTGCTGTATCCTGGGTAGCCACCTCCCCGTACACAGTCTACAAGCTGATTTATCTTTTTGCTACCTGAGTATTATCCAATGTTCGGTGTCCAATTCCTTGACTTGGGATAGTATTGGCAAATGATTGATGCTCTTTCAACTCAAATGATAACAATGTTAACAATATTTGGTGCCTTTCTCCTCGTCAAGAAAAAAAATACAATGGTGCCCCATGCCTTCTAGATTTTCATCTTTTAAAATTTACATTTCAACTATAGAAATACAGTAAACATAAATTCCAATAACAACAATACATATTTTAATGGATTTCTGTTACCAATTCATATAAAATAATGAATAAAATAAGAAGAATTATTAAAACTAATCAGTAACCACACAAAAAATATGAAGAATGATCCTTTTAAAAAGGAAAAGAAATAAAACTGGGAGACTCCTTAAACTCTCCACTTGATTGAATCATATTGAATCATATTATATTAATACATTTATATAGCTTGTTGCACACTTGTTTGATCCGTGGTTGTGAAATGCTCTCATTTTGAATTTTGACACTTTGATAACAAGTGGCGTGCAATGCGCTTAGTATAATCAATGAAAAAGGATTTGTATTATCTAAGCATTCACTTTGTAAATTGCTTCAATTTACCAAAAAAGAGAGATTACATAATTTCCTAGTTATGTTACAGTACCACCATCAGTCAGGAAGGAAATATAATGTGAACAGAAATGATAATTCGGCTTTTCAATTTTCTGTTCCATGCCTTTGCACAATATTCAAATTTTACTATCTGAAAAACCTTGGAAAACCTACACTTCTGTAAAATGCGGCTAAGTGGAGTGATTTTGAAGCACTATCATGCTTTAAAGAAGACAATCTTCTCCAAACGGTTCTAGACTAAGGTCAAGATGAGTTGTAACTTCAAATGGAAGTCAAATCAAAGATTCCATAAATCAATGTGATGCGAATTCCGATATCCATGTTGACATCCAATGAAAGAATCTTTTCTTGGGAAATGACTCAAGAAAAATAATAATCCTCTATCAAGCATGTTGTAGAAAATGCATTCATCATTTTTAGATTTTTTTTTATTTTACCTCTTATTCCTTAATTTCCTTAAAATGCAACGCTAATGAAAAAAAAAGGTTGAAGTTAGGCCCGGATTATTTACAAAATAAAGTTTTTTTTATTTTTAATATTACAGAATTGGCTGAGAGAGTGTTTTTACATCACTTTATGTAAGATTTTGGGGTATGATATTTCTTCAGGTAGCTCTTCAGATCCATCACGTTTATTTGTGACAATGCTGGATATTAGAGATGAGCGAACCTATTTTTGATATTTATCAGTGTAGGGACCTGCAAGGATGAGGATCCGTGATGAGGATTGCAGGCTTATGTACATTGGCCAATTTACTAACTAATACCTCATTTATATTTGATATATTTTTTGCACTTTTTTATACGGGGTGCAGCCAGGCCTCTTAATACAAGCCGTGCATAGTGGAGTCTCTGTCCTTTGTGTGCTGCAGTGAGTAGTGTCCGGGTAACCCGCCTAATCTAATAGTAAGGGCGTGGTAATAGGTTGCTGGCTGGACACCATGCGCATACAAGTGTGAACAGCACCCTATGCGCGCCACTAGTGTGCAATTTACCTTGCACCTGTGAAGTGTCCATCATATTGAGAGGGTTGTCTGCATCCTGTTGGTGCATTAGATGTGTTGGCCTGGGCTAACTGGACTGGTTTCCCTTTTTTGCTGTGAGTATATCCAATTTTTGGGGGAGTTTTTCTCCTCTTTTTGTTGCTATTTTTGATGAGCAAAACTCAGGCTCGAGGCTTGGGGTTCGGGCTTGGAAAATGACGTATACATCTCTGTGGTGAGTATTGCGCTGTGCTTGTCTCTGAGTGATTACTTGCATTGTGTGTGTTGATGGAAGTGTTTGTTTGTCACAAATTAGGCTTTCATTTAGTGTACTGAGATATTTTGTTCATGGAGAATTAAAAAAAAAAATATCACCCACCCACCTCCAAAAGTTTTTTGCTTTAGGCCTATAGCAGCATGACCATTCTGCAGGCTATGGGTACCTGACTAAAAACCTGCAACCACCAAAGCTCAGCTTACCATCCTCCATCAAGATCTTTCCTGTCAGGAAGGTATGCAAGGTTGGGTGCTGGAGTATTTAGCTTCCGTGGCCGAACTGTTGACATCCCTGAAGAATGCTACCAGTCAAGCTGCTGCTTCTCCAGTCTTAGGGTCTTTTGTGCCGTCCTCTCTTCCGGTCGGCAGTCTGACTCCCCATCTCAGCAGACCTCCATGGTACAAGGGAATCCAAAGCTTTGTCAAGGGTTTCTCAATCAGTGCCAGTTGCACTTCCATCTCCTGCCACAGATGCCAGACAAGTGGCCTTCCTGGCCTCTCACCTAGAAGGCGAAGCTCTGGACTGGAGCAATCCATTTCTAGAAAGGCTAGATCGACTAGTTTCCAATCTGCCTCTCTTCCTGGAAACCTTCTGGAAAATTTTTGATGAACATGGCTGCATTGCATCTGCTACAGAAGCACTGTTTGAACTGCAACAATGGGATGTCACTGTAGAATACGCCATCAGATTCAGCACCTTGTCATCTGAGTTGCAGTGGACCAATGAGCCATTTGGCGGAGCATTCTGATGAGGGCTGTACGGTAAAATCAAGGACGAGTTAGCTGGTCATGCTTTACCCTCCTCTCTGGATGACCTAATTAGCTTGGCTGTTCAGATTGACCTGCGCTTTCAGGAATGTTCCCGTGAGAGGGCCCATGCGAGGAAGTTGTCGAACCCAGTACCGTCTGTTCTGAGGTCCTTGTGCCAGTGTGTCCTCTGTATCTATGGTCCCTGAGTCAATGAAGATTGACCGAGTACGTCCTGTTCACCGTCGTCAGGAGATCCATCACACCAATGAAGGGTGCTACTACTGTGGACGTTCTGCGCATTTTATCCAATTCTGTCTGAAGAAGTCAGCAAAAACCACCCAGCCTAGGGTCAGTAGAAAAGGCAACCCTAGGCGATGGCAAGTCCGCTTCACCTCTATATTTGACTCAGAGTTGAGTCCCGGTTCTCTGGACTTTGGTGCTGATGGGAATGTCATACAACAGAAGCATAGTGGATCGGTATTGGATTCCTTTTTGTCAGCTTCAAACTCCTAGCCCAGTGCTGTTGATGGACAAAAAGCCTCTGCACGAGGTCATCCAATTTGTCAATGAGGAAGTTGTCCTACGTGTAGGAATACTACATATGGAGAAGACTGCCTTTCATGTCTTTCCAAGAATGTCACACCCGCTCTTGCTGGGTCTACCATGGCTTAAAAACAGAGAAAAAACAGAACCCCAAAAATGGGCTGACTAAATTGCTTGCACCCGTAAATTCATATTTAGTTGCAAACAATTTGGAATAAATAACTGCATTCTCCTGTCATAGCATTTCATTTAATTAAAATTTCGATGGATAATTCTTGCAGACACTGATGCACACTGAGCCTTCAGGACAGCCTGAATTTCTTTGGACCTTGATTAAGGGGGCTGCTTATCCACCACCCCAGACTATCCTGTGTTGTAACTTTTCATCAATTTTCCTCTTCCATCCACATTCATGGAGATTAGCTACTGCAGCGCTGCTATTGGCATCCTCCCACTCTCCTGCCCCATTCTCCAAATACAGATCACAGGGTCAGGGTGGGTGAAGAAAAACAGGTTTAATGCTGCGCTAAAAACCACAGTTCCAGGACATGTGATGAAATCCTTTCCTTTATTTTCACGACTCAACGCGTTTCGAAGGCATAACCGCCTTCTTCATCAGGACAAACAGAATTAGAAAGAACAGCATCAGCATTTTGCACTTATCTTTTCCACAGCTCTCCCCATTCTCCAAATATGGATGCCAGCACACTTACTCTCCCAGCTGCTCAGTGGTGGCATCTGTGTCCCAGATTCCTGCTGCCGGCTCCAAGGGCCTGCACATGCCTCGTAGGAATCCTGGGAACAAGCGCAGGGCATGCACCTATTCTTAAAGGGCCCGCTCTCTTCAACCCTTGAAGTTCCTCTCAGCCTATGGCTGAGAGGAACTAAGTATTTAAAGCATTCTCTCCTTATGGGAGGTGTTTGGGCAACGTGTTCTATTCTTAGAGCGGTGTTGCTAGTTGTCTGATCCCTTCCCATGTGTTGTATGTCTTGCTGTGTGTTCTAATATGAATCTGTGTCCTAGAAGCCACTGAACCTGCTGTACATTGCTGTACCAGCCATGCTTGCTGCACCAGTCATATTTGCCGTACCTTTTGTTTTCACTGTTCCCTTGGTGCCTGCTGTACCAACCGTACCTGCCATCCCCACTGAATTTGCCATATCAGCCAAATTCTGCATACCTGCCAATCCCTGCCATCCAGTCTACATCAGCCATTCCTGCTGCACCTATCCACATCAGCAACTATTTGTGTTTGTACCTCCACCCCTGTGGCCAGCTGTCCCAGTATTGTGTCTCCCTGATTAGCACCTGGTGTCTACCAGCAACCAAGCCCATCCTCATCAACATAGGTTCTGGTGAAAACCCAGAAAGTTGATAGTCACGCCCCTCAGTTTTACCGGTGCTGAGGCCCAGTGGTTCCACTACTGCTCGCACCCGCGAATATAACAGCTAAAGTGTCATGGATTGTAAACTTCTTAATTATGTTGTGCAACATGGAGAAAAGAATATCAAGATCTCTGGAAATGAACTTGTAACCTTTAGATTGTTGATATTTTTAAACAATATGGGTTCTTAAGTCCTCAGACAGTTCTCTTTTCTTTCTGATCTCCATGCTTAGTGTTGCACACAGACATGCAATGCAAGATTTGAGTCAACTTCTCCTCTTTTCATTTGGTATCAGGTGTGATTTTCATATTGCCCACACCTGTTACTTGCCACAGGTGTGTTTCAAGAAAAATCGCATGCTTGAAGTAAATTTGTTTACCCACAATTTTGTAAATGGTGGCAACAATTTTCTGTGGTTCATTTTTGGAGCTTTGACTGAAATTATGTCAAATTTGCTTTTTTCCTTTGTGTTTTTGTGTTGTTCCAATACACACAAAGGAAATAAACGTGTGTATAACAAAATATGTGTAATCGCAATAATTTTCTGTGAGAAATACTTAATTTTCTGCAACAATTTCAAGAGTGCCAACACTTTTGGCCATGACTATGTACTGTATTTGTGTCAGAGACCACAAATACCCGTCTTCTTGAAATCATAAAATATCTTAAAGACAGCCTTAATATTAAGTTTAGTTGTGTAGCTAAATTAACACAGTACAATACAATATAAAAGAAAACCTTAGCCTTTAATGTTGGTTATTACTTTGTATTCAGATACCATATTTTGTTTACACCCATAGGCCCATCATTGCTGATTATAAAATAAATTATATTTACAATTCAAAAAAAGAATTATTAGCAAAATTATACTTGTTGTAACAATTTACTGATTGCCAATTTTCTTCAAATTAATGTATCAAAAAAAAATCATATCTCTTTCCAGCCATACCCTGTATTTATATGGTAATGTGTTCAAATAAAACACAATGCTGCTTGAGATTTGTAAGAGAAATTAAAACTTTGCAAAGATGGTTCTAACTTTTTAAAGCAACAAACGTTCAAATATGCAAAATGGAAATAAACAACATGTAAAAACATTGTAGATAGACAAAAACAGTTGGATGGATAGACAAACAGACAAACAGATAGATATATAGAGGGATGGATGGACACATGTCATGATCCAGGACCGGTATTCTCCAGTCCAGAGTTTCACAGACCCGGCCTGGTCATGTCAGGGGTTAACTTCCATCAGCCTCGTTCTGGTTTCAGGAGACACTATATCTGGTCTCTGAGCCTGCATTCCTGTGCTGGTTATAGTTTTGCTCTGCAGTCTGTGACTGGCTCTGGTGAGATTTCCTGATTTATCTGACTCCTTGTTTTTGTGCCCTGACCTGTACCCTCCCCTGTTCGTCCATCTGTCCAGGTCCAGACTTCCCCTTCCTGTATGTTGTTTGTGTTTCCCTCTGTATACCTGATCTCCCGGCTTCTGACTCGGTTATGTTTTCTGACCTGATTTTGATTCTCCCTTTGCAGTGACTTGACTTCCTTGCTAGACCCTGACTGTTTGACTTCTCTATTGCCCCCTGGTGGTTTGCCTGTTAGCTGCCTGCTGGAATTGCCTTTCTGTTACAGTGTAACTTTGACTCTCCTTCGCTACTCTGCTGCCACCTAGTGGGGAATACGCTGTACTACGTTTACTTGCCTTTTGTACAGCGAGAAAACACATAGATAGATTGACAAACAGACAGATTGATTGTGAATTTCAATGTATACATGGAACAGTGTTGCAGGCAACAAATACAAATATTCTACTACATATTTTCCAGCTTTGGCAAATCTGCATTAAAAGTTGTAATATTTGTTGTTGATTGAGATGAAGATTTAAGGCTACTTTACACACTGCGATATCGGTCCCGATATCACTAGTGTGGGTACCCGCCCCCATCTGTTGCGCGACACGGGCATATCGCTGCCCGTGCCGCACAACATCGCCCACAGCCGTCACACATACTTACCTGTCCGGCGACGTCGCTGTGACCGGCGAACCGCCTCCTTTCTAAGGGGGCGCTCCGTGCGGCGTCACAGCGACGTCACTGAAACGTCACTGAACCGCCGCCCAATAGCAGCGGAGGGGCGGAGATGAGCGGGACGTAACATCCCGCCCACCTCCTTCCTTCCGCATAGCGGCCGGGAGGCAGGTAAGGGGAGCTTCCTCGTTCCTGCGGCGTCACACGCAGCGATGTGTGCTGCCGCAGGAACGAGGAACAAACTCGTTACTGCTGCAGTAACGAGATTTGAGAATGGACCCCCGTGTCGCCGATTAGCGATTTTGCACGTTTTTGCAACGATGCAAAATCACTTATCGGTGTCACACGCAACGGCATCGCTAATGCAGCCGGATGTGCGTCACGAATTCCGTGACCCCAACGACTCCGCATTAGCGATGTCGTAGCGTGTAAAGCCCGCTTTAGGGTTTATTCACATTAGTATAAGGGTGCGTTTCTGCGATCAGTATTAGCAGGATTTTGGATGCAAGATATTTATACTGCATCCAAAATGCTGCATTGTACAGTAGACAAGCACAGTGGATGGAATTTATAGAAATTTAATGCCCAAAAGGCTTCTTCTTCCACAGTCTAAACTGACCTGTGGAGCGGCTTCCCAAGACGCAGCATGGCAATTTATGCTTACGGAAAAGCAAGTGTTCTTGGCGGGAGAACACAGTGAAAATCCACTGTGCCCAGAACCCTAATCGTGGGCACGGACACTGCATTTCCCCGCAGCGAAGACTAGTGTCTCCATACAAGGAATTATACTGTGTCCAGAATGCAGTACCTCCGGATTGTGGGCACATACCCTAGCTCGTGCGAGTGCAACACAAGAAAAAAAGGGATTGCGCTCGGACTTCTGTTATTCGATATGTCAGTGCAGATCTGCAATTGTTTTTCATCTGCATTCGGCCTGAAGAAAAAAATGACAGTATGCTGCGTGTGGATACATAAATCAAACGAGTCTCGCCAATACAAATCTAATTGTGCGAGAAAAAAAAATCAAATGTCCGTTAGATCATCCTAGTGGCATCTGAATTTTATGAATACATTACCATTCAGCAGCATATAAATCTGTAAATGGTCTTGTATATGGTTGTAAATTAATTTTAGCTGCTAAAAAAATGGATGACAAGTGAAAAAAAAATTTGGTGATTAAAATCGTAATGATTTTTTTTAATACGCTAGTGTGAGTATACCATAAGGGTATACTTACACGAGCGTATGACTTGGACGAGTGCAATGCGAGCAAATCTATCATTGCACTCGCACCAATGTTATTCAATGAGGGAGAGCAGATGGTCAGCATTTTTCTCATCCAGATTCTGTTTAAATGAAAAGTTACAGCATGCTGTGATTGTCAGCGAGAGACATGTCACTCGCACCCATACAAGTCTATGGGTGCGAGTGAAGCAGCAGACTGCACTCGGACGACATTCGAATGCAGTACAATAATTGCATGAGCTGACAATGGAGGAGATGGAGAGATTAATCCCTCTCTCTCCTCTGCAGCTGTGATCCGATCGCAAGATCGGATCACAGTCAGATGACACTCAGTTCACGCTGGCAGCAAAGCGGGAACCGACGGTCATTAGTATATCGCATACAATGCTCTTTCATCGGATGCCATCCGGTCGTGTGAATCTAGCCTAAGGGTGATTTCTAGAGTGGCATGCCCTGTATGAGGGAACGGTGTGCCTGTCACTAAAATGCCAAAAGTTGCAAAAAGTTGTTCAAAAATGGTCCAGCTTATTTAAGTGTTTTACCAAAGATTTCTGGCTAAAACACTTTGACAAATAGGGGCCACTGTGTTTGAGTATGTATGAAAGACTGACATTGTGAGGACAACTCACTGCGGTCGGTGCCTTTTGTAAGAATATTGTAACTGGACTTCTATGGGGGCACATTGAAGTTAGCCCTGTGACTGGTATTGCAAAACACTCATATTGTTCAAATGATTGACATTAATTTCTCTTTTACTGTTCAAAACAGACCGAGCCACAGTTGTATGTTAAGAGGAAAGTGGCATCTGCTCCACAGTATTAAGAATACTGGACTCCTTGAGCTTTAATATGAAGACTCGTAATATCCTTCTTATTGACAGTAGGGGTGCATTATGTTGTATATGAAATATTCTTTGCATTTCTTCATTATGTGGAAACACTGCAGACTGGATGAAAGCTTCTAGTCCTGATAAAGCCAGAGAAAACACTGTGATATAACTTTTTGCTTTAAAACATATAGCAAAGAAATAATATATTCAATTCGAGCCTTGATTTTATTATAACGGCAGGATTTTTCAAACTAGAGATAATGAGACGCATCTGCATCTATTCAGTGATGTTTCATGGAGTTCGCCGAGAAACAGCAGTTGTCAAGTCTTAAGATGAACAAACTTCACATGGCTCAATTCAC
Organism: Anomaloglossus baeobatrachus; assembly: GCF_048569485.1. Taxonomy (NCBI): domain Eukaryota; kingdom Metazoa; phylum Chordata; class Amphibia; order Anura; family Aromobatidae; genus Anomaloglossus; species Anomaloglossus baeobatrachus. Next base: position 64,541,862 of record NC_134355.1, on the reverse strand, counting down.
AAAACTTCTTGCAGAAGTGAGATAATAGTTTTATTTTCTAATATTGTTTTGTGAAACTTTTCTACTTAAGATTTAAAGTGGATTTATCGCTAAATTTCACAATACAGACTGCACACATTACATACCATTATGTCGTCCTGATGAAGCTGGGCTACTTATTTGAAAATCATATAAGAATGGTTATATTATCCTTTTTGAAAGTTGAACCTCAACCTCAACTTATCTAGCCTGATTGACAGCCCATCAGTGTCCTCCTCCCTGCTGCTACTGAGATCTCACACTAAAGGGTGCTTTAAACGCTGCGACATTGCTAACGATATATCGTTGGGGTCACGGTGTTTGTGAGGCACATCGGGCGTCGTTAGCGACATCGCAGCGTGTGACAGCTAGGAGCGACGATCAACGATCGCATAAAACGGCAAAAATCGTTGATCGTTGACACGTCGCTCCTAATCATAATGTCGTTGGTGTTTCATTCCACAAGTTGTTCATCGTTCCTGCAACACCGCACATCGCTGTATGTGACACCGTAGGAACGACGAACATCATCCTACCTGCGTCCACCGGAAAGGAAGAAGGAAGGAAGTGGGCGGCATGTTCCGGCCACTCATCTCCTCCCCTCCTCTTCTATTGGGCGGCCATTTTGTGACGCCGCTGTGACATCGCTGTGACACTGAACGCACCTCCCCCTTGAAGGAGGGATTGTTCGGCGGTCACAGCGACGTCGCTGAACAGGTATGTGCATGTGATGCTGCCATAGTGATATTGTTCGCTACGGCAGCGATCACCACATGTTGCATGAACGACGGGGGCGGGTGCTATTGCTCGCGACATCGCTAGCAATCGCAGCGTGTAAAGCACCCTTAAGGCCGGTTTCAGACGTCCGTGTTTAATCAGGTACCAGTCACACGCATGGTTATGGTCATACGTGTCACATGGGTGACACAAGTGTGACATCCGTGTCTGCATACGTGTGACGGTACCGGAGAAAACATGGGTATGTGAAATAACAAGATTTTCCATATCTACCTGCTGTCTTCTGCTCTGCTGCCTCCCGCTCATGACCGCCACTCATTATATTCATCGATTATTCACTGCACTCAGGACCTGGAAGCCGCAGCAGTGCTGGGGTCAGCGCTGGGTACAGCACCACCAAGGACAGCATCGCAGGGACAGGTGAGTATTCTGCAAGCACAGTGACGTCCAGGAGGTCATCGGAGTTCCCAATGAACTCTGATGACATCCTGATGACACCCCGCGACACCAGCGCTACAGCTGCAAGGGTTCATTAGAGTTCATTGGGAACTGTGATGAGTCCCCGATGCTGTCCCCGCGATACTCCAGCTTCCAGGTTCTCACTATACACACACACACACACACACACACACGTGTATACACTGAGCACATATACACACATATATATACACACATAGCTGACACACTTGGATACACCGAGCACATACACACACATAGCGCACATGCATGTATACACTGAACACACACACACACTCTGCTGTATACTCACCCAGCGATGCGGTCCATGGCACTGAAGTCCCCAGCATTGCTTCTGCTTCCAGCTCCTCACTGCAGTGAATAATCAGTGAGTCTAATGAGCAGGGGCCGGAAGCGGGAAGCAGCAGAGCCGCAGACAGCATCGCTGGAGAGATGTAAATATAGAAAATATTTTTATTAAAGAGACCCGTGTTTTCTCCGGTATGGGTCACACTGATGTCACATGGATCACATCAGTGTGCGATCCGTGTGACACTCGTGCTGCCGGAGAAAAAACTGACATGCCTGCGTGTGTGCGTGCGGGATCATGAGAGGTCACATGGTCTGTGTCAAAACACGACCGTGTGAGTACAGCATAGATTAAAATGGGTACATGTGACATCCGTTTTAAAAACGGATGTCACACATACCTAAAACACGGTCGTCTAAAACCAGCCTAAGTACTATAATGCCTGCCTGGAACCATAGGCTCAGACTGGCTGTAATGGACAGGCTAGAGGAAAGCCGCTCACAAAGCACGACCCCGAGAACCTTAATCCCTTTAACCTCTATACAGGGATTTAGAATTACACAGGGCCCCGGAGATCACTACCTGTGGTAGGCTGCAGTCCGATGAGAGTAGTAGCCAGGCAGGGTCAAACTGGGAAATGCAAAATTGGGACAGAATCAGGCAGGCAAGGACGTAATCAGAAAACAAAGCAGAGGTCAAATCCAGATTGGGCAGCAAGGTACAAATACAGCAGGCAGGAGAGTAGTCAGCAAGCAGGCAGGGGTCAAAGCAGGAATCAAATAATCAGAGTAGGGAGAACCAGAGTCTAGCAGGAATACAATCTGTATCTGGCAATGGGTGAGGTGTCTTCCCATTGGCTGTAGCTGAATTATGGCAACCTCAGCTGGAAGACACACGCCACCTACATTCAGCCAGTGGTACTGCAGGCGTCAGGAAAACCCAGCCTAGTGGATGAGCGGAGCCTGCACCCACCAGCGCCACCGACTCCTCCCCCCATCACCAGCACAGTCCACAGTGGGAATATGGCGGCGCCTGGTGACTGAAGCAGAAGTCGCAGGAGCGGACTCTGGTGAGGACGTGACAAGTACAAGCTGCAGGTGTCAGTAAGCCTGGGTGAGTGGATGATGATTGAATACACTTGGAGCCATGAGTGCTCTCACTCTCTTGCTAAACTCATAAAATGCTCAATTATATATCAGGGTTTCATAATCAATATGTAAGAGGATGGACCATGATAGTCATGGTCCTGTCCCTGAAGACATCAATTGTGTTAAAGTCTTGTACTGTGAATAATGTTTTGCGTCATTTTTAACTATTGTGTTGTAATGTACTTAATATTGTGAATTGTGTTATGATGATGTAACATATAATTATGCATAGTGTATAGTAATATAAGGTCCAAGGTATATAATGTAAGATATTGCATTGTTGGTAAAGTGTAAGATATTGCAATGATAATGGAAGAAAAAGGTTAAGTATACCAAGCAATAGGCAGCAGGGTCAGACATAGTGGTCAAGCAAAGAAAAAGGTGACGATTACTGATAGACAGTGAAGGTGAGATTAGTAGCTGAGGGTCGTCTTATGTGAAGAACAGTCTGCTGGCTGTCAAGCTTGAGTGCATTGAGTTACTTGCAGCGTGAGGAGAGAGAGACCAGACAGGAGATAGTGTGTACCCTAATAATGGGTTACGAATTGGCAAGAACATCAAGGGGGCTAAAGATCAACTATCGGACAGAGTAGCCCCAGGTAATTAGAGTCAGAGTGCAGTCAGAGCAAGGCGCTTTTATTCGTAATGGAATTGGGTGAAGTTATCTGGTATGTGAGCGTAGTCCACAACCCGAGCAGAGTTTCCAGAGGAGATCAGGAACCTAAGGCTTTACTCTGGGAAAATAGAACACATGTAGAGGCTGGACACAGAGCCGTTGTAGACAAGGGGACCATCGATATTGTACTGGTGTGTTGGATTGGTTTTCACTGGGCTTTCCATGATCAGAAATAATGGAGGCAACTCTGTGGAAACTTGACACACCATTCTACACAGACATAACATGAATTATATGAAGAAGATCAGATCTAAGACTTTAATTTACAAATGTATGCAGTTTGTATTGTGTAATTTGGTAAAAATCTGCTTTGAAAGTAAGAAATTAATTTTATGGAAAATAGTTGCTCTTATGATGAGTTTTCTGCCATGCTAATATATTACCTGCCTTAATCGCAGTGAAATAAGGCGCACATAACACTGACATTATCATGGTGTGAAAATGTGAAAAGAAATGAATAAAAGTTGCGAAAGGATGTGAAACAGATACATTGAACAAAAATATAAAAGCAACACTTCTGGTTTTGCTCCCATTTTTCATGCATGGCCAGCTTATTCACCGGACATGTTACCCATTGAGCATGTTTGGGATGGTTTGATTTGGCAAGTTTTTATTTGCAAATTATGGTGGAAAATAAGAATTTGTATACTTTATTAAATTTTAAGGGGTTTACAATAACAGGGGAGGTGGTAATTGAAGTATTTAAAGTGCATTCTTAAAAATGTTGTTGAAAGAACAAAGAAGGGGAAGAGGAAGGCAAGAAAGGGTAGGCTAAAAGTGGATGAGGGAAGGGGAATTGGAGGGGATGTGGGAATGGAATGGGTTAGGGAATATAAAGGGGGAAAAGAATGGGAAGGAAGAAGACGGTGAGGGAATTCGTTAAGTTTCAAAGTCAAGTAAGATTCTAAACTCTTAGGCGGGCTTTACACATTGCGACATCGCTAGCATTTGCTGGCTATGTGGAGCGCGATAGCACACGCCCCCATCGTACATGCGATATCTGGTGTTTACTGCCGTAGCGAACATAATCGCTACGGCAGCTTCACACGCACATACCTGGTTGGCGACGTCGCTGTGACCACCGAACAATCTCTCCTTCAAGGGGGAGGTGCATTCGGCATCACAGCGACGTGACCGCGACGTCACTAAGCGGCCAGCCAATAGAAGCGGAGGGGCAGAGATGAGTGCAACATAACATCCCGCCCACCTCCTTCCTTCCACATTGCCGGTGGACGCAGGTAAGGAGATGTTTGTCGTTCCTGCGGTTTCAAACACAGCGATGTGTGCTGCTGCAGGGACGACAAACAACATCATATCTGCAGCAGTAGTGACATTATGAAAATGAACGACGTGTCACAGATCAGCGATTTTGACACTTTTGCGCTCGTTCATCATTGCACCTAGGATTTACACATTGTGATGACGCTACCGGTGCCGGAAATGCGTCACTAACGACGTGACCCCGACGCTGTATCGGTAGCGATGTCGCCATGTGTAAAGCCCGCCTTATATTCATTTAGCACAGTAAATAAACACATTCAGAAATAACATATTACATTTATATTATTTAGAGAATGTCAAGGAACTAAGTCAAAACAAGGTTTGGCATGTACTTCTGGGACCAAAGAGACCATCTTATTTTACATCGTTGGTAGTTTTTTTCTTTTAACGCAATATTATACTCATATAAATTATGAGCTGAAACCCTGTCCGTAACTTCTGAAATAGATGATATTCTTTCTTCTCTCCAGTTGGCTGCTAATAAATTCTTAATAACTAAGAAAATGTGACAGACAATGTATCTATGCTCTTTCTTGTATTCTTCTAACCCTATGGAAAGAATGAGCAATTCTGGAGTAAGATTTATATCTTTTGTAGTTAATTGCTTTAGGAGGTCTCTGACTTCCTTCATTTGGGATGGTCTGGATCGGCGTATACGACAGCGTGCTCAAGTTCTGCCAATATTCAGAAACTTTCCACAGTCATTGAAGAGGAGTGGGCCAATATTCCACAGGCCACAATAAACAACCTAATCCTGAACCTGTGTGAAGGAGATGTGTTGCACTGTGTGAAGTGAATGGTGGTCACAGCAGATATTAACTGGTTTTTGTGACCACCCCGTAACATCCAAACACTATAAAACTGCACATTTTAGAAGGGCCTTTTATTGTGGCCAGCCTAAGGCACACCTGTGCAATTATCATGCTGTCTCATCATCAGCATCTTGATATGACACACCTATGAGGTGGATGGATTTTCTCGGCAAAAGAAAAGTGCTCACTAACACAGATTTAGACAAATTTATTAACAATACTAGAAATAGGCCTGATGCTATTGCATCGGGAGTGCGGTGAAATAAACATCTGTCTATGCTTAGTGGTGCTGACAGGAGCAGTGGTGAGTGGGGCTGGTGGTATAGAGATCTGATGAGAGGGTCTGTGGGCATACACTTCAGGTGAAGGGGTCTGTGGGAATACAAATCTGATGAGGGGGCCTGGGGGCATACAGATCTGCTGGGGGGGCGGTGGGCATAAAGATCTGGTGGGGGGGCTAGGGGCATACAGATCTAGTGGGGGGCTGGAAGCATACAGATCGGGGGGGGGGAGGGCTGGAGGCATATGTGATGCCCTGGCCAGGCCAGATAGTCACAGATAGGGCCCCGCATTACACCTGTCCCTCATAGGTAACACACAGCCAAACATTAAACCCTAGTCACCTCTCTCAGGGCTTGATGGACACACCAGGGGGCGGAACCAGGCGGTTGGAAGACGCCCACTGAGGAGTCTCAGACAGCCTGAGGCGGGAAAGTAGTCAAAAAAGTGTTAGAGTTCAAGTTGGAGAGGTGTGTGGGCTGGAGCTGTGTGCAGCTCCAGCAGAGGAAAGGACCCAATTTGAGCAGGTGTCGGGGTAGGAGCCCTGGTACCTTTGGCTAGGAGGCAGACGGCGGTCTCCGTCTGCAGGAGCCGGGAAGACGGCTCGGTGGAACCGAGGTGGACTGGGACAGGGTAGTGGCCCGCCGGTACCGACCCGGGGAACCAACTCGGAAACCGGAGCACAAAGGGGGGTACTCAGACCCTAAAGCTAGGTCCAGAAGCGACTGGGAGCTAGCTAATTAACTGATTGTGGCCACTACTAGAGGTCCTGTCCCACCCAAAGTCCCGACTGAAGTCAACAGCCCAACGAGGGGGATAGAAGGCTAACGCCACGGCTCAGAGATCCCACGGGCCAGCGTCTGTGGGAAAAGGGCTCCTTAGGCGACCACAAGCCGGAAGCGGACTCCTGAAGTATCAAGCGCAGATAGTCCACCTTCTTACACAGGTGCAGGAGAAAGACAGATACCACCAGCCGGGTGGGGGACCAGACTGCAGCCGGCTGCGGGCACCGACCACCATCATCTTGGTTTACCAGAGACTCGTGTGTTCATTGATAGTGAGTACATCCGCCCATCTCCCTGCACCGCCAAACCAACAAACCCCCAACGGGTCCCGGGGCCATCATCCCTGCCCACGGTGGGGTTAAAAAGTTGCTACGCAACATCTTCCCCGGGTGCCCCCGTAACTGCAGCGATGATGTCCACCTTCACCACATCCCGTGGGTGGCGTCACAAACTTAACACGGCTCCGGCCGTACACCTACGTCCCCAAACCACAATCCCCCTTTTGGGTTGATGTGACCATGAGGCCCCCGGGTCTGGAGACCCTCGAGCAACCCACTGAAGGTCCGGATCCGAGCGGCTCGGCTGCCGAGCACGGGGCGGTACACATGCATATCTGGTGGGGGGAGCTGGGGGCATACAGATCTGGTGGGGGGAGCTGGAGGCATACAGATCTGGTGGGGGGGGTGGGCTGGGGACATACAGATCTGGTGGGGGGGTGGGCTGGGGACATACAGATCTGGTGGGGGGGTGGGCTGGGGGCATACAGATCTGGTGGGGGGGCTGGGGGCATACAGATCTGGTGGGGGGGCTGGGGGCATACAGATCTGGTGGGGGGGGCTGGAGGCATACAGATCTGGTGGGGGGGGCTGGAGGCATACAGATCTGGTGGGAAGGGGGCTGGAGGCATACAGATATGGTGGTGGGCTGGGGGCATACAGTTCTGGGGGGGGCTGGGACCATACAGATCTTTGGTGGGCTGTGGGCATACAGAGCTGTTGGGAGGGCTGGGGAAATACAGATCTGGTGAAGGGGGGCTTGGAATATACAGATCTGGTGGAGGGGGGCTGGGGGTATATAGATCTGGTGGGGGGGGCTGATGCCTTCTGCAGTAATGAGCACATTGTGCTCCTGCTAGTTCCCTTCTGTCCCATATTATGCAGTGTCTCACCTGTCTTCTGTGCCCGCGGTGCCTCCAGCTGCAGCACACAGACTCCTCCATGATAGCGTCCGGTGTACAAAGTGGCCACTGCAGGTTGATGTCATGGCTTTACTGCAGTTGAATGCTTTACGGCGCCACAAAGCATTCAACTGCAGTAAAGGGTTGACAGCAGAAGCGGCGGCGGCCCTGGACAGGTGAGTATACAGCAGTGTATGTGTGTCTGTGTTCAGTGTATACGTGCATGTGTGCTATGTGTGTGTACATGTTCGGTGTCTGCTAGTCTGCTATGTGTGTCTGCTATGTGTGTTTATGTGTGTCTGCTATGTGTGTCTGCTATGTGTGTGTGTATAATGTGTGTGTATGCGTGCGTGCGTGCAGTGAGGACATGGAGGCCGGAGTATCGTTCAAACTGGGAATAGGGGAACAGACAAAACTGGTGATTATGTAAGTAGAGTTGAGAGAAAAAGACCTTTTATGTAGATAGGAAAGTCCTAGATCTTTGAGAACAGATCATGAAAATTGGGAGCAAAAATAAAAATGTAGCGTTTACGTTTTTCTTCTTGAAATGAAGGACTGCAAACACATTCCATAAAATGCCACTGATTTACAGTACATTTTGGGAAACGTTCTCTCTCCCGTTCCAGAGTTATTTCAGTGTATTAGCTGTGACATGTGTCTGGCTGCATATACTCCTCTGACCTTCAGTGAGTGCTTTATATTAAGTTATTTTTAAATTAATGGATTTCCTGTTTTTTAGAGTGTATCTAAGCTTCTTCTCTAATTCCTTGGATTATTCCATCTTTGTTACACTATTTTGGTTTATAGAGTATTTGGAGACTTAACAAAAGGGAAGTATGCCAACTCTCCTATCAATTACCATGCTTTATTATTCTTTGTAAGACTGTTCAAGTTTCAACAATTTTATATTTTCATGTTCGCAAACAATTTGAAATGTAAAGATCGCAGAGTCTACACTTGGCTACTCTTGACCAGCTGAGGGAGGATTCTCCGGTCGTGATGTCTGTGTAACCAAACCCTTTTATCCTCTAAGAATAAACACACGGACTGCATGCGACTTGGTTCAAAATGGCCACAGCAGCCTTTTATTGCCTATTGTTTTACAAACTAGCACCTTAGGGACGCCGTCCAACGGGCGACCCAAAACAACCACATAACGGTAACAATAGACAATAACATTTACAATACCCCCCGGGGTAGGCCCAGTCCACTAACTACTACTCCCCCTGTCCCCGGCCGCAACACACCGACCCAGAGACGAGGTGCCAATCACCCACGGATTGACCCCCACACTTTGGCAGAACCCCGTGCCTGCCACATCCCGGAACCCGAGAGCCACCATACCAAGACAATGACTCCCGGTCCAGCCACCAATCACTTCCAAACCTCTGGACCAGACCTACCCCCACCGCTGCTGTGACAAAGAGTATCCCAACTACCCAAAAACATCCCCCACATAAAAACACAAAGGGAGGGTGGGCGGGGATCGTTCGGCGTCCGGAAACAGAAGAGGAGGTAACTCTTCCCTCTCCCGGACTAACCCTTTCCCTGCTCCTCCTCTTCCTCCCAGGCTAAGACCATCCCCCAATGCCATATTAGGCATACACACAACTGTCCCTATTAACCCCATCACTCCCTACCTCCCCCTTGGTCATGTCGCCCCTCCCCCCCAAGTGGGTCCGTGGCTTTCTTGACCAGCTGAGGGAGGATTCTCCGGTCGTGATGTCTGTGTAACCAAACCCCCTTATCCTCTAAGAATAAACACACGGACTGCATGCGACTTGGTTCAAAATGGCCACAGCAGCCTTTTATTGCCTATTGTTTTACAAACTAGCACCTTAGGTACGCCGTCCAATGGGCGACCCAAAACAACCACATAACGGTAACAATAGACAATAACATTTACAATACCCCCCGGGGTAGGCCCAGTCCACTAACTACTACTCCCCCTGTCCCCGGCCGCAACACACCGACCCAGAGACGAGGTGCTAATCACCCACGGATTGACCCCCACACTTTGGCAGAACCCCGTGCCTGCCACATCCCGGAACCCGAGAGCCACCATACCAAGACAATGACTCCCGGTCCAGCCACCAATCACTTCCAAGCCTCTGGACCAGACCTACCCCCACCGCCACAGGACAGACCACGTGACACCTTACGTGGCCTGGACCCGCCACACACCAAAAGCACGCTCCACACCATCCTGCAGACCCAACGCCCATAAATCCAGACCGACCTCGTTGAGGTGCACACCATCACCCCTCCGAAATCGCCAATCTGCCGGCTCCAAATCCCTGTGCCTTACCACAATCCCACCATTCCTGGTCACAAACCTAGCCACCACCCTATTCACCTGGGCCCTGGCCTTATTAACCTTCTCCACCGACCGAGCCCCTCTCCATGCCAACCTGGTCACTATGTCGGACCATACGACCAGCAAACCAGGATACCGCTTCCACAACTGCAGTAAGTCGATCTTTATATCTTGGATCAAATCCCGCGACGCCCTGGCACCAAGATCATTACCCCTCACATGTAATACCAGCACATCCGGGGGCCGCTCAACTTTACAATGGAAACCAAATTCCGGGACCACCCTGCCCCACTCCATGCCCTGAACTCCGATCCATCGAACAGTCGCCTGCGCACGATCCAAACCCAGCTGTCGACCATTCGGGCGGACCTCAGCCCGACGGGCACCCCAAAATACGAAGGAGTGCCCCAAGATCCAGATCAGGCACTTCCCTATAACAAATAAAACAAAACGAAAATATCAAAACCAATAACAGCACAACCACCAACACAGCTAGAAACACCCCTTTCCGCAAACCTTCCGCACGTAACCAAAGTACCATGATGCTACAACAACTGCGGTCTCACATACCGCCGAAAACAAGAAGATTCCCATCTACCAATACGCTTCACCACCTCATCTCCAAGCCCCCAACGAGCTGCCTCCGTCGCTGCACCAATTCGGAATGAATGCGACCCGAATTCCTCCGGGCGCTCCCCCGCGTTACGTAGACTTAGCCGCAGCACCGCCACAAACTGAAACCTCGACAAAAACGACCCATTCAAATGCCGCAACAACGGGCCAGGTAAGCCTCCCCTCACGGCCATAAATCTCTCGACTAAACGCACAGGGCACAATTCCTCTCCTGGAACCGCATATAACACCACCAATCTACCACGGCCCAGCTGATCCATTTTTGACCGGCGAATCCGGCACTCCACCTGACTACCGCTCACTCGCACGTCCTCAAGCATCAAACCACTACCCGTCACCCTGGACGGGCTTACCAGCTCGCCTATCCGGAAAGCCCCATAAAAAGCGAGACCGAAAGCCGTTGTAAACAGAACCGTCTCGTACACAGACTCACAAATGCCGCTCAGGCCACCCACCATCCGTCTCAACAAACCAAACGATACAGGACGCCTCTTTTCCCTCTCCCGTATGCCGCGGCGAAAACCCCGCAAAGCCTGACGAACCCGAAAATCCTGTGAAACATCACGCTCCCCTCTCATTTTTAACCAAAACGCCACTGCCGACACCCGATGTGCCACAGCCGATGCCGATCGCCCGGCTGAAAAATCCGTACTCACCAACGACAATAAAGCCACCAAGTAATCCACGCTCTCCCCACCAAACATCAGACACAACAACTCCTCCCATTCAGCCCACACCTTAGCATACCGGCACCAAGTCACCTCGGTCACCGAGTTCCGAATCAAGTCTGAGATCACCGCCTCACCAGATGCCACAAATCCTCGGGACACTCCCCTCCAACTTCGTCCGCCCACGGCAACAGCGCCCGAAACCTGCTGAACTGAAAACGAGACAAAGCATCAGCCACCTCGTTGTCAACACCCGGAACGTGCCTTGCCACTACCTGCACATTCAACTGCAGACATCTCAACACTAAATGCCGCAAATACACCACCACCGGCTCCGACTTAGCAGACAAGTTGTTAATCGCGTGCACCACCGCCTGGTTATCACAATGAAAACACACTTTCCTTCCGGCAAAGTGTGACCCCCATAGCTCCACTGCCACTACAAGGGGGAATAGCTCTAACAGAGCCAAATTCCTAACCAAGCCGCTCTCCCGCCACGCCTGTGGCCACTGCCCGACACACCAATGACCTCTGAAGACAGCCCCAAACCCGGCCGACCCCGCCGCATCCGTAAACAGCTGCAACGCCCCGTTAGACGCCACCCTCTCCATCACCAGCGTCCGGCCGTTAAAATGCTGCAAAAATTGATCCCATACTTCCAAATCGTCCCTGATCGCCTTTGTGATCCGCACAAAATGCGCCGGCGACCTTACCCCGGCCGTCGCCAAACGCCTCGCAAACACTCTCCCCATCGGCACAATTCTGCAAGCAAAATTCAATTTTCCAAGCAATGACTGCACCGCCTTAAGCCGCACCTTCTTCGCCGATTTCACCCCCATCACTGCGGTCCTCAAATCACGGACCTTCTCCGCCGGCAACCTGCATTCCATAGCAATGGAGTCAATCTCAATTCCCAGAAAACACATCACCGGTGCCGGGCCTTCCGTCTTATCCGGCGCCAAAGGAATCCCGAAGCTGGCCGCAACTTTTTGCAACGCAAATAGCAAACCCGCACAAACCATCGAACCCGCCGGCCCGACACACAGGAAATCGTCCAAGTAATGAATGATGGACGTAAGCCCGGACACGTCCCGAACCACCCACTCAACAAATGAACTAAATGCCTCAAAGTACGAACATGAAATGGAACAGCCCATTGGCAAACAACGATCAACATAATAACTGCCATCCCACCAGCAACCCAACAAATGCTGACTATCTGGATGAACCGGTAACAACCGAAACGCCGCTTCCACATCCGCCTTTGCCATCAATGCACCCCGCCGCCCTAACCAGGTCCAACGCCTTATCGAACGACACATAATATACCGCCGACAACTCCGGTGCAATGCCATCATTCACCGATAACCCTTCCGGGTAAGACAAATGATGAATCAGCCGAAATTTATTCCGCTTTTTCTTTGGTACCACCCCCAACGGTGAAACCACCAAATTCCCGCACGGCGGGGCGACATAAGGACCGCCCATCCTGCCCAAAGCCACCTCCTTTTCCAGCTTCTCATCCACCACTTCCGGATGATCCCGAGCGGAACGCAAATTACGATACGGCGGGCCCGACGCATTAACAACCGACGGGATATGAAAACCATCGGAAAAACCAGAACATAACAATGCCGCAGCCTCCTCGTCCGGATACCTATTTAAAAACGGAACCATCACTTCTACCTTCACCGGCGTCGTCCCTCTTACCAGCCCCGTCACCAGCCTTTCCTTTTCCTTTTTTAAAACATTTGGACAAGCTATGTCCCCCCCCACATCCGGAGCATTCATGCTTAAAACGGCACGCCGCTCCAAACCTGCACTGCCCTTCATAGTACTGCCAACGCAAACCTTTTTTGAAACTTGCCGGGGACCCGGCCCCCGAACCCCCGGCGCCCCCCCGAAAGGGCTGAGCCGGTGCCGACATCAGTCGCATCCATAAGGAAATATCCTTATGGTCCCATCGCATATCTGGCCGCAATGCCTTCTGCTGCCGAAATTGCTCGTCGTAACGCAGCCACGCCAGCCCGCCATAAACTCGATAAGCCTCCCCTATCGCATCCATGTAACCGAACAAAGCCGAACAATGCTCCGGCTCCTTCTCCCCGACCACGCTCGCCAAAATCGCAAATGCCTGTAGCCAGTTGGCAAAAGTCCGAGGAATAAGCCTATAACGGCTCTTTTCCTCCTCGTCCTTCTCCTTTTTGGAGTCACTCGGCTTAACCCTATCCAGATTAAATTTCTCCAGGGGAAGCAGAGAAAATATCTCTACATATTCCCCTTTCCAAATTTTTTCCCGCACCTCCTTCTTTAAATGGGCCCCCAGCGGGCCTTCAAAACAAACATAAACTTCGCTTTTAGCCCTATCATCTAAGCGCACCACCTCATCCTCCTTCTCCTTTTCCTTCTCCTTTTCCTTCTCCTTTTCTCCCCCCGTCTCACTCCCCCCTTCGCCCCCCCCTTTACTCGCACCCGCTCCGTCACCCCCCGTCACCGATGAGGCCCCTAAACCGGCCGCTCCCACCCACGCCGCCACCGGCGCCTGGGCCCCCTCCCCCACCGCTCCCGAAGCCGCCGCCAGCCCCTGCAACAGCCCCAACAATTGACTCCACACAGCTAAACCAGCGGGCGCTGCCGTAGCCGCAGCCGCCCCCCCCGAAGCCCCCCGCCAGCGCAGCCCCTGCCGCCTCCGCGGCCATCTCACCCGACCGCCGCTCGGCGTCCCCCGAGACCGCCGCCTCGCTGTCCTCCGTCTGTCGTCCATCCGAGTCCTCCGAAACGAAAGCCTCTTCCTCCTCCTCGCCGCTGGCCTCATCTTCCATCCGACATCCGGGGGGCGCCGCCGCAGCACCCCCCCCACCACGGCCGCCAGACAGGGCCGCCGCGTGGGCAGAGTCATCCCCGCTCCATCTCTTGCCCCGGGGTGACAACCCAGGAGACCATCCTGTCCCCCGCGCCGGCACCCCGGGCCTCGATCTCTTGCGCCCGCCCCCATGCCGACTGCAAGGGGCCTCTGGGCGCCGATGAACAGACGCCCGGCTCCGGGTCTCAGCCGTCGTCGCCTCTGGCCCTCCTGGGCTATTGCAGGCCTCCGTCCGCCGAGTCCTCCCGCTCCCACGGGAGACTGCCACATCCGGGGGCTGCACAGCGGTACTGAGTGACCCGGCGGTCGCCGCAGGGCTCCCGCCGTCACTCCTTCTCTCAGCCGCACCGGGGTTAGGCACCGCAGACCTCCCCCCGGCGCCGGACCTACCGCCACGTGCAGCCCCGCGGTCCCCCCGCCGACTGCAGGGGAATCTGCTGGCCTCTCTCCTGCGCCGAGCGCGCTCCCGGCCTGGAGCCGCTGCACTCACAGTAAATCCAGCCCGGAGGCCGGGACCGGAAGTAGGCCCCATGCTGGCCACTCCCACCTCCCGACCGCCGCGGCTGGAGCGAAGATTCCTCCCGCCGGCCTCTACAGCAGCCAGATGCCGCCGCTGCGCTGCACTCTGCGGAGGGTCCCTGGAGGGGCTCTTACATCTCCTCCTCGCCCCCCCCGCGCCCGGGGAATACCTGCAGGGGGGCCGCGACTGGCGCCCGCCGCTGCTGGGGGGACGAGGGGCAAGCGCCGACGGGTTAACCCCGGCAGCCCTGATGTGGGACTGCACTGCCAGGGGCCCGTGCGCTGCAACCGCTGCCTGGATCAAACGCTGCAGGTCCTGGAGGTCCGCCATGGTGGTGATCGTTCGGCGTCCGGAAACAGAAGAGGAGGTAACTCTTCCCTCTCCCGGACTAACCCTTTCCCTGCTCCTCCTCTTCCTCCCAGGCTAAGACCATCCCCCAATGCCATATTAGGCATACACACAACTGTCCCTATTAACCCCATCACTCCCTACCTCCCCCTTGGTCATGTCGCCCCTCCCCCCCAAGTGGGTCCGTGGCTTTCTGAACGTTGTCCTAAGATCTGTTGGAAAATCTCAGAAATTAAGATATCACTATGTTGTCATAATTGATATCCTTTTTCTTCAGCAACAGCTGCAGAATGAGGTATCACTCCAGTTCATGTTTCTAACCGGTATTGGTCATGGGTGTACTGCAGGCGCAGTGTCGGACTGGCTACTGGAGAAACTACCAGTAATATCTGTCCTGGCTGCGGTTACCTGAATTGAACTCCGGAACTCTCACCTGAGCTCTGGGGATCAGCCTGGCCTGCCTGCAGCTGTTATGAACTGAACTGCAATTGTGCCACCCCAGGAGCGCTGGTCCTGTTCGGGGATGCCACAGTGCAGGGAATATTCTGGCCACGGGTAGGTCAGGTTAACTTCTATGGGGGATTCGTGACGCCACTCTCGGTATTTGCGGTCAGGGGGGTGCCCGCCACTGCAGTTTAGGGGACGCCTGGGGCTATGTTAGATGGAGTCAGATGTTGTAGCCTCCCAAGAGTGAGGCTGGTCCCAGGGCCCAGTGTAAGTGTGTAGTACCACAGGTCGCAGAAGAACTCACACACAAAACAGCAATGTCTTTCAGGGTTTTTACTCACTTTCAGATGGCAGGGGTAAGTTAACCCGAGCGATGCTATGGTGGACCAGGTGGAACCAGGTATCCCTTCGGCTGATGTAGGGGTGACTGCTGACTCGCCTTCCTAGACCTTCTTGTTTTGAGGTGACCCCGACCTGAAGTCTTGCTGGGATCACCCAGGGAAGTCGCATACATCATTTTACCCTTTCTGGCCCGTTTGCGGGCAGCGTGGATCAAGTAATTCTGGCTCCTTGCCGTCAGTCACTTACGGGCCCCTCGTTGCTGCTGTAGCTGCGGACTCGGTGTAGGTTGGTGAGGCGCATAAAGTGTCCTAACCGGCAAGTTGGGCAGGCCAACTGAATGGGCCCCTGCTCTGGGGACCTGTACCCCATGCAGGCTGGGTCTACTGACAGTCCCCCTACTCAGCCACCTCTCTGCTCCGGCCTCAGGTGGTTTTAAGGCAGCACTAAACAGTAGCCCTTCTCCCCCGCCAGCAGCCACGAACGGTGTAGTGTCTGGAAGGCCCCTGCTCCACTGCTCTGCCCTCCAGTGCAACTCCTCCACTTCCTTCCTTTGGTTGCCTCTGCACAACTCCCTTGTTCCCAGTCACACCACCCACCACTAGCTGGGAGATGAGAGCCATGCCCCCACCCTGAGTCTGCTCAGGGGTCCCCTCTAGCTGTGTGTGTGTTCTGGTTACTAGTGTTCCATGTGTCCACACCCTAGTCAGCCTCTGGGATTACCTGTGTTGTACTGACCCAGCATGGGTGCAGTACTCAGTGGTGCCTGACCAGTTCAGGGGCGCCACATAATCGCCGGGGAATCAGTTCAGTCCTGGAAACCCGCTGTTCAGTCCAGGCTGCACTCCGGAACTCAGGTGAGAGCTCAGGTGAGAGCTCCGGAGTTCAATCCAGGTAACCGAACCCAAGACTTGTATTACTGGCAGTTTCTCCAGTAGCCAGTCTGACACTGTGCAGGAGGATTAGTTATTGAGGGTACATGACTGTCATGCGCTATCCAGATCCGCACTTGCGAATGACAGCAACGGTGTCAGAACTCTGTTTACATTGCAGAGTCCAACAGGTAATCTGATTTCTCTTTTGTGCTCAGCTCTGCTGGGCGTCGGCAGAGTTATGTCCACTACTCCCAGCTGTGTAGGAGTTAGGTTACTGTATATGCGCACGCTGCAGTTTTAACTGCACCCAAATTGCAACCAAAACTGCAACAAAAACTGCACCTTGTCACAGAGAGCATATAAAAAAAAAATCGCTTGTAATGAGGGTGCATTTTTGTTGCGATTTTGCAGCGTTTTTGTTAATGCATTTTTTAAAGGAGAAACAAAATATGATAGGATAGGATAATTAATAGATAGCTAGAATAGACGGATAGATTGAAAACATAGAGAGAATAGACATATGGAAAGAACATATAGAATAGATTATAAGAAAGAACAGATAGAGTAGATAGAAGGAAATAACAGAATAGTTTGATAGAGTGATAGCTAGCTTGGCCAGCTGTTTTTTAATTTTTGGGGGTTAAAAAAGTGACGTGCCCTCCCACAATTTTTTATATCATGCACAGGAACAGCAGCAGCTACAGGTTACAACCCTCAGCTGTCTGCTGTACCTTGGCTGGTTATGAAAAATAGAGGGGATCCCACATTTTTTTTTTTAATTTTTTTTATTTATTTAAAAAAAAAAATGAAGTTGGGTCCCTCCCATTTTTCTAAAACCAACCAAGGTACAGCAGACAACTGGGGGCTGATATTATTAGGGTGGGAAGGGCCATCATTATTTGGCCCTTTCCAGCCTAACAATAGCAACCCACAGCTGCCCAAGAAGTTGCGCATCCATAAGAAGCGCCAATTCTGGTGCTAGACCCGACTCTTCCTATTGCCCTGGTGCGGTCGCCATTGGGGTAATAACGAGATAATGGCAGCCCACAGCTGCCACTAAGTCCTAGATTAGTGATGTGGCAGTCGTCTATGAGACTCCACCCCCAACACTAATCTGTAAATGAAAGTAAGTAAACACAAACACCCTAAAAATCCTTTATTTGGCATAAAATACAAAAAGCACCTACTTTCATCACCAAAACCACTGAAAAAACTGGTATACCCAAATATTAACAATATGATGGTTCTATGTAATAGTGCTCAGCTGAATGCCTCAAGCAAAAGCGTTGCACCAAAGGTTGCAGGGCAAAACAATATAAAATAATGGTGAATACCTTAACCCTCAACTGGTGAGATGGGATTTTTGTCACGCAACTGGTGATGTGGGGCTTCCTATACCCCAGTGTTTAGAAATCTCTAATTTTTACAGAAAATGCAAAGATCACGTTTGTTTTAATCGCTTTCTTATTGGCGATTGATTACACATGAGTATACCAAATTTTTGACATCCATAAGTATCGGAAAATGTAATACATTGATGATTCATACCAGCATTTTCCAATGAATGCCACCTGAACAAAATTTCCCTGGGATGTTGCAAACCCCACCTCACCACTTGAGGGTTAAACAGGGTCCATAGGGCTTATCCGCATTCTGCCCGACGCGCATTTCGTTTTGTATTTGACTTCCTCAGAGGGGGGTAGTGTAAGGAATGAAACTCATTTACCAGTTTTTTCGGTGTTTTTGGTTTTTGTCATTCTTTATGTAACTAGATGGGTGGTTAATCATTGCCTTCAGTGGTCCCTCTTGCATTATTTTTTCTCGTTTCTGCCTTCTTGGAGCACCCCTGTCTTGTAAGCACTTTTGTTCCCGGTAATTATAATGGATGAATTGCATTTCAAGGGTTTTTTAAAATTTTTTCAATAAAATATGTATTTTTAATATTCTTGTTTGATGGTGTCTTGACTTTTGCGAACAGCATTATGACTGATGTCTGTTCATAAGAGGTTTATGGAATAGTCATAGTATTTTGGGCACCTTGTTAGGGGATTTTTTTTATTAAGCTGTAAACTGTACTCTATCATCTGTAGAAGCATCCACAGTGACATCATGTAGAATATGACTTTCCCTTCATGAAAATGTTAATTGCTTAAATTGGAATCAGGGATATATTTGCAGTATGGACCCTCATGGTCTCCATTACAGTGAGCCAAAGAACAGTCATACACATTCTACCCCCCCACAGCCATTTCCATAGATTGGGGTCTCTATTAAAATATAGCCTGCTGTTGGGAGCAATTAAAATCTACTGTATTTGAAATATAATAGGCTTCTAGGCCCGTCTTCCCCTGATTATTAGGCAGTAGGAGGCTGCACTGTTACAAAGACAGAATGATGCATGGCATAACCCCCTATAATCTTCACATACCGTTTGATTTGACATTTACATCTGGCCCTGAATATGATCAGTTGATAAGACAAGTATCTTCTCAGGCACACTACATATGATGTCAGTGATAAATGGAGATATTCAGCCCTGACTTCTTTAAACTTAATGGTAGTTTTAGTCTTGGAAATTCATATTACCATAACTTTAGAATATGGTTTCCCTTCAGTAGCAACATACATAGTAAAAGTGGTAGACTAATGGCGGCGTCACACGGTACGATATATCGGGCGATATGTCGTCGGGGTCACGTCGTTAGTGACGCACATCCGGCATCGTCAAAGATATCGTACCGTGTGACACCTCCGAACGACTGTGAATGAGCAAAAATACTCACCTTATCGTTGCTCGTTGACACGTCGTTCATTTTCAAAATGTCGGTCCTCCTTCTGTGCTCTGGTTGTTCGTCGTTCCCGTGGCAGCACACGTCGCTCCGTGTGACACCTCAGGAATGACGTTCCACTCATCTCCGCCCCTCCGCTTCTATTGACCAGCTGCCATGTGACGTCGCTGTGACGCCAAACGTCCCTCCCCCTTCAGGAAGAGGATGTTCGCCGCCCACACAACGTCGCGCGGGAGGTAAGTGCGTGTGACGGGGGTTAACGACTTTGTGCGCCACGGGCAACTAATTGCCCGTGCCGCACAAACAACAGGGGCGGGTACGATCGCTCGTGCGATCGCATGATAGATCGTCCCGTGTGACGCCGGCATAAGTCATAGAGGACGGAGAAGGTGGAACTGGTGATGTCCTTCATAATGATGTATTCACCTACATATAAATGCACAGACTATGCTGCTGACCTTAGCGCTATCTAGTAGTTCTTAAATACATAGTTAAATACTATGATATTATGAATAAGTGAACGGCTGCTGATCTGCTAGGACTCTGGCTACTGTAACCCCCAAAATCTGAAAAACAGGACACTGAAATGTCCTTTTAGCATAAAGATGGAGCATGATGGTCAGTTATAGCTTCATTCTCACTGGATACTTTGGGGTTGATATCAGATCATCAGCAATTAGCAACTAATCATTTATTCTGTAAATAGATGATAAATTGCCAAATTGTGAATAACTCTTTGTGATGAGTAGCCATTATGTTCAACCATAAAATATACCAAGGAATGGTGAAGAGGGGAGTTGTATGATGGCCGGCCTTGCTTCCCCTGACTTCTGTATATGAGGATGTGTGCAGATGCATCATTACCTTTGAGAGTGACCCCATTTGTCCTTGCAGGACTCCTCATTGTAGAACCATAATAACCACACAACAGTCTTGATAAAAATAACTGAAACTTCTTTTTTCTGGCAAGCTCAGTACCCTTACTTCTGGTCCATAGGACCCCCATGCTGTGTCCTTCATCCTTAGGAAAAAAACTCTGCTAATTTGCCCTGGGTAACTTCCTCCAGCAGCTAAGTCAATTTACTTTATCTTCCCCGGTATCCGTTCTTTTGCAGCTGCTGTGTCTCACTTTTTCCCGCATCCCAGATGGGCAGCCTCTCCTGGCACTACCGTATTACAAGGTCCCACTAAAGTCTTCAAGCCTCAGTGTCCCACCAATCTGGGGTCGATCTTCCCGTCAGCCGGGTGAGGTCTTGACACCTATGAAGGGATTCCCTCCAGCTCAGGCAGACTCTAGCACGATTCCTGCTGCTCAACTGACTAGATTCTTTCTGCACACATGCTTTAACCCTCTGCTTACTCCTCGCACCTAGCTCTGTCTCCTTGACAACCCTCCTACTGTACTTTCTGAGTGGCCACATCCCTGTAAATTGCGGTCCATTCATTCCCATGAAGTGATTCTCCCAGGGCTTCATGACCTCTGAGATCTGGTGATGTCACGTCAACTTCCAGTTGACCTGACATCACTGAGCTGGGCCCCAGTCCTCCTGAGTGACAGGGCTGAGGGCAAAGTTTCACCACTCACAGCCCAGCATGCTCTCCTTCACTGCAAAGTGCCACAAGCAAGAGCAATGCTGGGCTGTGATGCTGTGCTGTGATGAGCGGTGAAACTCCGCCCACATCCCAGTACTAAGAAAGACTGGGGCCGCCTCAGTGATATCAGGTCAACTGGAAGTTGACGTGACATCACTGGATCTCAAAGGTCGCAAAGCCTGGAGGGATCACTTCATGGGGATGAGCAGACCACAATAGCGCCACTCACAGGCAGAATTGGCTGAACAAGGTATTGAGAAAAAGCCTTCCCAATCAGTTTTATAGGGATGTGACCACTATTGCAGAGTAGTGAACCACCTCTTTAACCTATTTTTGGCATTCACCATATCTTTGTGCACTCAGGAGCTGAGTTAGCACTATAGACCCTAACAGCGAGATGTAAGTGTGCTCTTTGGATGAGGGTAAAGGGTACTTTGCACACTGTGATATCGGTACCTATATCGCTAGTAAGCGTACTCGCCCCCGTAGGTTGTGCGTCGCGGGCAAATCACTGCCTGTGGCGCAAAATATCGCTAACACCCATCACACGGACTTACCTTCCCTGCAACCTCGCTCTGGCCGGCGATCTGCCTCCTTTCTAATGGGGCAGTCCGTGCGGCGTCACAGCGACGTCACACGGCAGCCGTCCAATAGCAGAGGAGGGTTGGAGAATAGCGGCCGGAACATGCCGCCCAACTCCTTCCTTTCTCATTGCCGGTGGACGGCAAGTAAGGAGATGTTCGTCATTCCTGCGGTGTCACACACAGCGATGTGTGATGCCGCAGGAACGACGAACAACATCGTACCTGCAGCAGCAACGGTATTTGGGAAAGGAGCTACGTGTCAACGAGTAACGATTTTTCACGTTTTTGTGCTCGTTGATCGTCGCTCCTTGGTGTCACACGCTGCGATGTCATTAACGGCGCCGGATGTGCGTCACTAATGACGTGACCCCGACGATATATCGTTATCGATGTCGTAGCGTGTAAAGCACCCTTTAGTACCAATTTGGGGTACAATTGCGATGTACTGATATTCTACCTTGACAGTAGAGGGCATAAATTCCTGTAGCGGCAGGGCTTCAAAAGTGATTGTTAGTTTCAATATATCTTACAATACTGCAGTAGTGTATTATATAGTACAAGCAA
The DNA here is from genome assembly GCF_048569485.1 of Anomaloglossus baeobatrachus. Taxonomy (NCBI): domain Eukaryota; kingdom Metazoa; phylum Chordata; class Amphibia; order Anura; family Aromobatidae; genus Anomaloglossus; species Anomaloglossus baeobatrachus. The sequence goes on along the minus strand of NC_134355.1, from coordinate 64,519,642 downwards.
TCACAGGTTCAAGTCCCAAAAGAGAGACTAAAATAAATAATAACAGATATTTTTCAAAAATATACAAGTTTAATCTCTCCAAGTTCTACAAATAAAAAAGTAAGGAACAGTAAAGGAATAAACATATTTGATATCACCGCGACCACAAAAGTTTGATGCATAAAATGATAAACAAAATTAACTCTTATAGTAAGCACTGTATAGAAAAAAAAAATAAAATTCAAGAAATACCATTTTTTGGTCACGACCCCCTCCCCCAAAGATTAAATAAAAAGGGATCAAAAAAGCATGTGCACTTCATAATGGTTTTAATAAATACAAAGATGTAAAAGTTATGGCTCATACAAACAAATATTGTTTTCACAAAATTCAGAATTTTTTTTTCACCACTAAAATTTAATAGAAAACTACACAAGTGTGCTATTGTCTTAATGACACTGACCTGAGGTATAATGTTGTCATTTTTACTGCAAACTAAATACCATCTAACAAAGTCCAAAAATAATGGCAGAAATTTTTTTCACCATTTCAACCTCACTTGTATTTTTTTTCACATCTTTCAGAATATTATTTGGTAAAATTAATGTTGTATTTTAAACCTATAACTCAACCTGCAAAAATCAAACCATCATAAGGCTAAATCGAGAGAACAAAGAGGAAAAAACTAAGGTGTAGAAATGCAAATTAGCCCCATAAGAAGGGGTTAATCCTGCTATTGTTTTTTACTGACTTGGTATGGGGAATGTTATTTTGGGGCCCTTTTCTGCAGGGGAGATATTACAGCATCACATAAAGATTTGGTTTAAACAAAAAGAAAATGAGTTTGAGGTTCTAAATGTGTGAGATGTTTGTTTTTGAAGAGACTTCTTTGAGGAATATGAAAGTGACTTGCCGTGATGAGCACTTCTTACGAATGGCTAAAAAAAAGCCAGTCTTCACTGTTTGTGATTAAAGCAAATAAGAGGAAATAATGAAAATTTGATGAATCTTTGTTATCTCCTCTAAGAACAAAGTCATTTTTATAGAATGCTTTACTGTAATTTTCTTTAATAAGAAAATGTGAGCAGTGTGGGATTTAGTTACAAGAAACAATACTTAATACATATGCCGAAGAATATTCACTTTATCCATAAGTGGTTCACCTGGAGTGGACATATACTATACTATGGATACAGTAGTGTACATAGAGTCCGATGGGCCCCAGTGCAATATTTGAACCTGCCCACCCCTTCCCTGCATGTTGGTGAGATGTATGGGCCCTTGTAGAGTTCTAAACCCTTTAAAGATATACTGTATGTGTTAAACCCCCCTTTATTATATAGTAATGTCCTCTATGCTGTAATAATGTCCCCACCCTGTATTAATTTACTGTACAAATGTCCCCCCATCCTGTAATAATTTCCTGTACTAATGTCCCCCCATCCTGTATTAATTTCCTATACTAATGTCTCCCATCCTGTATTAATTTTCTGTACTAATGTTCTCCATGCAGTAATAATGTCCCCCATCCTGTATTAATTTCCTGTACTAATCTCCTCCATCTTGTAATAATGTCCCCCATCCTCTATTAATTTCCTATACTAATATCCTCCATCCTGCAATAATATCCCCCATCCTGTATTAATTTCCTATACGAATGTCCTCCATCCTGTAATAATGTCCCCCATCCTGTATTAATTTCCTGTACTAATGTCCTCCACTTTATTGCTGTTCTCTAAAGCACAAAAAGAAAAAACATTCTCGCCTTCCCCTGCTCCTATAACGTGTGGTGTTCTTGTCTGTAACCAGAGCAGATGACAGCAGCTGACATAGGTATGCCCTCTGTCGGTGACACCTGACTCCACTGCCTTGTGATGCCAATGCTTGGCACACCAACATCAACTGCCGACCTCAGAGGCACATTCAAGTGTCATAGGCGCTGGCATTGGCAGGCCACCCTCTATCACGGGCCTGGTGGTGATCACATCCTATGTGACTGTGATTGTTATTCAACTGCATGGATAGCTGCTGGAGACTATGCAAATCGTCCAGTTGTATCACTTCTTTTGTATATTTATATACCATTGGTGCAACTTGTGAAGCTGCATGGGGACCCAAAAGGTAAGGGGGTCCATTTTCACTTAAAAGCAGGTAAAAGTGAGCATTATAATGAGCTATGGGACTTTAAAGGTTTCAAATTTTTATCAATTTTATTTCAATTTAAGTGATGAAAAAAAAATCTGAATTTTGCAAAAAAAATTACTTTTGCTTTGTGTTGTCTTTTGCCAAGATCAATCACATTATAACATCATTATTTTGCTGCTGACTGAGATAAGTGAGAGACTGTTTTTTGTGTGGTGAACTGATGTTTTTATTGATACCAATTTGGGTACATACAATGTTTTGATCACTTTTTATTGCATTTTGGTGAGGTGACCAAAAAACACAATCTCTGACAGTGGCATCTAAATGGTCAACAGCTGTACCCAGCTGTTAACCATTTAGATGCCACTGTCAGAGATTCATCCATATAGTATGACTTCTATTTTATAAAGCTGTCATAAGCTGAGTGTGGAGGCAATTCAGCTCCTGAGCCCTCTCCACAAATGAAGACTCCTTCCCAGGATGTTCATTTATGTCCAAATGAGGGAATGGGTTAACACTGACATGAAAGGAAGATTCACAATCGAAATTATCACAGATGATTGAATGTCTGGAAATTCAAATTTGGGAGATTCTCTTGAATGCTGCTGTGAAATTCAGTTTGCATTAAATTTATTTAATGTGAGTCAAAAGTGCCCCAATAGCAATTTAACCCCTTCACTACATATGACGTATAGTTATAGTATGTCATAAGTCGTGTCTTTGCCTTTAATTCGGGCTCGCACACTGAGCCTGCATTACATTTTTTTGACTACCGCAACATTGTAATAAAAGGCGATCAAAGCATTGCATCTACCCCAAAATGGTATAAGTAAAAACATCAAAAAATAAGTCATCACACAGCCCCAGATCCCTAAAAACATAAACGTTATGGGTGAACATGTGAGATAAAATAAAGATAAAAAAATTTTGGAATTAAACTTTTTTTTTGCAATTTCACTGCACTTGGAATTGTTTTCCCAATTTTCAGTACACTATATGGTAAAATGAATGGTGTTATTCAAAAGTACAACTCATCCAGCAAAAAAACAAGCTCTCTATATTGATGAAAAAAAAAAAAGATGGCTCATGGAAAAAGGGGAAGAAACGAAAGGGCAAAAACAGAAAATGGACATGGCGTGAAGGGGTTGAAGATGTATACTCTGAAATTTCTCCAGACTCCAATGTGCAATAAACAAACGGGAGTGAAAGGGTTAAAAAATACTAAAATGTTATAATTAGAGTTGAGCGAGTATCGAAATATTTGTGTTCGCGATACTCGTAACAAAGTACTGTGCATTACTCGCGTATTAGTTCCGAATAGTGAGTACAATGCAAGTCAATGGGAAATTCCATTGACTTACATTGTACTCTCTATTTGGAATGAATACGCGAGTAGTACAAAATACTCGTTACGAGTATCACAAACACAAATTTTTTGATACTTGCTCAACTCTAGTTATAATCACCTCATGCCTCACCTATTTTGCTATCATAGCTCCTCACCCTGTCCTCACGTGTCTTCCTCTGATTTTCCGGCACTGGCTCCATGGCTTGTGGCACATCATTGATGTCTATAACACGACTGGTCAGCATGGGACTTGACGGGTGCAGGAGAGATGAGGTGAGATGATCGAGCAGCATGTATTTGCTATCATTTTGTCATGATTGACTCCTGGCTCAGCTGGAGCTGAGCCTTTTTTTTTTAGTTTCACTTCTGATGCAGGTCACGTTAAGGGTTAATCCTTTCTGCCTCATTCTGGAGGTCAGGCTGCTTTAGTAGGGCACTGTTTCTCTTGGACTTCGCCAGTGATACTTCTGGCTCTGCTGTGTTCTGCTCTTGAGTGACCTGTTGTCTGCCCTGCCCCCTCCTGACCTCCTTGTTCACCTGACCTGTTAACCTCCTCTGTTGTCTGTTTTCATCAGTGTCTCTCCCGCTGTCTCCCTGTTCGTTCCTTGTCTGTTTACCTTAATTCTGTCTTGTCTTCCCACTCCCCCTCGCTTCTAGGTTCTGATTTCCCGGCTACTGACTATTTGCTTCCCTCTGACTACGTTTAGACTTTGCCCTTGTGTATTTACAAGACCTCATGTTGAGACACGGCTTTCTGACGATTCTACTGCCATCTGGTGGGCTTGACTAGTATTACCTCTGCTAGGGAGTTCCCTGCTCATACGTTTCCTCCACTTTTATGCCCCCTAGTGGTTTACCAGCTAACTACCTTCTCACATAGTTTCAGGAATCCTCTCAGTCCCACATTACTGCGCTGTACTGCTATTGTACATCTTAGAGTACAGCGTGACACAATTTCTCTTTAAGATGGGTTTGTCCAGTACTAGACAACCATTTTAAGGCTCAAAGATAACTATAAATAGGATTTATATAGAGAATACTTGCATCTCGAACCATGCCTGATTGAAAATTATGAAAAACTGAATGAAATCTGTAAAGCAATCATCCATTCATTCAGCCTTGTCCTTATATAGTGACATAATGTAGATCCTTGGTGACTTCTTAAGTTATTACATTTTTTTCCTTGGCAGTCCATTATCTCATATATTAAAAGGCAAATAATATCTTAGCATTAGTTACCTTCAGACAGCTTTCATTGATTGGATTTAGCTGCTTTACCAGCTCTCCCTTAATGCGTCTTTATCCTCTACTATAGGTTTGAAGTTGTATAAAAGTAGTAAAGCCGCTTAAAAGTAATTTGTTAATCTGCTGAAGAATTATCTAAGCACCTTATAGACTAAAAAGTTAAAGCAGTCACTCACCTTTGGTGAACCTACAATAAATTATTAGAGACAATCCACTAAAGCTTTATTTGATTTGACCATTTCATTAGAATTAGTCAAACAGTAAAAATGAATAGTCTCAAAAATTCACAGGTAGCAGAATAGATTTTTTTTGTATAAATTAGTCTTCAGTCTATTGTTTTAGCCCAAAAAAATGTTTTGGAATGCACACTCTAAATTCCTAAATGATAACTGTCGGAGGTATATTTATACCATTATCTTCTATCCTAATTCTTCCTGACATGCAATACACTGAATGCATGCATTAATTCCATAATTCTCCCCATTTTCTTGTGTTTTCATCCTCTTATCAAATCTCCAGTTCTTATTCTTGCCATGATCTGTAGAATTAGGAATTGTTTTCCACTCTCCAGGCTCCATCTGGCCATTATCCATGAATAGGGACCTGCATATGTTCTGAAACATCATAGGAAAAAGGAGGACATTTTTTGGATATATATAAGGATGTCACAATTTTAAGATGTTGGAATAAAGCTTACTATTATATTTGGGAAATGACTGGAGCCCACTACCACATCATGGCAGAGCTCTTAGTGGGTCCCTAGCCTAAAAGGTGAAGCACTGTGCAGCGACGGTGTATCAGCAGGGCGGGTGACCGGGTGCCTCAAAGCACCCGAGCTTCGGGGCTGAGTCCACAAAACTCCAGGACGCACCACTCCTCAAGTGTAAAATCACAACAATAATGGCCGCCACACAGCATCGATACCAAGTGAATAGATAAAAAAAAAAACCTCACCTTTATGTCCTTCGACTATGAGCTGAGACCAAAAAATAGGGGAAACTCCTCTTGCAGAATTGGATCTTAGATCTAATCATACATTGATCTAACTATTCTCAAGGCTCCATGTGGTCATACACAATAAATATGTACATTCAGGTTAATATCAGTCAACCATCTACACTGCGTAAGGACCTCCCAACTCCAAAATAACAATTTCATCCATAACTTGGGCACTCTTTGAGCCATCTACTTAAACTTCCCTTATTTTTTCAGCTAAAACCTTTTTACAAAGTTCATAAAGCTGAAGACAATTTTTGTACATTATTATTACATTAAGGAATTGCTAGTGTTATATACTGATAAACAAAAGGGTAACAATTAGGGATGATCAAATACCTCAAATATTCGGCTTCACGAATATTTGCCGAATAAATCGCCGCTATTCGACTATTCAAGAATATTCGATGCGCAATGTAAGTTTATGGGAAACCCGAATAACAACTATTCAGAACTATTCGAGCTTCCCATAGACTTACGTTGCGCATCGAATATTCGCATAGCGGCGACTTATTAGAAAAATATTCGCGAAGCCGAATACTTGAGGTATTTGATCATCCCTAGTAACAATGTTTGAGCTATCAAGTTTCAGGCTCTATATCTAACCATCCACTACAGCTTTGAACTTAAGACAACTTTCATTTTATAGACAATCATCTTGCCTATTTCATACATTAATTTGACTGACAATTATTTAGGATATTTAAAATATGATTAGCTATGCAGATTCTTGTCATGTCACTGCATTGTTACTGTTTTGCTTCTGGTGGAGGAAAAATCTTTTTTCCTGTATACTACAAATTACAACCTGTTTTTACATTTCCTATTAGGTCACTGGATCAAATCAAAGAGCAGCCATGAAGATTTCCCAAGAAAATAGAACCAGCATTATCCAGCTCATCTATAGCGATCTCTAGGCAGGGAAAATTGCAAAACTGCATCATGTGAGTGATATGACAGTTGGAAGAATATGAAATGAAGTCGGTCCATCCATTCAAATGCCAAGAGGTGGACGTCCAGGCAACATTTTAGAATCAACAAGTTAGCTTATCACAAAGTTCTATCACGTTTGTGGCAACGAACATAGCAGTGGAGGTGACTCGTATACTTTTTAATAGTGAGATCAAAAATATACATGCAAACACTGTGCTACGCACCTTACACAAGTCTTGCATGGTGACCCGAACAGAGGTGAAGAAGCCTCAACTTCAATATCGTCATAAGGAGCATCCGCTCAAGTTTTCAAAAAAGTAAGAAAAGTGGACTGTAGAAGATTGGAAATGGGTGATTTGGAGCGATGAGAGTAAAGTCAATAGACTCAGCTCTGATGGGTTCAATGGGTTTGGAAGAAACAAGGGAAAAAGGGGCTAATGGATCGAGAAATTGAAAGAACCATTAAGTTTTATGGAAGACGTCTGATGATATGGGGTTGTTTCAAAGCCAATGGCATTGGATACTTGACCAGGAATCCATGGTGGTCTCAGTGCTGAGCTATGTGACCTGAAGCATACGTCAAGGTGCTGAACGGCCCCCACAGTCCCCAAACCTCAACCAAATCGAGCTCTTGTGGGAAGAGTTGAAAAAAAAGCTGTATATATACCCAAGTGAGTCAACCAGTGCGCACCCACATTGGGAGTGTGTAGGAAAGACCTGGGATCAGATTTCAGTTGAGTTATGCTTGACTCTGATCGTGAACATCTCCAGAAGGATTCCAGCAGTGTATAAAGCCAAAGGTGGATTTACAAAATACTAACAAATTTATAAAAAATGAAAATTTAGATTATTAAGAGCAAAACAGTAAAAGTATGTCCACACTTTAAGTATATGGTTTCAGAAATGTATGCACTATTTCTGTATGTCTTAGCAGGAAAAACAGAGGTCAAAACCCAACATTTTTGGCTATTTTTTTACGTATTTTTTTGCATACGTTTCTCATTGCTATCACTAGTAAAAAAAAATGCAGGGAAAAATGCTGAAAGAATTGGCATGCTGCAAATTATTTTATGCACCAAATCTGCAGGGAACAAAAACTCAACCTGTGCACTACACTACAGGTTTCCCGTTGACTTTGCTGGTACAAGGATTTGCTGGCAGTTTTGTGACAAAACTTGCATAAAACAATGATAAAACCGCACTGTGTGCACACAGCTTAACAATGCAGTGACATGACAATAATCTGCATAACTAATCATCTGCTAAATAGTTGCAAGTTAGACCTGAGGATAATTGTCTATAAAATTTAAAGTAGTCTCACATTCGGAGCTGTAGTGGATGGTGAGATATGGAGACTGAAAGTCAAAAGTCCAAAACATTGTTACCCTTTTGCTCATCAGTGCATTTTCTATAATAAACTATATTATTTTAACTGTACAGAAATTTGAATTTTTCAGCATTGGAAATCTAAAATCATAATCATCTTATTAATGAATTTTTCCTAAGGCTAAAGTAAAATTGCTTTAAAGAATTGCTAATTATCCAATACCATAACCAGAAGTAGAGTAAGAACTCAATTTGCTCCATAATAAAAATCAGATTAAACTTCATTTCTCAATTAAATCACCTTCATATATACTTTGATCCTGATTTATTATGTTGTTTACTCCAGAATTCTGGTATAAAACACCTACAAAATTCTTGTGTATGACAATGCCAGTTTCGGGCAGCTCTACAATAATGAGTTGAGGAAGGGATGAGCAAGTGAGGGCATGGCAATACCCGCCCAAAAAATGTATCACTACCATAGTCCTTCCATGTGACACAATACTTTATTAATGGAGACCAAATTGTCACGGTCTTTTCTCTGTTGCAGAGTTTAGTGACAGGTTCTGAGTCAGAGTCTCACTTTACCTTGTGAGACTTTGCTGATTAAATGGATTGGACATGGACATGGTTAATATCAGTGTACCTTCCGGCAGCTTCTGAATCCTAGTGAGGTGTTTCCGGTTTGAACCACGCCCAGATCCTATATATATTGTCTGCTTCCACAAGAAGGTGCCTTTTATTTTCAATCATTTGGAAGCTTGGCTAGGAGGTGTAAGGAGCTGGAGAGACCCTTTCTCTGTTGTACTTTTGGGTTGCAGCATTGTTCTTGCTGCAGCAGTTTATGGTGTGCTGGTTGTATGGTTTGTAAGTTACCCTGTTGTCTGTTTACTTCCCCCTTTTATGTTGTTTCCTCTTGTGCACTCTTGTGGCTCCTTTGTGTGTTGCTGCCATGTGTAGAAGTTGTCGTTGTTTCCCCTGTTAGTCTTTATTTGTCGGTGAGGTTACTGACTTCTGTTCTTGCCCCTTTTCCCCCGGGTGGTGGGTTGTGGAGGGGGGGTCTTTCTTACCATCAGGGACGAGGACAGGCGATAGGGCCAGGTTGGGGGACCAGATCTCCCTAGCTTCAAGGGTACCTATAGGTCTGAGGGTGAGCGCAGGCACCCCAGCCTAAGGGCCAGTATATGAAAAAGGAGAAGACCTCGCATCTCCTATTGATATAGGTGCTCAGGAGAAATTTTAAACAGTTACTAGAGGTTAACTCCGACACACTAGTAATTTCCCATGAAATCAAAGAACGCAGTAGTTGGATGTCAAAATCCTTTTATTTTATTTTGTTAGTGTCAAACGTGAAAAAACGGTGCTGTACAATTGTCCGCCAGGTGTCGACGTTTCGGCTAACAAGCCTTCATCAGGTCGGACAGACTTGACCTACACTGGAATCGTAACCTGATAGGTAAGTAGGATAGCTGTAAGAACACGTGCAGAGACTGCCTGTATGAGGTCCCTGGGTAATGCCGGCGTATAGGATCAAATCCTATAGGGGTATGTGGAACATAGTGAGGAAGTCTTGGTAGTCATGTGTGTCCCTTGTCTAGAGTGGCCGGAGATATTACAATCATGGAAGTGTCAGGGAGAAGGCAGCTCCTTCGGTATGGTATCAGGGCCCAGGGCTCAAGCTTGGAGTCAGGATAATGGACCTGAGTGCTATTATAGCTATTGGCTTCAATGGTATAGCCTGGAGAAAGGGCTTAGGAGATATTATGATCATGTGTATGGTTCCTGCAGTGTGGAATCAGGGTCCAGGGCTCACGCTTGGGATCAGGGTAATATGCCTGATAGTTACAAATGACTTCTATGGTATGGCCTGGAGGGAGGTCTGTTGGCCATGGAGACACAGGACACGCGATTTAGCTTTGCGGCACCACAGGCCCATGCTGCCTCTGACTTTCTCCATGCCCAACGGACCTCCCTCCAGGCCATACCATAGAAGTCATTTGTAACTATCAGACATATTATCCTGATCCCAAGCGTGAGCCCTGGACCCTGATTCCACACTGCAGGAACCATACACATGATCATAATATCTCCTAAGCCCAACGAACCTTTCTCCAGGCTATACCATTGAAGCCAATAGCTATAATAGCACTCAGGTCCATTATCCCGACTCCAAGCTTGAGCCCTGGGCCCTGATACCATACCGAAGGAGCTGCCTTCTCCCTGACACTTCCATGATTGTAATATCTCCGGCCACTCTAGACAAGGGACACACATGACTACCAAGACTTCCTCACTATGTTCCACATACCCCTATAGGATTTGACCCTATACGCCGGCATTACCCAGGGACCTCACACAGGCAGTCTCTGCACGTGTTCTTACAGCTATCCTACTTACCTATCAGGTTACGATTCCAGTGTAGGTCAAGTCTGTCCGACCCGATGAAGGCTTGTTAGCCGAAACGTCGACACCTGGCGGACAATTGTACAGCACCGTTTTTTCACGTTTGACACTAACAAAATAAAAGAAAAGGATTTTGACATCCAACTACTGCGTTCTTTGAGTTCATGGGAAATTACTAGTGTGCCGGAGTTAACCTCTAGTAAGGGCCAGTATAGGTTTCCCCGAGTTCCCTAGTCACCCATGACACAAATAATTTGTATGTTTTAGAGAATCCACAAGCTGTTCTTTTTGCTGTAGCATATACTGTATACTGTACTTGTCAGAGCTGGTGATTCGGCTAAGGATCTCCATTTATATCCAAACAACACAAGAAATTGATTCCTCCAAGAATTGTGATCCCATAATCTTTTTTTAAATACCTGTATGCGAAGATCCGCTCCATTCAAAGGCTTCCGGAGCCCTATTCTCAGAATCGCTCAGAAATTGCTTTAAGTTAAGTTTCTGTATAGGAAATTTCACTTCTTAGCTACTTACAGGATTTCTTTGACTCAAGGGAACAATTCTGACAATAGAAGTATATTAATAATAAGATGAATTATTGTGTCTGTAATTCCCTAATGTCGACAAGGAGGCCAACTCTTATACACCAAGTCTGAAGTAATTAGCTGACTTTTTATAGACATAAAGATGATTATTATTCTTATTATTACAGATGATCATTATTTATACGGTACATTCATCCTCCACAATCTAGTGCTGTATTATGTATTGGAAAGGCTTGGTAGACATTGACCTCAAACAGTTTTAAGCAGCTTATCCTCAATTAAAAGTGAATATACATTCATGCAGCTCTTAATAGTTTATTAGGAGAAGTTACTTCTCTCAGTCATCATTTGGGGCACAAATCCCTTTTGGTAAAACCATTGTAAAGCGTCAGGTGTAGTTCGTACATCAGTCTCCACGCACAAGCCCAAATCTTCATGGCTCAATGGCTGTGGCTTTATGAGTTCTTTTGATCAGTAATTGAGAAAATAAATCTCTGAAGGACCTAAACAAATGCAAAATATAAAGAGGCCATTACATTTCTGCAGATGCCTGATCGTATATCTCAAAAGCTCCCTTTTGTGATGGGGGGAATTCTCTGAGTAGAGATTTAGTATCACTATCGAGGCTATAAATGCTTTAGTGATGCATTGACAACGTCAGCCTAGGTATTTCCAAGAGCAGTGACTTCATCGTATACATTCTACAATATGGATGTCATTGTGATTAACTATACATGAAGTGGAAGCAAATCATATTATTGCTCTAAAAATACAATGACTTCTATTAATGTACAACACAAAATTATATTGTGGTACTGTGTTAGCCTGAAAAAAATGATATAAATACTTATATGTCCAAAAATGACATAGCAGCGAATTTATAATTTTGACATTTTTGGGCATAAAGGTATTTACATTGATGACTTCTGTTTGCAACCACAGGACTGATTTGCTATTGCATTAGTGCCTTTTATGTTTAGATTTTGGTGTTTTTAACTTGTTTTTCATTTGCACTTTATTATTTTTTATGTGCACTTTAAAATTTATTTAATATGGCTTATTTAATATGGCTTTTCCTATTTTTATTCTTAGATTTATCATTGAGTGTGGGGTTTGAAGATTTCAGATGTTTTCAACTGATTCAATATGTGCAGCTGTTTTAAAAAATTACAACATTTTTAAAGGAAACCTGTCACCAGATTTGGGGCCTATAAGCTGCATCCATCACCACTGAACCCTTATATAGCACTCTAACATGCTGTATATAAGAGTCCAGGCCGCTGTGTAGAACGTAAAAATAACTTTATAATACTCACTTAAGTGGCGGTGCAGTGCAGATTGGTCGAATGGGCGGCTCCATTCTCCGGTGCCGGCGCCTCCTCTTTCGGCCATCTTTGACCTCCTTCTTCTGAAGCTTGGGTGCATGACGCATACTACGGCATGCACACGCACCGGCATTGAGGTCCCACCCAGGTGCGCTACAATACTTTGATCTGCTCTGCTCAGGGCAGATCAAGTGCGCCTGCGCAGGACCTCAATGCCGGCCTATGTGTATGATGTAGGACGCATCATGCACCCAGGCTTCAGAAGGAGGAGGACAAAGATGGCCGAAAGAGGAGGTGCCGCACCCGGAAAAAGGAGCCACCGATTCGACCAATCTGCACCGTACTGATAGTTTAGTTGAGTATTATAAAGTCCTTTTTACGTTCTACACAACGGCCTGGACTCTTATATACAGCATGTTAGAATACTGTATATAAGAGCCTACTGGTGGTGGCCACATCTTATGGTCGCCAAATCTGGTGACAGGTTCCCTTCAAACATATGTACTGTACTTAACACAGGAGTAATTTTATGTATGTCTGATTTGTTTTCTCTGCAAAGTTTAGGACATTTTAGTAGGACATCTGCCTTTTTTAGCTAAAAAGTTGCAAAGAAAGTTTAAGAAAAAATGCTGAACGTTTTTTTTATTTTGCACAAAGCTCATGAGCTATGAGTACCATTTTGAAGACTTTAGCTTCAAAAACATTCAACGAATAGCCCAGGACAAAAAGAAATGCAAATCTTGCATCAGGCGCTATGTGTCTACCCAATACTAATTCATCTTGTTCTGTTATCTGAACTGTAAAATGTGCTGTGATAGATAGTGAATAGATAGTGTAACAGGGAGAGGCCAGAAGGTGATGCAGATATCCCACCGCTTTCATCAATTGTCACAAACAACACTCCTATGCCTTCAATCGTCAGAACAATATGCAATTTACCACCGATCGATGGTCGAGGCTGCTTTCGCTACTAGGACAGTTACCATATGGTATATAAAACTCTGATTGCAGGGCATGAAATATATATATATATATATATATATATACAGTTAGGTCCAGAAATATTTAGACAGTGACACAATTTTCGCGAGTTGGGCTCTGCATGCCACCACATTGGATTTGAAATGAAATCTCTACAACAGAATTCAAGTGCAGATTGTAACGTTTAATTTGAAGGTTGGAACAAAAATATCTGATAGAAATTGTAGGAATTGTACACATTTCTTTACAAACACTCCACATTTTAGGAGGTCAAAAGTAATTGGACAAATAAACCAAACCCAAACAAAATATTTTTATTTTCAATATTTTGTTGCGAATCCTTTGGAGGCAATCACTGCCTTAATTCTGGAACCCATGGACATCACCAAACGCTGGGTTTCCTCCTTCTTAATGCTTTGCCAGGCCTTTACAGCCGCAGCCTTCAGGTCTTGCTTGTTTGTGGGTCTTTCCGTCTTAAGTCTGGATTTGAGCAAGGGAAATGCATGCTCAATTGGGTTAAGATCTGGTGATTGACTTGGCCATTGCAGAATGTTCCACTTTTTTGCACTCATGAACTCCTGGGTAGCTTTGGCTGTATGCTTGGGGTCATTGTCCATCTGTACTATGAAGCGCCGTCCGATCAACTTTGCGGCATTTGGCTGAATCTGGGCTGAAAGTATATCCCGGTACACTTCAGAATTCATCCGGCTACTCTTGTCTGCTGTTATGTCATCAATAAACACAAGTGACCCAGTGCCATTGAAAGCCATGCATGCCCATGCCATCACGTTGCCTCCACCATGTTTTACAGAGGATGTGGTGTCCCTTAGATCATGTGCTGTTCCCTTTCTTCTCCAAACTTTTTTCTTCCCATCATTCTGGTACAGGTTGATCTTTGTCTCATCTGTCCATAGAATACTTTTCCAGAACTGAGCTGGCTTCATGAGGTGTTTTTCAGCAAATTTAACTCTGGCCTGTCTCTTTTTGGAATTGATGAATGGTTTGCATCTAGATGTGAACCCTTTGTATTTACTTTCATGGAGTCTTCTCTTTACTGTTGACTAAGGGGCACTTTGCACACTGCGACATCGCAGGTGCGATGTCGGTGGGGTCAAATTGAAAATGACGCACTTCCGGCATCGCATGCGACATCGCAGTGTGTAAAAGCTGGATGATACGATTAACGAGCGCAAAAGCGTCGTAATCGTATCATCGGTGCAGCGTCGGCGTAATCCATGATTACGCTGACGCGACGGTCCGATGTTGTTCCTCGCTCCTGCGGCAGCACACATCGCTGTGTGTGAAGTCGCAGGAGCGAGGAACGTCTCCTACCGGCCTCACTGCGGCTTCCGTAGGATATGCGGAAGGAAGGAGGTGGGCAGGATGTTTACATCCTGCTCATCTCCGCCCCTCCACTCTGATTGGCCGCCTGCCGTGTGACGTCGCTATGACGCCGCACGACCCGCCCCCTTAACAAGGAGGCGGGTCGCCGGCAACAGGGACGTCGCACAGCAGGTGAGTGTGTGTGTGAAGCTGGCGTAGCGATAACTTTCGCTACGCCAGCTATCACCACATATCGCTGCTGCGACGGGGGCGGGCACTATCGCACTCGGCATCGCAGCATCGGGCTGCGATGTCGTAGTGTGCAAAGCCCGCCTTAGAGACAGATACACCTACTTCACTGAGAGTGTTCTGGACTTCAGTTGATGTTGTGAATGGGTTCTTCTTCACCAAAGAAAGTATGCGGCGATCATCCACCACTGTTGTCATCCGTGGACGCCCAGGCCTTTTTGAGTTCCCAAGCTCACCAGTCAATTCCTTTTTTCTCAGAATGTACCCGACTGTTGATTTTGCTACTCCAAGCATGTCTGCTATCTCTCTGATGGATTTTTTCTTTTTTTTCAGCCTCAGGATGTTCTGCTTCACCTCAATTGAGAGTTCCTTAGACCGCATGTTGTCTGGTCACAGCAACAGCTTCCAAATGCAAAACCACACACCTGTAATCAACCCCAGACCTTTTAACTACTTCATTGATTACAGGTTAACGAGGGAGACGCCTTCAGAGTTAATTGCAGCCCTTAGAGTCCCTTGTCCAATTACTTTTGGTCCCTTAAAAAAGAGGAGGCTATGCATTACAGAGCTATGATTGCTAAACCCTTTCTCCGATTTGGATGTGAAAACTCTCATATTGCAGCTGGGAGTGTGCACTTTCAGCCCATATTATATATATATAATTGTATTTCTGAACATGTTTTTGTAAACAGCTAAAATAACAAAACTTGTGTCACTGTCCAAATATTTCTGGACCTAACTGTATATATAATTTACATGTGTATATATATATATATATATATATATATATATATATATATATACTGTATATATATGCACAACCATGTATGGTCACTGCCAACTCCACAATAACAAGAGGCACGTCTAGCTGTGAATGCCAGTAATTTATACAGCCTGACTGGACACCTGTTACAGATAGCATTTAGCTTCATGGATGTGATTTATAGAGCAAGAGAAACAAAGCTATTAAATTCTGTATATTTAATCCCAAAAGAAGGCAGTGCTTATAAAAATATACAAAAGATGTTGCAAAATGGGATATAACAATACATTATTTAGAATTCCATAAAATAAAAAGGATAAAGCAACTTGCTAAACCTGCTACCGGAAGGAAGCACTCCTTCTAAGGGAATGAACAGAACCGCAAGGAACTGTGTCTTCCAGGACTGACAACAATCATAATTTTACATTTACTTTTATTAGGACAAGTTACACATCCATACCTCCCTTCTGGTGACTCATAACAGGCCTGGCCTTCAGAGACTATAGAATGTGGAGTAGTCTTATAAAGTTATGGGTTTCCCAACTTTTACAATATCTTCACCCCTGGAGATCCCAGGCAGGAGATATTGCTGTCATATTTCCTATCACAATTTTATTTTTCCATAGAGAGGAGACATGGCATAGATATTGTAATCTATCTGGCCGATATCCATTTGACAGAACCAAGGCCATCAACCAGTGACGCGAGACAATGCTTTGCGTTCACCACTTCATCACAATTATGAAAAAATGACTTTCATATCTATTATATCAATGCCATTCATAAAACCTCAATTCATAATTTCTATAAGGAAAACAAAGTATTTTAAGTACTCTGCTGTTTTTTATGTTCAAGCTGATGCTATTATCTTTACCAGCCATAAATATTTCATTCAAAAAATAGAAAAAACATACGATCCAGCAGTATAAAATGTAATTTTTAATGTAAATCCTTTTAAAAGACATCTAGGACAAGATATAGAGGCCACAATGGTTTACGTGTTTCATGGTATTCACTCCTTAATCATTACTTTTCATTCTCAACATTCTTGTACAAGGTAGGCTAGTTTCACACTTGCGTTGGACGGGATCCGTAGCATTGCGTTGTGTGACGCATGCAACGGATGCGTTGCATATAGTGGCACAACAGATGCTATGGATCGTACAAAATAACGCAATCCGGTATAGGTTTTTTCCTTGACTTTACACATCTGGGCATGCGCAGGTGTGTAAAGACAGATGCGTTAACGGAATCCGTCAAATGACGCATTCTAACGGAATCCGCCACCATAGGCGTCCATTATAAAAACAACGGACGCCAAACAAATTCCTGCAGGTTGCGTTTTTTTGACACTCCGCCAAGCGCAGAAAAACGCTACATGAGCGTTCCATCCGCCCGACGCAGCCTCAAAATAACGACGCTGCGTCGTCCAGCGGATGCAACGCAGACACTTGCGTTACAGTGCGTCGTCCATATAAGTCTATGGAGAATAGCGCAGGGCGTTAACGGACTGCGCTATTCTCCATACTGACGGAATGCGCTGAACGCAAGTGTGAAAGTAGCCGTAGATTTACATCTCTTATCCATTAGAGGATTGTCTTTAATTACTAACTTCAGTATTCATTATGGTAATTAGGAGACAACTGATAGATAGATAGATGTTAGAGAATGCCCAGTCCTTGGTTATTTCCTAGGACAGAGATAAGGCTGTTGAAATGTATCTGTTTTTGCCATAACCAGGACAGGCCAGCACTACATACAATGAGGACTTGCTTACTAAACAGTTCTTGAAACTAATCCTAAGGGGAGAATAGCACACAAGCTACTCTGCATGACAGTGACCCTATAAGGATAATGAAAAATTATCAATTTTTTTCACCTGATATCCAGGTATTGTTTCAAATATGCTGAGATTGCTGACTATCACGGTGCTTTTCCTCCCATAGTAATCTGCCATCAAAATAATTCTCAGGAGCGATTAGTGAACAAGGCCGACACGTTTTTGTACAGTCGCAAAAGCTTCACAACAAAAAACACATTTTGAATGCAACCTCTGGAGAGTGCAGTGATTTTTCTTAATTTTGTATTGGCAAATGCATCAACCACTGAAGACTCTCAACCTTTTAAACATTTTTTTTTCCATAAAACTCAAAACACAAACTACTTGTTAATATGTCATATTTTTAAAATTTTTCTAAAGAAAAGAAGTTTTGTCTTTGAAACGCCCGCACCGGGGTCTGGGGGTTACTCATTACCGCGCCGCTCCTTGTCTGGGAGGAGGGATGTCGCGGTGGCAAGGCCCGGTTTCGTGACCCCGATGGTATCGTTATAGAAAGGGGATATTTACAAGGGATGATGATAGATATTCGGGACACCACCTGTGGTACTCGGCCAGAGATAGCCGACGCTGCGGGATAGGACCTCTGGGGCAGATGGTGGCGCAGCTTGGTTACAATAGTTCTCCACAAGTAGAGCTGGGCCCCAGGGCCGATGTGAGTAGTAGTCAGTGATGGCAGGGGTGCAGGGTCGGAGGCACAGGCAAATAACGGAGTGACACAGGGATGCAGTCTCAAGGTTTTTACTCACTGTAGCAGGTTCCAAAGTAACACGACTAGTCCTCCTTTGGAGTGCTGGGTTCCTGGGTAGTTCGGAGGTCAAGACGGTGCACTCTTCTTGTGTTCCCTCCCTTGTCATCTTCCTGTACTGCCTTCTCACCCGCCTGTCCCGCGCCTATGCACACAGTGCCCCAAGCCGGTGTCCTCGGACCTTATGGGGTGGCTTGAAGCTCTGTCCCCTGGCCCTCTATGGTCACCCTCCAGCAGATTCGTGTGTGGAGTTGGCTTCGGTACTAGCTGTATCCGTAGCCTACGGTTTTACTGGATGAGCATGTTGGTTCTTCTCCTCTAGTCTAGGCCCGGATCCCCGTTTGTGGCCAAGTTCCTCCACTCCAATATGTTGTATGTGAAACGAGACCATGGGTGTATGGTGCACTTCCCGACTATCTCTCTCTACAGACAGCTCCCACGAACTAGACTCCCCCCCCCCCCTCAGTCATGATCTGACTGTGCGTTCCAATGGCGATATCAAAGGTGCAACTTGCCATAACTACGGTCCAGTGGAGTGTTGCTAATGAGAGTGTTGTGTGTTTTGTGTATACCGGTTGATGACCTCTTCCTTACCCAGGGATGGGGCAACACACCTCTGGCAGAGATGCAGTACCTCTGTGGCGACTGAAGCCTCATGGGTGCCACATCTCTTCAAAATGTAAGTTATTTTTATACCAAGAACCAGATAAAGCTGATTTTAATGCACATCCCAGTCTATTATGTCCAGAAGCTCTCCAAATTATCATGCTCTGTAATTTGTTGAATGGACAGTTAATCTTCATTACCATTCTGCCTTCACTATAGGAATGGGAACTTTCTTTCCCTCACTTCCAAGAATACATTGCTCCTGCCCCGCTCCAATGGTTTTCTTGCCCGGAACTAAATGCCCACCTCTCTGTAAAGCCTTCATCTAATTGGACAGAATGGCAGAGATAAAAGCCAGTCCACACTTTCTGTAATATGTCTTGTTGTCTCTGCTGCTAAAGATGGATTACACCTAACAACAGGCAGTGAGCAGCAGGATATATACAATATAGAGTATATCTATTAGTAATATGTAAAACTGTGTTTTGTTTTGTTTTTTACTCCTACATCATGTCAGTACACAGCATCTTACTACAATTAGTAGTTAGTATAAAGTAAATTGTATATTACTACTATGTATCTGAAGATTTTTGGCTATTTGTAATTGAATATAAAGACATTATTGCACTGAAAAGACTGACAGCAAGTCAGTAGTAGTAAAGTCATTAATCTTAGAAGCCTTAGACTTTCTGACAGGTATCCAGATGAAAGAAGGAATTGTCTCTATTTTAAAGCGCTTAACAAGATGAATTGTGCTTGATAAGTGATTTCCTCCTTGAGCCATTACGCTGCTTGCGGTATGCTAGTTGGATTAAATTATGATTATAGCTAAATACTTATATATATATATATATATATATATATATATATATATATATATATATATATATATACACATATATATATATATTTTATTTTTTTTATAATTTTTTTTATTATTATTATTTATTTATTTTAAATCTACAATATTTCATATGCTCTATTTTATGTATAGTAGCAGCATTCATTTATGACTAAAAGCAAATGAAGCAGATGGGAGGGGTCAGGCGAGCAGCCACTTACTACGGACATACTTCAATGGAGGAGCCCGCTGTGAAAGTCTGTATTGGGAATTCCATTGAGCTCCACTACATTATCCTCGGCGATACCTCCTCCCAACATATGGCACTTTCAATACTTCATTATACTGAGGCTGCTTTTTCTTGGAATCTTTTTAGGGCAAAGAGGGGATAAACTTAAATAAATAAATAGGCACTGGATGAACCAAAGACCTGCATGGACATAGGACTAGTGATGAGCGTGCAACGTACCAGGGAGGGGCAGTCATGGGTGAGGGTTGTAGTCCTCAACTCACACCACAGGCACGTGGGGGCAGAGTGGTGTATGAGGTGGGTGTGGAGGTGGTACCTGCCTGCAGCTCAGCTTCTGGGTCTCCATCCAGCTTCTTAGGATCCTGTTCACTACAATCAGCCTTGCACTCTGCACCATCAGTAATGAGTCCACCACCGGTTAAAACCGTAATAACTTTACTGAACATTCTTTTGGCACACAGCTTCCACTTCTTAAAAACAGTCTTTACATTAAAGTCTTTTACATGCATCTCTTTCCTCTCAAAACTCGATTTCTCAGCAACGGTCACCATGAGGTGATTTATGCTCTCCTTCATGACCCAAGCACTAAGCATGATGGCCTGTCTGATGTCTCGGCTCTTCTACAACGGAAGGACACCTGCTGATAATGCTCCTGCTGTGCTAGTGCTCCCTCAGGTACTTACAGCTGCCGGCCTAGCAAAGGTATGCCCTCCTCCTTTACTCCTTATTGGAATTACGCACAATAGCTGAGGGGTTCACACGCCACTTTAGTCTCCTTTACTCCTTCTTCCTTCTGTCTTCTTTCTGTACACAGGGGAATACATATAACATACAGTACATTACACATTATCACATTTCACTAAAATACATCTATTTATCATCATATTCTTGTAACGGCTGCCTGGAACCACAGATTCAGACTGGCTGTCATGGACAGGCTGGAGGAAAGCTGCTCACAAAGCAGGACCCCAAGAACCCCAAAACCTTTTAACCCCTGTACAGGGATTTGGAATTACTGCAGGGCCCCGGAGTTCTCTACCTGTGGAAGGCTGCAGTCCAGAGAAGAGTAGTAGTCAGACAAAATCAAACCAGGAGATGCAGAACAGGGCCAAAATCAGCAGACAAGGATGTAGTCAGGAAACCAGGCAAATGTCAAATCTGGATCAGTCAGTGAGGTACAAAAACAGCAGTCAGGAGGGTAGTCAGAGGTCGGAACACAGGGATCACTATTCAAAACACAGTGAGAACCAGAAAGCAGGAATAGAAAACTATCTCTGACAATGAATAGCAGACAGGAGGGGGAATTAGTAGGGTATGGTGTCTTCCTATTGACTGTAGCTGAATGGTGGTAACTTCAGCTGGAAGACACACACCACCTTCAGTCATTCAGTGGTACTGCTAGACCCAGAGAAACCCAGTTTAGTGAATGAGTGGAGCCTGCGCCCAGCAGAGCCACTGGCATCAACTTCTCTCCTATAACCATCACAGTCCACGGCGGGAACACGGCGTTGCCTGGGGATTGAAGCAGAATTCGCAGGAGCGGACTCTGGTGGGGATGTGACGGTTTTATAACATTCTTCGAGGGCGGCAGCGCACTGGACACCTTCTTAGAAGTGAACTGAACGGTGCTTGGGTGCTGGGTAAGCGTAAACAACATTTTGATGCTCGGGTGCTCAGTGGACAAATTTTTGTACATTTTTCATCTCGAGTTAAAAGCATTAGTCACTGTTAGATTAAAAAGGTTACCCAGTCTTTAAAAATGGATTGCTTATCCGCAAAAGAGATCTTCAATAATAGATAGATTGCATTTGCCTATTGCTTCCACTCCTATCAGTTATCAAAGATAGATGGATGGATACATAGACAGGACGAAGGACAAACAGACAGAC
The DNA here is from genome assembly GCF_048569485.1 of Anomaloglossus baeobatrachus. Taxonomy (NCBI): domain Eukaryota; kingdom Metazoa; phylum Chordata; class Amphibia; order Anura; family Aromobatidae; genus Anomaloglossus; species Anomaloglossus baeobatrachus. The sequence goes on along the minus strand of NC_134355.1, from coordinate 64,497,910 downwards.
AGACAGACAGTTAGATAGATAGATAGATAGATCTTTGCAGTTCCCTTTAACATTGAGGTCCAGAATCAATACAGTATGTGCTTAAGTGAAGACACATCTAGAGCGCTCATATTTGTCATCATTATTAACAAGAAAAGTTCTTACATCTCAGCAATCTAGGGGTGCTTCTGAAGAGGACACCCCATCTCCCAATATTTCTATCCATGAGGACATGAGCATGATATACAGGATACGGCCTGAGTAGTAGATCATTGCAGAAACCGATTCATTTAAGTATCAAAAGGATGAATTATAAGACATTTTACATCTTGCAGTCAATCGTAATTTTAGGATTTCTTATAAGGTGTCAGTATTGCAGTAAAAACCATTGGATTACTATCATGCACTTGGTGTAGAGATGCAGCAGAATAGAATTTCTCCCTTTAGCTTGTCTTTTAGATATATATTTTAAATAATTCAGCAGGACCATTGCACAACCTTCGTTACTTGTGACGTTGTTTGGTTTCTACGATACCATAGCAAAAAAGAAAAAAACACCTCTATAATTCTTATACCCAGAGCTCTAGCTATGCTACCTACTTCTATGTGGCCTTCAAAAGAATATACTTGTTCCCAGGGCTGCCACTAGAAATTTAGGGTTCCATACCGACATACCCCATATGTTTTTGGACCCCCTTGAGACCCCGCCACCACCCCAGTTCCGCCAATACCCCTCAAACCTTCCACAGTCCCATTCTTGGAAAAACTCCACTTCTGCATAATGTCCTCACCAACCACACATTAACAATTCCCATTGAACACCATATCACATACATAGCAAGCAGCTTTTGTTTGAAGAAAATATTTCTTCAGCCTGCCACCATGACAAGGTAGACTCTTTTGGCAGGGCCCTACTCTAAAGGCCCTGTCATACACAGAGATAAATCTGTGGCAGATCTGTTGTTGCAGTGAAATTGTGGACAATCAGTGCCAGGTTTGTGGCCGTATACAAATGGAACAATATGTCCATGATTTCACTGCAACCACAGATCTGCCAAAGATTTATCTCTGCGTGTAAAGTGGCCTTAACTTATTAAAATTTTCTTAAAATATACAATACTCTTTTTAGGTATATTTTTATTTATTTTTCTTTAAGGGAATATGTCACAGACATGTTTTAAAATGACCAATAATACCACATACAAGGGACAAATACCATCACATCATGACTAGATCACATCATATCACAACATAGTGATCAAATAATACCACATACAAGGGAAAAATTCCATCACTCCATAACCAGATCATATATTACCACCACATAGTGACTGAATAATACAACATACAAAGTACAAATACCATCAATTGTAACCAGACAACATATTACCACCACATAGTGACCGAACAATACCACATGCAATGGACAAATACCATCTCATCATGATTAGATCACATAGTGACCGAATGCAACAATACTGATCATTAATTAAAAAAAAATACAATACTAATATTACCATAAGTGCGATTATACACATGAGCTCTGTACATAGTATACAGTGTATAGTGTCAGTATACAGGTAATACATAGATTACCGGTGACATTATACACTGGAGCTCTATATATAGTATATAGTGCATAGTGTAAGTGTACAGGTAACACACTGACTTACCAGTCACATCTCTAGTTGAAGACATTCATCTTCGCTTTTCTTCTTCATCCACCGCAGACAACTATCCTTTCTTCTAGCCAGGAGTCATCTCTGCAGGCAATAACACACAATTATCTAGATAACCCCTTTCAGAGCACGTTCCCCAACCTCTACACTATGCCAGATGAAGAAAAAAAGCTACATTATGTTGCCCTGCACAGTAACAGGACCTCCTCCCTATTGAAAACAGTATCCTCAAAAATAAAATACATCACAGCTGTCATGATATCCCTTAATTAGCCCCTACAGTAATAATGTCCCACATTCTGCCCCCCCATGTGTCTCTATTCCTGACTTCCATATGTTCATCAATCCTTCCCCCATATGTTTCTCCATCCTGACCCATATATTTCTTCATTTTGCCCCCATATGTTATCCCATCCTCCCCCACATGTTTCTTCATCCTGCTCCCATGTTTCCATTCTGCCTCTATATGTTTCTTCATCTTGCCCTCATATGTTTCTTCATCTTGCTCTCATATGTTTTCCCCTACTGCCCCATATCTTTCTTCATCCTGCCCCCATATGCTTTTTCCTCCAGCCTCATATGATTTCCCCTCAGGCCCTCATGTCTCTTGATCCTGCCCCATATATTTCTTCATCCTGCCCCATATGTTTCTTCATCTTACCCCTATATTTTTCTTCATCCTGCCCCCATATGAGCTTCATTCTACATCCTGCCTGTAATGAACCAGCAGAGGGAACTGGAACACCAGGAGAATGCTAGGTAGGGATTCCCCACTAGATGGCACTACACTTAACAAACCGGCAGGGGGAGCCGGAGCACAAGGAGAGTGCTGACAGCAATTCTCCACTAGAGGGCACAAGTCTCCCCAGTGGAAGAAGTGGATGGTCGTACGGTCGTACGGAGTCAGAACCAAGAGGTTGATTAGGTACTAGGGGTCAGACGGAGACAGAGTCTAGGGAAAGCCGACTCAGGAAGCTGAGAGGGAACATGGAAACCAAAGTTTATTGACAAGCCGAAGTCAAGAGCCGGGAGAGCAGGTAATAGTAGGGAGCACAGGGAGGCAGAACAACAGAGGAGGGAGGATGGGAGTCAGAGAGGAACAGACGCGTTCAGGGCGGAAAGCAGAGAGGATGAAAAGTCAGGACGGGAGGCAGGGAGAATGTACACAAATAGGACAGGAGGCAGGGAGGACGAATGTAATCAGGACGGGAGGCAGAATCAGAACTTACAAGGGACCAGCGGCACACTGCAGAGCAGAATTATAACTGGCACCGCATGAATGGAAGTGCCCTGAAAATAAAAGTGCCATGATCCTGGGAACGAGGAATGGAGGGGGGCCCCTCCCCCCGGCCATGCTCCAGGATCATGACACTTTTTCTATGTTTTCCCCTCCTGCCCCCATATGTATCTTCAGGAAGCTGAGAGGGAACATGGAAACCAAAGTTTATTGACAAGCCGAAGTCAAGAGCCGGGAGAGCAGGTAATAGTAGGGAGCACAGGGAGGCAGAACAACAGAGGAGGGAGGATGGGAGTCAGAGAGGAACAGACGCGTTCAGGGCGGAAAGCAGAGAGGATGAAAAGTCAGGACGGGAGGCAGGGAGAATGTACACAAATAGGACAGGAGGCAGGGAGGACGAATGTAATCAGGACGGGAGGCAGAATCAGAACTTACAAGGGACCAGCGGCACACTGCAGAGCAGAATTATAACTGGCACCGCATGAATGGAAGTGCCCTGAAAATAAAAGTGCCATGATCCTGGGAACGAGGAATGGAGGGGGGCCCCTCCCCCCGGCCATGCTCCAGGATCATGACACTTTTTCTATGTTTTCCCATCCTGACCCCAAATGTGTCTTTATTCTGCCCCATATTTTTCTTCATCCTGCCCCCATATCTTTTTTATTCAGCCCCCATATGTTTCTTCATCCAGCCCCCATATGTTTTCCCCTCCTTCCCCATATGTTTCTTCATTCTGCCCCATATTTTTCTTCATCCTGTCCCTATATGTTTTCCTCTTCTGTTCCCATATTTTTCTTCATCCTGACCCCATATGTTTTAGTGACAGGGACACTGTTTGACTGACGACTATTATCTATTCCAGGGCCAGTAAGAAGTAATATAGTTCAACTGAATGTGCATCTGCATGTTAAGATGAATACAGAATTGGCCGAATCCTGCCCCTGGGGCCCGGTGAGCACAAGGAGAAAAGGGCGGGCACGGTCTGAGCCACCCCTACTTGCTTCTGCTCACTGGGCCCTATACACCTGTAAAGCTAGTAATGCCCTGATGGCGGCCGTGCTTGTTCCGGCCTGATAAAGAAGTAAATCTGCTATTAAAATATTCACATGAAAACCCAGAACACATTTCAGTTCTTAACTTTAATGTTTACGTTGTGTATGTGACCACAATGTGTGACATGAAATATAAGTACTACACTGAATTTGTAGTTTGCTTTTGTGTTCGTCTCCCGCTGATTAATTGGATTTGTTAATAACTAGAGACACCGTGAAAACCATTATAATAGACACTATTATATACACATAGATAATATATGTGAAAGCTTTCTAGGGCATTGAGAAAAACAGAAAACAGTCTCATCTATATTCAGAAAAATATAAGCTGCCACCAAAATGCTGCATTTTCAATTAGTCATTTACTTACTTTTTTATCTTTGCTTTACACAGGCAATCATTAAAATTAATTTATAGTTATATTTCCCATTTCAGCCTCGTGTATACCACAAGCAGAGACACTGTATTGTCAATCAAGTGTTTGTTCACAGCAGCAGTACCCAACGTATGTTGATTTAATGGGGACAGTGACCAATCCACTCAAGAGATAATTTAAGGGGTACTTTGCACGCTGCGACATCGCTAGCTGATGCTAGCGATGCCAAGCGCGATTGTCCCCGCCCCCCTCGCAACAGCAATATCTTGTGATTGCTGCCGTAGCGAACATTATCGCTACGGCAGCTTCACATGCACTTACCTGCCCTGCGACGTCGCTCTGGCCGGCGAACCGCCTGCTTCCTAAGGGGGCGGGTCGTGCGGCGTCACAGCGACGTCACACGGCAGGTGGCCAATAGGAGTGGAGGGGCAGAGATGAACGGGATGTAAACATCCCGCCCACCTCCTTCCTTCCGGATTGCAGCCGGGATGCAGGTAAGGAAATGTTCCTCACCCCTGCGGCTTCATACACAGCGATGTGTGCTACCTGCTGGAACGAGGAACAACATCGTACCATCACTGCTGCGAAATTATGGAAATGTCGGACCCTACACCGGTCATACGATAACGACGCTTTTGCGCTCGTTAATCGTATGTAAAAGGATTCACATACTGCGATGTCGACAGCGATGCCGGATGTGCATCACTTTCGATTTGACCCCATCGACATCGCACCTGCGATGTCGTAATGTGCAAAGTTCCCCTAAGACTAAGTAAAGCAAGGTCAATAATATTAAGATACAGTATATACAAAAAACTAGAGCTAGTTAGAACCAGAAGTCGAGGCAGGGACAAACACAAGTACCCTTTCAAACTTCTGTAGGGGCTGTAGGTAAGAACTGGCCCTGTATCACAACCAATTGATCACCTTCTTCTATCCAATGCAATTTCCTGTTTCGCCCATTGAAAACCTATTATAGATCATCATCAGTTATATTTATTCAAGCGTTCAGTAGTGAAAACGGAATCTGCTCAAACCCATTAGCAGAAGACTAAATTCGTTCTCACCCATCTGCATGATGTCCCCTGCCAGGGGACAAATAAGCTTAACGGATTATTTTGAATGTCCCCCCCCTAAAATGCCTGTAGGGCGAGACACAGATTGGTTTTATCTGGCACTATGCACAAACAAAAAATAATAATATAAACCAATTGGAGTTAAAGGGAACCTGTCAGCAGAAATTTCGCCCAAAAGCTAAAAGATTCCCCCTCTGCAGCTCCTGGGCTGCATTCTAGAAAGGTCCCTGTTATTATTGTGCCCCATGTGAGACCAAAATAAAGACTTTATAAAGTGGTACCTTTTTGTATTCAGATACTGTAAATGTGACACGGGGGCGGGCTCTCTGGCGTCCGTTATTCTGCCTCCTGGTCTTGTATGCCGCCCCCATCGCTCCTTTCCATAGCTGATGCACCGCCCACTGCTCCAGCCATCCCCGCGCATGCCCAGTGCCAGTCTCACGGGACTGAGCAGTGTGACCGCTGGTGACGTGTGCGCAGGCAAGTGATTATGGGCGGGGCTGTGATTGTTATCAGCAAGTACCCGCCCATAATCTCGTGAGGGCGCAAACCTCACCAGCGGTCACACTGTGCTCAGGGTAGTGCTAGACTGTATGGGCTGCTTCCAGGGATGACGTCCCTTTTGTCACGTGATAGTATTTTGAACACGCCTCTATCACGTGACAAAAGGGACGTCATCCCTGGAAGCAGCCCATACAGTCTAGCACTACCCTGAGCACAGTTTGACCGCTAGAGAGGTTTGCGCGCTCACGAGATTATGGGCAGGTACTTGCTTATAACAATCACAGCCCCGCCCATAATCACTTGCCTGCGCACACGTCACCAGCGGTCACACTGCTCAGTCCCGTGAGACTGGCACTGGGTGACCGTTTGGAAGTTCCTGGAAGGACCGCGGACGGGTAGTGACCCGGCGGTCTGGAGCAGCGTACCAAAGGACAGTCAGCACCAGGGCAGGGGCCTCTCGGACCCCGGCAAGGCTAGGAGTCGCCAGAATTTGCCAAATCCGTCAGTGAAAGGGAAGTAGATCCCCCAACAACCAAGTCCCGATTGAAGGCAACAGTCCAACCATTGTAGCAGAGACACCGCCACCGCCAGGGCACCAGTTTCTGAGGGCCAGCGCCTGCGGGCAAAGAGTAGAGCTCCTCCGGTCCAGCTTGAAGCCGGGGAGCGGATTACCGGTGGGAACCCATCGCTACCAACACACGAACATTAGGTGCAAGGATAAGGGACATCACCACTACCGACTGGGAGAGCAAGTGCAGCCGTCCGTGGGACCGACCAACCAGCCGTTTGTTTACCGAGAACTGTGTCATCATCTCAGGCTGAGTGAGTACCATGGTGCCGCAAGGCACAGCGCTGCCCCCGCGTCCCTGCGCCCACCAGGCCCTGCACCCTGCACATCATCACCGGGCCCCGGGATCACCAACCCCTACCCACGGAGGGGCAACCCAACACCTTGCTGCTACACGCCATCATTCTCGGGACCCACATATAAAGCAGCGGTGGTGAAATCACCACAACCGTGGGTGGCATCACGGACAATATCCCAACACCCCAAATTCCCCCCTTTCACTCACGGGCGAGGAGTGCCGCTCGAGAACCCCCGGGATCCGGCCCACAGCTCGAGCCACCACTGAGCAGCGGCAGCCGCCGGACCCGAGCAGAGGGGGTGAGCGCGGTGTGCTGACACCCCTCCTCCCCGCCCGCGACAACTTGGCGTCACGAACAGGATCCTACCGCTCTGCCGTTTGGTGCGCCTTGTTACCGCCGGTGGTATCCGGCTGAAAAATTTCAAAAGCCGCCATCTTTGGCGCGAAAAGTTCCCGCTCGAGCGTCTTCTCGAGTAGCAGAGGCGCGAAGGCCAAAACCCCGCCCCGAGAGAGGAGGGGCCAGAAAGAGCTAAGGGGGACGCGATGGCGGCTGGCTGCATGTAGCTGCAGCTATAAAAGCAGGGACGCCAGGACTCTGCAAATATACCGTTCCTGGAAGAAGAAGTCACCATGTGGATGCCGTCCCGCGACACCGTAGCCCCCGCGCCTGGAACCGCGGCGTGGGTGGAGATCCGGACCGCGCAGCTCTACCAACGGCTGCAGGTGAAGATGCAGCTCCTCATGGAGGAGTGGGAGGCCGACATGGCGGACGTTATAGCCACCATGCGGAGACACGAGGAGGAAGCGGAGAAAGGGAGGGTGAGTGACCCACGTCCCGATGCCCTGGAAGGGCTGGTCATCGCGGCTGCGGGGCCCGGTCCAAGCCCTCTCCCTTCGCTGCCTCCCTCGCCACCCGTCCCGGAGGCCGTGACACTGCCATTAGGCCTGCTACCGCCACAACCGGTAGCAGTACCCAGCGTCCCCGCCCAGGCGGGCCAACCTGTAGCCGGAGCCCGTAGTAAACCGGAGGTGTTGCCGTGGAAGATTCCGAAGGTTGAACCGGAGGAATCCCCTGAAAAGTTCCCCGAGCCGGAGCCGATGACCCGCTCCGAGCCGAAGGCCCAGCAGCGGAAAGCCCCTATGCCCATCCCCCACACCTCGGCTGAGGTAGCGCCGGGTTGTTGCTGTAAGGCAGCGCCCAAGGCCAAGACACCGCGGGACATGCCGCCCAGATTCCTGACAGTGGGCAATGTCCAGGATGTCCCGCGGGGCCCGACCCGTGCGCCGGAGCTCGCAGCAGCGCCGTATTGGGATAGGGAGCCGGTACCGTTGGGCCTGGAGATCGCTGAAAGGGAACGGAAGAAGGCTGAGCTGGTGGCCAGAGCGATACGGGAGAAAGAGAACCTCCGGCAAGCAACATCCCGTGTCCGGGGACCGTTGTACGAGGGGCAGGTGAGGCGGTTTGATGTCCGCCGGGGCTACGGGTTTATCTACGAACCGGGCCTGGAGGCCGAAGTGTTTATAGCCCGGCGGGATGTGAATGCCCACCTGCCTGAGGAGCATCCCGGCCGCAATCTGATGCCGGGTGACATCGTGCAATACACCCGGTACTTTGGGGAGCGGGGGTGGTTCGCGCTGGACGCTAAATTAAGGGGCATCCCAGAGGCCCGAGCGAGCGCCGCGCCCCCTCCCTCGGCGGCGGCACCAGAGCTTGAATATCCGGAGTAGGGCAGCGGATGCCCGTTGCACCGTCCCCGTTGGGACTACCTTTGAAGTTGTTTTTGTGTTGTTGAAAGTTTGAAAAATGATAAGAAGAATGATGATTACCGAGTACCTCATCTGATTTTCTGTGTGATTTGCAACCGGCCGGAGCCGGCACCGTTGTCCCCGTGGGGACCGTTACAAGTTGCTCTGCATGGAGAACTATCCATGGACAAGCCCGTGAACTTGCAGGGCACCCACAAACGTTAAGTGGCTTGTAAATAATTGTTTACCGTTACCGTTTTCCGCAGTGCCACCTCCGGAGAGGCAGATTGGAGGGAGGGCCCGCAGTAGAGCCGGCTGGGGCCCAGCCACCAAAGGGACCGGTGGCTACCCTCTGGAGGGGAAGGACAGATCCCGCTCGGGTACCGTGTGCTGGACTGTGGGTCAAGGGGTGCTGCCTGGGCTTTAGGGGCAGCATCAGGGCCAGGTTACTTGGGTGGGAGAGAGCGGAAACCGTAACCGTAAACCGTTGAAACGTTTAAGTAAATGTGCCTCCCGTAAGGGAAGTTATTAAAAATGTATTTATGTTTTATTTACCTTGTTATCCCTTTTGCAGAAAAATAAAACCGGTGTTGGATCGGCAGCCCGCGGACGGTCTGCATTTTTCTAAGGGGGAATGTGACGCCCTGGGCAAGCCAGGGGTCACAGGTCATTGCACCAACACACCCTACATCCCAGTTAGGCACACCAAAGCTAAACTAAAATCCTTGTTGCCTTCCTCCAGGGGCTGTTGTCCACACCAGGGGGTGGGCCAGGCGGTTGGCTCCGCCCACCAAGGAGTTCACAGCTCTGGAGGCGGGAAGAAACCAGAGAGTTAGCTCAGGGAGAGCTTGAGAGTGGAGCTAAGATGGCAGAGGGAGTGTGCGGAGTTTGAGGAGTGTGCGGAGTTTGAGGAGTAAACAGCTAAGATGAGTTAAGGAAGTGAAGTAGTAAAGCAGGAGTAAGAGAAGCTGAAGGAAGGTGAAAGGTGACAGAAAGAAAGCCTGAAGTGAGTCCAGCTGTGTGCAGGACGGAGTCAGCAAGGTCAGCAACGGTGGTGATTGTCTGAAGAGGTGACCGTTTGGAAGTTCCTGGAAGGACCGCGGACGGGTAGTGACCCGGCGGTCTTGAGCACCGTACCAAAGGACAGTCAGCACCAGGGCAGGGGCCTCTCGGACCCCGGCAAGGAAAGGAGTCGCCAGAATTTGCCAAATCCGTCAGTGAAAGGGACGTAGATCCCCCAACAACCAAGTCCCGATTGAAGGCAACAACCCAACCATTGTAGCAGAGACACCGCCACCGCCAGGGCACCAGTTTCTGAGGGCCAGCGCCTGCGGGCAAAGAGTAGAGCTCCTCCGGTCCAGCTTGAAGCCGGGGAGCGGGTTACCGGTGGGAACCCATCGCTACCAACACACGAACATTAGGTGCAAGGATAAGGGACATCACCACTACCGACTGGGAGAGCAAGTGCAGCCGTCCGTGGGACCGACCAACCAGCCGTTTGTTTACCGAGAACTGTGTCATCGTCTCAGGCTGAGTGAGTACCACGGTGCCGCAAGGCACAGCGCTGCCCCCGCGTCCCTGCGCCCACCAGGCCCTGCACCCTGCACATCATCACCGGGCCCCGGGATCACCAACCCCTACCCACGGAGGGGCAACCCAACACCTTGCTGCTACACGCCATCATTCTCGGGACCCACATATAAAGCAGCGGTGGTGAAATCACCACAACCGTGGGTGGCGTCACGGACAATATCCCAACACCCCAAATTCCCCCCTTTCACTCAGGGGGGAGGAGTGCCGCTCGAGAACCCCCGGGATCCGGCCCACAGCTCGAGCCACCACTGAGCAGCGGCAGCCGCCGGACCCGAGTAGAGGGGGTGAGCGCGGTGTGCTGACACCCCTCCTCCCCGCCCGCGACACTAGAGGCAAGCCACTCACCAAGCTGGACACCCAGAACCCTGAAACCCTTTAACCCCTATACAGTGATCTGGAATTACACAGGGCCCAAGTTGATCAATACCTGTGGAAGGCTGCAGTTCCAGAGAATAGTAGTCATGCAGGGTCAAAAACATTAATTGAGGAAGAGGAACAGAATGGGATGGCCAGGACTTAATCAGAAAACAAGCAGAGGTGAAATGCGGATCGGCCAACGAGGTACATAAACAGCAAGCAGGAAACGTAGTCAGGTAACAAGCACACAAACTCATAAAACTGAACTGGGGGTAACAGTAACAAGAGGTTCATAGCTTTGTCTGGCAGTGGTCTGCAGACAGGAGGGGCCTAAAAAAGGGTGTGGTGTCTTCCCATTGGGACCAGAGTACAAATTGATTGAGTGGACTACGTTGGTGACTTAAAAGCCGTGTGCGGCAATGATGCAAACCTGTCTGCGGCCCTTCGTCAGGGCAATGTGACACACGGGCCTTGTATGGCTCACGTGTTGAATCTGATTCTCCAGCAATTTTTAAAATACCATCCCGGCCTACATGGCCTTGTGCAGCGGGCACGCTGCTATGTGCTCACTTTCATCCTTCGCATCCAGCAGCTCAACAACTTTCATCGCTCCTGAAGTCTTAGGGTCTGTCAGTTAAACGCCGGAAATGCGATGTTCCGACACGCAGGAATTGGAATCTGCACATGTTGCAGCGTCTGTGGCAGCACCGCAGAGCCCTGCTGAAATACGGTATGATGTATACCCTGGGCTAACTTGATCCAGAGGTGTGCAGATCACGCTGCTTGAGTGGTGTCAGATCAAGGACCTATGCACTCTTCTACACAGTTTACAAATGTCGACGAAGATGTTTAGCACTAGCAATGCCATTCTCAGCGTGACAATTCTGGTCATCTACAAGATGGAGCACACTGTAAGCATTACTCGGAGTCAGGTGTTGGTCCATGAGCGCCTTCTTGCTGCACTACCTACAACATGACCCTCGGATTGTACGAATTCGTAGTAATGCTAACTACTGGGTTGCCACACTGTTAGATCCCCGGTACAAGACAAAATTTGGCGAAATAATTCCAGCCATAGAAAGGGACGCACGTATGCAGGAGTATATGCAGAAGGTGGTACGGATTCTTAGATCTGCTTTTCCAGTAAACAACAGTGCTGCACAGAGTGAATATCAATGCTTTGTCATGGATAGGAGGAAATGGTCTTTTACTTGTCCACATCTGAGGGACCGAGGGCTGGCTGCTGGGCTGAGATGGCATTGAGTACGGTGTCCCTGCAGAGTTGCACTTTTGGTCATATACCAAATGAGTTGAAAAAGGACAAATGCTGGTGGAAAGGGGAACAGGTGTGTTGGAAAGGGGAAAAAAGTTTTTGTCCGTGGGTTTGGTGGTTAAGCAAAAGTAACATTTGATGAAGAAACACCATCTGTTACGGTGGGACTGGCAGATTTGGATAAGGTGGTATATACTATGTTACCGGTATATAACGAAAATTAATAAGAAAGAGAAAGGTATATATCCCCATCAGCAGTCAATGTCCACCGTGCTCCCAGATGGAAAAGGAGAGATTGGCAACTGGAAGGTTAGATGGAGGATACAGATCTGTGTGGCTATGAAACTAATAGTAACCTGAACCGAGTTAGACGCCACTCGGATCTTGAGACTGGGAGCCCTGTTAGCGTCACAGGGTCCACACGCCCACCCAGCCCAGGAACTCCCTGTTAACATCACAGGGGCCATTCAGTACGCTGACTGCGTGCATTGGGGCCACACCTGTGGACAGCAGGCGCATCAGCAGCAGCAGGCCTGTTAATGCCACTGGGCTGCACAAGCAGGACTTGTAGGACAGGAGCTGGTCTTAACCTTTCTGCGTTACCAACTGTGGTGGCGGCCTGCATCGACGCCCTATCCCTGCCTACCTCTGGCCTAAAGCCGCAATGGGTTCAACACATGGAGGTGTGCTCTTTCGGAGCATAATAGAAGACTGCGCACCTCCTTGTTGGCTCCAGCCCGTTTTATAACCTGGGTCCGCCCCAAACCAGGGTGGACCACAATGCACCTCCTGGAGACAAAAGCAGAGTGACACGTCATGAGTGGCATAACTAGCGTCCTATTTGGAACTGCAACTTCAATAATGACCTCATGGCTGCCACGACACAAACACCTCACTAGTCATCGTCTGAACATCAATAATGAGGTGACAAGTCATAGGGGCGGGCCTCTGCAAGCCATTTGGGAGTGGTCTGGCCACATCGTCAGGACACCTGATGCCCTGTGGTCTATATGGGACCCCCACATCAGGGGCAGGGCCAAACAGTTCATTACCGGACCTAGTTTCTGATGCAGCTTTAGCATGGTGTCTCGGCACAAAACAAGACTTAGACCCGGCACAGAATACAAGTACCTGTGCAAAGAGGCTTTTCACACTAAGTGTGGGAGCATGCGCTGTATCTCGAAATGAAGACTTAGCCTCAGGAATGGCACAGTCAGGCTGAGCATACTCACTAGGTGAAACACTGTAGTTAGGCTGCAGCTGGGATAAATTGTCACACGCATGCGCTCTAGCTGCCTCTCCACACTTACACATGGAGGAGAAATTGCTCTTCGGGTGTGGACTTGGAGATGCTGTCTATGAACAGAAGGAAAAGCTAAAGGAAGCCTGACTTTCTATCCCTCCGAATTATGAAATGCAGCAATGAATTCCCTGAGTTTGCTATAACATTAGCGTAGCAAAATGTGCATGAGGTAGTCATGCAGAGGTGCTAGAAATAGCTTGGCACCAGTGGGACAATAATGAAATACAACAGCCAGTTCTATGATGCCACTAAATGGCAGTATTTTTTGCTATCATTATAGATTATTAAAAACAGAGCAGGAGGGTGTCATGCAGAGGTGCTGCACATAGCTTGGCACCAGTGGGGCACTAATGGAGTACAACAGCCACTTCTTGTATGCCACTAAGTTTACTCAATTTTTGGTATTATAATGTATTAGTAACAATGAGTTTGAGTGTGCAATGCAGGCAGACGTGCTGCAAATATCTTTGCACTACTGGGACTATACAGAAGTCCAATAGCCACGTTTAGGATGCCACTAGGTTCACTCAGTGTTTGCTAGTATAAAGGCTTAGTTATAATGAGTTGGAGTGTGCAATGCAGGCAGACGTGCTGCAAATATCTGTGCACTACTGGGACTATACAGAAGTCCAATAGCCACGTTTAGGATGCCACTAAGTTCACTCAGTGTTTGCTAGTATAATGGCTTAGTTATAATGAGTTTGAGTGTGCTGTGACGCCCTGGGCAAGCCAGGGGTCACAGGTCAAAACACCACCACACCCTATACCCCAGTTAGGAACATCAAAGCTAACCCAAAATCCTTGTTGCCTTCCTCCAGAAGCTGGTGTCCACACCAGGGGGTGGGCCAGGCAGTTGGCTCCGCCCACCGAGGAGTTCACAGCTCTGGAGGCGGGAGAAACCAGGCAGAAGAGAGATCAGTTAGGGAAGTGAAGGAGTAAACAAGCAGATGAGTGTTAGAGTTGAATTCTAGCTGAGGGCTAGAGAGGAGTGAAGCTGAAGTAAAGTGAAGAGTGACAGTTTGTAAAGCCTGAAGTTGGTCCGGGTGTGTACCCCAGGCTGAGAGACAGCAAGGTCAGCAGACGGCGGTGATTGTCCGCAGGGGTGACTGCTCGGAGGTTGCTGGAAGGACCGCGGACGGGTGGTGACCCGGCGGTCTGGAGCAGTGTACAAGGAACAGTCAGCACCAGGGCAGGGGCCTTTCGGATCCCAGCAAGGCTAGGAGTCGCCATAATTTGCCAAATCCGTCAGTGAAGGGGACGACTGTCTCCCAACAACCAAGTCCCGATAGAAGGCAACAGTCCAACCGTAACGGAGAGACACCGCCACCGCCAGGGCACCAGTTTCTCAGGGCCAGCGCCTGCGGGCAAGAGTAGAGCTCCTTTGGCCCAGCTTGAAGCCGAGGAGCGGGTTACCGGTGGGAACCCATCGCAACCATCATCATCTTAGGTGCAGGAAAAGGGACCATCACCGTCAACTACTGGGGAAAAGCAAGTGCAGCCGTTCGTGGGAACCGTCTTTCCAGCCGTGTGTTTTACCGAGAACTGTGTCACCATCTCAGGCTGAGTGAGTACCACAGTGCCGCAAGGCACAGCGTTGCCCCCACGTCCCTGCGCCCACCAAGCCCTGCATCTCCCACCTCATCACTGGGCCCCGGATCACCAACCCCTACCCATGGAGGGGCAACACAACAACTTGCTGCTCCACACCATCACTCCCGGGATCCCCATACAGAGCAGCGGTGGTGTCAACAAATCACCACAACCGTGGGTGGCGTCACGGACAATAAACAATCCCGACACCCAAATACCCCTTTCACTCACGGGCGAGGAGTGCCGCTCGAGACCCCCGGGATCCGGCCCACCGCTCGAGCCACCACAGAGCAGCAGCAGCCGGACCCGAGCAGTGGGGTGAGCGCAGTGCTGACACCCTCCTCCCCGCCCGCGACAACTTGGCGTCACGAACAGGATCTTACCGCTCTGCCGTTGGGTAGAGGTGCGCCTTGTGACCACCGGAGGCATCCGGCTGAAAAATTTCAGAAGTCGCCATCTTTGGCGCGAAAAGTTCCCGCTCAAGCGTCTTCTCGAGTAGCAGAGGCGCGAAGGCCAAAACCCTGCCCCGATAGAGGAGGGGCCGGAGAGAAGCTAAGGGGGACGCGATGGCGGCTGGCTGCATGTGAGCGCAGCTATAAAAGCAGGGACGCCAGGACTCTGCAGTCACCCTGTTCCTGGAAGAAGTCACCATGTGGATGCCGTCCCGCGACACCGTAGCCCCCGCGCCTGGAACCGCGGCGTGGGTGGAGATCCGGACCGCGCAGCTCTACCAACGGCTGCAGGTCAGGATGCAGCTCCTCATGGAGGAGTGGGAGACCGACATGGCGGATGTTATAGCAGCTGTGCGGAGACGCGAGGAGGAAGCGAAGGAAGGGAGGGTGAGTGACCCACGCCCCGATGCCCTTGAAGGGCTGGTCATCGCGGCTGCGGGACCCGGTCCAAGCCCTCTCCCCCCGCTGCCTCCCTCGCCACCCGTCTCGGAGGCCGTGACCCCGCCACTAGGCCCACTACCACCGCAACCGGTAGCAATACCCAGCATCCCCGCCCAGGCAGGCCGACCTGCAGCCGGAGCCCGTAGTCGACCGGAGGTGTTGCCATGGAAGGCCCCGAAGTCCGCACCGGAGGCATCCCCCGAGAAGTTCCCCGAGCCCGAGCTGGTGACCCGTCCCGAGCCGAAGGCCCAGACGCGGAAAGCCCCTGTGCCCATCCCCCACACCTCGGCTGAGGTGGCGCCGGGTTGTTGCTGCAAGGCAGCGCCCAAGGCCAAGACACCGCGGGACCCGCTGCCCAGATCCCTGACAGTGGGCAGCATCCAGAATGTCCCGCGGGGCCCGACCCGTGCGCCGGAGCTCGCAGCAGCGCCATATTGGGACAGAGAGCCGGTACCGCTGGGCCCGGAGATCGGCGAGAGGGAAAAGAGGAAAGCAGAATTGGTGGCACGGGCAATCCGAGAGAAGGAGAATCTCCGCCAGGTGACATTCCGTGTCCGGGCCCGCTGTACGAGGGGCAGGTGAGGCGGTTTGATGTCCGCCGGGGCTACGGGTTTATATATGAACCGGGCCTGGAGGCCGAAGTGTTTGAAGCCCGGCGGGATGTGAATGCCCACCTGCCTGAGGAGCATCCCGGCCGTAACCTAATACCGGGTGACATCGTGCAGTACACCCGACACTGTGGAGAGAGGGGGTGGTTCGCCCTAGATGCAAAACTGAGGGGCAGCCAGGAGAGCCGTGTGGGTTCTGCACCCCCTCCCTCAGATGAAGCCGACTACCAGGAGTAATGGCAGCGGAGCACCGTTGTCCAGTCCCCGTTGGGACCACCACTGAGTTTGTTTGTTTGAAAAAGTTTGCAAAATGATGAAAATGATTACCGTGTAAATTACCTGATTGTCCTACAGTGATTGAGAGAACCGGCCGTTGCCGGCACCGTTGTCCCCGTGGGGACCGTTTGAAAAGTTGCATAGGGAACTCTCTATGAACAGGCCCGAGAACTTGCAGGGCAACCACAAACGTTAGTGGAATGTAAATAAAAATCTTTGTTGCCGCTACCGTTACCGCCTCCGGAGAGGCAGGTTGAAGGGAGGGCCCGCAGTGGAGCCGGCTGGGGCCCAGCCACCACAGGAACCGGTGGCTACCCTCTGGAGGGGAAGGACAGATCCCGCTCGGGTAACTTGTGCTGGACTTGGGTCAAGGGGTGCTGCCTGGGTTTTAAGGGCAGCATCAGGGCCAGGTTACTTGGGTGGGAGAGAGCGGAGCCGCAACCGTTAAAATGTTTGTTACCGTAACGTTTAAGAACAGAACCTCCCGATGTGGGATGATGTCATAACTTGTATATATGTTACCGTTTTACTTTTTATATATTTTCAGAAAATAAAACCGGTGTTGGACGGGCAGCCCGCGGACGGTCTGCATTTTGCTAAGGGGGAATGTGACGCCCTGGGCAAGCCAGGGGTCACAGGTCAAAACACCACCACACCCTACACCCCAGTTAGGAACATCAAAGCTAACCCAAAATCCTTGTTGCCTTCCTCCAGGAGCTGGTGTCCACACCAGGGGGTGGGCCAGGCGGTTGGCTCCGCCCACCGAGGAGTTCACAGCTCTGGAGGCGGGAGAAACCAGGCAGAAGATAGATCAGTTGGGGAAGTGAAGGAGTAAACAAGCAGATGAGTGTTAGAGTTGAAGTCTAGCTGAGGGCTAGAGAGGAGTGAAGCTGAAGTAAAGTGAAGAGTGACAGTTTGTAAACCCTGAAGTTGGTCCGGGTGTGTACCCCAGGCTGAGAGACAGCAAGGTCAGCAGACGGTGGTGATTGTCCACAGGGGTGACTGCTCGGAGGTTGCTGGAAGGACCGCGGACGGGTGGTGACCCGGCGGTCTGGAGCAGTGTACAAGGAACAGTCAGCACCAGGGCAGGGGCCTTTCGGATCCCGGCAAGGCTAGGAGTCGCCATAATTTGCCAAATCCGTCAGTGAAGGGGACGACTGTCTCCCAACAACCAAGTCCCGATAGAAGGCAACAGTCCAACCGTAACGGAGAGACACCGCCACCGCCAGGGCACCAGTTTCTCAGGGCCAGCGTCTGCGGGCAAGAGTAGAGCTCCTTTGGCCCAGCTTGAAGCCGAGGAGCGGGTTACCGGTGGGAACCCATCGCAACCATCATCATCTTAGGTGAAGGAAAAGGGACCGTCACCGTCAACTACTGGGGAAAAGCAAGTGCAGCAGTTCGTGGGAACCGTCTTTCCAGCCGTGTGTTTTACCGAGAACTGTGTCACCGTCTCAGGCTGAGTGAGTACCACAGTGCCGCAAGGCACAGCGCTGCCCCCGCGTCCCTGCGCCCACCAAGCCCTGCATCTCCCACCTCATCACTGGGCCCCGGGATCACCAACCCCTACCCATGGAGGGGCAACACAACAACTTGCTGCTCCACACCATCACTCCCGGGATCCCCATACAGAGCAGCGGTGGTGTCAACAAATCACCACAACCGTGGGTGGCGTCACGGACAATAAACAATCCCGACACCCAAATACCCCTTTCACTCACGGGCGAGGAGTGCCGCTCGAGACCCCCGGGATCCGGCCCACCGCTCGAGCCACCACAGAGCAGCAGCATCCGGACCCGAGCAGTGGGGTGAGCGCAGTTCTGACACCCTCCTCCCCGCCCGCGACAGTGCAATGCAGGCAGACGTGCTGCAAATATCTGTGCACTACTGGGACTATACAGACGTCCAATAGCCACGTTTAGGATGCCACTAAGTTCACTCAGTGTTTGCTAGTATAATGGCTTAGTAACAATGAGTTGGAGTGTGCAAAGGGCAGGAGGGTACAGTGGCAGGGTTGTGGGTCTCTGGGTAGAGGAAAGGAAGCCTGCCTTTCTATCCCTCCTAATTGGGAAATGCAGCGAGGAAATCCCTGACTTTAGCTACACAGACGCTATCATCTTGTGTAGCTGTTAAACTCTGTTTTCAGGACCTGTCACCTATGGCTCTGACCCTGCCGGTATGAGCTCTTAAAAGGACTGATAGAAAGTGCTATCCCTATGCTGTCCAGCGCTGTGTATGGAGCGTATACAGCAGTATCGGCGATAGGAGCTGCGCCAGTGATGTCTGACACCAAGGACGCAGAAGGCAGATAATGGCGTGCTGGAGGAAAATGTCCGTTTTTATAATGCAGGGACATGTGACATGGACATCCTATCACACATGCCGTTGCTTCTCTGGCTAAAAGTCCACTTAGCTGTGTGTGTGTCTGGGATTGGCTGACATGCTGGCCCTCCCCACTACATGCGCGCGCTTAGGGAAGGAAGACAAGGAAAAAAAAAAAAAAATGGCGATCGCCATTATACAAACAGCAGTGATCTGAAGGTGCTGTTCCCGCACACTATACACTGAAATGTCATAATAGTGTGAGTCACAGAGTGACTTACACTATTACAGCGGAAAGCCAGCTAGGAATTAGCTGGTTTTTTTGCTGCTAGAACCGTTCTCGAACGTATCTAGAACTATCGAGCTTTTGCAAAAAAGCTCGAGTTCTAGTTCGATCTAGAACAGCCCCCAAAATCACTCGAGCTGCGAACTGGAGAACCACGAACCACGAACCGCGCTCAACTCTAGAGCTGACATTACCGGATCCCAGAGATCACAGAGCTCGGGGGATCACTTCATGGGGATGAGCGGACCGCGATAGCAGATTTGGCTGATCAAGGCATTTAGAAGAAGCCTTCCCTATCAGTTTTAAAGAGATGTGGTCACGATTGGAACCACCTCTTTAATGAATTAATACAATTCTTCATTAATTTGATTTGCATTACATCGATTTGCTCATACTTAGTTTATTGTGCTATCATATGAAATGCTTTTCAAAAATTTTTCCTTTACTACTAAAACATAAAAAAACTATATAAATTAAGCATCACAGTAAAGGCGGCGTCACACGGGACGATCTATCGTGCGATCGCACAAGCGATCGTACCCGCCCCCGTCGTTTGTGCTTCACGGGCAATTAGTTGCCCGTGGCGCATAAAGTCGGTAACCCCTGTCACACGGACGTACCTCCCAGACGACGTCGCTGTGGGTGGCGAACATCCTCTTCCTGAAGGAGGAGGGACGTTTGGCGACGTCACACAGCCGCTGGCCAATAGTAGCGGAGGGGCGGAGATAGCGGAATGTAACATCCCGCCCACCTCCTTCCTTCCTCATTGCCGGCGGGATGCAGGTAAGCTGTGTTCGTCGCTCCCAGGGTGTCACACAGAGCGATGTGTGCTGCCTCGGGAACAACGAACAACCGGAGCACAGAAGGAGGACCGACATTTTGAAAATGACCGACTTGTCAATGAACAACGATACGGTGAGTATTTTTGCTCATTCACAGTCGTTTGGAGGTATCACACGCTACGATATCTCTAACGATGCCGGATGTGCGTTACAAATTCCGTGACTCCGCCGACATATCGCCCGATATATCGTACCGTGTAGCGCCGGCATAATTGATTTGACCATGAGCAACTAGACAATGAACACTAGAAAGATAAGTTCTAAAAATTATGACAATATTGCATTTTTCATCTTACTACTTTTTCCCATTTTTTAGTGCATTATAATCTTCTCAAAATTTTAATAAAATATAAATAAGGAAAAGTTTTGGACCTATGAAAATCACAGGATTGAAAGACATGTTCATGATATTCAAATGATAAAAAAAAGATTGGAAAATTTTCAAAACATCTTGATTTATTTAGTATCAAGTATGAGTGCCAGCCACAGATATAGGGTATGGTTCCATTTGCGTATGACTCGTGCGAATCTCGCATCGGTATCACCCGACACGGCCACACACTCTCCGAATACGAGCGCCTCAGCTGCATGGAAATACACGCAGCTTACCTGCATGTATTACCTCCTGTCAGGTGAGTGTGCAGCCGTTCCGGGTGATACCGAACAAGATTCGCACGAGTCATATGCCAGTGGAACCATACTCATACAGGCACTTACGGTACATACCTTGGCTGCAATTAATGAGGATATCAATAGATGTCTGAGGAATATTGTGCTTTATTGAGTGCACTTGGACAAATCATCAAGATCCATAACTGTCAGCTCCTTTTGTAATTGCCAAACAATGATGTTGCAGATGTGCTCAATGCATGATACGTCCAGAGAGTCTGCAAGCTATAGTAGGACATTTAGGCGACACACACTGCTGACAGCAGCATGAGCAACATGCAGCCTGATGTTTTCATGCTGAAAAATTACTCGTGGGACACTTTGCAATTGCTGTATCACTGGTTCCTCAGGCAAATCAATGTAATGTGTCATGAACATGGGTGTGGAACCACTGTGCAGTGGATTGGGCTTACACTGGAGGGGCGTAACTTAATGCCTACCTGGTTTCACCACAGCCTCTGATGTTGAGGTTGGACTTAACTGCTGGTAGACACCAGGTAACACTGCAGGGCAGTCCTCGGTACTGCAGCAGCTGACTCCAAGGGTCAGGGATGCTGTTATGAGAGGGCATGCTGGACAGTGATGGGATAGCAGGTGGTTGTCTGTACTGGGGACTGACAGGATGAAGTCGGAGCTGAAGCAAGGGTTTGCATTCAGGTTCTGGTACAGACAGAACAGATTCAGGGACAGGCAGAATGGATTCTAGTTCTGGTAAAGACAGGATGGGTTCAGGTTCAATACAGGCAGGGTGGATTTGGGTTCTGTTAGAGCCAGGATGGGTTCAGGTTCAGGCATGGGCGGGATGGGTTCGAGCTCAGACAAAGTCAGGATGGGTTCAGTAACTGGGACCTGACATTATAGTAGCTGGTGCAGAAACAAATAAGACACTAAAGGTTCTCAGGCACCTCTCTACAGGGGAGGGTGCCTTAAATAGCCAGTGCCTCCCAGCTATCGAATGGGGACACTTCCAAAGTCTGTGGGCTGTAATTTTTAAGAAGTGGGGAGCATATGCGTGCATGCCCTAAGCATATTGTCAGGTGCCCTACACATTTGCAAGCCCTGAGAGCTGGGAGCAAGGACAGCAAGAACATGTGTGTGGCCACGGTAATGAGTATGTCAGCATCCCTGCCAGGAGGGAGAAGCGGAGTAGTGCAGGGACGCGTAAGATAATGTCAAGCAGTTAGTTAACCTGGAATGAAGACTAGAGGGGTCCGTTTACAGTACATTATGCCAACCCCTACCACTGTTTTGTTATTAGGACTAGTGAGAAATTCCATCATAAAGACATAGTCATGACACTGCATACATGGTCTCATCAGATTCAAAGAATGCCTTGTGGAGAACCATTCTGTAGTGAAAGTGAAATTACACAAGACATATGAGAAAAACCATCAGAAGGCATTTGCTACGTGCCAAATGTCCATCTACAGGTGCTCCACTGACCTCACACAACCACTCTCAAAAGTTTTCATGGTGAAGAGCATGACAGCTATGGAGGCTGGAATAGCACTCTATCCTGTTCAGTGATGAGTCCCACTGGAGATTAGTCTGGAGTAGGAATGAGCAGATTGTTTGAAATTCAGAATTGCCAACCTTGCTGCATTTTTCCCCAAATTTCAATTTTCAGAGAATAAATTTGCACATGCTGCATCTTTGACCACAGCAAGAAGCTGTTCTCTCCTGATTAAAAATAAAGTACAAATAAAAAAGGAAGTAAAAAAAATTAACAAATTATATTATTATTTATTATTATAGCGCCATTTATTCCATGGCGCTTTACAGTGAAAGAGGGTATACATACAACAATCATTAACAGTACAAAACAGACTGGTACAGGAGGAGAGAGGACCCTGCCCGCGAGGGCTCACAGTCTATAGGGAATGGGTGATGGTACAATAGGTAAATTATATAAAAGTTTACTACAATTCCATTTCCTTCTTAAAAAATAGAGGTTATAATAAAAATTAAACAAACATATTTGATATTGATATGTCCAAAAAAGTCTGATGTATCAAAAAATAAAAAATTATTTACATTGTACTCTAAATGCCCAAAAGAAGAAACAATTGGAAAGCTAAAATTGTCATTTTTCAGTTGTCTCACTTCCTTCCAATAAATGTGATAAACAGCAATAAAAATATCATATGTACCCCAAAATTATATCAATAATAATGTCAGCTAAGGTTGCAAAATTCAGATGTGTAGATATGGAATGGCATTATTTCTATCCACTATATGACTTGTATTTTGCATTTTTTTTACTTTGCACTAGAAGCCTCAGGAGTTTTCTTTGTCTCTCTCTGCTCCTCTCTCCCTCCAGCTCCTCCTCTCACCTCTCCATAGACTTCTATAAGTAGCAGATTTGATCCTTCACTGTGGACCGATCTGTAAACATGATTGAGCAGTGCCTGAGATCAGGCTTTCTGTTATTAAATTGCTATCAGCACATTATGTCCCCCATAATTACAATCCTAGGGATATGTTTTCTGCACCCTTGCATACCTCTATAAATCATCTCTATTCACTAGTCTCCTGTATGGTACTCACCGCCAAAATGGTCCTATGGGTGTGTAAGGACCAAGGTCAGTGCCTGATCTGAGCTAACAAACTCAGCTCAATCAATCAAAAACAGAGGGGCAGATTAGTGAGCTCAATGCATACAGCCATTGGAACAATAGGCACTAAGTACCATGCAGGAGAGCAGTGTATAAAAATCATAGTGATATACTGGAATGCAGGGGGTTATGGAATGGATGATTGGGATGATAATTAGGAAGCAACCAATGTGCTGCTAACAAGTATACAACAGAAAACCTGATGGTAGGTTCCCTTTAACCTCCATTTTATGATGCTATGGAAATTCGGGATACTATAATCCATAGACAAGGTTCCGGCGCACAGCGCAACAAAGAGGTTGTAGTGGGGAATGGGAAAGGGTATGAAGGCTCTTACAATAGGGAGGGAGGAGAAAGATCACCACCTGAGCTCCCTAATGTTGCTAAGTGGGTTCTTCCCCCTCCACCATCACGTGCTTAGTCCCTAGTTGTCCCTCCAATCACGCTGGCTACTGCGAAGGCCGGTGAGTGCACTTGACATAATCACTACTGTAATAAAACACAAGGGAAGAAAGACAGACAGGGACATAGACAAAACAATATGCACCAAGTGTTGCAGGCAAACACCAGGTCTGCAGGAGACAAGAGATGGGCAACTTTATTGCTGCAGCCTAACACTAGAGCTATAAGTGGCACAGGCTTCCAACCTCCAATGATAGTCAGTTCAGAATGAATTATTTTTCTATATCTAGCATAAGGTGATGGGACATGTGACTATTTGTCACGGCCAGGTGGACGGGCAGACCCAGGAGGTGGATCCACTGGGCCGAACTCCTAGATGGTAGTAAAGAGTCCGGTAGCTGGAACACTATAAACAGCAGAACAGTCCGTGCACACGAGTATAGCGGAGAAGTCCCTGGGACCACGGAGTCACGGGTGGTAGTCCGGGTGACGCAGCTCAGGTTCGGAAGCCGAGATGATGTCAGGCGGGGTCCGGAACCTTTGGAGCGAGATGACGAGTCACCGCAGGGATCCGGGATGGTGCGGACTGTCAGGATGGCAGATGGACAGCGTTCGGGGTTCAGGATACGGCAGGACTGGATGGCGAGGCAGGCACGGCTCTACAAGAGAGAGAGGTGAGTATATGCACAGAGACACCAGGAGACCTGACTCCTAGCTTAGGAAACACGAAGATCAGGCCCCGCCCCCTTGGACAATAAACCCCTTTATACCCTGTACCTGATTAGCCTCATTTCCTGTTAATGGACGCTGGCCCTTTAAGAAAGGGTCAGTGACCGCGCGCGCGCCCTAATGCGCATGCGCGCGGCCCGGGTGCCAGAAGCCAGGGAAGGAAGCTGAGAGGAGGACGCAGGGGAGCCGGCTAGGGCCTGGGAAGCCGTCGGGCGCCGGGATCGGAGACCAGGGGGCCTGGGAAGGACGGGCACCGGAGGCTGGAGAGCGGGGAGCGTGGCAGGTGAGCCGGGGAGCGGGGCTGAGGACCCGGGGAGCGGAACAGAGGACCCGGGAAGGGGAGCCAAGGACCCGGGGAGCGTGACAGTACCCCCCCCCCCACGCCCCCCTCCCCGCAACCGGGACATGAAGGCACGGATCAGAGGAGTGCCCACGTTCTCCCTGGGCTCCCAGGACCTATCCTCAGGACCATACCCTTCCCAGTCCACCAGGAAGAACTGTCAACCTCGTACGGTCTTCATGGCCACGATATCCCTTACCGCATAGATGTCGTCATCGGCAATAGGTGGAGGAGCCGGACTGGCAGCAGCGGAGAAGGGACCAAGGACAACCGGCTTGAGCAGGGAGACGTGGAATGAGTTGGGTATCCTCATCGTGGCCGGGAGCTGTAGCTTGTAGGAGACCTCATTGATCTTGTTGAGGACTTTAAACGGCCCAATGTAGCGAGGACCCAGCTTGTATGACGGTATCTTCAGGCGGACGTACTGGGAAGCAAGCCAGACGAGATCTCCAGGAGAGAAACACGGAGGGTCCAGACGTTTCTTGTCTGCGTGTCTTTTCATCCGCAGGGAAGCACGCCCAAGGGACGCTTTGACAGAGTCCCAAATGGTCGCAAAGTCACGGGCTACTGTATCTGCAGCAGGGACATCCGAAGAAGGAGATACAGGCAATGGGATGGAAGGCTGAAGTCCGTAAACGACATGGAAGGGAGAGCTGGAGGAACGACTCACTGATGTGGTGGTTGTGGGAGAATTCAGCCCAAGGAAGGAGAGCGGACCAGTCGTCGTGATGGGCGTTAACATAGTGACGTAAGAAAGAGGTCAAGATTTGATTGACCCTCTCTACCTGGCCATTAGACTGAGGATGGTATGCAGATGAAAAGTCCAGAGTCACTCCCAGATGTTTGCAGAGAGCTCTCCAGAAGCGGGTGGTGAACTGAGTTCCTCTGTCGGATACGATGTGTAATGGAAAGCCATGCAAGCGGAAGATGTGTTGTATATAAGCGTCCGCGAGTTCCTGAGCAGAGGGCAGTCCAGCCATAGGGACGAAATGGGCCATTTTAGAGAACCGATCCACCACGACCCATATGACTGTGTGTCCGGAGGACAATGGCAAGTCCGTAACAAAGTCCATTGCTATGTGTTGCCACGGAACTGAGGGTATCGGCAGAGGCAGAAGACGGCCATATGGGAGGTGTTTGGGCGTCTTGTTCCTGGCACAAGAGGAACAGGTGGATACAAAAGCAGCGACGTCCGTGCGAAGGGATGGCCACCAATAATGACGTACAATCGCACCCCATGTCTTTTTCTGACCAGCATGACCGGCTGTTTTCAAGGCATGACCCCAGTGTAACACTTTTTCCCTGTCTACCTCGGAGACATAGGTCTTCCCGGGCGGTATCTGGGCCAGGGTGACAGGGGCCACCGGAATGATTTTACTAGGACAAATGATGGGTTGGGTAGTCTCTTCCTCCTGCTCCATTGGCATGAAAGACCTGGACAAGGCATCAGCGCGTACATTCTTGTCCGCGGGTCGGAAGTGAAGCTGGAAATCAAACCTGGCAAAGAATAGGGACCACCTGGCTTGCCGTGGGTTCAGACGCTGAGCGGACCGTAGGTATTCCAAGTTCTTGTGGTCCGTGTAAATAATCACGGGGTACACTGCCCCTTCCAGGAGGTAGCACCATTCCTCCAAAGCCAGTTTGACTGCCAAGAGCTCTCGGTCACCGATGGTGTAGTTGGGTTCAGGCGCTGAGAAGCCCTTGGAGAAGAATCCGCAAGTCACCATCTTCCCGGAGGAGGACTTTTGCATGAGCACTGCTCCGGCTCCTGAGGAGGAGGCATCCACCTCCAAGGTGAACTGGCGGTTTAACTCCGGACGGTGGAGTACAGGAGAGGAAGCAAAAGCCCGCTTCAAAGAGCCAAACGCGGCGTCAGCCGCAGGTGACCAATCCTTTGGATTAGCCTCCTTCTTAGTCAAAGCGGAGAGAGGAGCAGTCAAGGCAGAGAAGTGAGGGATAAACTGGCGGTAGTAGTTGGCGAATCCCAGGAAGCGTTGGATTGCCTTCAGTCCAGAAGGGGGAGGCCAGTTGAGAATGGCGGAGACCTTCTTGGGATCCATCTGCAGTCCAGTATCAGAGATGATGTACCCCAGAAAGGGGAGAGAAGACTGCTCAAAGACACACTTCTCATACTTAGCGTACAGACGATTCTCTCTCAGTCTTTGTAGAACCAGCTGTACGTTTTCTCTGTGGGTTTGGAGGTCCGGAGAGAAGACAAGGATGTCATCTAGATACACTACCACACAGAAGTAGAGAAGGTCCCGGAACACGTCGTTCACCAGTTCTTGAAAGACGGCAGGAGCGTTACACAGGCCGAAGGGCATCACGCAGTATTCATAATGTCCATCGCGCGTATTGAACGCGGTTTTCCATTCGTCACCAGAGCGGATGCGTACCAGATTGTAAGCACCCCGAAGATCCAGCTTGGTGAACACACGAGCTCCTCTAAGCCGGTCAAACAATTCGGGAATGAGCGGCAGAGGGTACTTGTTTTTTACGGTGATTTGATTCAAACCCCGGTAGTCTATGCATGGGCGTAAGTCGCCCTCTTTCTTCTTGACAAAGAAGAAACCTGCTCCAGCAGGAGAGGAGGATCTCCGAATGAACCCCCTTGCCAGGCTCTCTGAGATGTAAGCAGACATGGCCCTTGTTTCGGCTGGAGATAAAGGATATATCCGTCCTCGTGGTGGTGTTGTTCCTGGGAGCAGGTCGATGGCACAATCGTATGGACGATGTGGCGGCAGTACCTCGGATTCCTTTTTATCAAAGACATCTGCAAAGGACCAATAGGCCGAGGGCAGCCCCGGTAGGTTCTCTGGAACCGGAGGTCGTCGGATGGGTTGTATGGACTTTAGGCACCTCTCATGACACGAAGAGCCCCATCGGGTGATTTCGCCAGTGCCCCAGGTAACTGATGGTTCGTGTGTCCGCAACCATGGAAGTCCCAGCAGGATCTGGTGGGACATGTGTGGGAGGACGTAGAAAGCGATGTTCTCGGTGTGAAGGGCACCGATACGCAGTTCGACCGGCCTGGTGATCCAGGAGATGGTGTCAGAGAGGGGTCTCCCATCCACCGAGGCAATCACTAGGGGCTTGTCAAGTGGAATAACAGGCACCCGGTACTTGTCCACCGTGGCCTGCTGGATGAAATTGCCTGCTGCCCCGGAATCGAGGTAGGCATCAGCCGTGAACCGCGTCTCTCCCGTTGTCACTTGCACTGTCCATGTAACCGGGTCAGAGAGAGTCCCAGCACCTAGGGTGGCCTCTCCTACCAACCCTAGGCTTTGGAGTTTCCCGGCCTCTCTGGACAGGAGCGTAGCAGGTGTGTGCCCTCACCGCAGTAAAAGCAGAGACCCTTGGCGAGCCGCTCTGCTCGGCGTTGTTCAGACTGACGCACTCGGTCGATCTGCATGGGCTCGTGGACGGGAGCCCCAGCTGTCGATGACTGAAGTACGGAGGGTTTCTGCGGAGGAGAGGAATGCCGTACCGGACGTCTCTCACGGGACACTTCCTTGGATCGCTCCTGAAAGCGAATGTCCACTCGAGTCGCTAGGGCAATCAGGGCATCCAGGGTGGTCGGTACGTCACGACCCGCCAGCTCGTCTTTAATTCGCCCTGAGAGTCCTTCCCAGAAGGCGGCGGTTAGGGCCTCGTTGTTCCACCCGAGTTCTGAGGCCAGGGTGCGAAACCGGATCGCGTATTGACCCACCGTCAGAGTCCCCTGACGTAACCGGAGAAGAGACGAAGCAGACGCGGAGGCGCGTCCGGGCTCATCAAAGGTACCACGGAATGCCTGCAGGAAGTCCTGGATGTTCGTGGTCACAGGATCCCCCTTCTCCCACAAGGGGTTCATCCACGCCAGTGCCTCACCCTCTAGATGGGACATGATGAAGGCGACCTTGGCTTGGTCGGAGGCAAACAAATGCGGCAGCTGCGTGAAATGGAGGGAGCATTGGTTTAAGAATCCCCTGCAGGTCTTGGGGTCTCCGGCGTACCGGGGTGGTGAAGCCAACCGAAGTCTGGTGGTATCTGAAGAAGTCGCCACAGGAGCTGGATCCGTGGATTGACTAGTGGAAGCCCGGGATGTTGGAGTCGTAACTGCCGCTTGTAGCGTGTTCAGGCGAGCGTCTACAGAAGACATGAATTGCAGCATGCGGGTCTGGACTTCACGCTGGCGTTGGAGTTCCTCCTGTACGGCTGCTAGTGCTGCAGCGGGATCCATGGCCTGATCTTACTGTCACGGCCAGGTGGACGGGCAGACCCAGGAGGTGGATCCACTGGGCCGAACTCCTAGATGGTAGTAAAGAGTCCGGTAGCTGGAACACTATAAACAGCAGAACAGTCCGTGCACACGAGTATAGCGGAGAAGTCCCTGGGACCACGGAGTCACGGGTGGTAGTCCGGGTGACGCAGCTCAGGTTCGGAAGCCGAGATGATGTCAGGCGGGGTCCGGAACCTTTGGAGCGAGATGACGAGTCACCGCAGGGATCCGGGATGGTGCGGACTGTCAGGATGGCAGATGGACAGCGTTCGGGGTTCAGGATACGGCAGGACTGGATGGCGAGGCAGGCACGGCTCTACAAGAGAGAGAGGTGAGTATATGCACAGAGACACCAGGAGACCTGACTCCTAGCTTAGGAAACACGAAGATCAGGCCCCGCCCCCTTGGACAATAAACCCCTTTATACCCTGTACCTGATTAGCCTCATTTCCTGTTAATGGACGCTGGCCCTTTAAGAAAGGGTCAGTGACCGCGCGCGCGCCCTAATGCGCATGCGCGCGGCCCGGGTGCCAGAAGCCAGGGAAGGAAGCTGAGAGGAGGACGCAGGGGAGCCGGCTAGGGCCTGGGAAGCCGTCGGGCGCCGGGATCGGAGACCAGGGGGCCTGGGAAGGACGGGCACCGGAGGCTGGAGAGCGGGGAGCGTGGCAGGTGAGCCGGGGAGCGGGGCTGAGGACCCGGGGAGCGGAACAGAGGACCCGGGAAGGGGAGCCAAGGACCCGGGGAGCGTGACACTATTTAATGGGAATGGGAGTCGTCACAAACTGGTTGCACCTGAGATGAACTAACAAGAAACAACAAGCAAGGACAGAGTCCTTAGCACTTGCTGCAGTAAAAGAAAGCAGATACATTAAATATCCAGAGTCTCACAAAACTATCACAAGTCATCCCAGCACAGGAGATCCTCGTGACAGACATATCGTCTAAATACAACTTTTTATTGCTTATCATTATGGAAATTATAAGGAGAGTATAAGCCTGGCTCGACCACTATAGGTAAGTGGTATTGGGCAAAAAATAAATAATAAACTATAGAGTACACCCCAGCACACAAATGATGGACAATTGAAATAAATTTTGCAATTTTGGAAAAAAAATGTATTTGTTTTGATATTCTGCAAAAAGTTCACTGAAGTGAAAAGCAAAACACCCGACGTTTCGGCTACTGGAGCCTTTTTCATGGTTTTGCGTGGAAAATGAAAGGGAGCAACATGGGTCACAAACGGACTACCATCAAAAGTAGGTTGAGAGGTGCCCCACTTTTGCAGCTTGTCAAAATCGACCAAAGGTCAGGAGATAAGGAGAAGGTGTTTGAGCAGTGCGCCTGTAGGTGGAAGCCTTGGATAAAGGAAGAGTCTTTATGAAGCAGTGGTCGCCGCTGCTACGACTGCTTCATAAGGACTCCAGTAGCCGAAACGTCGGGGGTTTTGCTTTTCACTTTGGCACACTTTTTGCAGAATATCAAAACAAATAAAAAAAATTTTTCAAAATTGCTAAATTTATTTCAATTGTCCATCATTTGAGTGCTGGGGTTTACTCTATAGTTTATTATTGAAATTATAAGATCCTGGGTACTGATCAGTTATTGCCACTATTGTCAAGAAATTCATACGTGTCAGTAGAGCAAGTCTCGTGAGTATCATTGCACTGTTGTCGAAGGGAAGTTTTTTAGATATTATTTCTATAGATGAATCTCTAAAGGCTGCTTTACACCAGACAATCTATCGTGCGATAGATCGTCGGGGTCACGGTTTTTGTGACACCTCCTAGCGACGCAGTATCGCTCACAAATCGTGAGTCGTGTACTGCTCGCTAGGTTCCATAATATCGTTTAATTTAGTTGTTCATCGTTTTCGGGGTAGCACACGTCGCTCCGTGTGACACCCCGGGAACGATGAACAGCAGCTCACCTGCGTCATGCGGCCGCCGCCGGCTATGTGAAGGAAGGAGGTGGGCGGGATGTTTACGTCCTGCTCATCTCCGCCCCTCCGCTTCCATTGGCTGGCGGCAGTGTGACGTCGCTGTGACGCCGAACGTCCCTCCCACTCCAGGAAGTGGACGTTCGCCGCCCACAGCGAGGTCGCACGAGAGGTAAGTATGTGTGACGGGGGTTACTGACTTTGTGCGACACGGGCAGCGATTTGCCCGTGACGCAAAAAGGACGGGGGCGGGTACGATCGATTGTGAAATCGCACAATCGGTCGTACCATGTAAAGCAGCCTTAAGTCTTTCTTATGTAACATAATTCATAGTAATTGTTTCAGCCTCTTTGTCCTTAGTGGTTTTATTGTATTCCTTTTGATCTATAATCCCTTGCACTGGCTGCCTTTGCTAATATATCTTGTAAGTGTAGTACCGATGAAAGTGTCAGCGGTTCAGCATATAGTCTTACTACTGACAATTATGGCAATGGCAATGATTCGCTTGTTCCCATTACCTACCCCTTTATTTGAAACCATTCACTGGCGGTCTATCTTTACATATGGCTGGAAATCTCATGCCATATCTGCTCTCTAAGTATTATTTCACCAGGGAGCTTACTTCAAATGATAGAGAGCATTTTACTTTATACTGTATGTTATCTGTTTCCTGGGATTTGTACTCTAGATTCCAGAAGAATTGTGTGCCAGATATTACAGAGATTGTCTGGGTCAGATTGTCTGGATCTACAGGCTTCTGGTCATGCGCACTAGACCTCTCTGAAGCCGAGATACGTACACCTGACTTCATACTGTGCATGACCAGAAGCGCCGGGACTTCTGATCAGCGGCAACAGCGGACACAGGTAGATGTGTCAGCGCTAAAGATGCTGCATTGAATAGCATGTTAGTTTCTGTGGGTGTGCTAGCATGCTAATGTGGCGCCCTGGACAAGCCAGGGGCCACAGATAACAACACACACACACCCCCACCCCCAGCAGTTCACAGCAGACATCCCCAAAGTGACCTGCTTTCTTCCTCGGGCTCAGACAGACACACCAGGTGGGCGGAGTCAGGAGATGGAGACGCCCACCCAGGAGTTTGGCTGGCTTGAGGCAGAAAACAAGCCCAGTCAAGTCCTAGGAGAGGAAGAGAGAGGAGGTCTGCAGAGAGGCAGACGCAGACTGTGGCCTAGGATTGGAGCCTAGGGCCCTCGTGCAGCAGAGAGTCAGGCAGACGGTAGTGGCCGTCTGCAGGGAGCCGGGGAGACAGTTGGTGGAACCGTAGGTAGCCGGGGCTGGGCGGTGGCCCACCGGTACCGAACCGGGGAGCCAGCTGGAAGTCGGAGCGCAGGAGGAGCGTGCACGGAGGTGGAAGAAAGGACTTACACTACCAAACTGGGTCAGGGGAGAAACAACAACCGCAGCCGTCTGTGGGCACCCGTCCATCCAGCCGAGTGTTTTACCAAGGACTGTGTCGTGATTACTGGCTAAGTAAGTACCCCGTGCCGTGCGGCACAGCGCTGCCCCTGCGACCCTGCACCTCGCCAGGCCCCATAACCCGCCTACTAACCATCCACCTACCTCACCGGGCCCCGGGACAACCAACCCCCTACCCACGGAGGGGAGAACTAACATCTAGCTGCAACATACCATCACTCCCGGGATCCCCGTCCAGAGCAGCGGTGGTGTTCCAATCTCACCACAACCGTGGGTGGCGTCACGGACAATCTCCCTTACCAAATCCCCTTTTACTGTGGAGCCTGGGATCACAGACCGGGTCACGCCACCGTGATACCCACAGAAGTGACCCCGTGGCCCGGATCTGAGTACCCCTGTTCCCCGGGCGACACATTTGGCGTCACGAACAGGATTCTACCGCTCTGCCGTTTGGTAGAGGTGCGCCTTGTTACCGCCGGAGGTGTCCGGCAAAAAAAATTTTGCAAAGCCGCCATCTTGGGCGCGAAAAATTTCCCGCTCGAGCGTCTTCCCCGAGCAGGAAAGGCGCGAAAGTGGAGCCCCGCCCCCTGAAGAAGGAAGTGCTAAAAAGAGGCTAAGGGGGACGGGATGGCGTCCGGCCGCATGTGAACCGCGGCTGGGGAAGCAGGGACGCCAGGACTCTGCCAGTGTTTGGTTCCTGGAACACCGCTGCACGAGATGTCCCGTCCGTCCGGCACCGCTGAAACCTCAGTGCCCGTGCCCGCGGCCAACGCCCCGACCGACCCGTTACCTCTGTCACCGGTAGCGAAGCTCGCAGCGTCTGTGAGGGAGGGCCCAGGTCTTACCTTTGTCACTGCCCTGCCACCGGTCCCGGCTTCCATCCCAGCCGCACCGCGACGGAGATGACGACGGCTCCGGCAGTCCGCCCGGTCGCAACGGCAGCGAAGCACCCATCCCGTTAACTATCTGGGCAGCCTGGTTCTGGACTGGGGTCAAGGCGTGCTGCCCATTTCTTAGGGGCAGCATCAGGGCCAGGTTGTTTGGGTTGGTGACTAAAGGACCCGTACCGTTGCCATTATTAAAAGTGTTTATTGTTGTTGCAACGTTAAAGTAATGTGCATCCCGTTGTGGGAAGATTGAAAATGCAGGTGTGAAAATGTTTAAAACGTTTTATTCTTTTTGCAGTTAAAAGAAAAATAAAACCGGTGATGGACGGGCAGCCCGCGGACGGTCTGCATTTTTGCTAAGGGGGAATGTGGCGCCCTGGACAAGCCAGGGGCCACAGATAACAACACACACCCCCCCACCCCCAGCAGTTCACAGCAGACATCCCCAAAGTGACCTGCTTTCTTCCTCGGGCTCAGACAGACACACCATGTGGGTGGAGTCAGGAGATGGAGACGCCCACCCAGGAGTTTGGCTGGCTTGAGGCAGAAAACAAGCCCAGTCAAGTCCTAGGAGAGGAAGAGAGAGGAGGTCTGCAGAGAGGCAGACGCAGACTGTGGCCTAGGATTGGAGCCTAGGGCCCTCGTGCAGCAGAGAGTCAGGCAGACGGTAGTGGCCGTCTGCAGGGAGCCGGGGAGACAGTTGGTGGAACCGTAGGTAGCCGGGGCTGGGCGGTGGCCCACCAGTACCGAACCGGGGAGCCAGCTGGAAGCCGGAGCGCAGGAGGAGCGTGCACGGAGGTGGAAGAAAGGACTTACACCACCAAACTGGGTCAGGGGAGAAACAACAACCGCAGCCATCTGTGGGCACCCGTCCATCCAGCCGAGTGTTTTACCAAGGACTGTGTCGTGATTACTGGCTGAGTGAGTACCCCGTGCCGTGCGGCACAGCGCTGCCCCTGCGACCCTGCACCTCGCCAGGCCCCATAACCCGCCTGCTACCCATCCACCTACCTCACCGGGCCCTGGGACAACCAACCCCCTACCCACGGAGGGGAGAACTAAGATCTAGCTGCTCCATACCATCACTCCCGGGATCCCCGTCCAGAGCAGCGGTGGTGTTCCAATCTCACCACAACCGTGGGTGGCGTCACGGACAATCTCCCTTACCAAATCCCCTTTTACTGTGGAGCCTGGGATCACAGACCGGGTCACGCCACCGTGATACCCACACACTAAGAGAAAGGAAATAACGCTCTTGTGACTAGTCCCTGTGCTCATTAGCATATCATAAAGGATCTTCATAAATACTTTTTCTATAGATCTCTTTATATTTTTGCTGCTATAGCCTAAAACAGTTAGGCAGGGATTAGCAATATGCAGAACTGCTCATGGTTGTAGGGTATATTGCACCTTGGCAGGTTCCCTCAAAACTTTTGCCTAGGGCAGGGGAAATCTGCAGCAAAAATGCTTAACGATTTAAATCTGCAAGTAAAAAATAAGTACTGTGTGAATGAGACTTCAGAATTCTCATATACTTTGCTGGCATCAGGAAATACTCAGATTTTGGGACAAATCTGCGCAGAAAAAATGAGAAATCTGCTGTGGTCGCACTGTTAGGAAATTGTAAGCTTGTTCTTTTTTTATTACAGATAATTGTTCATGGAGCCTAATATTGCTACAATATATTTTTTGAGGACACTTTTAAAGGGGTTATCCAGCTTATTTTGCTTTTTTATTATTTACACTATTGGGCTACATTGGGGCAAGTAAGTAGATAGAGACCACTCACCTGCCCTGCTGTCAGCCCCTCTCCCCCGGCTCAGAGGGGTCATGTGACTGCTCCTGCTGTGATTTTGCTACTTCCGGTCATTTCATGTCAACATGGGCAGGACCATGTTGACATGCATATCAGCCACTGCATGTTGCCGCCCTGCTGGGCGGGTACAGTGTGATGAGCCCCGCCCCCTCCCTGTGCGCTGCTATCTCTGCACTGTATGTGCTGGACAAACACAGGGTTTCCCTCTCTGTCTAGGACACCGTAGCGCTGTTTGCCCAACAGTGTCCTCAGCTCATTATGTTGTATGGTGCCCGGGCAACTGTGACCCCCCTCCCCCGTGCGCTGTCTCCGTGATGAATGCAGCCTCCCGTGCTCCTCGCTTCTGAATACAGTCATAAGCAGGGATGTCAACTGACACCAGCGAACAACAGCACTGAGCTCTGTATAGGACACTGCAATCATCACAGCATGGAGAAGAGACAGCATGCTGCATGGGTGAGAAGGGAGAGCGAGCGGGGGGGAAGGGGGCAGAGAAGAGCGTGCACGGCTGACAGAGTGGGGGCAGAGACGAGAGTTCATGGGTGACACAGCAGGGGGGCAGAGACGAGACTTCATGGGGGTGAGAGACAGGGGAGTGCTGGGGGGCAGAGGAGACAGTGCAGTGGGAGAGAAGAGAGTGCATGAGGGGGATTATATATAATATATTATATAACTAGGTGTGTGTGTGTGTGTGTGTGTGTGTGTGTGTGTGTGTGTGTGTGTCCTATACACTCACATTAGGGGCTATATATAATTTTCATTATATAGTACTCATTTATCTGTCAGGTGCTGGGGCAGAGAATACTGACAGGGAATGTGTGTGCAGAGGGCGGGCAGGGGGAGGGGCTGGACACTGAGGCCGGGGGCGGTGCCAGCTGTGACTGGGTTTGGCAGTCAAACATGTCATGTTAGGTTGTGCTGAATATAAACAAAGAGCTGCAGAGAATAAAGTGAAAAATCAAGAGAAAAAAAGTTAGAAAACAAAAAAAATAATGTAGGGGGTGTTTTATATGACAATACAGCACAGATTAACTTAATTTTTTTGGGGAGATTATGTCGGACAACTCCTTTAACAAAAGTGAGTTGTCAACCTCATTAAATTAAAACTTCACATGAAGTGACTAGAAATGTCCATGCTGGAGCTCCATGCTCCTCTAATGATTAATGGTCAGCAAAAGCTTAGCTGGGCAGATCTGGTAGCGCTCTTTGCCAAACACTCTTCAGGTTTTGTCTCAGGAAGAGACTGATAAACTTCAGAAAGTGCTAACATTTGGAAGGTAAAAGAAAACCCATCATCAATCAAGTAAACCCTTTTTATTTAATAAAATAGTGAGCAGCCCCAGATTGGTAATATTATCATTCAGTAACAGATTAATAAGTGCACACACCAGCGCTCATTTTGTACAAAGAGAGAGATCTTGCTCTTTCACTACAAGAGTGAAAGCAAAGGGTTGTGGGACCCTGCTGTGCCTGACAGGATCTCACAAGCCAAACCTTCCAGCTTGATTTTTGAGAGACATTAGGGACACTTCTGAGCCCTTTTTTATAGGTGATATTTAGAAAAATCATCAACCTGGATACTAATATAAAGGGCAGCCCCAGAAGGGCTTATGGCTGTTTACTATAATTATTTGTTAGAAAGGCCCCCAAAATTATAGAGGTTATCCTAACTTTAATATAAGTAGCTGATTTAGAGTTAGGCCAAAAATTTCCAGTATATCAAAGTTAGATAATAGTATAATGCTATAAGCATACCGAAAAACATTGAAGCATACAATGAAAAATGCCACTTGCTAACTTGAAAGTGTGAATAATGAAATGCATACCTGCCATGAATATTAGGAAAAAGGAGATATTTAGCAATCGCATTAATCAATGTAACTGAGCCCCAAAACCTCGTCAAGGTATATCTCTATATTGGGGTCCCTAGCTCTATGACCCTGTGTGTCATCTCATTGCAATTAAAAACTGCTGTGTGTGGAGAGGGGTAACCAAGGACTTTCTTATATAGGATAAATAATATATATTAGTGCTCACTTCAGTTATCCTATTTAGTATTTTGAAGTTTTTTTTCTGAATGTGAACACAGCTCCACCCCTTTCGGCCATGTTTTTTCCATCTCCTATATAAGAAAGTCCTTGGTTACCCCTCTCCACACACAGCAGTTTTTAATTGCAATGAGATGACACACAGTTAGGGTCATAGAGCTAGGGACCCCAATATAGAGATATACCTTGACGAGGTTTTGGGGCTCAGTTGCATTGATCAATGCGATTGCTAAATATCTCCTTTTTCCTAATATTCATGGCAGGTATGCATTTCATTATTCACACTTTCAAGTTAGCAAGTGGCATTTTTCATTGTATGCTTCAATGTTTTTCGGTATGCTTATAGCATTATACTATTATCTAACTTTGATGTGCAGCCTTATCCTTATGTACTATGTATTTTTTTGGCTTGCACTCATAATATAATATGCTCACTTCAGTTATCCTATTTAGTATATTAAAAATTTCCAGTATGCCATAACTAACTCTTGGCTCTGCTCATGCAGAGCCACGATATGTGTTTGTTGTCCAGCTGTCGGTATCCTTCGGGGCTTAGGTCATTTAGTAGGAGCCTATTTTGCTCTACCTCATTCCGGGAGTCATGCTGGTTTGTCTTGGAGTGGTTTCCTTCAGAACACCACCAGTAATAGTTCCTGCTTTGCAGTGTGCGCTTCCTGGTCTCCATGAGTTTGTCAGATCTTGTCCTGCTACCCAGTACTCCATCCCCTGACCTCCGTCCATCCCGCCTTATTTGACTTCCCAGTCTACCTCTCCTCTTGTTTTCCTCTCTCCGCT
The DNA here is from genome assembly GCF_048569485.1 of Anomaloglossus baeobatrachus. Taxonomy (NCBI): domain Eukaryota; kingdom Metazoa; phylum Chordata; class Amphibia; order Anura; family Aromobatidae; genus Anomaloglossus; species Anomaloglossus baeobatrachus. The sequence goes on along the minus strand of NC_134355.1, from coordinate 64,460,117 downwards.
CCCTCCTGTATACTTGTCTCCCCAGCTTCTGACCCAGGTTTGGGATCTGACTACGACTACTCTGCTTCCCTTCGGTTTCCGACTTCCGTCTCTCAACTGACTTCAGCTTTGCTTGCTCCTCTGTTCTTGGCGTGACATCCCGGCACTGACCTTCAGCTAACTGACCTCTCTATTACTTCCCTGCTCTGGTGCTAGTGATCTCTAGTGGGCTTGCGCTAAACTGCACTTAGGAGCATTACATCCACCCTGTGTTCCTGCGCCCCTAGTGGTAGCATCACACAATAAATGTTGGTCTCACTGAGGGAACCCATTTCTGTCTTGACAATGAGGCCTCATCTCACGCACTTTTAATCATCAGTTTTTGGAATTCACATTAAAGTGAACTGAGAGAGATAAGCAGACACCTCTCTATTTAAAATTATTTAAAAAGGGTTGCTGCAAAGTAAGATATTTAACTATACAAAAGCTCAAAGTATAGGTTCAATATAATTTATGGTATTTATTTAAGGTACTAGAAGGTGGCCCGATTCTACGCATCGGGTATTCTAGAATTTACGTATTGTGTAGTTCATGTATGATTTTTGTTATATATATATATAGATGTTGTTGTGTGTAGTTACCAAGTGTTTGTGTAGGGCGCTGTACATGTTCTGGGTGTGGCGGGGGGTGAGAGCGGTGTTGTATGTGTGTTGCGTGTGTTGCGTTGTTTGTGGAGCGCTGTGTGTCTGTAGCGTTGTGTGTGTGTGTGTGTTGTGCGGTTTGTGTGTGTGTGGTGTGTTTTGGGGGGAGGTATGTTTTGAGCAATGTGTGTGTTGTGCGGTATGTGCGTATATTTGTGTGTGCTGCGGTGTTTGTGTGTTGGGTGTTGTGTGTGTGCAGCGTTGTCTGTGTGTGTGGGTGTCTGTGTAGGGCGTTGTTTGTGGTTCCCAGTGTGTGTGTGTTGTGCAGTGCGCGTGTGTGTGTGTGTTGGGGGGAGGTGTGCACCTTCCATCGTGCTCCATCCTCCATGCTGCGCACCCCCTATCGTGCTCCATCCCCCATGCAGCGCACTCCCCATCGTGCTGCATCCCCCATGCTGCGCACTCCGAAACGTGCTCCATCTGCCATGCTGCGCACTCCCAAACGTGGTCCATCCGCCATGCTGCGCACTCCCAAACGTGCTCCATCCGCCATACTGCACACTCCCAAATGTGCTCCATCCGCCATACTGCGCACTCCCCATCGTGCTGCATCCCCCATGCTGCGCACTCCCAAACGTGCTCCATCCGCCATGCTGCGCACTCCCCATCGTGCTCTATCCGCCATGCTGCGCACTCCCAAACGTGCTCCATCCCCCATGCTGCGCACCCCCCATCGTGCTCCATCCCCCATGCAGCGCACTCCCCATCGTGCTGCATCCCCCATGCTGCGCATTCTCAAACGTGCTGCATCCGCCATGCTGCGCACTCCCAAACGTGGTCCATCCGCTATGCTGCGCACTCCCAAACGTGCTCCATCCGCCATACTGCGCACTCCCCATCGTGCTGCATCCCCCATGCTGCGCACTCCCAAACGTGCTCCATCCGCCATGCTGCGCACTCCCCATCGTGCTCTATCCGCCATGCTGCACACTCCCAAACGTGCTCCATCCGCCATGCTGCGCACTCCCAAACGTGTTCCATCCGCCATGCTGCGCACCCCCCATCATGCTCCATCCGCCATGCTGCGCACTCCCAAACGTGCTCCACCCGCCATGCTGCGCACTCCCAAACGTGCTCCTTCCGCCATGCTGCGCACTCCCAAACGTGCTCCATCCGCCATGCTGCGCACTCCCAAACGTGGTCCATCCGTTAAGCTGCACACTCCCAAACGTGCTCCATCCGCCATGCTGCGCACTCCTAAACGTGCTCCATCCCAAACGTGCTCCATCCCCCATGCTGCGCACTTCCCATCGTGCTCCATCCCCCATGCTGCGCACCCCCCATCGTGCTCCATTCCCCATGCTGCACCAGCATCAGCCTCTCTGCCCGCAGCATCAGCCTCTCTGCCCGCATCAGCCTCTCTCCTTCTAGCCTCCCCCAGCATCAGCTTCTCTCCTTCTAGCCTCCCCCAGCATCAGCCTCTCTCCTTCCAGCCTCGTCCAGCATCAGCCTCCCTCTCCCAGCCTTCCCTAGGATCAGCCTCTCTCCTCCCAGCCTCCATCCTCCTAGCCTTCCCCAGCATCAGCCTCCCCCAGCATCAGCCTCTCTCCTTCCAGCCTCTCCCAGCATCACCCTCTGTCCTTCCAGCCTCCCCTAGCATCAGCCTCCCTCTCCCAGCCTTCCCCAGGATCAGCCTCTCTCCTCCCAGCCTCCGTCCTCCCAGCCTTCCCCAGCATCAGCTTTCCCCTCCCAGCCTCCCTCAGCATCAGCCTTCCCCATGATCAGCCTCTCTCCTTCCAGCCTCCCTCAGCATCAGCCTCCCTCTCCCAGCCTTCCCCAGGATCAGCGTCTCTCTTCCCAGCCTCCGTCTTCCCAGCCTTCCCTAGCATCAGCTCAGCCTTCCCCAGGATCAGCCTCTCTCCTCCCAGCCTCCGTCTTCCCAGCCTTCCCCAGCATCAGCTCAGCCTTCCCCAGGTTCAGCCTCTCTCCTCCCAGCCTCCGTCCTCCCAGCCTTCCCCAGCATCAGCTCAGCCTTCCCCAGGTTCAGCCTCTCTCCTCCCAGCCTCCGTCCTCCCAGCCTTCCCCAGCATCAGCTCAGCCTTCCTCTCCCAGTCTCCCCCAGCATCAGTGTCCCCCTCCTAGCCTTCCCCAAGATCAGTCTCTCTGCTCCGTGCCTCCTCCAGCACGCCGTGCTCCTCTGCCAACACTCACACACCCGATCCCGACACTCACACACACCCGACCGATCGCATACACTCACACACACCCGACCGATCGCATACACTCACACACACCCGACCGATCGCATACACTCACACACACAGACACTGACGATAACGCACATACGCGCTCACAGTCACAACATCCGGAGATACCACATGCTTCTGGCCATGTGATCCTCCGTCAGGTCCTGGAAGCTCACAGCACAGTATCGCCGCCGAGAAGCAAGCGATATCACCGGATGCTGTGAGTATGTGGATGCGATGTGTGTGTGAGGTGTGTGTGAGGTGTTTGTGAGAGTAAGTGAGATCTGATGTGTGTGTATGTGTGTGTGTGTGCTGTTATGTGTTTGCGTGAGGATCTCCGGCCGCTGCAGGACCTTGATGTGCTGGTAACTAATAGTTACCAACGTATCCCGTCCCCCGCTCGCACGGGAGCCCACAGCAGCATACGGCGGTGGCGCACGCTGATGTGGGCTCCCGGGGGGGCCCTGGGGGGGGGGCTTGGGGGGGCTTGGGGGGGGTGTACAGTACTCACCTAGGATTCGTGGCTCCGTGACCGTGTCAGTGGGGGGGCGCAGCCTGGGCGAGCGGCCAATCCGTGTGGGGGGGCGGGGCCATGGCGAGGCCAGCGGCCAATCAGCTTTGTGTCACTGTAACGACACAATGTCACCGGAAGGACACAATTTTGAAGCATGACAGACAGACAGACAGACAGAATAAGGCAATTATATATATAGATAATGGAGGAGCTGTCTTACCCTTATAGCAGCTGGATTTTAATGTTCACTGGTGGGACCCTCTCGCAATCCTGGATGAAGCAATGCACAGGGTGCAGAAGGTATATAAGAGAAAGAGATCCGGCGGTAGTCCTCAAGAACCAGATAGTAGTATAAAAAAAATCCATTTTTATTAGAGAAAATGAGAATAAAATCCAGCAAAATAGAAATGACAACACTGGAGGTTAGTCAGAGACTAGTTTCGGCAAAACCGGAAGACTTTTGCCGAAACTAGTCTCTGACTAACCTCCTGTGTTGTCATTTCTATTTTGCTGAATTTTGCTCTATTTTATAAAAAAAAAATAAATATATAAATCTTTATTTTTATATAGCGCTAACATATTCCGCAGCGCTTTACATACATCAGACACACTGTCCCCATTGGGGCTCACAATCTAAATTCCCTATCTGTATGTCTTTGGAGTGTAGGAGGAAACCCACGCAAACACAGGGAGAACATACAAACTCCTTGCAGATGTTGTCCTTGGTGGGATTCGAATACAGGACTTCAGCACTGCAAGGCTGCAGTGCTAACTACTGAGCCACCATGCCGCGCGCTGCAAACAGTACATAGTCCCCCTAGGATACAAGTACAATTCTGGAGAATAACTTTCCTCACTTAGTAAAACACTCCTGGACAGGAAGCAACAGCACAGTTCACTCGGATCTGCTCCTGACTAAGGTTTTGGGTAATCAGTTTTCGGCTTCCTTCAGGAATTGGTGGTCGGTATTCAGTATTTGTTCTTCCTGTAACACTTATGTAGATACTCTGGAATCTAATAGCGTGGAATATAATGAAACTGAGACAAGGGTTGGGTGAATATTCTGTATTAAACAAATAATAAACAGTGTAAAAAGGCGGAGACGAACAGAAGGCAGCTACAAATTAAATGTAAGTGCTACCGCACTACTATGTAAATGTTCAGACAGCATATGCAATATTGCGCACAGCAACCAATACATGAAAGTCCAGAATTAGATACAAGAGTACGCATAGCAAACTAGTGAAAGAATGTCCAGAAACTATGCACAGCGAACAGGTGGTGAATGTCCAGAGAGTAATAAGTGCAGCAAACAGGTGGTGAATGTCCAGAGTAATAAGCGCAGAAAATAGGTGGTGAATGTCCAGGGTAATATGCTAGCAAACAGGTGGTGAATGTGTGACTCCCTGGGCAAGCCAGGGGTCACAGGTCATCACACCACCACACCCTACACCCCAGTTAGGAACACCAAAGCTAACCCAGAAATCCTTGTTGCCTTCCTCCAGGGGCTGGTGTCCACACCAGGGGGTGGGCCAGGTGGTTGGCTCCGCCCACTGAGGAGTTCACAGCCCTGGAGGCGAGAAAAACCAGGCAGTGAGCTCAGGGAAGAGCTAGAGTGAGGAGTAAACAAGCAGATAGAGTTTGGAGGAGGAAGTGAGAGGAGTTGAAGTTTAGCTCAGGCAGAGCTTAAGTGAGGAAGTGAAAGTAGAAGTGAAGTAGTAGTGGAGCTAAAGAGAGAAACTAAAGTGAAGAGTAGTAAAGCCTGAAGTTAGTCCGGGTGTGTGCCCCGGACTGAGAGACAGCAAGGTCAGCAGACGGCGGTGATTGTCCGCAGGGGTGACTGCTCGGAGGTTGCTGGAAGGACCGCGGACGGGTAGTGGCCCGGCGGTCTGGAGCAGTATACGAAGAACAGTCAGCACCAGGGCAGGGGCCTTTCGGATCCCGGCAAGGCTAGGAGTCGCCATAATTTGCCAAATCCGTCAGTGAAGGGGATGTCTGTCTCCAAACAACCAAGTCCCGATTGAAGGCAACAGTCCGACCGTTACGGAGAGACACCGCCACCGCCAGGGCACCAGTTTCTCAGGGCCAGCGCCTGCGGGCAAAGTAGGGCTCCTCCGGCCCATATCCAAGCCGGGGAGCGGGTTACCGGTGGGAACTCATCGCAACCATTACCAACTTAGGTGCAGGACAGAGGGACCGTCACCGTCACCTACTGGGGAAAGCAAGTGCAGCCGTCCGTGGGAACCGTCTTTCCAGCCGTGTGTTTTACCGAGAACTGTGTCATCGTCTCAGGCTGAGTGAGTACCACAGTGCCACAAGGCACAGCGCTGCCCCCGCGTCCCTGCGCCCACCAAGCCCTGCATCTCCCACCTCATCACTGGGCCCCGGGATCACCAACCCCTACCCACGGTGGGGCAACACAACAACTGGCTGCTCCATACCATCACTCCCGGGATCCCCATACAGAGCAGCGGTGGTGTCAACAAATCACCACAACCGTGGGTGGCGTCACGGACAATAAACTATCCCAAATCCCAATTCCCTTTCACTCACGGGCGAGGAGCACCGCTAAAGTCCCCGGGATCCGGCCCATCGCTCGAGCCACCGAGCAGCAGCAGGCCGCAGCAGCTGCGGCAGCCGGACCCGAGCAGTAGGGAGAGCGCGGCGTCCCCTCCTCCGCCCGCGACAAATGTCCAGCATTTTAAGCACCGCAACAGGTAGTAAATAATGTGCACAGCAAACAAGCAGCTAATGTCTAGAATTATGTGCACAGCAACAGGTAGTAAATGTCTAGAATTATGTGCACAGCAAACAAGCTGTTTCAGTGTACTACCTTGGGATGAACAAAATCCGGCAAAAGTCTAGCACACAGCCTGTAACGATTGAGTCCTGGATAAAGAACAGTACTGAGGCAGAACACACGATTAAGACACAACAGCAGCAGGAAGTCCAGAACAAGCCAGAATGACTTAGGAGCCGGTAGCACAAACTACTCAGGCAAGGAATGGATCCCAGCCTGGGACTTATCAGCAGAACAGAAAAAGAGTTCAAGGGCAGGACGAGGCAACAGACTGTATCTTGGATGAGGGCCAGTAGACACAACAAGTTCCATGGAAAACGCGAAACCTTACACTTACCGTATGTAGTCGGTGCTCGGTATTCAGTCTTCGAGTCCCTTCTGGAGTCGGTGGCCAGTATTCAGTATTTGGGTTCCTTCTGCAGTCAGTGGCTGTAAGCTGCCTCCTCTGCTCACATGAATGATGTCTTCCGACTTTTAGTGCCAACTCACCCCTTCCTGGCTCGGCCAAAGCTTTTAAATTTAGTAACTTCGGCACGACTGTCACCTAACCTCTCTTCTCCTCCATGAGAAAATATGTACTTTACTCTTCGTTTCCTCCTACTTCATTCCCTCCACTCTTCTCTGTTCTTATTACCTTCAGCCATCAGATGGCGATGTTTATTTGCATTGACTTTAGCATACTCTTGGACATGATCACTTCTGTCACATCTTCAGTCTCACTTCATCATGGTTTGTAAATGGCAATGGCAAGTTTTATTTGTATTCTAACAATAGTGAAAGGTTCACATTCATGACTCATACACTACACTATGGAAAACTCTTAGCCTATTTATATAAGCCAAGGACACCATGTCTTTATGATGAATGTCATACATGTTGAAAGACTTGTTCATCATCTTGGCTCACACTTAAGGGTGCTTTACACGCTGCAACATCGCTACCGATATATCGTCGGGGTCACATCGTTAGTGACGCACATCCGGCGCCGGTAGCGACATCACAGCTTGTGACACCAAGGAGCGATGATCAACGATCGCAAAATCGTTCAAAAACGGTGATCGTTGACACGTCGCTCCTTTCCTTAATATCGCTGCTGCCACAGGTACGATGTTGTTCATCGTTCCTGTGGCAGCACACATTACTATGTGTGACACCACAGGAATGACGAACATCTCCTTTCCTGCATCCACCGGCAATGAGGAAGGAAGGAGGTGGGCGGGATGTTACGTCCCGCTCAACTTCGCCCCTCCGCTTCTATTGGCCGGCCGCTTAGTGACGCCGCAATGACGTTGCTATGATGCCGAACGCACCTCCCCCTTGAGGGAGGGATTGTTCGGCGGTCACAGCGACATCGCTGACAAGGTATGTGCATGTGACGATGCCGCAGCGATAATGTTCGCTACGGCAGCGAGCACCAAATGTCGCATGAACGACGGGGGCGGGTGCTATCGCGCTCGACATCGCTAGCGATGTCACAGCGTGTAAAGCACATTTAAGAATACATCAGGATAAAATATTTCTATTTTTTAAGAAATGTAATGGATATGATTCGGATGAGACATAACATACATTGGCTGGATCATAAAACTTTTTAGGAGAGTCTTTAGGTGGACTGGAACACAATCAAGTCCAAATAACCTTGCATCAGTCACTAAGAGTGACCATAATATTGCTGCCTAAGATACCATTATCATAGTAATTAATATTTTTGTGTTCTAGATAGATATTATTTACTTTATTAAGCTTTCTAGTACTCTTCTTCCTGCAGATATGCTTTCCCTTGACTTCTCGGGATTTTATATCTTCATTTTATAGCAACTTTACCTTGAATTTTCATTGATTCTGTGATTCTCAGTAAAGTAATAATGCACTGGGGATTGTTGAGTTGAACAGTGCTTAGAATAAAATGGGAAAATATAATTATTGTTGACTTAGAAAGCGTCTGTCGGAGTTTTATAATGATGCTGGTAATGAAAACCAGTTACTTAGCAAAGTTAAGACGACTGAAAGGGAAAGTAGCATATTTCAGAAACCTGCAGAGCTTCCTGCGCAATTAAAGATTTATTTCACAATACAAAAAATAGTAGAAAAAATAGTAGATTCTATTCTTTCTCAGAAACTCTTCATTAATACAAAATAATGTCCAAATTCATAAAACAAGCCCAAAAGTATCAGCCCTACCTAACTAATAAGTTTGGATACATAGGTGTATATGAATGGAATAATAAAACCTACAAAAATAATGAGTTAGTTCGAGCTGCCATGAATACGCAGGAGTCGCTTACACTGAGCTTCAATGGGATGATATATGACAAGTCACATACACAAATTTGAGGTAGCTGCTGTCCTCGTAGAAGTAGAAAAAAATTGAGCCTGTTCAAATCAATGTGGTTTTGCAAAACAAGTTTAACCCCCTAATGACGGCTCATTTATATTAGTTAAATAGGTCATACACAGGATAGGTGATATGTTTAAAGAGAACCAACCACCAGGATTTTCCTATATAAACTAAAGCCAGTGCTATACTGGCGCTATCATGCTGATTCTATACATACCTTTAGTTGTCAGATTGGATGTATACTCTCTGAAATACAGGCAAGTAAAGTATGTGAAATGTACGGTTATTTTATTGATAGCAGCTACAGAATAACTAATAATAACTTTTTTTTTCTTCTACATAGAATAACTAATAGGTGGATTGGGTTTTGCTAGTTATTCCCACCCTTGTCTGCCTGCCTCTCTTTCCTCCCTCTGTCCTTACTCCCACCTTCCTGTCCCTGTAATAACAGAGACAGGGGGAGGAAGGATAGGGGCGGGAAAAACTAACAAAACCCAACCCACCTATGAGATATTCTATAGCTGCTATCAATCAAATAACAGTTTATTTCAGAAACTTTACTTGCCTGTATTATAGAAACTATGCATCCAATCTCACAAATAAAGGTATGTATAGAATCAGCATGATAGTGCCAGTATAGCACTGGCTTTAGTTTATATAGGAAAATCCTGGTGGTTGGTCCTCTTTAAGATCATAGAAGGTCAAAGCTCTAGGTCTTTGAGTTCCTTATGCGCACGCTGCTCCCTGCATTCTCTCTGGGATGGGAAAGAAAAGCCAGCAAAGCTTCATTTGAAATGTATCACCTTTTTGCAAGATTGGGCAGTAATAAGTTACTTATTCTGAGTGGTCCAACTGTTGTATCCTTCAGTGTTTTGGGTAACTAAAGCACAGGTGGTGCATGCAGTATTGGTAGTACATTTCTGATTATAGACAGTTCAAACTGTGTTTGTATCCTGCTTTTCTCACGCATGATTTTAATGTACCTTCTTCAATAAAGTGGATTTTTATGCAAGGCGATGACGAGTGCCGCTTTTTTCTCCTCTGCATGGACATATAACACCAAATTAAGCTGTAACACCCGTACTGCCATCCCCGCACTGTCCTGCTCCCCCTTCCCCAGCAGAGATGTCAACACTTTCACCTCCCCATCCGCTAAACAATGGCTAATCCATCCCCGGTCCCTGCCGTCACCTCTCCGAGTCTGTGCACGCTCCACAGGACTCTTGGGAGTGCCCTTACGGCGCATGAGCACCTTTACTTAAATGGCCAGTATAACCCAACCTGGAAGTGCCTCTCAGCTTATGGCTGAGAGGCATCAGGTATTTAAGACACCCTCCCCTTAAGGGAGGTGCCTAATCAATGTGGTCTATTCCTATAGACGGGTTGCTAGCTGTTCAGGTCCCTTACCTATGTGCTGCTGTTGTGTCACTTATACTTGTCTGTTTTGTAGTCCCAGTCTGCTGATGCTACATCGTTCCATATCGCCCGAGCCTGCTATACCAGCCACTGCTGCATTGCACCCATTTGATCAAGCGTGCTATAGCGGCTGCTGTGGCATTGTACCCTATCAGCCAAGCCTGCCATACCAGACACTGTTGCATGTTACCAAATCAGCCATGCCTGCCGCATCAGCTGTCTTGGCTATACCTGGTTCATCAGAGACTGTCAGTGTCCGTACCAATGGGGCCAGCTGTCACTGCACCAGTCTACCTGCTTGGCACCTGGTTTCTACATGCAGTACACACCCTCACCATTAATGGCTCTGGTGAAAACCTGGTGTGAACCACAGTCAAGCCCCTCAGGTATTCTGTGTGCTGCTTATTGTCATTCAGACAGTCTTTGGCGCTTCAGCTTACCATTTTCATGTGCTGAAATACAAGGTATCTTCTCGCCAGACCTAGAGAGCCTGTTGTAAGTTCGTGGCACATGTCCTGACATCACTATGTTCCTGTGCTTTTATTATGCGCATGCGCAGAGATGACCTGGCACAAGTAGCAGCCAGAAGTCCAAGCCTGGTATGAAGAGAACCTGGGTTTCAGAGCATGGTTTGCAGTAAGAAAAGATGGCAAAGACTGAACGGGGACAGATTGCAGCAAAGTGACCAGGAGGTGAGAGGTGAAGTATTCAGTTTTTGTTTTTGTTTTTTTTTTTACTTTTGATGACACCCTATGGTAGGGGTTGGGTACCTTTTTGGCTGAGAGAGCCATGAACGCAACGTATTTTAAAATGAGAAGTATAGCAAAGGGAGATAATTGAGTCCTGCACCACTGCACATTACCTGCAGTAACGTCTGCGGTATCGCCTGTGCCCGAGTCCGGGTGGAGAGCCTGGAAAGTCCAACAATCCAGGAGCGGGGTGCTCATCATAGAACAAAATCCATGGATAAAGGTGAGAATAAAGGATGACCGCACTCTGTCCGCTGTGAAGGATTTTCTTTTATTCAAACACGTGCATAGTAGAAAGCCGGAGGCACACTGTGAGCTGGCTCCTCAAGACTGGACGACGGCCGTTTCGCCCACAAATTGGGCTTCCACGGGTCCACATGTGGAGCTACGGCAACACCCCTTTTAAAGGAGTGTTCACAGGTTGCCAGAGGCCACATAAAAAACAACAACAGGAGATTTGTATGTATAACAGTGAATATAAAATGTAAACATATGTCACTTTACATGAACCAGTTTACAAAATTTACATAAATAACAAACAATGTATAGACACCAGAAGTATTAGAAAAACAAAAATATAAAAAAAAAAAAAAAAAATGTATCACAGGAATATAGCCAGATCCACACGGTCGTTTAACCCTTGTGGGCCTTGTGCCCCATAATTAATGATCAATCTAGCCTCTTCTTGCAGTAATAATTTATGCAGGTCGCCCCCCTTAGAAGGGAGAGAGACTCTCTTGAGGCCGGCAAAACGTAAAACGTTAGGATTACTGTCATGACATTCCTGGATATGTGTGATTAATCTGGGGGAACCTTTCCCTGATGTTATTGAACCATAATGCTCCCTGAATCGTATATATAAACACCTGATAGTTTTGCCTATGTAGAACCTGCCACAAGGGCAGAGAACTACATAGACCACAAACTTGGTTTTGCATGAAATAAATTGGTGGACAGTGTGCAAATGCGAGCCTACCTGTAAAGACCGACCAGTTAAATGTAAATTACAAAAATGGCATTGACCACACCGGTAATTCCCCGGTGGGCAGCATCTATTCAGCCATGTTGCTGGACTAGTAAGTCTGTTCTTCACAAGTTTGTCTCGCAAATTACCGCATCGTCTGAACGACACCAAAGGATTGGAACCTGTTCTTTCAGACAAGGCGGGATCACTTGTTTGAGTGATCCGGATTCTATATCTGATACTGTTAGTAGTAACACCGACCCAATGGTGGATAGATTTACCAAAGGGGTGAAATCAGATTTTTGTCCCCCTACTGTACCAGGAAATTTAATCGATCTATACCAGGAGGCTGTCTTGAAGGATATCGAATCTTTGGTGTATCCTAAACTAATTCTAAATTTAAGCCGGAATGAACAGGCAGCGATAAGTGTCATGCAGGGCTGGGAGGACACGGTGTTCCGGGAGGCTGATAAGGGGGGCAACGTTGTCCTCCTGCCCAGGCATGATTATATCCAGGAATGCAATAGACAGTTGATGGATGAATCTACCTACTCTCCCCTCCCTGCAAATCCTATCCAGGGTTTTAAAAAGTCTTTGGTGCGGTTGTTGGACAAATATGTGGGGCTGGGATTTCTGTCTCGCCCACAGGCCGATAAGTTAATTCCTCCCTTTCCCACTAAGGGGTGCTTCACACACAGCGAGCTCGCTGCCGAGATCGCTGCTGAGTCACGCTTTTTGTGACGCAGCAGTGACCTCATTAGCGATGTCGCTGTGTGTGACAATGAGCAGCGATCTGGCCCCTGCTGCGAGATCGCTGCTCGTTACACACAGCCCTGGTTCGTTTTCTTCAAAGCCGCTCTCCTGCTGTGACACACAGATCGCTGTGTGTGACAGCAAGAGAGCGACAAATGAAGCGAGCAGGGAGCAGGAGCCGGCGTCTGAAAGCTGAGGTAAGCTGTATCCAAGATAAACATCGGGTAACCAAGGTGGTTACCCGATATTTACCTTAGTTACCAGCCTCCGCAGCTCTCACGCTGCCTGTGCTGCCGGCTCCGGCTCTCTGCACATGTAGCTGCTGTACACATCGGGTTAATTAACCAGATGTGTACTGTAGCTAGGAGAGCAAGGAGCCAGCGCTAAGCAGTGTGCGCGGCTCCCTGCTCTCTGCACATGTAGCTGCATTACACATCGGGTTAATTAACCCGATGTGTAATGCAGCTAGGAGAGCAAGGAGCCAGCGCTCAGTGTGCGCGGCTCCCTGCTCCCTGCTCACACTGGTAACTAATGTAAACATCGGGTAACCATACCCGATGTTTACCTTAGTTACCAGTCTCCGCAGCTTCCAGACGGCGGCTCCGTGCAAGCGCAGCGTCGCTTGCACGTCGCTGCTGGCTGGGGGCTGTTCACTGGTCGCTGGTGAGATCTGCCTGTTTGACAGCTCACCAGCGACCATGTAGCGATGCAGCAGCGATCCTGACCAGGTCAGATCGCTGGTCGGATCGCTGCTGCATCGCTAAAGTGTGAAGGTACCCTAAGCCCCATTGGTACTACATACCAAAAGTACACAAGAGCAGGGATAATCCACCGGGCCGTCCAATAGTGGCTGGCATCGGCTCCCTTACGGAGCCGTTGTCGGACTATTTGGACTGGCTCCTTAGACCCATCATGAGTCATATCCCCTCTTATGTAAAAGACAGCGGTGACTTTTTGACACTGCTGAAGGGTATGTCTTGGCAAGAAGGCTTTTCTCTCACCTCGATTGATGTGGAGAGTTTGTATACCCGTATCCCTCAAAAAATGGGTATACAGACGGTTAAAGATATGGTGGCTCAGACAGGAAAAGACGCGTTGTTTTGCAATTTCATTGAGGAAGCCCTTGATTTCGTTTTGTCTAAAAACGCTTTTATGTTTTTGGACCGGTGGTACTTGCAGTGCAGGGGTACCGCTATGGGTACCCCTGTCTCTTGTGCCATGGCCAATATTTTTTTGGGCTCCTTTGAAAGCAAATACATTTTTTCTGATACTAACCCCTTTCTGAAATACATCCGCCATTTTCTGAGGTATGTGGACGACATATTCATAGTGTGGGCGGGCACTGAGACCCTCTTTGCTGACTTTGTGGCACACCTTAACATCTGCAACACTATGAATATGTCCTTCACCTCCTCGTTTGGTGGCGATATCCTCAATTTTTTGGATATTGAGGTTTCCATTAAAGATGGAGACATTCAGACACGATTGTTCAGAAAACCGACAGCGTCAAATTCCCTGTTACACTATCAGAGTGCCCACCCACTCCACACTAAGACAGGTTTGCCCTATAGTCAATTCCTGAGAGTACGAAGGGCAAATAGTTCAGAGGAATCTTGTTTTCAACAGTCTCAGGAGTTGAAAACTAGATTGCAACAAAGAGGTTATCAAAAAAAACTAGTTGATTCGGCCTGTGAGAGAGCCAGATCCGATAGCACCACTGCTGCCCAAAAAAATCGCACCAAAAAAAGCATGGAGGGTGTGGATAGATTTGTCTTCAGCTTCAAATTTGGACCCATGGAGCACGCTATTAGGAATGCTCTTTGCAGAAATTGGCACATTTTAAAAAGTGATCCTGCCTTGTCTGAAAGAACAGGTTCCAATCCTTTGGTGTCGTTCAGACGATGCGGTAATTTGCGAGACAAACTTGTGAAGAACAGACTTACTAGTCCAGCAACATGGCTGAATAGATGCTGCCCACCGGGGAATTACCTGTGTGGTCAATGCCATTTTTGTAATTTACATTTAACTGGTCGGTCTTTACAGGTAGGCTCGCATTTGCACACTGTCCACCAATTTATTTCATGCAAAACCAAGTTTGTGGTCTATGTAGTTCTCTGCCCTTGTGGCAGGTTCTACATAGGCAAAACTATCAGGTGTTTATATATACGATTCAGGGAGCATTATGATTCAATAACATCAGGGAAAGGTTCCCCCAGATTAATCACACATATCCAGGAATGTCATGACAGTAATCCTAACGTTTTACGTTTTGCCGGCCTCAAGAGAGTCTCTCTCCCTTCTAAGGGGGGCGACCTGCATAAATTATTACTGCAAGAAGAGGCTAGATTGATCATTAATTATGGGGCACAAGGCCCACAAGGGTTAAACGACCGTGTGGATCTGGCTATATTCCTGTGATACATTTTTTTTTTTTTTTTTTTTTATATTTTTGTTTTTCTAATACTTCTGGTGTCTATACATTGTTTGTTATTTATGTAAATTTTGTAAACTGGTTCATGTAAAGTGACATATGTTTACATTTTATATTCACTGTTATACATACAAATCTCCTGTTGTTGTTTTTTTATATGGCCTCTGGCAACCTGTGAGCACTCCTTTAAAAGGGGTGTTGCCGTAGCTCCACATGTGGACCCGTGGAAGCCCAATTTGTGGGCGAAACGGCCGTCGTCCAGTCTTGAGGAGCCAGCTCACAGTGTGCCTCCGGCTTTCCACTATGCACGTGTTTGAATAAAAGAAAATCCTTCACAGCGGACAGAGTGCGGTCATCCTTTATTCTCACCTTTATCCTATTTTAAAATGAGAGCCATACTCAACAGGGGGAAGCGGTGGTGTTGGAACGGCTAAGAAGGTCCCAAGAGGCAGGGTAGGCAATGCTGCTGTCAAAGAGGAGGGGTGTCGCGGCTCAATAGGGTCAGTGTGTGGAGGGTTAGCGATACTGCTGTGGGCTCGTAGGGTGTCACGGCGGCGGGCGCCATTGAGCTGCTGGCGGGCTGCTTTGAATCTCCCGCACTTGACAAGATTGACTTCAAGAAAATGGCTGTGGCGCGTGCACAGATTGACTCGATAGACTTCATGAAAATGGCCATAGAGTCCTATTTGCGCATGCGCCACCTCCGTGGCCATTTTCTTGAAGTCAATCTCATCAACTGCGGGAGAGTCAAAGCAGCCCGCATGTCGCCAGCTACCGCGGGGTCGCTGCCTTGACACCCCACAAGCTTGCTGTATCGCCGACCCTACAACCACCACTGCCGCCCTGGTAAGCCATATGCGGTTTGTAAGATGCACCCCCATATTCTCCCCAGTTTTTGGGGGAAAAAAGTGCATTTTACAAACCGGAAAATACAATATTTTTTCATTAAAAGGAACCTGTCACCGGATGTTCATAATACTCACCTAGCGGTCGGTATAGAGCAGGCGGTCGGATGGGCGTCTCCTTACTCCAGGTCCGGCCCTGATCAAAGTGCGCCTGCTCAGTACCTCACTGTCGGCTACTGTAGATGACATAGAACGCGTATCCACACTAGCTTCAGTAGGAAGACAAAGATGGCCGAAAGAGGAGGCATGGGACCCGGAGAAAGCAGACGCCCATCCGACCATCTGCTCTGTACAGACCGTTAGGTGAGTATTATGAACATCCGATAACAGGTTCCCTTTAAAGATATGTCTGCGAGCCAGATGCAGCCATCAAAAGAGAGACATCTGGCTCGCGAGCCATAGGTTCCCGACCCCTGCCCTATGGTTTAGCTACCCACTATTTAGCTGAATTTGTGCAGAGTGAACAACAACTGATCCCCATTTTGGAGAATATTGATTTTTAAAGAATTCACTCAGCTCAAGTAAGTATGATATTGGAATTTTTTAAGTATTCATCCCCCTGAAAGTATGCACCAGGTGCCAGAATAACGCCTTTAACCATGGGTTCGCTGAATCCCATTTTCTTTCCTTAATGCAATATACATTTTCATTGGAGCACTAGAAATGTATACTGATCAATATCATGGAATAATATTGAAATAATTGTAATGATGATTAATAAGTCAATATTTCTCTTATGAAACACTGGAAGAATAAGTTCAATTGAATTAACATGGATTTGGGAGTTCTACATTTACAGCTCTTCCTTTCAGATACCTGTAGGTTCATCTGTATCTGTGCTCAGTGTATTTCCCCGGTGCCTGGAAGCAAGTAAACATTAAAATACTGGAATTTATTAACATAGAAATGTTATGTTTATGACAACATTGTATAACAATTAAAAAAGTCAAAACTTGTCACGGTTGACTTCTCTTCTGCAAATGTTACACCGGGTCGCAATGGGATTTTTAAAACAATATTTTTCTACAAACTGTAAAGTAAAATTAGAAATTACTGGCGGCAGAAAGAAAGTTCTAGAATATAATACTATTTCTTAAAATAATATTTTCTACAAATAGAATAAATTATTACGGAACACGTCGGGGCAGATTTAAGGCCCTGTCACACACAGAGATAAATCTGCGGCAGATCTGTGGTTGCAGTGAAATTGTGGACAATCAGTGCCAGGTTTGTGGCTGTGTACAAATGGAACAATATGTCCATGATTTCACTGCAACCACAGATCTGCCAAAGATTTATCTCTGCGTGTGACGGGGCCTTTACTTAATCAAGTTGAGGCAGAATTGTTTATGTCACTTATATTAAAGGGAAACTGTCAACAGGTTCTTGCTACATAATCTGCGAGCTGTATGATGTAAGGGAAGAGACCCTGAATCCAGTATTGTGTCACTTACTGGACTGTTTGGTGCAGTTTTGATAAAATCCCTGTTTTGTTTTCTTCAGATCTAGCAGTTCTCTGACTGCTGAGCCCTGTATAACCCCATCGAACCATCACTCGTTAGTAGCTTTCTGTGCATACTGTGCATAGGCAGAAAGCTGTTAATTCGCAGGGTTGGGGTTACACAGAGCAGGAGGACTATATGACATGAGACAATTACTGCATTTTTCGCTTTATAAAACCCACCAGGTTATAAGATGAACCCCAAATTTAGAGGAAAATAAAAGGAAAAAGAATGAGGTCCGAGGAAAGGGGAGCAATGGTGTGGGAACGGAGTCGGAGGAGGCAGCGGCGGTGCAGGAGTAGGGTAACTCCGCCGTCAGTGCAGCGGGTGTCTCAGATGCTCACTGTGGGTGTTGTGAGGCACGAGGAGCATCCAGAAACTGTCAGGGGTGCGGGCTTCAAAGCAATCGTGCCCAGGGTCGCCGCGTGCGTAGATTGAGCTATCGGCTCAATCACAAGCCGAGATCTCATCTGCGCATTCACCACCTCCGGGCGCCATTTTCCTTAAGTCCGATCAACGGGCCGGAGGAGGTGCATGCACAGATGAAATGTTGAGCAGGGAGCTCCTTCTGCGCATGTGCCGACTCTGGGCGCCATTATTTGAAACCTGCATTGCTGACATTCAGGATGGCGGCCCCTGCCTCACCGCCTGCAGCGCAACAGAGCCCACAGCGCACCATCCGCAGCACAGCGCACCACTCGCAGCACAGCCCATCGCACTGCAGCATTGCCTGCTGGGACCCCTCTCCAGCACCCCTGGTAAACTACATTCCGCTTATAAGACTTATAAGACCCACCCCTCATTTTCCTTCCAAATTTTTAGAAGGAAAAGTGTGTCTTATAATCCGAAAAATACGGTAGTCCTGTAATTATAAGCTCCTTCTGAAAATACACTGAATTTATTGAAACTGCAACAAGCAGCTCAGTGACATATCACTGGAATAAGGATCCCTTCCTCTACATCATGCTGTTCTCAGAATAAATAATGAAAACCTGCTGACAGATTCTCTTTAACTATTTTAGATAATACTTATGTCTTATGTGACAAGGGGCATGGCTTTGGGAAAGAAAGAGTAAGTAAATGAAGATGCGTCACATTACATCTGAATGTTCTCTAGTATGTCAGTTAATAAGTGGTCTAAAGCTGGACTGCAGGGTCAAAGGATGTTACCATAGTTATCTTCTAGAAGGCGTTGGAGCAAGAAGTCAAACCCTACAGATGAGAAAATAATGGGATACCCTAGTTGCATATCATCTTTTTCTTAAAGGGAACCAGTCAGCAGATTTGGTGACTATAAGCTGCGGCCGCCCCCAGTGGGCTCTTATATACATTATTCTAACATACTGTATATAAGAGCCCAGGCCGCTGTATAAAATGTAAAAATGACTTTATAATATTTACCTAAGGGAAGATGCGGAGCAGACTGGTCAGATGGGTGTCTCCATTGTCTGAGTGCGGCGCCTCCTCTTTCGGGCATCTTTGTCCTCCTTCTGAAGCCTGGGTGCATGACACGTCCTACATCATACACACGCGTCGGCATTGAGGTCCTGTGCAGGCGCACTACAATACTTTGATCAGCCCTGAGCAGGGAAGATCAAAGTATTATAGTGCAACTGCGCAGGACCTCAATGCCGGCGCGTGTGCATGACGTAAGATGTGTCATGCAAGTGTGGCGCCCTAGGACCTGGTCGCCACAACAGCATTGCCCTCCCAAAGGGTTAATGCTGAGCCTGGAGGTAATTGGGAGATCCATTGGCCAGCAGGTTTAACACCCAACACAGTTCTCCCTCCGGCCAGCAGGGGGAGCTCTGAACCTGGAATTCCAGGGAGCCTTCCTCTACCTGACCAGAGGGAGGAAGTGGAGCCAGTCTGAAGGGAGTAGTGAAAGTGAACAGACGCAGAGTGAGCTGTCCTGTGAATCTGGGGCCTAGAGCTGGAGCAGCTTGGCCCAGAGAAGCAGGAATAGCTGAGAGGCAGCAGAGAGACTCAGACATCGGAGTCTGTGGTTGCCAGGGTATAAAATCCGTCCCTGGTAGCCGAGTCCGAAGGGCAGGAGAGCTGCAAGCCCCTGGCCCAGAAAGATCCAAGGTACAGCTGCAGCATCAGGGCCCGGTGTGGACCCCAGCGGAGAAGCACCAGAGAGTGGGTCTGCGCAGCCACCTACAGAAAGAAGGGACGTGCCATCGGTCCCAGCAGCAAAGAGGGCCATTGCTGGATTCAGAGAAGCAGGGTCCTATCATCACAAAGCAAAGTACAGGAGTAGGCCTCATACTCAGCTGGCCAGAAAGATCATCCCAAGTACTTCCAGGCCGACCGGATCCCCATCACCACCTGTAACGGTCTCCCAGGACTGGACTGTTCCCAGAGTAAAAGAGAAAAAGGTAAAGAGACTGTTGTTTGTGCCTGGTTCTTTCCTCGCCTGTCGGCCCTGCACCGTGTTAGCCACACAACACCATAGACTTTCACGGGCACCAACGGTATCCCGGGGCATCGCTCCACCTGTGGGGAGCAGTACCATCATAGCTGTCATAACATCACCCCGGAGTTCTCCCATAACAGCGGCGGCTTAATAGCCGCATACCACAGGTGGCGTCACGAACATTAACTCTAACTCATCAGCCACATATTCAACTGACACCCACCAGGGCCACGGAGCCGGGCCCAGCCACCACTGACTACCACCGGACTAGTCCGGCCCGGCACCGGGTGTCCCATAGCCCTGGGGTGGGCGAGTCAACTTTTGGCGTCACGAACAGGATTTCGTGCCCGGTTCCACCGGGTACTGTGCGCCTGAATAATTGCGCTTTAAAGACTGTATTACTGCGTGTTTCACTGTTTGAAAACTGCCGCCGCCATTATCCTCACTGAGCGCAGGAAGAAGGGGGGCGTGCCTGACAAAGAGCGCGAAGGGAGCGCGCCATCAGAGCAGAGCGCTGTTAACCCCGCGCGACCCGGAAGGAAATTTGAAAAGTGAACGGAGCCTGGTAAGGTTCACTAAGGGGGAGGAAGATGTCCGACGCAGAGGGAGGGCAGGTGGCTGCCATAGCCCGAGACGCCGCAGCGCCCGCCGAAGCGATCCCTGTCGCCGTCGCCCCATCCCCCGCTGTAGCGCCGGTAATGCCGATCACCATGCCGTACATACCGGGCGCAGAATGGCTGCCGCAGTATTCCGGGGAGTCCCATACCTTGAGCGACTTCAGAGAAAGCCTGCACAGCTTATTCCGGGTGTATCCGCTGACTGAGAGCCAGAAGGTGGGCATATTAATGGGACAGCTAGCCGGCGCAGCCCAGCGTGAAGTGAAGTCCTGGCCTGATACAGATAAAGGGACAGTAACCCAGATACTGGCCAAGCTAAAGAGTACTTTTGACACCCGCACCGCAGCAGAGATAAAGATGAGATTCTTTGGGTGCAAGCAGCGGCCCACAGACAGCATAAGGGACTATGCCTTAAACCTGCAGGAGGCCCTGAAAGCGGTTAAACAAGTGGACCCAGAGAGTGTACGTGAAGAACACAAACTCCTAACTGAGCAGTTCATAGAGGGGCTCCTGTCAGATGCCCACAGGACCCAGCTGCGTATCATGGTCCTGCAGAACCCTGCTCTGGACTTTGCAAAGTTTAAGGACCAGGCCATCCGGGTACTGAGAGAATCTACACCGAATGACCCAGTGCCCCTCCGGCCTCTTGCTATCACGTACCCCGGGGTGGTGCCTGCAACACGAGCCACTGCAGGGGCTGAGGCGCAGTCCCTGGATAAGGATCCCACTGCAGAGCTCAGACAGCAGTTCCAGGAGCTGACCAAGACTGTAGCTGCCCTTGCCAAGATCGTGCAGTCCCTACAAGTGACCCCATCGCCTGCAAAAATCGAGTTGGCCTCCAGCCCAGATGACGTCCCATGGATGCGACAGAGGAGGGTTCCGCCGACCCGAGGCAGAGACACAGACCGGTATGATTCAACGGGACAACCGATCTGCCGCCGCTGCAGCCAGGCGGGCCACATTGCACGATACTGTCCTTTAAATGGGCCGAGCCTGGGGCCAGGAGCCGACCCCCAGGTGTAAGGAAGCCCGGCTCAACCCCCAGCCGCAGCAAGTATGTGGGAGGACGACCGGTCCTTCCTATTGTGCTGGATGGGATCCCTTTGAATGCCCTCCTGGATACTGGGTCCCAGGTAACGACCATCCCCTATAAACTGTACAAAAGATATTGGGCTGATTCAGACATTGACCATGGCCCAGATGATGATTTAACAATTGTGGCCAGTAATGGTCAGCCCTTACCTCAAATTGGGTATAAAGAAGTAACCATTAAAGTGGGGCGGGTGGAATTGCCATGTCAGGGGATGATAATTGTAGATATTGATCGCAAAGAATCTGACCCGCTGGTAACCATTGGTACAAATGTGATAGAAAATTGTATTGCCGAAGTGATAATTTTGTTGCAGCAGGCGTCTGAAACTGCCAGCTCCGGGCAGCAGCGTGCCCTACAGAGGGAGATCAGAGCCCTGATGAGGAGGCAGCAGGTGGAGCTGGCCGGAGGAGAAATTGGCAGTGTGAGGGTAAGTGACCCCCTACCCATTGCAATACCCCCAAGAAGTGAAATGTTGATATGGTGTCGGGCAGCAATAGGCCTCAAGGGTCAGGATTACCATGCCTTGGTAGAACCGGTGTATTCAGACAGTAGGCCTGGAGTCCTGATAGCCAGAGGGGTAGCAGACGTCCGCAAGGGGAGAGTGCCCATCCGTGTCCTGAATTGTGGGGAGGAGGAAGCCAAATTGCCCCGGTACGCCACTGTAGCAAAACTGTACACTGTCAGCAACAACACCATCAAAGCAGTGGAACCCTTGATCCCGTCCGACCAGGCGGAAGACAAGGGCTCCAAGGGGCAGCTGGAAGACTGGTGCCAAAACTTACATGTGGGCACCGACTCCACCCCCTCACACCAAAAGAATGGGGTTTACCGGGTGGTACAGGAGTACGAGCGGGTCTTCAGCAAACACCCCCTAGATTTTGGGCAGGTGAAAGGGGTTAAACATCAAATCCCCACGGGTGATCATCCCCCCGTTAAAGAGAGATACCGCCCTGTACCCCCCGCACAGTATCAGCGTGCCAAAGAAATGTTACGGGAAATGAAGGAGGCTGGGGTTATCAGAGATAGTTGTAGCCCCTGGGCAGCTCCACTAGTGCTCGTAAAGAAAAAGGATGGTACAATGAGAATGTGTGTAGATTACAGGCAAATTAACCGCATTACACATAAAGATGCTTATCCCCTACCCAGAATAGAGGAGTCACTAACAGCCTTAAAGTCAGCTAACTATTTCTCCACCTTGGATCTCACCAGTGGGTATTGGCAGGTTCCCGTGGCAGAGGCGGACAAGGAGAAGACTGCATTCACGACGCCGATGGGCCTCTGCGAGTTCAACTGCATGCCATTCGGGCTCTGCAACGCCCCAGGGACATTCCAACGGTTGATGGAGTGCTGCTTGGGCCACCACAACTTCGAAACCGTGCTGTTGTACCTGGATGACGTCATAGTCTACTCCAAGACTTATGAAGACCACCTGAAGCACTTAGCAGAAGTGTTCGAGTCTTTGTCAAAATATGGCCTGAAGATCAAGCCGTCCAAATGTCACCTCTTGAAGCCAAAGGTACAGTACCTGGGTCATGTGGTCAGCGCAGAAGGTGTGGCACCTGATCCGGAGAAAGTCACCGTAATCAAGGACTGGCCAAGACCCA
Source organism: Anomaloglossus baeobatrachus (assembly GCF_048569485.1). Classification (NCBI taxonomy): domain Eukaryota; kingdom Metazoa; phylum Chordata; class Amphibia; order Anura; family Aromobatidae; genus Anomaloglossus; species Anomaloglossus baeobatrachus. The sequence goes on along the minus strand of NC_134355.1, from coordinate 64,437,146 downwards.
CCACGGTAAAGGAGGTGCGGCAGTTCCTTGGGCTGGTGGGCTACTACCGAAGGTTCATTGATGGTTTCACCAAGATAGCAGCGCCCCTTCAAGATCTCCTGGTGGGCCAACCAAAGCAGGCTAAGAAGCAGAGCCCTCCATTTGAATGGAGCAGCCAACTAGAAACCTCCTTTGTCCAGCTGAAAGGGGCTCTCACGGGAGAAGAAATTCTGGCCTACCCTGACTACAGCCAGCCGTTTGTACTGTATACAGACGCCAGCAACGTGGGCCTGGGAGCCGTTTTGTCCCAGGTGCAGGGAGGCAGGGAGAAGGTGATAGCGTACGCCAGTAGGAAGCTTCGGCCCACAGAAAGGAATCCAGAAAATTACAGTTCCTTCAAGCTGGAGTTCCTCGCTATTGTTTGGGCAGTGACTGAACGCTTCAAACACTATCTGGCGTCGGCCAAGTTCACCATCTTCACGGACAACAATCCGTTGACACACCTGGCAACAGCCAAGTTAGGGGCGTTGGAACAGCGATGGATGGCCCGGCTGTCTAACTTTGACTTTACCATCAAGTACCGGGCTGGCAAGAAGAATAACAATGCTGATGCGCTGTCCAGAATGCCTCACTTACCCGAATCTGGAGAAGACCTGGATGAACTCGAAGAGATAGAGTTACCGGCTTTCCATCATCAGGGCGTTTCCCAGTGTGAGCATGCTGTGGGAGTGAAGCGCTCGAGCCAACACGAGGTCCCGGTTAACCCATTACTCCACCATAATTGGGAAGAGACACAGAACGGTGACCCGGCGGTGCGACTGGTCAAAGAAAAGCTAGCACAAGCTGAGACTCATCTTGGTCCAGATGCTCCAGAAGAAGCCCAGCAGTTGTGGAAAGAGAGGGGACGACTGTTCACCTACCAAGGCAAGCTCTGCAAGAGACACGTCAACTGGCGAACAAATGAACTTGTCTGGCAGATCGTGGTTCCGCAGAGGGATGCTCCAATGGTCCTAGCAGCTTATCATGATAACGCAGGCCACTTTGGGTGGAAGAAGTTGGAGGCCCTACTCCGTGATCGGTTCTATTGGGTGCACATGAGAAAGGTGATCGAGAAGTGGTGCCGAGACTGTGGCCCGTGTAACCTGAGGCGGAAGGATGATGCCAGCCAAAGGTCTCCCCTACAGCCAATTGTTACGAAGCAGCCCCTGGAGTTGGTGGCCCTGGACCACGTGAAGTTAACACCAAGCCGGTCAGGCTATGTGTACGCCCTCACAATTGTGGACCATTACTCTCGTTTCCTGGTAGTAGTGCCTGTGAAGGACCAGACAGCCAGAACAGCAGCTAAAGCGTTCCAGGCATCCTTTTGCCGGCCTCACGGTTATCCGGAAAGGGTACTGACCGATCAAGGCCCTGCGTTCGAGGCGGAGGTGTTCCAAGAGTTTTGTAACATGTACGGTTGTAAGAAAATCAGAACAACACCGTACCACCCCCAAACCAATGGACTGTGCGAGAAAATGAACCATGTGGTTATTGATATGCTGAAGACTCTACCTCTGGAAGAAAGGAACCAATGGCCAGAGAAGCTGCCAGATCTGGTCGACCTGTACAACCATATCCCAGTAAATTCGACCAACTGCAGCCCCGCTTACCTGATGCGAGCCAGACCTGGCAGGTTGCCTGTAGACTTTGAGATGGGGACTGTGTCGCCTGAGGCGGTTCAAGAAATAGAGGATTGGGATACAGAACGGCAGCAGCAGTACCGTAAGGTCCAGGAATGCGTAGAGAGGAGCCTGTCTCAAGCCAGAACAAGACAAGAGCAGCAGTACAATCAAACGGCCCCAGCAACTCCCTTAGCACCTGGAGAACAAGTCCTCAAGAAGAAGCGGAGGACGCATAAATTGGATGATCAGTGGGAGAACGAGCCCTACACCATTATCCCCTCCAACTTTGACAACAGTAAGGTGTGCCTCATAAGCAAGGACGAAGGCAAGACTTGTCAAGCAATATCCAGAGACCGCCTGAAGACGTGCCCTGAGCGGTGCAAAGTTCAAAGGGAAGTGGAGGAAGTTCGAGAAGAAGGGGAAGAGATGATACAAACGATCCTCGGCAAATTCCCCAAGACTTGGACCCGCATAAATGGTGCCGTAGTGGTACCGGTCCTGACGTTCCCACAGTTGGTCGAGCCAGAAACAGAACAGGTTCCGGATCCACCCAAAGAACCGTCCGCCCCGACACGCGGTGACACGCCAGCAGTGGAACAGGAGGATCAACCCCCTGTCAGTGGTGAACCTGTCATACCCTTGGCGACTCCTAGACCACATAGGCAATCATCATGCATACCTATCGGGGTTAGGCCTACCGGTAGTGCTGAGATAGGAGACACACTAAGTAGTCAGGGACAAACACCAGAGCTACGCAGGTCTCAACGCAGCACTCGGGGACAACCCCCTCTAAGGTATAGGGAATCAACTATATAAAGAAAGAGTATTTATTAGAATGTAAATAGTTATGTGAAAAGTCTGTAATGTCGTGTACAAAATGTTGTTTTTTTTTTTGTGATTGCGAAATTGGACAATTGGGCCACTGGACTATGGGTGGCCAACACCTAAATTGTTTATAGTTAGCACCAGTGTGCTCAACACCCCTGAAGAAAAACCCGTCCGGCGTGCATAGAGTGGGGTCATCAATGCTCTGACGCACGCCCAGAGCCTACGTTGGGGGTTTTATCGCGGCGGGTCCCCCATGGAGCAGTGTAATGGACACCCGGCAGGGAGCCACACTGGACTCTTATAGTACTGTTTGAATTTGTAACGTTAAAGAGAATGTGCCTCCCATATTGGGATGAAATGTATGACATGTTATGTTTTGTTTCCACAGTCCGGGAGTACTGAATTTAACTAAGGGGGAGTGTGGCGCCCTAGGACCTGGTCGCCACAACAGCATTGCCCTCCCAAAGGGTTAATGCTGAGCCTGGAGGTAATTGGGAGATCCATTGGCCAGCAGGTTTAACACCCAACACAGTTCTCCCTCCGGCCAGCAGGGGGAGCTCTGAACCTGGAATTCCAGGGAGCCTTCCTCTACCTGACCAGAGGGAGGAAGTGGAGCCAGTCTGAAGGGAGTAGTGAAAGTGAACAGACGCAGAGTGAGCTGTCCTGTGAATCTGGGGCCTAGAGCTGGAGCAGCTTGGCCCAGAGAAGCAGGAATAGCTGAGAGGCAGCAGAGAGACTCAGACATCGGAGTCTGTGGTTGCCAGGGTATAAAATCCGTCCCTGGTAGCCGAGTCCGAAGGGCAGGAGAGCTGCAAGCCCCTGGCCCAGAAAGATCCAAGGTACAGCTGCAGCATCAGGGCCCGGTGTGGACCCCAGCGGAGAAGCACCAGAGAGTGGGTCTGCGCAGCCACCTACAGAAAGAAGGGACGTGCCATCGGTCCCAGCAGCAAAGAGGGCCATTGCTGGATTCAGAGAAGCAGGGTCCTATCATCACAAAGCAAAGTACAGGAGTAGGCCTCATACTCAGCTGGCCAGAAAGATCATCCCAAGTACTTCCAGGCCGACCGGATCCCCATCACCACCTGTAACGGTCTCCCAGGACTGGACTGTTCCCAGAGTAAAAGAGGAAAAGGTAAAGAGACTGTTGTTTGTGCCTGGTTCTTTCCTCGCCTGTCGGCCCTGCACCGTGTTAGCCACACAACACCATAGACTTTCACGGGCACCAACGGTATCCCGGGGCATCGCTCCACCTGTGGGGAGCAGTACCATCATAGCTGTCATAACATCACCCCGGAGTTCTCCCATAACAGCGGCGGCTTAATAGCCGCATACCACAGGTGGCGTCACGAACATTAACTCTAACTCATCAGCCACATATTCAACTGACACCCACCAGGGCCACGGAGCCGGGCCCAGCCACCACTGACTACCACCGGACTAGTCCGGCCCGGCACCGGGTGTCCCATAGCCCTGGGGTGGGCGAGTCACAACCCTTTACATGCCTCTTCCCCTTCTCCCTTAATCAGATGTATAATTTCCTCGCTCAATTAAATCTACGGCATCATATAACTAAAAAATATTCAGATCTCGTACAATTAGACATGTGCTTAGTGGTTTTTCACTGGAAAGATAGTCCTTGTTACTCACCTGTCCTGGCTCCAGCACCAGGCTTTGCTGCTTTCCTCTATGACGAGTTCCCTCTGTTTTAGTTTGCGCCTCTGACATCATTACCCAAGGCCTTTTAAGACAGCTGAGTATTCAGCAAGAAGAGCAGCTCATTACCAGATGATTTTGTAGGTATTTGCCCCGTTTTCTACTTCACTTTGCTCCAGCTAGGTGTCTGGTTAACTTCCCTGTAACTCCTGTGTGCAATCCAGCAACCAGCTACTACTTCCATCTCAGTCGTTTTAATGCTTGTGCTATTGTAAGTATAAATGTAAAAACTAAATTTCAGCTACAAGGGCATCACTAGGTAAATTCGGTGCCTGGGCCCTGGATCTTGAATGCAATTCCCTGAATCTCTCAACAGTTTTTTTTATTTCTTAATCAAATACATTTTATTATCTATGCACAAAGCCCTGAACAATGCAGGACAGGGTTTGCCTGACACAGCCATGCGTAGTGCGGCCTGTGATCACCTCTCCATCTTTTCCTTTCTGGCAGCTGTAGCCGGAGCTCCATCCACCTAGTGCAGATAACTACTCAGTCACTGAGGGGAAGATGTTATGGAGGGGGGCGGCATATGGATCAATAGGGGAAAGAGATCAGTGGGGTCAGGTCTGTGGGCAATAGGGATATAGCTGCCCCTGAGGAGAGGAGATGGAGTTAGCTGCCCTTTCTCCTCTGTCAGCTAATTATCCACAGCAGCGCCTCCCCCTCTACTGTGTGAAGGTATAAATGAAAAAACTAAATCTCAGCCACAGGGGCGTCACTAGGTAGATTCGATGCCTGGGCCCCGGATCTTGAGTGCACTGCCCTGAATCTCTCAACAGCTTTTTTATTTCTTAATCAAATAAACTTTATTACCTATGCACAAAACGATATGCACAATGCAGGGCAGGGCTAAGCCTGACATAGCCCTGTGTAGTTCGGCCTGTGAAAACCTCTGCAGCTCTTTTTTTCTGGCAGCTGTAGCCAGAGCTCCATCCATCTAGTACAGTGAATTGCACAGTCATTGAGGGGAGGATGTGATAGAGGGGTCAGGGCATGGATTGATAGAGGAAAGAGTTAAGTAAGGTCAGGTCTGTGGGTAGCCGGAGCTCTATCCATGCTGTACAGATAACTGCTCAGTCACTGAGGGGAGGATGTGATGTAGGGGGGCGGGACATGGATCAATAGAGGAAAGAGGTCAGTGGGGTCAGGTCTGTGGGGAATAGTGATATAGCTGACCCTGAGGAGAGGAGATGGAGATGGCTGCCCTTTCTCTTCTGCCAGCTAATTATCCACAGCACTGCTTCCCCCTCCTGTAATGTTAAAAGTAGCTCAGCACCTGGGATAAGGGATGGGGTGCAGCAACAATGCAGGACTGGCGTCTCTGTGTGCACCCCCCCCCCCCCCCCTCCAGCTGCTGTTATCCAATCTCAGGATTTCACTGCCAATAGTGGATACATGATGATAAAGAAGACAAAGAAGAATATTAAGATGTAAATGTGTCTTTATAATGTATATGTGCCTGTATAATGTGCCATAATGTGTATATGTGTAAAAAAGTCCAATCTATAAATATATTAAATTATTTAAACCATACATTGAGCGTGGGGAAAAATTCTGAAATGCCAGATTAGCCATACTTCTGTCAAGGCACTCCCCCAACTCAATAAAATACAATAAAAAGCGATCAAAAAGTCATATGTTCCCGAGTATCAATAAAACATCATTTTAGTGTGTGGATATGTCATTGATGCAGCCGGTACAGCCACACAAGGGCCCAAGAGGTGAGGCGCCCATTTTCACCTCAAAACTAGTGGAATTGTGTATTATGATGAGTTATTGGACTGCAAAGGGCCCATATATTGTTCTTGTACAGGGGCCCTTTTCTGTCTGTGTGCGCCACTGCAGAGGGTAGTACTATTATGAGCCACAAGTGCATTATTATTATTATTATTATTAGCAATAGTAGTAGTTGTAGTAGTATTATATACTACAGGGACACCCAGCAGGGCATTATTAATATATGGGGCACTGGTTATAGCATTATATGGATTGTGTAGTAATGAATGAAGATGAGGAGGGTGCAGGAAAAGTGATAAGCAAATGATTTCTGTATATTACTTTCTGCAGAGATGAGTCATGAAAGATGTGGTAATTGTGATCAAGGCTGAATAGTTTTGATTTCTCTAGTGCGTTCAATACCTTACAGCCACTTTTACTACGCAAAAAGATGACCGATCTGAAGATGGATGAGGGGATGAGAAATTGGATGCCTGACTACCTCAGACAGGCCGCGGTTTGTACAGACGGGAGCAGCTGTGTCTGGCAGATTATTGAGCAGTCTAGGTGAGCCTCAGGGAACATTGCAGTCGCCATTTCTTTTCATGTTATATACAACAGATTTTCAGGATGAATTCTGCCACCTTTGAAAATTCCCGGATGACTATATGGTAGTCAGTTGTATTAGGGATGGCTGGGGTGATAAGGAATATAGAAGTGTGGTGTAAGGTTTTGTGGATTAGTGCTATACTAACTGTCACGCTGTACAAAGGGCTGGCAAGATGTAGTATGGCGTATTCCCCACTAGGTGGCAGCAGAGTAGTGAAGGAGAGTCAAAGTAACACTGTAACAGGAAAGAGGCTAAAGTACAGCAGAGTAAGTTCAGGAGGCAGTTCACAGGTGAACCACCAGGGGGCAATAGAGTAGTCAAGCAGTCAGATTCTAGCCAGGAAAGTCAAATAACTGCAAAGGGAGGATCAAAATCAAGTCAGAAAACAGAACCGAAGTCAGATGCCGGAAGATCAAGTATGCAGAGGGAAACACAAAGTGCATTAAGAACAGGAGACAAGAACGGAGGGTGAGGAGACACAAACACGGTAAGGAGGATGAACCAGGATGGGCAAATAACTGACAGGAGCGGGAAGTCAGGGACTGAGACAGATGGCCGAACCGGGGAGGGTACAGGTCAGAGCACGGTAACAAGGAGTCAGATCAAACAGGAAATATCACCAGGTCACAGGCTGCAAAGCAAAACTATAACCAGCAATGGAATGCTGGTGCAGTTCCCAGATATAGTGTCTCCTGAAACCAGAACGAGGCTGTTGTGAGTTAACCCCTGACATGACCAGGCTGGGTCTGGGAAACTCTGGAGCGGAGAATACCGGTCCTGGATCATAACACTATAACATACATGACATATACTGTAACTATCTACAACTGAATGTAAAGAAAACTAAGGAGTTGGTGGTGAACTATAGCAGGAGACAGACGAAAGGTTTACCTGGTCAAGAAATGGAGCAGGTAAATCTTCCATAGAGAGTACAAATATTTGGGTGATCACTTGGACAGCAAACTAGATTGAAGGTGCCATAAAGCGATGGTTTACAGAAATGGGATGAACCATCTGTACTTCCTATGGGTACTAAGGTGGATTTATGTGTGTAGCAATATGTTCTACCAGTCCGTAGTGGCAAGTGCCATCTTTTTCTCAATAATATGCTTGGGAAGTAGTGTGCAGGTGTCTGATGCTAATAAGTTCAATAAACTTATTAAGGAAAGCTCGGCTGTTGGCCGCCATCTTGACACTTTTGAGGTTGTAGTGGAGAAAAGAATTCAGAAGAAGTGTATGGTGATAATGAACAATAATGCACGGCCATTATATGAGCTGTTCATGAGACAGAGGTGCACCTTCAGTAACTGTCTATTCCTACCATGGTGTGCAAAGTAAATATATAGGAGATTGTTTGTGCCGACTGCTATGGTAATGTATGACAATTACCTAAGCGTGAAATCCTCCAAGTAATTGTCCTATTGTTTTACTAATTGTGTTTGACCGGTGTATGACCTGTCATGAACAATAGTAATGTATGACATTACTCCATCCATTTTATTGTTGTGTAGAAATTAAGATGTAAGTATTTCATTTTTTTGCTGCTGTGATACTACAATTTCCCTTGGGATCAATAAAGTGTATCGTATTGTAGAGAACAGTTAATTTGTGGTAATTTCCCCACCTTGGTAAGAAATAATGGGAACAAATAGCCATTACTTCGTGTTAAATTAAGGAAGGAGTTAATTTTTTCAGGCCTGCCAAAAAATTCTTAGGTTGTGGGATTTCACTTTTCAAACAAAGACTTGTTGAGAGGGTGTGGCTTAGCTGGGTGGGTGCTGGGAGTGTCTTTACTTATTATGCAGTTATGTAGTGTACTATTTGCTATCATTTGAGAAATGTCCAAATTTATGCATGCTACGCCTATATGTCTGAAAAGTATAAAAGTTCTGATTTTCATTAAATTCATTTGGAGAGCTTTAGAAATCACATGCCTGTGGATTTCTTTAATTCTCATTGGTGCTGTAGAATGAATGCCAGAAACTTTTAATCTGAATAAGAACTACTCCTACACTTAATACGAAATACCTACAAATGTGTCACCTTTTACTTTTCCTCAAGTTTTGTTAAGAATTTCTCCCAAAACAATTTAAATACATTTTCGTTATATCTTAGTAAAACCCTCAACAGCCTGAAACATGTCACAATCGCTGGGTGGTAACTTACAGAAACTAATAGCATAAGCAACTCCTGACATAGCACCCAAATGCGGGATTGGTTTGCTTGTTTTTTCAAACTGATTATCTCAAAACTATATCCATACTGTGAGGTTGGACACAGTTTTGTTATGATCCGGAACCATGGAAGACCACCATAAATCACTGGTAAAAGGTGGCAAGAGCATTGGCAACTAATCTGGCCGCCATCCCCTTACTAACCATCAACACTAGAAGTAGCCGAGGGGTGAACTAACATCCTGTGCACCACGAACCCAGCCGGAGAAGCTAGCTATCCTAAAGGAAGGAAAGATGAATAACTTTCTGACTGAAAATAGATAAAGAAAAGCAAGCCCCCCACATTCAAAGACTGCGGTGATATAGGAAAACACAATACACAGATAGATGATAGGATTAGCAAAAGGTGAGGCCCTACTGACTAAATAGGACAGGACAGGAAAGGGACTGATGGTGGCCAGAGAAAAATTCTACAAGAATCCAAAAACCTGATAGTATAAAAAGGCCCTCAGATCACTAGATCTGAACTCCGTCCTATACAAGGCGCTCTTGTCATACTAATGAACAGAAAGCAGGAATCATTACAAATTCAAGAAGAAACAAACACATGGACTTATCGGAGCAATACTCATAGCTGTAGGGAGCTTCCCAGCTAAGGAACTGAGAGGGAAGATCCCTGCATGCAAATAAACTGAAAACAACCACAGTAAATGACAAACTCAGATAAGAGTAAAAGAACCAAACAACAAATAAAGAGCAAAGCACTTATCTGAGGTAGATGTGGTCTGGAGCAGGATGAAGCAGGCTGGTGAACAAGGAACAACTGACATCCGGTATAGCATGCTATCAGATCAGGGTTTAAATAGGCTGAGAGTTAGCAATGGAAACGCCCATTGCTTAACACACCTGGTCTCTGTCCAAACCATTCCTGGCCACAAGAGGGAGCCTCAAAGCAGCCAAAGCATAACTGACATTCACAACACAGTTCACACACTGCAACATGGGGATTTTACTCACTTTTGCTGCGATGTGAGATAACACAGGAGCGCAAACCATTGAAGAAAACTTCAGCAGTTTATTATAACAGCTCCTAAACTGCTCCTAAAATGGGTGGTTCACCCATATTTTTTATTGTCTAGTTCGATAGTATATTGAGAAACAATGTTTCTCTCAAATACCTTGTGTTGGCAATAGTGCCTGTGAGAGGCGCTACTGCAGACTACTGTTCCCCGCTCCGGTGACATCACGTCAAGTGCCGCACACGTCACATCCTTGCGGCCGGCTGCAGTCTTCCTGACTCACTGGGCTGTGGGTAGTGTTTCACCGCTGTCACAGCACAGTGCATCTCCTGCTTGCAGCATTCTGCTGTGAGGGAGGAGGGACCAGATGGGCTGTGACGAGCGGTGAAACACCGCTCACAGCTCAGTGAGTCAAGAAGACTGCAGCCAGCCGCAAGGATGTGACGTGTGCGGCACTTGACGTGACGTCACCAGAGCGGAGAACAACGGTCTGCAATAGTGCATCTCACAGGCACTATTGCCAACACAAGGTATTTGAGAGAAACTTTGTTTCTCAATATAATATTGATCTAGACAATAAAAAATATGGGTGAACCACCCCTTTAAACACAGCACGAGCCTCCTCCGGCTTAAAGGAGCATACAGGCATTACAGTCCGTTTAACATTATTATCTCACTGACCCTGGCCAGTATTCAGACACAGGTTTCAAGACCGTTACCATCTGCAAAAGTTTCTTTCCAGTGGATCACAGCCCTCCATAGGTTGGACTCTCACGAACATATGAAAAAACGGTCCCATTCTCATCCAGGAGAGTAGGATGATTTTTTCCTCACTTGTCATTTGTTACAGTCATTTACAGGATCATTTACAGGACCATTTACAGTGTTCTCTACTACATGATAGGATTGTATAAAAAAAATGGACGTCACTAGGATGATCCATGTGCTGTCCGTATGACTTCAGTTTTTTTGACGCACCCATTGACTTGTGTTGGCGAGTCTCGGACAATTTTGGCAGCAAATCACAACATGTTGCAACTTTTCTCTCATCCAGAATTTGGATGAGAAAAAACCTGATCAACTGTTCTTCCTCATTGACTAACATTGGTCCAGAGTGCAATGCAAAGGTTTCTCGCATTGCACTTGTCCGAGTCCTAGTGTGAGCGTACCCATACAGTGACCCCAGTCAGGTGAAGCAAACCCTCTCTTCTCCCAGTGGGTCCCTTCAGAGAGGCTTCCTACCTCAATCCAGAGTTTAGCAACCTCCTCAGTCCCTCTCAGAGGTTGCTTCTCTCACAGCCCAGCAATTTCCATACTGGCTGCAGTCTCTACCCCATGTGTCAAACAACAGACTCCATTTTACCTGTATCACATGACACAGACACCCATGAGGGGTATGTAGGTGGCCAGACCCCTCCATCACTTCAGCCACCTGTGATCCTCACCCTGTGAATACTATGGCAATCATTTGTGGCACCAGTGTCGCGGGCGGGGAGGAGGGTGTCAGCACACTACGCTCACCCCCTTCTGCTCGGGTCCGGCGGCCGCTGCTCAGTGGTGGCTCGAGCTGTAGGCCGGATCCCAGGGGTTTCTCGAGTGGCACTCCTCGCCCGTGAGTGAAAAGGGGTTGGTGTTGTGGGGAAATAAAGTCTATTGTCCGTGACGCCACCCACGGTTGTGGTGATTGAGTGTACACCACCGCTGCTCTATATGGGGATCCCGGGGATGGTGAGGCGGAGCAGCCAGTTGTTGTGTTGTCCCTCCGTGGGTAGGGGTTGGTGATCCCGGGACCCGGTGAGGTGCAGGGGCGCAGGGGCAGCGCTGTGAATTGCGGCACTGAGGTACTCACTCAGCCAGTAAACACGACACAGTTCTCGGTAAACAAACGGCTGGTTGGACGGGTCCCTCGGACGGTTCACGGTGCTGCGGTTCCCTGCAGTTAGCGGTGACGGTCTCTTCCCTGCACCTTTGAAATGTCTGTTTGGTAGCGATGGATTCCCACCGGTCACCCGCTCCCCGACTACAATCTGGGCCGGAGGAGCTTCACACTTTGCCGCAGGCGCCGGCCCTGGGAAACTGGTGCCTTGGCGGTGGCGGTGTTTCCCCGTTGTGGTTGGACCTTTGCCGTCAATCAGGACTTGCTTGTTGGGAGATCTACGTCCCCTTCACTAACGGATTTGGCAATTTACGGCGACTCCAAGCCTTGCCGGGATCCGAAAGGCCCCTGCCCTGGTGCTGACTTCCCTTTGTATACTGCTCCAGACCCCCGGGCACACAGCCTCCGTGGTCCTTTCAGCAACCTCCAGACAGCCCCACTGCAGACCTTCACCGCCGTCTGCTGACCTTGCTGACTCCGTCTGGGCACACAGCCACAGACCAACTTCAGGCTTTCTGTCACTTCCACTGCTGTTTCACTTCACTCTAGCTCCCTCCTGAGCTACACTCTGTTCACCTCCTACTCCTTGACTCCTCTCCCCTTATCTGCCTGGTACTTCCTGCCTCCAGAGCTGTGAACTCCTTGGTGGGCGGACACCAACCGCCTGGCTCCACCCCCTGGTGTGAACACCAGCCCCTGGAGGAAGGCAACAAGGATTTGTAGGTTAGCTGGTGTACCTGCAGGGAATGTGGGGTGTGTGTGGTGTTGTGACCTGTGACCCCTGGCTTGCCCAGGGCGTCACATTCCCCCTTAGCAAAACGCAGACCGTCCTCGGGCTGCCCGTCCAACACCGGTTTTATTTTCCTTTTTGTTTTCTGCAAAGCATAAAAGGGGTATAACATGATAAACGGTAAATTATGTACATTTTTAATAATAACTCTTCCCAAAACGGGAGGCACATTTCTTTAACGTTGCAAACGGTTTACGGTTACGGTTTCCGCTCTCTCCCAGCCAAGCAACCTGGCCCTGATGCTGCCCCTAAAACCCAGGCAGCACCCCTTGACCCACAGTCCAGCACACGGTACCCGAGCGGGATCTGTCCTTCCCCTCCAGAGGGTAGCCACCGGTTCCTTTGGTGGCTGGGCCCCAGCCTGCTCTGCTGAGGGCCCTCCCTCCAACCTGCCTCTCCGGAGGCGGCATTGCGGAAACGGTAACGGCAAACAACATATTTACAAGCCACTTAACGTTTGTGGGTGCCCTGCAAGTTCACGGGCTTGTCCATGGATAGTTCCCATGCAAAAACTTTTTAAACGGTCCCCACGGGGACAACGGTGCCGGCTCTGGCCGGTTGCAAATCACAAAGATAATCTGGTGACTTTCACGGTATCATCATTTTTCTTATCATTCTTTCAACTTTTTCAACAAACAAACTGTGGTGGTCCCAACGGGGACTGGACAACGGTGCTCCGCTGCCCTACTCCGATTCTTCAGCTTCATCTGAGGGAGGGGGTGCAGGGCTCACTCTTCTCTCCTGGCTGCCCCGTAGTTTCACATCCAGGGCAAACCACCCCCTCTCTCCGCAGTGTCGGGTGTACCGTACAATGTCTCCCGGCATAAGGTTGCGGCCGGGATGCTCCTCGGGCAGGTGGGCATGCACATCCCGCCGGGCTACAAACACTTCGGCCTCTAGGCCCGGTTCATAGATAAATCCGTAGCCCCGGCGGACATCAAACCGCCTCACCTGCCCCTCGTACAGCGGACCCCGGACACGGAACGTGGCCTGGCGGAGATTCTCCTTCTCTCGGATAGCTCGGGCCACCAGCTCGGCCTTCTTCCGTTCCCTTTCAGCGATCTCCAGGCCCAGCGGTACCAGCTCCCTATCCCAATACGGCGCTGCAACGAGCTCCGGCGCACGGGTCGGGCCCCGCGGGACATCCTGGACGTTGCCCACTGTTAGGAATCTGGGCGGCGTGTCCCGCGGTGTCTTGGCCTTGGGCGCTGCCTTGCAGCAACAACCCGGCGCTACCTCAGCCGAGGTGTGGGGGATGGGCATAGGGGCTTTCCGCGGCTTGGCCTTCGGCTCGGAGCGGGTCATCGGCTCCGACTCGGGAAACTTCTCGGGGACTGTCTCTGGTACAACCTTCGGAGCCTTCCAGGGCAACACCTCCGGTTTGCTACGGGCTCCGGCTACAGGTCGGTCCGCTGGGGCGGACGGGCTGGGTTTCGCTACCGGTTGCGGTGGTAGCGGGCCTAGTGGCGGGGTCACGGCCTCCGAGACGGTTGGCGACGGAGGCAACGGGGGGAGAGGGCTTGGACCGGGTCCCTCAGCCGCAGCGACCGGTCCCTCGGGGACATAGGGGCGTGGGACACTCACCCTCCCTTCCTCCGCTTCCTCCTCACGTCTCCGCACGGTGGCTATAACATCCGCCATGTCGGTCTCCCACTCCTCCAAGAGGAGCTGCATTTTGACCTGCAGCCTTAAATGGAGCTGTGCGGTCCGGATTTCCACCCATGCTGCGGTTCCCGGCGCGGGGGCCACGGTGTTTCGGGACGGCATCCACATGGTAATTTCTTCTTCCAGGAACGGAGTGACTGCAGGGTCCTGGCGTCCCTGCTTTTATAGCCGCGGCTACATGCAGCTAGCCGCCATCGCGTCCCCCTTAGCTTCTTTCCGGCCACTCCCCTATCGGGGCGGAGTTCTGGCCTTCGCGCCTCTGCTGCTCGAGAAGACGCTCGAGCGGGAACTTTTCGCGCCAAAGATGGCGGCTTCTGAAATTTTTCTGCCGGATATCTCCGGCGGTCACAAGGCGCACCTCTACAAAACGGCAGAGCAGTAAGATCCTGTTCGTGACGCCAAGTTGTCGCGGGCGGGGAGGAGGGTGTCAGCACACTACGCTCACCCCCTTCTGCTCGGGTCCGGCGGCCGCTGCTCAGTGGTGGCTCGAGCTGTAGGCCGGATCCCGGGGGTTTCTCGAGCGGCACTCCTCGCCCGTGAGTGAAAAGGGGTTGGTGTTGTGGGGAAATAAAGTCTATTGTCCGTGACGCCACCCACGGTTGTGGTGATTGAGTGTACACCACCGCTGCTCTATATGGGGATCCCGGGGATGGTGAGGCGGAGCAGCCAGTTGTTGTGTGGTCCCTCCGTGGGTAGGGGTTGGTGATCCCGGGGCCCGGTGAGGTGCAGGGGCGCAGGGGCAGCGCTGTGCCTTGCGGCACTGAGGTACTCACTCAGCCAGTAAACACGACACAGTTCTCGGTAAACAAACGTCTGGTTGGACGGGTCCCTCGGACGGTTCACGGTGCTGCGGTTCCCTGCAGTTAGCGGTGACGGTCTCTTCCCTGCACCTTTGAAATGTCTGCTTGGTAGCGATGGATTCCCACCGGTTACCCGCTCCCCGACTACAATCTGGGCCGGAGGAGCTCCACACTTTGCCCGCAGGCGCCGGCCCTGGGAAACTGGTGCCTTGGCGGTGGCGGTGTTTCCCCGTTGTGGTTGGACCTTTGCCGTCAATCAGGACTTGCTTGTTGGGAGATCTACGTCCCCTTCACTAATGGATTTGGCAATTTACGGCGACTCCAAGCCTTGCCGGGATCCGAAAGGCCCCTGCCCTGGTGCTGACTGCCCTTTGTATACTGCTCCAGACCCCCGGGCACACAGCCTCCGTGGTCCTTTCAGCAACCTCCAGACAGCCCCACTGCAGACCTTCACCGCCGTCTGCTGACCTTGCTGACTCCGTCTGGGCACACAGCCACAGACCAACTTCAGGCTTTCTGTCACTTCAACTGCTGTTTCACTTCACTCTAGCTCCCTCCTGAGCTACACTCTGTTCACCTCCTACTCCTTGAATCCTCTCCCCTTATCTGCCTGGTACTTCCTGCCTCCAGAGCTGTGAACTCCTTGGTGGGCGGACACCAACCGCCTGGCTCCACCTCCTGGTGTGAACACCAGCCCCTGGAGGAAGGCAACAAGGATTTGTAGGTTAGCTGGTGTACCTGCAGGGAATGTGGGGTGTGTGTGGTGTTGTGACCTGTGACCCCTGGCTTGCCCAGGGCGTCACACCAGCACTCCTGAGTAGAGTTGAGCGCGGTTCGCGGTTTGCGGTTCTCCAGTTCGCGGTTCGAGTGATTTTGGGGGCTGTTCTAGATCGAACTAGAACTCGAGCTTTTTGCTAAAGTTCGATAGTTCTAGTTACGTTCGAGAACTGTTCTAGCAGCAAAAAGCAGGGCTTTTTACAGCTACAGTGTGCAGGAGCCATCGCTGGCAGCCTGCCACAAGCTGGTAACCAAGATAAACATCGGGTACCCAAGCAAAGCGCTTTGGTTAGTAACCCGATATTTATCCTAGTTACGTGTGCAGGAAGCCCACACTTCCCCGCTCAGCTCACTCCGCCCCCTCCTGCACGCGGCATGTACACACACACACACACACTCACCTGTCCCTAGCCAAGCAGTCCACGACACTGACGTCCTCAGCGCCACATGACCCCACTAGGCTCCACCCACTTCGCACTGCGCCACCAGCACACATGGCTCCGCCCACCTGGCACTCTGCACACATGGTACCGCTAGGCTTCGCCCACCTGACACTCTGCACACATGGTCCCGCTAGGCTCCGCCCACCTGGCACTCTGCACACATTACCCCGCTAGGCTCCGCCCACCTGGCACTCTGCACACATGGTCCCGCTAGGCTCCGCCCATATGAAACTCTGCACACATTGTCCCGCTAGGCTCCGCCCACCTGTCACTCTGCACACATTGCCCCGCTAGGCTCCGCCCACCTGTCACTCTGCACATATTACCCCGCTAGGCTCCGCCCACCTGGCACTCTACACACATGGCACTGCTAGGCTCCGCCCACCTGGCACTCTGCACACATCGTCCCGCTAGGCTCCACCCACCTGACACTCTGCACACATTACCCCGCTAGGCTTCGCCCACCTGGCACTCTGCACACATTGCCCCGCTAGGCTCCGCCCACCTGTCACTCTGCACACATTACCCCGCTAGGCTCCGCCCACCTGTCACTCTGCACACATGGTCCCGCTAGGCTCCGCCCACCTGGCACTCTGCACACATTGCCCTGCTAGGCTCCGCCCACCTGGCACTCTGCACACATTGCCCCGCTAGGCTCCGCCCACCTGTCACTGCGCACACATTACCCCGCTAGGCTCCGCTCACCTCTCACTCTGCACACATGGTCCCGCTAGGCTCCGTCCACCTGGCACTCTGCACACATTGCCCCGCTAGGCTCCACCCACCTGGCACTCTGCACACATTGCCCCGCTAGGCTCCGCCCACCTGGCACTCTGCACACATTACCCCGCAAGGCTCCGCCCACCTGGCACTCTGCACACATGGTCCCGCTAGGCTCCACCCACCTGGCACTCTGCACACATGGTCCCGCTCGGCTTACCTGCGGTGATGAAGTCCCGACCTCAGTGCTGTCACTGTCCTCCATGGCCGCCGCTTGTCACATCACCTTCTCTCGCTTCCGACCCGAGACTGACTAGCGGTGACGTCACGGGCCGCTCGCGATACTTGGCTGTGAAGATGATTGAAGTCAGTGTGCAGGAGATCAGCGCAGGTAATGTACCTCGCTGACAGCAGCACTTGTCATGCCCTGCAGTGACCTGGGCTGACCCATTGATGTTAGCTCAGGTCACTGCACTGCTCTCCCAGCCAATGGGAAACATCCTGCTCTTCATTGACTGGGACAGTGTGGATCGTCATGGGAACCCCTTGGATTATACCAGACCTGGATTTGTTTTTCTTTCTAATATATTGGTTAAAGAGGGAATGTATTGGGGAGTGTTTTTTCAAATAAAAATGTGTTTGTCGTCTATTTTTTTTTATTACTGACTGGGTTGGTGATGTCGGGTATCTGATAGACGCCTGACCTCACCAACCCCAGGGCTTGGTGCCAGGTGATATTACACATCTGGTATTAACCCCAAATATTACCCCGTTTGCCACCGCACCAGGGCACGGGATGAGCTGGGGCGAAGCACCAGGATTGGCGCATCTAATGGATGCGCCACTTCTGGGGAGGCTGCGGCCTGCTATTTTTAGGCTGGGGAAAGTCAAATAACCATGGACCTCCCTAGTCTGAGAATATCAGACCCCAGCTGTCTGCTTTAACTTGGCTGGTAATCCAATTTTGGGGGGACCCCTATGTGTGTTTTTTTTTTAAAATTATTTATGTAATTTAAAATAACAGCGTGGGGTGCCTCAGTTTTGGATTACCAGCCAAGGTGAAGCTGCCAGCTGTGGTCTGCAGGCTGCAGCCGTCTGCTTTACCCTAGCTGGCTACAAGGAACCCTACGTCATTTTTTTTTTCATTTTTTTGGCTAAATACAAAGCTAAGCACCCCTTAGTGCCACATGAAAGGCACCAAAGGGTGCAAAATTACAAAATGCAGGAGAGTGGGACATTATGTGTCTTTCTGCCATTATAATGACAGAAAAGACTGATATGAAGTGTACAAGCACAAGAAAATCACCAGAGCGCTCTACGCTGTGAAAAGCAGTAGAAAATGGCACTGGAGTGAACATGTGACCGCCTCATGTAGGATGAAGTTATGGATCCTGGGTAAATTTATGTATTTTACCTCCTTCAGTTTTTTTGCAGTACGCAAAAAAAACAGAAGGCACACGGATGACAAGCAGATGACATACGGACCGTCTACGGAACGGAAACAGATGCCACACGGATGCACCCGTGAAAAAAACGGACTGTTTTTTGCAGACCGCAAAAATGGATCGGTCGTGTTAATGTAGCCTTATTCTGATCTGCCGTTTATAAACAGCAGGCAGAAATAAGTGAATAGCGCCCCCCAGCATCAGAAAATCTCCGGGGTTTCAGGGCTAGCTGAGACCCTGGAGATCATGATTCAGGACGGTTTTTCCGGTCCCCGCTCACGTGATCACAGGTATACACCGTACACCGATGATCACGTTACAGTAAATGACAGCGTCAGTAAAAAATTATTTATCTCCCATCTGGCATGAACAAACATGATAAATCTCCTACCCGATCCCCTCCGGTGTCGCCAAAGTGCCCCCCCTGATGCCCTCCCAGAAATCCAAGATGGCCGCGCGCACAGCAGCGCGCCGGCCGCATTCACCCTACTCCTCTGATTTCTGTCGTATGTGCCATGACACATGCGACAGAAAACTCCTCCCCAGGCCCTGCCAGGTCACCCCCTATAACCCCACCGGTGTTCCCCGGTGTCCCACGGTACCTGTGCAGCGTTGATCCCCCGCGGCCCTCTCCTTCACAATAGACGCTGCCGCATGCACAGAGCGGCTGTCAGCTCAGCTTCCTGTGTTCAGACACAGTGAGTGGTGGTTATGCATCTGTAAGCTAAATGGGCGGCACGGTGGCTCAGTGGTTAGCACTGCAGTCTTGCAGCGCTGAAGTCCTGGGTTCAATTCCCACCAAGGGCACCATCTGCAAGGAGTTTGTATGTTCTCCCCGTGTTTGCATGGGTTTCCTCCAAGTACTCTGGTTTCCTTCCACACTCCAAAGACATACAGATAGGGAATTTAGATTGTGAGCCCCAATGGGGACAGTGTTCCCAATGTATGCAAAGCGCTATGGAATTAATAGCGCTAAATAAATGAATACATTTTTATTATTACTGTAATGCCCTGCTCATGAGGTAAGGAACATAGTTGATCAGGAGAGCTATATACTACATTTCCAAATGGAGGCATTTGATTTTATAGTTGCCCTGCTGAACGACTACCAAACATGAGTCCGTTATACGCCACAAGAAAACACATCTAAATAGCGAGCTCTGTTGTTTAGTATTCATTCAGCTGGATAACTGGACTTAAAGGGGTATTCCATCTCCAAGATCCTATCCCCAATATATAGTAGGTGGAATAGCAATAATATCAGCAAATACCAAGATTTGGAAATGTAGAATAGTTCTCCTGATTAGGCATGCCCTTACCTCATGAGCAGGGCATTGCAGCTTTGGTAGCAACCGTTACGACATGGACTCTGCTGCTGTGGACCCGGGGAGAGTGGGTGCAGATTCATTGCACCCACACTCCTCACATGGAGGGTCTGCACTCATAGAAAATGGGGGATACGTTCCCGTTTTTTCCTTACAATAAATTTGTGAAAGAGGGAATGTTTTGGGGAGTTTTCTTTCAAATAAATTTTTTTTGTTAGTACTGACAGTTTGTGATGTCAGGTATCTGATAGACACCATGACATCACAAACTGCTGGGCTTGATGTCAGGTGACTTTACAACTAGTATCAACCCCATTTATTACCCCGTTTGCGACTGCACCAGGGCACGGGATGAGCTGGGGTGAAGCGCCAGGATTGGCGCATCTAGTGGATGCGCCACGTCTGGGGTGCCTGTGGCCTGCTATTTTTAGGCTGTGAAGGCCCAATACCTATGGACCTTCCCACCCTGAGAATACCAGACCACAGCTGTCCGCTTTACCTTGGCTGGTGATCCAATTTGGGGGGGACCCTACTTTTTTTTTGTAATTATTATTATTTATAAAATAATTATAAAAAAAGAGCCTGGGGTGACCTCCACATTGGATCCCCAACCACGGTAAAGCTGCCAGCTGTGGTTTTCAGGCTACAGCCGTCTGCTTTACCCTAGCTGGCTATCAAAAATGGGGGGACCCAACATCATTTTTTTTTAACTATTTTTTAAATTAAAAAAATTAATGGGCTTCCCTGTATTTTGATTGCCAGCCAAGGTAACACCAGGCAGATGGGTGGTGGCAACCCATAGCTGTCTGCTTTATCTGCACTGAGAGTCAAAAACACCGCGGAGCGCTACGTCATTTTTTTTAAAGATTTATTTTTACAGCACTGTCATGTCAGGCAATCAAAATACAGGGAAGCCCTTTTTGTTTTTAGTTATTTAAATAAATTATTAAAAAAAATATATATGGGCTCCCGCTCCATTTTTTGTATTGCTAGCTAAGGGTAATCCAAGCAGCTACTGGCTGCTAACCCCCACTGCTTGGTGTTACCTTCACTGGCAATGGAGAATCCAGGGAAGCATTTTTTATTTTTTTTGCCAAAAATCTACAAAAAAAATGATGTGGGCTTCGCCATATTTTTGTATGCTAGCCAGGTACAGCAGGCAGGTACGGGCTGCCCGTAACCCCCAGCTGTACCCGGCTGGGAGCTAAAAATATAGGGAAGCCCTTTTTTTAATTAATTCATGAATTTTATGAAATAATTAAAAAAAAAAAAAACAAAAAACAACGACGTGGGCTTCGCCCCATTTTTGTGTCCAGCCGGGTACAACTAGGCAGCTGGGGATTGGAATCCACAGCACAGGTTAGCCCGAGGTTTCTGGGCCCCTCTGCTGCGAATTGCAGTCCGCAGCCGCCCCAGAAAATGGTGCTCTCATAGAAGCGCCATCATCTGGCGCTGTATCCAACTCTTCCAACAGCCTTGGAGCCGGGTGGCTTGTTGGGTAATCATGAGTTAATACTGGCTTTGTTTTACTAGCCAGTATTAAGCCAGAGATTCTTAATGTCAGGCACGTTTGACCCGGCCATTAAGAATCTCCAATAAAGGGTTAAAAAAAACACCACACAGAAAAAAATACTTTAATAGAAATAAATACACAGACACATTAGAGACTCCATCTTTATTACCCCTTGTCAGCCCTCCACGATCCTGCTCTTCTGTCTTCTTTCCCCTTCAACACATGCAGCTCTGTCTGCTCCATCAGACAGCACAGCTGCATGGGGGAAGACGCTGTGCTCCGTGCAGAAATCACTCTGTGAGAGTGACCACAGGCTCCCGGCTGTAAGCGGTGGCACGGGTTTTCATAGCAACGTTGCTCCGATCACGTGATTCCGGAGCCACTGCGTGCTGGTAGCGGGACGTCCCCGTCACCGCTACCAAGCGCGTTGCTATGGCAATGGTGATCTCCGTGATTGACCGGCTGTGTCAGCCGGTCAGGAGCCGGCTTCTGCGGATGCTGGTAACTACGGTAAACATCGGGTAACCAAGAAGCCCTTTCCTTGGTTACCCGATGTTTACCGTAGTTACCAGCGTCCGCCGCTCTCACGCTGCCAGTGCCAGCCCCCTGCACACATAGCCAGACTACACATCGGGTTAAATTAACCCGATGTGTACTCTGGCTATGAGTGCAGGGAGCCAGCGCTAAGCGGTGTGTGCTGGTAACCAAGGTAAATATCAGGTTGGTTACCAAGCACAGCATCGCTTCCACGCGTGCTGCTGGCTGGGGGCTGTGGTCACTGGTTGCTGGTGAGATCTGCCTGTGTGACAGCTCACCAGCAACCCGTGTAGCGACGCTCCAGCGATCCCTGCCAGGTCAGGTTGCTGGTGGGATCGCTGGAGCGTCGCTTAGTGTGACGGTACCTTAAGGGAACGGGGAAGCGGGGAGTCGAGCTAGAGCATGTCGCCGGTACACGGCGATACACAAACGTGCACCGTGTAACAGAGAGATGCAATGACAGGTCCTACATGACGCGTCGTAGTCATGTGACCAGTCTGTAGCCAATGAGATAACAGGCACGTGACTGGTCACATGGCTATTTTTCACGTCACAATAGGTCCTGCATCACTGCTGGCAGTGCTGGTTACCGGGAGGATTCAGCGATCATCAAATGGAATAGCGGCAGGAGACAGAGTGCAGGAGGGATCGCGGGGACCGGTAAGTGTTATGGCAATGTTTATTAACTGTATGTGTACATTTATAATGTGTTTTTATGTGTTTGTTATTGCGTCCTATTGCTTCCTATGCTGTTCGAGTTCGCCGAACCGAACTCGAACGAGACCTCCGTTCGGCGAACCGAACTCGAGCCGAACCACCGCCGGTTCGCTCATCTCTACTCCTGAGGATTACACCACTTATGTGGTACATACTGGCCATTAATAATGTAGTCAGTTGCCTCCTCAAAATACCTAATTTTGCTATTTTCACTCCAGCTTTTGCCAGCTCTGACAAAATTGGGCAGCACGGGGACACAACTAGTCTAATTCATGACAATCTGTGGTGTTCAATATGCCAGAAATGTCACCCCTTTACCTGACTGGACTGAGATTTCTTATTGTGTATGTCACTCCTCAGATGATCCAGAATAATGAAGACGGCCTGCACCATTTCATGAATCTGAAGTGTCTGACTCCACCACACCAGCTCATCAAGAACCGAGAACCGAGCCCTGGGTGTTCATATATATGGTGGAGTCAGGAGGAGGCGATACTATCAGCCAAAATATTCATTCAGCTGGCAGCTATTGGAGATATATCGGCACCTAAAGGGATTATTTGACATTTATGTCATGTGGGTGGGACCTGCATGTATCAGGCTTATTCTGTAGATGTTAAAAAATTAAGGCTGGAGTCACACTTGCGAGTGAATTGGCATCACCCTACATGGCCGAACACTCTCTCGACAGGAGTGTCTCAGCTGCAAAGAAATACATGCAGCCGACCCGCTCCTATCCGGAGAGATTGCGGCCATGTAAGATTATGCCGATGCGAGACTCGCCGAGTCACTCGCAAGTGTGAAGCCGGCCTTAAAAAGGGAAAAAAATCTGAATTTTTACCAATTTGATTTGCTCTAATGGCAACAGGCCTCCAGCCAATTTGCTTGACTTTTTTTTAGAGATGGAAGGGGTTAAAAAAAATTAAAAATAATATGCTCTGAATTTTAAAGTGCTGCAGAATACGTCGGTGTAATAGAAATAAAAATGATTAACTTATTATAGCATGCTCTCCTTGCCCCTCACCTTTCCACCTACCACAGTGTCCCCCTCTGTCCCTTGCTGGCTCCTTTCAGCTCCAGGTTGCCCATCTCTATAGAAAAAAAAAACCTGTTCCTCCACGGCCATTGATATGTAACACGTTCCCTCTTCTGTCTATCCTGCTTATATCAAAGCATAGAAAATGCTCCAACCCAATAACTATGTGAGTGTGTATCAGAAAGCCCGGAGCGATTCATACAACTGTACAACAGTGCGCACAATACAGTCTGCAGTCAGATCCTCCGGGCCGGGCTTCCTTTTATGTTCGGAAGTGTTTGCACAGTAAAAGATTCATACAGGAATTAGCACTTTGCCGCCATTAAGCATGTGCAATACTCTATATCATTAATTCAGCAGATGCCACTTCTATGTTTAGCTGTGAGTTCTCAGGTCTTCTACTGTGAAAATGGTATTTTTCTTATATGTTGCTATGGAAACTACAAATTATTTACTGCATAGTTTGCAAGACTGAGTTTGCAAAGTCAACTTAAAATGCTTTTTTTTTTTTCAAAAACATCTGATATTGTTCGGAATTACATTATCGTTCGAAAACGGAATAATAATTTGGATGGCTTAAGGTAGTATTTACATTTTATCCATAGGCATAGGCAAGTAAAGCCCAGCTACAGGTTGGCATCACCATGGTGGAGCCTAGAGTACAAAAGGACTTTTTTCTATATAAAAGCAAAAACTGATTTATATTTATAGGGTCATCTTTTGAGATGCAAATCTTACATGTGAACCCACAATGGTGTCTTGTCTCCTCTTCGTCCGCCCCAAAAAATGGTTTTAAGCCTTAATGAGTTGCAATAGATTACATAACAGGGTGTGCCTTGTCACAGAGGCAGCACTTCTTGTATTTGGGTCATGTATGTATGATGCTCTAACACTAGGTGTCAATGGATACACTAGTGGAGGAGAAATATGATGTTTGAACACTAGATGTCGCTAGATACACAAGCCAAAGGTCAGGAGTCGGGAATTTGCGTCAGTTACAAGGGAGTGAGTGGAGCCGAGCTCAGGATAGAAGCTTGGGGTCTAGAAGCCAGGAAGACACATCAAGTACAAAAGAAGAGAGCGGAGCCGAGGTCAGGATACAAGCCGGGGGTCGGGAAGCCAGGAAAACAGATAAGGTACAAAAGGAGAGAGGGAGCCAAGGTCAGGATACAAACCGGGGGTCTGGAAGCCAGGAAAACACATAAGGTACAAAAGGAGTGGATACAGGATATGAGTCAGGATACAAGCCGGGGGTCTAGGAGTCAGGGAGTCAAGTCAGGGTCAAAGAAACAGGCGGAGGAGGGTACTATGAATGAAGTAGCAGGACAAGATCAAGATGGTCACTTACGGGAGCGAGCAACAACTGCTGCAACACAGGAACTATCACTGGCAGCGCTTCAGGTGAAGTAGCTTCAAAATAAAGCAAAGCAATCCCTCCAACGAACAGGTCCCTCCCACATGGCCCGAGACCGGAAACAACCAGTCCACCAGAGAATAATACAAGACCACGCATTGGCTCTGCAGCACAGCAGAGCACCACCAATCAAAATCATGACAGTATGGTATTGCAACTCCATTGAACTGTGGTTGAGCTACTATACTAGAAATAGCCCAGAAACACATTGTTTCAGGATATATTAGACCCTGTTTTTTAGTTTCGGAGAACAATATCTGAATACTTGAACAACAATAAATGCAAGCATATAACCAATAAACTTTGCTGGAATAAGTTTCTTGGTGGGCTACACTTCCCTGGAAATAGGGCCAGACTCCTCAAGATGTTTTTACCTGAATTCTGGGGTAAAACACCTTAAAATGTTGAATTTTTATGACAGACGTTGTGCAAAAATCTGACTATAGACATTCTTAAGGCCCATTTACACACAACGATATCGCTAACAATATGTCGTCGGGGTCATGGAATTCGTGACACACATCCGGCGTCATTAGCGACGTTGTTGCGTGTAACACCTCCGAGCGAGTGTCAACGATCAAAAATACTCACCTAATCGTTGATCGTTGACACGTCGTTCATTTTCAAAATCTTGTTGGTCATTGTGGAAATGGGTTGTTCGTCGTTCCTGAGGCAGCACACATTGCTAAGTGTGACACCCTGGGAACGACAAACAACAGTTTACCTGCGTCCTCCGGCAATGAGGTGGGCGGGTCGTTAATGCGGCTGGTCTCCGCCCCTCCACTTCTATTGGTCGGCCACTGTGTGACATCGCTGTGAAGGCGCACGAACCTCCCCCTTAACAAAGAGGTTGTTCGCTGCCCACAGCGACATCGCTAGGCAAGTATGTGTAACGGGTGTTAGCGATATTGTGCGCCACGGGCAGCGATTTGCCCATGACCCACAAATGACAGGGGCGGGTACGCTCGCTAGCGATATCGTAGCGTGTAAATGGCCCTTTACACCAGTCCTAAAGTGGGTGGGGCTGGGGC
The DNA here is from genome assembly GCF_048569485.1 of Anomaloglossus baeobatrachus. Classification (NCBI taxonomy): domain Eukaryota; kingdom Metazoa; phylum Chordata; class Amphibia; order Anura; family Aromobatidae; genus Anomaloglossus; species Anomaloglossus baeobatrachus. Next base: position 64,411,357 of record NC_134355.1, on the reverse strand, counting down.
ATTATGGGGAGTGTCAATGGCCGCCAGGTAAAATCATCATCATTTATGCTGTTAAAATGTACACTAGCTCTTGGCTGCAGTAAGATTTCTGGAGAAAAGTGCACCGCAGCGGTAAGATGTGCCTAACTCATTAAGATGAGCATGTCTCTTGAAGGGAATCTGTCACCAGTTTTTTGCCATCTCACTTGAGAGTAGCATAACAAAGGGGTAAAAACCCTGATTTCAGTACTGTGTCACTTACTGGGCTGTACTTTTGATCAAATCACTGGTTAGTCAGCAGTAGATTATCATTAGAGGACTACTTGGCATGCTGCAGGTAGTCCAGCATATTCATGAGCTCAGTAAGTGACATTGCTGGAATAAGGGTCTTTACATCTACATTATGTTGCTCTCAGATAGGGGAGCACAAACCTAGTGACAGATTCCTTTTAATGGATTAGATGCATCTTCCTTCAGTGCTGCTTTCTTAAAGGGGTGTTGCAAAGTCCAAAGTAATTTTTTCCCAAATTCTTATCTACTTAGTGCCATAATCTAAACTATTTTCCAATATACTTGATTAAAATTCCCTTTAACTATAAGACAAAGGTTTGCTCATTGAGTTCTTCCCCCTTGTGCAACTGTTCCCATTCTTTCGGTTTGATGAATAATCCATATCTACCCCAAACTTATCACCAAATTTTTCACGTGGAACTAGACTCGTGGTTTAATACTGGCTGCAAAGTGGAATAAAATGTTTTATCAGAGAAATTTGCTTTTTCTTCTGCATGATTGAGTTTTGTATTCCCAATTCTTGGGTAAAATCTGTATTGAGTGAATACAGACTTTACCACTACTAAGATGATACTTGGTGCCCTGAAAGTTCTATGGAGAGAAACGTGGAGAGAAGAGTTAGGGGCAGAAACAGACACTCTGCTGCAAGTTCTCCATGGAACATTATAAGCACCAATTGTCACCTCCTATCACAGTAATGGGAAAGTTTGTTTTCACTGAAGATACTGTACATTTACTTCTACAGTGAGAATTTTGAAAATTAATGATCAGTCCATGAGAAAGAATAAGTAAAGATGAGCAGACCTGTGGATGATCAAGTTGAGTGGGTTCCACTGGACTTTAGTTCGGGTTCAGGGCCAAGACTTGACCCCGGGCCCCATATAAGTCAATAAAGACCAGAATATCTGTGCTATTAAATGGCTGTAAAATGGTTGCAATAAGGACTAGAGGGCTATAGGAGGAAGCAAAATGGAGCAATTGCGTTGCAAGTATGTAAGTATGGAATAAATAAAAAAAAAAAAAGATGTGGGCTACAGCCTATTTTTGATAACCAGCGCAGGTAAAACAGACAACTACAGGCTGCAACCCTCAGCTATCAGCTTTTTTTTGGCTGTTTTTCAAAAATAGAGGGGATTTCACGCCATTTTTTAAAATTATCTAAATTAATCATTTTTTAAAATGGTGTGGGCTCCTCCCTGTTTTTGCTAACCACCGAAAGTAAAGCAGAAAGCTGAGGCTGGTATCATTAGGGTGGGAAGGACCCATGGTTACTTGACCCTTTCCAGCCTAAAAATAGCAGCCCGCAGACACCCCAGAAGTGGCGCATCCATTTGATGCTCCAATTCTGGCGCTTTACCCAGTTTATCCCAATTGCCTTGGTGCAGTTACAATTGGGGTAATACTTTTGGAGTTCAAGTCAGCAGTAAATTGACAGCTGGCATCAAGCCCAGGGGTTAGTAATGGAGAGGCATCTATCAGACACCCCCATTACTAACCTGGCAAGTATAAAGTTAAAAATCACACAAGGAAAAAAACACCCTCATTCACTAATTTATTACTTCAAAATAAATCCAAAGTAATCCAAAGAGTAATGTCCCGTAACGTCCATGGATTCCTATGAAGCATCGTTCTGAGAATGTTTTCAGTATGAGATTCCTCGGGTCACAGCCGGTCAGCAACAGGTATGGAGAAATTCTGCATGTTCCACTGATCGGGAGTGGGGTCCCTCTCTTTTTTTGATAACCAGCCAAGGTAAAGCTGACAGCTGATGGTGGAAGCCCCCAGCTGTCTGTTTTACCTTCGCTGGTTATCAAAAATAGGTGAGAGTCCACATATTTTTTATTATCACTTATTGTTCACAGCAGCAGACAGGTATCTTCCGCATACAATAAAGATTGTTGACTGGTTGGGCTTCAGCCTTTCAACAAACTTTATTAACATGTGTACCCGAACACCAAACTCGAACGTAAACTTTTTTTTAAAATGGGAAAATGATAAAATGTTGCATGGTTGCTAGTCTTCTATTTAAAGGAATTGTCTTACGTCCTTGAATAATATTGTAAAGTGCTTGTAAAAACAAGCAGCTATGCAATATTTCTCTATTTTACTCACTTATATAGCACCATTAATGCCACAGCACTTTACAGACATGAACATCACTGTCCCCATTGGGGCTCACGATATATATTCCATATCAGTATGTCTTTAGAGTGTGGGAAGAAAACAGAAAACCGAGAACAAACCCACGCAAACACAGGGAGAACATACAAACAAATGGCAGATGTTGTCCTTGGTGAGATTTGAACCCAGGACCCCAGCACTGCAAGACTATAGTGCTAACCACTGAACCATGCTGCTTTTCTTGATTCTCAAGAAAAGAGAGACTTTTTATTTAATAGTATATATGTACCACCCCGCTCTCAGCAGCCGACGCTGCTCGGATCCGGACCTTCTGTGGGTGGCTCGAGGGTCTCCGGACCTGGGGGTCTCGCGGTCACTTCAATTGAAAAGGGGGTTATGGTGTATGGGATTTTGGAAAGTTTGTACGTGACGCCACCCACGGTATGTGGTAAATGGGGTACCACCGCTGCCGTTGAGGGGACTCCCGGGGGCGTTGGGCTGTTAGCTGGATGTTATTAACCCTCCGTGGGTAGGGATGGATGCCCCGGGGCCCAATGGGAGTTGTGGTGGTGGCAGGGATTGCAGGGAGCAGGAAACTCGCAGTTCGGTTGTCCTGGTGTTGGATGAGGCTGCTTTCATGTGTAGGGTCAGGAAACACAGAGTCCAGTACTTAACCAGAAATTGCTGGTGTCCGTAGGCCTTTGGTACGGGGGTGTTCGGATCCCACACCCGGTACAAGAAGCAGGGCCCTCTCTCTCTCTCTCTCCTGCACTCCAGCTAAGAGTCACCTTCTCTGTTTCGGACGGGGGAAGTCTTCTCTTTGCACATGTCCGGAGACCCTTGTACACTACCGGCGGGCCACTACCCTGTCCCGGTCCACTACAGGTTCCCTTTGAGCCTACTCTCCACTTCAGCTCCAAGACTTCTGTTTTCTCTTGGCTTCACTTCCCCTGCAGCACAGGGGGCCACAACCCTGTCTGCACTCGTTTCCCTCCTTCCACTGACTGACTCAACTCCTCCCCTCCTGCTCCTTTTGTTACACTGGGGGGGGAGGTGCGGTTGCTTCACTGTAACAGTGTGGGATCAGGTGGTACCAAGGAAGTTTAACTCTTTCTGTGAGTACCTGGTTTTGCCAGGGCGTCACATATATCTGTTTGCCAAGGTTGCCAGCCACCCTGCAGTGTCAAGTGGTCAGTTATCCAGAAATGAAGCATGTGCCCCTTGTAGGCTCTCTGCTTGTCAGACTGCCTGCGATTCTCTGAAGCCATGATCATTAAATCTGACCAGCTTCTGTCCCCCTGAAAAACTGCCTCTGATAGCAGCAGAGGTGTCCCCCTTTTCAGGGAGTGGTGGTACAACCATGCCGCTACTCCAAACTGTAGAACGGTTACCAGTCAGTCAGTCAGAAAGACAGAGAGAGAGTCGGTCGAGTACGGGGTCTCCTGGTGACTAGGCATGTATGGGATACAGGTTCCCAGAGCAGGCTCAAGTTTAACTACCTGCTAAACCTGCCGGTGAGGGTACTACAAGTACCTCACCAACCACACAGAGTCCGAGCCTCAGCAGCAACGCAGGGACCCATAAGGAGACATAGCCAGAAGCCATCTCACCTGGTCCACACTGCCGGCAAATGGTCCAAAAAGGGGAGAAAAGGCAGTAGTGACTTCCCTGGATAGACCCCACGGTACTTCAGGTCAGGGGTTATCCGAAAAAAGAAGTGCTCAGAAGGCGAGTTAATGGTTACCCTCAAACTGGCCCAAAGGATACCTGATTTACCTGGTTTATTGAAGCATCGCCCGGGTTACCTCACAATAACAACAAAAGTGAGTCACAACGAGTTGAAAGACTTTCCGGACTGAGACTGAGTTATTATGGGAACTGTTGTTCTACACACCCGAGCCCCTGGGGCCAGCCACACTCACGGGAGGCCACACCATCTGGCTGCAGACCCCATCAGCCCCAGACGCTCATTAAAACTGCAGTGGCAGTCACCCAAATCTCTAACCGTAAACCGTGAGTGGCGTCACGATAATAAAAACTTACTTACCTGTTGCCAAATAGCCCAAAAGAAGGTCTGGTGACGTCCCTGAAGCTGGAGCGGCATCCCTTGGGGCGACACAATACAAGCAAGTAACAGTTATAGAAAATAAAATAATTAGAGCAAAAAAGACAACCCTGCTCGTGAGAGCTTACAATCTACAATGAGGTGGGGGGGCAAGGTGCAAGTGCTTATTTACAATGACAATACAGCCATCTCAAAGAAATGGGGGATAGATAAAGGCTGCCTGACCCAGTCATCAGCCAATCTTTGTGATGCTTTTGGGTGTGGTGCAGTTTGATAGAGATGTGTTGTGAGAAATCGTGGAGGGACTCTGTGTGAATTTAATTTGGCTAGGGAGTGTGATGGACCACCCTATAAAGATGTGTTCTTAGGCAGCGTCTGAAGCTGAGTAAGTTGTGGTTCTAGTTTCTTTGGGTAGAGCATTCCAGAGGATTGGTGCAGCTCAGGAGAAGTTTTGGAGCCGGGAGTGGGAGGTTCGTATTATTGTGGATGTTAGTCGAAAAGTCGTTTGCAGAGCATAGGGAATGGGTAGGGTGACAAACAGAGATGAAGGTGGTGATGTAGGGGTTGCCGCACCATGGAGAGCTTTGTGGGTGAGAACAAGCAATTTGAATTGGATCCTATGATATATGGGCAGCCGGTGCAATGACTAGCAGAGAGCAGAAACATCTGAGTAACAATTACTTCTGCACCATTCACACGGGACTCTTCAGATCCCAGTTCCCAGGATCAGTCGGGGTTCCCAGTGGTTGTACACTCACCAATCATGACGTTCCCCCCTATACCATGGATAGTAAATAACTTTCAAACTTTAGAACACTCCTTTAATGGTCTTTCTTCTCCATTTTTAGACTCATCCAGGCAGATTGTATACAGATAAGTTACTGACGGCAGCATAATAAGGAAAGTTTATGTAAATTGTTACTAGATGTTTCTTGCAAGTTTTATCTTTTTGTACAAAGTTGTTTATAAAGAATTTAAAAGCTGAAGTTTGACAGAACGCCTCGTACTGAGATTATATTATATTTGAATCGTGATCCATTATTTACTATGTTAATTATGAAGTACATTGATGCCACCCTGTGGTCTCTGGTTGAAAGGAGGGATTCGATGTGGCACAGCGTACTACAACCCTATGATTTATACATAATTCAAATGAATTCATCATTCCCCAGTACCGACGGCTCATTTTATTACATTTTTAAGTAATGTTTTCCTGTGTTAGTAAATAATTATCAGACTTTAATGTTATTCCGGTATTCGGAGATTCAGAAAATTCTTTGATCGTAACAGTTCCCCAGAGAAAGCTCCACGTTTGAAGGAATTCTTGTTTTTCACCCTTGAGATGCAACTGGAGTACAGAAAAAAACATTCAAAACTATTTGGTTTTATTACAAAAATTACTTCTAAAAATGCCAAAAAGTGTTTTATAATGCAGCTCACTTTCTATTTCAAGAGAGAAGTACAATACACTTTCACAAAGCAGTGAGATGTATTACTCGCCATGGCAGTAAAGTGTCTCTGGAAAGGACAGGGAATTATTGTCACATATGTCCATTCTGCACCTAACACATAAAATTCTTATGAGTTTTAATCTTGCTTTTGTTAAATTTCTACAACAGTCCCCAAAAATAAAATGATCACAGGTTATCCTGGCTCTAACAGATGTAATGATCAGATTAAACCACTAGAGGGAGCACAGCAGCAAGTGCTACATTTCCCTGCACTGCGCCCACAGGGCAAATGAAGTAGTACATGGGGCTCAGTAAAATCAATGGGCCACTCATTTAAAGAGGACCAACCACCGGGATTTTCCTATATAAACTAAAGTCAATGCTATACGAGCACTATCATGCTGATTATATACATACCTTTTAGTTGCTCTCTCTTTCAAGCCACACATCCAAGCCCTGTTCACCTCCTGCCGCCTCCAACTCAAAAATATTTCCCAGATCCGTACATTCCTTTCCCAAGAAGCTACAAAGACCCTAGTGCATGCCCTTATTATCTCCCACCTGGATTATTGCAACCTCCTGCTCTGTGGCCTCCCTTCTAACAGTCTCGCACCCCTACAATCTATTCTAAATTATGCTGCCCGGCTAATCCACCTGTCCCCCCGCTACTCCCCGACCTCTCCTCTCTGCCAATCCCTTCACTGGCTTCCCTTTGCCCAACGACTCCAGTTCAAAACACTAACCATCACATACAAAGCCATCCACAACCTGTCTCTCCTCCCTACATCTGTGACCTAGTCTCCCGGTACTTACCTGCACGTAACCTTCGATCGTCACAAGATCTCCTTCTCTACTCCCCTGTCATCTCCTCCTCCCACCATCGCATCCAAGATTTCTCCCGTGCCTCTCCCATACTCTGGAATGCTCTGCCTCAACACATCAGACTCTCGCCTACCTTGACAAGCTTCAAAAGGAACCTGAAGACCCACCTCTTCCGACAAGCCTACAACCCCCTGTAACCCTCAGTCTGATACAGCGCCACACTATCAGCTCTACCCTAACCTACTGAATCCTCACCTATCCCTTGTAGACTGTGAGCCCTCACGGGCAGGGACCTCTATCCTCCTGTACCTGTCTGTGTCTTGTTTTGTTTATGATTATTGTATTTGTCCCTATTATGTGTACCCCTTTCACATGTAAAGCGCCATGGAATTGATGGCGCTATAATAATAAATAATAATAAATAATAATAAAGTTGTGAGATCGGATGTATAGTTTCTGAAATATAGGTAAGTAAAATTTGTGAGATGCATTGTTATTTGATTGATAGCAGAATAGCTAATAGGTCGGTCGGGTTATGCTATTTATTCCCTCCCTTGTCTGTGGCCTGTCCTTCCTTCCCTCTGTCCTTCCTCCATCCTCCCCTTGTAATAACAGAGAAAGGAGGAGGAAAGAGGCAGCAGACAGGGACGGGAAGAACTAGGAAAACTTAACCCACCTATTAGATATTCTGTAGCTGCTATCAATCAAGTACTCCAGCATTTCACAAACTTTACTTGCCTGTATTTCAGAAAGTATACATCCGATCTCACAACTAAAGGTATGTAGAGAATCAGCATGATAGTGCCAGTATAGCACTGGCTTTAGTTTATGTAGGAAAATCCTGGTGGTTGGTCCTTTTAAAATGAGTGAGCCATTGATTTTACTGAGTCCCATGTGGTTGGTCCTCTTTAACTCCTTACGGACAAGGCAACCACTCAATTAAAAAATTTATTGTCTCAGCACGACATCGATGCCAAACGAATATAGTTTTTTCATGCTTTTAGTACTTTTGCTGAATTTTCTGTCTCTATATTATAAGGCCCATAACATTTTTATTTTTCTGTTTTGATGAGAAAAAGAAGCCATTTTTTTGTGGGACAAGTTGTTTTTTGGCGTCATGTGTTGCATAATGAAAAATGAAGTTTAAATATTGTGTTGCCTTTTTATTCTTCACACTTCTATGTTCTAACTATTTTAAAAATATTGAAAATGTGTTTTTTAACTCTTTTTTTGCATACTTTTTTTGCATTACATTTTATTGTTCTTAATTTGACTTTTGTTTCCCCTCTGTGTGATACTAGCTGGGTTGTTTTTATTGCTTTTGTAATGCTTAACATACTCAGTATTCTAAACACATTATTACCAGACAGTGTAAAACTGACAGGCAATATATCAAACTTATATCTCTAGCAAGACCCAATAAGCTTTCACCCATTGCAGACCCAAGTGCCATGGAAACCCTTACCCCCCCCTCCCCCCCTCACACACACACACACACACACACACACACACACAAGTGATCACAGTATTTAATGGGTTAAAGTGCCTTGATTGTCGGTAACCGTTATTGGGCATTGCAGACGGTTGTCTTCTGTATATTAAATCATATCAAAGGCATCTGCTTTAATTAAGCGATCATTGCTCTTATGCCTATGTCATCCAATGGATATCACATTGCATTTTTACACTAGGCTTAGAACATTGATATTTTTTTCTTCATTTTAAATGATATGAAAATCAAGATAAGGGTTACTTCAGAAGTGAAAACACTATTTAAGGAGGATATTTAGGCAGCTGGCCATGCACAAACCTCATAACACTCTCCTTGGTGTGTTAAAGGGGCGGTCGGGGGCCCGTTGTTCGGCCGCCACACAGCCCAGTGTTCTTCCTCTGCATCCCAACCGCAATTTTAGTGCAATACAGTAATAAGCATACATTTTCTTCATGCGTCACAAGCACTGACAAGGTCACAGGTTCTTTCAACCAAACTTCTTTACTTGTCAACTTCAAAAACAGTCTTTTATCTCGCCAAATACGGCACATTCTTCTTCTACGGAGGGATTACCATTAGCAATGGATAATTCATACATTTTTCCTGCCGACCGCTTCCCTGGTACTTGGGCTCCCGTTGGATCTCTTTGCGAATATTTTCTGAATACCTCGCCACTATTTGACTATTCGCGAATATTCGATGCGCAATGTAAGGGGTACTTTGCATGTTGTGACATCGCTACTGCGATATCGTCGGGGACAAATCGAAAGTGACGCACATCCGGCGCCGGTAATGACGTCGCAACGTGTAAAGCCTAGATGCGGCGATAAACGATCGCAAAAGCGTCGTAAATCGGTGATCTGTGTAGCGTCGGACATTTTCATAATGTCGCACCAATAGGAGATGCGATGTTGTTCCTCGTTCCTGCGGCAGCACACATCGCTGTGTGTGAAGCTGCAGGAGCGAGGAACATCTCCTTACCTGCCTCCACCACCAATGCAAAAGGAAGGAGGTGGGCGGGATGTTTACGTCCCGCTCATCTCCACCCCTCCGCTTCTATTGGCTGCCTGCCGTGTGACATCACTGTGATGCCGCATGACCCGCCCCCTTAGGAAGGAGGCGGGTCGCCGCCCAGAGCAACGTCGCAGGGCAGGTAAGTGCGTGTGAAGCTGCCGTAGCGATAATGTTCGCTACGGCAGCTATCACAAGATATCGCATGTGCAACGGGGGCGGGTACTATCGCACTCAGCATCGCTAGCATCGGCTAGCGATGTTGCAACGTGTAAAGTACCCCTAAGTCTATGGGAAACCCGAATAACAAGTATTTGGTACTATTTGGGCTTCCCATAGACTTACATTGCACATCGAATAGTCGAATAGGGGCGAAGTATTCGGAAAATATTCGCAAAGCCGAATATTTGAGGTATTCGGTCATCCCTAGTCCCTAAGCTTCTCATCCTCCCCTTCAGCTTCTTTGTTCATGGCAGAATCAAGGCTTTCCGATCATTCAGGACCTACTCTTCTCCTAAGAGCCCACTGACCTTCTGTTGATTGAGTGGGTCCGTTAGGTACCCGCCAGGGAATGGAAACCACACAGGCCACACTATGTGTCCGGCTCCTGGATTCAACTCAAAAAGTCACGCAAAATTAAAATTATTGGGGTTTTCCTCCACCACGTCTCTCACAGATGCAGTCTGTTCCTCTCCCTCAGGGACTCTCCTCACCCTAACTGACTTCCTAAACATTTCTCTGACTAAGCCCTTCCCCTTTTCTAACTTCCAATAGCCCAGGAGTACCAGGGACGCAGCTTACACATTGTGGCCACTTAGTGACCGTTTAAACACTTTACACCATAACATGAACTTCAAAAATTACATTTCATATACAGTGGATTTGCGGGTCTTGGGGTCTGGCATGGCCGAGCCTTACACCCCCTTACAGGTGTGCCATGTGCATCATTCCAAAAATGGCAGAATAGTCCCTTTCTCCTTTTTTCCACTGTATTCATGTCCTTCCTTGCCTTTCCTCTTGGCTATGTTAGCCAGAAAAAAGTGTTGGATGTCCTACTTTAAAAAAAATAAATAAATCATAACACGATATCAAAACGTTTTTTCATACTATCTGTGTCCAGTCAGGGGTTCCAATTTATTTGCATTCTGTCATTGGTTTTGCTTGCCTATGCAATAATAAAAAGAATTTATATATTAGATGACCAATTACCCTCCAAAATTAAAGATATTCACATATTTACTCCGGGTCTCCAGGGTCTATTTTCCTTAGACAAGCAAAAGTAAGTAGAGTGCAGCAGCCCAAGACGATGACTGGCTGCAGGGATCATGTTGTCACGTTCCTACCAGAGTCTGCTCCTGTGACTTCTGCTTCGATCACCAGGCGGCGCCGTGTTGCCACTGTGGATAATGCTGGTGATAGAAGAGGAGTCGGTGCTAGTGGCTCTGATGAGTGTGGGCTCCGCTCATCCACTAGGCTGGGTTTCCCTGGGACCTGCAGTACCACTGGCTGACTGTAGGTGGTGTGTCTTTCAGCTGAACTTACCACCATTCAGCTACAACCATTGGGAAGACACTACACCCTTCTAATTCCCCCTCCTGTCTGCTGGTCTCTGCCAGAGATTGTTCTGTATTCCTGCTTGTGTCTGGTTCCTCTTCTGTCCTGTCTATTGATCCCTGTGTTGCCCTCTGCTTGCTCATTCACTACTCTCCTGCCTGCCGTTTTTGTACCTCGCTTCCCGATCCGGATTTGACCTCTGCTTCGTTTTCTGATTACGTCCTTGCCTGCCTGATTTTGTCCCTGTTTTGCATTTCCTGGTTTGACCCTGCCTGACTACTGTTCCCGACGGACTGCAGCCTTCTACAGGTAGTGATCTCCGGGGCCCTGTCTAATTCCAAATCTATGTATAGGGGTTAAAGGGTTTCAGGGTTCTCGGGGTCCTGTTTTGTGATCGGCTTTCCTCTAGCCTGTCCATTACAGCCAGTCTGAGTCTGTGGTTCCAGCCAGGTGTTACACATGTGGCATAAAAATTTTACGCTAGCCCTGGGTGACCCAGTATTAGGTTCTATACACAGAGGCCTGTGGTGATATCAGGATCCTGTAATCAGAAGTTTGTCCACCAGCATCTATCATGGTCACTTCTCTACATCTAAACAGATTTGTATAGAATGGCTCCTGGGCATGTACGATAACTATGGGGCTGTTATGCTGCCCCCCTCAACCACACCAGTGTGCAAAATCAGACCAGATATACAACTATGGCCGAAACTGTCACTCAGGCAGGAGTGCCTATGTGTCGCCAGTCGCCACGGCGGTCACCTCAGGTACACCGCTCCACCTCCAGGGACGCCGCAGGGACTTCCCTTAGGGATCTTCTCTGGCAACAGGTATGTCCTGTTATTTACATCTGAGTCGTGATGCCACCCTCGGGTTGCGGTCAGGGTTATAGATGACTGCCACTGCAGTTTAACGAGTGTCTGGGGCTGATGGAATCTGCAGTCGGGTGGTGTGGCCTCCCGAGAATGAGGCTGGCCCCAGGGGCTTGGGTGTATGCGTGTAGAACAACAGGTCGCAGAATAATTCAGTCTCAGTCCAAAGTGTCTTGCAACTGGTTTTTGCTCACTTTCAAATGCTTCAAGTGGAACTCGGGCAATGCTGAGATACACCAAGAGAGAACCAGGTATCCTTCAGGCTGGCATAAGGGTAACCGCTAACTCGCCTTCCTAGCACTTTTTGTTTCGGACAACCCCTGACTTAAAGTACCGTGGGATTTATCCAGGGAAATCACAACTGCCTTTTCTCCCCTTTCTGGCCCATTTGCTGGCAGCGTGGACCAAGGAAGATGGCTCCAGGCTCGATCATCCTTATGGGCCCCCTCGTTGCTGCTGATGCTCGGACTCTGTGTTGGTTGGTGTGGGACTTGTTGTCCACCCTGCCGGCAGGTTTAGCAGACCACTAAATGGATGTCTGGCTCTTGGGACCTGTTCCCCGTTCGTGACTGGTTACCAGGAGTCCCCGTACACAACTGCCTGTCTTCTCTCTTCAGATGTCTTTCAGGCTGACTGTGTGGCAACTATCTCCCCTGCTAACAGCTACTTCACGGGCAGGGTCTCACTAGCGTGTCCGTGTGCCTGCTCACTCCTTCTCCCTGCGCTCTCCACTTCAGACTGGCTTGCTCCTCTCCTACTCCTTTTCTGACTGCCCCTGCCACCTTAGCTTCCAGCCCCTTCCCAGCACCCCTAGCTGAGATGTGGAGGTACGCCCCCTCTTGGGTCTGCCCAAGGGTCCCCTCTAGTGTGTGGGAGACCTGGTCACTATGTGTCTGTGCGTACACACCCTATTCCAGCCTTTTGGATTACCTGTTTGGACTCACCCAGCATGGGTGCAGTACTCAGTGGCGCCTGACCAGGTCAGGGGCGCCACACCTACCCCTTCCAAAATTAGGAAGTTGGGCTGGAGGCGAAAGGTGTGTCCTGAAAAGAAAAGATTGAAAAAATTCAAGAGGGGACAACAGTAATAATGGGTGGTACAAAAAAAAGATCAACAGGTAAAACAATCTCCTAAAATTAACCGCTCATTGTGCTTTCATACTTATCTCCCTTCCACTGGTTGGACCTGGGGGAGTTTAAGGGGTATTCCCACCTCCAAGATCCTATCCCAATATAGAGTAGGTGTAATAATAATAATATTAGCAAATACCTCCAATTAGAAATGTAGTATAGTTCTCCTGATATTGCAATGTCTCTTACCTCATATACAGGGCATTGCAGTCACTATATGAGTAGAAGTAGTCATGGATACCTAAGCTGCAATGCCCTGCACTTGAGGTAAGAGACATGACTATATTAGGAGAACTATACTACATCTCGAATTGGAGGTATTTGCTAATATTATTATTATTATACCTCCTACATATTGGGATGAGATCTTGAAAGTGGGAATAACCCTTTAAATCTTTGCCTAAACATTATTTAGGTCTAGTGATGAGCGAGTACTAAAAAGCTCGGGTGCTCGAAGCTCGGGCCGAGCCTCCCAAGATACTCGTGTACTCGGCCCGAGCAACGAGCCCAATGTTATCCTATGGGAGACCCGAGTATTTTTGTGAAATGACCCCCCGGCAGCATGGAGAAACCCTAAAAATGTCACAAAAGTCTCAGAAGAGTGCTCAAATGACATGGCAACAGCATGGGGAAGACCCCTTGAAGCATTTATCACTCAAAAGTCACAGCTGTGAACAATTTTGTCCGCGTTTCACGCCATTTTTACGGACTCACCAGAAAACCTTCCAAAATGACCCCAAAATGATTTTTCATGGCAGAAATGTTAAGGGCACATACCCTATAGTGAGATAGAGCTGGTGTATGTTACTTTTTGAGATTAATACATGAAAGATTTTACGTGAAAACATTGTGTGGCACTCCGATGTCCCTGAGAAGAGACGTACATGAAGGCCTCTTGAGTCTAATGTGCCCATTTTGAGGAAGTGAGTCTTTGTAGTATTTTCCTTTGCCAGGGCAGCCAAAAATTGGGAGGCTCCACGTTGTCCCTGGATAGAGACGTGCATGAGGGCCTGTAAACCTGAAGTGCCCATTGTAAGGAAGTGGGTGTATTATATTATAGCCCTTAGGCAGGGCAGCCAAAAATTGGGAGGCTCCACATTGTCCCTGGATAGAGACGTGCATGATGGCCTGTATACCTGAAGTGCCCATTGTAAGGAAGTGGGTCTATTGTAGTATAGCCCTTAGGCAGGGCAGCCAAAAATTGGGAGGCTCCACGTTGTCCCTGGATAGAGACGTGCATGAGGGCCTGTAAACCTGAAGTGCCCATTGTAAGGAAGTGGGTCTATTGTAGTATAGCCCTTAGGCAGGGCAGCCAAAAATTGGGAGGCTCCACGTTGTCCCTGGATAGAGACGTGCATGAGGGCCTGTAAACCTGAAGTGCCCATTGTAAGGAAGTGGGTGTATTATAGTATAGCCCTTAGGCAGGGCAGCCAAAAATTGGGAGGCTCCACGTTGTCCCTGGATAGAGACGTGCATGAGGGCCTGTAAACCTGAAGTGCCCATTGGAAGGAAGTGGGTCTATTGTAGTATAGCCCTTAGGCAGGGCAGCCAAAAATTGGGAGGCTCCACATTGTCCCTGGATAGAGACCTGTTAGGTTCTTAGTGCCTCCGTGCTTGCATTTAAAAACCGCACGTGTGTGCCTGTTGGTGGCAGCTTTCCGCTGCATTTGTGTGAGTTTTGCAAAAACTTGGATATAACGCACAAGTCTAGTGAATACACATCAGCACAGCATTGCAAAATGCGCAAGGGCGTTGTCAACGAACAAGGAAGTGGACGTGATGGTGGTGCAGGCAGAGACCGAGGTTGTGTGCAAGCTCTAATTTCGCCACAACAAAGGGCCACATCTAGTCGCTCGCACGTCCTGTCCCAAATTCTTGGGGACCGCAGCAGTACACCGCTCTTGAACCAAGACCAGTGTCAACAGGTTGTTAGTTGGATAGCGGATAATGCTTCCAGTCAGATTGGCACCACCACAAACACTCTGTCTTCCACACGGTCAAGTGTCAGTAGCCGTGATACTGCACCGCACATTTCAGAACCTGATCCTCCTTCCTACCACCAGGCCGAGTACACGTCCACGGACATTACTGATCCCAAACTTGGACACTCGGAAGAGCTGTTCGTTCACGTTTCCATTCACAAATTCTGGCCTCTCGCCAGCTCCTGTTGAAGTGCGCCATGACGAGATTGTATGTACAGATGCCCAAATATTTGAGCAGCCACGTTCTCACGAAGTTGGCAACGTGTCTCAACAAGGGGTGGACGATGATGAGACACAATTGTCAGGAAGTCAGGAGGAGGAGCAGGGTGCGGAAGAGGAAGACGACGTGGTGGATGATCCAGTAACTGACCCAACCTGGCAGGAGGATATGCAGAGCGAGGACAGCAGTGCACAGGGGGAGGGAGGCGTAGCATCACAACAGGCAGTAAGAAGCAGAGTGGTGGCCCCAGGCAGACGTCAGGCAACTGTTCCCCGGAACAACACGACACAAGGTGCCTGTACAAATGTTAGGTCTTCCCGAGTCTGGCTGTAATACTATTGTATGTATTGAGGATTTCGATTGCGTTAGGGCAATGACAACCAGAGACGAGTTCTTGGTGCAAGACATTTATAATATGCAACCAGCAAATATGTACATAAACGGAACAAAAACACAGTAGAACATAAATACAGGAAATACCTTCCAGGGACTGAGCGAAAGGGAATTCCCGGGACCGCGCACCGGACTCCCCCAGGGAGACCACCAAGAGCGAACCCCTATACAGGGACTGTCTGGCAATCACCCCAGAAGCCCTAAATGCGCAGCAGCCGGGACACAAAAGGGCAATAGGTAAGTCGAAAAATGTCCGTACGTGATGTGAGTCCAGAGTGGTATTAAACGGAAGGAACCGGGCAGAAGTGCCGACCAAAGACGGCAAACGGAGTCCAGGCACAGCTAGATGATACCAGATGAAGTCCAGAGTCGGTGTCGGTTGTTTTCCAAGAGGATCCGAATAACAATCAGGAACCAAAAGCAGCAGGGCAGGAGCACACAGGAAGCAGTATACTCAGGCACTGGACTAAGCTTTAGGGGCGGCTTTTAAACAGATGGACAGGAAGTAGGGCAACAGAACAGAAAACTCCATGTTAACAAAGGGCAAGCTCTTTCAAAAGAAAACTGGAAAACCCGGAACTCTGACACTGGCAGTTTTTTAAGTTGGCTCCAGATGATTCTAAAAAGGCCATTTGCAACACCTGCCATGCCAGCATCAGCAGGGGTACCAAAACTAGCAGCCTGACCACCACCAGCATGATCAGGCACATGTCAGCCAAGCACCCGACTTTGTGGGAAGTACAACAGAGTCGAGGAGCAGTGCTTGCTGATGTCACTGCTACGTCTTCGCTGGTTGTGCATGCGAGCCAATCCCCTGTCCATGCTGCCTGCGAACAAGCCTCCTCCACTCCTGCACCTGCAGTTGCCTACGCAGAAAGAACACCATCATCAAGCACGTCCTTGTCCCAGCGCAACGTTCAGTTATCCATTCAGCAAACCTTTGAACGCAGGCGCAAATACACTGCCAACACCCCACATGCCACAGTTCTAAATGCTAACATTTCGCGACTGCTTGCGCTGGAAATGTTGCCTTTTAGGCTGGTTGAGACAGAAGCATTCCGCGACCTGATGGTGGCAGCTGTCTCACGTTACTCGGTCCACAGCCGCCACTATTTCTCCCGGTGTGCCGTCCCCGCATTGCATAACTAACCACGTGTCACAAAACATCACATGTGCCCTGAACAACGCTGTTTCAGCCAAAGTCCACCTAACCACAGACACGTGGACAAGTGCATGTGGGCAAGGCCGCTACATCTCGTTGACGTCACACTGGGTTAATATTGTGCAAGCTGGGACCCAGTCTGAGCGAGGGACGGAACACGTCCTTCACACACCAAGTTTTGCAGGCCCTACCTCAGTCAGGATTTCACACACACTCTACAGCTCCGGAATGTCATGCTCCTCAGCCTCCTCCTCCTCCTGCGCATCCTGATCCACTTTACCCTCCACACCAGTCCCAAGCTGGAAGTGTCGCGGGCGGAGGAGGGGACGGTGCGCTCTCCCACTGCTCGGGTCCGGCTGACGCAGCTCTACGGCTGCTGCTGCTCGTTGGCTCGAGCGATGGCCGGATCCCGGGGACTCGAGCGGCGCTACTCGCCCGTGAGTGAAAAGGGGTGGTTTGGGTTTTGGGGATATTGTCCGTGACGCCACCCACGGTTGTGGTGATTGTGTGGACACCACCGCTGCTCTGGACGGGGATCCCGGGAGCCTGTGACAGGGAGCAGCTTTGTTGTTATTTCTCCCCTCCGTGGGTAGGGGGGTTGGTTGTCCCGGGGCCTGGTGATGGGGTAGAGATGGATGACAGGCGGGTTGCGGGGCCTGATGAAGTGCAGGGTCGCAGGGGCAGCGCTGTGCCGCACGGCACGGAGGTACTCACTCAGCCCAATGATGATGACACAGTTCACGGTAAAACAAGTGGCTGGATGGACGGGTCACTCGGACGGCTGCGGTTGTTCCTCCCTGCAGGTTAGTGATGACTGTCTCTCCCTGCACCTAAGTTAAGTGTTGGTAGTGATGGTTTCCCAACGGTAACCCGCTCCCTGACCTGGATATGGGCCGGAGGAGCCCCTTTTGCCCACAGGCGATGGCACTGGGAGACGGTTGCCCTTGGCGGTGGCTGTGTCTCCCCTTCACGGTTGTACGGTTGCCTTCTATCTGGACTTGGCTGTTTGGAAACCCTGAGGTCCCCTTCACTAACGGATTTGGCAAATTCACGGCGACACCAAGCCTTGCCGGGATCCGAAAGTCCTCTGCCAATGGTGCTGGCTTCTCTTTGTATACCGGTCCGGTACGGCCGGGTCACCACCCGTCCACGGTCCTTACGGCAGACTCCAATCGGCCTCCACTGCAGACGGTCACCACATCCTGCCAACCTTGCTGTCCTGTCCAGGCCACACACCCGGACCAACTTCAGGCTCTTTGCTGTCACTTTTCTCCTCTCTACTACTTTCCTCCTTCCACTTCCTTAGCTTAACTCTCACTGCCTGTGTTTTCCCTCCTCCTCGGTGGGTGGAGACCAACCGCCTGGCTCCACACCCTGGTGTGGACAACAGCCCCTGGGGAAGGCAACAAGGATTTTGTGTTTTGACTATGATATGCCTGCAGGGAGTGTGGGGTGTTTAAGTGTTGTGCTCTGTGGCCCCTGGCTTGTCCAGGGCGACACAGAAGCACTGCAGCACTGCCTCGGCGAAGCGGCAACAGGCAGTGCTGAAGCTAATCTGCATAGGTGACAAACCCCACAATGCAGAAGAGGTGTGGACAGCTCTGAAACAGCAGGCAGATCACTGGCTCACAACTCTGAACCTAAAGCCAGGAAAGGTCGTGTGTGACAATGGCCGGAACCTGGTGGCGGCTTTGAGGCGAGGCCAGCTGACACATGTTCCATGCGTGGCCCATGTGCTCAACCTCGTGGTTCAGCGGTTTCTAAAGTCATACTCAGAGCTGTCTGATCTGCTGGTAAAAGTTCGCCGCCTGTCTGCACATTTTCGAAAGTCACCTACTGCTTCAGCCGGCCTTGCCGGCTTAAGACGCCGTTTGCATCTTCCGGCACACAGACTGGTGTGTGATGTCCCCACGCGTTGGAATTCAACTCTGCACAAGTTGGTCAGGATATGTGAGCAGAAGAGGGCAGTTGTTGAGTACCTGCATCACCTAAGCCGTCGGGAAATGGGTCAAACTCCACACATAACACCTGAGGAGTGGAGATGGATGTCCGACCTATGCACCATCCGCCAAAACTTTGAGGACTCCACCAAGATAGTGAGCGGCGATGACGACATTATTAGCGTCACCATACCGCTTCTCTGCCTTCTAAAATGGTCTCTGCTCAAAAAACAACCATGATGCATTGCAGGCGGAGCGCGATGAGTTTGAGCAAGAAACAGTAGTGGGTGTGGGTGATGATAACACACAGCCCAGCCTCGTCTCATCACAACGTGCAGTGGAGGACTATGACGAGGAGGAGGATGAAGACATGGAGCAACTCTCTGGCCAAATTGAGGATATGACATGCAGTCATATCCTCGGTTCAGCGTGGCTGGCCAGAGGACAGGGTAGATGATGAGGAGGAGGAGGAGGAGGACAGCATGTTCAGTCATCGTGTTGGTCAGGATACTGAAGTGATGGCTGTTAAGAGTCTGGCACACATGGCTGACTTTATGGTAAGCTGCCTGTCTCGTGACCCTCGCGTTAAGAACATCTTGGCCGACAATCATTACTGGTTGGTAACACTGTTAGACCCACGCTAAAAGGAGAACTTTATGTCTCTTATTCCCGAGGCGGAGAGGTCAGGCAAAATGCAGCAGTTCCAGAAGGCCATAGTCACGGAAGTAGGCAAAGCATTCCCCTCACAAAACGCTAGCGGCATAGGTCATGAATCAGTGGACAACCGAGGCGTACAGCCGAGAGAGGCACAAGTCCAATCTGCCAGAGGTAGGGGAACAGTCTTTAAGATGTGGGACAGTTTTCTCAGCCCCTCACGTACCACAGCCCCTGAGGTGCGGGGTAGTGCCACAAGAAATCCTAAGTTTGCCCAGATGCTGAAGGAGTATCTTGCAGATCGAACAACTGTACTCCGACATTCCTCTGTGCCTTACAATTATTGGGTATCCAAGCTGGACACGTGGCATGAATTGGCTCTCTACGCCTTGGAAGGCCTGGCCTGCCCTGCTGCTAGCGTTTTGTCAGAGCGTGTTTTTAGTGCCGCAGGTGGAATCATTACAGATAAACGCACCCGCCTGTCAACTGAAAATGCTGACAGGCTGACTCTGATCAAGATGAACAAGGGTTGGATTGGGCCAGACTTCACCACACCACCAGCAAATGAGAGCGGAATTTAAAGTTTGCCATGTACCTCCACTCACCCATGGGTACACACTTCTGGACTTTGGATAATCGCTGGACTGCTCCTCCTTCTCCTCATGCGCCACCATGATGATGACCGTTACAAATTGCAATACTTAGGCCTTTGTTTCAGGTATACCCCCAGTGGTAAATTTTTTCGCCCATTCTTTGCAGAATGGACATTACAACGACAGGAGACCCGCTCCTTTGCAATGGGAACAATGTTTTGAGGCCCTCATGCACGTCTCTACCCAGGGACAACGTGGAGCCTCCCAATTTATGGCTGCCCTGCCTAAGGGCTATACTACAATAGACCCACTTCCTTCCAATGGGCACTTCAGGTTTACAGGCCCTCATGCACGTCTCTATCCAGGGACAACGTGGAGCCTCCCAATTTTTGGCTGCCCTGCCTAAGGGCTATACTACAATAGACCCACTTACTTACAATGGGCACTTCATGTTTACAGGCCATCATGCACGTCTCTATCCAGGGACAATATGGAGCCTGACGCTGCCACCAACTGCCACACATGTGCTGTTTTTAAATGCAAGCACGGACGCAATAAGAACCTAACTGGTTTTTAGGAGCGACAATTACTGAGAAGTCTGACACTATCAGACACTGCTGACTGACGTGTATTATACACTAGACTTGTGCGTTATATAATAGTTTGTGCAAAACGCGCACCTGTACCCTGCCACCGACTGCCACACACGTGCTGTTTTTAAATGCAAGCACGGACGCAATAAGAACCTAACTGGTTTTTAGGAGCGACAATTACTGAGAAGTCTGACACTATCAGACACTGCTGACTGACGTGTATTATACACTAGACTTGTGCGTTATATAATAGTTTGTGCAAAACGCGCACCTGTACGCTGCCACCGACTGCCACACACGTGCTGTTTTTAAATGCAAGCACGGACGCAATAAGAACCTAACTGGTTTTTAGGAGCGACAATTACTGAGAAGTCTGACACTATCAGACACTGCTGACTGACGTGTATTATACACTAGACTTGTGCGTTATATAATAGTTTGTGCAAAACGCGCACCTGTACCCTGCCACCGACTGCCACACACGTGCTGTTTTTAAATGCAAGCACGGACGCAATAAGAACCTAACTGGTTTTTAGGAGCGACAATTACTGAGAAGTCTGACACTATCAGACACTGCTGACTGACGTGTATTATACACTAGACTTGTGCGTTATATAATAGTTTGTGCAAAACGCGCACCTGTACCCTGCCACCGACTGCCACACACGTGCTGTTTTTAAATGCAAGCACGGACGCAATAAGAACCTAACTGGTTTTTAGGAGCGACAATTACTGAGAAGTCTGACACTATCAGACACTGCTGACTGACGTGTATTATACACTAGACTTGTGCGTTATATAATAGTTTGTGCAAAACGCGCACCTGTACGCTGCCACCGACTGCCACACACGTGCTGTTTTTAAATGCAAGCACGGACGCAATAAGAACCTAACTGGTTTTTAGGAGCGACAATTACTGAGAAGTCTGACACTATCAGACACTGCTGACTGACGTGTATTATACACTAGACTTGTGCGTTATATAATAGTTTGTGCAAAACGCGCACCTGTACCCTGCCACCGACTGCCACACACGTGCTGTTTTTAAATGCAAGCACGGACGCAATAAGAACCTAACTGGTTTTTAGGAGCGACAATTACTGAGAAGTCTGACACTATCAGACACTGCTGACTGACGTGTATTATACACTAGACTTGTGCGTTATATAATAGTTTGTGCAAAACGCGCACCTGTACCCTGCCACCGACTGCCACACACGTGCTGTTTTTAAATGCAACCACGGACGCAATAAGAACCTAACTGGTTTTTAGGAGCGACAATTACTGAGAAGTCTGACACTATCTGGACTGTTTTACACTGTGTACACCAGCCCCAGATATGATGAAGGCTGGTATACGGTCACCACTACCCTGCCTGCCTGCCTGCCTGCCTGTATACTGCTACAATAGTCCTGACAAGGACTCTTCTGGTCACTAGCCTGTATTCCGACCTGGCTATACCCTGCCTGTATATAGCAACAATAGTCCTGAGAAGGACTCTGCTACTGTACTCCGACCTGGCTATACCCTGCCTGCCTGTATACAACTAGAATAGTCCTGAGAAGTACTTCTGGTCACACTGTTTGCAGCCCTGCTCCGGAACTAACTATAAAGGGCCGCAAACCTTTCCCTGAAGCAGCGACACTCTCCCTGCACTGACTGTCTGGATAGCTGTGAGCAGAGCACAGCGCGCCCGCCGGTATAAAGGCTCGGTCACGCTGTGCGGGCCGGCCAATCACTGCAATTCCACAACTAACAGGGCTGTGGCATTGCAGTGGTCTGCCAGCCAATCCCTGCATGAGGGCTGGCTCTCAAAAGAGCGCCAACATGCAGAAATGAAGACCACGAGTACAGCACGAGTATCGCGAGATTACTCGGTCCCCGCCGAGCAGCCCGAGTACAGCGATACTCGTGCGAGTACCGAGTAGTGACAAGCATGCTCGCTCATCACTATTTAGGTCCCAATATCTGCATAGCAAGGTGCTGGAAGGGCCAGTCAAAGTTATACCATAATTGTGCATATTTAGTCTATACAGGGCACCTGGCGTCTTAAAACTATGACATTATGAAAAGAAATCATTAAAAGTAACGTGAACCTCTGTCAAATATATTACAGTTAATGAAACTTAAATTTCTAATTGCTTTTGACATTCTTAGCGTTGGTTGTCATTTTATCTGTATAATAGCCTAGCAAAAACAATTAAATGAAAAGAGGCAAAGCCATAAACCAATTATACAAATGACAATAAGATAACTAAAGCAATAATTATTTTAAAGGAAGACGATAGACTTAATAGTACAGAATGGCTTCGTTTCACTGCTGATTAATAAACAACATTTACTAGATGTGGAAAATTTAAGTCAATATGTCATTTACTGGACATCAGAAGAATTAGCTCCTGGCCGCACTTCACTGATACCGGAGCTATAAAAATGAATCTGTGTCTGGCAGGACGCGCTGTTGATAAAAGAACATATAATTGTTAAAATGTACCTTTCATTTCAAATTGTTTCTTTATGAAATATATCCCCTACACTTGTTGATTGGCGGTGGGACCCTCAGTCGTGAGCAGCTGTTCGGGCAGAAGAGCCTAAATCCTTCATGTGCACGTGCACTACAGTGTATGACAGCAACAAGAAAGTCTATAAACTGTTCTGTGTGCGCTCATAAAGCAGCTATATGCTTCTGTATGATGAGAAAAACATTTTTGGAGCAATCGGTGGGTGCCACAGGACCCAGACCCCGAATTCAATATTCTTATCTCTAAATATTTTTCATTATACATGTTTGAAATCAGTGACCAATTGATCACAGACATGTATAATGGAAAATATTTAGAGAGGAGCAAATCAAATGCGCTTTCAAAACAAAATCTTTAGCTCTTCAAATTGTTCGAATAAAGCCTATAGACCAACATTTTGCTTCATTTTTTTTAGGTCCATAAATAGGTTGAAGGGAACTTGTCAGGTGCAATATGCACCCAGAACCACGGGCAGTTCTGGGTGTAGATTGCTAATCCCTGTCTAACCATCCCTGTATACACTAGCATAGATAAAGAGATCTTTAGAAAAAGTATTTCTAAAGATCCTTAATAATATGCTAATGAGGACAGCGACTAGTCGCAAGGGTGTTATTTCCCCCAACTAGTTCTCCCTCTTAGCATGCTTGCGTGACGCCCCTGAGGCTTCAGTCGCCACAGAGTACTGCACCTCATTTAAGGTGTAGTGCTCAACCCGGATCCTGAGGAGGTCGGTACCAGTTTTGCCACTTACACAACTCAAACACACAACCAGGTTGCCCTTCCCAATGGGGACCGGGCTAGGGTAAGATCCTAAGTTAGTTTCCAAACATGGGGGGCAGCCACCCACTAGTGACAGGGACCCAGGGGAGGAGCAGCCACCAGGGGGAGTTGGGAGTCAACACGACAGTTAGGAGTTCTCCAGCAGGAGAGGAAAGGAGCAAATGTCTCACTGGTGGCTCTGGTGGGACAGGGAAGTTCAAAGGCATGCCGATGGGAGACCTTCATTGCACCCTCAGAGCTGGCACCAAACAGGGTGCAGGACCCTAGGGAAGATCATTCATCAAGTTAGTTTTCCAGAATCTGCCGGGCCAGAGAGATTTCATGTCTTCCTAGCCAACACAAAGCCTGAAAGCACAGTACCAAATAGGATCCCTTGTCTTGAACTGAGTCAGGCCCCATTGCGGAGCCACGGCACCTGCAAATAGGGACAAGAGTACTACTCGTGACGGACTGGCGTCCCCAAGTAGCTTTAAGCCACGGAGATCCAACCTACATGGTGTCGCGGGCGGGGAGGATGCCGCCGCTGCGCTCACTAACGCTTGGGTCCGGCGCTGCTGCTGCTGCTCGGTGGCTCAAGCGGTGGGCCAGATCCGGGGACTCAAGCGGCGCTTTTCGCCCGTGAGTGAAAGGGGTGGTTGGTTTGGGGGATTTAGTCCGTGACGCCACCCACGGGTTGTGGTGAAGATGGGCACCACCGCTGCTCGTGATGGGGATCCTGGGAGTGATGCTAGGGAGCAGCTGGGATGTTGTTTTCCCCCTCCATGGGTAGGGGTCGGTGGTCCCGGGGCCCGGTTGTGTGACGGGGAGGCAGGGTTGGTGAGGTGCAGGGTTGCAGGGACAGCGCGGCGTGGTGCCAGATGGCACGGGTGTACTCACTCAGCAAGAGATGCACAAAGTCCTCGGTAAACCAAACTGCTGGATGGACGGGTCCCGCAGCCGGCTGCAGTGCCTCTCCCCGGACAGGTGATGGCGGCTGTCTTTCCCTGCACCTTGATGTACTTGTTTGACTACTATGGATCCCCAACGGTAGTCCGCTCCCCAGTGTATGGTTGCCGGAGGAGCTCGTTTGCCCGCAGGCGCTGGCCCTTGGGTCTCTAGCCTTAGGCGGTAGCTGTATTCCCTCACGGTGTGGGCGGTTGCCTTCTATCGGATCTTTGGCTATTAGGAAACCCCTGGGGTTCCGGTCACACTCGGATTTGACTATTATTGGCGGCTCCAAGCCTGGTTGGGGTCCAATGGCCCTGCCTGTGTGTGCTGGCTTCACTTCGCTCCCCGGACGGTACCGGTGGGCCAACGCCCGACCCCGGTCCTACGATTCCGCGTTGCTTCACCACTCCTACAGACGGCCACCACCATCTGCCAACCTTGCTGTCAGTTCCTGGGCCGCAAACCCAGACACCCAAGTTCTCACTCCTCTCACTTCAAACTCCTAAACTGTTCTCCTCCACTCCTAAACTGAGCTGTCACTTTTCCCGCCTCCAGGCCTGTGAACTCCTCGGTGGGCGGGGCCAACCACTTGGCTCCGCCCCACCTGGTGTGGACATCAGACCCTGGAGGGAGGCAACAAGGGTTTTTTGTTTGGCTAATGTTACTGTCTAGTGGGGATGGGGGTGTTTGTGTGTTATCTGTGATGACCTGGCTAGTCCAGGGTGCCACAATGGCGCTAGGAGGAAGGAGCCCACCGACCACCACACCGGACTGACCTCCAAAGAGATTCGAGTTCGATGTGTGTCTGCATGTTACGTGTGGAATCGCTTCCACTCACAACATTTAACTCCTTACATCTCGCTGCCAAAGTTTGGCAGCGAGATGTATATGCGCACGGCCATGATTTTCACTTACCGCCGCCCCCACCAGAAGTCACGTGTGTGATTATGTGACTTTCTGTGGTTGCCATGGTAGCACGGGGTCATGTGATGATGCCTGTAGCTATCATGAGTCACTTTCGGTTTCACTCGGCCCGGAGCCGAGTGAATCAGGAAGTGATCATGTACCGCTCCGTACTCGGCAGCCAAGCCGCTCGGATCCAGACCTTCAGTGGGTGGCTCGAGGGTCTCCGGACCCGTGGGTCCTGCGGTCACTCCAATCAAAAGGGGGTTTGTAGTTTGGGGACGTAGGTATACGGCCGGAGCCGTGTTAAGTTCGTGACGCCACCCACGAAATGTGGTGAAGGTGGACACCACCGCTGCAGTTACGGGGCACCCGGGAGAGATGTTTGGCAGCAAGTGGGCAGGGATGGTGGGCAGGGATGGTGGCCCCGGGACCCGTTGGGGGAGTGTTTGGCGGCGCAGGGAGATGGGCGGCCGGAGGGCACTGATGTACTCACTATTAGTAAACACACTAGTCTCTGGTAAACCAAGGTGATGGTGGTTGGTGCCCGCAGCCAGCTGCAGCCTGGTCTCCCACCTGGCTGGTGGTCTCTGTCGTTCTCCTGCACCTGTTTGTGATGGTGGACTACCTGTGCTTGCAACTTCAGGAGTCCGCTCCCGGCTTGTGGTTGCCTGAGGAGCCCTTTGCCCGCAGACGCTGGCCCGTGGGATCTCTGAGCCGTGGCGGTGGCTGCTTATCCCCCTCATTGGGCTGTTGCCTTCAGTCGGGACTTTGAGTGGGACAGGACCTCTAGTCCTGGCCGCAATCAGTTAATTAGCTAGCCCCCAGTAGCTTCTGGACCTAGCTTCAGGGTCTGAGTACCCCCCTTTGTGCTCCGGTTTCTGAGTCGGTTCCCCGGGTAGGTACCGGTGGGACATTACCCTGTCCCAGTCCACCTCACTTCCACCGAGCCGTCTTCCCAGCTCCTGCCTCCGTCTGCCTCCTAGCTTGAGGTACCAGGGCTCCTACCCTGGCACCTGCTCAAATTGGTTTCTCGCCTCCGCTGGAGCTGCACGCAGTTCCAGCCCACAAACCTCTCCAACTTGAACTCTGAAACTGCACTGCCTGTTTACTTTCCCGTACCAGGCTCTCTGAACTCCTCGGTGGGCGTCTTCCAACCGCCTGGTTCCACCCCCTAGTGTGTCCATCAAGCTCTGAGGGGGGTGACTAGGGTTTATGTGTTTGGCTTTATGTTACCTATGAGGGACAGGTGTAATGCAGGGCCCTATTTGTGTTGTGTGAGTACCTGGCTGGCCAGGGCGCCACAATCATATCTGCTGTTTACAGCTGTGTAGCTGTGATCAGCAGATAGGGCAGAGCCATCGGATTCTTGATCGCTATAGCCCCCTAGGGGGACTAGTCAAATAAAAAAAAAGTTTAAAAAAAGTTTAAAAAAAAAACAACCTAAAAGTTTAACTCACCCCCCTTTCACCCCATTGAAAATGAAAGGGTTAAAAAAATAAAATATACACATATTTGGTATTGCCGCGTTCAGAAATGCCAGATCTATCAAAATATAAAATCAATTAATCTGATTGGTGAACGGCATAGCGGCAAAACAATTCCAAACGCCAAATTTAGGTTTTTTGGTCGCCGCACGTTTTACGCAAAATGCAATAACAGGCGATCAAAATGTAGCATCTGTGCAAAAATGGTACCATTAAAAATGTCAGCTTGAGATGCAAAAAATAAGCCATCACTGAGCCATAGATCCTGAAAAATGAGAACGCTACGGGTTTCGGAAAATGGCACAAAACGTGCGCCACTTTTATTGGACAAACTTGTGAATTTTTTTTAACCCCTTCGATACAAGTAAACCTATACATGTTTGGTGTCTACAAAGTTGCACCGACCTCAGGCATCACCCACACATCAGTTTTACCATATAGTGAACAATGTGAATAAAACATCCCAAAAACTATTGTGCAATCACACTTTTTTCGCAGTTTTTCCACACTTGGAATTTTTTTGTTGTTTTCCAGTACACTATATGGTAAAACTTATGGTTTCATTTAAAAGTACAACTCATCCCGCAAAAAACAAGCCCTCATATGGCAAGATTGACAGAAAAATAAAAAACTTTCGGCTCTCGGAAGAAGGGGAGCAAAAAACAAAAACGCAAAAACGGAAAGGGGTTTAAGGGGTTAAAGAACTGTGAGTAAAGACACCTGGAACCCGCAGAGACTGTGTTTGTCTGTTATTTCCGATGCCCGCCATCCCTACTCCTCTCCTCATCCTCCCTGGGGCCCGCTCCACCTGTGGGGAGCGACTCCATCTTGGCTGCTATTCCATCTGCCACGGAGGACAGCGACAGCAGCGGCGGCTAATTCCCTGGCTGTGTACCACAGGTGGTGTCACAAAGAACTTTCATCCTATCCCCCTTCCATTGGTGCACACTTCGGGGCACAAAACCGGGCAGGCTAGCCTTTGTGTGTTCACCCTTACATCGCACTAAAAACCCAGAGTAAAATTACAAGTGGGGTTGAAATGATGAAAAAAAAATGCAATTCTGCCATTGTTATGTCTGGAAATTGACTCAATAGCATCTACACAGCATAAATTTATATGTGGGGGAAAGGGCGTCATTAAGGGGTTATGGCCGTCTTCTAAGACATTTTCAAAGTGAATTTAAAAACAAGTAAATGTGCAATTTACATATCATAAAAATGTGTCCCAGTTCTCACAATTTTTTTATTTAATTGGTTACTTTTTGCTGCCAAAGGGAGCCACAACAACTGCTAGATAGCAGAACATGCGTATTGGGTAGCACTTACAATCTCTTTGAGGCCTAAGACACACATCCGTGCCACCGGTACGTGTTTTGCAGTTTTTTCACGTACCGGAAAGCACGGAGACACGTGAACCTATGTTTTCATTATTGTTTGGACACACGTAAGTATTTTGGAACGGAACGTGTGTCCGTTCCGTACTTACGTGCGTCCGTGATTTTCTCACGCTGACATGTCCACGTATTCTCCGGCCCGCACCCATACCATACGGGTGTAGTGTGGATGCGGTTCCGTGTGACACGCGCCAGAGAACACGTGTCATTAATTTAAAAATAAAAAAAAACATACTCACCTCCACCAGCCCCGCAGATTCTTCCGCTGCATAATGTTCCTGCCGGCCGCCGCTCGTTATGAGCATGTAAAGGAGGTGGGCGTGCTGTCACGGGCACTAATCTCCGCCCCTCCGCTTGGCCGGAAGCAGCGTCAGCGGGGAGTGGGCGGGGCTGGAGCCGAAGATCAGAACCCTGGACAGCAGCGCGGACCACGTGAGTATGCAAATTACCGGTTCTCCGTGTGCTATCGCGGATAGCACACGGAGAACACACGTGAACCGCACATACCCGAGACATGTACTTACCACACGCAACACGCAGGGAAAATATGTGTCTCATGGCACGTGCGTGTTTTTAACAGATGTGTATTGGAGGCCTGATAGGGAGCTTGTAAGCACTGAACTGAGGTCATCCAGGATCTTTATAGTCTAATGTTACCTCCTGGTCCTATCCAGCTTCAATTCCACTACCAAAGCTGCCTCATACAGGAGAACACAGTTCATTACAATAGTGTGACAATGTTGCTGGCCTGAAGTGTCAAACTATAAGATACCATATTGATTAGTCTTGCTCACTGTCAATACGGGTGCTCAGAGGAAAAATCCAAACAATACTAGAATAACTCTGGCACACCAACAACCAAGAAAAATGTACTGTGCTTTGAAGATAGATTTTATTCTTAGAAAATCTTCAATTCAATTAAACGTTTTCGGCTGATAATGCCTTTCTCAAACAGGTCTAAATAAAGCAAATAATGGATACAATCAATTAATGAACATATAAGCCACATAGAGAACATCATAATTATGATACAAATGGCTATACATCAGAAACATGTTAATGTACAATAAATACTAGCCGCATTATGGAAAAAATAAGAAACACAATCTAATATAGTGGAATGAACAAAAGTGCCACTATACCTAGGGTACTAAGTCATGGAGCATGAGCACAGACTCAATAAGATACTCCACCCTAAGCAGTAATGAAGGAGGCTAGGGAGTGGTGCACCCATGAAATAAGTTCAAGGTACCAATCCATTGGTTATGTAATTTGGACATAAAAATATTTTACAGATTGTGGGCATATCCTGGAAGTGTTCTGCTTATGGTGGATACAGCCACGAACTGCCAAATTACTGACTTCCATTGAGATTTGGATCAAGTCACAAACCAACTTTTTAAGGTTCAAACGTACCTGGCGAACCGGACCGCCAAAGGTTCACTCATCTCTACTCATCTCTAATGTACCAAATAGCAAGCCAATCTTGATATCTAGGTATGAATGGAATTTGAATTAACTGTCACATCTAAAAAGGAGTTGTCCACTACTAGGACAACCCCGACTGATTTCACATGTTTCCCGCAGGGAAACTAAAGACTATACTCCCCTCCACAGCCCGGAAGTGTTCTGCTTATGGCTGTCTGCATGTGGGTGGAGCTACAATCTGCCCAATTACTGACTTCCATTGAGGTTCGGATCAAGTCGGGGTCACAAGCCAAACTTTTTTAAGGTTTGACTGTAACAACCGAACTTCCAAAGGTTCACTCATCTCTATTTATGAGACCAGGTCTTACATAAGATTTTCTATTATCCTAACATATTATCTTAAAATTACAGTTATAAAAAAGTCATTCATAATGGTTTACTGATAAACTCAGCTCCAATACATATGTCGGCCAGTTGACCCACCCCTGATGAAGTTGTCCTTGCTGACAACGATACGCGTGGGGACGATTAACTCCTGCCTTCCCTATTATATGGCTTCTTCCATCTGGTAAATCCAGCCTCGGCTGGTACTCTATTGCCGTGGGCGACGATTATCACTTTCTTTTAATACTGTCTAGGATTTAACATCTACTGGGTCATTTGTTTATTTATAGGTATTCAACTTGGCATATATATCTCTGTATTGAATGTTTTATTGATTGTATATATACATAATTGTATGCCTAGCATATTGCCTTTATTGTGCCATATCATATAATATGATTTTCATTGTATAACAAGTTAATTTGATTTGTGTATGCAATATATGCCTTTGGAAACCTGCTCCTATATAGATTTTATATACCTATTGTTGCCTTTTGGGAAGGAGGAGTTCATTTGCCTCCTATAGGGACAAATTATGTTTATTGTGACTATTGGCCTTTTTAAAAGGATTTTAAGGGGTACTTTGCACACTACGACATCGCAAGCCGATGCTTGTGTGATGCCCTGGGCAAGCCAGGGGTCACAGGTCATTACACCACCACACCCTACATCCCCAGTTAGGCACATCAGCTAACCCAAAAATCCTTGTTGCCTTCCTCCAGGAGCTGGTGTTCACACCAGGGGGTGGGCCAGGCGGTTGGCTCCGCCCACCGAGGAGTACACAGCTCTGGAGGCGGGAAAACCAGACAGTCAGCTCAGGGAAGAGCTTGAGAGCAGTTTAGCTCAGGGAGAGCTTGAGTCGACAGTGTCGCCATAATTTGCCAAATCCGTCAGTGAAGGGGACGACTGTCTCCAAACAACCAAGTCCCGATTGAAGGCAACAGTCCAACCATTAAAGGAGAGACACCGCCACCGCCAGGGCACCAGTTTCTCAGGGCCAGCGCCTGCGGGCAAAGAGTAGGGCTCCTCCGGCCCATAACCAAGCCGGGGAGCGGGTTACCGGTGGGAACCCATCGCAACCACAACCATCATAGGTGCAGGACAAAGGCACCATCACCATCACCTTCTGGGGAAAGCAAGTGCAGCCGTCCGTGGGAACCGTCTTTCCAGCCGTGTGGTTTACCGAGAACTGTGTCACCGTTTCAGGCTGAGTGAGTACCACAGTGCCGCAAGGCACAGCGCTGCCCCCGCGTCCCTGCTCCCACCAGGCCCTGCATCTCCCACCTCATCACCGGGCCCCGGGATCACCAACCCCTACCCACGGAGGGGCCACACAACAACTTGCTGCTCCCCACCATCACTCCCGGGATCCCCATACAGAGCAGCGGTGGTGTCAACAAATCACCACAACCGTGGGTGGCGTCACGGACAATAGACTATATCCCAAAACCCAATCCCCTTTCACTCACGAGCGAGGAGCGTCGCTCGAGAACCCCCGGGATCCGGCCCACAGCTCGAGCCACCACTGAGCAGCAGCCGCCGGACCCGAGCAGAGGGGTGAGCGCAGTGCTGACACCCTCCTCCCCGCCCGCGACAACTTGGCGTCACGAACAGGATCTTACCGCTCTGCCGTTGGGCAGAGGTGCGCCTTGTGACCGCCGGAGGTATCCGGCTGAAAAATTTCAGAAGCCGCCATCTTTGGCGCGAAAAGTCCCCGCTCGAGCGTCTTCTCGAGTAGCAGAAGTGCGAAGGCCAAAACCCCGCCCCGATAGAGGAGTGGCTGAAGAGAAGCTAAGGGGGACGCGATGGCGGCTGGCTGCATGTAGACGCCGCTATAAAAGCAGGGACGCCAGGACTCTGCAGACATCTCGTTCCTGGGAAAAGCTGCCAGCAACATGTGGATGCCGTCCCGCGACACCGTAGCCCCCGTGCCTGGAACCGCAGCGTGGGTGGAGATCCGGACCGCGCAGCTCTACCAACGGCTGCAGGTCAAGATGCAGCTCCTCATGGAGGAGTGGGAGACCGACATGGCGGACGTTATAGCAGCCGTGCGGAGACGCGAGGAGGAGGTGGAGGAAAGGAGGGTGAGTGACCCACGCCCCGATGCCCTGGAAGGGCCGGTCATCGCGGCTGTGGGACCCGGTCCAAGCCCTCTCCCCCCCGCTGCCTCCCTCGCCACCCGTCCCGGAGGCTGTGACCCCGCCATTAGGCCTGCTACCACCGCAACCGGTAGCAATACCCAGCGTCCCCGCCCAGGCGGGCCGACCTGTAGCCGGAGCCCGTAGTTGACCGGAGGTGTTGCCATGGAAGGTCCCAAAGACTGAACCGGAGGCATCCCCTGAAAAGTCCCCCGAGCCGGAGCTGATGACCCGCTCTGAGCCGAAGGCCCAGCAGCGGAAAGCCCCTGTGCCCATCCCCCACACCTCGGTTGAGGTGGCGCTGGGTTGTAGCTGTAAGGCAGCGCCCAAGGCCAAGACACCGCGGGACCTGCCGCCCAGATTCCTGACAGTGGGCAACGTCCAGGATGTCCCGCGGGGCCCAACCCGTGCGCCGGAGCTCGCAGCAGCGCCATATTGGGATAGGGAGCCGGTACCGCTGGGCCTGGAGATCGGTGAACGGGAGAGGAAGAAGGCCGAGCTGGTGGCCCGAACGATAAGAGAGAAGGAGAATCTCCGCCAGGCCACAATCCATGTCCGGGGCCCGCTGTACGTGGGGCAGGTGAGACGGTTTGATGTCCGTCGGGGCTATGGGTTTATATTTGAACCGGGCCTGGAGGCCGAAGTGTTCATAGCCCGGCGGGATGTGAATGCCCACCTGCCTGAAGAGCATCCCGGCCGCAACCTGATGCCGGGCGACATCGTGCAGTACACCCGGCACTGTGGGGAGAGGGGGTGGTTCGCACTGGACGCTAAGTTAAGGGGCAGCCAGGAGTCCCGAGTGAGCTCCGCGCCCCCTCCCTCGGAATAAGCTGAAGCCGATTATCCGGAGTAAGGGCAGCGGATGCCCGCTGCAGTAGTCCCCGTTGGGACCACCACTGAGTTGTTTGTTTGTTTGCAAAAGATGATGATAAGTGAAATGAAACTGAAAAATAAACAGATTATACACTGTGATTGGGAAAACCGGCCGTTGCCGGCACCGTTGTCCCCGAGGGGACCGTTTAAAAAAGTTTGCATGAGGAACTGCTCATGGACAAGCCCGTGAACTTGCAGGGCAACCACAAACGTTAAGTGGCATGTAAACAGTTGTTTACCGTTACCGTTTTCCGCAATGCCGCCTCCGGAGAGGCAGGTTGGAGGGAGGGCCCGCAGTAGGGCCGGCTGGGGCCCAGCCACCATAGGAACCGATGGCTACCCTCTGGAGGGGAAGGACAGATCCCGCTCGGGTAACGTGTGCTGGACTTGGGTCAAGGGGTGCTGTCTGGGTTTTAGGGGCAGCATCAGGGCCAGGTTGCTTGGGTGGGAGAGAGCGGAAACCGTAACCGTAAACCGTTTTGCAACGTTTAAGTAAAGTGCCTCCCGTTATGGGAAGAAGTAATAAAAATGTAAATATGTTACTGTTTTTACAATGTTATATTTTGCAGAAAAATAAAACCGGTGTTGGACGGGCAGCCCGCGGACGGTCTGCATTTTGCTAAGGGGGAATGTGACGCCCTGGGCAAGCCAGGGGTCACAGGTCATTACACCACCACACCCTACATCCCCAGTTAGGCACATCAGCTAACCCAAAAATCCTTGTTGCCTTCCTCCAGGAGCTGGTGTTCACACCAGGGGGTGGGCCAGGCGGTTGGCTCCGCCCACCGAGGAGTACACAGCTCTGGAGGCGGGAAAACCAGACAGTCAGCTCAGGGAAGAGCTTGAGAGCAGTTTAGCTCAGGGAGAGCTTGAGTCGACAGTGAAAGTGAAAGGAAGTGAAGTGAAGCTGGTGAAGTGGCAAAGGAGGAAAGCAAGAACAGGGACAGTTTGAAAAGCCTAAAGTGAGTCCGGGTGTGTACCCCGGGCTAAGTGACAGCAAGGTCAGCAGACGGCGGTGTTTGTCTGGAGGGGTGACTGCTCGGAGGTCACTGGAAGGACCGCGGACGGGTGGTGACCCGGCGGTTTGGAGCAGTGTACAAGGAACAGTCAGCACCAGGGCAGGGGCCTCTCGGACCCCGGCAAGGCTAGGAGTTGCCATAATTTGCCAAATCTGTCAGTGAAGGGGACGACTGTCTCCAAACAACCAAGTTCCGATTGAAGGCAACAGTCCAACCATTAAAGGAGAGACACCGCCACCGCTAGGGCACCAGTTTCTCAGGGCCAGCGCCTGCGGGCAAAGAGTAGGGCTCCTCCGGCCCATAACCAAGCCGGGGAGCGGGTTACTGGTGGGAAACCATCGCAACCACAACCATCATAGGTGCAGGACAAAGGGACCATCACCGTCACCTTCTGGGGAAAGCAAGTGCAGCCGTCCGTGGGAACCGTCTTTCCAGCCGTGTGGTTTACCGAGAACTGTGTCACCGTCTCAGGCTGAGTGAGTACCACAGTGCCGCAAGGCACAGCGCTGCCCCCGCGTCCCTGCGCCCACCAGGCCCTGCATCTCCCACCTCATCACCGGGATCACCAACCCCTACCCACGGAGGGGCCACACAACAACTTGCTGCTCCCCACCATCACTCCCGGGATCCCCATACAGAGCAGCGGTGGTGTCAACAAATCACCACAACCGTGGGTGGCGTCACGGACAATAGACTATATCCCAAAACCCAATCCCCTTTCACTCACGGGCGAGGAGCGTTGCTCGAGAACCCCCAGGATCCGGCCCACAGCTCGAGCCACCACTGAGCAGCAGCCGCCGGACCCGAGCAGAGGGGTGAGCGCAGTGCTGACACCCTCCTCCCCGCCCGCGACACTTGCGATGCCGAGTGCGATAGTCCCCACCCCTGTCGCAGCAGCGATATCTTGTGATTGCTGCCGTAGCGAACATTATCGCTATGGCAGCTTCACATGCACTTACCTGTTCTGCGACGTCGCTCTGGCCGGCGGACCGTCTCCTTACTAAGGGGGCGGGTCGTGCGGTGTCACAGCGACGTCACACGGCAGGCGGCCAATAGAAGCGGAGGAGCGGAGATGAGCGGGACGTAAACCTCCCGCCCACCTCCTTCCTTCCGCATTGCAGCCATGGCGCAGGCAAGGTGATGTTCCTCGCTCCTACGACTTCACACACAGCGATGTGTGCTGCCGCAGGAACGAGAAGCAACATCGTACTGTCGCTGCTGCTAAATTATGGAACTGTCGGACACTACACCGATGATACGATAACGACGCTTTTGCGCTCGTTAATCGTATCATAAAGGATTTACACACTACGATATCGACAGCAACGCCGGATGTGCATCACTTTCGATTTGACCCCATCGACATCAAACCTGCGATATCGTAGTGTGCAAAGTACCCCTTAGAATTAATAAAGACCTATTTTGTATGT
Organism: Anomaloglossus baeobatrachus; assembly: GCF_048569485.1. Lineage (NCBI taxonomy): Eukaryota > Metazoa > Chordata > Amphibia > Anura > Aromobatidae > Anomaloglossus > Anomaloglossus baeobatrachus. The sequence goes on along the minus strand of NC_134355.1, from coordinate 64,375,746 downwards.
GATGTAGGTGTATCCCTCTTTTTACACACCTTCTCGCCTTTCTCTCAGATATGTCGGCCGGTTGGTGTCAATCATCACCGTCCAATGGCTTGTTTTAGGCCGAGCCCTTGGTGAGTTATTGTAACGTTGGACTGTTTATCAAGTGCATTTCATCTGATTTATGTCTGGCTTTGTATTCTGGCATTGTACAAGTTTTCATCTTTCATAAAGTTGAGTCTTACACTTTTTGCTGATGACTATAAACAATCCTGTGAATTACAGCATGCATGCAAAACGCAGCATTGATGGATTATAAACTTGCTATCCTTTGACAAGTTCTAAACCATTTTAAACTAAGTGATTAAAATCATTACAGTAAACTCTTCACCATTCATTACCTTTAATATCATAAAATGACAATCTAGTTAAAGCTACTGATAGTGTCAGCTGAATGATTTGTTATATTTCACATGGAAGGACTATAAATCATCCCGGGGAATCAATGAATAGCAGCACGGCGACCATATGTTTTCATTTCTTCTGACATTCAATTATAGCGTGTTTACAATGGTTTATTAATAAATACTTACATTACATAAAAGCAAATAATTCGCATTGTGGCCCTTCCACTTTTAATAGGATCTTGTCATTATAAAGAATGCTGCCATAATTCACTAACATCTCTGTTGCGTTCCATGTATCATCTGCTTTTATTGAACTTTTACAAACATAACAAGAAGCAAAAAAAAAACATTGTAGCTCAGTTTTGACATAAGGGGAATAAATATCATGAGCATTGATAATGATATAGTCGGTAATATTATAACTTGCAAATAAAGTCTGTCAATGGCTAAACATAGAATTTAAATATAATTTCTAGAAAAAGGAGGATCCAAAATGAAAATATGAGAAGAAAAAGAATAAGAAAAAAGTGGGCTTCTGGTGATCTCATCCTTAAAGGGGTTTTCCACTACTCGAACAACCCCTTTTCATTTCCCATCTTATTGTCACGAGTGACAGTTATGTGATTTTTGGCCATAGAAGGTCACAGTGTTTGGCTGCACAGAATGCTCCTTGATTTTCCATTGTCCCTGCTGTCAGTATTCATTGGTATATGTAGCTTTCCTGCTTGATTCATCTCTCTCCTTTTGGACCCAGCAGGAGCTTGACTTCCACCCAGCTGTTGATCATCAGTATTCCCATGGTGTTTAAATACCCCTTCCTTCCTTTGAACTGTGCTGATGATATTTTCAGTTACTTCAAGACTTGGTTGCAAGCAGGTGGCTTGTACTCCTCTGTGATATCATTGCTGAAAGCTCTGCTGAACTCCTACTGAGTCATCTAATGATAAGAGTTTATGCTCTCCCCCTGTGTCCTCCTTGTGTCTTCTATAGTTGTTTAGTGGGGTTAACTCAGAGCTCATCCCATCCGTTCCCTATTAAAGTCCAAGCACTAGGGATCCCTGGGTTCAGGTATCCAGCTCAGCGCATAGGTGCAGAACCTATGTATGGTGGGGAGGGACTCTAGGCCATCCAGATATACCCCACCACCAGGGGGCGCACTGACCTTTTGCCTTAACCCCCCTACATCCTGAAGTCCAGAAGACCCAAATGATTTAGTCAAGATTGTCCTGGCCAACTATGATATACTAATATTCCAAAAATGTTGCATTTTACTTTGGTAAGCTCCTTCCGTAAGGCTGTTCATACTGATGAATAGCAAGAACCCCAAAATAGCTATATGCAAATGTTGATTCTGGTTTTGCTTTAGATAAGAAAAATAGAAAATGTCTTTAAAAAGTCATTATTGACTTATAAGATTACTACTTCCAATAGGTGGAAGCATTTTTTTCTGTCTAGAGACTATTAGCATCTGTAAAGTCATCAGTTAGTAGGTAAAAGATTAACGCAATTAAGGTAAAACGATCATTCTGACTACATTTATATCTTTATACCATGAATGGAGCAATGGTGTGACCACTGAGGACCACTATGAATGCAACCACGAGTGACCACTATAATCATGCAGGAAGAGAATACCAAAGTACTAGGGACCTATTTTGAAATGATTAAAGAGATTAACAGGAAGATTAACCCTTGTGTTCACTTATAGATCGGTTCACATTTACTTTTGGTCACGTTTTCTGGCTTTTATATGAAGGTCCTATTCTTTGAGAGGAACATCACTCAGACCATTTGTTACTTCAGTTTGCTTCTTTGCTCTATAGGTCTAATTTACTTTTCTGATAAAGGATAGTGCACGTATAACCTTCAAAGAGAAAGCAAAAATAATATGTCAAAAGTTCTCCATAACCCTCAGCTCAAATAGTAAAGTACAGTTTAACTTTTTTGAGATGATTAAAAACTGCTAAGGTGGTCTTCTCTAAGGCCCCCTTCACACGTCCGTGAAAAACACGCACGTGTGTTACGGGCCGTTTTTCGTGTCCGTGTCCCGTTTTTGTGTCCGTTTTTATGGTCCGTGTGGCACCTGTGTGAATTGCGTATGCTAGCCGTGTTTGTGTGTAGAACGTCCGTGTGTGCGTGTGGAATTAACGTGTATGTGTACGTGGAATGTCCGTGTGGAATGTCCGTGTGTGTGATGCACAATGTCGTTTATAAATGTCGGCTGACAGCAGACAGAGTTGCGCGATGAGAATGAACTCGGGTGAACTTCACCCGACTTCATCCTCATACCGCGGCTCTGTCTGTGTCGAGTACTGATTAGCGGTCACCTGTGAAGTATTCACCGGTGACCGCTAATCCCCCGAGTGACTGAAGTTTCCCCCCCTCTCTCATACTCACCGTTCCTCGATCCCCGCGCGGCGCTGCACAGCATTCACACTGCTGCGGCGGCTTTTACTATTTTGAAAAAGCCGGCAGCTCATTAAACAATCTCCTATTCCCTGCTTTCCCCGCCCACCGGCGCCTATGATTGGTTGCAGTGAGACACGCCCCCACGCTGAGTGACAGCTGTCTCACTGCACCCAATCACAGCAGCCGGTGGGCGGTTCTAGACTGTGCAGTAAAATAAATAAATAAATAATTAAAAAAAAACGGCGTGCGGTCCCCCCCAATTTTAATGCCAGCCAGATAAAGCCATACGGCTGAAGGCTGGTATTCTCAGGATGGGGAGCTCCACGTTATGGGGAGCCCCCCAGCCTAACAATATCAGTCAGCAGCCGCCCAGAATTGCCGCATACATTATATGCGACAGTTCTGGGACTGTACCCGGCTCTTCCCGATTTGCCCTGGTGCTTTGGCAAATCGGGGTAATAAGGAGTTATTGGCAGCCCATAGCTGACAATAAGTCCTAGATTAATCATGTCAGGCGTCTATGAGACACCCTCCATGATTAATCTGTAAGTTACAGTAAATAAACACACACACCCGAAAAATCCTTTATTAGAAATAAAAAACACACACATATACCCTCATTACCAATTTATTAACCCCGACAAACCCTTCATGTCCGGCGTACTCCACGGACCTCCAGCGTCGCGTCCAGCATGAAGGTGACAGGAGCTGCAGAATACACCGCCGCTCCGGTCACCTCCAAGCAGCAACTGAGGTGAGTAGCGCGATCAGCTGAGCTGTCACTGAGGTTAATCGCGGCCACCGCTGGATCCAGTGACAGCGGGTAACCTCAGTGACAGCTCAGCCGATCGCGCTACTCACCTCAGTTGCTGCTTGGAGGTGACCGGAGCGGCGGTGTATTCTGCAGCTCCTGTCACCTTCATGCTGGACGCGACGCTGGAGGTCCGTGGAGTACGCCGGACATGGAGGGTTTGTCGGGGTTAATAAATTGGTAATGAGGGTATATGTTTGTGTTTTTTATTTCTAATAAATGATTTTTTCGGGTGTGTGTGTTTATTTACTGTAATTTACAGATTAATCATGGAGGGTGTCTCATAGACGCCTGACATGATTAATCTAGGACTTATTGGCAGCTATGGGCTGCCATTAACTCCTTATTACCCCGATTTGCCAAAGCACCAGGGCAAATCGGGAAGAGCCGGGTACAGCCCCAGAACTGTCGCATATAATGTATGCGGCAATTCTGGGCAGCTGCTGACTGATATTGTTAGGCTGGGGGGCTCCCCATAACATGGAGCTCCCCATCCTGAGAATACCAGCCTTCAGCTGTATGGCTTTATCTGGCTGGCATTAAAATTGGGGGGGACCGCACGCCGTTTTTTTTTAATTATTTATTTATTTATTTCACTGCACAGTATAGACCCGCCCACCGGCTGCTGTGATTGGGTGCAGTGAGGCACCTGTCACTCAGTGTGGGGGCGTGTCTCACTGCAACCAATCATAGGCGCCTGTGGGCGGGGAAAGCAGGGAATAGGAGATTGTTTAATGAGCGGCCGACTTTTTCAAAATAACAAAAGCCGCCGCAGCAGTGTGAATGCCGTGCAGCGCCGCGCCGGTGATCGGGGAACGGTAAGTATGAGAGAGGGGGGGAAACTGACCAACAGACTGTGAGAGAGGGACAGACAGACAGAGAGACCGACCGACGGACTCAGGGAGATTGACCGACATACACAGAAATAGAAAGAATAGCCGACATCACTAAAAATAAAAACACCAAACGGACACGGACTATAGGTAGATGCATACGTGTTTACTAACGTGTGTGCACATACCCATAGACTTTCATTGTGTCCACGTGTGCGTGCTCCGTGCAGATAACGGACATGCATCCGTGCCAAACGCAAACACATACGGATCACGGACACGCACACACGGACATAATGAAATAACGCACGTGTGACCACAATCATAGATTAACATTGGTACACGTTTGGCCGTGTCTCCGGTATATACGGAAACGGACCAAACACGCACGTGTATCACGGACGTGTGAAGGGGGCCTTAGAGGTAGACTCCTTGAAATCACTACTGTCATGATTCCGATGTGCAAAACATTCTGTATTTTCTGTCATGCTCTCCTGCAGAGCCGGTATATGTTGCCCATGGTGCAGAACATTTTGCAGTATGAATGCTCTGCGGGTTGTTTCACATCACTGGGTTTCACGCTGGTACTGGGAGAGGCTCTCACAGATGCTTCTCATTCCCGGTGATTGCTCTGCTTTATTAGGGAGCGTGATAGCTCAGGACGTTGCCAGTCTTACTCCCTGTTTACAGTTGTGCTTTTGGCTCCCATGTTGCTCAGTGTTCTGTTCTTGGTCTCTCGACTCCAGACTGTTGTTTACCCATCTCTGCCTGTCCTCCCCTGTTTCTGTTGTGACTTCCTGGCTTCTGACCTCGTACTTCCTTCTGACCACGTCCCCGCCTGCTCCCTGTATTTTGTACATGCTCTCCTGGGACCCTGACCTTTGGCTTGTATCTTTACCTCACCCTGTCTGCCACCATGTACTGTCATGTCCTCCCAGTTTATGATCTCGGTCCCTCTGACTTTCTTTCCATTTACTGTATGTAAGTGTGTCTAGCTCCACCTTGGGATAGTCATCACAACTACCAGATGTTGCATTTCAAACATTAGACTTCTAGAACAATATTACTCTTAAAGAAAAGGCAGATATAAATGAGAAATAGGGCTTCTGCAGAGAATCAGGTTGATTATGCAAATGCCACACATCAAACTGATCAGAGTTCATCAGTGTCACTATAGTGTGTTCCAATCTTCTCAGGTGACAGAATCTGAGCACACTATGAGGAGAAGATGGAGAACATAATTTCTCCATATTCTCCATTCTATCAGGCCATAGAAATCAGACTACACTAAAATGTCATCCATGTGCAGTCCAATATTTCTCATGCACTCATTTACTTGCATAGCCGAGTGGGATCCAAATATCAGATCAAACTCAGACATGCAGCCACAATATCTGTCTCAGGAAACCATCTGACATGTACACAGCCCCATAGACTAACATTGGTCCAAGTATGATCGGTAGTTTTGTCGGACTCCACTAAGACCGAAAATACAGCCCCTTGCACCTGACCATAGGATAATTAATATTCAATTACAGAAATTCAGAAATTCTGTTTGTAATAAAGGTGTAATCCTCTCAAAAAGGTTCTCTTTTGGAAATGTTTAAAAGTGTTATATACTAAAGGGCGGCGTTACATGAGACGATATATCGTGCGATCGCATGAGTGATCGCACCCGCCCCCGTCTTTTGTGCGTCTCGGGCAATTCATTGCCCGTGTCGTACAAAGTCGTTAAACCCCCGTCACACGTACTTACCTCCCTAATGACGTCGCTGTGGGCGGCGAACATCCTCTTCCTGAAGGGGGTAAGAAGTTCGGCGTCACAACGACGTCACACAGCGGCCGGCCAATAGAAGCGGAGGGGCGGAGATGAGCGGGATGTAACATCCCGCCCACCTCCTTCCTTCCGCATTGCCGGCGGGACGCGGGTAAGCTGTGTTCGTCATTCCCGGGGTGTCACACGTAGTGATGTGTGCTGCCACGGGAACGATGAACAACCGGCGCGCAGAAGGAGGAACGACATTATGGAAATGAATGACGTGTCAACGAGCAACGATAAGGTGAGTATTTTTGCTCGTTCACAGTCGTTCGGAGGTGTCACACGGTGCAACATCTCTAACGATGCCGAATGTGCATCATGAATTCCGTGACCCCGACGACATATCGCACGATATATCGTACCGTGTAACGCTGCCCTAAGTGTCCAAAATAGATCACAGAAAGGAGAGAAAAATTGGCCAAAAAAGTGATGACATTTCGCCATGCCCAGCTGATTATTTTATGTGCAACAGAGCCTCCATTCTCACGCTGCAAATTATATCAAAGGAAAAAATTATTGGACATGTTTAGTTTGATACAGTATATCACAAAGGATGCATCTATGAGATCCCGCAATACTAATCTGTAAGTGAAAAACACAAACACCAAAAAAATCATTTGTTTATTTATTTGGAATAAAAGACCAAAACACCCTCTTTCTTCTCAAACCTCAAAACATCCCTGCAGGGCCGACATAATCCACACAAAGTCCCATGATGATTCAGCTCTGCTACATCTGAAATTACAGAGTGTGATCATGAAATATGTCCACACGCTGTAACTGCTGGCAGAGTCTGAGCCACGACCAGCGGGGATGTTACTCAGGTAAGTTGCGGTTGGGTGAGCTGAATCATCGTGGGACCTCATGTGGATTACGTCGGACCTGCAAGGGTATTTTGGGGGTTAATAAAGTGGTGAAAGAGGGTTTTTTTGTCTTTCATGTCAAATGAAGGATTTTTTCAGCATTTGTGTTTATTTCTTTTCACTTACAGATTAGTAATGGGGGGCTCTCATAGACACCTGCCATTACTAATCTAGAGCTTAGTGGCAGCTGTGGGCTGCCAATAACCTCTTATATTACCCCGATTGCCACTACACCAGGGCAATCGAGAAGAGCTGTATAGACTGCTGGAATTGTCACATTCATTGGATGGCGGCTGTAGGTTGCAATTTTTAGGCTGGGGAGGGCTCCCAATATACATCGGTCCCCCCAGCCTGAGAATACCAGCCCCAGCTGTTGAGCTTTATCCAGGCTAGGTATCAAAATTTGGGGACCACAGGCTGTTTTTTTTAAAATTATTTATTTAATTTTAAAGAAAAAAAAAGGTACATGCAGTTCCTGTTATTTTGATACACAACCAAGTTAAGTGCACGGCTGGGGGCTGCAGCCTGTAGTCATTGGCTTTATTTGTGCTGGGTTTCAGAATATTTGGGGACTCTACACCAATTTTTATATTTATTTATTTTTATAACACGATAGACGCACATAGGATCTGTAATTATACTGTAAGCATCAGACACACTGTCACTCAGGGTGGGGACGCATCTGACTGCAACCAATCACAGACACCGGTGATTTTTTTATGCAATCCGGTTACAAAAGAAATAATCACAAACAACCAAAAAATCCTTTGAAATAAAATGCAAAAAGCCACACCCTCTTTCACCCCTTTGTTAACCACCAAACCACCCAGGTCCAATGTAATCCACACAAGGTCTCATGAAGATTTCAGCTCTGCTACATCTGAAATCACAGAGAGTGGCCATAGAAAATGACCGCACGCTATACGTTCAGGCAGAGATTGAGCAAAGCGATGGGCAGTGATGTCACTCAAGTTAGTTGCAGTTGCAGCTGGAGATTTCCATGGTCCTCTAGCTGTTATCACAGGCAACCTGACCTCAAGTGACCTCAACAATCTCAGTAAATTCACCTCAGGTGAGAACTGCATCTCCTGGCAGAAAATCGCATTTTTTTGCCAAGAAATGTAGATTTGGTGCCGAAATTTTTACACCATATTCCTGCACCCAATCTACACCTCGAGTCAAAAAAACGCATCATTACCACATCATACCATATGCGGTCTTGATGCATTTTTTTTACATGAGGTGAGATTGGGTGCATAAATATGGTGTAAAAATGTCATCATCAAATTTGCATCTCTTGGCCCAAAAAAAGGTTTGAAGTTTTCTGCCATGAGGTGCAAATATGTACTGAAATGTCTGCACCAGATTTCACACCAAATTTCCATCTGGCAGAACAAAAATGGGTTTGTAGATTGGGTGCAGGCATATTGTGTAGAAATTTCTGCACCAAATCTGCATCTCTTGGTTGTCTGGTAGGAGATGCAAGTCAGTGAATCTGACTTTACTGAGGTCACCTGAGGTCAGGTTATTTGTGATCACAGGTCAAGGACTGTGGGAACCTCCATCTGTCACTGCTTATCGCGTGGCTCATTCATTCTCTGCCTTGAGCTCAAAGCGGCCAGTCATGTTCTATGGCCGCTCGCTGGGACTTCAAAGGTAGCAGAGCTGGATTCGTCAAGGGACTTCGTGTGGATTATGTTGGACCTCGATGTTTTGGGGGATAATAAAGGGGTGAAAGAGGGGTTTTGTTCGTATTTTATTTCAAACAAAGTATTTTTGGGATGTTCATATTTTTTTATTTTCAATTCCAGATTAGTAATTTGGGAGTCTCATAGATGCCTCACATTACTAATCTAGGGCTTAATGGCCCTTATTACCTTGATTGTCACAGCACCAGGGCAACCGGGAAGAGCCTTCAAAAGTTTCAGGATTGTCAAATGGGTGTGGGTATTCTGGGCGGGAGTGCTTACAGCTGCGCCGGAGACTCAATACGTATAGCTCGCTTGTTTCATTCTTATTTTCTTTATTTTTATTATTTCCTGAGTTGAAGAACCCCAATCATTACCTGGAGTTTCATGAGAATTTGGTCCAGCACTCAAATGTACGTGGGTCCGGCACTCGCGGATCCGGACTTTTACAGTCTGGGTCCACCCATCACTAATAGCTAGTGCTACTAGTCAAATAAACAATTGAAGCTGTATGTGCATCCATAGTTTGCCCATGCTTTACTAAAGTAACCTTCTTACCTGAGACTAAAAAGAAATATATTTCTTTTGTGTAGTCAACCTACCTGTGCCCGCTGTTTGCCTGACATTGCCGACTGTGCTCAAACTGGCCTTCTGTCTCTCCTACTTTATAGATTGCCACATCAGGGCATGGAGAGTGCAGTGATAAGCCTAAACCACACCTCACTTATGTTTCCTGTACCATGGGCAAGGAAAATCATAGGACATTGGGTTTAGATCTCGCATTGCACTTCAAATGCCACCATGGTAGATGTCACGGGCGGGGAGGACGCCGCTGCGCTGCGCTCGCTAACGCTCAGGTCCGGCGCTGCTGCGATGGCTGCTCGGTGGCTCGAGCGGTGGGCCGGATCCGGAGACTCGAGTGGCGCTCCTCGCCCGTGAGTGAAAGGGGGTAGTTTGGTTTGGGGATTTGGTCCGTGACGCCACCCATGGGTTGTGGTGAGGTTGGGCACCACCGCTGCTGGTGACGGGGATCAAGGGAGCGATGGTAGGGAGCAGCTGGGATGTTGTTTTACCCCCCTCCGTGGGTAGAGGTTGGTGGTCCCGGGGCCTGGTGAAGTGACGGGGAGGCAGGGTTGGCAAGGGGCAGGGTCGCCTGGACTGCGCAGCGCGGTGCTGGACGGCACGGTAGTACTCATTCAGCCACAAATGTACGCAAAGTCTCTGGTAAACCAAACGGCTGGATGGACCGGTCCCGCAGCCGGCTGCTGTGACTTCTCCCGGACGGTTGGTGGTGGCTGCCTTTCCCTGCACCTTTGAGTATGTTCGGTCCCGATGGCTTCCCACCGGTAACCCACTCCCCAGCGTGTATATGTGCCGGAGGAGCCCTTTTGCTCGCAGGCTCTGGCCCTTGGAACTCTAGCTGTGGTGGTAGCTGTATTTCCTTTTGCTGGTCGGACGGTTGCCTTCAATCGGGTCTTGGCTGTTAGGAAACCCCTGGGGTTCCGGTTACTGACGGATTTGACCTCTAATGGCGACTCCAAGCCTGGTCGGGGTCCGCAGGCCCTGCCTGTGTGTGCTGGCTTCACTTCGCTCCCCGGTTCGGTACCGGCGGGCCACCGCCCGTCCCCAGTCCTACGGTTCCACGTTGATCTGCCTCTCCTGCAGACGACCACCACCGTCTGCCAACCTTGCTCTTAGTGCCCAGGCCACACACCCAGACACGGTCAGTTTGCTCCTCACTTCTACTTAACTCCTCCACTTTCCTAACTGATCTTCACTGACTTCCTTTTCCCGCCTCCAGGACTGTGAACTCCTCAGTGGGTGGGGCCAACCGCCTGGCTCCACCCCACCTGGTGTGGACATCAGCCCCTGGAGCGAGGAAACAAGGATTTTGTGTCTGGCTGATGTGCCTGTCTCAGTGTGGGGGGTGTGTTGTAGAACCTGTGATGACCTGGCTAGTCCAGGGTGCCACATAGACATCTTGGAAGCAGAAGGAATAGAGTATTAAAATGAGCAGGCAAACGGAGTATACCATGTCAAGGACAAGGGCATAACAAAAACTCTTCTTTCAGTAACCCTTCCTATGTTTAATTACAAAAATTGACATGAGAATTAATTTCTTCATATAGTAATGAGAGCCATATCCTCCTGTTGATTTTGGGTTCCCAAGACCTATGTCTACTTATGTTGGTGAGAAAGTTTCAGTTGAGCTAGAACTATAATTCATAATTAGAATTCTAATTTGGAGTCTGGAGAGGGTCAATGACTTATGTCATCATGCCATTAGATGTTTTCTTCACCTTTATCCTGCTGTCAGCCCAGAAAACACTGAATTTCCTTATTAAGCACCATTTAGATAAGTGTGTTTCAAGTCTGTATTTCCAGAGTAGATGTTTTTTGTTTTATCTTTGCTTGGAACTGGTCCCAGTATTGGCAAAAATGCAATCCATCTTACGTTTTTGATATCAATGATGGAGCGAGTGCATTACATTCTGCAGAAAACATTTCATTTAAGAAAACTATGTTTTAATTTAGGGTTTTGATTTGCTTCATTCCTTAACACCATGACCATTTTGATTCTCCTATTGGACCAGGCAAATTCATTGAGTCTAGAAGATTTATGCACATAAATCATTGTTTCCCCGAAAATAAGACCTTTCTCGAAAATAAGCCCTAGAATTATTTTTTTAAAGCTTTTGGAAGTATGCCTAAAATATAAGCCAAACTCCAAAAATAAGCCCTAGTTACAGTTCAGTAAAAAAACTGTACAAACAGCTATCGGTATACTTGTAAAAAACTAATTAGAATACAGAAAAACAGATACAGTAGACCTTTCATCAAGGAAGGCAGACAGCCTCAAAAGAAAGAAGTCATCTCCAAAAGAATTGTACTCAATAGACCCCAGAGTAATAAGGGTTGGCTAGTACTGGGCTCTCAAACATAGATCGGTTAGTACTGCTGACATCACTTCACACCCAAGCATTGTGGCTGCTTCTAGTCACCAGATGAAGCCAACCACTTCACTTGACTGCAGTGGAACACAGCTGGAATGGCAAGGGAGTTGACAATGGCGCAACTTTGACAGGAGTGATGCAGATTTGTGTATGAGAGCCCATCCACTATTGGCACTTTATAACTATAAATTATTTAAGTCTAAGGGGCTTTTGGTGAGTGTAATTCTTTTGAAGGTGTCGGCTTTGTTTTGGGGGTGTCTGTCTTCCTTAATGAAGAGTCTACTATACCTCTCCTGCTGTATTCGTTTTACATTTGCACATTGGTCATAACAAAAACTTAAGCCAGGAGAGATGTCATTTAGACAGACAAGATGTCTTTATATATATATTAAATATATATATATATATATATATATATATATCTATATATATATATATATATAGATATATATATATATATATATATATATATATATATATATACTTTTAGAGTAGGAGAATAGGAAAAAATAATTTTTAATGTTAAAATGAACGTCAATTTTATAATCCTAGTGGGTCTTATAATGTCTCACCAGGGGGTGCCGTGGTGTTTGAGCGGCTCAGGGAGGTCACAGCAGCCAGGGTCGGAGATGCTGCGGGCTCAGAAGAGGAGGTGTTGTGGCTCAGGAGAGTCAGTAGACGAAAAGTGGTGATACTGCGGGCTCGGGGGTGTCGCAGCTGCAGGTGCCATTGATCTGCAGGTGGACTGCGGGCTCCATTGAATCTCCCGCGGTTGACGAGATTGACTTCAAGAAAAAGACCCCAGAGGTGGTGCATGAGCAGATAGGCTTCCACGGCCATTTTCTTAAAGTCCATCTAGTTAATCTGCGCACACACTGCCTCCATGGCCATTTTCTTGAAGACTATCGCGTCAAACGCAGGTGATTCAATGAAATCTGCAGCCCGCTGTCAGATCAATGGTGCCCACCGTATCGCCGATCCTCCATCCTGTGAAACTCCTGAGCTGCTCTACTGCAGTGACACCTCCTCCTGTGAGCCCTCAGTATCGCCGAGCCTGCCTCCTGTGACCCCGTCCAACCACTACCACTAAGGTAAGCCATATCCAGATTATAAGACGCACCCCCATTTTACCCCCAGTTTTGGAGGGAAAAAGTGCGTCTTATAAACCAGAAAATATGATATATGTAGTATAGTATAGGTAATGCATACATTAGTATAAATTATTGCACCCTGGAAACTTTTTACATAACATAGCTATAAATGTGACTATCAATCAAGTAGCACTGAAAAAGATCTATTCACAAATAATGTATAGCCATGAATAAATTATAAAATTATAGCTTTCTTACTTGTGTCAAATATCACAAAAGTTTTAAAACAAGAGGAGTACTTCTTTTGTTTTAAACGTTTTGTGATATTTCATGCAAGTAATAATTATATACTTTTATAATTTATTCATGGCTATATATCATTAATGAATAGGTCTGTACTTTTTTTAGATGTTTCCTGGTAGCTGCCTGGACACTTTTTGATTTTTGTCCATCACGTCTGGTTGATGTAGATTTTTGTACATTGAAAAAGAAAATAGGATCTTAGGAACCTCATCCTGGAATTCAGGTTTTGGTGAGTTAATTTGACGCTAGTAACTACTTACAGGTAGTATGAACGTGAGAGTAGTCAGACAAGCCGAGGTCAGGTACCAGGAGGACACGTAATGGATACCAGGAGCAGAGGAGTAGTCAGGTCAAAATTCAGGATCAGAAATCCAGGAAGGCACATAGTGAAAACAAGGAGTAAAATAAGACGTGGTCAGGCAACCGTCCACAGTCAAAATACCAGGAGATCACGTCAAGAACAGAGAGCAGGCAGAGGGGAGTCAAACGACAGTCAAGAGTCAGTCAACAAGGATAAGAACTCAGGAATACAGGCTAGCAGCACACTGACAAAACCAGAATGTACGACTGGCAAGGTTCTGGGAGAGCTTGCTTAGTAAAGAAGCAGAGCAATTACAGTTAAGATGGAACACCTCCCAGAACCAGAATGGAAGCCTGCACTGTCAACTTATACTGACAGCTCAGTAAACCATGTAAACACAGCAGAGCCTCTCATTACGTGCGAGACGCGAATCGTAATAGTTATGATGATGTTTTAGAATGGGATGCCATGAATATATTTGAATAAATGTTGATTTTTGTGTTGAAGAATAAATGTAAATTTTTGCTTATGGAAAAAAATAAGACATCCCTTGAAAATGATCGCTAACCCTTCTTTCGGATCAAAAAATAATATAAGAGCTTGTCTTATTTTTGGAAAACACAGGTATGTATTGGGGAAGAAAGGAGGCAAAATGGTTGGATTTTTACCGTGCACATATTTTATATTCTTAGAAATAAACATCATCAGATGTGAACCGCGACTCTTCCATTTCTCTATTAATACAGCATTCACATATCTGTCAATTGGGCACATTTACACCTGTCTACAGAACAAATTAATGTATGATTGACAGAGGTCTGACTGCTGGGACTCCCACGATCATAAGAATGTGGAATCCAAAGTTCCCTGTCTGCATGCAGAGGTATATAGAAGACAAGGCTGTGGAGAAAAAGCGCAAATAGGGCCTTACCCCAATATGTGTGGGGTAGGGAGGGGGGAGTAATGTTACTCACCAATTGCAGTTGTGAAAGTCACAACTACCATAATCGCATGTACAGATCGATCTACGGCTGCAGCCACCCAAACGGCAGATAACAGAAAGAGATGGAGAGAGGTGTTCAATTGCCGCGCCAACAGATCACTTGTTCAGAAGATCAGATCAATGTCACTTTATTTCCATACAGGTCTACGCGTTTCAGGAGCACCTGCCCCCTTCTTCAGGACCATCAGGTATAAGAATAACATCAAATCTGATGCCAGTAAGGTGGAGGTGGGGTACTGGTATGGGCTGGTATCATCAAAGATGAACTTGAGGGACCTTTTCAGGTTGAGGATGGACTCAACTCCCAGACCTACTGCCAGTTTCTGGAAGACAACTTCTTCAAGCAGTGGTACAGGAAGAAGTCGGTATCGTTCAAGAAAAACATGATTTTCCTCCAGGACAATACTCCATCACATGCATGCAACTACTCCGCAGTGTGGCTGACCAGTAAAGGTCTAACAGATGAAAAAATAATGACATGGCCCCCTTGTTCACCTGATCTGAACCCCATAGAGAACCTGTGGTCCCTCATAAAATGTAAGATCTACAGGGAGGGAAAACAGTACACCTCTCGGAACAGTGTGTGGGAGGCTGTGGTGGCTGCTGCACGCAATGTTGATCGTAAACAGATCAAGCAACTGACAGAATCTATGGATGATAGGTTGTTAAGTGTCATCATAAAGAAAGGTGGCTATATTAGTCACTAATTTTTTGGGGGATTTGTTTTTGCAAGTCAGAAATGTTTTTTTCTAAATTTTGTGCAGTTAAATTGGTTTACCTGGTGAGAATAAACAAGTGAGATGGGAATATATTTGGTTTTTATTAAGTTGCCTAATTATTCTGCACAGTAATAGTTACCTGCACAAACAGATATCCTCCTAGCCAAATCTAAAAAAAAACCCCACTCCAACTTTCAAAAATATTAAGCTTTGATATTTATGCGTCTTTTGGGTTGATTGAGAACATAGTTGTTGATCAATAATAAAAAAAATCCTCTAAAATACAACTTGCCTAATAATTCTGCACACAGTGTATAAAATGTGAGGCACAGTATATACCTATAGAATGTTATTGTCTCGGTATTATGGATCAGAAAAAAGGTCCATATCATAATTATTAGCAGAAGACCTAAAGGTGTCCGTAAACAATAGCTGTCATCTTGGGAATTGCTCTACCATCAGAAATTCCTTCCTTTCCTCGAATGCAGATGTAAGCTCAGAAGAGAGTTGGCTGGTTGGCTAACTCTGATCTACCTCCTTTAGCATTACGCAATCGCTGCTATTTTATGGTGTGTGTGAGTATATATATATATATATATATATATATATATATATATATATGTGTATATATATATATATATATATATATATATATATATATATACAGTACAGACCAAAAGTTTGGACACACCTCATTCAAAGAGTTTTCTTTATTTTCAGGACCCTGAAAATTGTAGATTCACATTGAAGGCATCAAAACTATGAATTAAAACATGTGGCATGAAAAACTTAAAGTGTGAAACAACTGAAAATATGTCTTATATTCTAGGTTCTTCAAAGTAGCCACCTTTTGCTTTGATTACTGCTTTGCACACTCTTGGCATTCTCTTGATGAGCTTCAAGAGGTAGTCACCGGAAATGGTTTTCCAACAGTCTTGAAGGAGTTCCCAGAGATGCTTAGCACTTGTTGGCCCTTTTGCCTTCACTCTGCGGTCGAGCTCACTCCAAACTATCTCGATTGGGTTCATGTCTGGTGACTGTGGAGACCAGGTCATCTGGCGTAGCACCCCATCACTTTCCTTCTTGGACAAATAGCCCTTACACAGCCTGAGGCCTGAAATACACGTCCTTGAAAACCACGTGCGTGTAATACGTGTCGTTTTTCGTGTCCGTTTTCCGTTTTTTAGGTCCGTTTTTATGGTATGTGTGGCCTGCGTGTGTATCCCACATACTAGCCGTATGCGCGTGTGAAATGTCCGTGTGTGCGTGTGAAACTTAACTGACGAGTTTGTGTTTTCTGTGAGAAATGTTGCGTGTGTGATGCAAAATGTCATTACTACATGTCGGCTGACAGCAGACAGAGTTGCGTGATGAGAATGAACTCGGGTGAACTTCACCCGAATTCATTGTCATGCTGCGGCTCTGTCTGTGTGCCGCGTAATGATTAGCGGTCACCCGTGAAGGATTCACCGGTTACCGCTAATTCCCCGAGTGACGGAAGAGAGCAGCCCTCTCTCATACTCACCGATCCCCGATCACCAGCGTGGCGCTGCACGGCATTCACACTGCTCTGACGGCTTTTATTATTTTGAAAAAGCCGGCCGCTCATTAAACAATCTTGTATTCCCTGCTTTCCTCGCCCACCGGCAAATATGATTGATTGCAGTCTGACACGCCCACACGCTGAGTGACAGCTGTCTAACTGCACCCAATCACAGCCGCCGGTGGGCGTGTCACTATGGAGCATAGAAATAAATAAATAAATTAATAAAAAAAACGGCGTGCGGTCCCCCCCCCAATTTTAATACCAGCCAGATAAAGCCATACGGCTGAAGGCTGGTATTCTCAGGATGGAGAGCTCCACGTTATGGGGAGCCCCTCAGCCTAACAATATCAGTCATCAGCCGCCCTGAATTGCCGCATACATTAGATGCGACAGTTCTAGGACTGTACTCAGCTCTTCCCAATTTGCCCTGGTGCGTTGACAATCGGGGTAATAAGGAGTTAATGGCAGCCCATAGCTGCCACTAAATCCTAAATTAATCATGTCAGGCGTCTCCCCGAGATACCTTCCATTATTAATCTGTAAGTTACAGTAAATAAACATACACACCTGAAAAAATCCTTTATTTGCAATAAAAACCACTAGCAAATATCCTCATTCACCACTTTATTCAGCCTAAAAAAGCCCTCCATGTCCGGCATAGTCCACGGAGTTCCAGCGTCGCTTCCAGCTCTGCTACATGGAGGTGACAGAAGCTGCAGAAGACACCGCCGCTCCAGACAGCTCCATGCAGCAACTGAAGAGAGTCACGCGATCAGCGATAACGTCAGTCAGGTAACTCGCGGCCACCGCTGGATCATACAACTGTGACAGCAACTCACCTGTGACTTCATCGCTGTCACTCGGGCGACTTGCTGTCACAGTTGTATGATCCAGCGGTGGCCGCAAGTAACCTCAGTGACATCATCGCTGATCGCGCGGCTGTCTTCAGTTGCTGCATGGAGCTGTCTGGAGTGGCGGTGTCTTTTGGAGCTCCTGTCACCTCCATGTAGCAGAGCTGGAAGCGACGCTGGAACTCCATGGATTACGCCGGACATGGAGGGCTTTTTCGGGCTGAATAAAGTGGTGAATGAGGGTATTTGTTAGTGGTTTTTATTGCAAATAAAGGATTTTTTCAGGTGTGTGTGTGTATTTATTACTGTAATTTACAGATTACTCATGGAAGGTATCTCGGGGAGACGCCTGACATGATTAATCTAGGATTTAGTGGCAGCTATGGGCTGCCATTAACTCCTTATTACCCCGATTGCCAATGCACCAGGGCAAATCAGGAAGAGCCGGGTACAGTCCCAGAACTGTCGCAGCAAATGAATGCGGCAATTCTGGGCGGCTGCTGACTGATATTGTTAGGCTGGGGGGCTCTCCATAACGTGGAGCTCCCCATCCTGAGAATACCAGCCTGCAGCCGTATGGCTTTATCTGGCTGGTATTAAAATTGAGGGGGGACCGCACACCGTTTTTTTTAATTATTTACTTATTTCTCTGCTCCATAGTGACACGCCCACCGGCGGCTGTGATTGGTTGCAGTTAGACAGCTGTCACTCAGCGTGTGTGCGTGTCTCACTGCAACCAATCATATTTGCCGGTGGGCGGGGAAAGCAGGGAATACGAGATTGTTTAATGAGCGGCCGGCTTTTTCAAAATAGTAAAAGCCGCCGAAGCTTTTATAACAGCAGTGCAGCGCCGCGCCGGAGATCAGGGAACGGTAAGTATGGGGGGGGGGGGGGACTGACCGACAGACAGCGAGAGGGACAGATAAGACAGAGAGACCGACCGACAGACATAGAGAGAGACCGACCGACCGACGGACTGAGGGAGAGAATGACACAGAAAAAAAACCCAAAACGATATCACATGAAAAAAGCACAAAACGTACACGGAACATACAGAGATGCGTCCGTGTCACTTAGGCGTGCGCACAGACCCATTGACTTTCATTGGGTCCGTGTGTGCGTGTTCCGTGATGAAAACGGACATGCTTCCGTGCAAAACGGAGACACAAACGTAGCACGCACACAGACACACGGACCTTAATGAAAAACGCACATGTGTCCTCAAACGTTAAATAACATTGGTGCACGTTTGCCCGTGTGTCCGGTATACACGGAAACGGACCAAACACGCACGTATTTCACGGATGTGTGTTGGAGGCCTGAGATGTGTTTGGGGTCATTGTCCTGTTGAAAAATAAATGATGGTCCAACTAAACGCAAACCGGATGGAATAGCACGCCGCTGCAAGATGCTGTGGTTGGCATGCTGGTTCTGTATATATATAGTGGACAAAATAAGTATTGAACACGTCACCAATTTTCTAAGTATATGTATTTCTGTAGGTGCTGTTGACATAAATTTCTTACCAGATCTCAGTAACAACCCATCCACTCAACACATAACCATACAATTAGTGATGTGTAATATTGGGAAATGAAACAGGGAAAAGGTATTGAACACATGAAGAAAGAGAGGTTCAAAAAGACATAGAAAGTAAGGAAACCAGCTAAAATCTATCAGTAATTAGAAATACTGCCAATAGTCTAAGTCAAAAATAATCACAATAGATTTCAGAATAGAATATCTAAGTGAAAAATAATATCAACTGGTTCAACTGATGGCAAATAAAAACGTTATTCATTACCAAAGTGCCACACAAGAAACATCTCATGATGGGTAAAACCAGTGAGCTATCTCAATACTTTTACAACCCTATTGTTGTAAAACATACTGATGGTATTGGTTACAGAAGAATTTCTAAACCACTGAAGGTTTCAGTGAGCAGTATTGGGGTCATAACCTGGAAGTAGAAAGAACATTATTTCACCATAAACTGGCCACAACCAGGTGCTCTCTGCAAGATTTCAGACACAGTGAAAATAATTATCAGAAGACTTATCCAAGAGCAAACAACCACCTGTGAAGATCTACAGAAAGACCTGAAATCAGCAGGTACAATTGTTTAAAAAAACAATAAGTAATGCACTCAACCACCATGGCCTGTATGCATGCTCACCACACAAGACTCCATTGCTGAACAAAAAACATGTTCAAACACATTTAAATATTGCTTAACAACATTTAGACAAGCCTGTGAAATACTAGGAGAATATAGTCTGGTCAGATGAAACCAAAACTGAACTTTATGGATGCCATAATACCCAACATATTTGGAGTCCAAAAGGCACTGCATATCATCTCAAAAACACCATTCCAAAAGGGAGGTTTGGAGGTGGAACATCATGGTATGGGGCTGTTTTTCAGCATGCTGCAATGGCAAACTTCATATAATTGAAGGAAGGATAAATGGACAAATGTACCAAGACATTATGGATAAAAATCTACTGTTAGCTACAAAGATGATGAAGATGAAATGAGGGTGGACTTTTCAGCAAGATAATGATCCCAAAAACACAGCCAAATTCTCAATTGATTTCAGCGAAAGAATATAAAGCTGCTAGAATGGCCGAGCCAATCAACTGACCTGAATCCAAAAGAAAATATATGGAAGGAGCTAAAGCTCATTCCATAGATGGATACCATGGGACCTTCAGGATTTGAAGAATGTTTGTGTGGTAGATTGGCCAAAATCACACTTGAGCAATGCATGTGACTAGTTTCTCCATACAGGAGGCACCTAGAAGCTATCATCACTAACAATGGCTTTGGTACAAAGTATTAACTAAATTTTAGCAAGCGGGTGGAATAGTTTTTCCCAGTGTCATTTCTCATTATTACATATCACTAAAATTATAAATACACACTGAACAAAAATAGAAGTGCAGCACTTTTGTTTTTGCTACCATTTTTAATCAGCTGAACTCCAACATCTAAGACTTCTTGATATAGCACACCTCAGTGGTGGATGGATTATCGCAAATTTGTGAATAACGTTTATATTTTTGTTCAGTATATATATTTATATATACCGTACAGACCAAAAGTTTTGACACACCTCCTCATTCAAAGAGTTTTCTTTATTTTCATGACTGAAAATTGTAGATTCACATTGAAGGCATCAAAACAATGAATTAACACATGTGGAATGAAATAATTAACAAAAAAGTGTGAAACAACTGAAAATATGTCTTATATTCTAGGTTATTCAAAGTAGCCACCTTTTGCTTTGATGACTGCTTTGCACACTCTTGGCATTCTCTTGATGAGCTTCAAATGGTACTCACCGGAAATGTATTTCACTTCACAGGTGTGCCCTGTCAGGTTTAATAAGTGGGATTTCTTGCCTTATAAATGGGGTTTGGACCATCAGTTGTGTTGTGCACAAGTCTGGTGGATGCACAGCTGATAGTCCTACTGAATAGACTGTTAGAATTTGTATTATGGCAAGAAAAAAGTAGCTAAGTAAAGAAAAATGAGTGGCCATCATTACTTTAAGAAATGAAGGTCAGTTAGTTCAAAAAATTGGGAAAACTTTGAAAGTGTCCCCAAGTGCAGTTCCAAAAACCATCAAACGCTACAAAGAAACTGGCTCATATGAGGACCGCCCCAGGAAAGGAAGACCAAGAGTCACCTTGGCTGCGAAGGATAAGTTTATCCGCGTCACCAGCCTCAGATATCGCAGGTTAACAGAAGCTCAGATTAGAGACCAGGTCAATGCCACACAGAGTTCTAGCAGCAGTCATATCTCTAGAACAACTGTTAAGAGGAGACTTTGTGCAGCAGGCCTTCATGGTAAAATAGCTGCTAAGAAACCACTGCTAAGGACAGGCAACAAGCAGAAGAGAATAGTTTGGGCTAAAGAACACAAGGAATGGACATTAGACCAGTGGAAATCTGTGCTTTGGTCTGATGAGTCCAAATTTGAGATCTTTGGATCCAACCACCGTGTCTTTGGGCAATGCAGAGAAGATGAACGGATGGACTCTACATGCCTGGTTCCCACCATGAAGCATGAAGGAGGAGGTGTGATGGTGTAGGGGTGCTTTGCTGGTGACACTGTTGAGGATTTATTCAAAATTGAAAGCATACTGAACCAGCATGGCTGCCACAGCATCATGCAGCGGCATGCTATTCCATCCGATTTGCGTTTAGTTGGACCATCATTTATTTTTCAACAGGATAATGACCCCAAACACACCTCCAGGCTGTGTAAGGGCTATTTGACCAAGAAGGAGAGTGATCGGGTACGACGTCAGATGACCTGGTCTCCACAGTCACCAGACCTGAACCCAATCGAGATGGTTTGGGGTGAGCTGGACCGCAGAGTGAAGGCAAAAAGGCCAACAAGTGCTAAGTATCTCTGGGAACTCCTTCAAGACTGTTGGAAGACCATTTCCGGTGACTACCTCTTGAAGCTCATCAAGAGAATGCCAAGAGTGTGCAAAGCAGTAATCAAAGTAAAAGGTGGCTACTTTAAAGAACCTACAATATAAGACATATTTTCAGTTGTTTCACACTTTTTTGTTAAGTATTGGTGCGTGCAATATTATTCGGCCCCTTTACTTTCAGTGCAGCAAACTCACTCCAGAAGTTCATTGAGGATCTTTCAATAATCCAATTTTGTACTAAATGACTGATGGTGAGAAATATAATCCAGCTGTGTGTAATCAAGTCTCCGTATAAATGCACCTGCTTTGTGATAGTCTCAGTGTTCTGTTTAAAGTGCAGATAGCATCATAAAGACCAAGGAACACAGCAGGCAGGTCCATGATACTGTTGTGGAGAAGTTTAAAGCTGCATTTGGTTGCAAAAAGATTTCCAAAACTTTAAACATCCCAAGAAGCACTGTGCAAGCGATCATATTGAAATGGAAGGAGTATCAAACCACTGAAAATCTACCAAGACTCAGCCATCCATCCAAACTTTCATCTCAAACAAGGAAAAGACTGATCAGATATGCAGCCAAGAGGCCCTTGATCACTCTCGATGAACTGCAGAGATCTACAGCTGAGGTGGGAGAGTCTGTCCATAGGACAACAATCAGTCGTACACTGCACAAATCTGGCCGTTATGGAAGAGTGGCAAGAAGAAAGCCATTTCTGAAAGAGATCCATAAAAGGTGTCGTTTAAAGTTTGCCACAAGCCACCTGGGAGACACACCAAACATGTGGAAGAAGGTGCTCTGGTCAGATGAAACCAAAATCGATCTTTTTGGGCAACAATGCCAAACGAGACATTTGGCGTAAAAGCAACACAGCTCATCACCCTGAACACACCATCCCCACTGTCAAACATGGTGGTGGCAGCATCATTGTTTGGGCCTGCTTTGCTTCATCAGGGAAAGGGAAGATGGTTAAAATTGATGGGAAGATGGATGGAACCAAATACAGGACCATTCTTGAAGAAAACCTGTTGGAGTCTGCAAAAGACCTGAGACTGGGACGGAGATTTGTCTTCCAACAAGACAATGATCCCAAACATAAAGCAAAATCTACAATGGAATGGTTCACAAATAAACATATCCAGGTGTTAGAATGGCCAAGTCACAGTCCAGACCTGAATCCAATCGAGAATCTGTGGAAAGAGCTGAAAACTGCTGTTCACAAACGCTCTCCATCCAACCTCACTCATCTCCAGCTGTTTGAAAAGGAAGAATGGGCAAGAATTTCAGTCTCTCGATGTGCAAAACTGATAGACACATACCCCAAGCGACTTGCAGCTGTAATCGCAGCAAAAGGTGGTGCTACAAAGTATTAACTTAAAGGGGCTGAATAATATTGCACACCCCAATTTTCAGTTATTTATTTTTTAAAAAAAAGTTTAAAATGAGCAATAAATTTCACTCAACTTCACAATTGTGTCCCACTTGTTGATTCTTCACCATAACATTAAAATTTGTATCTTTTTGTTTGAAGCCTGAAATGTGGGAAAAGGTTGAAAAATTCAAGAGGGTCGAATACTTTTGCAAGGCACTGTATACAGTCATGAAAAAGTTTGGGCACCCCTATTAATGTTAACCTTTTTTCTTTATAGCAATTTGGGTTTTTGCAACAGCTATTTCAGTTTCATATATCTAATAACTGATGGACTCAGTAATATTTCTGGATTGAAATGAGGTTAATTGTACTAACAGAAAATGTGCAATCCGCATTTAAACAAAATTTGACCGGTGCAAAAGTATGGGCACCCTTATCAATCTCTTGATTTGAACACTGCTAACTACTTTTTACTGACTTACTAAAGCACTATATTGGTTTTGTAACCTCATTGGGCTTTGAACTTCATAGGCAGGTGTATCCAAACATGAGAAAAGGTATTTAAGGTGGCCACTTGCAAGTTGTTCTCCTATTTGAATCTCCTATGAAGAGTGGCATCATGGGCTCCTCAAAACAACTCTCAAATGATCTGAAAACAAAGATTATTCAACATAGTTGTTCAGGGGAAGGATACAAAAAGTTGTCTCAGAGATTTAAACTGTCAGTTTCCACTGTAAGGAACATAGTAAGGAAATGGAAGAACACAGGTACAGTTCTTGTTAAGCCCAGAAATGGCAGGCAAGAAAAATATCAGAAAGGCAGAGAAGAAGAATGGTGAGAACAGTCAAGGACAATCCACAGACCACCTCCAAAGACCTGCAGCATCATCTTGCTGCAGATGGTGTCAATGTGCATCGGTCAACAATACAGCGCACGTTGCACAAGGAGAAGCTGTATGGGAGAGTGATGCGAAAGAAGCAGTTTCTGCAAGCACGCCACAAACAGAGCCACCTGAGGTATGCAAAAGCACATTTGGACAAGCCAGTTACATTTTGGAAGAAGGTCCTGTGGACTAATGAAACAAAGATTGAGTTGTTTGGTCATATAAAAAGGCGTTATCCATGGAGGCAAAAAATACGGCATTCCAAGAAAAGCACTTGCTACCCACAGCAAAATTTGGTGGAGGTTCCATCATGCTTTGGGGCTGTGTGGCCAATGCCGGCACCAGGAATCTTGTTAAAGTTGAGGGTCGCATGGATTCAACTCACTATCAGCAGATGCTTGACAATAATGTGCAAGAATCAGTGACGAAGTTGAAGTTACGAAGGGGATGGATATTTCAGCAAGACAATGATCCAATACACCGCTCCAAATCTACTCAGGCATTCATGCAGAGGAACAATTACAATGTTCTGGAATGGCCATCCCAGTCCCCAGACCTGAATATCATTGATCATCTGTGGGATGATTTGAAGCGTGCTGTCCATGCTCGGCGACCATCAAACTTAACTGAACTGGAATTGTTTTGTAAACAGGAATGGTCAAATATACCTTCATCCAGGATCCAGGAACTCATTAAAAGCTACAGGAAGCGACTAGAGGCTGTTATTTTTTGCAAAAGGAGGATCTATAGAATATTAATGTCACTTTTATGTTGAGGTGCCCATACTTTTGCACCGGTCAAATTTTGTTTAAATGCGGATTGCACATTTTCTGTTAGTACAATAAACCTCATTTCAATCCAGAAATATTACTCAGTCCATCAGTTATTAGATATATGGAACTGAAATAGCTGTTGCAAAAACCCAAATTGTTATAAAGAAAAAAGGTTAACATTAAAAGGGGTGCCCAAACTTTTTCATATGACTGTATATACTGTGTATATATATATATATATATATATATATATATATATATATATATATATATATATATATATATATATATATATATATATATATATATATATATATATATATATATATATATATATATATATATATATATGTTACTGATTTTTTTTTATATTACTCTACCTACACAAAAATCTATGAATTTTTGTAAAGAATATTGATAACTAAAATACTGCAATTCTTTCATTTATGACATATGCCAGTTTTAATCAGCTTGTCATATAGTATTTCTTGTAATTCCCTCTAGCTCTACACGTATTAACGTAAATTTCTGGGTGACAAGAGAGGTAAAGTGTTTTATTAAGGTAAAGTGTAGCTTATGCCTCTGCTAGTCCTGAATGTATTCCCGTAATAAGAATCTCCTTAATGTTTCAAAATGCAGAAAATCTGATGTTCGAAATTACCGGCGAGTGACTGACGGATGAAAGAAGTCATTCCAACAATACTTAATTTGTGAAAATGGTATTTTTACAGGTAGCATGTGTCAAAAACATTAAAATTATTAGCATGATGTAAATTTTCCCAGCATAACATTGCCCAGAGCATTGCACTCCTCGCTGGCAATGTACCAACTGTGCCCCAAGTAAATGATACACACGCTTAGCCTTCTACAGAATGTGAAAGACATTGTGATTTATCAGATTATGTCACTTACTCCATTACTCCATGGTCTAGGTCTAAGGGCTTGTTCAGACGAGCGTATAAATCAGATGCCTGCTATCCAATTTTAAATAGGATCGCACAGGACAGCACACTGACTCTTGTTAATTTAAGAGGCTTTTCAAATGACAGATTAGATTTCCTACTTTGGTCCAATTGAAGGACCAGAATAGTGCATGTAAATGGCTGGCAGCTCCTGCATGTGTCCGATATTCAGATGAGCACAGAACTGCACTCGGAGCCAGTCATGTCCACAATTTGTGAAAGTGACTAGCTTTTAAACAGCCTTTTGAATCCGGTCTAAGGGATACGTGCCCATGATCAGGACCCGCGTCTGTTCCTGACCTGCGGGGCTGCGAGTCTTCTCCGCAGGATAATGCAGGAGATTGCAGCTGCTCATACTCACGATCAGGGTTCGGGGCGCTGCGGTCTCTCCCTTGTGTTTACCCTGCAGAGGAGGCTTGCGAGGCCGCAGAAAAAAATGACATGCTGCGGCTAAGGAAAGTCGCACCGCAGATCAGTTTTTGCTGTGGGCCGTACACGCATGGCGGGCATGGGTTTTCTAGAAACCCCATCCACTGTGCTTGTACTGTATAATTCAGCGTTTTTAATGCAGTTGAAACACACTGCATCCAAAATGCTGCAAACACTGATCGTGGGCATGCACCCTAATACTCATATGCTTTTAGGCAGGGATAAACATAGGTACACTTACACACCCCTATAAATAGCAAGTTGTAACACGCTCTATGTGTGGTGCCCCTGAGGCTTCAGTCGCAACAGGATACTGCATCTCCCTTAAGATAGATAAAAAGGAGCCAGCACGATCTGAAATTGGCATGCATCATATAAAAAGTGCAAATTCACAGATTTATTCCAACTGTACTATAATAAAAAAAAATGAGATTTTTAGCAAATAATTGATCAATTCTTTGAGCCACCCCTGCCAACGTCACGGCAAATCTCAATAGGGGGGGTCCTAACCTATATTACGTATTTCATGTGCCATGCGGCCTCCTAGATAAAGTTAAAAGCAGAACCATAATGGAGCACACATACCTGTAACCTGTATATAGCCGCTTCCATGTTGCAAAAAAGGCAATTGTGGATAGAGACCAGCCCAGGTCCCAGCATGTGGAGCAAGCTCTACACATACCTGGACTATATCAGAACTGACCCTCCCAGTGCCAGACAGCAACCATTGATAAAGGCGGACCAGATCCAAGAATGGTGCTTAATTAGCATTGCCTGTGGAAAGGGGTGAGGTAACTGAATCTGAACAGCCACCAACAGGAGGAATACATTGCAAACCAAAATCAGGCGTGCATGGTATGGTGATGGTCAGTCACCAGAATTGTAGCATAACTACAGTCATAACAGAGAAAAAGGAGCCAGCACGATCTGAAATTGGCATGCATCATATTAAAAGTGAAAATTCACAGATTTATTCCAACTGTACTATAATAAAAAAAAAAAAAAAATGAGATTTTTAGCAAATAATTGATCAATTCTTTGAGCCACCCCTGCCAACGTCACGGCAAATCTCAATGGGGGGGTCCTAACCTATATTACGTATTTCATGTGCCATGCGGCCTCCTAGAATTTGCACTTTTTATATGATGCATGCCATTTTCAGATCGTGCTGGCTCCCCTCTCTCTCTGTTTGGTTGTAGTTATGCTACAAATGTCTGGTGGCTGATCACCACCATGCTATGCACGCCTGATCTTGGTTTGCAATATATTCCTCCTGTTGGTAGCTGTACACATTCAGTTGCCTCACCCTTTCCACAGGCATTGCTAATTAAGCACCATACTTGGATCTGGTCCGCCTTTATCAATAGTTGCTGTCTGGCACTGGGAGGGTCAGTTCTGATATAGTCCTGGTATGTGTAGAGCTTGCTCCACATGCTGGGACCTGGGCTGGCCTCTATCCACAATTACCTCTTTTGCAACATAGAAGCGGTTATATATACAGGTTACAGGTATGTGTGCTCCATTATGGTTCTGCTTTTAACTTTATCTAGGAGGCCGCATGGCACATGAAATACAGAATATAGAGTAGGACCCCCCTATTGAGATTTGCCGTGACGTTGGCAGGGGTGGCTCAAAGAATTGATCAATTATTTGCTAAAAATCTCATTTATATTACAGTACAGTTGGAATAAATCTGTGAATTTGCACTTTTTATATGATGCATGCCATTTTCAGATCGTGCTGGCTCCCCTCTATCTCCCTTAAGATGTAGTACTCATCCCGGGTAAGGAGAGGTTAATTGCTGGTGTTTCTCACACAAATCACACAGGTGCCTTCCCACTGGAGAAATGGCCTAGGGTAGGCAAGGGGTCGGCCATCACAAAGACTGGGACTTTCTTGGTCACTAGGAGAACCACCTGGGGGGCACGCACCAATTGCTGAAAAGGGAAGGAACATCTAAACACTTGAGCAGACTTTCCCAGGCACAGCTTGGGGCAGGAAGCAGAGTTTGAACTCTGGTCCAGACACCATCACTTCAGACACTTCTGGGAGCTCCACAGGACCTGAGGCTTGGAGCAGGCAGCTCAGCCCGGGTTCCCCACAGCTACAAGGAATTCCAGGGTCTGCGGAGAGTGCAGTAAAAACCTGCAGCCCGTTCAACATTCCACATATACCGGGATTGGAGGGACTCACATTGGGAACACTGGTGTGGACCTCGAATTGCTCAGGATCGGCTGAGGCCCATTGCGGCAGTGATCGGCATCTTCTGGGTAAAACCAGGACTATACGTAAAGAGACCTTGAACCTTCAGAGACTGTGTCCACCTGTCCTTGCCGGCGCTGGCACCCTGCACTTCGGCGTCCGCTATTACCACAACCCCCATCGGTCTCCCCGGGGCCCGCTCCACCTGCATCTTATCTGCTATAACCATCTGCCCCAGAGAACAGCAACAGCAGCAGCAGCTATTCCCTGACTGCGTACCGCAGGTGGCTTCACAAGACAAATCTTCAACGCTCATCACCCTTTCCCAACCCTTCCTTCTTTACTGTACACTTCGGGGACATGGAACCAGGCAGAGCCACCCGTGACATCCCTGACCCACAACAGCCCGGCAACGAGTATTTAACCCCTGCCCCGTGGGGTGCTACATATGTCTCTCCTGTTCAGATGAATTTTCAAATTATTCCATTTGGATAATCAGTTGTAGTACAGCACGGTCAAATGATTGATGATTATCTAACCCCTTTTCAGCTCTTGATTATGAACACAGCCTTAGTAATGTCAAAGTGATCTAATCAAAGAAACAGATGGTAACCTGGTAGTAACCAACAGTTCGTTTATTAACACGGCGCACAGACTTTTCATATTTTTTAAAAGTAAAAGAACAGTCCAAACATTATCCCTTTAAGTAATTTGTGATCAAGCAGACTATTTTGTGCAGAACACTGACTTAATCTGATGGTGTCGCTGTCAGAGGTAACATCAAATTCTCCTGTGATGATGAGTGATGTGTCACATATTCTATTCCTTCCAACTTATATACTTGAAAGTCAATTGTGACCTGAGTTTAGTGCTATTACTGTCCAGACAACTAATGCTAATGATGGTGATGATGGTTCTGTTGCTTCTAGGACCTAGATAGTATAGTGACACAATGTTCACAAGAGCAGAGAGAGGTGGCTGCAGAAGAGAGTGGATGAAGAGAACAATGGTAGAACTGGTAAGTAAGAAAATATTCTATTATGGCCAACAACCTTTTCAGCAATTTGTGCTACAGTACCTGGAGCATTGGACCAGCCGAGTAGCCTTTCCTCCCTACTTCCATCAATGATCCGCGTTTGCCATGTACTTCTTGTTAGTTCACTGAAAATAAAAAACAGGAGAAAGTGCTACAAAAATATTATATTAGGAGATACTATGGTAATAAAAACCCTTATGGTTAGAAATAAAGAAGGAAGTACAAGGTTTTGTGAAAAGATGACCCAGGAAAAAAGTATTGAAATGACAAAATAAATGTCCGAACAATAATTTAACAATATAAAATATTGCACAAAGCCCATATAAATACAAAAATGCAGAAGTTAGGACATAAATTACAAAGATAGTGCATGTAAACGTGCCTGTATAAATAGAGGTAAATGTAAACAAAGATTGGATGTGCATTAAAGAGCTAAAGTGCCCATAGTGCAAAGAAACCTTTAAATAAAGGTGCCCATACCAGCAGGGTATATAGTCAGCAAAATACAGGCATCAATAGTCAACAAAATTAAATCCTGGGACCAAGAAAACACCCTACGTACGTTTCACATGAGTGAGATAACCACCAGATTCATCAGGGGAAGAAAAAGACAATGATTTCACTGGTAGCTTCCACTTTTGGTAGGCACTAACTACTGCATTCTAGGAACACCCCAAAAGACGGGACATTCTCATCTTGCCATCACAAGTGGACCTTTGATAAAGTTACTCAAATCCTTAAGGTGGCTTTACACGCTACGATATCGCTAATGCGAAGTCGTTGGGGGTCACGGAATTTGTGACGCACATCCGGCCGCATTAGCAATGCCGTTGCGTGTGACACCTATGAGCGATTTTGCATTGTCGCATAAACGTGCAAAATCGCTCATTGGTGACATGAGTCCATTCTCAAATACCGTTTCTGCAGCAGTAACGAAGTTGTTCCTCGTTCCTACGGCAGCACACATCGCTCCGTGTGAACGAGGATCCTCTCCTTACCTGCCTCCCGGCCGCAATGCGAAGGAAGGAGGTGGGCGGGATGTTACGTCCTCCTCATCTCTGCCCCTCCGCTTCTATTGGGCGGCGGTTCAGTGACGCTGCTGTGACGTCGCTGTGACGCTGAACGAACTGCCCCTTAGGAAGGAGGCGGTTCGCCAGTCACAGCGACGTTGCCGGGCAGGTAAGTCCGTGTGACGGGTCTGGGCGATGTTGTGCGGCACGGGCAGCGATTTGCCCGTGTCGCACAACAGATGGGGGCGGGTACCCTCGCTAGCGATATCGGTACCAATATCGCAGCGTGTAAAGCGGCCTTTAGGCTTGCCAATGTTTCTTGCTTTCATCCCATCAGCTTCAAGACCTGACTTTTCCCTTGTAACAGGATAATCAACTTTATTCAATGCAAATGACAGTGCTTTTATATTGTGGTTGATCAATGTAATTCACAATATCGCTATATCTGAATTCAGCCTGAGCATGCAAGTACCATTTAAATCTAAATAAAATTGTATAACATTTTCTTTTTCTTCAGAATTCGTTAATCCTATAAGTGTTGGATATGCAAATTGTGTTGACAATCTAACAAAACAGCAATGAACTAAACTGATGACAAAAAGATTGCCTTTAATGACTTAGGGAGTATAAACTAATGCAAGGAACAGAGTGAAATCAGACAGAACATTGAGTGCCTTCATCAATTAAGAAGGGTGATTTAATACATTCCAAGAATAACAGCTGCGTATTTGACTCTATTGTCATCAAAAGTTAAATAAGCAGAAAAGTTCAGTTGCTTCTGTACAGCAAACATATTGTTGTGTTCTTTTTTAGAATACTGTGTTGCTTGTTTTTTTCCCTAACAAATTAATTTATGTTCTACAGTCAAAAGTTCATTGCTCAACACCGAAAATGTACTTTGCAAAGTTGTATGACTTTCAGTAAATAACAAACTATTTCATACATTTTTCTCATTATACTGAGGGCTTGATTCACATTGGTATACGATGGCACTGTAAAGTATTGTATTGGGCAGATAGAATCCTATAGACATCCACCTGTAAAGCGGGCTTTACACGCTACGATATATCAAACGATATGTCATCGGGGTCACATCGTAAGTGACGCACATCTGGCATCATTTGACAATCGTAGCGTGTGACAGCTACGAGCGAGTGTGAACGAGCAAAAATACTCACCTTATCGTTGTTCGTTGACACGTCGCTCATTTTTGAGAAATCAAACATTCGGTTGTTCATCGTTCCCGAGGCAGCACACATCGCTCCATGTGACACCCCGGGAATGACGAACACAGCTTACCTGCGTCCCGGTGGCAATGCGGAAGGAAGGAGGTGGGTGGGATGTTTATGTCCCGCTCATCTCCGCCCCTCTGCTTCTATTGGCTGGCCGCTGTGTGACGTCGCTGTGACACCGAACGTCCCTCCCCCTTCATGAAGAGGATGTTCGCTGCCCACAGCGACGTTGTTTGAAAGGTAAGTACGTGTGACGGTGGGTTACGACTTTGTGTGACACGGACAAGAAATTGCCCGTGCCGCACAAACAATGGGGGCGGGTGCGATCGCTCATGCAAACGCACGATTAATCGACACGTGTAAAGCAGCCTTAACCCGGTACTGTTTGTTTCTTAGATTTCTTAGGAGATGGGAGCCGTGAAGTGGTTAATTCTGCGCTATATAGGATG
The DNA here is from genome assembly GCF_048569485.1 of Anomaloglossus baeobatrachus. Classification (NCBI taxonomy): domain Eukaryota; kingdom Metazoa; phylum Chordata; class Amphibia; order Anura; family Aromobatidae; genus Anomaloglossus; species Anomaloglossus baeobatrachus. Next base: position 64,343,380 of record NC_134355.1, on the reverse strand, counting down.
AAGTAATACAATGCCAGGATATGTAGAATTCCAAGTGGTTTATTGATCAACGCATTTCGATGTCTCCCACCTCTTCCTCAGGATTCAACCTTAATAAAAGAAAAAGTTACAATATTAGTAGGTTTTATCAACCCAAAGAAAGAGTGGTATGACTCCAATTCATTAAAATCACCATTTTATTGATACAAATAAAATTAACATAATTCACAACAAGGAAATACTATACTAGTGCCTCATATAAATTATAATTACTGATCCATTCTTGTGTACGGTACAACTTACCTAAAACTGAGGATCCTTGTTGTGAATTATTTTAATTTTATTTGTATCAATAAAATGGTGATTTTAATGAATTGGAGTCATACCACTCTTTCTTTGGGTTGATAAAACATCATTGTGGTAACCAGTAATTAATGTTTAGGTCTGAGCAGTGACCTATTCCTAATATTAGTAGGTTTAAAAGTAGTAAAAGTAGTAGGTTTAAAAAACAAACATTTCAAGAAGTATGATAAAAAAGAGTGCTAAAACAAAGCGAGCTGAAATAAACGGGAGTTTTCAGACTCATCAATGTCCAAACCAAAGGAAGTTAATTAATACAAAAGCAATAAATAAAAACAATAAATACTCATTATTAAAATCATTCATTACAAGAAAAGGGAATTTAGGTTTAAAGGGAACCTATCACCAGATTTGTCCCCTATAAGCTGCGGCCACCACCAGTGGGCTCTTATATACAGCATTCCAGAATACTGTATATAAGAGCCGAGGCCGCTTTGTATAACATAAAAAACACTTTTATTATACTCATCTAGGTCCTGTCCAATGGGTGTTGCTGCTCTCCAGTCCGGCGCCTCCACTCTACTGCGATATTCATCCTCCTTCTATCCAGCCCAGGCCGGCATTACGGTCCTGCGCAGGCGCTCTTTGATCTGCATTGTTGAGGGCAGATCAAAGTACTGTACTGTGCAAACACGAAGAAAGGTTAAAGACTGCCCGTGCATGCGCACTACAATACATTCATCTGCCCTAGGCAGGACAGATCAAAGTGCATCTGCGCAGGTTCTCAATGCCGGCTAGTGTGTATGCCATAAGACGCATCATGCACACAGGTCTCAGAAGAAGGAGGACGGTGATCATCGCAGAGAGGAGGTGCCGAACCGGAGATCAGCAACACCCATCGGACCGGACCGCCCCCTAGGTGAGCATTATAAAAGTGTTTTATTTTTATGATATACAGCGCAGCCCGGGCTCTTATATACAATTTTCTGGAATGCTGTGTATAAGAGCTCACTGGTGGTGGCCGCAGCTTATAGTCGTCAAATCTGGTGACAAGTTGCCTTTAAAAAACTGTATTAGGAAAGTAAAAAATCTTGCCAAAAAGTAACAAATGGGACTGTGTTAGTGGTAAATTACCATTGAGATACCAGAATAGCAGGTGAATTTTTGCAAATTGTGATGGAGCAGTGAAAAAATGTAAAGTGCAAAAAAAAAGTAAAAAAAAATATTTATATTAAAGAACAAATAAAATCATGTGTTATAGTTGTTTTTGGTGTGTGGGAATAATTTATGAAATAAAGTATTAACAAAATATAATTGATAGTGTATAATTTATTTGCTGTATGTGTTAGAACTAAGTTTACCTAGCTCTAGAAACATCGGCGATAGGCAGAATTAGTGTTTGAACTAAACAACCCTATGAGGAAGGTGAAAGGGTTTAGTGTGAAAACCAAAAAAATCTACTTTCACTTCAGAGGCATGGTGCAAGTGTGAGACCAGTTACAGCTGGGTCCTCAGAATAAGGCCTGTTTCACACGTCAGTGAAAAACCACAGACGTTTTCACTGACGTGTTAAAAATGCATATGTACCTCCGTGTGCCATGATTCACGGCACACATGGGTTGTCCATGTGCAATCCATGATCCATTATCCATGATTGCACATGGCAATCAACTCACTTGTCCCTGCTCCTGCTGTCCGTGGTGCTGAACTCTTCGGTTCTGCTGTGTTTCCGCCCCCACCGCAGCTACTTCCGGGTCGGCTGTTGCTACATACATGAATATGCAGCCAGTAATTAGCCAGCTCTGAAGCAGCAGCCAGCAGAGGCCAGAGACAAGCAGCGTTGCAGAAGGTGAGTTAAAAAAGTACATATTTTTCTGGTATGTGCTACATGGACCACACCACGGTGTGCTCCGTGGGACATCAGTGATGCCAGAAAATAACGGACATGTCTCCATGTGGAGCACAAGGACACGCATGTACGCCGCATGGAGACAGTCAGTGAAAACTCACTGATCTGTGTGCAGACCCATTGATTTTAATGGGTTTGTGTATGTCCGTGATTCTGGTACGTATAAAAACTTGCACATACGTACCAGAATTACTGACGTCTGAAACAGGCCTAAGGCTGGGGCCACACGGGCACTACTGCGATCCACTTGCATGAGACTCGGCTCGTGCTGGCAGTACAGCAGAGCCGAGTGTCATGCCTGTGTCCTTGCAACTGAGGTCCGTTCGTGCGAGCAGACCTCAGCTGCGGGGGGCGGGCCGGCACTCAGGAGGGGAGGGAGGGATTTCTCTCCCTCTCTACTGCGTAGCCGGCTATTGCCATTCTCGCACTGCACTAGCAGTACACCGGTGTACCGCGAGTGCAGTGCGATTTTTCTCTCGCCCCATTCACTTGAATGGGTGCGAGAGAAAGAGACTCAGCTTACAATCGCAGCATGCTGCAATTGTTTTCTCTGTCCGATTAGGGCTGAGAAAATAATCGCTCATGTGTGCTGACACACAGGCTAGAATTGGTCCGAGGGGAATGCGATGTTTTATCGCACTCCACTCGCACTGTTTTTCTCGCCGTGTGGCTTAGCCCTAACAGTGAGCGTGGGATAATAGAAGAAAGGAAGAAGAGAAGACAGAAAAAATAAATGCATTGTAGAAATTTCTCTGAAAACAGTGTTAAGCTCCCGTCACATTTAGCGACTTACCAGCGATCCATAAAACGATGCAACCTGATAAGGATTGCTAGTAAGTCTCTGGGAGGTCGCTGGGGAGATGTCACAAAGTCAGACCTTACCAACGACGCAGTAACGATACAGGTTGCAGTAGCGACCTCTATAACGATCTCTGCTGTCATTGGGACCCTGTCACACAGTGTCAAACATAGCAATGCGTCCTGCCCAGCAGGACATCGCCTTTGAAGAAAACGGTCCAGGACATTCAGCAACGACCGGCGACCTCACAGCAGGGGCCTGATCGTTGCTGGATGTCACACACAGCGACATCGCTAGCAAGATCGCTGTTGCGTCACAAAAACTGTGACTCAGCAGCGATGTCGTTAGCGATGTTGTTTAGTGAGACGTGGCCTTTAGACAACAAATAAATAGATAAAACTGATATAATATAAATGAGATTAAAAAAAATCAAGAGGTTGTTAGTAGAGATGAGCAAACCTATCAATGTTCACTTTGAGTTTCCATTGTCTTGGGGGGCTGCACACTACATCTGAAAATGCTGATGTCACCCCCAGTGTGAGCCATTTGTTTGACACTGCAAGCGGCTCACACTGGGCACAGTGTACCCAAGCACAACAAAGCTCAATCGAATGGTGTTCATACAGAAACAACTCCAAACCCGCACTCTGTTTTGTTTTTTAAAAAGTCGGTCCTTGGTTTTGAGTTCAGTTATCTCTAGTTGTTATATTATTATCAAACGCCTCTCCATGACCACTGAGGAAGGATTCTCCGGTCGTGATGGTTAGTATCCCCAACTTAACCTAATAAATAATACACCGACTGCATGCGACTTGGTTAAACAAATTGGCCACAGCAGCCTTTATTACCTATTATTAACATTCTAACACAAGGGGGCGCCGTCCAACGGGCGACCCCAAACCAATAATAGGTAACACCTAAATAATAACTGTACATGTAACCCCATGTAGGCCCGGTCCAGAAACCACTTCCTCCACCAATATCCCTGGCCGCAACACTCCGACCCAGAGATGAGGTATTAATCACCCCGTGGATTAATACCCCCCAGACTTTGCAGAACCCCGTGCCTGCAATTTACCGGAACCCGGAGACACCATACCAAGACAGTGCCTCTCAGTCCAGCCACCAATCCCTTACAACCGCCTCTGGACCAGACCTACCCCCGCTGCTGCGACAGAACATACGACTCTTTCTAACCTGTATTCCTTTTTTTTTTTTTTTTTTTAAAAAACTGCATCATTCCATTTTCTCATTTTGTTTTCTTTGTTTTTTTTTTTTTTTTTTAAAAAAAAGAACAAACCAAAACATAGCCAAACGAACTCGCAAAACACAAGGGCGGGTGGGCGGGAATCCTTTGCTGTCCGGAGTCACAAGGAAGGTAAGACCCCTCCCCTATAGTTTATATACTAGCCCCCTCCCCACCCTACAGTGACCCTATTCCACCAATCCCCTAAAAGGGCCCATAATGCCCTTTAATTCACTTTATTAACCCCTCACTCCCTCCCTTCCCTCTGGTCATGTCGCCCCTCCCCCCTATGGGGTCCATGGCTTTCTTGACCACTGAGGAAGGATTCTCCGGTCGTGATGGTTAGTATCCCCAACTTAACCTAATAAATAATACACCGACTGCATGCGACTTGGTTAAACAAATTGGCCACAGCAGCCTTTATTACCTATTATTAACATTCTAACACAAGGGGGCGCCGTCCAACGGGCGACCCCAAACCAATAATAGGTAACACCTAAATAATAACTGTACATGTAACCCCATGTAGGCCCGGTCCAGAAACCACTTCCTCCACCAATATCCCTGGCCGCAACACTCCGACCCAGAGATGAGGTATTAATCACCCCGTGGATTAATACCCCCCAGACTTTGCAGAACCCCGTGCCTGCAATTTACCGGAACCCGGAGACACCATACCAAGACAGTGCCTCTCAGTCCAGCCACCAATCCCTTACAACCGCCTCTGGACCAGACCTACCCCCGCCACAGGACAGGACACGTGACACCTTACGTGGCCTGGACCCGCCACACACCCAAGGCTTGCTCCACCATCACGCAAACCCGAGGCCCATAGATCAGAACCCAATCTCCTTAAGGTGAACCCCATCACCCCTCCGAAACTGCCACTTCGGCGACTCCAGATCCGCATGTCGCACTACAATACCGCTGTTTCTCCGCACGAAATGCGCAACCACCCTGTTCACTTGAGCCCGGGCGCGATTAAGCTTCTCAACTGCCCGTGCCCCCCTCCACACCAATGTGGCCACAATATCCGACCATACCACCATCAAACCCGGATACCCGGTCCATAAATGCAATAGATCCATCATGATGTCCCGGATCAAATCACGTGATGCCTGCGCTCCCAAGTCATTTCCCCCCCCACGTGCAAAAAACCAACACGTTCGGAGGTCTATCCACCCTGCAATAGCATTCAAACTCCGTCACGACCCTGCTCCATTCCATGCCCCGCACACCGAACCACTTGACCAACGCAAGCGATCTGTCCCCACCAAACTGCCGACCATTCAGGCGAGCGTCGGCCCGACGGGCCCCCCAGAACACGAAGGAGTGCCCCAGAATCCATATCAGGCAGATTCCTACAACCACAGAAACTTTAACAAACACACCCCACCAACACCAATTTGCAGCAAGGAACCCCGACAAAGCCACAACCAACTACTCCATAACGCCCTCACTGGGACAACAACTGTGGGCGTACATAACCCCGAAAACGATAAGACTCCCACCAACCGATTCGTCTCACCATGTCATCACCCACAACGCGAAGCCTCCGCAGCCGCCCCGATCCTGAAGGAATGAGGCCCGTAATCTCCCGGGCATTCCCCCGCACAGCGCAAACAACTCCTCAGTACGGCCACAAACTGGTAACGAGACAACCAAGACCCATCCACGTGTCGTAACAGCGGGCCCAGAAGACCGCCTTCCTCACCATCTGCACCGGGCACAACGCATCCATCACAACCAACCTGCCTCGACCCATCTGGTCCGTTTTTGGACCGCTTAAGCCGACACTCTACTCTCCGTCCCACCACTGCCACAACCTCGGACATCAGACCACCCCCCCTGAACCTGGAAGGGCTCACCAACGCCCCAAAAAAGGCTAACACAAAAGCCGTTTCAAAAGCACCCTCTCATAAACTGAGACACAAATTTCCCGCAAACCATCCACCAATCGCCGTAACAAAACCAAAGAAACGGGCCGCCTAGTGTCCCGCTCCTTCGCCCCTTTACGAAAACCCTTCAAGGCCTGCCGCACCCAAAATTCCGCGGCACGCCCCACTCACCCCTGACCTTCAACCAAAGGCCACAGCCGCCACCCTAAGTATCATTGCTGATGTTGACTTCCCAGCCCTGAAATCCTCGCTCACCAGTGCCAGTAGCGCCAACAAGTAATTTGCTCGCCCGTCACCAAACATAACTCCCAGCATCTCCTGCCACTCACCGAATTCCTAATTAAACCCGCAATCAATGCCTCACCAGGCTCCACAAGTCCTCTGGACACCCTGCTCCGATCTCGTCTGCCCCCCGGCATTAACTCCCACAACCTGCGGACTGAAAATGAGATAAAGCGTCCGCCACCCCGTTATCACCCCCACCACATGTTTCGCAACTACATGAACGTTCCACAGTAAACACTTGAGCACTAAATGCCGCAGATAAGCCACTACCGGTCCGGACTCTGCTGACAAGCTGTTTATCGCATGCACCATCGCCCGATTATCGCAGTGATAGCACACTTTACGTCCTGAAAATTGCGACCCCCCCCCACAATTCCAACGTCCCCACGATCGGAAATAACCAAAGCAAGGCCAGATTCCTTACCAGACCAACCTGCCGCCAATCCTCAGGCCACCTCCCAACGTACCAATGTCCCTGAAAAAGGGGTGACGAAACCCGCCGACCCGGCCGCGTCCCTGTACAGTTCGAGCACACCATTGGCACCACCGTCTTCAACCACAAGGCTCGGCCGCTAAAACATTGCAAGAAAAACATCCCAAACCAGAAAATCCTCCTTGATCTCCCGCGTGACCCGCACAAAGTGCGCCGAGGGGGCCGTACGCCTGCCATAGCTGCCGCCAAAATCCTGGCGAACACCCGCCCCATTGGCATAAGCCTGCACGTTAAGTTCAACTTCCCGAGCAAAGACTGCACCACCTTCAGCCGCCCTTTCCGTGCTGCCAGCAGTGCTGCTACCACTCACCACAAGTCCACCATCTTCCCCTCCGGCAGCCTGCATTCCATAGCCAAAGAGGCAATCTCAATCCCCAAAAAACCGCATAACCATCGCCGGCCCCTCCGATTTATCCTGTGCCAAAAGGAATCCCAAAGCTATCCGCCACTCTCTGTAAGGTGAACAACGAGCCAGCGCAAACCATGGATCCCGCCGGACCGACACCAAGAAAATCATCTAGATAGTGGATAATGGAGGACAAGCCATACACGGCCCGCACCACCCACTCAGCAAAGGAACTAAACGCCTCAAAATACAACAAGAAATTGAAACAGCCCATAGGCAAACAACGATCAACATAAACTCATCACCCCACCAGCAACCCAGAAGGTGCTGGCTCTCCGGATGCACCGGCAGCAAACGAAACGCCTATTCTACATCCACCTTTTCCATCAATGCACCGCGTCCCGCCGCCCGGACCAAGTCCAGCGCCTTGTCAAACAAGACGTAGTACACTGCCAACAATTCTGGCGCGATGCCATCATTCACTGACGACCCCCCCCGGAAATGAAAGATGATGGATGAGCCAAAATTTATCCGGCTCCGTCTCCGGCACCACCCCCAACCGGGACACCACCAGATTACTGCACGGCGGGCTCTCAAATGGACCCTCCATCCTGCCCAACTCAACCTCTGTCCCCAACTTCCCACCCACAACCATAGGGTGGTCCCTCGCCGACCGTAAAGTACAACAAAACCGGAGGCAATGCCTCCCCCGCTGACGGAATCTGAAAACCGTATAAAACCAAACCGCAAAATTGACGCCGCTGCCCCGTCCGGATACCTATGTAAAAACGGTGCCATTGCCCCTATGTTCACTGGCGTCCTCCCTTTTACCAAACCCGTCCCCCCGCAGCCGGAGCACTCATGCTTGAACCTGCATGCTGCCCCAAATTTGCACCGGCCGTCGTGAACTTGCCCACACACTCCCTTTTTCTGGGTACCCGAGGGCCCGGCTCCCTTCCCCCCCGGCGCCGCCATGAAAGGGCTGGCTCGGGGCCGCCAATAAACGCATCCATAAGGAAATGTCCTCATGGTCCCACCGCATGCCAGGCCGCAACGCCTTCCGCTGCCTAAACTGCTCATCATACCGCAGCCACGGCAAGCCCCCTGTCCGTGCGATACGCCTCCCCCATTACCTCCAGATAACCAAACAGAGCCGAGCAGTGCTCCGGCTCCTTTTCCCCTATTACACTTGCCAAAATTCCGAACGCCTGCAGCCAATTGGAAAAGGAACGAGGAAGGAGCCCATAACGGCGTTTTTCTTCCTCTTCCCTTTCCTTCTTGGAGTCGTTCGGCTTCACCTTGTCCAGATTAAATTTTTTTTTTTTTTTTCCAGGGGTAGCAGGGAAAATATCTTCACATACTCCCCCTTCCCAAATCTTGTCCCTCACCTCCCTCTTGAGGTGGGCCCCTAACGGTCCCTCAAAACACACGTAAACTTGGCCCTATCATCCAAACGCACCACCTCATCCCCATTTACCTTTTCTACCGCTGTTTACCCCGCGGGCTCCACTACTCCACCAACCGCACCCGTCCCTATCGGCGCCGCCTCGCTGCTGACCGAAGCTGCGCCATCCACCACCGACCCGTCCATGCCGCTGCTGCTGCCGGCGCGCGCGCGCTAAACCCCGTACCAAGCCCAGCAACTGACTAAACAATGCTGACCCCCCCCCCTCTGGCGCTGCCGTGCCCGCAGCCACCTCCCCAAAACTAGCAACCCGCGCCGTAAGCAATGCCGAATCCACGGCTAGCTCACCCGACCGTGGCGCAGAAATGGAAATTGGTACCGCGACGTCCTCCGCCATCCACTCGTCAGATTCGTCCCCCGACCTGAGGGCTCCCTCTTCTTCCTCGCTGTAGGCGTCCTCCACCATTCCAGCTCCAGAGGACGCAGCCGATGCGTCCCCTCCACCACGGCCGCCCTCCTGGGCCGCCGCGTGGGCACTGGTGGTCGACATCCGTCGCTTGCTGTGCGGCGACAGCCCACGAGACCGTCCTGTCCCCTGGGCCGCCGCTGACCGAGGCCTCTTCCTGGAGGAGCCGCTCCCCGGACTCAGGGGGCTCCCCACCGTCGTCCCTCGCCCTCCAGGGCCTCCGACCAGAACCTCCTGCTGGTCCTCCCCCGCCCGGGGGAGACCGCGGCCGCCGGGCGCAGTGCAGCTGCTATGAGGGACCTGGCAGTCACCGCCGGGCTCCCGCCGTCCCCCCTTACTCTCCCCAGCCTTGCAGGTATCCGGGTGGCGCCTGCCCACACCGGTCCCCCTGCTGGCTGCCTGCGCTCGGCTCCCTCTCGGTCCTTGGAGGGTACTGCCAGCCTCATTTCTCTGCCGGGCACGCTCCTGTGTGGTAGCTGCCGCCGGGACGTGCCCCACCGCCGGGGGCCTGGCGTCCAGAGCGGGCCCCAGGCTGGACACGCCCCCTCCCCGGGCCTCCGTCCCGCGCCGGGCACGCCCCCGATCCCGGGCTGCCGCCGGCCTGGAAAATTGAGCCCGAGGCCTGGGACCGGAAGTAGGCCCCAGGCCGGGCCCGCCCCCATCCAGGCCACCGCTGGCCTCACATCATCGCCGGGCTCGCTCCCGGCCGGGAGACGCCGCAGGGGTTCGGACTCCAGCCCGAGGCCGGAGACCGGAAGAAGGCCCCCGGACTGGCCACGCCCCCTTCTCGGCCACCGCGGCCTCGCCGGAGATTCCTCCCGGCGGCCGGGGCAGACGCAGGGAGCTGCCGCAGCCCGCCCCGCCGCGGAGGGTCCCGAGGGGGGCTCTCGCTGTGCCTCCTTGCCCCCCTTGCGCCTGGGGAATATCGGATGGGGGGGGGGGCCTGGAACGCCGCCCGCATCTATGGGGGGGGTGCAAGGGGCAGGTGCCGACGGGGAAGCCCAGGCAGCCCTGACGTGGGACTGCACTGCCTGAGCCCCGTGCACCGCCATCGCCGCTCTGAGGAGCCTATCGAGCTCCTGGAGGTCCCTGGGTCTGAATCCTTTGCTGTCCGGAGTCACAAGGAAGGTAAGACCCCTCCCCTATAGTTTATATACTAGCCCCCTCCCCACCCTACAGTGACCCTATTCCACCAATCCCCTAAAAGGGCCCATAATGCCCTTTAATTCACTTTATTAACCCCTCACCCCCTCCCTTCCCTCTGGTCATGTCGCCCCTCCCCCCTATGGGGTCCATGTCTTTCTTTACTAACACCAGGGCTTGATGTACATGTTTCCCATTGACTTCTTTTATACTGTTTTTCCCACTATCTGACATGAAATCAGAATAAACCTTTCCTGTTTTAGGTCAATTAGATACCAAAATTATTTATATTTGCCAAATACCAGAATAATGAGAAAGAGGGAATGATTTTGGGCGTTTTTATTACTTTCTGTAAAATCAAAAGTTTACATACATCAAAAGCCGCTTTACACGCAATGATATCGCTAACGAGATATTGCTGGGGTCACGGAATTCGTGACGCACATCCGGCCTCGTTAGCAATGTCGTTGTGTGTGACACGTACGAGCGTCCGCTAACGATCAAAAATACTCACCAAATCGTTGATCGTTGACACGTCGTTCATTTCCCAAATATCGTTGCTGGTGCTGGACGCAGGTTGTTCGTTGTTCCTGAGGCAGCACACATCGCTACATGTGACACCGCGGGAATGACGAACAACAGCGTTCCTGCGTCCTCCGGCAACGAGATGGGCATGTCGTTAATGCGGCTGCTCTCCGCCCCTCCGCTTCTATTGGTGTGGCGCTGTGTGACGTCGCTCTGACGCCACACGAACCTTCCCCTTAAAGAAGAGGTTGTTCGCCAGCCACAGCTACGTCGTTAGGAAGGTAAGTACGTGTGACGCGTACCTGCGATATTGTTCGCCACGGGCAGCGATTTGCCCGTGACGCATGAACAACGGGGTCAGGTGATATCGCTAGCAACATCACTAGCAATGTCGCAGCGTGTAAAGCGGCCTTAAGAGTACTATGCCTTTAAACAATATGGGACAGCCCATATGATGATGTCATGTCTTTGGAAGCTTCTGATAGATTTAGTGGCAACATCTGAGTTAATTAGAGACACACCTGTGGGTGTATTTTAATGCACACCTGAACCACACTCCTTCTTTGTGCAGTATCATGTGAAAGTCAACAGAATTGAACCAATATCTCAGGAAGAGAATTGTGGCCATGCACAAGTCTGGTTCATCCTTGGGTGCAATTTCCAGATACCAGATACCTGAAGGAGCCTAATTCATCTGTACAAACAATTATATGCAAGTACATACAAGATGGGAATATCCAGCCATCATACCACTCAGAAAGGAGAGAGGTTCTGTGTACCAGAGATGAACATGCTTTAGTCAGACATGTGCATATCAACCCGAGAATTAAAGGAAAAAAGACCTTGTGAAGATGCTGGCGGAAGCTGGTAAAATTCTGTCATTATCCACAGAGAAACAAGTACTGTATCATGGGCTAAAAGCCACTGTCCCAGGAAGATGCCATTACTCCAAAATAAATATAAAAAAGCCAGATTAATGTTTGTAATTGCACACAGGAACAAAGACCTTAATTTTTGAAGACATCCTGTGACCTGACAAAACTAATATTTAACTGTTTGGCCATAATGACTATTGTTATATTTGGAGTAACATTGGGAGAAGCTTTGAAGGCTAAGAATACCATCATACTGTGAAATACGGCGCTGGCAGAATCATGTTGTGGGGTTATTTTGCTGCAGGAGGGAGTGGAGCACTTCACAAAATGCATCGCGTCATGAGGAAAGAACATTATGTGGCAAAACTGAAGCAACATCTCAAGACATTAGCCAGGAACTTAAAGCTTGGGTGATAGTTGGTCTTCCAATTGGACAATAACCCAAAGCATACTGCCAAACTGGTTACAAAGTGGCTTTAGGAAAACAAAGTCAATGTTTTGGAGTGGTCATCACAAAGCCGTGATATCAATCCTAATGAAAATTTATAGGCAAAGCTGAAAAGACAGATGCGAGCAAGGCTACCTACAGACATTGTTCAGTTACACCAGTTCTGTCAGGAACAAATGGGCCCAAATTCCTACCAACTATTGTGAGAAGCTTGTGGAAGGATATCCAATACATTTGACCCAAGGCATACAGTTTAAGGACAATGGTACCAAATACTAATGAAATGGATGTAAACTTTTGACTTTTCAGGAGGTAATAAAAATGCCTTAAAGCATTCTTTCTCTAATTATTAAGGGCATTTGGCAAATATAATTAATTTTGCTTCCTAATTGACCTAAAACAGGAAAGATTTATTCTAATTTCATGTCAGATAGTGAGAAAAACATGCACATGTGTCTTTTTAGAGAGTGTATGTAAACTTCTGGTTTCTAAATCAAGGGGGTCATCACTTGTGATGTTGACAAGGGGGTGGGCTGGAAAGGCAAGGTTTTCCTTAGGATACACCGCCCACAAGATTTGCAGTATCGTTCAATGTCAGCTTCCATCTTTGCCCAACAGAACCAATCTGCTACGAGGCTGGTAGTTTTTTCAACCCCAAGGTGCCCATGATCGTCATGCAGCGCCCTTCTGACCATCTCACGGAACTGAGTCGGAAGCATCAACTGGACACGAACTTCTCGATTTTAGTGTTTGACCTCTTGATACAGCAATCCATTTTTTATCACCACAAAGTGTAACTATCGGGTCAAGAGAACTGACTCTTGTGCCTTCAGTACATTCCTCTCAGACCTTTGGCCCCTTTTCAACCACCATCAAAGAACTCCAACAGAAGGATCTTCCTGTTAAGCCTTTTCAATCTGGTTTTGAGTCAATTGGGGCAGGGAGTCCGCATCAACATTGGTTAATTGGCAGAACAGTAATGAAAGAGCTTCCTCTGGAGCCCCTTAGAAGGTAACACAACCCCCTGATTGAGCGATCTTTGATGTCGATGACACATTGCTTTCACTTCTGGGGCTGTAACCTCAATCAAGGCATCCTCTTCTCCATTTATCATCTGCCTAGGCAGGCGGGATAGAGCATCAGCATCAATGTTGGTGGCACCAGGTCAGTGCTTCAGGCTGAAATCATATATAGCTAGTGCGGCGAGCCATCGATGGCCAGTAGCATCCAGCTTTGCTGTAGTCCTCACATAGGTCAGTGGATTGTTGTCAGTATGAACGTGGAAATGCACTCCATAGAGGTGGTCATGCAGCTTGTCCACCACAGCCCATTTCAAGGCCAGAATCTCCACGTTATGTGCTGGGTAATTGCGCTCACTCAGAGACAATCCACGACTGATGTAGTAGACTGGCCGCAGAATGCCATGGTGCTCCTGATATAGGACTGCTCCAAGTCAATTAAAAAAGCATCCACATGATGTACGTATGGCTTGTTGTGGTCTGCATAGACCAGTATTGGTGCCTGGGTTAAACAGGATTTGAGTTTCTCTAAAGCTTCATCACACTCTGACATCCATCTCTCTCTGAAAGGCTCATTCACCTTGAAGTAGGCTTTTGTTGAAGGCTTCTTAGAGCAAGCTGTCCCTCAAGGTAAGGGATATCCTTGGGTGAGGGTTGTCAATAGCTTTGCGATCTTGGAATATTGGCACACCACGTGATGTGGCTGAGGAGGGGTGGTTGACTGTTCAGTGATGGCAGTCAGTATAAATGGATGGAAAGTACAGTACACAAAATAAATTATCTATCCCCTCTTTTTATGTTATAGAAACGTGTCAGTCTGTGTGCAGAAATGTCAGGGCAATGAGGAACTGGAGGGATAGAGCTGTTGTAGGATCAGTATGACATGGTAGAAACATGAAGAAAAAGAAGAAAGCATGAAGAAAATAAAAAAAATTCTGTCAAAAATAGAAAAGAAGATTATAAAAATGAGCCGAGAAGGGCAGAAATCAGGGGTTGCAAATTACTTGAAATTATAAATGGGTGGATAGTTAACTAATCTTTACCTGATCAATTCAATGAGAGGCTAAACATGTGTTGTAAAATGTTTTAGGCGGCTGTAAAAGAAAAAAAATAAAGAAGAAATAAAGGACATACCGAGTCTCCGGCTGTTACTTCTCCTGCAGCTGTAACTGCACCTGCGGCTGTAACTGCTCCTATGGCTGTACTTCTGGGGCCGCTCATTATCCCTCATACATATTCACTGCTCTCCCTGCCCACCAGCATCTCTGATTGGCTGTAGTCAGACCCCACCACCAGACAGCGTCTGTGGTTGGAATCACTGACCCTGTCTGCAAGTCTATTAGACCAGGGTGTAAAATAAATAAAATGGCGTAGGATGCCCCTGTATTGATACCAGCACAGATAAAGTCTAAGGCTACATGCTGCAGCCCCCAGCCATACACTTAACCCTAGAACCATAGAAATCTACACTTTCACATACCTGGGGCCTTTTAGGCCTGTGTGCAAATAACATGGAGTAACTCAAATAGAAATACTTTTCAAAGTTTGTTTGAGGAATACCTAGAGTTTCAAAATTCTAACTAATGTAATCTTGCATAAAAAAGAAAACAAGTAACCTAGCAGGCCTGCGAGGTCCCAGGTATGCGTTCTAGGGTTAAATTGGCTGTATATCAAAACAATAGGAACTGCTTACAGCTTTTTTTTCTAAATTATTTCGATAAGTAATTATTAAAAAAAATGGTGTATGGTTCCTCCCAATTTTGATAACCAGCCAAGATAAATTCCAACAGCTGGGGGCTGGTATTCTCAGGCTGGGGAGACCCATGCTTATTGGGCCCGCCAGCCTAAAAATAGCAGCCTGCAGCCACCCAGTATTGATGCATTTATTAGATTTGATAGTCCCGGAACTTTACCTGGCTCTTCCCGATATCACTGGTGCGGTGGTAATTGGGGTAATAAGGGGTTAACCGTAGCTCACAGCTGACACTAAGCCCTAGATTAGTAATGTGGAGGGCAGCTTACCTAACCTGTAAATAAAAGTAAATAAACACAAACACCGAAAAAATCCTTTATTTGAAAAAAATACAAAACCCCACCTTCTTTCATCACTTCATTAGCCCCTAAAACACGCAGGTCCGACGTAATACACATGAGGTCCCACGATGATCCCGTTTCTGCTACATCTGAAGTGACAGCAAGTGGCCATAGAACATGACAGCAGGCTGTAACTTCAGGCAGAGACTGAGCTGCAGTGATCAGCAGTGACGTCACTCAGGTAATTTGCGGACATAGTTGGAGGTTCCCATGTCCCTCCATCTGTGACTAGAGATAACCTGACCTCAATGGACCTTTATGAGTCCTCTGCGGTCATAAAAAAGGTGAAAATGTGACCTTTTTTCCCTTTTTATTTCTCAATAATATCAGCAAAAAATAGAACAGAAAAATGATGTAAAAACTAAACCACTTTTATTGCAAAAAAAGAAGCAAAAACTATTTTATTATCCTTTTTTAGATCTATTAAAAATACATGTATAACACCCAAAATGTGTCAGTTCAAGAACCTGATGAATTGGACTGGTCATGAATTGGTTAAAGAATCAGTTTTAGGAAACATAAAGACTATCTATTGGCAAGATATCCTGGCATTGTAACAGGTTGGCAAGTCATCAAAGACTTCTCTAATCCAGGTAAAGAATGCCATGCTACTGGTCATAGAACAATTATATCCTATTAGTTGTAATGTAATCAGTTCTACATACTGCCCGTGTTCAAATTAAAAGTACTATTTATGATGCGTAATGTGTTTTGTGACATTAGTTATTAGTGAATGATTGTATTTTGAATGATGCGGGCGTCACACGGTACAATCTATCGTGTGATTGCAAGAGCTATCGTACCCTCACATCCGTCGTTTGTGCGTCACGGGCAATTAGTTGCCCGTGGCGCACAAAGTCGTTAAACCTCCGTCACACATACTTACCTGCTGAGCGACCTCGCTGTGGGCGGCGAACGTCCACTTCCTGAAGGGGGAGGGACGTTCGGTGACAGCGACATCACACAGCGACTGGCCAATAGAAGTGGAGGGGCGGAGATGAGCAGGACGTAAACATCCCGCCCACCTTCTTCCTTCCGCATTGCCGGTGGGAGCCGTGGAATACAGGTAAGCTGTGTTCGTCGTTCCCGGGGTGTCACACGGAGCGATGTGTGCTGCCCCGGGTACGATGGACAATCGGCGCCATTAAAAATAAACAATTTTTTAAAAATAAGCGACGAGTACACGACTCACGATTTGTGAGCGATTCTGCGTCGCTCAGAGGTGTCACACGAAATGACATCGCAAGCGATGCCAGATGTGCATCACGAAACCCATGACCCTGACGATGCATCGCGCGATAGCTCGTCTCGTGTGATGCCCGCATGACAGTGGAAAGAGTGGGAGTATCTAAACTAAGGGACAAAGATAGTTTACTGCCAGAAGGTTTGATAGGGCACAGTGCGCATTAAAAGCAGACCCAAGGTCTGACTAATGAGCACAGCCGCATGACGTGGGTGTCCCTGACGTGAGTGGAGACCAAGACAGGGAATAGCATGATTCTGAGTAAAGAGGAAGGAAAATGAACAGAAGGACAGAGTGGTGAACCAGAAACAAGTCCTGGGACAGGACGCCTAGCAGTTTTGCCCCAAGTTTATGACTGATAGAGGTAATGAGCCAGGACAGAACACAGAATATGAGATGAAGAGAGTGCCCTGGATGGGAGTTCCAGAGCATCAGAAGTAGCTAAGCTAAGCATTGGCCATATTGGCAAACTAATCTTTTTAAGAGGGAAGAAAATACAGAACCTCAGTGTTGAGAATAGGACTTCACACTAACTCGACTGTAGTATTGAACAGGGTTGTGGTGAAGGCAGGTGAATCAGTGGAAACATAGTTGAAGAGAGTTAAGAGTAGAGATGAGCAATCCTGCGAAGGATCAGATTGGTTCAGAATCGCGACTCAGATCGTCAATCCTAGCCGAACTCATTAAATTTAATCGGGGACAAAAGTGATGTGTTGTAAAATGATGTCGGGGGGCTGTAAAAGAAAGAAATTAAAAAAGGGTTAAAGCAGTAGAAACTTACCGAGTCCCTGTGGCTGCAGCGCTACTTCCGGGTCCAACAATTAACTCTAATGCATATTGACTGCATTCCTCGTTCACTGGCATCTCTGATTGAATGCCATTGAACCACGCCCCCACACTCTGAGACATCACCTGTGATTGGTTGTGCCCTTTTAATGGCATTAAATAAATAAGTAAAATAATTGGTGTTGGGTCCCCCGTAATGATACCAGATCAGATAAAGCCACAGCTACACGTTGCAGCCCCCAGCCGTGTGCTTATTTTGGCTGTGTATCTAAATAAGCAGAACCACAAAGGCATTTTTTAAAAAATAAATAAATAATTTAAAAACCAGTGTGTGGTTCCTCCCAATTTTTATACCCAGCCAAGATAAAGCCCGACAGCTAGGAGCTGGCATTCTCAAGCTGGGGAGACCAGTGCTTATTGGCCTCCCTAGCCTAAAAATATCAGTCTGTAGTCGCCCAAGATTCCCTCATGCATTGGATGCAACAATCCCAGCACTTTACCTGGCTCTTCCCAATAGCCCTGGTGCGATGACAGTTGGGGTAATAAGGGGTTAATGTCAGCCCACAGCTGTCTCTAAGCCATGGAATAGTAATGGGAGGCATTTATGATACCCCCAGTTACTAATCTGTTAGTGAACTGAGTTGGTTTTTTTTTGCCAAGACATGCAGATTTTGGTGCTGAAATTTTTATACCATATTCCTGCACCAAATCTACACCTCCTGGCAAAACAAAAATGCATCACTACTGCATGCAGGATGATGCAGTAGTGATACATTTTCTTTTGCCAGGAGGTGTAGATTGGGTTCAGGAATATTGTGTAAAAATTTCAGAATCAAATGTGCATCTCTTGGCAAAACCCCCCCACAGTTTTCTGTCAGGAGATACTACTGTCCTTCCTTCCTCCTTCCTCCCCCTGTAATAACAGAGACAGGGAGAGGAAGGACAGGCAGGCAGACAGGGGCAGGAATATTCTGCAGCTTCTATCAATCAAATAACAGTGCATTTCACAAATTTTACTTGCCTATATTTCAGAAAGTATACATCCAAGCGCACAATTACAGGTATGCTTACAATCAGCATGATAGCGCCAGCATAGCATTGGCTTTAGTTTATATAGGAAAATCCTGGTGGTTGGTCCTCTTTAAGCAACCCAAAAATCAACAAGATGAACTTGAGATTTAGTATAGTAACTGAACAAATGTGGTGAGATACCATTTTCAAAAGTGGCAACATTTCTTGGGGTCCTTCAAACCAATAAAGGTGTGTAATGATCCAGGCCAGCTTTTCCCTGCTGTGGTTACACCCAATTCTGGCCTGGTCATGTCAGGGGTTAACTTCCCTTGCCTCATCCTGGATTCCAGGATACTATATCTTGTCTCTCTACCTATTTTTTGGCCTGAGCAATATACAGCTGCAATTCCATCTTGCTGTAAGTAATGACATTCTTTCTTTTTTGCTTTTTGATATTATATATAGTGTAGGGACCTACAAGCATGAGGTTCCCGTGACGAGGGTTGTAGGCATACGTCTTATGGCCATAACGCTAACAAAAAACCTCATACAGTTAGGTCCAGAAATATTTGGACAGTGACACAATTTTCGCGAGTTGGGCTCTGCATGCCAACACATTGGATTTGAAATGAAATCTCTACAACAGAATTCAAGTGCAGATTGTAACGTTTAATTGGAAGGTTTGAACAAAAATATCTGATAGAAATTGTAGGAATTGTACACATTTCTTTACAAACACTCCACATTTTAGGAGGTCAAAAGTAATTGGACAAATAAACCAAACCCAAACAAAATATTTTTATTTTCAATATTTTGTTGCGAATCTTTTGGAGGCAATCACTGCCTTAAGTCTGGAACCCATGGACATCACCAAACGCTGGGTTTCCTCCTTCTTAATGCTTTGCCAGGCCTTTACAGCCGCAGCCTTCAGGTCTTGCTTGTTTGTGGGTCTTTCCGTCTTAAGTCTGGATTTGAGCAAGTGAAATGCATGCTCAATTGGGTTAAGATCTGGTGATTGACTTGGCCATTGTAGAATGTTCCACTTTTTTGCACTCATGAACTCCTGGGTAGCTTTGGCTTTATGCTTGGGGTCATTGTCCATCTGTACTATGAAGCGCCATCCGATCAACTTTGTGGCATTTGGCTGAATCTGGGCTGAAAGTATATCCCGGTACACTTCAGAATTCATCCGGCTACTCTTGTCTGCTGTTATGTCATCAATAAACACAAGTGACCCAGTGCCATTGAAAGCCATGCATGCCCATGCCATCACGTTGCCTCCACCATGTTTTACAGAGGATGTGGTGTGCCTTGGATCATGTGCCGTTCCCTTTCTTCTCCAAACTTTTTTCTTCCCATCATTCTGGTACAGGTTGATCTTTGTCTCATCTGTCCATAGAATACTTTTCCAGAACTGAGCTGGCTTCATGAGGTGTTTTTCAGCAAATTTAACTCTGGCCTGTCTATTTTTGGAATTGATGAATGGTTTGCATCTAGATGTGAACCCTTTGTATTTACTTTCATGGAGTCTTCTCTTTACTGTTGACTTAGAGACAGATACACCTACTTCACTGAGAGTGTTCTGGACTTCAGTTGATGTTGTGAATGGGTTCTTCTTCACCAAAGAAAGTATGCGGCGATCATCCACCACTGTTGTCATCCGTGGACGCCCAGGCCTTTTTGAGTTCCCAAGCTCACCAGTCAATTCCTTTTTTCTCAGAATGTACCCGACTGTTGATTTTGCTAGTCCAAGCATGTCTGCTATCTCTCTGATGGATTTTTTCTTTTTTTTCAGCCTCAGGATGTTTTGCTTCACCTCAATTGAGAGTTCCTTTGAGCGCATGTTGTCTGGTCACAGCAACAGCTTCCAAATGCAAAACCACAGACCTGTAATCAACCCCAGACCTTTTAACTACTTCATTGATTACAGGTTAACGAGGGAGACGCCTTCAGAGTTAATTGCAGCCCTTAGAGTCCCTTGTCCAATTACTTTTGGTCCCTTGAAAAAGAGGAGGCTATGCATTACAGAGCTATGATTCCTAAACCCTTTCTCCGATTTGGATGTGAAAACTCTCATATTGCAGCTGGGAGTGTGCACTTTCAGCCCATATTATATATATAATTGTATTTCTGAACATGTTTTTGTAAACAGCTAAAATAACAAAACTTGTGTCACTGTCCAAATATTTCTGGACCTAACTGTATATTTTTTTGTACAGGATACAGCCAGGCCCCTTTTTGTTCGGACTTGCCATTAGAGTTTCTGTCCCTATGTAGTGCGCAGTGGGGGTACGGCTTGGCAACCCGCCTGATCTAATAGAATGGGCGTCACCTAATAGGCTGCGGGTTTGTGACTGTGCGTCTGCTAGTGTGAACAGTGCTCTATGCAAGCCACTAGTGTGCAGTTTTACCATCCAGCCAGTACCGCCTCCATATTTGGAAGTGAGTGTGAATGGCTCCCCCTGCACCTGTGATGCCTCCACCTAGTGGGGGTTTAGCTGTATCCTGCTGGAGTAGTAGTAGTTTTTTGGCCTGAGCAATATACAGCTGCAATTCCATCTTGCTGTAAGTAATGATATTCTCTCTACCTATGGTTCAGTGCCAGTGATATTTCTGCCTTACAGCATGTATACTGGGTCTGGTGAGTATTCCCGATCTGTCCTGCCTCACCATGTCCTGACTTGTACCCTTCCCGGTTCGTCTGCCTGTGCTGATCCCTGACTTCCCGCTCCTAAAATGTTGTTTGTGTTTCTCCCCTGTATATCTGATGTCCCAGCTTCTGACAGAATCCCAATTTGCAAACACGGTGTTTCTGGGTGATTGCCCCTCGTCAGTGCAAAGTGTGGGTATCTGATCTGGCTGTATGAGAAGCTATCTGGGGACCACGAGGGAAGACTATTCTCCTAATGGAAACCTGACAAACCAGTCTGGCTGTCAGTGGTAAGGGGACTTATAGCTGCAATACCCCTCTGGGAATTATTCAAATTGTCTCTCCAGGAAAGGAGACAAACTCTAGCGCCACCTATTGGAAGATTCTGATCTGGCATATATCCTAGGTCATATGAAAAGGCTTGTTAAAAGGCCAATTTTGACTTTTAGGATTGCTGCTTTCAATAGGTGGCGCTAGAGTTTGTCTCCTTTCCTGGAGAGACAATTTGAATAATTCCCAGAGGGGCATTGCAGCGCTTATAAGTCCCCTTACCACTGACAGCCAGACTGGTTTGTCAGGTTTCCATTAGGAAAATCGTCTTCCCTCGTGGTCCCCACATAGCTTCTCATACAGCCAGATCAGATACCCACACTTTACACTGACGAGGGGCAATCACCACGAAGCACCGTGTCTGCAAATTGGGATTATTATCTGGCATATATCCTAGGTCATATGAAAAGGCTTGTTAAAAGGCCAATTTTGACATTTAGGATTGCTGCTTCCAATAGGTGACACTAGAGTTTGTCTCCTTTCCTGGAGAAACATTTTGAATTTCTGTTACAGTGTAACTTTGACTCTCCTTCACTACTCTGCTGCCACCTAGTGGGAAATACGCTGTACTACGACTTACTAGCCCTTTGTACAGCATGACAGATGAATAATTATACAGATTTATTTTTTTATTTTGAGCATCAGCTTTTTTTTATGTACACAATGATGTATTTTTACTGGTCCCATGTAATATAAATGTAGCGCCCTGGACAAGCCAGGGGCCACAGGTAACAACACACACACACCCCCACCCCCAGCAGTTCACAGCAGTCCTCCCCAGTGAGACCTGATTTCTTCCTCGGGTTCAGACAGACACACCAGGTGGGCGGAGTCAGGCAGATGGGCACGCCCACCGAGGAGTTTAGCTGGCCTGAGGCAGGAAACAAGTCCAGACAAGCCCAGGCAGAGGAAGAGAGAGGAGGTCTGCAGAGAGGCAGACGCAGACTGGGGCCTAGGTTGGAGCCTAGGTCCCTCGTGCAGCAGTCAGGCAGACAGCAGTGGCCGTCTGTGAGAGCTGGGAAGACAGTCTGGTGGAACCGTAGGTAGCCGGGGCTGGGCGTCGGCCCACCGGTACCGAACCGGGGAGCCAGCTGGAAACCGGAGTGCAGGAGGAGTGTACGGAAGGTGCCGGAAAGGACTTAGGCGGGCTTTGCACACTACGACATCGCAGGTGCGATGTCGGTGGGGTCAAATTGAAAATGGCGCACTTCCGGCATCACATGTGACATCGTAGTGTGTAAAGCCTAGATGATACGATTAACGAGCGCAAAAGCGTCGTAATCGTATCATCGGTGCAGCGTCGGCGTAATCCATGATTACGCTGACGCGACAGTCCGATATCGTTCCTCGCTCCTGCGGCAGCACACATCGCTGTGTGTGAAGCCGCAGGAGCGAGGAACATCTCCTACCGGCGTCACTGCGGCTTCCGTAGGATATGCGGAAGGAAGGAGATGGGCGGGATGTTTACAACCCACTCATCTCCGCCCCTCCGCTCCGATTGGCCGCCTGGCGTGTGACGTCGCTATGACGCCGCACGACCCGCCCCCTTAACAAGGAGGCGGGTCGCTGGCCAGAGCGACGGTCGCAGGACAGGTGAGTCCATGTGAAGCTGCCGTAGCGATAATGTTCGCTACGGCAGCTATCACAAGGAAATCGCTGCTGCAACGAGGGCGGGTACTATCGCGCTCGGCATCGCAGCATCGGCCTGAGATGTCGCAGCGTACAAAGTACCCCTTACATTACCAACCTGGGGTCAGGGGAAAACACTGCAGCCATCTGTGGGACCCGTCCATCCAGCCGTTTGTTTTACCGGAGACGTTGTGTAAATCATTGGCTGAGTGAGTACCACCGTGCCGTGCGGCACAGCACTGCCCCCGCGACCCTGCACCTCGCCAGGCCCCGTAACCCGCCTGCCATCCATCCCTACCCCACACCGGGCCACGGGACAACCAACCCCCTACCCACGGAGGGGAGAACCAACATCCAGGCTGCTCCCTGTCATCGCTCCCAGGATCCCCGTCCAGAGCAGCGGTGGTGTCACCAATCTCACCACAACCGTGGGTGGTGTCACGGACAATAAATCCCCAAAACCATTCCCCTTTTCACTCACGGGCGAGGAACGCCGCTCAAGTCCCCGGGATCCGGCCCACCGCTCGAGCCACCACCGAGCAGCAGCAGCCGGACCCGAGCAGTGGGAGAGCGCAGCGTCCCCTCCTCCGCCCGCGACAACTTGGCGTCACGAACAGGATCTTACTGCTCTGCCATCTGGTAGAGGTGCGCCTTGTGACCGCCGGAGGTGTCCGGCCGAAAAATTGGAGAAGCCGCCATTTTGGGCGCAAAAAATCCCTGCTCGAGCGTCTCCTCGAGCAGTGGAGGCGCGAAAGCCGAAACCCCGCTCCTGTAGAGGAGGAGCCGGAAAAAGACTAAGGGGGACGGATGTCGTCTAGCCGCATGTGAACCGCGGCTGTGGAAGCAGGGACGCCAGGACTCTGCAAGTATTTGGTTCCTGGAGCACCGCTGCACGAGATGTCCCGTCCGTCCGGCACCGCTGAAACCTCAGTGCCCGTGCCCGCAGCCAATGCCCCGACAGACCCGTTACCGCTGTCATCGGTAGCAGAGCTCGCAGCGTCTGCGAGGGAGGGCCCAGACCTGGGGTTCCCAGGCCTTATCTTTGTCACCACCCTGCCACCGGTCCCGGCTTCCATCCCAGCCGTACCGCCGATGACGACGGCCCCGGCAGTCCGCCCGGCCGCGACGGAGATGACGACGGCTCCGGCAGTCCACCTGGCCACAACGGCAGCGAAGTACCCATCCCGTTAACAAATCTGGGCAGCCTGGTTCTGGACTGGGGTCAAGGGGTGCTGCCCATTTCTTA
Source organism: Anomaloglossus baeobatrachus (assembly GCF_048569485.1). Taxonomy (NCBI): domain Eukaryota; kingdom Metazoa; phylum Chordata; class Amphibia; order Anura; family Aromobatidae; genus Anomaloglossus; species Anomaloglossus baeobatrachus. The sequence goes on along the minus strand of NC_134355.1, from coordinate 64,319,255 downwards.
GGGAAGCAAATCTGCCTTGCGGCAACAAGATACAGCCCAATATCCTAAATACAATATTTATATAGCAAGGATTAAAATATAACTTTTAATAAACACAGTGTAAAACCATAATAGATTAAAGTGCAGTGCATAATATAGTGAAAAAAGAGAACGATCTCACCCAGTTCTTCTCCTGAGGAGATCAGATACCACTGGAATGTCCAAGGCGGAAGAAAGCTGAGCCAGACGACATAAAGACAGGGGGGGACAATACCAAATACACTACCCCTGTCGTGCCCATGTAATAGCTTCCGCCCTTACAAGGGCAGCACCCAAGTCAGGATACACTACCCTTATAACAATATACCCCTCCCTCCCATTTCTTAGGGGCAGCATCAGGGCCAGGTTGTTTGGGTGGGTGACTGAAGGACCCGTTCCGTTGCCGTTATTAAAAGTGTTTTATTGCTGTTGCAATGGTTGAAGTGTTATGCCTCCCGTAAGGGAAGTTTTATGAAAAAATGCATGTGTGAAAATGTTTAAAAAAATGTTTTATTCTTTCTCAGTTCGTGAAAAATAAAACCGGTGATGGACGGGCAGCCCGCGGACGGTCTGCATTTTACTAAGGGGGAATGTGGCGCCTTGGACAAGCCAGGGGCCACAGGTAACAACACACACCCCCCCCCCCCCACCCCCAGCAGTTCACAGCAGTCCTCCCCAGTGAGACCTGATTTCTTCCTCGGGTTCAGACAGACACACCAGGTGGGCGGAGTCAGGCAGATGGGCATGCCCACCGAGGAGTTTAGCTGGCCTGAGGCAGGAAACAAGTCCAGACAAGTCCAGGCAGAGGAAGAGCGAGGATGTCTGCAGAGAGGCAGACGCAGACTGTGGCCTAGGTTGGAGCCTAGGTCCCTCGTGCAGCAGTCAGGCAGACGGCAGTGGCCGTCTTCGAGAGCTGGGAAGACAGTCTGGTGGAACCATAGGTAGCCGGGTCTGGGCGTTGGCCCACCGGTACCGAACCGGGGAGCCAGCTGGAAACCGGAGCGCAGGAGGAGTGTACGGAAGGTGCCGGAAAGGACTTACATTACCAACCTGGGGTCAGGGGAAAACACCGCAGCCATCTGTGGGACCCGTCCATCCAGCCGTTTGTTTTACCGGAGACTTTGTGTACATCATTGGCTGAGTGAGTACCACTGTGCCGTGCGGCACAGCGCTGCCCCCGCGACCCTGCACCTCGCCAGGCCCCGTAACCCGCCTGCCATCCATCCCTACCCCGCACCGGGCCCCGGGACAACCAACCCCCTACCCACGGAGGGGAGAACCAACATCCAGGCTGCTCCCTGTCATCGCTCACGGGATCCCCATCCAGAGAAGCGGTGGTGTCACCAATCCCACCACAACCGTGGGTGGTGTCACGGACAATAAATCCCCAAAACCATTCCCCTTTTCACTCACGGGTGAGGAACGCCGCTCGAGTCCCCGGGATCCGGCCCACCGCTCGAGCCACCACCGAGCAGCAGCAGCCGGACCCGAGCAGTGGGAGAGCGCAGCGTCCCCTCCTCCGCCCGCGACATAAACTCCTAGGAAATATAAGAACATCTGACACTGGATAAAAAAAACTTTGGGAATTAAAAAAAAGTAAGAAAAAAGAATTCTATGTTCTACTCAAAATCCATGGGCTAAACTATGTGCTTAATCTCTTCAAGTTGTTTCAAGGTCATTGGAAAACTAGAATATTGTTTTTATTTATTTATTTTTAATAAAACTGTCACATAATTGCCACCGAGACTTCAGTTGCTAAATAGTATTGTACAAGATGGATTATTTTCTCAGCACTTCTGGGCTTGGCTCAGTCTGAAGGCGGACTTAAGTCATCTGTTGTTACAGGACATAGGGATCTCTCACTGAATGGGAAAAGCAGCCGAGGCGTCCTGTACTCCATGCAGTTATGAGGCTCCTGAGTTACATGTATGCACTGGTTCTCATATACCCCTCCTGTGGATGTCACTATTCTAAAAGCATTTATAGCTGTCAGGGAAGAAATGTGGAGCATGTCCCCCAGGATATTCCCAAAAATGCTTCAGAAGTGTAAGTGCAAAAACTTCCCTCCAAGAGTCAGTCTGATAATATACATATTTATGGCGTATCTTCAGTCTCATTATATCTGTTTATAGAAATGCATCGTTTTTTAACTCTTTGGGGTTGGTATATTAGGTGTATTACGGTAATATAGTACGAAGTCCAATGTAAAACTTATACTAATGCATAGTAGTGCTGTGTCCGAAAAAGCATAACTAGAATATTCATTGTGTTTTAGCACTGATGTTGCATGATTATGGCATTATTCTACTAAATTAATTACTATTAATAAATATTATTGTTAATATTAGTAGTATTAGCAGTAGTGGCAGAAGTTCTCATACCTTTATATCTAGAGGATTATTAGAAATATTATTGTTAATATTAGTAGTAATGGTGATAGCAGAAGATGTTCTCACACCTTTATATCTAGAGGATTATTAGAAATATTATTGTTAATATTAGTAGTATTAGCAGTAGTGGCAGAAGTTCTCATACCTTTATATCTAGAGGATTATTAGAAATATTATTGTTAATATTAGTAGTAATGGTGATAGCAGAAGACGTTCTCACACCTTTATATCTAGAGGATTATTATAAATATTATTGTTAATATTAGTAGTATTAGCAGTAGTGGCAGAAGTTCTCATACCTTTATATCTAGAGGATTATTGTAAATATTATTGTTAATATTAGTAGTATTAGCAGTAGTGACAGAAGTTCTCATACCTTTATATCTAGAGGATTATTATAAATATTATTGTTAATATTAGTAGTAATGGGGATAGCAGCAGAAGAAATTCTCATACCTTTATATCTAGAGGATTTTGATTATTATTAATATTATTATTATTATTATTGTATTAATATTAGTAGTATTAATAGTAATGGTAGCAATAGAAGTAGACATTATCATACCTTTATAGCTAGAGGATTAATATAAATATTATTGTTACTATTAGTAGTAGAGGTGACAGTAGAAGTTCTCATACCTTTATATCTAGAGTATTTTGATTATTAATAAAAATATTATTGTTCATATTAATAGTATTAGTAGCAGTGGTGGTAGCAGTAGAAGTTCTCAAACCTTTATATCTAGAGGATTAATATAAATATTATTGTTACTATTAGTAGTAGTGGTGACAGTAGAAGTAGAAGTTCTCACACCTTTATATCTAGATGATTTTGATTATTATTATTATTATTATTATTATTAGTAGTAGTAGTAGTAGTAGTAGTAGTAGTAGTAGTAGCTGCAGTAAAAGTAGAAGTTCCCATACTTTTAGATCTAGAGGATTAAAATACATATTATTGTTACTATTAGTAGTAGTGATGACAGATGACAGTAGAAGTTCCCATACCTTTATATCTAGAGGATTTGATTATTAATATAAATATTATTGTTACTATTAGTAGTAGTGGAGACAGTAGAAGTTCTCATACCTCTATAGCTAGAGGATTTTGATTATTATTATTATTATTATTAATAATAATATTGTTAATAGTAGTAGTAGTAGTGGTAGTAGCAGAAGTAGAAGTTCTCATACCTTTATATCTAGAGGATTAATATAAATATTATTGTTACTATTAGTAGTAGTGGTGACAGTAGATGTAGAAGTTCTCATACCTCTATGGCTAAAGGATTTTTTTTATTATTATTATTATTATTATTATAATAAATAATATTGTTAATATTTGTAGTAGTAGTAGTAGTGGTAGCAGTAGAAGTAGAAGTTCTCATACCTTTATATCTAGAGGATTATTACAAATATTATTGTTACTATTAGTAGTAGTGGTGACAGTAGATGTAGAAGTTCTCATACCTTTATATGTAGAGGATTAAGGCCCCGTCACACACAGAGATAAATCTGCGGCAGATCTGTGGTTGCACTGAAATTGTGGACAATCAGTGCCAGGTTTGTGGCCGTGTACAAATGGAACAATATGTCAATGATTTCACTGCAACGACAGATCTGACAAAGATTTATCTCTGCGTGTGACGGGGCCTTTATGGTGAACAGTAGGTTCTATATCAGATATTCATTGTATTAGATGAATCTGTTTAAAATTGCATAAACTTAGGAGAAAATGACTTATAAATAAATGATACAAAAAGGCGAGTGAAAGCAGAGAGTCAGCAGGGGCGGCCGCGCAGAAATTCAGTAAGCACAGAATTAGGAGTAAACACACTGATGAAATATTCGGTGTACTTACGCTGAGAAAATGCTAATCCTTTTATTTGCAAAAAATATATGCAAAGCACTTTAAGACTATTAACAACACAACATCATAGGACATCAAAATGGAAAACTGGCTGGCACGCGGAGCTTTTTTCATGGGATTTCTGAAATCCTCTGTATTTTATGTGCTGGCTTCAAATACCCAAAGCAGGTTGTAATACTTTGTGAGTGACAGGAGGGGAGAGGGAAATGGTTTATCCATTTCTTCAAATATTAGTAAAGTCAAAGGCTTCTTGGCATAAATGTGACTTTTGACTAGAGTTATGCAACATGTGTGTTGTTCTCCCTGAATTAGTCATATAACTTTCTCCTGTGTAATAATTAATGTAATTGTCTTAGCATCTTGACCGTAAAATCGGATGTGCTGTTGATATATCAACATTGGTGGATTTATTATTATTACACGGTGATCCTTACTGGCATCAGTAGGGGACATGCTTGCCAAATATTTAGGGCTTCCATCCCTATAGTGGCCTCCTGTTTCAGCATCGTAGGTCAGCTGCTTGTCCAGCTAAAAAGCAGAGACTGAGACCTTTGAGTACAGGACGTTTGGACTACCCCACCAATATATTTAACCCTCTCAGCTCCTCTTCTGTCAGGTGTTGTTGTACATTGTCCTGGTACTGTCTATCTGTAGGACATCCGTGATGCACAAACTGTCCTATAGCTGGACGAAATAAAAACACAGTATAGCGGCATCCAGAGCTAAACTGACTCCGTAGGATATGACAGTACATTCATAAAATCAAACTGTAAAAAATTAATGCTTATGGTGCTATGGAAAAGTAGTCAATTCCTGTCCCCATAAGTGAAATCAAGGTGGATAGAATACTTTATCAAAAACCACCTCGTAACTACCCTCAGAGGTTTTAGGTGTCAACATTCGGCAGATACTAAAGCTATTTCACAGAAGCTAACCACCATCCATAAATGTTATTTCGCCCACACTCATCCTTCCTCACACAGAGAGTGCACTCACTTATTCTACCTTCTCTAATAGTCTTATGCAGATAATATGTCGCTTGAGGCCCAACATATGTTTGACCTATCTAATAACGGTCACCTCTAGCATTCACCTGTCTGACTACACCACCACTGTCTGTCTCCTGGTCTAGGTTCTGCAGTTTCTTGGACAGTTACAATATTTTTAGGTGCTACTGTATATGGGTGTTATTTCAAATTTCTTGGTGATAATAGTTTTTGGGTTTTTTTTGCTTTTGGGCTACAATTGGGGGCAAATGCATTACTGGATAGTACTAGAAATGTATGTAAGGAAGAAAGTTGTTGAACCTGAAACTGAATGTCGATGGGAGAACTATAAATCGGTGAACAACCCAACTAGCACGAAAGTGATGATCGGCACATGGTGTGTATAGTGTGCAGTAGAAAATTCAAAGAATCCGGCACTCAGATGTATGAAAATGAAACAATAGATCCCTTTAATTGATTGCACCATGGGTAGTGTACAAATTAAATTGATGTTTCAGTCTCACTGACTTTTCTCAAAAATACACTCACTAGTGCCTGTGCATGATGCTATATACTACAGTGATCTAGCGCAATACCCAGGCATTCCAATATCCTCATCAGCACAGCAGCGATCCCCATATGGTGCACCTCTCACGGCCTTACAGGTCGTCCATCATAAACACTACTGACAGTGTATTTTTGAGAAAGGTCAGAGAGACGGAAGCGTCAATTTAATTTGTACGCTACCCATGGTGCAACCTATTAAAGGGATCATTTGTTTCATTGTAATACATTTGAGTGCCGGATTCTTTGAAGTTTGTATTACGGGGTTGGACCGTAGCCGAGCACCAGTCATAACTCCAGGAGTGCCGTACTTCCAGTTTTATCCAGTGTGTGATAGACCTAGGGTTAGACATCCTGCAGTGGGAATATATATTCACGTGGTATGATTTTCGTAGTGGGGAGTGGCATTTGTTGCTGCACTGGTGCACATACTTTATAAATGCATTCCCTTAATATGTTCCTTCAGGTCATTCAGCAGTTCTCAGTGTTGCTTCTTGCTGTAAACAGACCCTTTTTGATGTGAGTATTTTTGGGATCTGACCACTTCTTTGTCTCTTGGCATAGGTTCTTTGGATCCTAGAGAAGATTCACAATCACAATGTATATGTGACATCCTAGATTGATATTCAGCACAGGCTGTAGAGTATATAAGTAGTAGACTTGAGTATGGTCATATGTTGTAGTTCCACTGAGTGGGAATGTAAATGCATGTGGCAGAGTGGTAGATAGAGTGATACGTGTTGCTGCACTAGTGGGCTCGAAGGTATTGCATGTAGGGCACTCATGGCCTAAGGTTCAATCCTCAGGCCAGGGCTACAGAGTAGTGATGGGCGATCCCGAACTGTAAAGCTCAGGGATCATAACGATCACATAGTGATCATGTACACGTTCCCGAACACGAGCTTTCCAGGGAAGCTCGTGTTACAGTTCGGGTCCAGTTTGGGTCCAGGGGCTGCAAAAAAAAGCACATTATTAAAAAACATTATGATCATACTTACAGGTCCCGTAACGCGTCCTGCAGACTCTGTCTCCCAGATGCTTCTGCTTCCGATCATTGCTGTGCCCCCTGGTAAGCACCGCTGCCTAAAGGACCTTCCATGACGTCATAGCCATGTGACCAGTCTGGTGTGAATATTGTACAGACATTGGCTTACAGACTGGTCACATGACTATGACATCATTGAAGGCCCTGTTAACTGAACTTTGACTGTCACTGTGCGAGTGTCGCATGGCATCACAGCGCACAATCTCCCGACAGGAGCGGGTCAGCTGCATGTATTCCCTCACTGTCAGCCTGCTTCTTGCTGTAGTACAGAGGGATGATTTCTAGAGCTACTCATTGATTTTAACTGTTAAGTGACATCTGCAGTTCACAAGACTGCATATAACTCATTGTATTGGACTACAGCTGTAGTTTGAGTGGTTAAAGTCACCCAATAACATTTTAGAAAGTCTCCATGCAGCCTGAGCAGCTTACAAGGCAGATCTGATGCTCATTTAAGTACCTCAAGAGTTTGCCAGTTAACAATTTGCTGCAAATAGTCCTATCCAAATGCCATGTTTGGGAACTATTTTTTTCTGTCTTTGCTCTGATTCTCATGGTTCTGAAACAAACAGCAGATGGAGGACCATGAGGTCTCCTTTTAAAGTTCCTTGTGTACGGTCAAAGACCTCGTAATTATGTTTTTGAACTTCAGCACCGTCTGACTTCAACAGTCCTACGTTGTTTGATAGTAGACTAGAAATGATAGTATGGTAGAAATATCTGGATGTATGTGGAAGGTATGATACTTAAATACAGTGTATCAAGGGTCCCCAAACTGTTGTTCGGAAACTATATATGGCTCGTTAGTCCATGTTGTGTGGTTTGCAGCTGCCTGCCAGCTTGTTACATTGCCACCGGGTCTAGCAAACAACTAAGCTCTCCAGATGGTGAATTATGTGAGTAGCCTCTCACAGGAGAGCAAATCTGGTTGCCCAAATACTGGCCTTGGGGGTTTAGAGATAATTTAAGTATGGTAAATCGGAGAGTGGAGGGGGATGCTACCATCTGGATGAGACGGTGTGGTGGGAATGCTCTTGGTGTCCCTAATGTGAGGAAGGCGGGAGCTGGATGTGACTTGCGACCCTCTCTCAGAGATGGCTGTATCTCTCAAGGTCAGAAAGGTTGGGGCCACTGCAGTATATTCACTATAGTACTGCACAGGAAATGTGGAAAGAATGAAAGCAACATTAAAGAATGGCTAGAATCTTAAAAATAAAATATTTGATCCGCATGGAAAACAAGTTGCTGGATTATCATTGTTTATGAATTATAAAATACCATCTTGAAGGAATTTCAAACCTTTCTTGTGCATCAGGCTGTGTTCACACATAATAAAATTGCAGCAGATTCTCCATCCAGACTTTTGGTTGCAGTCTGTTTTAATAGCAGCAATGAGATTTAAAACCTAGCAGTCTCATCAACTCATTTCAACATAGTTGAAATTTTATGTGCAGATGTGAGGAGGTGGCCAGAATCCTACCTTTAAAGCCACAAGCATATTAATGTATATATTGATGTGTAGAGTGATAGTAGTGACGTTATAATGCATGGAGTAATGTAAAACTGTAAATTATATTGTAAAAGGGAAGATGTTGCCATAATAGGGGCTGGTGTAGATGGTGCTTGAAGAAAACCGTTGATGGTGGTATAGGAAAAAGTTAAGCAGTGGGATTAGCCACAGGTGTGGAGCCAGTTCTTGTGGGTAGAGGAGAGACTCCATCTTAGAATCAGTTGGAGATAGGGCAAGAGAGAAAGTTTATTGTGGCCAAGTGTGTCCAGTTAAAGTCAGGCAGGACTCCCAAACTCCCAGATGTGAAAACCTCTGGACATATGGAGCATAAGGCTCAGGGCTGATGTTAAGAGGGCACCCAAAAACCCCCTTAAGGGAGGAAGAGTCAAGGAGCCCAAGACAGAGAGAGTGAAGGTTGGGTAGTGCTAGTGAAGAGACTACATCCTGTGCAATATGGAGTCGGACCAGTTCTCTAAGGGGAAACTGAAGACTAGAGATGAGTGAACCTTTGGAGGTTTGGTTTGTCAGAGACATTCGAACCTTAGATAAGGTTCGGTTTGTGACCTTGACTTCAACTAAAGGCCCAGTCACACACAACGACTTACCAGCGATCCCGAAAATGATGCGACCTGATAGGAATCGCTGGTAAGTCGCTGGGAGGTCACTGGTGAGATGTCACACAGTCAGACTTTACCAACGATGCAGGAACAATACAGGTCGCAGTAGCAACCTGTATAACGATCTCAGCAGTCACTGTGACCCTGTCACACAGTGTCAAACAAAGCGATGTGTCCTGCCTGGCAGACCATCGCCTTTGAAGAAAATGGCCTGGACCATTCTGCAACGACTAGAGAAACCGTGACTCAGCAGCGATCTCGCTAGCGATCTCGTTATGTGTGACGGTACCTTAAACCTCAGTGGAAGTCAGTAATTGGGTAGTTTGGGTCTCCGCCCACATGCTGCCAGCCACAAGCAGAACACTTCTGCAGAGGGAGGGTGAGATTTTTCAATTTTTTTTCTATGTGTGTACACACTATATTTGATCATGCTCATTTTACTCTCAGTGCAAGCTGTTCAATAACAACACATGGCTCGCACAGGGCTGAGTATCACTCATACCTAAGCACAGTGCTGCTTGATTCAGTGGTTTGCACTCGTAACTCACTCAAACTTCGAACCTGAAATTTGTTCTTTTGGTAGTTGATTTCCGAACCCGATCCCCGAACCTCGAACCTCAAGTTCGCTCATCTCCACTGAAGACATCAGTGAGCAAGTGAGTGCCACTCATCGCACATAATTATTGGGGACACTACTTTATCGGTAGTGTGCCAGGGGGTGAACCTGCAGGTAAAACTCATCCACGACTACCGCTCTCTAGCACTCTACACAGAGCTTGACACACAGTGTTGATTATTTTATCTTCAGCATACAAATTCTGCAAAGCAAAAGAGTGGTTTTATTGAGTTCAATGCAAAAGTAAAATTCTGTAATAAATCTAATTTTTTCACATTTTGCTGTGGAGAACCAGTTGGCCTTCAGCAAAATCTGCAGCTCTAAAATAAAAAAAAGTAAGTAAAAAAAAGGAAAAACAATAATACTGCTACCTAGTTCTCTTTTCCTAAGGCTGTGTCCACACTTTGCGTTCAATTCCGCAGCATGTAAGTCACTGCCTGTGCATCTCAGAACGCAGCCAAAAAAGCTGCGTTTTGATATGCATTCGGCAAAACGCAACGTGCGCACATTCCTGGAGCATTCATGCGTTCTGGATGCTTTCTCTGCCATAGACAGAGTGGGAAAAGCATCCAGAACGCACATTTTTCACAGTACAGTCCCACTCGGCTCTGCTGCATCCCCATAGACTTGCAGCAGAGCCGAGTGGGACCGCACTGTCAAAAAGAGCATGGTTGGCTGCGAGACAGTGCTGCACGATCAGAATGAACTCGGATGAACTTCACCCGACTTCATTGTGATCGCGCGGCTACATCGGAAGCTGACAGGAGAGGCAGTAGAACACCGCCGCTCCTATCAGCACCATGCAGCAACTGAAGTGAGTAGCGCAATCAGCTGTGCTGTCACTGTGGTTACTCGTGGCCACCGCTCTCAGGTGGAGGACTGTAGCTGTGGCCGCGAGTAACCTGAGTGAAAGCACAGCTCATCGCCTGGCTCACTGCAGTCACTCAGGGGATTTGCGATCACAGGTGAGTCCTTCACGTGTGACCGCAAATCAAGCCGCGGCACACGACAAAATTGTCAAACTTTTGACAATCAAAACGCTGCGTTTCAAAAAGCATCGTGCGCACAGATTTTGCATGATTCTCATAGACTTTGCTGGGGAATCAGAACGCATGCATTTTGTCAATGACACAGTGCAGTTGTAAACGCAGCCAAAACGCAGAAAAAAATGCAAAGTGCGCACATAGCCTAAGAATGTTTCCATGTCAATGTGATTGCATCCTCAGTCAGAGACTGCAATGGTCACACAGAGCTATCAGCCACAGGGAGTCGAGATGTACTACGATCCGTATAGAAACACTTCTTGGAACAGAGGAAGAAGTGACTGTTCTTGATTAAAGGCTGGAGTCACACTTGCTTATGACTTGTGCGAGTCTCGCATCGGATCACCCGGCACGGCCGCATACTCTCTTGACAGGAGCGGGATGGCTGCATATATTTCTATGCAGCTAAGACGCTTGTGTCTGGAGAGTGCGCGACCACACTGGGTGATCCGATGCGAGACTCGCGCCTAATGCAAAGTCCAGAAAGAAATAGCCAACAAGATCCACACAATTAATTTAGTTCTGATCTTTTCCTGCAGACTTCCCCTTGAAGATACTGTGCTTACAGATTTTCAACCAAGATATTTCCAGTGAAAAATCCAAAATAATAAAATAACATAAAGTAGATGAAATTTGAACAAATCTCATGTACGTGTCTTGAAAAAATTTTACACAGAAAATCACCTGTGTAAAAACAATATTTAATCCAAAGTATGTAAATTCTATTTTCAGATTAGTCAAGGATTTGTTGGGAATTCCCCAGTGACTTAATTTGGTAAGCCTAAACGCAAACACCAGTTATTGTGGATTTTGATTTTGATTACCTTGAATAAAAAGCAAAATTTCCAAGTGATATAATTAAAGCAAAGTAAAAAAAACCAAAACACTCTACTCACCTGATTTAGTGATACTGTGTAACAGCCTGTGATTGGTTTCAGTTTTTACATGAGACGAGACATCATCATGGTATAGCTAGCAGTACGGGGCCAGGAAAGGGAATCACGGAAGCACCAAGATTAGTGAGTAATTTTACATTGCCAAATGGTTTTCGCAAGGAGATCAGCATAAAAATCTACACCAAAAAAGCATGTTTTGGCATGGATTTGCTAATGCCGATTGGTGGGGAAAGTGGTCCTTATTACCTGGCTTTCATGAGTGTGTCCCACTTTAGGGAGACCTTTGTCGAGTCTGGAATCAGGAGGTCACAATGCCTTAATGCTCACAGACCCACTACTTGTATTTGAGAAAAATCTATTTGCTTTTAATGCTGTAGGGGTTAAGGACTCTTTCCCATCTGGCTGTCTTTTGTAGCCTTAATCACAGGTGCAGCTAATTTCTGACCACTCCCCTTCGGTATAAAAAGTCATGTGTCTTAACATCTGACACCGGTTATAAAATCTTCATTCTTATGCTGACCACTTTATAAGGTGCTAGTTTCTGTAAAAAGCTGAGTTGTTACAGTTGCAGCTGTGGTGTTAGCTGTATTGGAGGAGCTTGGAGTGTTTACTTTTTACTTCTATTTTCCCCCAGTCTGTCTCCCTTCCTTTGTGTTGTATTATTGCAATGGTTAGACTAGTGCTCTCGCTGACCTTCTCACTAGCCAGGATGAGTTCAAGGCAAGTGAGGGCTTAGGCACGTGATCAGTGACGGGGGGAAGAACCCGTATAGTGATGTTAGGGAGTGCAGGGATCAGCCTCAGGTGAGTGGCAGGAGATGATCCACCCCCCTCTCCCTATATAGTAGATTACCTCAGGTCCATAAATTAATTAATTGTAGAATCGAATATTTATGGAAAGGTTCTTTATTAGATTAATAATAACAGAGCAACCAAGCTTAAATAAGACCAACGTTTCGGCCTTGCGGCCTTTCCTAAGGTTTCTAAGTAAAGGCTGCCTGGGGTAGAATGTCAATCAGGCTGAAACAACTTGTAGGTTCCAAAGCTGAAGAGATAAGGGGTTATCTCCCTAGTGCCAGGGCTCACCAATGTATCTTCTTACCTGTCTACTCCGTGTGTTGCAGCGCTTGCCGGGAGTCTCCTTATACGGCCTAAGCCACACGGCGAGAAAATCGGTGCGAGTGGAGTGCGATAAAACATCGCATTCCACTCTGACCAATTTTAGCCTGTGTGTCAGCACCCATGAGCGATTATTTTCTCAGCCCTAATCGGACCGAGAAAACAATTGCAGCATGCTGCGACTATAATGTGAAACTCTTTACTCTCGCACCCATTCACGTGAATGGGGCGAGAGAAAAATCGCACTGCACTCGCAGTACACCGGTGTACCACGCGTGCAGAGCGAGAATTGCAATAGCCGGCTACGGAGGAGAGAGGGAGAGAAATCCCACCCTCCCCTCCTCTGTGCCGGTCCTCCACTCCTCAGAGCTGGCCCGCCCCTCGTCAGGGCCGGCCCGTCCCCGCAGCTGAGGTCCGCTTACACAGTCGGACCTCAGACGCAGGGATACTAGCATGACACTCGGCTCCTGCTGTGCTGCCAGCGTGAGCCGAGTGTCATGCCAGCATCGCACTAGTGCCCCGTGTGGCCCCGGCCTACCTCTCAGAATCCCGGTAGTCACTGTGTGACACTGACTCCCCAGAATAATGTACCACTCAGACATTCTTTATACAGGATACTTTATATTTATGTGTTATGTGCTGTCTAGTTGTGTAGCAACCTGGTCAAATTACAGTATATCTGCCCTTTCACATGCCAGATAATATTAAATAGAAGAATAGATTTTGGAAGAGACCCTGTGATTTGTGAAATATTGTTCAATAATATTTGAGGAGTGCATGGGATCCTTTCCCTGAATAACGTCAGATTATGCAAAAAGAAAAGAAAAAATATATATAAACTATTCTCCCATATAATAATTGTGTAATGTTTTCTTTTCATAATCTTAATATGTGGAAAAGTTTGTTCTGTGCAAAGAGCTGTCTAGCCAAGTAGGAAGTGGGTTGAATATATGTTCAAACCAATATTAATGGAACATTCTCTACTAATATGCTATACATATGTAAGATCCATTGATGCCCCTGTTTTACTTGAAGTCAAAGGTCCAACAGAGACACGAGAGAACGCTTCCTCCCCACTCCCACTGTATCGGCCCATTCTACATGATGGCTGATTCCAATACAACCAAGTGTCTGTCAAGGGTTGGAAATAAAATTCCGATATTGATGGAGATTCAAAAATAAACATTAAATTAAGAAAATTAGTAAATTCAAATAATATAATTTTGAAATACACCCTACCTTCTACTGTCAATATATCAATTTCTTTTAAAGTGGTAAAGTATATAGAAGAAGTGGTAAAATTATGGTAGGTTTTAACTCCACTATGGGGACTAAAAAAAAAGTTAAAAAATCTATATTTATTCTATATCTATATCACGTATTTTTGGTAACATGTTTCAGGGCTAGATTCATGGGATGGTCAGAAGTGATGGGCGGGACTGATCATCCACATGCCTCCCACCCAAGGGTGTGTCTGGGAGGATATCATGTCTCTGGTTGTGGTCACATGGCGGTCTACCAGGGTCCTGGAAGGACACGGCCCTGCTGGAGCACATGGTAAGACCATGTGGGGAGTGTGCTGTGACTCCTGAACATGTATTCCCAGGAGAAGGGGGTTGTGAGTTGACTGGGTGTCAGCAAGTGAAGACCGCCATATTTGTCTTCACTCGGATACAGCTGAGAGGTAAGTGAGTAAAGGCTGGGATGTCTGCACTGGGACAATGTGTGTATGAAGCCTTGCAGATATACTCACTATTGGAATAGAACTGTAACAGCGGTTTATGACTAGCTTGAATAAACCGCATGGACTGTTTAAGTGACAAAGTGCTCCTGTGTGCCTCAATCCCACTGCCAGATGTATGTACCCAATACATTCAGGGCATAGGTCATTACATCTTTTATATATATATATATATATATATATATATATATATATATATATATATATATATATAAAACATTTTGAATCCACCTTTCACCAGTGAAAAGTAAAGAAAGTTGAAAAATAAAAAAACAATACCAATTTATTAGTTTTCACCATCACCATGAAAGTATTAGAATTGTTTAACCTACATGTTAAACACATCCATAAAATGTAAGAACTGATCACAGACCTCTCTCCCCTCATATTTATATCATGTAGTTTTTCTTGTCTCGAAAAGTATGAAGAAGCAAGGGCATTCTATGTAAGATTGTTTTTCCTTCCCCATTACTTGGCAGGATATCAATATGTTGTTTACTATGGGCTGTTTTCTTGCATTTTGATATTGTTACTGGAATCCATCTGCCAGCCTGAAAGATTTATTATTATCACAGGCTTATATTATACTGTAGGGTGAATGGAGCACAATGCTGTGTATTCTGTCTGGATGTACCATTTGTACAATTTCATTTATTATGCTCTTTTTCTCTTTCCGGCTATATAACACCCAACATAATAACCACTTTTGATTTTTCATTTTTGAAATTAACGGGTTAAAAAGAAACTTTTGTTTTTTTCTTTTTTGTTTAATACATCAAAAGTACAAATCAAGATAATTTTTCTAATTTATAAAAATAAAAATTCTTCTTTCCCCCTTATCAGACTTCTGAATTCACTACTGAAATCTTTTCCTCAGTGAAGACCAGGTTTTCAGCTCATTTAGGGATCAGATTACATTTGCTGCCTTTAGAAGTTTATGTAGAAAAGGTGTAGACACAGGATTAAAGTCTCACATTAGAAACTGCTCAGAAATGCAGGATATGAGATATATATTTTGTAGACTAAGGGCGGCTTTGCACACTACGACATCGCAGGTGCGATGTCAGTGGGGTCAAATTGAAAGTGACGCACATCCGTCATCGCATGCGACATCGTACTGTGTAAAGCCTAGATGATACGATTATCGAGCGCAAAATCGTCGTAATCGTATCATCGGTGCAGCGTCGGCGTACTCCATAATTACGCTGACGCGACGGTCCGATGTTGTTCCTCGTTCCTGCGGCAGCACACATCGCTGTGTGTGAAGCCGCAGGAGCGATGAACATCTACCGGCGTCACTGCGGCTTCCGTAGGATATGCGGAAGGAAGGAGATGGGCGGGATGTTTACATCCTGCTCATCTCCGCCCCTCCGCCGCTATTGGCCGCCTGCCGTGTGACGTTGCTATGACGCCGCACGACCCGCCCCCTTAGGAAGGAGGCGGGTCGCCGGCCAGAGCGACGGTCGCAGGGCAGGTGAGTGCGTGTGAAGCTGGCATAGCGATAATTTTCTCTACGCCAGCTATCACACAATATCGTACCTGCGACGGGGGCGGGGACTATCGCGTGCGACATCGCAGCATCGGCTTGCGATGTCGCAACGTGCAAAGCCCGCCCTAGTGTTATTTTGCTTGTACATACAAAGGACAGTGAAAAATAGATGACACTATACTATTTGCTTGGCTTTATGAGGATAATTAAAATATTTGGAGGGCTATGCGCGGGCCATTATACTATTCAGAGAGCTTTGTTTGAGCCATTATGATATTAGGAATCCTATAAAGGACCTTTTATACTTTATGGAGAGCTATTTGCAAGTTATTATACTGTATGCAAGCAATTATACAGTGTGAAGGATTGTGTTGGGTCCATCATATTGTGCGGAGGGCTGTGTTGGGGCCATTATACTGTTTGGAGGGGTAGTGAGAGACTTTATACAGTGTAGAGTGGTGTGTAGGCCATTAAACTGTATTTAGGCCTATTATACTGTATGTAGGACTGTGTGAGAGTCACAGTTGGGATTATACTGTTTTGGGGTCACCATACTTTGTGTGGGTGGATGGAGGAGGTACAGTAGGGTCATCACACTGTGCATGTTGAGGGTACTATGGAGGACTTCACTGTAGGGGTATTATACAGAGTTTGTGAGGCCCTTTTGTTGGCATTATACTTTATGAAAAATCACAGAAAAATACCCCTAAAATCTTAATTTTTATTAGTTTTGAAAAAAGATTAAAAGTGAAGAAGGTCTATATAATTATACCCTTTGGGTCTAAATTACAAATTAATTCACAAAATAGTGGACCAGCCGGCGGTATGTCCAAAAAAAGGGGAATAGTTATATCGCTCCACCAGTCAACTTTACAATCAAGATACGAGTATAAATCAAAATTTACAAACATTATAAAAACAATCAACCACAAGTCATTTTAAATACAGCCAATAATTATTCGCATACTGAAAGAGGAGAAGTAAATATCACTGGGACGTGTACAAATGGATTCACCAATATGTCTCTCATGTAACAGTAGGATATATATATGTGATGGGAATTTTAACACTATACATAGTTTTAATTGTATAGAACAAATTGGAAGATATGTAATTTTACTCAATAGGTATGAATTTTACATCCAATATTTTTTTTATGCCCAAGGCAACACTTTAACCCCAATATTTTACCTGACACGTTTCGCCTCCTTGTGTGGAGGTTCATCAGGGGTATTATTGTAACATATATTCCAATCCAAATATGTCAAGTAATTCAATATGTCACATCAGAAAGATAATAGATTCAAATACTTCGGTTATGAAGGTATTTTGTACTTTAATTCGGTTCCTCAACAGGACCTCTTTTTTCATATAAATGTTGCCTCACTATGGTGAAAAATTCACATCAGAGTAATCTTGCCTGTATCTGATATAAGATCCATATTTTGCAATAATCAGTAAAGCCCGCTACACACGCTTCAATATATCTCACAATCCGTCGTTGGGGTCAACTTGTAAGTGACGCACATCCGGCATCGTTTGTGAGGTATCTGCGTGTGACAGCTACATGCGATCAGGATTGAACGCAAAACCGTTGATCGCAAACACATCGTATCATTCTCTAGAATTGAGCGTTTTGTTGCACGAACCTAGTCAATTGTAACGTGTGACATCCCTCATACGATTTTGTTGTCTGATGCTATGTGCGCAGGTGTGCGCTCTGCACCGCAGCTTAAAAAAGGTCTGCTTCAGAGCGCAGCTGAAAAGCTGCGTTCTGAAGCGCCTCACAATGTCTGTCATGCACTAATCTCTGTCAGTCCGTCACTATCTCTGTCCCTCACTCTCTGTCCATGTCAGTCTATCCCCCTCTCTCATATACTCACCGATCCCCGATCCCCGGCGCTGCACGGCTGTTATAATAACTCCGGCGGCTTTTACTGTTTTGAAAAAGCCGGCCGCCCATTAAACAATTTCGTATTCCCTGCTTTCCCCGCCCACCAGCGCCTATGATTGGTTACAGTGAGACACGCCCCCACTCTGAGTGACAGGTGTCACACTGCACCCAATCACAGCAGCTGGTGGGCGTGTCTATACGGTGTAGTGAAATAATTAAATAATTTAAAAAAACGGCGTGCGGTTCCCCCCATTTTTAAAACCAGCCAGATAAAGCCAAACGGCTGAAGGCTGGTATTCTCAGGATGGGGAGCTCCACGTTATGGGGAGCCCCCCACCCTAACAATATCAGCCAACAGCCGCCCAGAATTGCCGCATACATTATATGCGACAGTTCTGGGACTGTACCCGGCTCTTCCCGATTTGCCCTGGTGCGTTGGCAAATCGGGGTAATAAGGAGTTATTGGCAGCCCATAGCTGCCAATAAGTCCTAGATTAATCATGTCAGGCGTCTATGAGACACCCTCCATGATTAATCTGTAAGTTACAGTAAATAAACACACACACACCAGAAAAAATCCTTTATTAGAAATAAAAACACACACATATACCCTGGTTCACCACTTTAATCAGCCCCAAAAAGCCCTCCATGTCCGGCGTACTCCAGGATGATGCAGCGTCGCTTCCACCGCAGCTGCATGGAGGTGACCGGAGCCGCAGAAGACACCGCCGCTCCGGTCACCTCCACACAGCAAATGAACACAGCCGCGCGATCAGCTGCTGTCACTGAGGTTACCCGCTGTCACCGCTGCATCCACCGGTGGCCGCGGGTAACCTCAGTGACAGCAGCTGATCGCGCGGCTGTGTTCATTTGCTGTGTGGAGGTGACCGGAGCGGCGGTGTCTTCTGCGGCTCCGGTCACCTCCATGCAGCTGCAGTGGAAGCGACGCTGCATCATCCTGGAGTACGCCGGACATGGAGGGCTTTTTGGGGCTGATTAAAGTGGTGAAGCAGGGTATATGTGTGTGTTTTTATTTCTAATAAAGGATTTTTTCTGGTGTGTGTGTGTTTATTTACTGTAACTTACAGATTAATCATGGAGGGTGTCTCATAGACGCCTGACATGATTAATCTAGGACTTATTGGCAGCTATGGGCTGCCAATAACTCCTTATTACCCCGATTTGCCAACGCACCAGGGCAAATCGGGAAGAGCCGGGTACAGTCCCAGAACTGTCGCATATAATGTATGCGGCAATTCTGGGCGGCTGTTGGCTGATATTGTTAGGGTGGGGGGCTCCCCATAACGTGGAGCTCCCCATCCTGAGAATACCAGCCTTCAGCCGTATGGCTTTATCTGGCTGGTTTTAAAAATGGGGGGAACCGCACGCCGTTTTTTTTAATTATTTAATTATTTATTTCACTACACCGTATAGACACGCCCACCGGCTGCTGTGATTGGGTGCAGTGTGACACCTGTCACTCAGAGTGGGGGCGTGTCTCACTGTAACCAATCATAGGCGCTGGTGGGCGGGGAAAGCAGGGAATACGAAATTGTTTAATGGGCGGCCGGCTTTTTCAAAACAGTAAAAGCCGCCGGAGCAGTGAGAAAGCCGTGCAGCGCCGGGGATCGGGGATTGGTGAGTATGAGAGAGGGCTGGTCACTTCAGTCACTCAGGAGATTAGCGGTCACCGGTGAGTCTTCACTGGTGACCGCTAATCAGGGCGCGACACAGACAGAGCCGCAGCATGACAATGAAGTCGGGTGAAGTTCACCCGAGTTCATTCTGACAGTGCGGCTCTGTCTGTGTCTGCTGTCATCTGCCATTCAGCTCTGCTACATGGCTGTCTGTGTCTGCTGTCAGCGGCCATGTAGCAGAGCTGAATGGCAGATGACATAGTAAAAACGCATCCCTACACATTACACACGCTTGGCAAGTCAATAAATAAAAAAAAAAAAGGTGCTCAATGCATACGTCACAGAACACATGATCTAAAGGATCGCACACAAAATTGACCAATTTAACATAGACTACTAACGCACGTGTGACAGCAAATGAACGACCAACGTGAAATCTCATAGATCCCGTATGCAACCTGGGCGTGTCACATCGCAAATGCGATTGTACAACTAATTGCAACGTGTAAAGTGGGCTTTAGTCCTCATTGTATTGGTTCCTGTGACTGTATCTCTCATAAAATGTTAATCTGCTCCTTAGGATGAAGAGAAAGGGGGGCAATGACCTAAAAAAACTACTCCAGCCAATTGACCTGGTATAAAGCTACAGGTAAGGGTCCTCCTCTCCTGTCAGATGTCAGGCACAGTCTGATACAATACACCAATACAATGAGGACTAACTGATTATTGCAAAATATGGTCCTTATATCAGTTACAGGTAAGATTACTCTGATGTGAAATTTTTCACCATAGTGAGGCTACATCTATATGAAAAAAGAGGTCTCCATTACAGTACAAAATACCTTCATAATCAAAGGATTTGAATCTATTATCTTTCTGATGTGACATATTGAATTACTTGACATATTTGGATTGGAATATATGTTATAATAATACCCCTGATGAACCTCCACCCAAGAAGGCGAAACGCGTCGGGTAAAATATTGGGGTTAAAGTGTTGCCTTGGGCATAAAAAAATATTGGATGTAAAATTCACACCTATAGAGTAAAATTACATATCTTCCAATTTATTCTATACAATTAAAACTATGTATAGTGTTAAAATTCCCATCTATATATATAATTGCCTTATTCTGTCTGTCTGTCTGTCTGTCTGTCTGTCTATCTATCTGTCTGTCTGTCATGCTCCGAAATTGTGTCCTTACGGTGACACAAAGCTGATTGGCCGCTGGGCTCGCCATGGCCCCGCCCCCCCACACGGATTGGCCTCTCGCCCCGGTTCTCTGCAGGCCCCGCCCCCCTCACGCAATGCACGCTCGCTCTGGCCCAACTGACACGGAGCCCCGATTCCCAGGTGAGTACACACACACACATCAGATCACACTCACTCTCACACTCACTCTCACACACACCTCACACATCACAACATGCTGGGATATCGCTTGCTTCTACACCGGCTCCGTCAGGATCCCAGCAGCGCCAGACATAACCTTGCGATGCTGGGATCTTCACGGAGGCCGTGAAAGCTGGTAACCATTATACACATCGGGTAACTAAGGTCCCTTAGTTACCCGATGTGTATCATAGTTACCAGTGTACACCGGCTCACACTCACTCTCACACACACCTCACACACACATCACATCGCATCCACACATCAAGGTCCTGCAGCGGCGGAAAATACAGACACATAACAGCGCACACATAACAGCACACACATAACAGCGCACACATAACAGCACACACATAACAGCACACACATAACAGCACACACATACACACACACAAATCAGATCACACTCACTCACACACACACATCACATCGCATCCACATACTCACAACATCCTGGGATATCGCTTGCTTCTCGGCCTCGATACTGTGCTGTTGTGATCTTCCAGGACCTGCCGGAGGATCACATGGCCAGAAGCATGTGATATCCCCGGATGTTGTGAGTATAAGCGCGTATGTGCGATATCGTCAGTGTCTGTGTGTGTGAGTGTATGCGATCGGGTGTGTGTGAGTGTATGCGATCGGGTGTGTGTGAGTGTATGCGATCGGGTGTGTGTGAGTGTATGCGATCGGGTGTGTGTGAGTGGATGCGATCGGGTGTGTGTGAGTGGATGCGATCGGGTGTGTGTGAGTGGATGCGATCGGGTGTGTGTGAGTGGATGCGATCGGATGTGTGTGAGTGGATGCGATCGGGTGTGTGTGAGTGGATGCGATCGGGTGTGTGAGTGTCGGCAGAGGAGCACGGCGTGCTGGAGGAGGCTGGGAGCAGAGAGGCTGATCATGGGGAAGGCTGGGAGGAGAGAGGCTGATGCTGGGGGAGGCTGGGAGGGGGAGGCTGGGACGAGGGAGGCTGATGCTGGTGGAGGCTGATGCTTGGGGAGGCTGATGCTGGGGGAGGCTGGAAGGAGAGAGGCTAATGGTGGAGGCTGATGCTTGGGGAGGCTGATGCTGGGGGAGACTGGGAGGGGAAGGCTGATGCTGAGGGAGGCTGGGAGGAAGGAGGCTGGGAGGAGAGAGGCTGATCCTGGGGAAGGCTGGGAACGGGAGGCTGATGCTGAGGGAGGCTGGAAGGAGAGAGGCTGATGCTGGGGGAGGCTGGAAGGAGAGAGGCTGATGCTGGTGGAGGCTGATGCTTGGGGAGGCTGATGCTGGGGGAGACTGGGAGCGGAAGGCTGATGCTGAGGGAGGCTGGAAGAGGGAGGCTGGGAGGAAGGAGGCTGGGAGGAGAGAGGCTGATCCTGGGGAAGGCTGGGAAGGGGAGGCTGATGCTGGGGGAGGCTGGAAGGAGAGAGGCTGGAAGGAGAGAGGCTGATGCTGGTGGAGGCTGATGCATGGGGAGGCTGATGCTGGGGGAGACTGGGAGCAGAAGGCTGATGCTGAGGGAGGCTGGGAGGAAGGAGGCTGGGAGGAAGGAGACTGGGAGGAGAGAGGCTGATCCTGGGGAAGGCTGGGAAGGGGAGGCTGATGCTGAGGGAAGCTGGAAGGAGAGAGGCTGATGCTGGGGGAGGCTGGAAGGAGAGAGGCTGAGGCTGGGAGGAGAGAGGCTGATGCTGGGGAAGGCTGATGCTGAGGGAGGCTGGGAGGGGAAAGCTGATGCTGGGGAAGGCTGGGAGGACGGAGGCTGGGAGGAGAGAGGCTGATCCTGGGGAAGGCTGGGAGAGGGAGGCTGATGCTGGAGGAGGCTGGAAGGAGAGAGGCTGATGCTGGCGGAGGCTGATGCTGGGGAGGCTGGGAGAGGGAGGCTGATGCTGAGGGAGGCTGGGAGGAGGGAGGCTGGGAGAGGTAGGCTGAGAGAAGAGAGGCTGATGCACACACACACACACACACACACACACGCGCGCGCACTGCACAACACACCACACACACACACACACACACTGGGAACCACAAACAACTGCCCTACACAGACACCCACACACACAGACAACGCTGCACACACACAACACCCAACACACAAACACCGCGGCACACACAAATATACGCACATACCGCACAACACACACATTGCACAAAACATACCTCCCCCCAAAACACACCACACACACACAAACCGCGCAACACACACACAACGCTACAGACACACAGCGCTCCACAAACAACGCAACACACGCAACACACATACAACACCGCTCTCACCCCCCGTCACACCCAGACAACACCCAGAACATGTACAGCGCCTACAAAAACACTTGGTAACTACAGACAACAACATCTCTCTCTATATATATATATATATATAACAAAAATCATACATGAACTACACAATACGTAAATTCTAGAATACCCGATGCGTAGAATCGGGCCACCTTCTAGTTATATATATATATATATATTTATATATATATCTATATATATAATTGCCTTATTCTGTCTGTCTGTCTGTCTGTCTGTCTGTTTGTCTGTCTGTCTGTCTGTCTGTCTGTCTGTCTATCTGTCTGTCTGTCATGCTCCGAAATTGTGTCCTTACGGTGACACAAAGCTGATTGGCCGCTGGGCTCGCCATGGCCCCGCCCCCCCCACGGATTGGCCTCTCGCCCCGGCTCTCTGCAGGCCCCGCCCCCCTCACGCAATGCACGCTCGCTCTGGCCCAACTGACACGGAGCCCCGATTCCCAGGTGAGTACACACACACACATCAGATCACACTCACTCTCACACACACACCTCACACACACCTCACACATCACAACATGCTGGGATATCGCTTGCTTCTACACCGGCTCCGTCAGGATCCCAGCAGCGCCACACATAACCTTGCGATGCTGGGATCTTCACGGAGGCCGTGAAAGCTGGTAACCATTATACACATCGGGTAACTAAGGTCCCTTAGTTACCCGATGTGTATCATAGTTACCAGTGTACACCGGCTCACACTCACTCTCACACACACCTCACATCGCATCCACACATCAAGGTCCTGCAGCGGCGGAAAATACAGACACATAACAGCACACACATAACAGCACACACATAACAGCACACACATAACAGCACACACATAACAGCACACACATACACACACACAAATCAGATCACACTCACTCACACACACACACATCACATCGCATCCACATACTCACAACATCCTGGGATATCGCTTGCTTCTCGGCGGCGATACTGTGCTGTTGTGATCTTCCAGGACCTGCCGGAGGATCACATGGCCAGAAGCATGTGATATCCCCGGATGTTGTGAGTATAAGCGCGTATGTGCGATATCGTCAGTGTCTGTGTGTGTGAGTGTATGCGATCGGGTGTGTGTGAGTGGATGCGATCGGGTGTGTGTGAGTGGATGCGATCGGGTGTGTGTGAGTGGATGTGATCGGGTGTGTGTGAGTGGATGCGATCGGGTGTGTGTGAGTGGATGCGATCGGGTGTGTGTGAGTGGATGCGATCGGGGGTGTGAGTGTCGGCAGAGGAGCACGGCGTGCTGGAGGAGGCTGGGAGCAGAGAGGCTGATCATGGGGAAGGCTGGGAGGAGAGAGGCTGATGCTGGGGGAGGCTGGGAGGGGGAGGCTGGGACGAGGGAGGCTGATGCTGGTGGAGGCTGATGCTTGGGGAGGCTGATGCTGGGGGAGGCTGGAAGGAGAGAGGCTAATGCTGGTGGAGGCTGATGCTTGGGGAGGCTGATGCTGGGGGAGACTGGGAGGGGAAGGCTGATGCTGAGGGAGGCTGGGAGGAAGGAGGCTGGGAGGAGAGAGGCTGATCCTGGGGAAGGCTGGGAACGGGAGGCTGATGCTGAGGGAGGCTGGAAGGAGAGAGGCTGATGCTGGGGGAGGCTGGAAGGAGAGAGGCTGATGCTGGTGGAGGCTAATGCTTGGGGAGGCTGATGCTGGGGGAGACTGGGAGCGGAAGGCTGATGCTGAGGGAGGCTGGGAGAGGGAGGCTGGGAGGAAGGAGGCTGGGAGGAGAGAGGCTGATCCTGGGGAAGGCTGGGAAGGGGAGGCTGATGCTGGGGGAGGCTGGAAGGAGAGAGGCTGGAAGGAGAGAGGCTGATGCTGGTGGAGGCTGATGCATGGGGAGGCTGATGCTGGGGGAGACTGGGAGCAGAAGGCTGATGCTGAGGGAGGCTGGGAGGAAGGAGGCTGGGAGGAAGGAGGCTGGGAGGAGAGAGGCTGATCCTGGGGAAGGCTGGGAAGGGGAGGCTGATGCTGAGGGAAGCTGGAAGGAGAGAGGCTGATGCTGGGGGAGGCTGGAAGGAGAGAGGCTGAGGCTGGGAGGAGAGAGGCTGATGCTGGGGAAGGCTGATGCTGAGGGAGGCTGGGAGGGGAAAGCTGATGCTGGGGAAGGCTGGGAGGACGGAGGCTGGGAGGAGAGAGGCTGATCCTGGGGAAGGCTGGGAGAGGGAGGCTGATGCTGGAGGAGGTTGGAAGGAGAGAGGCTGATGCTGGCGGAGGCTGATGCTGGGGAGGCTGGGAGAGGGAGGCTGATGCTGAGGGAGGCTGGGAGGAGGGAGGCTGGGAGAGGTAGGCTGAGAGAAGAGAGGCTGATGCACACACACACACACACACACACGCGCGCGCACTGCACAACACACCACACACACACACACACACTGGGAACCACAAACAACTGCCCTACACAGACAAGCAACACACAAACACCGCGGCACACACAAATATACGCACATACCGCACAACACACACATTGCACAAAACATACCTCCCCCCAAAACACACCACACACACACAAACCGCGCAACACACACACAACGCTACAGACACACAGCGCTCCACAAACAACGCAACACACGCAACACACATACAACACCGCTCTCACCCCCCGTCACACCCAGACAACACCCAGAACATGTACAGCGCCTACACAAACACTTGGTAACTACAGACAACAACATCTCTCTCTCTCTATATATATATATATATATATATATATATAACAAAAATCATACATGAACTACACAATACGTAAATTCTAGAATACCCGATGCGTAGAATCGGGCCACCTTCTAGTATATATATATATATATATATATATATATATACACATATATATATCTCCTACTGTTACATAGGAGATATATTGGTGAATCCATTTGTACACCTCCCAGTGATATTTACTTCTCCTCTTTCAGTATGCGAATAATTATTGGATCTATTTAAAATGACTTGTGGTTGATTGTTTTTATAATGTTTGTAAATTTTGATTTATATCTTGATTGTAAAGTTGACTGGTGGAGCGATATAACTATTCCCCTTTTTTTGGCACATACCGCCGGCTGGTGCACTATTTTGTTAATTAATTTGTAATTTAGATAGACCCTAAAGGATACTTTACACGCTGTGATATCGGTACCGATATCGCTAGCAAGAGTACCCGCCCTCGTCGGTTGTGCGTCACGGGCAAATCGCTGCCTGTTGTGCACAACATTGCTAGCACCCGTCACACAGACTTACCTTCCCTGCGACGTCGCTCTTTCTAGCGAACTGCCTCCTTTCTAAGGGGGCGGTTCGTGTGGCGTCACAGTGACGTCACACGGCAGCCGTCCAGTAGCAGAGGAGGGGCCGAGACGAGCGGCTGGAACATGCTGCCCACCTCCTTCCTTCCTCATTGCCGGTGGATGCAGGTAAGGAGATGTTCGTCGTTCCTGCGGTGTCACACACAGTGATGTGTTATGCCGCAGGAACGACAAACAACATCGTACCTGCAGCAGCAATGATATTAAGGAAATGAACGACGTGTCAACGAGCAACGATTTTTCACGTTTTTGCACTCGTTGATCTTCGCTCCTTGGTGTCACACGCTGCGATGTCGCTAACGGCGCCGGATGTGCGTCACTAACGATGTGACCCCGACGATATATCGTTAGCGATGTCGCAGCGTGTAAAGAACCCTTTAGGGTATAATTATATAGACCTTCTTCACTTTTAATCTTTTTTCAAAACTAATAAAAATGAAGAGTTTAGGAGTATTTTTCTGTGACTTTTGTGTTCCGGTTAGTCCAGAATTGATCTACTTTTCTGTGAGCATTATACTTTATGATTGAAATGAAAGGAGAATTTAGGGGCTTCAATATTAGAAGAATAACTTGGAAAGAGCTGGAAAGTTGACATGTGCTATTATGTTACCCAGCTGAATATTAATTAGCTTGCAGGGTTTTTTTTGGGGGGAGGGGGGCAATTAAAATTGCTAGTAAAGCTGGGGTCACACTAAACGACAGCGACAACGACGTCGCTGTTACGTCACCATTTTCTGTGACGTTGCAGCGACCTTGTAAATCGCTGTTATGATCGCTGCTTAGCTGTCAAACACAGCAGCCGAAGCAGCGATCATAACGACACACGTCGCTGTGCTGCAACATGTGCAGAGAGCAGGGAGCCGCGCACACTGAGCGCTGGCTCCCTGCTCTCCTAGCTACAGTACACATCGGGTTAATTACACGATGTGTACTGCAGCTACATGTGCAGAGAGCAGGGAGCTGCGCACACTGCTTAGCGCTGGCTCCTTGCTCTCCTAGCTACAGTACACATCGGGTTAATTAACCCGATGTGTACTGCAGCTACATGTCACAGTGCAGAGAGCAGGGAGCCGCGCACACTGCTTAGCGCTGGCTCCTTGCTCTCCTAGCTACAGTACACATTGGGTTAATTACACGATGTGTACTGCAGCTACATGTGCAGAGAGCAGGAGCCGGCGCTGGCAGCGTGAGAGCGGCGGAGGCTGGTAATTAAGGTAAATATCGGGTAACCACCTTGGTTACCCGATGTTTACCTTGGTTACAGCTTACCGCAGCTACCAGACGCTGGCTCCTGCTCCCTGCTCGCTTCATTTCGTCGCTCTCTCGCTGTCACACACAGCGATCTGTGCGTCACAGCGGGAGAGCGACGACCAAAAAATGAAGCTGGACATTCAGCAACGAGCGGCGACCTCACAGCAGGGGCCAGGTCATTGCTGGATGTCACACACAGCGACAGCGACGGGACGTCGCTGCAACGTCACAGAAAATGGTGACGTAGCAGCGACGTCGTTGTCGTTGTCGCTGTGTGTGACACCACCTTAAGGGGTCCCATGATTTCTATGTACTCCCCTATCTACTTGCACATGTAAATAGTATGAGGTGTGAAATCCAGCTGACACATTCCCTTTAAAAAGAGAAACATTTTTATTGGACATAAGGAACTTTGTTATAATAGATTACTATTACTATGGTGATATCAAATAAGGTGTCTTAAAGCCAAAGACTATATAACATATAATATATAAATCATAAGATATACGATTACGACGCTTTTGATACGATTACGACGCTTTTGCGCTCGTTAATCGTATCATCTAGGCTTTACACACTACGATGTCGAGAGCGACGCCGGAAGTGCGTCACTTTCGACATGACCCCACCGACATCGCACCTGCGATGTTGTAGTGTGCAAAGTACCCCTAAAGGTGTGAATCACATCACCCTGCAGAGAGCAACATGGCCATACACACAGTTTGAGGGGTGGATTAATCCGACAGATTCTATTCAATGTGGTTTATAGTCATCCATTGGACTTTTTAAAATGTCAGTAATTTTTGGTATGTTTATGGCAATATCCACTTAAGCATTTTTATAATTCAAAAATGATACTTTTGATAATGGATGTGTCATTTAATTGTGTCCAAATATTAATGGGCATAGTAATTTTATACTTTTTTCCTTTTTTTTTTATTATGGCAACAAACTTTGCAATTTCTCAAAGTGTTGTTACTTTCAATATGGGGCATAGATGCGTATTTTTTTTTTGTTATTTTTATCATCTTTATCTTAGTTTTAAGCCCATGGTAAAAAAAACAAAACCAACGCATTAACATAAAAAGGCCTCACATATATGGCACAGAGACTATACTGCAGCGTTTTGCACGGCTGGTACTACGAGCCCCAGGGTGCCAATGTTCAATGCTCCTTTGAGTGCAATGTGTAAAAGCTTCAAATATAAGACATCCATTGAAGCACGCCACGACTTTTTCCTGTTACATTAAGTATGGAAGAAACCCTGTCGCAAAATAAGTCACATGCTGTATTTGCACAAAAAATGTATCTTTTTGCTATTTTAAACCTTTGTCAATGATTTTAGAAAGAGCAAGTAATCTGTTTAAAATACAAATGCAGGTTAAAGCCGTATTAATGGATGGTAATTTTTAAAAAGTTGCGCAAAAAATAGCAAATTATAAACAGAAATGTTAGATCTAAAATGCATCAAATTTTTGCAAACCTCGTGTGATGTTTTAATAAATTTGTCAAAAATAACGACGATGGACCCTCAAGGAAAATAGACTATATAAGTGGATCAGGAAACATTTGAATTCATCTGCTTACAAACATTTTGCAGGGAAATTCGATTTGTAGTGAAATTATTCTCCGTGCATTTCATGTCCCTTACTATGCTCGGAAGTCTCTGTCTCCAGACCCCAGAGCATAATAAACATAAAGAGGTTGGCCACTACTTTTACATTGATGGCCTATTATTAGGATAGGTCATCAACGTCTGATCGGCCACAGTCCAACACATGGAACCCCCACCGATAAGCTGTCCTCGATCCTGGTTGCGGCAGCCGGAAATGCTCAGTTCCGGAGCTGCTTCATGAACTGTTAGTGGCTGTGGCCGGGTACTGCACATCCGCCTCCCATTCAAATCAATAGGAGGTGGATGTGCAGTACTAATTCATAGACACTATCAGAAGACTTGGCAGCCACCTGCTGCCGCCGGCGTTGACCAAGAACAGTTGATCATCTACGATGCATTGTGTCTGATTTCGACCAATCAGATATTGATGACCTATCCTAAAGATAGCCTCTTTAAGATTCAGTGAAAAAATATTAGAATTACCTCATTGCTCATCTCTCTGGCCCCTCCGCTCCTCACCACCACCTTCCGATCCTCGTAGCATCTTTTGATCATTGATCGGAGAGCAGAACTGTTCTGGACCTCATCCTAGGCAATATCCTGGCTTCTTGTGAAGAGGTTTGTGGAATTTCATCGCTTGCATCAGTGATAAGATGTCTCAACCGGACAGGTGAGGGAATGAGGAGCAGAGGAATCAGAGCAGTAGGCTGTAAGGTGAGGTGAATATAGGTTTTTTTTCTTTGGAACCTTTAGTTGGCCCATCATGGTTGCGAAATTTGTTCAAACCAGATGGAAGCAAGTTACAAAAAAAGTCAGCATTTTGGCGAATGTAGATTTTTGTAATATTAGAGTAAAATTCAAGAAGAGATTGATAAGACAACTAAATATTGATCCTCAGGCTATTTTTTTTTTGTTTAAGCTTTCCTAAGAAATCTGAGGCAAGTATAAGTACAGTAGTCTCAGGTGCCATGTGTACAAAGTTGTGTAGATAGGATGCAACCTAAGGATATGTTCAGAATTCCATTATTTGATCCATTTTAGAATGAGAAAAAACTGAAATAAAATAATCCTGTTCAGTCATTTTAATGGGATTGGAAATATCCTAAAATGCCTTCCATTGCACTGCAATCTAGCTACAATGCATTTTTTTACCTGGATCAAAAAACATAGACTGCACATGTCTTTTTTCCAGCCCAAAAAAAAGGGATAACAACCGCATCAATTTTTTTACTTTAAGTCTTGTGGAAAATATCAACATTTTCATGAGCTCTTGGGCTGCAAATGGCCCATATATTGTTCTAGTACAAGTGTCTGTCTGTGCCCCCAGTGTCATAATAAATTGTCTTCTGTTATGTTGTCCAATAGAAAATCCATTTTTTAAGCACTGAATATGCTCAAAACAATAGAGGTGTTTTCACGGGAGTGTATGGATGGAACAGAGGCTCTTAGGTTGACCCTAAGACTGGGCCCTTGTGCTGTCCCTTATCCTGATGGTAGACTTGATGGTAGTCAGGGTCTAGCCTCCAACATCACCCTGTCTCCTGTCCAAGCCTTGATACTACTTCCCCCACCCAGGGAGCGAGTCAGAGACCCAGTTACCAAAATCCCACAAATAATCACAGACAAGTGTAAACGAAAACTTGTGCGCACTACACTCAATCACAAAGGAGGAAAAGTATGTGAACTGGGGAGTAACACAAAAGGGGGTAGGAAATAACTACACAACTGGAGGACTCACAAACCACGCTGAATCGCAAACTGATGATCACCATGCAACTGGATAGCACCAGGAAACAAAGAGCTATTTCTGGCAAATAGCCCCATTCTTCTGAACCTTATAAAGGCTGAACTCCCAGCAGCTGATCACAAGCCAGCAGAAATGAACTCTCGCTGAACTAGAAAGCAGTAAAGCCAGAATCAGCTGACACCTATGACAGGCCATGCAAGTAAAGAATCCCAGGCAGCTTGTTGGACTCTGCAGTGTGAGTCCTATGCCACCATGACACCCATTGAGTGTAATGCAGAACACTGAATGACAGGTGTTCAGAGACTCCCCTACTAAAAACATATCCATTATAAACTGAACAAAAATGAATGAAAAACAAAAAACAAAATCCATTTTTGCACTATTTGTACAAAATACAGTTTTATACTGTATCCGTTAAAAATAGATGACAAGTGGACTTGTGAGAATTAGGATCAAAGTCGAATTGCACAGAGGTTTGTACTATTTTCCAAAATTTTTGTTCCTTTACTTTACGTCCGTTTGAGCTGGGAAAGACCATAATGAACTTTCTATTTGTCTTCCTTCACCTGACCTGTTATCGATCCTGTATGTCCTTAGGTCATATAACTACCTATTTGTTTTCTATTCTCCTGCTTATCCCTAAGTATGTTTTATGATCTTGGTTATTCAGTTTTCTCTGGGCCTTCGCACAGCTGATTTATTGTTGCTATTGAAAAACAAATCAGTTTTATTATAAAATTATATAAAGGAGAAGATGAGACCATTATAAATCAAATAAAGCATTTTAACAGTGGTGTTCACATGGAGTCCTAGGGCTAGAGGCAAAGGGTAATTGATTCAAGTGGAAGATTAGAAGAGCTGTAAATCAGCTAGCTATGATTGATAGCCCATTGTTAATTCATGGTCTAAATCTGATAGGGGCTCTTTGGTTGAATGAATGCAAATATTTAGTTAGGAGCATCTATGACTACGCCTTGTGTTCATGCAAGTGTGTAGTACAATGCCTTCATTGCAGAGATATGAGAAACAAATATGCAGAGTAGCTCACATCAGCCAGACATCCATCTATAGACAGTACTGTTATAGGATCTTGCCCCTCATCAATAACAAGCAACTGTCTTGATGAGAGTTAAAGGGGTTGTCCACTACTTTTACATTGATGGCCTATCCTTAGGATAGGTCATAAATGGCTGATCGGCCAAGGTCCGATCAGCTGATGTCGGTCTCGGTGGCGGCAGCAGGCAGCCAGAAATGCTTAGTTCTGGTGCTGCTCCGTTTTCCGATAGAGGCCAATGCCAGTTACTGCACATCCACCTCTTATTGAGTAGAATGGGAGGTGAATGTGCAGTACCTGGCTGCGGCCTCTATCAGAATATGGAGCAGTGCCGGAACTGAACATTTCTGGCTGTCCATTGCTGGGACCGAGATCAGCTGGTCAACAGGGATGTGGGGTTTAGGACCCCAGTCGATCAATAACGGGTTGTGTCTCTTCAATCAAAGTCCGTATTCCCCCTGATGAATAATATATAAAATGTTATGCTCTGTTCATTCAGGGGTATATAATTACATGATGTCTAGGTTCACTTTTATATTCCACCAATGAGCATTTAAAGGGGTTGTCCCATAACTAAAGCTTATCACTAGAGATAAGGAAATGGCCTTCTATCTGCTGACATCTATTGTTCCACCTTAGATTAGATAGCCATGTGTATTGTCATTGTTGCAGCATGACATCTCCACATCTTACCAGGCTGGCTAATCAAAGAGGCGCAAGGGATGCCGGCAGGTAGAAAGAGGTGCGTAGGGCTCCCATCTGGTGGTGATTAAGTACTGATGTAACCAGTGGACCATTTTCCTGAAAATCAATTCCCTCATCCCTACTATAGGATAGGATAAATATAAAAAAATAAAGGTCGTCTATATAACGGGTATTTCCTGAGAATAACATAGACTAAAAAAAAGGAAAGCAATTCACCAAACAGATAAAAATATATTTTATTGAATTATTAAAATAATGGCATGTTAAAAAAGGGGGAATCAAGGACACGCAAACATAACTAGGACAGGCTACAGTACGATAAATGCATAACTATAAATGTATGTGCTTGATCATAAATACAGCATCGTTATAATAGGCATATTATACCAGTACAGAAATGTACTATTGCCAAGAATAGTACATAATAGATTAGGTAAATAAATACAGGGATATATCTTAATCCTTATTAATAAATGTCAGTTGACCATAAAACAGGTCAGAGGTTTACCCTATTGAGGCCATTTAGAAGAAAAACGGCAGTGCCATAAGGAATAATAAAGACACAGAAAAAATATATATACAGTAGTAGAGTAACCTAGGACTACCTGGAGGGAAACTCTAAGTTTTCCGTTAGCTTCTTCCTAGAGGATAGGGATAATGATAGATGATAATGTTACTCAAAGGCAACCTGGCAACAGATTTGAGGCCTATAAGCTGCGGCCACCAGCATTCTAACATGCTGTATATAAGAGCTCAGGCCACTGTGTAGAACATAAAAATCACCTTATAATACTTACTTAAATGGTCGCTGCGGTGCAGTTGGGTCATATGGGTGTCTCTGTTCTCCAGTGCCGGCATCTCCTCTTTCGGCCATCTTCGTCCTCTTTCTGAAGCCTGTGTGCATGACGCGTCCTACATCATACACACTCACCGGTCCTGCGCAGGACCACTACAATACTTTAATCTGCTTTGCTCAGGGCAGATCAAAGTGTGCCTGCCCAGGACCTCAATGCCGGCAAGTGTGGATGATGTAGGATGTGTCATGCACCCCGGCTTTAGAAGAAGGATGACAAAGATGGCAGAAAGAGGAGGCACCAGCACCGGAGAACGGAGACACCCATATGACCCAACTTCACTGCAGCGACCGTTTAGGTAAGTATTATAAAGTGATTTTTACATTCTGCACAGCGGCCTTGGCCCTTATATACAGCATGTTAGAATGCTGTATATAAGAACCCACTGGTGGTGGCTGCAGCTTATAGGCCCCAAATCTGGTGACTGGTTCCCTTTAACTGTCCCTTCTCCAGCACTAGGCCTTGCTTCCTTTTCCTATGTTTGCCGCCTTCTGTACTAGTCCATATTGGGTTACTCTGATAAATCAATAACTGTCTCTGTAAAATACATTACACTGTTGCCAGGCAATTTTGCATGATTTCTCCTAATTTTCTTCTTGACTGTGCTCCAGCATATCCCCAGTTCTACTTCCAATAACTCCTTCCTGCTTTTTAGGATCTATCTACTACCTCTTAGTTCAGTCTGATTAATCCCTATTACTCGCTCCTGATTGCATATACTGCACATCTCAGATTCTCCTTGCATTAACCATATCCTTGCTGCAAGTGTCTAATTCCATATATAGATATAGTAAACTTTACTTAAACACTGGTACCATATTGCTGGGATTTCATGGCACAAAAAAAGTGAAATCTGAAACGTAAGTTGACATAATACTTTGTGCAATATCAAATTATCGTAATCTACTTAAGTGAGATTAGTTATCAAGATAGTATTTTGTTTGTCAAGTTAATCCTGGCTATATCTGTACATCTGGGCTATTCATATTGTTAACTTTGGCACCGAGGCATGGGGCGGCGCCGGCGGCGCCGGTAATAAGAGTCAGAGTCAATTTCTGCGGTTCCAGGTGTCTTTACTCACTCTTTGTGCCACTCACCCAGAAAGTACTGGTCACTCACTGTGATGAGCCCCGTTGACCTCGGATAAATTAGGACAAGTCACCAGTGTTTGAAAGAAGTCCTTTTTCAGAGTTGCCCTTCCAGCCATGAGGAACCTGAGCTGAACGCTCCTCTTCAAGCTGCAGGCCCCGTGAAGGGAAGAGAAGAATGTTGTGTGTCGTGTCCTAAAACTGGAGCCTTGGGTCAACTGTCCTCCTGACTGTGTGAGTTTTCTCCTATTTCTACCCCAAGAGGAATCCGCCCCCCCAGGAGGCTGTCCTAGTGACCGGGACAGTCCCAAGCTTTGTGTTTGCCAACCCCCTGACTACCCTAGTCCAGCTCCCCAGTGAGAAGACTCCTAAACTATATGTAAGGTATGAATGTGGAACACTGGTAATTAACCTTACCCGAGGAGAGCACTGCAGCTTAAATGAGCTGCAATACTGCGTGGCGACTGGAGCCTCAGGGGCACCACACTTGCCCATCTTCTTTCCTGCATACTTTGCTATCCTGGTCCTTCATAATCGATGTGTTTTCCAATTCTGCTGCATCATTACCTCTGTCCGTGCTTCTCTCGCCAAGCTATGGCTTAGAGAATCTACCTCATCAGGTGATGCCACAATAAATACTGTATGTATGTAATTGGTGAGTGATTGATCACCGGGACCCCCATTAATTACACAAACAGGGGTCACATGTCCTTCTCCCTCCATTTGAATAGAGCGCACAGTGTCTCAATTCAAACTGAACAGGACTAGATAGTTGAGGGATAAGAACTTTTGATTATGGGAGACCCGATTAAAATTTCTCTTGGGTTATTCTCATCTAGGACAGTTATAGCAAACCATATGAATATGCCATAATCATCAAATAGATTATTTTCTTAACATTGGATATTACCCCTTTCCTGAGATATATGGGATAAATCTTAGAAATGACCATTAGGCTATGTTAACATGTTGCGTTTTGCAGCGTTTATCTTTTTTTGTTGTTGTTTTATGCAAATTAAAATCTGCAATTTCCTGTATCAGCAAAAGTTATGAAATTTAAGGAATCTCATGCATTTGTATGTGAAAAAACAAACTTTAATAAACATGTACTGTAGAAAAATGACATTTTTACACAATTGTTAGCAAAAAAAGAAATAGAAACGCAACAAAAAAAGCAGCAAAAGTTCAGCAAAATCTGCCTTTAGTAGCTTCTTTATTGCTAAGAGAACAGGTTTTGACTTCAGAAAAAAATGCAGCAAAAAAATCAACGTGTGAACATGTTTTCATCCTATTGGTTTTAGAATTTAGCATATTTTTTTAAAATTCAAATTCACTGGCTTTGCCACATTTTTCCAAAACTGCAAAGATTCTAATTGATTGGAAAAATGTGTATAAGATCTGATGTCTCCTAGTTCTGTATTGAACCCTTTTGAGCTTTTTAACGCAAAGACACATTTAGGGCAAAGAGGTATTAAACTGATCTCCTTCTTTGTAGTGTGTCAAAAATTTAGAAAAATTGTATTAATAAGGTACTGTACTGCAGAATATCACAATCAATTCTGTGGTACACTGACTTTACAGGTCCAGCACCTCCAAATCAATTATAAACAATTTTTATTCACAGACTGAGGTTAGTGATTGAGCGTTTGAACTGACCTTCTATCTTTGGGCTGAAAAATCTTAAAATAGTCTCTACTTTCTCTGCCCTCATCTTTTATAGTCCTTTCGATAGTCTCCCCTGATTGTCTGAGCTAGAACATGTGATAGCTTCAAGGTATTATGGGGAATCCCACAATGCTGTGCTTGACGTCATGGGTCTGATCTCTGATTGAATTTTCAGCAGTATGTGATATAGCGCCTTTTTTGTGATTCTATTGAGTGTAATCAAAAATTGTTTAACTTTATTAACCCTAGAACGCGCAACCATAGAAATCTACCATAGAAAACAAGTGACCTAGCAGGCCTGCGAGGCCCCAGGTATGCGTTCTAGGGTTAATTTCAAATCATTTGACTTGTAGTTAATTTGTAGTGGATCCATCTGCTAATATCTAGTTGATGCCCCATAAATGTCCCCTCTGGGATAAACACTTTATAATAAGTCCTCATAGGACATATCTATTTGAATGGCTGCCAAATAATACTACATTAGTGGCCGATCACTGGGCCTCTACTAGTTTACAATGTTTTAGTCTTGGTGAGACTATCCATTTGTGAGACTCTTCAGTATTATTATATTATAATCTGCCTCTTTTGCAATTGCACCTTGAAGCAGTAAAATTGAAATCTATCTGAACAAATAGATAAATAAGATTTAGGAAAAAGAATCAGTATGACTTGTATTATATTCATAAAAATATCTGCTAAGTTTGGGAGTCTAAAGGCCCCATCACACACAACAAGATCGCTAACGAGATCGTTGCTGAGTCACAGTTTCTGTGACGTAGCAACAATCTCGCCAGCAATCTCGTTATTTGTGACACCTACCAGCGATCAGGCCCCTGCTGTGAGATCTCTAGTCCTTGCTGAATGGTCCGGACCATTTTCTTCAAAGGTGATGTCCTGCTGGGCAGTATGCATCGCTGTGTTTGACGCCTACCAATGACCTCCTAACAGGGTCCCACCGCCGCCGACATCGTTATACAGGTCGCTGATCGTTACTGCGTCGTGGGTAAGGTCTAACTGTGTGATATCTCACCAGGGACCTTCCAGCGACTTACCAGCGATCCTTATCAGGTCGTATCATTGTCGGGATCGCTGGTAAGTCGTTGTGTGTGACTGGGCCTTAAGTGTAATTCTCATTAGTGATTGATAGTTATCACTGTATGTACAATAATCATCACACAGAGTTTTGCCGAAACTGCACCGATTGTCATGGCATCGTTGGACTCTGCTCAGATTGAAGATTTCTGACACTCCGCTCAATGGTTTCTCTGGCAGACTCGGGCATCGACCTGCTGTGTGCTGATTCATAGGCAGGCGAGAAAGAGTTAATCTCTGCTGGTTTGTTGCTCCTTTAATTACATGTTGTGGGGAGGCCTATTACACCTTCTTACCTCCTATTGATTTTGGTTGAATCCTACCACCCATGCCACCTGTAGTTTGTTCTTTGTTGGTCTGTGAGGTGTGATGTTCCAGACTCTCAGGATATGGTTGTGCTTATTGCTTCTTGCGGTTATTTGTTATATACATTGGATACATTATTACAAAGCTCTCTTGAACCTAATTAGGTGAGCGTCGTGCCTTCAGAATTGTTTGATGTCTTTATTCTTGAGTTTTTGTTCGCTCCATCTATTGGCTAAATTTGCTTATTGGCATTAGTTTTTTGTGCCTCCATTCTTTTACCTCTTCTCTCTGTTTTGCTGCATTGTGAAAAGGAACCAATTTTCATCCTGGACTGAGGTACAGGAGACATCCACCATTGTATTCCCCTCATGATAACATCGCTGGTAAGGAGTATAATGTGATACCTGTTTGCAACAATCAGATTTTTTAGACTCTCACCCCTACTTGAGTCATTTGCATTTTTAAGACTAGATAATAGGCTGGTTTAGCACTTGTTGTTTATACACTGTTTGGATTTTTGTCTTATCTATTGCTGAGTTTCCTTTATACATGTGCTGGTTCTTTTTTATTTAATTGCTTTTAGTTTCTTTGATTATATAATTACTAAACATTGAGTAAACTATATATACTTCAAGATATGGTGTTCTTATTCGATCAACAAAAATGAGGTGGCCTTGCTGTTGGCTTGTTGGGCTCACATAGAATCTGGCCATTTTTATGTGCTAAGAATCTGAACTTTTACATGTTTTTCATAGCAGTAATGCATGTCAATATTCCCATATTCATTGTTAGTCATATCAGCACTACAGAGTGCAACTGTCTCCTTCTTGTCACTATGTTTCATGTTCAGCTTGCACCTGTTCACATTAGAAAGCTAGGATGTGCCCTCAGTTTTTTTTAGATTACATGTACTTCAAGATATGGTCTTCTTATTTGACTTCAGTACATCAACAAAAATGAGGTTGCCTTGCCGCTGGCTGTTGAGCTCACATAAAACTGGCC
Organism: Anomaloglossus baeobatrachus; assembly: GCF_048569485.1. Taxonomy (NCBI): domain Eukaryota; kingdom Metazoa; phylum Chordata; class Amphibia; order Anura; family Aromobatidae; genus Anomaloglossus; species Anomaloglossus baeobatrachus. The sequence goes on along the minus strand of NC_134355.1, from coordinate 64,280,460 downwards.
ATTTTTGTGTGCTAAGAATCTCAAGTTTTACATGTTTTTCATAGCAGGAATGCATGTTTATATTCCCATATTCATTGTTCCATTTATCTTAGCACTACAGAGTGTACCTGTCTACTTTTTGTCACTGTTTCATGTTCAGCTTGTATCTGCTCGCATTAGTAAGCTAGGATGTGCCATCAGTCTTTTTCTTAGATTACATGTACTTCAAGATATGGTCTTCCATTTGGACTTCAGTAGATCAACAAAAATGAGGTTGCTTTGACGTTGGCTGTTGGGCTCACATAAAACTGGCCATTTTTGTGTGCTAAGAATCTCAACTTGTACATGTTTTTCATAGCCGTAATGGATGTCTAGCTAGGATGTGCCATCAGTCTTTTTCTTAGATTACATGTACTTCAAGATATGGTCTTCTTATTCGACTTCAGTAGATCAACTAAAAATGAGGTTGCCTTGGCGTTGGCTGTTGGCCATTTTTATGTTGGCCATTTTTATGTGCAAAGAATCTCAATTTTTACATGTTTTTCATAGCCGTAATGCATGTCTAGCTAGGATGTGCCATCAGTCTTTTTCTTAGATTACATGTACTTCAAGATATGGTCTTCTTATTCGACTTCAGTAGATCAACTAAAAATGAGGTTGCCTTGGCGTTGGCTGTTGGCCATTTTTATGTTGGCCATTTTTATGTGCAAAGAATCTCAATTTTTACATGTTTTTCATAGCCGTAATGCATGTCTAGCTAGGATGTGCCATCAGTCTTTTTCTTAGATTAGATGTACTTCAAGATATGGTCTTCATTTTGGACTTCAGTAGATTGATTTAGCTGCCATTCAGACTACGAGCACACCCCAGGGTACCGTGTAGCTAGGACAGAACAGTGGGTGTATTTACTTTGAGAATCCATGCTAGCATGCCTGTATAACTCATTGTGAAGGGTTTCTTGTTATTCTACTTAAATAAACATTTGGAGTTCAGCAGTATTTAAATATAAAATGCTCATTTTAAATTGAATATCAAACAAACATTCTGGTATGGATTTTCATAGTGAGTATACCAGCCTCACCAGGTCTAAGAGATTTATCAATTAAAATATGGTGTTTTGTAATGTGAAACCTGATAACAAATGTGCTTTAATTGTTATTTTGACCAGTGGTTTTAATACAGTCCATACCTTCTAATCTATTGTTCTCCAATTGTCTTCTGCTTTTCCCTCTTTATAAGGGTGTTATACATTAATTAGTCTGTCTGGTAGCTTATACCCTATTTAAATACCCCAATTGTTATGGTGCCTTTAATTTCTCTTTACCTAGATGTGTACATACTTTGCCCATATGGTTAATGCAGTTCTGGCATCTAACTATCTTTAAAGTTCTCAAAAGTTTTGTTAAATGGCATGAATTATTTGACCATGAAAAGTAAACAGTGACATCTTGATGGCCCAATACATCCTATTTACAGCACAGTCACAGATTAATACTTTTGGAAACATAAAGTCTACGCTAGTGGTATCTAGAGATGAGAGATATATACACCCGCATTCACAACAAGCTGCATTCTGTCTAGTTTGCGAATCTTGATGAGCAAAATATAGAAAATTCGCTCATAATGTTCTCATCCGGAATAGGAGAAACTAGAGCAAATGGCCGTTACCTGCTGTGAACATCTGATTTGTTCATGGAACATGACATCCTGCTGACAGTACTATTTTATAGAGATTACAAGGCTGATCTTTACTCTTTCCGCAGAGTCGTCTTTTGTCAACTAAAGGTGATCTCGGTATAATGTTTCTTGAACGCTCCCATAAGAAATGACAGCGCAATGTGTAAATTTCCGATGAATGTGTGTGTGCAAAGGAAAACTGCAAGTTCAGAATAAGAAAGGAAACTTTATTGTATTTTCACTGCTTATTTATATCATAGTTTCTGTATTGTTTCTTGTATGTACTTGTGTGGCTTCTTGTATTCTTGAATTACATATGAGTGTAAAGACAGCACGGACTGCCTGCCTCAAGGGAGGGCAACATGACTAAAAGGGACTTTACACACAGCGATATCGCTATTAAGCGTAAACGCCCCCATCGTTTGTGCATCATGGGCAAATCGCTGCCCGTGGTGCACAATATTGTTAGGAGCCGTCACACGGACATACCTGCCTAGCGATGACGCTGTGTCCGGCAAACCTCCTCTTTTCTAAGGGGGCGATTTGTGCGGCATCACAGCGGCGTCACTAAGCGGCCGCCCAAAAGAAGCGGAGGGGTGGAGATGAGCGGGCTAAACATCCCGCCCACCTCCTTCCTTCCACATTGCCGGCGGCCGCAGGTAAGCTGTAGCTCGGCGTTTCCGAGATGTCACACAGAGCTATGTGTGCTGCCTCGGGAACGACGAACAACCTGCGTCCTCAACAATCAACGATTTTTTGAAAAGGAGCGACGTGTCAACGATGGACGATTAGGTGAGTATTTTCCATTGTTAACAGTCATTCTTGGTGTCACACACAACGACGTCGCTAACGATGCCGGATGTGCGTCACGGAATCTGTGACCCCGGTGATATATCGTTAGATACATCGTTGCGTGTAACGGGGCCTTTAGGAGGGATGCTAGGTCTGAGGGATAGCAAAGGTTAAGGAGTAGTGCATTTTGTGCTGGAAATTGGAAGGTGGGTTTATAGGACCTCTGAAGCCCTGTGATTGGTCAGGGGTAGGTCAGTTGTAGGGTAGTATATAGGGCAGGGCTTTGCGGTCGGTGGAAAGGAGGGGGATATTTGATGTCAGTGGATTACACAAAGAGTGGGGAGCGGGAACCCAGTGCAGGAACGGGTTACCCGTGGTGGTGCAATGGTATAGTTGGTTAATGTGGGTCACTGCTGAGCTGGGTCACAGCGGGACATGTTAATGTGGTCCCTGCTGAGCTAGATCACAGCGGGACATTGGTTGGGCAACACTCGGCTGGGTGTCCTTGAGCCGGTGTGGTGCGGCTGAGGGCATGTGGTAGAGCTGATGTTGTAATCATGTACAACGGGACTCTTCACTTACCCTCCTCCTTTGCTGTTGGTTATATTATGATGGAATTATTACTATGTTTATGGATTAAATGTTATTAATTGTTGTTAATAAACGAGGCTGATTTGGCCTTTTACATCCAATGTCACCCAGTGTTTGGGAATTATTTTAGGTTAAGTAACTGGGTAAGGGGGTTTTTGGATTAGGATCGGTATATTAAGGTAAGACCATCAGTCAGACTTTCCTGAGTAATGCCATATCAGAAATGGTGGCTATGTGACTAGAGATGGCAAATCACTGGCGGTGCCACAACTTGATGATCCAAGGGATTCCAAATTCTAGGCTATGTCAAAAAGCAGCAACTTAGTGCATCTTGCATGTATCTTAAGTGCATCTTTTTATCCTGTCACAGAAATCCAGCTTGTGGCTCAAAAAAAGCATGAAAGAACACGCATTTTTACAGCGGTATTGTGAAAAAATTGTATGCATTTTTTAAAGGAAAAACAAAATATGTTAGAATGGGATAATTAATAGAATAGATAGATAGATAAAACATATAAAATAGATAGAAAGAAAGAACATGTATAAAAGATAATAATACAAAAATATAAAATAGATAGAAAGAAATAATAGAATAGCTTGACAGACAGAGCAACAGCTAGCTTGGCCAGCTATTTTTTAAATTATTTTTTGGTAAATAAAATGATGTGGTGCCCCCCATTTGCAGCACAGGATCAACAGAAGCTGCGGGCTGCAACCCTCAGCTGTCTGCTGTACCTTGGATGGTTATAAAAAATAGAGGGGAACTCACTGTTTTTTTTTTATTTGATTTAAAAAAAAAAAAAAATGACGTGTGGTCCCCCCCATTTTTCTAAAACCAGCCAAGGTACAGTATTAGTAATGGGAGGCATCTATGAGACCCCCCCATCATTAATCTGTAAGTGAAAGTAAATAAACATAAATACCCAAAAAATCCTTTATTTCAAATAATTGACAAAATGCATCTTCTTTCATCCCTTTATTAACCCCCAAAACTCCCCTGCACTAGAGGGAAATACTGTAAAAGCGCAAAAAGAATTGACATGCTGCATCATCAAAAACGCAGCCAAGATGCAGTCAAAAAAAGATGCCCAGTGTAGACGGCAAAATAGAAATCTCAGAGTCTGCTGGAGGAAGGAAATGTTGTTTTTGGGTGCATCTGTGTGATCTTAAAGATGCACCATATACGCAGTAAAAGATGCAGTGTGTGGATGAGACCTTAGACTCCCCTGAACGTGGGAATTTACAACTAGCATCCCTTTCTAATTATTACTTGCACAATGACGCTCCTAGCTGTAAGGGGTACTTTGCACGTTGCGACATCGCTACTGCGATATCGTCGGGGTCAAATCGAAAGTGACGCACATCCGGCGCCGGTAACGACGTTGCAACGTGTAAAGCCTAGGAGAGAAGATGAATGAGCGTGAAACAGTCAAAAATCGGTGATCTGTGTCACGTCGTTCATTTTCATAATGTCGGTGCGTCCGCAGGTAAGATGTTGTTTGTCGTTCCTGCAGCTCCACACATCGCTGTGTGTGAAGCCGCAGGACTGACAAACATCTCCTTACCTGCGCTCGCTGTCCACCGGCAATGCGGAAGGGAGAAGGTGGGCGGGATGTTTACATCCCGCTCATCTCCACCCCTCCGCTTCTATTGGCCGCCTGCCGTGTGACGTTGTTGTGATGCCGCATGACCCGCCCCCCTTAGGAAGGAGGCGGGTCGCCGGCCAGAGCGACATCACAGGGCAGGTAAGTGCGTGTGAAGCTGCCGTAGCGATAATGGTCGCTACGGCAGCTATCACAAGATATCACATGTGCGACAGGAGCGGGTACTATCGCGCTCGGCATCGCTATCATCGGCTAGCGATGTCGCAGCGTGCAAAGTACCCCTAAGTTTCCTGTCAGAATTGTGTCTGAGGTGAGACGGTGCAAGGAAAAACGAGAACACAATGGAGCACTACGTCCATATTGTCCCCCCTCTTTCTTACTCAAGATCAGTATTGGTCCTGGGGATCTTAATGGTCAAACAGCCACCGAGTGAAAGGTGAGAGCATCAGCCAATGATATTCCATCATTGTGTAAAATACAGCTTCATTCCTGTTGCAATGGCCAAGTTTAGAGATAATAGCCTAGAAATTGCTGCCTGACTTCTTCATATAAAAGCTCAGCCAGTCGTGACCTTGGATTTGGATGACATGCTTCTGATCACACAACTCCAAAATACGCCCATGCTTTGCAACCAGAATACAAAAAACATCTGTTAGCAGTCAACGAAGGCTAGTCCAGACTATACTGAGGATGGAATTTACCATAAACATCAATTTCCAGATTTCTGTCATCAAATTATGAATTATGTATGCTGACTCTATTTAACCAATTTTATCCGTGAAAACGAAAAACTTGAGTCTCTGACACATACGTTTTTTAAAAAAAAAAAAAATCAAACATATTTTATTGAATTTTATACACATTTAAAAGGAAACATACCAGATACGGTGTGACCAAACAAGCCAGAATGGGGTAACCCCTACCCCGGAGACATGTGACTCGCCCACCCCAGGGCTATGGGACACCCGGTGCCGGGCCGGACTAGTCCGGTGGTAGTCAGTGGTGGCTGGGCCTGGCTCCGTGGCCCTGGTGGGTGTCAGTAGAATATGTGGCTTGCTGAATAAAGGTTGTGTTCGTGACGCCACCTGCGGTATGCGGCTATTAAGCCGCCGCTGCTGTGTGAGGCCACCGGGATGATGTTATGGCAGCAATGGTGGTACTGCTCCCCACAGGTGGAGCAATGCCCGGGGCACAGTTGGTGCTTGTGAATGTCTATGCAGCTGAAATAACAGAGACCACTTCAAGGGTGCAGTTCAAGTTCTTTACTCACAGTTCTTGTCAGAGCTCTGTAGGACCCCTTGGACTGCTGGGACCACTGTCAGGGACCTCCGCCGTTTCTGGGTGATTCTGAGAGTGAAAGCCGGTGCCCTTCTCTTAGTGTCTCTTTCTTCCGCTGTCTTCCTTAGCCTTGCCTTTGTTAGGATAGACCTGGCTTGGCCTCCACTACAGCCTCCAGGCTGGGGGGTCACCTGTCGGCTGATTACCCCTTTTCTGGAAGTCTGCTATGGGTTTTGGCCCTGGGAGCTTACAACGTCCCTGGGCCTCGGTTTTTACTGTTTGGAGATGATTTTGCACTCCTCCAGTCTCTAGGGACCGTCCCCTGTCGCAGCTTAATCCCTCCACCGATGTTACTGTGGAACAGGCCACCGCAGCCTACAACTACCCGTGGCACTTCTAGGGCCCTCTCTCCTTGGTACCTCTAGGCCTGCTCGTGATACTTCCAGGACTACCCGCGGCCCTGCGACTCCTTCTGTCTCCTACGTGGTGTCACCTGGACCTCTGGGTCCCAGGGTCTTCACCAGGAAGCGTCTCCTTCAGTTTCTCTGCTCCTGTCTGACTTGGAGCTTTCTTTCCTTCTTTCTTTCTTTCTTTTCTTTCTCCTCCTTGCCTGCCTCCAGCAGGCCTCCTCCTCCCTCCTTTCTCTCGTTCTTGTTCTCCAACTACATGCTGGCTCTTCACCCTTGCTCTCCCTGAGGTAGACTGACTAGACTTGACCTTCCTATCTGTGTCTGCTCTCAGATGGCTCCTCCCACCTCCCCAGTTGCTAAGCTGTAACCTATAGGAGCAGGGATGGGTCTTACGACCCCTCCCAGCATGCAGCATGGGAGGGTTGCCTGCCACTTTCCCTGGTCCTAGTATGTACCTAACAATGGGTGTAGTGTGGATTTACCAGGGGACCGGAGTTCACTCTCTTCCTCTCCCAGAATGGGGCATCACACCGCTGATGGGGTGCAATGACCTGTGGCGACGGAAGCCTCAGGGGCGCCACACTCCCCCACAGCAAATCCCAGCACGTCCTCGGGCTGAAAAACAACAAAAACATGTGGAGAAACAGCAAAACATTTTTGGTATGCAAAACATAAAACAATAAAACATTTCTTCCCTTTATGGGAGGCACATTTACTTTAACGTTGCAAACTTCTTATAAAGAAACTATGTGTGCACTTTCAGTTCATTGCACAGTTTGGGCACTTCCCCCATAATTCTGGTAGGGGGCACAACGGGTGCAACTATCTACATTTTCGGCTACAACAAGTCCAGTAGCCCGGCAGTTCGTTTCTTTCAATCAAACACTAATGGGACAATCAACCAGCCATTAAGTCCAATGGCCTGGTTACATAGGACACATAAACAACATACCAGCCACTAAGTCCAGTGGCCTGGTAGGACATGACACATACACTTCCACCGGGGCCCACATTCCAGTTCAGTGGCCCGGTAACACATAACATGGGGGGTGACGTCTTCAAAAAGCATTAGGGGCAGTACAGCAGGAAAGGGTGTCGTCTTCGAAAAGAATAAGGGGCAAAACACGAGGGACTTCTTCAAAAAGAATGAGGGGCTATGTACAGTTCAGCATCTGTTCATCTTCTTTACTCTCGAGGGTAGATATAAGGGTCCCACTCCGGCATGGCTCCTGGCAGCAGGTACGCCGACGAGATCATCGTCTGGGTCCCCTGGGCGCTGGTCCCTGACCTTCTGCGCTGTGCTGCAGCCTGGATTGGAGTGGGGCTGCTTGTAGATGCTGTACGGCGTTGCGGCAGAGGGCTGCTTGTCTGCAGGGGGCTGTTGCTGTGGTCTCTAGGGCCCTGCTTTGGCCGGGCTCCCTGCATCACACACGCCATGGAGATCCTGGTCTGCGTCTCCTGAGTGGCTGTCGCAGGACCTCTGCTCGGTTCTGTGGCCTGGGTCTGCCTTGAGGTGGCGCTGCTGCTTGGAGAGATGCTGCGCTCTTGTGCTGTGCGGCGCCACTCTGGCTCTTCTGGGGCCGCTTCTTCCCGCAGAATATGCGCATGCAGCGCGTACCATCCACGGTCCCCCATCAGCCGGGTATACTCCATTACATCACCCGGCCTGGCATCGCGCCCTGGGTGGCCTCTGGGCAGGTGCTCCTCAATGTCTCTCTGGGCCACAAACATGTCTTTGCCCAGGCCGGGCTCCCGGATGAAGCCCCAGCAGCCTTTCTGCCGGAAATCAACTACGGTGCCCCGTCTTACTGGGCACTCGGTTCCCTTCAGGGCCTTCCTGACCTCTTCTTTGGAGGCCAGATTGGCGACTTCTCGGGCCCTTCGTTTCTCCTCCCGGAGTTCCCGCTCCCGCTGGTACTCGACCACCAGCCTCCGGCACGTCATCTCGTTGGCCAGGGGAGTTTCCTTGGGGAGCAGCGGCCGCTGCAGTCCCCTGGTTTCTATGGGTGCTGCGTCCCAATTCACTCCCGGGGATGCCATTCCCAGGAGGCTCACAGGGGGACTCGGCAGGGGGCCCACTAGTTGTTCAGGGTTCACCCCACCCCGGGCTCCGTCTGCGGCGGTCTCGGGCAGGCCTCCGGTGCCCCACCGAGCGTCCGCTGGGTAGGCTGGGAAGGCCAGGGGGTCAGTGAAGGGGCTAAGCGTGGGCTCGTGGCGGGGCCCTGGGTCCGGACTGGACGGGTTTTCTGGTTGCTCACCCTGCACTTGCTCCGCGGCATCCATCCACCGTTCCAGATCCTCCGGCACCCTCGGTGTCTCTCTCCGCCGGTCCTCCTCCACCTCCATGCTGCTCAGCCTCCGGGCCAGAACTCTCATTTCTTCCTGGAGCAGGTCCAGCTTGAGATCCTCTCTGCCGGTCCCTGGTGCACCTCTCTGCAGCTCCTCCGTCATGCTTCCAACCTGGGGAATGCTGCCTGGAACACTGCTCGAGTGCTCGACCACGCCACTCGGCTGCTCCCTTTTCCTTTTCGGGGGCGGGGCCGGAGGCTGCACTAGCAACTGGCGCCAGACTGGCGCCCAGCCCATCACGGCCGGCACCGCTCCACTTAGTATCAGGTACATTTTCTTTATCTGCTGGTCGGGCGTTTAGGCTCTCTCTGCCAGCCAGCTTATCTAGTCGCCACTTCTTCCGTTTTCTATGGCGGGCACCGCTTCGCGCTCTTTTCTTGGACAAGGGGGTGGGGCTTCTCTTCGCGCCCTTTCTTCTTGCACGCCCCCCTTCTTCCCGCTCTCAGCAGCGCTAATGGCGGCGGTTTCTCAGTAAAGTACACAGTCTTTTAAGTGCAATTCTTCAGGCGCACAGTACCCGGTGGGACCGGGCACGAAATCCTGTTCGTGACGCCAAAATTGACTCGCCCACCCCAGGGCTATGGGACACCCGGTGTCGGGCCGGACTAGTCCGGTGGTAGTCAGTGGTGGCTGGGCCCGGCTCCGTGGCCCTGGTGGGTGTCAGTAGAATATGTGGCTTGCTGAATAAAGGTTGTGTTCGTGACGCCACCTGCGGTATGCGGCTATTAAGCCGCCGCTGCTGTGTGAGGCCACCGGGATGATGTTATGGCAGCAATGGTGGTACTGCTCCCCACAGGTGGAGCAATGCCCGGGGCACAGTTGGTGCTTGTGAATGTCTATGCAGCTGAAATAACAGAGACCACTTCAAGGGTGCAGTTCAAGTTCTTTACTCACAGTTCTTGTCAGAGCTCTGTAGGACCCCTTGGACTGCTGGGACCACTGTCAGGGACCTCTGCCGTTTCTGGGTGATTCTGAGAGTGAAAGCCGGTGCCCTTCTCTTAGTGTCTCTTTCTTCCGCTGTCTTCCTTAGCCTTGCCTTTGTTAGGATAGACCTGGCTTGGCCTCCACTACAGCCTCCAGGCTGGGGGGTCACCTGTCGGCTGATTACCCCTTTTCTGGAAGTCTGCTATGGGTTCTGGCCCTGGGAGCTTACAACGTCCCTGGGCCTCGGTTTTTACTGTTTGGAGATGATTTTGCACTCCTCCAGTCTCTAGGGACCGTCCCCTGTCGCAGCTTAATCCCTCCACCGATGTTACTGTGGAACAGGCCACCGCAGCCTACAACTACCCGTGGCACTTCCAGGACTACCCGCGGCCCTGCGACTCCTTCTGTCTCCTACGTGGTGTCACCTGGACCTCTGGGTCCCAGGGTCTTCACCAGGAAGCGTCTCCTTCAGTTTCTCTGCTCCTGTCTGACTTGGAGCTTTCTTTCCTTCTTTCTTTCTTTCTTTTCTTTCTCCTCCTTGCCTGCCTCCGGCAGGCCTCCTCCTCCCTCCTTTCTCTCGTTCTTGTTCTCCAACTACATGCTGGCTCTTCACCCTTGCTCTCCCTGAGGTAGATTGACTAAACTTGACCTTCCTATCTGTGTCTGCTCTCAGATGGCTCCTCCCACCTCCCCAGTTGCTAAGCTGTAACCTATAGGAGCAGGGATGGGTCTTACGACCCCTCCCAGCATGCAGCATGGGGGGTTAACTGCCACTTTCCCTGGTCCTAGTATGTACCTAACAATGGGTGTAGTGTGGATTTACCAGGGGACCGGAGTTCACTCTCTTCCTCTCCCAGAATGGGGCATCACACCGCTGATGGGGTGCAATGACCTGTGGCGACGGAAGCCTCAGGGGCGCCACACATGCATATCAAAAAGTAGTGCCAATTGTAGTCAATATTAGAAAGAGATAATGTGGCATTTAAGGGAAAAACTTTCACCTGGATTTTGTCACTTAAAGGGAACCTGTTATTAAGTTTCTCACATATCAGATGCGGCCACCACCAGTAAGTCCCTATATACAGTATTCTAGAATATTGTATACAAGAGCCCAGGCCGATATGTATAACATAAAAAACACTTTTTCTTATGCTCACCTATTGGGTGGTCCAGTCCAATGGGCATCGTTGATCTTGACCCAGCGCCTCCTCTCTTTTTGCGATCACCGTCATCCTTCCCGTCCCTGTATGGATGACGCCTCCTACGTCATCCACACAGAGTCCTCCATTGTGCTCTGGTACACACACACTTCTCTCTCCACTGCAGGGGGCAGATCAAAGTATTGTGAAACAAGATAGAGAAATTCGCTCACCAATCCTAGTTCCACCTGTTCCACATGGAAATGAAGTGCACGGTGCTGCCCAGGTTAAAGCTTCAATGAAGTAAAATAGAAAAAAATCCAAATCTCCAGCATCCAAAGTCGATGTTCATTCCAATTTATTTAAAATGCAAAAGACACCAGCCACCAGACAAACTACTGCTATGCACAAACACAGACACATTTCGACTTATGTGTCATGGCTGTTAGTGTTTTCTGAAGCGTGGCCAGTGGGAGAGCCCCATGCCTCATTTTCAGGATCAAGGCGCCTTATTCATGGGTTATTAATGTTCATGCAGCGCCAGTTATAATTCTGCTCTGCAGTGTGTTATTGGTCCCTGTAAGTTGTTTGATCCTGCCTCCCTTCCTCCTGACTGCGTCCACACTCCCTTACTCACATCCTTCTGACTACATCCATCCTTCCTGCCTCCCATTCTCTTGACTGCATCCATGCTCCCTGACACCCGTCCTCCTCACTCCCGTCCTCCCTCCTTTGTTGTTCCATCTCCCTGTGCTCCCTGCTATTACATGCTCTCCCAGCTTTCGACCTTGGCTTGTTATCAAACTTTGGTTTCCCCGCTCCCCCGGTCCTTGAAATTCTCTCTTGGTTTCTGACTTGGCTCTCCCTTGACTCTGTCTCTGTCTCATCACTGGTACCACGTGAACCTCCTGGCTCAGACGCCGGCCCATACGACCATCCGCTACTTCCATTAGGGAGACTAGTGTCATCTAATGGAGATTTTCTGCTTGGCACTTTCCTGGTGCTCCAGCTCCCCCTGCTGGTTCGATACATTAAAAAGGTATGAATTAATAAGACTACATGCATCAAAATGCATCAGTGTTTGTGCCTAGCAGTGGTTTGTCTGGTGGCTGGTGTCTCTTTCACTTTGAATAAATTGTAATGAACATGGACTTTGGATGCTGGAGATTTGCATTTGTTTCAGTCAAAGTATTGTAGTGCGCATGCGCAGGCATTTTTTCACCTTTCCCAACGAGTGCACATTATATTACTTTATTCTTCCAGCAGCAGGGTAGAGCTGAAAGAAGTGTGCGTGCACAGGAGAGCAATGGAGGACACTTTGTGGTTGATGCAGGACGCGTCATCTACATGAAGCAGGGAAAGAGGACGGTGACTGTAAGCTGTAAGCTTGAAAAAGCGCATTAGTAGGGCGAAACTTTGCATACATTTTTGATGGAATAAAATCTATGGAAAATACCCCCGGGATGCTGTCCACTTTTTTAGATATTTTATGCCAGCTGAATCCCCTGGACTAAAGCCCGCTTTACACGCTACAATGTATCTTACAATGTGTCGGCGGGGTCACGTCGTAAGTGACGCACATCCGGCATCGCAAGGTACATTGCAGTGTGTGACAGGTACGTGCGATTGCGATTGAATGTTAAAACGTTCATCGCATACACATCGTACCTGTCTCTGGAATTGCACGTCAGATTGTTCATCGTACCCGGGGTAGCACACATCGCAGTGTGTGACACCCCAGGAACGATGAACAGATCTTACCAGTGTCCTGCGGCTCCCGGCCAGCAATGCGGAAGGAAGGAGGTGGGCGGGATGCTAACCCTAACCCTCCCACTCCAGGAAGTGGACGTTCGCCGCCCACATCGAGGTCATATGGAAGGTAATTACGTGTGACGGGGGTTAATCGTTTGTGCGGCACATTCAACAAATTGAACGTGCCACACATACGATCGGGGCGTTGCAAATTGCATACGATATCGTATGCGAAATTGCAACGTGTAAAGCAGGCATTAGTTGTGTGACGCCCTGGGCAAGCCAGGGGTCACAGGTCACAACACCACCACACCCCACACTCCAGGTAGGCACATCACAGCTAAACTACAAATCCTTGTTGCCTTCCTCCAGAGGCTGATGATTCACACCAGGGGGTGGGCCAGGCGGTTGGCTCCGCCCACCAAGGAGATCACAGCTCTGGAGGCGGGAAGTACCAGGCAGAGTAGCCCGGGGAGGGCAAGAGTAAACAACAGAGCTTGAGTGAGGAGCTAAGTGAAGGAGTAACCAAGTAGTGAAAGTAGAAAAGTGGTAAAGGAGGAAAGCAAGTGAGGTGACAAGAAGGAAGGAAAGCCTGAAGGGTCCAGCTTTGTGTAGGGCCAGAACAGCAAGGTCAGCGACGGCGGTGACTGTCTGGAGGGGGACCGTTTGGAAGTTCCTGGAAGGACCCCGTTGGCTGTGTGCCCGGTGGTCTGGAGCAGTGTTCCGAAGGACAGTCAGCACCAGGGCAGGGGCCTCTAGGACCCCGGCAAGGCTAGGAGTCGCCAAATTTGCCGAATCCGTCAGTGAAGGGGACGTAGATCCCCCAACAACCAAGTCCCGATTGAAGGCAACAGCTCAACCTGAAGCAGAGAGACACCGCCACCGCCAAGGCACCAGTTTCTCAGGGCCAGCGCCTGCGGGCAAAGTGTAGAGCTCCTCCGGCCCAGATTGTAGTCGGGGAGCGGGTAACCGGAGGGAATCCACCACTACCACAAGTCAACCATAGGTGCAAGGAAGAGGGACATCACCGTCACCTACCGGGAGTGCAGGTGCAGCCGTCTGTGGGACCGTCCTACCAGCCGTTTGGTTTACCGTACAAACTGTGTCCATGTCTCAGGCTGAGTGAGTACCACAGTGCCGCAAGGCACAGCGCTGCCTCCGCGTCCCTGCGCCCACCAGGCCCCGCACCTCACGAACCATCATCGGGCCCCGGGATCACCAACCCCTGCCCACGGAGGGGCAACACAACACCTGGCTGCTCCGCATCACCATCCCCGGGACCCCCGCATTGAGCAGCGGTGGTGAAATCACCACAACCGTGGGTGGCGTCACGAACTATAACAATCCCCGCACCCAACAAACCCCTTTCACTCACGGGCGAGGAGTGCCGCTCGAGAAACCCCCGGGATCCGGCCTACGGCTCAAGCCACCACTGAGCAGCGGCCGCCGGACCCGAGCAGAAGGGGGCGAGCGTAGTGTGCTGACACCCTCCTCCCCGCCCGCGACAGTTGCATCCCACTTCCAGTGAAAGAACTTTACCAAAGGTGCTGCAAACGTCTATGATCATTATCTATAAGCAGAGAGGAGGTGCCAGACCTGCTGCTATTTAATCCTCCATATTCATGATCTCTGTATAATCCTTACTGCTTTATGGCTATGCACAATGTACACAGAAAGATGCCAATCAGTGCTTTGTGCGGGGTTATACAGAGCTCAGCATTCAGATAACTGTTAGATCTTCAGGAAATAAAACAGTTATTTTATCAAAACTGCAAGAAAGCAGCCCAGCAGTGGCGTAACTACCGCGGTCGCAGCGGTCGCGATCGCGACCGGGCCCGGGCGGTTTGGGGCCCGCGGGGACCCGGCAGATCAGCAGCCAGCTCCTCTCAGTGAGAGAGAAGCTGCGCTGATCTATCACAGTGCACGCGCCCACTATATGACCCGCTGCCGCCCCCGACACCGGGCCCTCCTGCCCGATGTCAGCGGCGGCACCGGGGCCCCCCTCCCCCGTCACCGCGCACAGTAATAATGAAGCAAAGAGCGACCGGCGCCGCTCTGCATCATCATTCTCCCCCTGTGCCTGTGCGGTGACGTCACTCCTGTGCGACTGCTGTGCTGAGTGCACAGAGCGCAGGGAGGGAGGACGCCGACCGCAGCACCGGGAGGACGAGCAGCAGTGGAAGGAGGAGAGCAGGGAGTACAGCATCAGTGGAACAAGGAGACGTCAGGACAGAGCAGCAGTGGAAGGAGGAGAGCGGTGAGTACTTGGTTTTTTTTTTTATATATATATGAGTACACGGTGGTCAGAGGCCTGGAGTGGGGAGGCTGCATTATACTGTACATGGAGGCCTGGGGTGGGAAGGCTGGATGATACTGTACATGGAGGCCTGGGGTGGGGAGGCTGCATCTGTACATGGAGGCCTGAGGTGGGGAGGCTGCCTGATACTGTACATGGAGGCCTGGGGTGGGGAGGCTGCATCTGTACATGGAGGCCTGGGGTGGGGAGGCTGCCTGATACTGTACAAGGAGGCCTGGGGTGGGGAGGCTGCATGATACTGTACATGGAGGCCTGGGGTGGGGAGGCTGCATCTGTACGAGGCCTGGGGTGGGGAGGCTGCCTGATACTGTACAAGGAGGCCTGGGGTGGGGAGGCTGCATGATACTGTACATGGAGGCCTGGGGTGGGGAGGCTGCCTGATACTGTACATGGAGGCCTGGGGTGGGGAGGCTGCATCTGTACATGGAAGCCTGGGGTGGGGAGGCTGCCTGATACTGTACATGGAGGCCTGGGGTGGGGAGGCTGCCTGATACTGTACATGGAGGCCTGGGGTGGGGAGGCTGCATCTGTACATGGAGGCCTGGGGTGGGGAGGCTGCCTGATACTGTACAAGGAGGCCTGGGGTGGGGAGGCTGCATGATACTGTACATGGAGGCCTGGGGTGGGGAGGCTGCATCTGTACGAGGCCTGGGGTGGGGAGGCTGCCTGATACTGTACAAGGAGGCCTGGGGTGGGGAGGCTGCATGATACTGTACATGGAGGCCTGGGGTGGGGAGGCTGCCTGATACTGTACATGGAGGCCTGGGGTGGGGAGGCTGCATCTGTACATGGAGGCCTGGGGTGGGGAGGCTGCCTGATACTGTACAAGGAGGCCTGGGGTGGGGAGGCTGCATGATACTGTACATGGAGGCCTGGGGTGGGGAGGCTGCCTGATACTGTACATGGAGGCCTGGGGTGGGGAGGCTGCATGATACTGTACATGGAGGCCTGGGGTGGGGAGGCTGCATGATACTGTACATGGAGGCCTGGGGTGGGGAGGCTGCCTGATACTGTACAAGGAGGCCTGGGGTGGGGAGGCTGCCTGATACTGTACATGGAGGCCTGGGGTGGGGAGGCTGCATGATACTGTACATGGAGGCCTGGGGTGGGGAGGCTGCATCTGTACATGGAGGCCTGGGGTGGGGAGGCTGCCTGATACTGTACATGGAGGCCTGGGGTGGGGAGGCTGCATGATACTGTACATGGAGGCCTGGGGTGGGGAGGCTGCATGATACTGTACATGGAGGCCTGGGGTGGGGAGGCTGCCTGATACTGTACATGGAGGCCTGGGGTGGGGAGGCTGCATGATACTGTACATGGAGGCCTGGGGTGGGGAGGCTGCATGATACTGTACATGGAGGCCTGGGGTGGGGAGGCTGCATGATACTGTACATGGAGGCCTGGGGTGGGGAGGCTGCATGATACTGTGCATGGAGGCCTGGGGAGGCTGCATTATACTGTACATGGAGGCCTGGGGAGACTCCATTATACTGTACATGGAGGCCTGGGGAGGCTGGCAGCATTATTATACATGGAGGCCTGGGGAGGCTGGCTGCATTATTATACATGGAGGCCTGGGGAGGCTGGCTGCATTATTATACATGGAGGCCTGGGGAGGCTGGCTGCATTATTATACATGGAGGCCTGGGGAGGCTGGCTGCATTATTATACATGGAGGCCTGGGGAGGCTGGCTGCATTATTATACATGGAGGTCTGGGGAGGCTGGCTGCATTATTATACATGGAGGCCTGGGGAGGCTGGCTGCATTATTATACATGGAGGCCTGGGGAGGCTGGCTGCATTATTATACATGGAGGCCTGGGGAGGCTGGCTGCATTATTATACATGGAGGCCTGGGGAGGCTGGCTGCATTATTATACATGGAGGCCTGGGGAGGCTGGCTGCATTATTATACATGGAGGCCTGGGGAGGCTGGCTGCTATATTATACATGGAGGCCTGGGAGGCTGGCTGCTATATTATACATGGAGGCCTGGGAGGCTGGCTGCTATATTATACATGGAGGCCTGGAGAGGTTGGCTGCATTATTATATATGGAGGCCTGGTGAGGCTGCATAATAAACATGAAGGACACCTTATACATTGAATATAGAGGTGTAATATACATAGAGGTCTATGAGGCTGCATTATACTGGAGGTCTATAGGGCTGCATTAAAATGGAGGTCGGGGGGGGCTGTATAATACAAAATGAAGGGACACCTTATACATGGAATATAGGGGTGAATTATACATGGAGGAGTATGGGGCTGCATAATACCATCTGAAGTTTTATGGGGTTGTGTTATAATACATATAGGACTATGGAGGCTGCATTATAATATATGGAGGACTATGGAGGCTACCCTATACATGGACTATGGAAGTGCATTATAAAACATGGAGGACTATGTGGTGCAGTATAATATATGGAGAACTATGGGGTGAATTTTAATACATGGAGAACTATGGGAAATGCATTATAATTGAAGGGCTACTTTATACATGGAGGATTATGGGGGTGCATTATAATATATGGAGGGCTATGTATCTGCATTCTAATATATGAAGGGTTATGTGAGACCCTTTATACAATTATTTGGAAGGCTATGTGGGGGCTGTTATAGTATTTTGAGAACTTTATACAGGGGGGACAAAGATACAAGTATGGGATGGAAATGTTTTGTGCTGAGGGAAAAAGGCTCTTTCCCTCAGCAGCCAACTTTCCCATGCTCTGCTATACATCTCTCAGCACCCAGCTTCCCCATGTTCTGATATACATCTCTCAGCACCCAGCTTTCCCATGTTCTGATATACATCTCTCAGCACCCAGCTTTCCCATGTTCTGATATACATCTCTCAGCACCCAGCTTTCTCATGCTCTGATATGGGAAAGCTGGGTGCTGAGGACAAGATAAATATCAGAACATAGGAAAGCTGGGTGCTGATAGAGGGATTTCAGGGTGCTGTGGGTGAGAGCCAAGTGTCAGCGTCATTATCCTGTACCCCGAGTGTCAGTGTCATTATCCCTTACCCCTTACCTCCCAACCGTCCCGGATACAGCGGGACTTTCACGCTTTACGTTGTTTGTCCCGTTGCCACGATCGGGACGGCCGGCTCCCGGGCTCTGCCCACCCACTCTCTCTCCGCCTCCCTGCTTTTCCCTCCTACCATCCCAGTAGACGTGGCATAACAGAGAGGAGCGCTGCCTGTGCTGCTGCTGGTACAGTAAAATCTCCCCAGCGCTGATTTCCCTCCCTCCCCCCCCTCACCCCCGGCCGGAGCCTCTCTGTGCGGTCGGCCGGCCGCCTGTCTGTGCGGTCGGCCGGCCGCCTTTCTGTGCGGGCGCCCCCCGGCCGCCTGTCTGTGCGGGCGCCCCCCGGCCGCCTGTCTGTGCGGGCGCCCCCCTGCCGCCTGTCTGTGCGGGCGCCCCCCTGCCGCCTGTCTGTGCGGGCGCCCCCCTGCCGCCTGTCTGTGAAGGCGACCGGCCACCTCACTGTGTGGGCGACCGGCCGCCTCACTGTGGCTCCCTGCGTGTCCATGCTGGAGGCCCGCCGGCTGCCTGCGTGTCCATGCTGGAGGCCCGCCGGCTGCCTGCGTGTCCATGCTGGAGGCCCGCCGGCTGCCTGCGTGTCCATGCTGGAGGCCCGCCGGCTGCCTGCGTGTCCATGCTGAATGGGTGTGGATGGGGAGTGGATATGGGCGTGACTGTGAAATGGGTGTGGTTAGGGGGGGCGTGGCCTAAAAATTTGCCGCGGCGCGCTACGCGCGCCGCAAACTTTGTCCTTCTTTTCCTTCTTTAAAGGTTGGGAGGTATGCCTTACCCCAAGTGTCTGTGTATGTGGAGGGGGGGCCCAGGTCTAAACTTTGCACCGGGGCCCATCCAACTCTAGTTACGCCACTGCAGCCCAGTATGTAATACATTGCTGTAATCAGGATTTTTGCCCCTATATCATGTCTGCTTTCAGATGGGGTAGCAGATGCCTTCATTAGGTTCCCTTTAAGGTCAGAGTCACATGAGTGTGTGAATCGGAAAAAATCAGGTTGCACTCAGCCCAATGTTGCTCAATGATGCAGGTCAGATCTGCATGTTTTTCCTTAGCTGTAATTGGGCTGAGGAATAAATCACAGCATGCTGGGATTTGCAGTGTGTCTCAGATCACATGCACCCATACAAGTCTATGGGTTCGTGTGAAACATCGGACTGCACTTGAATGTCATCTAAATGCAATCTAATATATACCGAGACAGAGAAGGGATAAGATGAAGAAATTAATCTCGCCATCTTCTCCGCACTTGTGATCTGATTCTCACATGCAAGAGAATCAGATCATAGAGAATTACTTTTGGCTCACAATCACAGCAGAGTTTGAGCCCAGTGTCATTAATATATTGCATATACACTCGTGTGACCCCAGCCCCAAGAGAAGATTTTAAAATCTCAAATATACCCCCAGTTGACTTAGTAAGACCCTGTTCCAGTTCTAAGATGTCGCTTTAACAGATGGGACATGGGGAGAAAAAGGAAAAGCAAGATGTCTTGAACAGTGATGGGAAAATCTGGACTGTAAAAGTCCGGATCCACGCGGTTTCAAAGATGCCAGCGTGCCGAACTCGGGCCCAGGATTGCAGCTGTTTGATCCGGTTCCAGCACTCAAGAATTTAAAAAAAAATCAAAATAAAGAAAAAATAAAGAAAATAAGAATGAAGCAAGCACTTCATACTTACTGAGGCTCCGACAGAGCTGTATCTGCTCCCACGATGCTGTGCGCTGCTCTTGCAGCCTCCCTGGGCTGCTCATTATTGCTCATATATATGCTCTGCTTTCACCGGCCATCAGCCATTCTGGCATTTGTAATTGGTTGCAGTCAGACATTCCTCCAGCCTGTGTAAGAGCGCCTGACTGCATGCAATGACAGGCGCTGTCTGTGGGTCAGAATCATGATTCATGAAGCAGGAGGCTCATGATGAGTGTGAAGCCCTGGACCCCAGGGGTCACAGGTAATTACATCAGCCACATACACACACACCCCCAACCCCTGTGAGGTCACACACATGTCACCCGATAGGGAGACCTGATGCCTCCCCCAGGGCAAGTAGAGCACACCAGGTGGGTGGAGTCAGGTGGAAAGACACGCCCACCGAGGAGACTACTGTCCTGGGGCAGGAAGTTCAAGGAGTTGAGTTTGGAGAGTTGACAGTGACAGGAGGCGAAAGAGGAGAGAGAGACTGTCAGGGACCCAGGTTGGAGCCTGGGCCCCTTGGAAAACGTCAGGCAGGCAGGCGATGGTGGCCGTCTGCAGGAGTACCGGTACAGCAACCGGCGGAACCGTACGGACTGGGCATGGGTTGGAGCCCGCCGGTCCCGAACCGGGGAGCCAAACGTGTACCGGAGCAACAAACAGAAGAAGGGTGCTCAGACCCCATCCTAGCTTAGAAGCCACTGAGTATAGGCAAATTGACTGATTGCTGACCGGACCTCAGGGGTTCATCCGTAACCAAAGTCCCGAAAGAAGGCAAAAGCCCACCGAAACTGGGTGAGCACCACCGCCAAGGGCCAAACACCCGACGGGCCAGCGCCTGCAGGCAACCGAGGGCTCCTCCGGCAGCTCAACGCCGAAAAGCGGGCTCCCACTGCTCAGGCAGGAGGGGTCCGAAACAAAAACATTCAGAGGTGCACGGGAAAAGGGGCCACCATCAACCCCACAGGGGACCGACCACTACCGAACTTTGGTTTACCAGTGTGCATTAATCGTGAGTACACCAGTGCCATCCGGGCACGACACACTATACCACGGCACGGCGCCCTGCACCCCGACTACAACAACCACCAACTCTTACAGTCCCCCACCGGGCCCCGGGACACACCGCCCCTACCCACGGATGGGCTAAAATCTCGGCTGCGGCCGTAACACCGATCCCGAAAGAGCCCGCCATTACCTCACCCGCAGCGGTGGTGCTTTCCCGTCACCACGACCCGTGGGTGGCGTCACGACCCGTGGGTGGCGTCACGACCCGTTACCCGACCACCATCCTCCCACCGCCTACTTCCCTTTTAACAAGAGTGACGTGGCCCCCGGTCCAGAGGCGCTCGTGCCACTGATAAACCCGAGCCCGGACCTAGAGCGGCTCGGCTCGAGGAAGCGGCCAGGCCCCTCTCAGGATGGTACATGAGCGGAGGAGGACACATGATCGCAGGTGCAGCTAATCCGAAGCTTCCTGCTGCATGCATGTGGACTTAGAAAAATAATATTCATTCTAAACTGGGCTGCATTTTGAATATGCCCCTTTATCACATGACAAATTACATCATACCTGGAAGGAGCGAGTACATTCTAGCATCTATCTTTATTTTTAGTGCAAAATCTAGCCCCGGAAGTGACTGCGTGACAGAAGCAGCTGGAGGCAGCAGCCAGACATGACACGGAGCTTCAATGAGTACACCTCGAACGCTCCTATCCCCCTATCCTTTCAATCAACATTTTTAATTGTCAGATTCTGGCTCCCATAGACTTATATGGGTACCAGATTCCGGACCAGAATTGTTTTTTTTTAATAAAATTAGCAGGGACCCACCGGTCCCGGTTTTCTGCGAGTTCGCCCATCTCTAGTCTTAAGGCTGCTTTACACGCAGCAACATCACTAGCGATATCGCTCGTGAAAGCACCCGCCCACGTCGTTTGTGCGTCACGGGCAAAACAATATCGCTAGGCCCCGTCACACGGACTTAGCTGCCTAGCGACGTCGCTGTGGCCGACGAACCGCCTCCTTTCTAAGGGGGCGGTTCATGCGGCGTCACAGCGATGTCACATGGCAGGCATCAAATAGAAGCGGAGGGGCGGAGACCAGCCGTATTATCGACACGCCCACTTCTTTGCCGGAGGACGCTTGTTCGTTGTTCCCGGGGTGTCACACGTAGCGATGTCTGCTGCCTCAGGAACGACGATCAACCTACGTCCACAACGACCATCGAGATTTTGAAAATGAACGACGTGTCAACGATCAACGATAAGGTGAGTATTTTTGATCGTTCAGAGTTGTTACACGCAACGACGCCGGATGTGCGTCACGAATTCCGTGACCCCGACGACATACCGTTAGATATGTCGTTGCGTGTAAAGCCCCCTTTAAACATGAAAATCTACTTCATCCTTAAGGAGTTAAAATGTTCATGCAATCTCATTAATGTTTTTAGGGTTTTTTTAGTTAGGAGAATAGTTTTAAACCATAGATCTGTGACATCTGTGACTGCGCTAGTAGAAAAAAAAAGTTAAAAAGTTCAATCCATTATATGTGACTTAGAGGTCAAATCTCTGTACAGTTTACTTGTCTTTTTAATACCAAACTGAATTTGGCACCAAAAACAAAGCATTGTTCCAAGATAGAATGATACAAGGTCAGATTGCTCACTGTATTGCGGACATCCATCAGATCCAGCTCTGAGCTGCAGAACATCACATGTCCACTGAATAGTCCTGGATGGATCGCTCTGTCCAGCTGACGCGTTGCAGAAATACATTACAAGTTATTTTGGCTCAAACTGACCAACTTTACTCCACATTGTGAAGCACAGATACGTCCAAAGGAAGAAAATTGCATTTTTCTTGGAATTCCAATCTCTTGACAAATTATTTACTACTCTAAGGAATAATAGTTATAGTCAAATGGAACAACTATTAAGTTACTTCACTAAAAACGCCTAAAAAGAGATTTTATTAGTTACGAACACTATAACTTGTAATCTCTATTAGAGAATGGTCAAAGTAAATTTCTAATGTAAATATAACGTTACAAATAGATTTCATAAATAATTTTTAGACAAATCATTTAATTACTAAATATAAGTAATAATTCTTCTAAAATACATATCAAATTATGGGACCAGTTTTGTCATGAGTTCCTCTGCTATTTTTGAAGTGGGGGGGATGAGGACATCCAAGTGTATCTCAATAAATTAGAACATCATCAAAAGTGAATTCATCTCAGTAATTCAATACAAAAAGGGAAACGCATATATTATATAGAGTCATTACACACAGAGGGATCTATTTCTATATATTATATAGAGTCATTACACACAGAGGGATCTATTCCTATATATTATATAGAGTCAATACACACAGAGGGATCTATTCCTATATATTACATAGAGTCATTACACACAGAGGGATCTATTCCTATATATTACATAGAGTCATTACACACAGTGGGATCTATTTCTATATATTATATAGAGTCATTACACACAGAGGGATCTATTCCTATATATTATATAGTCATTACACACAGAGGGATCTTTTCCTATATATTACATAGAGTCATTACACACAGAGGGATCTATTTCTATATATTATATAGAGTCATTACACACAAAGGGATCTATTCCTATATATCATATAGAGTCATTACACACAGAGGGATCTATTCCTATATATTACATAGAGTCATTACACACAGAGGGATCTATTTCTATATATTATATAGAGTCATTACACACAGAGGGATCTATTCCTATATATTATATAGAGTCATTACACACAGAGGGATCTATTCCTATATATTATATAGAGTCATTACACACAGAGGGATCTATTCCTATATATTATATAGAGTCATTACACACAGAGGGATCTATTCCTATATATTATATAGAGTCATTACACACAGAGGGATCTATTCCTATATATTACATAGAGTTATTACACACAGAGGGATCTATTTCTATATATTATATAGTCATTACACACAGAGGGATCTATTCCTATATATTATATAGAGTCATTACACACAGAGGGATATATTCATATATATTATATAGAGTCATTACACACAGAGGGATCTATTCCTATATATTATATAGAGTCATTACACACAGAGGGATCTATTCCTATATATTATATAGAGTCATTACACACAGAGGGATCTATTCCTATATATTATATAGAGTCATTACACACAGAGGGATCTATTCCTATATATTATATAGAGTCATTACACACAGAGGGAGCTATTCCTATATATTATATAGAGTCATTACACACAGAGGGATCTATTTCATGTGTTTATTCCTGTTAATGTTGATGATTATAGCTTACAGAAAATGAAAACCCAAAAGTCATTATCTCAGAAAATTAGAATATTATATAAGACCAAGTGAAAAAATGATTTTACACTCAGAAATGTTGGCGCCTCCTGATAAGTCTGTACAGTAAATGCCTCAATACTTGGTCAGGGCTCCTTTTGCATGAATTACTGCATCAATGCGGCGTGGCATGGAGGTGATTAACCTGTGGCACTGCTGAGGTGTTGTGGAAGCCAAGGTTGCTTTGATATCAGCCTTCAGCTCATCTGCATTGTTGGGTCTGGTGTCTCTCATTGTCCTCTTCACAAAACGCTATAGATTCTCTATGGGGTTTAGGTCAGGCGAGTTTGCTGGCCAATCAAGCACAGTGATACTGTGGTTAGTAAGCCAGGTATTGGTACTTTTGGCAGTGTGGACAGGTGCCAAGTCCTGCTGGAAAATGAAATTTCCATCTCCAAAAAGCTTGTCGGCAGAGGGAAGCATGAACTTCTCTAAAATTTCCTGGTACACGGCTGCCCTGACTTTGGTCTTCATAGAGCTCAGTGGACCTACACCAGCAGATGACATGGCTCCCCAAACCATCACTGATTGTAGAAACTTCACACTAGACCTCAGCAGCTTGGGTTGTGGCCTCTCCACTCTTCCTCCAGACTCTGGGATCGCGATTTCTAAATGAAATGAAAAATTTACTTTAAACTGAAAACAACACCTTGGACCACTGAGCAACAGTCCAGTTCTTTTTCTCCTTGGCCCAGGTAAGACGCTTCTGGAGTTGTCTATTGGTCATGAGTAGCTTGACAGAAGGAATGCAACAGTTGTAGCCCATGTCCTGGATATGTCTGTGTGTGGTGGCTTTTGAAGCACTGACTCCAGCAGCAGTGCACTCCTTGTGAATCACCCCCAAATTTTTTAATGGCCTTTGTCTTAACAAGGCTGTAATTATCCCAGTTGTTTGTGCACCTTTTTCTACCACACTTTTTCCTTCCACTCAACTTTCCATTAATATACAGCACTCTCTAAACAGCCAGTTTCTTTAGCAATGACCTTTTGTGGCTTACCGTCCTTGTGGAGTGTGTCAATGACTGCCTTCTGGACATCTGTCTAGTCAGAAGTCTTCTCCATTATTGTGTAGCCTACTAGACCAGACTAAGGGACCATTTTAAACACTTAGGAAGCCTTTGTAGGTGTTTTGTGGTAATTATTCTAATTTTCTGACATGACATGGATTTCATTGGCTGTAAGCCATAATCATGAACATTAACAGAAATAAAAACGTGAAATAGATCCTTCTGTGTGTAATGACTCTAAATAATATATGCATTTCCCTTTTTGCATTGAATTACTGAAATAAATTAACTTTATGATGATATCCTAATTTATTGAGACACACTTGTATGTAAATAAATGTTCCATCTTTTGTAACTTTTTTTAACCTCTCCAAAGTGGCTTAAAGAAGTGAGCGGTCCATTCTTAAGGTGGCTTCCGCTGGAAAGCTGCCACTATTTTAAAATTAAGAAAAATAAAAAAATGAAGTACAGTTTTTTCATCTCCAGAGTCACTGGCATTTCTCTCTTGTAGCCCTTATTTATGGTCAGTGGGGGCCTCTCTCTATCTCACCTGTAAATTAAAAGCTCTTGTGGTCAGAGATATTCTGTCTTCTTTCCCATATGCATTATATGAGCAATTAAAAGCTTTCCAGTAATGAGATTTGTGCAAATGAAAGCCTGCGGCTTCCAGTACCTCTGCTACCTGTTTGTGGTCTTCAGTCTTTCATGGCTTGTGTTACCTGTCAACGGTCTCCATGACCTCTGTTAACTGTCTGTGGTCTCCAGGAAATCTCCATCTGCCTGCAGCTTCCAGTACCTCTTCTACCTGTTCCCAGTTTCCTGTTCACCTGTTGTCTCCAGTAACTCTGCTACCTGTCTCCCACATGCCTCACCTGCCTGCTACATCGATGCCGCTTGTGTGCACACCTGAAACTTGGGCTTGAAGGATCCACTGTGATGCCCTGGCGCCGCCAGGTGGTCACAGAGAAACAATTCACCCGACATAACACCATCTTACACAAGGTATCATCTGCCACAAAATCCTAGCCACCCCCCCTCAGGGTAAGAAGGACACACCAGTGGGCGGGACCAGGCGGATTGGGAGCACCTAACTAGCGGTCTTGAGGATCCGGGGGCGGGAACACAGTAGTTCAAGTTCAGATTTTGAGTAGTAAAGAGTGGAGTTCAAGTGCAGAGTGGTGAAGGTGAAGGAGAAGTGAGGAGGAGAGTGAAAGCTGAGCCTAGTGAAGGGTAGCCAGGTTAGTGGCCCTGGTCTACTGGCTAGGTGGCAAGCAGTAGACCGTGTCCAAAGGTGACGGGAGTCCGGTCGCGGGAAATCCAAAGTGGACCGGGACAGCATTGGAGCCCGCCAGGACCGACAGCGGAGATCCGGTCCAGAAACTGTGCACAGGCGGGGTACCTGGACCCTAGTTAGAAGATGGTTGCAAGCCCCTTCTCTAATTAACCAGGCCATGAGCAAGGCTCCAGACGTTGTTCGAAAGTGTGAGCCCAGATAGAGCGAAACGGCAGCCCACCGCGGGGGATTGGGTATCCGCAAACACCCACTGAGATCCAAAGGGTCAGTTTTCACGGGCATGACTCCCAACCACAACAGCACCGGGAGCGGACTTCCCCATTCCAAACGAGGTTGTCCAGAATTGAGAAAGTTACAGAGTGCCGGAGGAAGGGACATCGGTACACCAGCTGGGTGTGGGACCCGAGTATACCCGGACGCGGCAGCTGGCTACTGACACCTTGGTTTACCAGAAGACTTTTGTGCAGTTATTCAACAGTGAGTACACCAACATCCCCCGGTCCGGCCCGGTGCGCCACCTCTGACCTACATCATTCCCCGTGTCCTGGACACTGAGCCTCGGGGCATCCACCCCTACCTAAGGGAGGGTTAAACATCTAGCTGCCACTCCACCGCTCCGCAATAGCAGCGGTGGTACTCCATCTTACCACACACCGTGGGTGGTGTCACAAAGAAACTACAACAAATCTCCCGCACATATTACGCCCCTTTTTATTTGAGTGTCCGCATGACCCCCGGGTCCGGAGACCCCTCAAGCCACTGTGGATCCGGACCCGAGCAGCTCGGCTGCTGGTACGCGGGCGGCACACCACAACTCTCCAGTTGAGCCTAACAGAACCTCAAGAACATAAATCCCAAATCAGAAGTAACAGCAACACTGTTGATATGGTATACAGATGGATTGCCTGGTCTTGTGATACAACTCGCTGGCAGCCAAGGTGAACTTGACTAGGCTGTGCAAAACCTCTGAGCCCATCTGGATGCACTGCCCCAAACTACTGCTGTCTCTCCACTAGCAACACCTACCACACCGTAATGTGCAACAGTCTGCTTTGAAAAAAACCTCCACATTTTCCTAGACCTGCACATTTTAATGGCGATCCTAAAGCCTGCCAGGGTTTTGTAAATCAATACATCATTCACTTTGAATTATGTCCTCAGCTTTTTTCTTCTGAACAGTGTAAAGTGGCACACATTTTTTTTGCCTGCTGATGCTTTGCATGGGCTGTGCCATTGTGGGAACAAGAAGATCTCATGTTGCATTCCCTACCCACCTTACAGACTGCCTTTCCTCAAGTGTTTGATGAACCAGATCATATTTACTCAGCTGCTGATTCTATATTGTGTTGCTCTCCTGGCTATCTTCCACCTCAGCCTGTCCAGCCATGTCAATGATGGACTTGCGGGTAGGAATTTGCCTTCTTCAGTTGATGATTTCATTTACCTTGCTACTCAGTGTGGACTTAGGTTTTAAGAAATGTTCCATGTAAATAAACTCTGGATTCTCTTGTCTCTCATCCTTCACCATCTTCAAAATTCCCTCCCAGACCAGCCACAGCAGAAGCTATTGGTCAGAAAAGATTGTCACGGGCATGAAAGATCCTGATGACTTTCACATGGACTTTGCTTATATTGTAGTGAATGGGATCACTAACACACAGACTTTTCCAAACTGAAAACGAAACAGGGAAACTTCAGCCCCTTGGCAAGGAGGAAGGTATCACACTGGGGGTTATTCTGTCTTTCACTAAAAATACATTTCTTGTGTCTATTTCTCTTTCTTCTGCGTTCACAGGACAACCATTTGTTGACTCTGGAGCAGCAGAGAATTTCATGGACTTCTTTGGCAAACAGCTAAAAATTCCTTTTGTTTCCTGCAGACCCATCTAAAACTAAATCACCGTAAATAACTCTGAAAATCCTTAAAGTTGTATCCAATTCTGGATAGAGAAGGTAACACTTCAGCTCGGTGCACTACACGTTGATGACATTTCTTTTTTAACATTGCCACTTTTTAATGCACTGGTGCTTCTGGGACTTCCATGACTATGTCTTCATGTTCCAGTCATTGACTGGTTGACTCAATAGATTACCCTTTGGTGACCATCTTGTTTTCACAACTGCCTGAAAACTCTATCTCAGCCTCTTTCTGTGAAACTCTGTCCTGCACCTTCTATATCCAGTTTGCCTGGGTCTTATCAGGACTTCACAGACGTCTTCATAAAGCAGATGACTGAGACACTACTGCCTATTGGCTGTATTAATGCGCCATTTCCCTTCTTCCAGGCATGGAACCACATAGAGGGACAGTTTATGCGTTGTCTCTCCCAGAGATTGAGGCAATTCGGCCTATCTTAAACAGAACCTAGAGAAGGGATTTATCCAAAAATCTTCATCCCTAGCTGGTGCAGGTTTCCTCTTTCTTGTTAAAAAGAAAGATGTCTCTCTGTACATAGACTATCACGACTTAAATAAAATCACTCTCAGAGATCATTGTCCATTGCCCCTCATCTCTGAGTTATTCGACAGGATTAAAGGGGCACCCATCTTCATTACATTAGACCTATTTGGCATTTATAACTTACTCCGAATTAAAGATAACAATGAATGGAAGTCAGTATGCAACACCCGCGAATATCTAGTAATGCCTTTTGAATTGTGCAATGCATTGGCTGTGTTCCAGCACTTAGTGAATGAGATCTATTGTAATGTGTTGTATTAGTATGTAATTAGTATGTAATATTCTCCAGAGACTTGGACTCTCATGTTCATTTTGTTTTAACGAGATTGCGAAAAAAAAAGCACCTCTATGCCAAGTTGCAGAAATGTCTGTCTGAGCGACAAGAATTTTCATTCCTTGGTAACATCATCTATTCTGATCTTCTGATAGTCATCATATGGATCCAGGAAAAGTTTCCCTCATATCAGATTGTCCAAAGCCACCGTCCCAAGGCTCTCCAAAGATTCCTTGGCTTTGCTAATTATTACCACCAGTTTATTAAAAACCACTCTCAAGTGGTTGTCCCACTGATGGCCCTAACTTGGAAGGGCGCTAATTCCTGCAATTAGTCATAATCTGCTGTTCAATTCCTCAAGATCACAAGTCTTGATGTTCTCCTTCTTCAGTCCTGCATCATCCTGATGTATAGAAACCATTCTTCCTTGAATTGGATTCCTCCGCCCTTGGTGTAGGAGAATCAATGAACAAGGAGTAGCTTCTATGCTAATAGATTGGAATGCTTAAACCTTTGATTAATCAGTTCAGAATCCTAGTTTAAAAAAAAATGTGTATACTCACCTCGCACAGTGGCACCGATCCAGCAATGTTGGCTCCACTATTTCAAGAGGATGACATGACATTGTTGTGTCACATGCCCTTTGCAGTCAGTGAGTGGCTGTTGATAAGCTGCATCCTTTACTAGTTCATCAGTGTTGATGTCCACCGTTATGCCATATTGATGAGCTGCAACCAAACAGTAACCACTTAGTGGCTGTAGCAGGCAAGCAGCTAACCTATTGCTGCGGCACCATTTCAACGATACCAGCACAGCTGCGGGAGATGAGAATCTATTGTTTTTAATTTAAATAGGGTCCTGAATTGATAAAGCTGAGGTTGTCCAGTAGAGAAAAATCCTTTTAATTATTCTACTTCATGTTTTGGAGACTTTTGCTCATTTATAATCTGTTTATTTCAAGTTTTAGAAGCCAAATAAAAGTGGAACTTTTCTGTGCTGCTGTAAGAATAATGAAAATCCAAAAGTGCAAAATAAAATGTATGTGGCTTTATTCTACGCGTTTCAAAGTGTGTCCAAGGATGTTTGTGTTTATTTCTATTCACTTAGAAGATTAGTAATGGTGGGTCTCATAGATCCCTCTCCATTACTAATCTAGGGCTTAGTGGCATTTCTGAGCTGTCATTAAAACCTTATATATATTAAGGTTTTAAGATTGCCATCGCACCAGGGCAAACAGGATGAGCCAGGTAAAGTGCTGAAATTGTCACATCTAATGGGTACAACAATTCTGGATGGCTGCAGGCTGCTATTTTTAGGCTTCGGGAGGCCCAATAACCATGTGCCTCCCCAGCCTGAGAATACCAGTCCCCAGCTGTTGGCTTTATCATGGCTGGGTATCAAAATTGGGGGGGACCACACTTTGATTTTTAAAATTGTTTATTTAAATTTTTTTTTAAAAGCTATATAGGATCTCTCTTATTTTGATACATCTCTTATTTTGATACACAGCCAAGACAAGTACACAGTTGGGGGCCACAGCCTTTAGCCATATGCTTTATCTGCGCTGGGTATCACAATATGGGGGGGACCCTACGCCAATTTATTTATTTATTTTTACACTATAGGCATGCAGAGGGCATATGTGATTCTGACCATTCACAGACACTGTCCCATAGGGTGGGAGCACTGGTCTGACTGCAACCAATCACAGATGCCGAGACTGACTGTGGGTAAGGGAAGCAGTTAATATATATGAGGTTTAATGAGTGGACCCGGAAGTAGTGTTACAGCCTTGCAGGAGACTCAGTAAGTATAGCGCTCTTGCTCTAATCCCCCTAGCCCTTTCTACCACCATTTTACAGCATAATGTTTGGGTCCCCAAAGACTTATATGGGGCTCGACATATAGGCAGATGTTCGGGTTTAAGTCTAGTCCCGAATCAGATTTTTTTTTTCGTTCGGTTGAACCTGCCGAACCCGAACATTTGTGGGTTCACTCATCTCTAATCAGGAGAAAATCCCTAAATATACTTTCAATGAAAAACCCCACAATATACTGTATAAATCCCATAAGGTCCCATTTAAAAAATAAAGTTCTTTAGTGCATGCCTCGGAAATAAGTATTATATTTATCTACTACTATAAATGTGATACTTGTACATAAAGAAACAGATATGCTGATACATAGCAGTTCAATGGGATGCTTTATATACATTCGACATATATAGCGAGAGGTTTCTTGCCACACACAGAATATACACTTAGGGGTACTTTGCA
The DNA here is from genome assembly GCF_048569485.1 of Anomaloglossus baeobatrachus. Taxonomy (NCBI): domain Eukaryota; kingdom Metazoa; phylum Chordata; class Amphibia; order Anura; family Aromobatidae; genus Anomaloglossus; species Anomaloglossus baeobatrachus. The sequence goes on along the minus strand of NC_134355.1, from coordinate 64,249,196 downwards.
TGCTGCGACATCGCAAGCCGATGCTGCGATGCCGAGCATGATAGTCCCCGCCCCCGTCGCAGCTGCGATATCCTTGTGATAGCTGCCGTAGCGAACATTATCGCTATGGCAGCTTCACATGGACTCACCTGTCCTGGGACGTCGCTCTGGCCGGCGACCCGCCTCCTTATTAAGGGGGCGGGTCGTACGGCGTCACTGCAACGCCACACGACAGGCGGCCAATAGGAACGGAGGGACGGAGATGAGCGGGATGTAAATGTCGCGGGCGGAGGAGGGGACGCCGCGCTCTCCCACTGCTCGGGTCCGGCTGCCGCTGCGGCTGCTGCGGCCTGCTGCTGCTGCTCGGTGGCTCGAGCGATGGGCCAGATCCCGGGGACTCGAGCGGCGCTCCTCGCCCGTGAGTGAAAAGGGGAATTGGTGTTTTGGGATAGTTTATTGTCCGTGACGCCACCCACGGTTGTGGTGATTGTGTGGACACCACCGCTGCTCTGTATGGGGATCCCGGGAGCGGTGACAGGGAGCAGCAAAGTTGTCAGTTCTCCCCTCCGTGGGTAGGGGGTGGTTGTCCCGGGGCCCAGTGATGGGGTGGGTGATGCAGGGCTTGGTGGGGTGCAGGGACGTGAGGGCAGCTCTGTGCCTTGCGGCACTGTGGTACTCACTCAGCCTGAGATGATGACACAGATCTCGGTAAAACACACGGCTGGAAAGACGGTTCCCACGGACGGCTGCACTTGCTTTCCCCAGTAGTTGACGGTGACGGTCCCTTTTTCCTGCACCTAAGATGATGATGGTTGCGATGGGTTCCCACCGGTAACCCGCTCCCCGGCTTGGATATGGGCCGGAGGAGCCCTACTTTGCCCGTAGGCGCTGGCCCTGAGAAACTGGTGCCCTGGCGGTGGCGGTGTCCCTCTGTTACGGTTGGACTGTTGCCTTCAATCGGGACTTGGTTGTTGGGAGACAGTCGTCCCCTTCACTGACGGATTTGGCAAATTATGGCGACTCCTAGCCTTGCCGGGATCCGAAAGGCCCCTGCCCTGGTGCTGACTGCTCTTCGTATACCGCTCCAAACCGCCGGGCCACCACCCGTCCGCGGTCCTTCCAGCAACCTCCAAGCAGTCACCCCTGCGGACTATCACCGCCGTCTGCTGACCTTGCTGTCTCTCAGTCCGGGGCACACACCCGGACCAGCTTCAGGCTTTACAACTGTCACTTTTACTCCTTCACTCAAGCTCTGCCTGAGCTCAACTTCACCTCCTTCTACTTCCTCCTCCTAAACTCATCTTGCTTCCTCTCACTTTCACTTCCCTCACTTGACTCCGTTCTTCTTCCTGTCCAAACTCTATCTGCCTGGTTCTCCCGCCTCCAGGGCTGTGAACTCCTCAGTGGGCGGAGCCAACCGCCTGGCCCACCCCCTGGTGTGGACATCAGCCCCTGGAGGAAGGCAACAAGGATTTTTGGTTAGCCTAGGTGTTCCTAACTGGGGTGTAGGGTGTGGTGGTGTTATGACCTGTGACCCCTGGCTTGCCCAGGGCATCACATTCCCCCTTAGCAAAATGCAGACCGTCCGAGGGCTGCCTGTCCAACACCGGTTTTATTTTCTGAAAAATATATAAAAGGTAAAACGGTAAACATAACAACTTATGACATCATCCCACATTGGGAGGTTCAGTACTTAAACGTTGCAAACGGTTTATGGTTACGGTCTCCGCTCTCTCCCACCCAAGCAACCTGGCCCTGATGCTGCCCCTAAAGCCCAGGCAGCACCCCTTGACCCCAGTCCAGCACAAGTTACCCGAGCGGGATCTGTCCTTCCCCTCCAGAAGGTAGCCACCGGTTCCTGTGGTGGCTGGGCCCCAGCCTGCTCTGCTGTGGGCCCTCCCTCCAACCTGCCTCTCCGGAGGCGGCAAATGCGGAAACGGTAACGGTAAAACAACTTATTTACATGCCACTTAACGTTTGTGGTTGCCCTGCAAGTTCACGGGCTTGTCCATGAGCAGTTCCTCATGCAACTTTTTAAACGGTCCCCACGGGGACAACGGTGCCGGCAACGGCCGGTTCTCTCAATCACGGTCAGACAATCTGGTAACTGTTCGGTTATCATTTTTGCTTATCATCTTTAAACTTTCAAAACAAACACAGTGGTGGTCCCAACGGGGACTGTGCAACGGTGCTCCGCTGCCTTTACTCCGAGTCCTCAACATCACCTGAGGGACGGGGCGCGGCGCTCACTCGGGACTCCTGGCTGCCCCTTAACTTCGCATCCAGCGCGAACCACCCCCTCTCCCCACAGTGCCGGGTGTACTGCACGATGTCGCCCGGCATCAGGTTACGACCGGGATGCTCCTCAGGCAGGTGGGCATTCACATCCCGCCGGGCTATAAACACTTCGGCCTCCAGGCCCGGTTCATATATAAACCCATAGCCCCGGCGGACATCAAACCGCCTCACCTGCCCTTCGTACAGCGGGCCCCGGGCACGGAACGTTGCCTGACGGAGGCTCTCTTTTTCTCTGATTGCACGGGCCACCAGTTCCGCTTTCTTCCTCTCCCTCTCACCGATCTCCAGGCCCAACGGTACCGGCTCCCTGTCCCAGTACGGCGCTGCTGCGAGCTCCGGCGCACGGGTCGGGCCCCGCAAGACCTGTTGGATATTGCCCACTGCTGGTACTCTGGGTGACAGGTCCCGCGGTGACGTGGCCTTAGACGCTGCCTTGCATCGGCAACCCAGCGCAACCTCAGCCGAGGTGTGGGGGATGGGCACAGGGGCTTTCCGCAGTTGGGCCTTCGGTACGGAGCAGGTCATCGGCTCCGACTCGGGGACTTTCTCGGAAGACGCCTCCGGTTCGGTTTTCGGAGCCTTCCAGGGCAACACCTCCGGTCGACTACGGGCTCCGGCTACAGGTCGGCCCGCCTGGGCGGGCATGCTGGGTATCGCTACCGGTTGCGGTGGTAGCGGGCCTAATGGCGGGGTCACGGCTTCCGAGACGGGTGGCGAGGGAGGCAGTGGGGGGAGAGGGCTTGGACCAGGTCCCGCAGCCGCGATGACCGGCCCTTCAAGGGCATCGGCGCGTGGGTCACTCACCCTCCCTTCCTCCACTTCCTCCTCGCGTCTCCGCACGGTCGCTATGACGTCCGCCATGTCGGTCTCCCACTCCTCCATGAGGAGCTGCATCTTAACCTGCAGCCGTTGGTAGAGCTGCGCGGTCCGGATCTCCACCCACGCCGCGGTTCCAGGCGCGGGGGGCTACGGTGTTGCGGGACGGCATCCACATGCTGCTGGCGGCTTCTCCCAGGAACAAGATGTCTGCAGAGTCCTGGCGTCCTTGCTTTTATAGCTGCGTTCACATGCAGCCAGCCGCCATTGCGTCCCCCTTAGCTTCTTTCCGGCCCCTCCTCTATCGGGGCGGGGTTTTGGCCTTCGTGCCTCTGCTACTCGAGAAGACGCTCGAGCGGGAACTTTTCGCGCCAAAGATGGCGACTTCTGAAATTTTTCAGCCGGATACCTCCGGCGGTCACATGGCGCACCTCTACCCAACGGCAAAGCGGTAAGATCCTGTTCGTGACGCCAAGTTGTCGCGGGCGGAGGAGGGGACGCCGCGCTCTCCCACTGCTCGGGTCCGGATGCCGCTGCGGCTGCTGCGGCCTGCTGCTGCTGCTCGGTGGCTCAAGCGATGGGCCGGATCCCGGGGACTCGAGCGGCGCTCCTCGCCCGTGAGTGAAAAGGGGAATTGTTGTTTTGGGATAGTTTATTGTCCGTGACGCCACCCACGGTTGTGGTGATTGTGTGGACACCACCGCTGCTCTGTATGGGGATCCCGGGAGCGGTGACAGGGAGCAGCAAAGTTGTCAGTTCTCCGTCCGCGATCCTTCCAGCAACCTCCAAGCAGTCACCCCTGTGGACTATCACCGCCGTCTGCTGACCTTGCTGTTTCTCAGTCCGGGGCACACACCCGGACCAGCTTCAGGCTTTACAACTGTCACTTTTACTCCTTCACTCAAGCTCTGCCTGAGCTCAACTTCACCTCCTTCTACTTCCTCCTCCTAAACTCATCTTGCTTCCTCTCACTTTCACTTCCCTCACTTGACTCTGTTCTTCTTCCTGTCCAAACTCTATCTGCCTGGTTCTCCCGCCTCCAGGGCTGTGAACTCCTCGGTGGGTGGAGCCAACCGCCTGGCCCACCCCCTGGTGTGGACATCAGCCCCTGGAGGAAGGCAACAAGGATTTTTGGTTAGCCTAGGTGTTCCTAACTGGGGTGTAGGGTGTGGTGATGTTATGACCTGTGACCCCTGGCTTGCCCACGGCGTCACATAAACATCCCGCCCACCTTCTCTCTTCTGCATATCCTACGGGAGCCGTGGTGACGCCGGTAGGAGATGTTCCTCGCTCCTGCGGCTTCACACACAGTGATGTGTGCTGCTGCTGGAACGAGGAACAACATCAGACCATCGCGTCAGCGTAATTATGGATTACGCCGACGCTACACCGATGATACGATTACGACGCGTTTGCGCTCGTTAATTGTATCATCTAGGCTTTACACACTACGATGTCGCCTGCGATGCCGGATGTGCATCACTTTCATTTTGACCCCACCGACATCACACCTGCAATGTCGTAGTAGGCAAAGTACCCCTTAGGGGTATTTTGCACGCTGCGACATCGCTAGCTGATGGAAGCGATGCCGAGCGCGATAGCACCCGCCCCCGTTGCAGATGCGATATCTTGTGATAGCTGATGTAGCGAACATTATCGCTATGGCAACTTCACACGCACTTACCTGCCCTGCGACGTCGCTCTGGCCGGCGACCTTCCTAAGGGGGTGGGTCGTGCGGCGTCACAGCGACGTCACACGGCAGCCGGCCAATAGAAGTGGAGGGGCGGAGATGAGCGGGACGTAAACATCCCGCCCACCTCCTTCCTTCCGCATAGCCGGTGGAGACAGGTAAGGAGAAGTTCCTCGCTCCTGCGGCTTCATACACAGCGGTGTGTGCTGCCGCAGAAACGAGGAGCAACCTGTCGCTGCAGCGAAATTATGAAAATGACCAACACTACACAGATCACCGATTTTCGATGCTTTTGCGATCGTTTATCGGTGCATCTAGGCTTTACACGTTGCGATGTCGTTACTGGCGCCAGATGTGCGTCACTTCGATTTGACCCCGACGACATCGCAGTAGCGATGTTGCAAAGTGCAAAGTACCCCTTAGGATTTAGTGCTAGATCAGAATCCCAATTTGCAGACACGGTGTTTCAGGGTGATTGCCTCTCGTCAGTGCAAAGTGTGGGTATCTGATCTGGCTTATGAGAAGCTATGTGTGGACCACTCACTGGAGGGACAATTTGAATAAGTCCCAGAGGGGTATTGCATCTATAAGTCCCCTCACTGGCAGCCAGACTGGTTTGTCAAGTCTCCATAAGGAGAATAGTCTTCCCCGTGATATTTAAAAACTGCATAAGGCATAGAAAAAAATAGAAATACATTTTTTCATCCTTGAAAGAACTAGATCAATATAATTTGGACGTCTACAATTAGCTGATATATTTTTCTTGCCATGCCCATTGTTCGGGTTATTATGCACATATAGATTACATCAAAAGAAGGAAAAAACACAAGCACAACCTAATAGGTGGAATTTGCTTCTGAAGGATACAAGCTAGTAGTAAACATTTTGAAGAATAGAGATAAAATGACAAATAATAAATGGAGTCTAATAGCGTCTATAGTTGTGGTTTGTTCACTTGAGATGCTGAGATAAAGGACTTAAATGGAAAATTGATTAACAACAAACATTAGTAAGGACGTCTCTACTCTAATGATAAAAGTGATGAATTGGCTATTTATCATATAGGTTTGCTGGAGTAAAGACACTGTTTGTAATTCAAGATTCAATTTGTTATCTCTTCATGTAGTGTGGCAAATATTGTAGCATGAGGTCTTTGCTAAGGTTCTAGCTTGAGGCCGCTACAAGTTAACCCCTTAAGGTCTCTCTGTCTTTGATGTGGGCTTTCACGCCATCTTTTCCTACTGATAAAGGCTAAATTATTCAGCCTTCTTCTGCCTCTAACAGCTGTGGTTGGAGCTGCACTCCACCAGTGGCTTTTAGGTTAAATCCTACAATCTGTAGTGACCCATAGAAAGGTTCTGTGATCCCAAGCAGTCAGACGCTGTCACACAGACTAGGAGCACCTCTGACTGCAACCAATCACAGACGCCAGGACTGCTGATAGGCGGGGAAGTCAGTGAATATGCATGAAGGTAAATGAGCGGCCCCAGAAGAAGAATAAGTGGACCGAAAGCTGTTACTGCCACGCCGAAGACTAGGTAAGTATAGCACACTTGCTCTAATCCCCTTATCCCTTCTGCCACAATTTTAAAGCACCAAATTCTGGTCCCCATAGACTCATATGGAGATCAGTGTCTGCCCAAATAGCCTTGATCAATTCCAGCTCAGACTCGTTTTTTTTTTTTAAATGCGGTTAGTCCTGCTGATCCATACATCTGTGAGTCCGCCCATCACTACTCTTAACCTGTCAATCTCTGACAGCAGCACTTAACACACACTGGCAGGGGTGTGAACTGTTCTGAGCCCTGTATTGTCATGATAGCCAGGGGTCAGCTGATGACTCCTGTATCTGTCATCACCATATTCCTGTGAAGTCCAGTCCATGGTTGTCATTCATAGGAGACTGTGATTTTTTCTATAAACGGCATTGCTGCATATAGAACAAGTGATCAGACCATTGCAAATTCAAGTCCTCCAAGGGGACATGTAAATAAACTACAAAGCAGAAAAAAAATCTTAAAAAAACATATAAAAGTTGATCACCCGCCTTTTATCACATTAAAAATTAATAAATAAATAAAAACAATAATGTATTTGGTATCTCTGCATTCGTAAAAGTGCGATCTATAAAAATAAAGCAAATTAATTAAATTGGTGAACAGTCTAACAAGAAAAAAAACCAAAATGCCAGAATTGCAGTTTTTCGGCTGCCGTACCAATAGAAAAAGTAAGTAACAGTTGATCAAAATATCATATATACCCCAAAATTATTTCTATAAAAAGATTAGCTTGGGGCACAAATCACACAGCGTCAGATCCCGAAAATTGAAAATGTTACGGCTCTCAGAAAGTCGTGACACAAGCCAGTTTGACAGGTTTTTTTTTTTCAAAATTTCTAAAAGAATTTCCCCACTTACAATAAATAAGACAAAAATCTCACATGTTTGGTGTCTGTGTAATCATACTGACCTGGATAATCATACTGCCAGATCAGTTTTATAGTAAAATACATGCTGTAAATAAAAAAAAAAAAAAAAAAGTAGAATACCACTTGGCATTCAAAAGTAGAACTCAATGCTCTCACAAGGCTATATCGACGGACTAATAAAAAACTTATGGCTCTTGGAATAAGGGGAGGAAAAAATGAAAGCGTAAAAACAATAAAATCGCCCAGTCCTTAAGGCGTAAAAAGGACTATCCTTTGGAACTAGAAGATTGTTTACTTTTGGAATCATACCTGTTGTGGCAGAAAAAGAAGTGAATGGTCAAAAACCCGCTGGATCGATTCCATCAAAAGCAACATGGGAATGACCACTGAACTGAAAGAAGCAATGCGAAATTGAACTGTTTGGTGAGCGACGATCCATAGAAAGACTGACAGTCATACGCGACTGAGCGGATAAGAGAAAAAAAAGAGATAGTGGCTAATCCTGTTACCGAACCACAAGTCCTAGTGGGCTTCATACTAGACGCGCTTTCAATGCTCTTGAGAGTTAACACACCCATACTTACTTGGGTGAATGTATCATCCCATTTATACCACTGGTTCATGGACAGCCATAAAGATGTGCCAAGTATAAAAAGAGATCTTCCTAAGAAATATGGTGCATTTTAGTTCAACAGCCTTAAAAAAATCCTGACCAATAAAACAAAGAACATACATCTCTGTATAGCTTTATATGAGTGTGGAAGCAAACAACGGGAAAATTAAGGCTCTGAACCCCTCTATGTGTTCCATATTATGTCTCCATACCAAACAGCATTGTAAAACGGCAGGGTTCATGATGCCTTAAGGGCGGCTTTGCACACTACGACATCGCAGGTGCGATGTCGGTGGGGTCAAATCGAAAGTGACGCACATCCGGCGTCACTTGCGATGTCGTAGTGTGTAAATCCTAGATGATACGATGAACGAGCGCAAAAGCGTCGTTATCGTATCATCGCTGCAGCCTCCGACATTTCCATAATGCCGGTGCAGCGACAGGTGCGATGTTGTTCCTCGCTCCTGCGGCAGCACACATCGCTGTGTGTGAAGCCGCAGGAGTGAGGAACTTCACCTTACCTGCCGCCGGCTGCAATGAGAAGGACGGAGGTGGGCGGGATGTTTACATCCTGCTCATCTCCGCCCCTCCACTTCAATTGGCCGCCTGCCGTGTGACGTCGCTGTGACACCGCACGACCCGCCCCCTTAGGAAGGAGGCGGGTCGCCGGCCAGAGGGACGTCGCATGGCAGGTATGAGCGTGTGAAACTGCCGTAGCGATAATAATCGCTACGGCAGCTTTCACTAGATATTGCACGTGCGACGGGGGCGGGACTATCGCTGCAGCATCGGTAACACATTGTTACCGATGTCGCAGCGTGCAAAGCCCGCCTAAGTGTTTCTGTACAATGTAGATTCCCATTTAGTGGCACTGTATTGTGCCATAGTGGTATTACAGACTTGTAGAGGCTCCTTTACCAATGTTGTTTTGGACCCTGAATGCTCCTAAGCTCCCAAATCATATTGGACTAATATTGGCCTTATCCATCAACAACGATGGGTTTTGCCAACAGCCTAATATGCTTTGGAGACCTAGACAAATTATTGTTTAAGGAAATTTCAACTCAGCATGTCTGATTTTGGATTGCCATTCTTATTGTCACTTCGAGACAGTCTTACTACAGAAATGTCTTGTGATGGCTCTTTCATAGAAAACACAGGAGTGGTTCTCCAAATGACCACTCCAGAATATGGGAGATCTGGCTAAACAATCATCTCTGTTATGCTCGCTGAGCGAGCTGAGATGTAAGTGAACCCACTGGGCCACAACACACAGAAAACCCAGAGGGGCTTGACTACGGACCTGAGCCTGGTCTTCTCCAGAGCTCCTGATGGTAAAGGTGTTGCGCTGCAGGTATTTGTCCAGGTACCACTCGGGAAAACTGGTGTTGCCTCGACTGTCCACGGGGTACAGGAGCGACAGTCTCTGGTATGGGGTTGCGGCAGCAGCAGGTGTAGAGATTCTGTCCAAGATGGATGGATGGACTTATGGATGGATGGATGGCAGCAACTGGTGATGATGCTTCAAGGTAGCAGGTATCATGATAGGCAGCAGAAGTGTAGCAGCGGCAGCTAGGGATACGGCAGAAATACTCTGTAATGCAAACAGTTATCAGCAAATAAACTAGCACTATGTATAAATGGCAGCAATACTGTGCTAGTGAAGCTGACTATAGCAATGAGTCTAAAGGCCACGTTACACGCAACAACATCGCTAACTAGTTGTCGGGGTCATGGAATTCGTGACGCACATCCGGCCTCGTTAGTGACGTCGTTGCATGTGACACATATGAGCGAGCGTTAACGATGCAAAATACTCACCAAATCGTTGATTGTTGACACGTCGTCCATTTTCAAAATATTGTTCCTCGTTCTGGACGCAGGTTGTTCGTCATTCATGAGGCAGCACACATTGCTACGTGTGACACCCCAGGAACAACGAACAACACCGTACCTGCGTCCTCCAGCAACGAGGTGGTCGTGACTTTCATGCGGCTGCTCTCCACCCCTCCGCTTTTATTGGAGGCCTGCTGTGTGACGTCGCTGTGACGCCGTATGAACCCCTTAAAAAAGAGGTTGTTCGCCGCCCACAGCGACGTCATTAGGAAGGTAAGTACGTGTGACGGGTACAAGCGATATTGTTCGCCACGGGCCACGATTTGCCCGTGACGCACAAATGACGGGGGCGGGTGCGATCGCTAGCGCCATCGCTAGCGATGTCGCAGCGTGTAAAGCCCCCTTAAGTCTAACTCATTGTCCAGGCAACTCTCATAGGGCAGAGTTTCCTTAAAAGGAACCTGTCACCAGTTTTTTGAATGTTAAACCAAAAGTAGCACCTTTTGCAGCTCCTGGGCTGCATTCTATGAAGGTGCACCTTGTTCCCTGACTCCCTTTGCAGACCCCAGAAATATCTTTATAAAATCTGCTGCCACGTGTGTAACTGAACCGTTCTGGTCAGATGGGCATTCTCTTTTTTGGCTCATGTCCCTCCTTTTGCCGCTGGTCACCGTCTTCCTTTGATGATTGATGAGGATGATGCCTCCGTCATCATCCACATAGCTGAGCTAAATCGCGTGCCTGTGCAGTCATTTCAGGCGCAGTTCACTGTGCCTCATTGCGGGCAGAGACGAGAACATAGGTGCGCTTGTGCAAGTCAGTGAGTTCTCTCACAATCATGCACATGCTCAGAGCGCTGACTGGCTCGCGCAAGCGCACCTATGTTTTCGGCTCTACCCGCAATGGGGCACAGCAAAGTGCGCCTGCGCGAGCCGTGAATCACTGCACGGAGACATCATCCACATCAATCATCAAAGGAGGACAGCGAACAGCGGCAAAAGGACAGACAGGAGCCGAAAAAGAGGATGCCCATCCGACCAAGGAAAGGACGCCCATCCGACCAGAATCATTCATTTACATGCTTGGCGGGAACAAGGCGCACCTTCATAGAATGCAGCCCAGGAGCTGCAGAATGTGCTACTTTTGATTCAATACTGAAAAAACTCTTGATAGGTTCCCTTTAAATACCTGCAACCTCCAAGCTGACCTGGGGGGCACTTCTGAGTTAGGAGGACGTTGGTCCTTTAAGATAGGGGGCATGGCCCAGGGCTGCATGGCCGTGAGGCTGCAGCATGGGACGGGGACAGGACCACCACCGCAGGACATCTGGACAGGTGAGGGAAATAACGTCCTTGCTGAGGGAGGGGATCAGGAGCATGCGAGGATGCTGGAGGACAGCAAACAGTGGCAAAAGGACAGACAGGAGCCGAAAAAGAGGATGCCAATCCGACCAAGGAAAGGATGCCCATCCGACCAGAATCATTCATTTACATGCTTGGCAAGAACAAGGCGCACCTTTATAGAATACAGCCCAGGAGCTGCAGAATGTGCTACTTTTGATTCAATACTGAAAAAACTCTTGATAGGTTCCCTTTAAATACCTGCAACCTCCAAGCTGACCTGGGTGGCACTTCTGAGTTAGGAGGACGTTGGTCCTTTAAGATAGGGGGCGTGGCCCAGGGCTGCATGGCCGTGAGACTGCAGCATGGGACGGGGACAGGACCACCACCGCAGGACATCTGGACAGGTGAGGGAAATAACGTCCTTGCTGAGGGAGGGGATCAGGAGCATGCGAGGATGCTGGCATGAGTGTTACAATCTCAGCCATCATTTGGCCGACATCCATCTAATATGTACTGTGGACTTTAGCCAATCGGTCTATATCAAAACTGGTTACAAAATGACCAGTCAGCTCTCCTGACATCTCTGATTTAGTAAATCATGGTAATAACAATATCGGGGGAATCTTTTCTTAAAACCTCTGTAGTGTGCAATTCCACATTGTTCTTGTCCTTCTAGAAATTGAAGAATAAATTTACAACTGGGAGTTAAGGTTGCTTTACATGCTGCGATATCGCAAGCGATTGCTAGCGATGTCGCGAGCAATAGCACCCGCCTCCATCGTTCCTGCGATATGTGGTGATCGCTGCTGTAGCGAACATTATTGCTACGGCAGCATCACACGCACATACCTGTTCTGCGACGTCGCTGTTGCTGCCGAACAATCCCTCCTTCAAGGGGGAGGTACATTCGGCGTCACAGCGACGTCACAAAATGGCCGTCCAATAGCAGAGGAGGAGCGGAGATGAGCGGCCGTAACATGCCGCCCACCTCCTTTCTTCCTTCCTCGTTGTCGGTGGACGCAGGTAAGGAGATGTTCGTCGTTCCTGCGGTGTCACACATAGCGATGTGTGATGCCGCAGGAACGACGAACAACCAGCGGCATGCACCACCAACGATATTATGAAAAGGAGTGACGTGTCAACGATCAACGATCTTTGACGTTTTTTGCGATTGTTGATCATCGCTCCTAGCTGTCACACGCTGTGATGACGCTTACGACGCCAGATGTGCGTCACAAACACTGTGACCCTGACGATACATCGTTAGCGATGTCACAGCGTGTAAAGCGCTCTTTAGTGAGTGTCCCTACACTCTCTCATAATGGCCAATCAGAACTTACACTATTGACTCTGACCAGAGGGAATGGTACCACCCAATTGCCTATTTATAAATATTCAAGAATGCTAGAGGAACGGCTGAATGCATAGTTGTAAGAAAAGAATGGATTAGAATAATTATAGTAAAGGAAATATCAGCTTTTCCAAAAACAGACATGTCAAGAAAGGTGACAAAACCCCTTTAAACAACGACAATTATTTATTCCCAATTTCCCTTTATTAATAGAGTGCTAATTTATTCCAAAGGACTGTTACATAGATTGTAATCATTTTGTTCCTGCCTCTGATGAGGCTCATACTGTAATTTTCAAGCACACACTAGAGCCAAGAAGTTAATTATGTACTGTATCATCACGTTCTGGTAGGAAGCCAGAGTACCTGAAAGAATCCCACACAATTACAAGGAGAACATACAAGCGCTGTGCAGATATTGCTGCACCTGACCAGATTAGACTTTACAATCGCTACAAGACAATAGTGAAACAAAAAGATCTTCTGTACTTAACATAAGAAAGATAATACAGAAAAATTCCTGTAATCCAGATACTTGATAATGCAGAAAAGTTTTATAATCTGCCACTTACTTCAACCACAATGCTTTTACATACAAGATCCAGCTGGAATTATCAATTAGGAAGTTTTTTAAATGAAAAAATAGAAATGAAAAGAATTTATCAAAGTCTGTTCACCAATTTAATAGCATAAAAAACGATGGCGTTTATTTCACAATATTTTTATGCAATACATTGAGAATTTGTGTTATTTCACACCACTTTGTCACTGGTTAGGAATGTGAGCAAGGTTAGACAACCGAGTAGGTGTAACCCAGATTTATAAATGGCAGCCTTTTAAAATCTCATAAAAAGCCACAATTGTCATTCCTGTATTGAGGTGGCACAACATATGTAGAAACATCTGTAAACAGAAGTTTATGAGATACATAAATAATTGATCAATGCACATCATCTCAATTCCCTGAGGAAGCAGACATCTACTGATGCGAAACGCGCGTTGGAGGGTTTTCTTATACATGTGAGATGCTTAAGTGAGGAATATCCACCCATGGGTAAGCTGGTTAACTTTCTGATTTATACTTAGCCACCAGTGTTTCTATATACTCTATTTATTATGCAATCTCTGCATTATTATGGAGTACCTGGTGACTTTGTTTGTGAGCTAACTAACATAGGCTGCCCTGGGGATACTCTAACAATTTTTCTCCTTTATGCTACTCACTTGTATGTGGGTGTTCACCCTTCCATATGCCATTTGGTAGCACTTTATTTCACTTTATACAATTGTGTGATTATTTTTTTTCCTGTGGTTTTAATCCTTTTATGATGAATAAAAGCTATATATTTAGCCTACAGTACTCCTGTTTCTCCTTTTTCTAATCTAAACAGAAGTTTATAGCAGATGTATTGCTAACATTTCTATTTGAGCTTTCCTATGAGAGACTGTCTGCCCTTTAAACCATTTGGACAATATGATTGGAGCTGGGATAGGTGTGTAGAGCAGGCTCTGGAGCTGAACCTGCTTCAATCTGGGCAGATGCCAGCAGTGTTAGCAGCCAGTATCTGCCTCTATTACACCCCTAGTACAGCAATAATAATGTGGGAGGAGGGAAGTAGTACTTACTCTGATAAGCCCTCTTCTTTCCCTACCTTACCGCCGAGGTCAGCAATCTAGGCTCACTCACCGTCGGCTTTCCTTACTGGCCCTGAAGAGCCCTATATGTGAACATTATTGGTCCCCCCATAATGTTCACACTATTGGTCTCCTATTATGTTCACATATAGGGCTCTTCAGGGCCAGTATGGGAAGCCGACAGTGAGTGGAGGTGCCAACTGGGCAGGCCTAGGGTGCCAAATTCCATGGTAAGATAGGAAAAGAAGAGGGTTTATCAGGGTAAGTGTCCCCTCCCTCCTCCCATATTATTATTGCTGTACTAGAGGTGTGGTTTTCTGGCACATGGGACTTGGCTTTTTTGTCTTATTTTTCTCTTTGAGAACAGTGATTATAAATTATTGAGTTTTTAATTGTCTAATAAAATAAAAGTTTTAGGAGTTTTTTCTTTTGATTTTTTTGGGGATTGAGTACTCTTAAAAGATATCACAATCAGTTGTATCTGCCTCTATCAGTAGCTGTTTATCCCTTAAATTCTACTCTGCAAGGGCGGACATATCACTTATGCAGCCGCACAGGTGCCCAAGAGTTTAGGGGGTTCATACTCACAACAAATGCAGATGTAAGTGTACATTATGATGAAGTACTTGACTTTAAAGGTTTACTTTACAGTTCTTGCACAAAAGACTTCTGTTTTTGTTGTGAGATGGTGTCCGGCAACATTGCTAATGGCCGGTAATATTATGTACCACAGAAGTGGTAGAAGCCTGAAGGTCCATTGTTGTACTTGTAGCGCCACTTGTTTGTATTATAGTTCATTTGGTCTACCCACCTACATACCCCACCTATGGGTGTGCTTGACGTGTCTAACAGGCCACGTGATTTTTAATGGAGTCTGTTGTTTGGCACATGGCAGACTGTGTGTAGTCTGAGGAGGCAGTGTGTGGAGCAGCACTGTAGGAGAAGCAGCCTCTGAGAGGAAAGCAGTTGCTAATGTGTTATGTCACCATCGGAGTCCGCTCCAGCGACTTCTGCTCCGATTGCCAGGCGATGCCATGTTCCTGCCGTGGATGGTGCTGGTGATGGGAGAGGAGTCGATGCCAGCGGCACCGGTGGGCGCAGGCTACGATCATCCACTGGGCTGGGTTATCTTGGGATCTGCAGTACCACTGGCTGACTGTGGGTGGCGTGTGTCTTCCAGCTGAAGTTGCCAGCATTCAGCTACAGCCAATGGGAAGACACCACACCCTTCTTAGTTCCCCTCCTGTCTGCTGGCCTCTGCCAGAGATAGTTCTGATTTCTTGGCTCCTGGTCCGCCCTATTCTGTTTAGTGATTCCTGTGTGCTGACGTCTGCGTGTTTTCTGACTACCCTTCTGCCTGCTGTTTTTGTACCTCGCTGCCCAATCCGGATTTGACCTCTGCTACGTTTTCTGACTACGTTTTTGCCTGACGATTCTGTCCCTGTTCTGCTATTCCTGGTTTGACCCTGCCTGACGACTACTCTCATCGGACTGCAGCCTTCCACAGGTAGTGATCTCCAGGGCGCTGTGTAATTCCAAATCCCTGTATAGGGGTTAAAGGGTTTCAGGGTTCTGGGGGTCCTGCTTGGTGAGTGGCTTCCCTCTAGGCTGTCCATTACATCCCATCTGAGTCTGTTGATCCAGGCAGACGTTATATAATATCTAAGAGGAAGGAACCTCTGGATGGAGCACAGCTGAGTGAAGTCAGCTTGTGTTGATAGACTGCTAGAAGGCAGCGTGTGTCTAGAGCAGCCTGTGTGTGAGGTGCTCTAGACTGACAGCGTCTGTGACAGAAGATGGGAACTTCTTCTGTGGGATCCTGGTAAGAGATCCTGTGCGGGCAAACCCTGCAAAGAGACCTGTATGGACATTTTGTGTTTGGGACTTTTTGCTGAAAAGTCTGTTTTGTTTCTTTGCTGCTGGATGAGTTTATGAAGGAGTAACAAACCTGCTGTCTTGTAAATGAAAAGTGTTCCTGTTGCTACCTCTGAAGCGCGGCAAGTGAGTGAGAACCCCATTGAACAGTGTTTGAACTGGTGTGCAACTTTACAGTGTCCACCAGTGCTACTCTCAATCTCTCTTCATTGGGCAACCCTGGGTGTTGATGGATTGCCAAGTTAACCTGGAACTTGCAGAAGATCTCTGTTGCTGCCATTTTCACTATCTAGACTATCTCCCCCAAAAATGTGATTAAAAGTGATCAACACATCATATGTACCCAAAAATGGCACTATGAAAAAGTCCTCATACAGGTCCATTGACAAAAAAAGTTACAGTAAAAGCAGCACAAACCAATTTACTACTTTTTTTTTTTTTTACAAAGTTAAGAATTTATTTTAAGTCACAAAAATAAATTAAAACAATCTACAATTCTGATATCGCCATAATCCTACTGACCTTAAAAATCATTGTGCCCTACTGCAGAGGCTTCACAACCATCTTTCCTACCCCACTAACCCCTTCAACTCCCGCGCCCCATCCCTTACTGAAGACGTAACACCATTATTGGATAAATTGGCCAGAGTGGCCCCTTTTATTAAAAACATTACAAAATAAATAACTATTTATACACAAGTGAGGTTCTTGGAGCCTTAAAACACCTGATGGATAACCAAATATTATTTAAAAAACCATCCAGCATTTTTGCCCCCAGTCGCGACCACCAGCTCGGGGGCACCTCTGTTGCCGGAAAACCTTGTCCCTAACCGACTCTCAGGGGACCCCACCCTGGAGAGCCCCCAAGTCCGCCAGGCAATTACTATTCCAGAATAAACGAGGGGTGGTGGTCTTCATCCAATCAATGTACTACACCCCACCCCAACTTTTCCACCATCTCCAAGAACCCTAATGCTGACATGACCTGAACAAACAACATTAGAATCTGTTACCCCCCCATTCCACCCCCACAAAAGATTGAACATAGGGCGGGAGGGCGGTACCTTCTCTGCTGGTGCCAATATGGTAGGCCCCTCCCCTCTCTGAATATATATATGCTCCCACCCCTTCTAACCTCCCCTGGCCCTATTAGCCCACCCCTTAAACTATTGACCCCACAAAAAGCCCGCTCTGCACCCTGCAGCTAAATTAACTCTTGGTTGCCCTGCAAAGGAGATTCATGGGGTCACTACGACCATGGCTCTACTTTGGCTTCGTTTTGCCTTTTTATTGCATATTCAAAGGCGTAAAAAGAAAACCCAAATAACAATATTGGAATGCCATTTTCTTTTTCACCATTTAATTTTTTCGCTGATTTTTAGCACATTATCTGGGAACTTTTATGGTGAAATTCGAAACCACAACTCGTCCCTCCAAAAAAGCCCTCGTGCGTCTATATCAACAGAAAAAATAAAATAAAAAGTATCCTTGGTAAGAAGTTGAGAAAAAAGGAGAATGCAAAAAAGAAAAATTGCCCAGACATGATGGGGTAAAATAAGTTTTATTTCCTTTTCACGACAGTCCAATTAACTAGAGTATCTGATAATCTGGCACCTATGGGGACCCAACGCTGATGGATTAAATGAATTGTACTGCATGAAAATAATAATTGCAAAACATAGTTGCTTATACTGGCTGTTCCGCCATTATCTCTCCATGAGGATCAGCGGGACAGAAGGAATAAGCTCACTGTAAGACAATGTTTGTTTTCTTAGCAAATTGGAAAAAAAGTCCTTTTACTTTGTTTGGAGTCTGTTAAGAACAAACAACATTATTCTGCCAGAAGCAATTTCCCTTAAATTTCCTTCTTTTTTTTTTGTTTCAGCACCAAACAAGTTTAAATCAATTAAGCATGGCTACAAACTGGTGCCAAGTATACTGTATTAGTCTATATTTTGGGAGTGACGCTAATTTTAGCTTATATTGTAAGGATTTCAAAATTTAAGTAAATTAAATTGCTGTGCAGTGATTAAGTGAATTAATTGTTAAAGGAAAACTTTTGGGGAAATGTTTCAAATTAGTAAATGGAGACTCTGTAGTCATTTAATGTTCCAGATTTACGAATCAAAAAAGTGATGATGATGATGATGATGATGATGATGGTAGGAGACTAGAAATGCTACTATTATTGGGAGTAAAAAAAAATTGATGTACCAAATTGGCAGTGGAGTAATTTTATTCTGAAGCTTTTGTGGTAGTTATAGCTGTCAGACCTCCAAACATCTAAACTGATGGCTTATCTGTGTGTCTCTGTGATAAGCCTTAAGATTGTATGAAAGGAAAAGTCCTTAATTGGAACCTGTCAGGACAATTTTACTAATCAAACAAGGAGCATGGATGTAGACCTTTTATTAATAAAATGAAATTATATCTCTTTCATAGTAATCAGATGCATCAACAATGAAAAATTAGGTTTTTTGTAGTCTAAGAAATCAAGCATTGAAGCCTGAGTAATCAAGCTTTGAAGCCTGAAACATCAAGTTTTGAAGCCTGAGAAATCAAACTTTGAAGCCTGAGAAATCAAACTTTGAAGCCTGAGAAATCAAGCTTTGAAGTCTGAGAAATCAAGCTTTGAAGCCTGATAAACCAATCTTTGAAGCCTAAGAAATCAAGCTTTGAAACCTGAGAAATCGAGAAATCAAGCTTTGAAGCCTAAAGCCTGCTTTACACTTTGCAATTTCGCATACAATATCGTATGCGATTTGAAACGCCCCCATCGTATGTGTGTCACATTCAATTTGTTGAACGTGCCGCACAAACGATTAACCCCCATCACACGTACTTACCCGTCCATACGACCTCAATGTGGGCGGCGAATGTCCACTTCCTGGAGTGGGAGGGACGTTTGGCGTCACATCGACATCACACGGCAACCGGCTAATAGAAGCGGAGGGGCGGAGATGAGCAGGACGTAAACATCCCGCCCACCTCCTTCCTTCCACATTGTGGGCCGGGAGCCGCAGGACGTAGGTAAGATCTGTTCATCGTTCCCGGGATGTCACACACTTCGATGTGCGCTACCCCGGGTACTATGAACAATCTGACGTGCAATTCTAGAGAAAGGTACGATGTGTATGCGATGAACGTTTTAATGTTCAATCGCAATCGCACGTACCTGTGAAACACTGCAATGTAACTTACGATGCCGGATGTGCGACACTTATGATGTGACATTGTAAGATACATTGCAGCGTGTAAAGCAGGCTTTAGAAATGAAGTTTTGAAGTCTGAGTAATCAATATTTGAAGCCTAAGAAATCAAGCTCTGAATACATTTGCCTGGACAAACATTGCTGAGTAGGTGGTAATTGCAGTGATAGGTTACCTTTAAAGTGGTTGTCTGGTATACCAAACTTATCATCTATTTTTTGGTAATTGCTGGGGACTGGGGAGCTACATTCTGGGCCAACACTGAATCATAAGATTAAAAGTTCCCCTGTTTGAATTTGAGGATTAGCACTCGTGTGATTACTGCTCTATTCACTGTTTTGATCATGCATATGCATTTTTGTTCACAGTGACCGATAAGCGGGTTGAGTAATAATCGGTCATACATGTGAGCAATGACTGTTGCTGCCCCGACACATCTGCATGAGTGAAAACCGGTGCCTAGCAGGAGGATTAAAGTTCATTTTCTCCCAGGAGATGTACAGCTTCTAAGCGCATTCCTAACACTTTTTACCTGCAGATTATCCCAATATTTGCATGTTAACAACATTATCTGACATTATCTGACGTGACAAATGCCCTTTAAAGCGCACCAACCACCAGGATTTTTATATAAACTAAAGCCAGTGCTATACTGGCGCTATTATGCTGATTCTGTACATACCTTTAGTTGTGAGATTGGATGTATATTTTCTGAAATATAGGCAAGTAAAGTTTGTGAAATGCACTGTTATTTGATGAGAGGTACAACGGAATATCTAATAGGTGGGTTGGGTTTTGCTAGTTCCCACCGCTGTCTGCTGCCTGTCCTTCCTCCCCGCAGCCTCTGTTATTACAAGGGGAGGAAGGAGGGAGGAAGGACAGGTAGGAAGCACCTATCAATCAAATAACAGAGTATTTCACAAACTTTACTTGCCTATATTTCAGAAACTATACATCTGATCTCATACCTAAAGATATGCATAGGATCAGCATGATAGCGCCAGTATAGCACTGGCATTAGTTTATATAGGAAACTCCTGGTGTTTGGTCCTCTTAACCTTACAATACAAATTTAATGACAAGTTAATATGGTTGTCAGGTGAAAACAAGTTAACTCCCATCCACTATTCATACCCTATGGGTCTGCCAAGTGGTTTAATCTAAAGCCTGCTTTACACCTTACAATTATGCATACGATATCGTATGCGATGTGACATACCCCCATTGTATGTGCGGCACGTTCAATTTGTTGACCGTGTCGCACAAACGATTAATTGCCGTCACACGTACTTACCTACCATACGACTTCGATGTGGGTGGGGAACATCCACTTCCTGGAGTGGGAGGGACGTTCGGCGTCACAGTGAAGTCACATGGCAGCCGGCCAATAGAAGCGGAGGGGCGGAGATGAGCGTGACGTAAACATCACGCCCACCTCCTTCCTTACGCATAACCGGAGGGAGCCGCAGGATGCAGGTAAGCTGCAGTTCATCGTTCCCGGGGTGTCAATTTTTAGGTTTTGAATGACGTGTATGCGATTAATGTTTATTCGTTCAATCGCAATCGCACGTAGGTTTCACACACTACAATATCACTAACGATGCCGGATGTGCATCACTTACGACGTGACCCCGCCGACACATCGTTAGATATATTGTAGCGTGTAAAGTCCGCTTAATTTTATTTGCTGTTTTAACTGAACAATCCCTTTAATTTAATTGTCCTGTAGAAGAATTTGAAATGATGAAATGTTGATGGGCATATTAATTCCTGCTCTTTTACAATGTTTTCCTTATCCTTGGGGAAAATAATATCCCTGAATCAAAATCCCATTTCCAGTAATCCAGCACTTGGAATTTGTAAAATTTACTACAATACAACAGTGACCGTAGAGAAGGGACCAGAGGTAGGTAGGTCATTACGACCTGCCAACCTCTGGTGGTGTCTACTAAGCTGGGAAATGGTGAGGTCCCATCCATTCAGTCACCAAGAGGCCATGGTTTGGCTACAGGGTCAGATGACTGACGAGACATCATCACTTTCAGTCCCAGTGGCAACTTCTATAAAACTTTAATTCAATATCTTTACTCCATTGACAGTAAAATATAATCCTCTTCTATCCTTGCATAAAATCCTTTTCTCTCCAGACGTCCTTGTCATAGATAAAGTCTTAGGTCTGTTAGACACAGCGATCAAGTGATATTTATGCATTGAACTTAAATATACTTTTACAAATGTTATTATATTTCACCGTACGCAGCTTTAGTCCAAACTAAATCCAAACTAAGTTTTGTTTCTTTTCCTGGTCACTGTAGTCAACCTATTTTATTTATTCAGTTGCTGTTGATAAGCTGAATTATGTCTTTTTTGTACATCAGGACTCCAATCTGTGCCTGTCACACTTCAAGTGAGGTGAGTGTGTTCAGACCAAAATGAGTCTGACGCACAATGAAAAAAACACCAAAGCCACATCACGAATGGGGGGGGGGACACTGGGGACACAATAACAATGGTGGGCCCTGATTCTAGTGAGTATGTAGATTAGGCACCCCCTATTCTCACCTGAAGCTATCCCTACTCTCCTAGCTAGTCATTATATAGTCTCCACAACTGTCGCTGAGCTGCACCCTGGGTCCCTGCAAGCACCCTATAGATGCTCTGACTAGTGAGAGGCAGGTGAGGTTCGCTAAACCCATTGCTGCACTAATAAAACAAAAGGGTAGGGGAGACAAACAGGACAAAACCTGTAACACAAAAGGATAAAGATCGGCTTCTGGAACATTCCAACTCAGCTCCTTCTACCAAGGCGGCCAGTATACAAATGGATTTGTATCTTCAGCAGGGATTGCTGGGTAACACCTCCATTTAAACCTGAAAGGCAGCTAAAGCACACATCTAGGGACTGATGGAAAAGCTGCTAGCAGCAAAGCTAACATTAACCATTTTAGTACAAAAAAAAACAAAACCACATTTAAATGTAGAGAGCCAGATGGAGATGAGAGTTTCCAGTCTGAAAGCTTTCACTAGTCTCCAAAAACAGGGAGACGACCGTGACAGTACCCAATAGTAATGCATAGAGCGTTCATCTATATCATTACACAAGAAGAATTTACAAAATGCTGTTTTTGTCTTCTGTTATTTCCTTCTTTGAAATTGTGTTTATTTTTTTTATTTATTTTGTTTGTTTCTTGTTTTTTTTTTGTAGGAGAATTGTTTATACGAAAATTGTGGTTATACCAAACGGAACGTTCTCCGGATTTGAAGAACTTACCAATATGTATGTACATAATTTATGTCAATTTACTAGCCAGTGTACTGTATTGTTAGCAAATGTTTAACACTGAATTCTCTTTTCTGTACGCCTTACAAAACTGCTTTTCTGCAAAATTACATACATATACATAGTCGGTGGGAGGTAATTCCTGCACTATGGCATACATGCACATTATCATGATTGCGCCGGTAAACACAATGACCAGCTGCAGTGTAGCTGTGATTCACAATCACACTCCTACACTTATTACCGAGATTTGAGAATACACCCGGTATAGCACAGTGTTCAATACTAAATGCTTTTGTGGATCTCTATGGTTACTTGGATAGTTATTATGAGCATCCAGCAGCAACAGCAAAACCTGCCATTCTTTATAGCGGGAAACAGAGATGGGAAAACATGGCAGGGCTTCCTCCATGCAAAAGGACTGGCCATTGCTGGTAAGAGCAAACGTATTTCCAAGATGAAGACAAATATTGTTTCTGTTGGTGGGTGGAATAACCTGAAAACCTATCCTATCCTTGTCACTGTAAATTTCAAGTTTTAAAGGATATGAGGGGTATGACATTACACAGGATATCTGTCATTTCAACAAATGCATAAATAGTACAAGAAGATACTGTATAAAGTTTGCAATATTTCAGAAAAGTCTGCTTCTTTCTCCACTTATGAGCCACTTCTCCTACCCACTGCCTCCTGATTTTAACAACAACTTAAAATCTTCCATAAAAAAAATAAAAAAAAAATGATACTGTAGCTTACTGAGATATCAGATTACAACTCACTTTGATGGAGACCAGAGGCGAATGGAGGTGCATAGTGAGACAAAGAGGGTTCTGCTGCTTTCTTGTGTTTTACTTTATCCCACTGCTGGATTCACAGCTACAATGCTCAGTGATGCTATATAATGTCCTCCATGACTTTGCTGCTTCTTCTGAATGTGTGCAATATATAGACAAGAGAGCAGAAATCGTTAATGTTTTAAGCCCCCGTCACATTTAATGACTTTCCAGCGATCCCGACAACGATACGACCTGATAAGGATCGCTGGTAAGTCGCTATGTGGACACTGGTGAGATGTCACACAGTCAGATCTTCCCAACGATGCAGCAACGATACAGCGACTGTAGCGACCTGTATAATGATCTCGGTGTTACGTGTCTGAGCCCGAGTCGTCAACGAGGTCATTGGTAAGGCGTCAAACACACCGATGCATCCTGCCCAGCAGGAGTTCGACGATCAAAAAATGGTCCAGGCCATTCCGACATGACCAGCGATCTCACAGCAGGGGCCTGGTCGCTGCAACATGGCAAACGTAGCGAGATTGCTGGCAAGGTCGTTGTTGTGTCACATCTGTGACTCGGCAGCGATCTCGCTATGTGTGAAGGTACTTTTAGTGTATAGTGTATGGGAGACAACAGCAGTTAGTCCTCCCAACTTAGCTCTGAGACAACTGAAAATTATGAATAGAGCCTGGAGAGCGGGGAACTAGATGAAAATGCAGGACATACGAAGGGCAGAAAAGGTGCCAATCCTAATGTATACATAAAATAACTTATTCCACCAAGGACAACATCTATTGATAGTCTGGCATTGGTTCCCTTACCCTCTCCAAAGACATATTACTAAGGAATTTAGATTCTGAGCCCCAATGGGGACAGTGATTATGTTGGCAAAGCGCTGTGTAATTCTACTATATAAATAATGATTAACTCTTATATCACTAGCATCACTCCTTTCATGTTTATCTCTTTAGTCCTTTAAATTTTATAAAAAAAAAAAATGACTCTTCATGGCTCAGATTGTCTGTTGGCTTTCTTTTTACATTGTATGTGCTGTGTGATCCCCAGGCAAGATATGATCAAGGAGCTGAGCAGATTAATTAATATATATATATATATATATATATATATATATATATACACAGTTGTTTGCCCTTCCTCATTCTCGGGTCCTCTACCAGAGGCCTGGGAGTTTGAGGGTTCTGCGCGGGATCTTAGTTGTTCCCTGCACTGCGCTTTTCTGGACAGAGAGCTCAGATGTTGCTCCTGGAATCTGTTGCAGCCATTTTTCCAACTTGGGGGTCACTGCTCCAAGTGCTCCTATCACCACTGGAATCACTGTCACCTTCACCTTCCACATCTTCTCCAGTTGTTCTTTAAGGCCCTGGTATTTCTCCAGCTTCTCATATTCCTTCTTTCTGATGTTACTGTCATTAGGCACTGCCACATCTATTATCATTGCTGTCTTCTGACCCTTGTCTACTATCACGATATCTGGTTGGTTAGCTACCACTTGCTTATCCGTCTGGATTTTGAAGTCCCACTGGATTTTAGCCCTTTCATTCTCCACCACGTTTTCTGGGGTCTCCCACCTGGACGTAGGGGGACTTAGCCCATACACTGTACAGATATTCCTGTATACAATTCCCGTTACTTGGTTGTGGCATTCGGTGTATGCTGTTCCTGCTTGCATTTTGCATCCTGCACTATATGTTGGATTGTTTCCGTGGTTTCTTTACATAGTCTACACCTTGGGTCTTGTCTTGTGTGGTAGATCCCTGCTTCTATGGATCTGGTACTTAGTGCCTGCTCTTGTGCTGCTATGATTAGTGCCTCTGTGCTGTCCTGGAGTCCAGCTTTCTCCAGCCATTAGTCGGATTTCTTCATGTCAGCCACCTCCATTATCTGTACATCCCATGCAACGGCTTGTCTTGCCATGGCACTTCATGTTCTTCCTTCCCGGATTGTTGTTGTTGCTGTCTTAGGCTCTTCCTCAGCATGTCATCTTTTGGTGCCATTTTTCTGATGCATTCATTTATACTTCTTGTTTCATCCATGATGGTGGCTTGGACACCTATCAAGCCTCGACCGCCCTCCTTTCTGTTGGTATACAATCTTTGGGTGTTGGACTTGGGGTGGAGACCACCATGCATTGTAAGGAGTTTCCGAGTCTTCACATCTGCAGCTTCCATTTCTTCTTTTGGCCAGCACACTATGCCAGCTGGGTATCTGATAACTGGTATTAATAGTATTAATAGTTAACTAGTATTAATGGTATCTGATATTAATATATATATTGTGAGAAAATATTTAGTGTTTATAAACTTTTTTAACCTTTTTTGTATGCTTTTTAATCTCAGTGTATTCTATGCTTAAAGAGGTTGGCCACTACTTTTACATTGCTGGCCTATCCTTAGGGGTACTTTAAACGTTCCGACATCGCAGGTGCGATGTCGATGGGGTCAAATCGAAAGTGATGCACATCCGGCGTCACTGTCGACATCGCAGTATGTGAATCCTTTTACATACGATTAACGAGCGCAAAAGCGTCGTTATCGTATGATCGGTGTAGGGTCCGACATTTGCATAATTTTGCAGCAGCGTCAGGTGCGATGTTGTTCATCGTTCCTGCGGCAGCACACATCGCTGTGTATGAAGCCGCAGGAGCGAGGAACATCACCTTACCTGCATCCTGGCTGCAATGAGGAAGGAAGGAGGTGGGCTTGATGTTTACGTCCCGCTCATCTCCGCCCCTCCGCTTCGATTGGCCGCCTGCCGTGTGACGTCTCTGTGACGCTGCATGACCCGCCCCCTTAATAAGGAGGCGGGTCGCCGGCCAGAGCGACGTCGCAGGGCAGGTAAGTGCATGTGAAGCTGCCGTAGCGATAATGTTCGCTACGGCAGCAATCACAAGATATCGCTGCTGCGACGGGGGCGGGGACCATCGCGCTCGACATTGCAGCATCGGCTTGCGATGTCGCAACGTGCAAAGTACCCCTTAGGATATATTATCAATGTATGATTTCCTGGGGTCTGACACCCAACATCTCCCTCCTATCAGGTGTCCTCGGTCTCGGTGGTGGCGGCAGCAGGCAATGCTTATATCCGTAGCTACCCCGTCAACTGATAGCAGCCGTGGCCAAATCAATCAATACTAGGTGGATGTGCAGTACTGAGCAGTGGCCGCTATCGGAGTTGCACATTTTTTGCTTTTTCAATGCACTTGGACTATTTTTCCGTCTTTTAAATACATCACGTGATAAAATGGATGATGTCATTCAAAAGTACAAGTAATTTTGCAAAAAAACAAACCCTGAGATGGCTATGTCGACAGGAAAATCAAAAAGTTATGGCTCTTGAAAGAAAAAGAGAAAAAAATGAAATCGCAAAAATTGAAAATTGCCCGATTGGCAAAGAGATAATATGATTCAAACTCAGATCAACTTCGTAGAAATGTTTCCATTAAATTGAATACTGGTCTGATATATACCATTTATAATTCACTTTCACTCCCTACTGCGCTCCCGTGCTTTAGGCAAAGTGCTCAACTTCTTGGGACTAAGGCGCCTATTGCATATGATTTATATAATGATCTCAATGGGAAGGAGAATGTTCATTTAAAATAACCTTTCGGTAATGTTTCTCAATTTCCCTTTTTTTTCAGATTCCAACCTAAAATATGACTTTATTTAGTTTGTGATGGGTTAGTGAAATTCCCTGTAGACCCGGTAACTCTTTTATTGTATTTTCTGCTTTTATAAATGTGGTAATATTCTTCTTGTAAAGCCTTACCAGATCTCTGCTCTTATTAGAGAGCGATGATAGAGAAGAAAACTTTTGTTTCATCTTAAGATTAACTATTGATGTGGATCCTAGTTGTAGCGGCCATAGCAAGCAAACTCAATATTGTGCTTAAAGGGCCAGTCCCAAAGCAAATATGACTTTCATCCTAGATGTTTATCTATACTTAAAATTGTATCAGTTTTCTAATATACTTTGATTAAACATTCCCTACTCTATCTCCTTGCTTATTTTTTTTTGTTTTTACTTTTGTTGACATAACGTTTTGTTTGAGATTCCCCAATGCATTCTGGGATACTGAAACAAGGCGACATCGGGGATTGGGGGGGTAGGGGGGAGGCTATAGTCCCCACCACAGCTACTCTCCCTGTCATGATCCATGACTTCGGAATAATACGGTATTGTATTGTTATTGTATTTTTTCTGATATGTTGAAATGAATAAGGTTTGCCTTTCCAAAATTTTGCCCTCCCTCTCTCCCTGTAGCTCCTTTGATGTCAGTAAACCCTCCTTGAGGCTATGAGGATGGAACCGCTGCTGCACAGTTTTCACTACTGGGGCTGGGGTTAGTGGCAGTCGGCATGTTAGGCCCTCCACAAGCATAGCCAGGCCCCAGAGGATAGGTGATGCAGATGGGTATGGGCAGGCCACACAAGGGGTTTCAGTGTAACTGATTCTTTTACTCACTGCAAGCTGGTAACTGGTCACCCGAGGCCAGGTGGTCTTAACCGCAGGTCCCTGTAGTCCCAGTGCTGGTTTAGTGACCTGGTGGCTTCTTCCCCTGCACATGTCTTTTGGGTGGTGAGTCCCCGTGGGGTAGAGCGGCTGGGGGTCCCCTCCTGGTTGTCTTCTTCAGCAGTTTGTATGACGGTAGCATGAACCCTGTGAGGTTGGAGTCTCTGGTCCTGTCCCCGGTTCTCCCTTTGCTACTTAGTCTCAAACTTCAAGGTCAGTGAGGTCCTTGATGGTCCCCTCACTGTGCAGATTTTATCAGGTCTGCCTGGAGCTTTTGCCTGACCTAGGATTCTGTACCCCGTCGGTGCGTAGTTGCGGGAGCACTGCACCATACTCCACCAGCAACTAACCACCTGGACCCTCAGGTCACCCTTCACTCCTGTCAGTCAGTCTTGCTCACTTTCACTGCTAGACTCCTCACTCTCAAATGTCTGACTGTTCACTGTCTTCCTGACTGTCCACTGTCTGTCCCTCCCACCTGGTCATCTAGTGGACTGGATTGGCTCCACTTCTAGGCAGTCATACATTGGTCCGCCCTTAGCCTTGTACCATTCTATGGGGGATTGTTAGGGAAAACAGGGATTTCCTGGAGTCTTTGTGTGTTACCGGCACTAGTCTTCTGGGTCCCTAGGGGGGTAGGCCCTGCATCCTGGTGGGGATGCAGTACCTTGTTGCTCCTGATGGCTTCAGGGGCACTTCACATGCTTCTCAAGTCAAGTCAAGCTATCTGAAGAAGTATCTATGTGTGAGTAGTGGTATAAGAGACAGCCACAGAAACAGAGTCTTAAGTACCCTACTTTTACAGCTTAACTATAGAGTCAAAATATTACCCTGAAAGGAAGCGTCATGAGTAGAGATGAGCGGACCCAAACTTTAAACTCAGACTTTGCAAAAAAAATAGAGTTCGAGTTTGGAGTTTGGGTCATTTACATCTGAACACTGCTCATCCGAGCATCGCTGTGTTCGGGTACACTCAGTGCTCGGCCCAGTGCGAGTGGCTTGCAGTGTTTGAATGGCTTACACCGGGGGAGGGAGAAGGGTAAAAGGAATGTTATTAGATGTAGTGTGTACAAAAAAATATGAAGAAAACCCGCTCTCCCCTGGAAGTGATCTGTTTGTGGCTGGCTGTATGTGGGCGGAGAGTCAAACTGCCCAATTAGGGACTTCTACTGAAGTTCAGATCAAGTTTGTGTCCAGAACAGAACTTTATATAAAGTCCTGCTGAACCCAAACTTCGACGGGTCCACTCATATCTAGTCATCAGTGATGTCTGTTTCAGGGACTCAGCTCTAATGAGCATGTGTTGGTTGTCCATTCCGACGCATATTTCTTTGAGTGCACAATGACAGTGCACTTTCTCACCAGCTCTAATAAGAAGTGATGAGCCGACAATACACAGCATTATCTGTGTACATTGTAAAGGACTGAATGCTGCAAGCAGAGAGAGCAGAGACCAGCACAGTCCCATAAAAGAGACATTGATCATTGTATCTCTCTCACCACATTCTATTCTTTTCAATGTGCTGTGACAGTGCTCTGTTTTGCTGGCTTAACACTTCTCTTTAGAATTGGCGAGTGAGTGCACTGTCACTGAGCATCCGAAGCAATATAGATCAGGGAGTACAGACTGTGCATGTGTCAGAATTGACAAATGACACATGCTCAGTAAAGCAGGGACTAGCCCTGCCCCTGAAATAGTGGGGACTAATGGTGTCTTGTTTGAGTATCACATCATGCACTGGAGATTCTGAAAGGAAATATAATTTTCACAGACGTAAAAAAATATGTATGTAAGCAGGGTGATAGAGTAGAATGGGAATGTTCAGGAATGTTTAATACAAGTACATTAAAAAACTTACTAGATTAGTAAAATTGACAGAGAGACTTTTAAAGGGAAACAATCACCAGATTTTGGCCTTCTAAACTAAAGGGTGCTTTACACACTGTGACATCGCTAACGATATATCGTCAGGGTCACAGTGTTTGTGACGCACATCCGGCGTCGTTAGTGACATTGCAGCATGTAACACCTCTGAGCGACCTAAAACGATCACAAAAGAGTTAAAAATCATTGGTATTGGAGAGATTGCTCCAACACAAAAAATCGTCGACAGGTGAGTAGCGATGTTGTTCGTCGTTCCTGCAGCAGCACACATTGCTATGTGTGACACCGCAGGAACGAGGAAACTCACCGTACCTGCGTCCACCGGCAATGAGGAAGGAAGAAGGTGGGCGGGATGTGCGGGATGTTACGGCCGCTCATCTCCGCCCCTCCTCTGCTATTGGGCGGCCACTTAGTGACGTCGCTATGACGCCGAACGAACCGCACCCTTAGAAAGGAGGCGGATCGCCGGCCAGAGCGTCATCGCTAGGCAGGTAAGTAGTGTGACGGGTGTAAGCAATGTTGTGCGCCACGGGCAGCGATTTGCCAGTGTCGCAAAACCAACGGGGCCGGTACGCTTGCTAGCGATATCGATAGTGATATCGCAGCGTGTAAAGTACCCTTAAAACTAGCACCTTAAGCAGCGTCTGTGCTGCATTCTATAAAGGTGCACGTTACCCCCTGAGATCCCCCTGTATCCCACACAATACCTTAATAAAATCTCCCACCCTGTATGTAACTTTTCCGGTTCGGTCTGATGGGCTTCATAATCTGCACCTCCTGTTCCTTCTTTCACCCTCCTTTTGTCCTGATTGACGTGGATGATGCTTCAGACACCATCCACGTAGGTGGGCAAAATCTCACACCTGTACAGACAAATTCCCAGCTCACGCAGGGGCACTTCTCTCTGCCTTATTGCAGGCAGAGCCAAAAACACAGGTGCGCCTGCGTGAACCAGTGAGTTCTCTGCGCAGGCATGTGATTTTGCCCAGCGATGTGGATGACATCACCTGCTTTATCCACCTATGTTTTCGGCTCTGCCCGCAACAGGGCAGAGCAAAGTGTGCCTGCGCAAGCCTGTAATATTAGGATTTTACTCACCTACATGGATGACATCCGAGGCATGTCATCCAGCACAGGAGGAGGGCAAAAGGAGGGACTAGATTAGGACTCCCATCGTACCGGACCGGATGGTTTAAATACAAGGCAGGAGATTTTATAAAAGTATTTTTGGGGGCTACAGGGGGAGTCAGGGGATAACATGCACCTTTATAGAATGTAGCACAGGTGCCGCTTAAGGTGCTAGTTTTAATTTAGAAGGCCAAAATCTGGTGACAGGTTCCCTTTAAGTTGAAATTCAGTTTGGCTTTGGGCCACCCATTTTTGCTGGGCTGAGCAAAAAGTGTTTATTTCACAGTTACCAGGAAAAGTATCTAAAGACCACATCGAACTACACGTGTCTTTCCTCACTGTTCCTTTTGGCTCTAAATATGCGCATGTGAGGTTTCATCGTTTTTTAGGTTGCAGGTACACTGAAGGCCGTTTTACACACGGCAATTTATCGTGCGATCGCATGTGCAATCGCACCCGCCTCCATCGTTTGTACGTTACGGGCAATTTGTTGCCAGTGGCGCACAAAGTCGGTAACCTCCGTCACACGTACTTACCTTCCAGACGACCTTGCTGTGGGCGGCGAACATCCTCTTCCTGAAGGGGAGGGACGTTTGGCGTCACAGCGACGTCACACAGCGGCCGCCGAATAGAAGCGGAGGAGCGGAGATGAGCGGGACGTAACATCCTGCCCACCTCCTTCCTTCCGCATTGTCGGCGGGATGCAGGTAAGCTGTGTTCATCGTCCCGGGGTGTCACACGGAGCGATGTGTGCTGCCTCGGTAACGATGAACAACCGGCGCGCAGAAGGACGATCGATTTTTTTTAAAATGAGCGACGTGTCAATGAGCAACGATAAGGTGAGTATTTTTGCTCGTTCACAGTCGCTCGTAGCTGTCACACGCTACAATATGTCAAACGATGCCAGATGTGCGTCACTAATGGTGTGTCCTCGACGACATATCGTTAGATATATGGTAGCGTGTAACGGGCCCTTTAAGTTTATTGAGCTCAACTTATAAGGGTACTTTACACGCTGCGACATCGCTACCGATATATCGTCGGGGTCACGTTGTTAGTAACGCACATCCGGCGCCGGTAGCGTCATCACAGCGTGTGACACCAAGGAGCGACGATCAACAATCGCAAAATCGTCCAAAAACGGTGATCGTTGACACGTCGCTCCTTTCCTTAATATCGCTGCTGCAGGTACGATGTTGTTTGTCGCTCCTGCAGCAGCACACATCGCTATGTGTGACACTGCAGGAATGCCGAACATCTCCTTACCTCCGTCCACCGGCAATGCGGAAGGAAGGAGGTGGGCGGGATGTTACGTCTCGCTCATCTCCGCCCCTCTGCTTCTATTGGACGGCCGCTCAGTGACGGCGCGGTGACGCCGAACGCACCTCCCCCTTGAAGGAGGGATTCTTCGGCGGTCACAGTGACGTTGCTGCACAGGTATGTGCGTGTGACGCTGTCGTAGCGATAATGTTGGCTACGGCAGCGATCACCAAATGTCGCACATACGACGGGGGGCGGGTGCTATCGCGCTCAACATCGCTAGCAATCGCGTGTAAAGTACCCTATAGCCTAACATGTTGAGGTGAGATAACTCTGTTAGGAGTTGTTTATTCCATATGTCTTTATATATCATCACCAAGTGGTTGTAATATGAGTTGCATCCTCCCAACAGTTTTGCTTATATTTTGTGATAATATATTAAATTTCTAAAATGAGAAATTGGACATTTAAAGATAGATAAGGATTCACCTGTGTGTACTGATGGGTTAAAATGTAATTATCAAGGATCTGAAGGAAAGTTCCAGGTCAATGTGTCGTCATTTTTCCCTGTCATGTGTAAATGTAAATGTTGCTTTGAGGGTCATTTACTTGACCCATCTTTTTGTCCTGATTCATGGCTGGTGTAAAGGTTCCTTAAAGAGTTAAGTCATGATTGAACAAATCGCTGTTTATTTTAAAAGCACGTCGTAAATTTATTCTTCAGAACAAAATTAGAAAATGAGCATTTAAAAATAGCTCCGATCAATAAAAAGGAAAGTGTTTAGTTAGGAGTTTTAATTGGTGTTTCGTTCACAGTACAATTTCATCATAATATAATTTCATGGTGCTGTAAACAAATGCTGAAATTGTAAATTGCATAAGGACAAAGCCCGAACTGCACGATACAAGCTCAGCATTGTGTCCATATTCTAATGAAGCTGAATAAAAACATAACTCCTATAATTATTTACTAAGCACAGAATATATGCAGTGTATTCAGCGCTGGAAGAAACACCTAATATACACAATCACATTATATGTAAATATGTGTAAATTGCTATTAAATGAAACAAGGCTCAGCAGCACCGTCTGCAAAGTATTGGGTGCAAAACAGTTCCAAGATATAAGCTAAGAAACCCAAAAATTATATAAATCCCTAAATATAGAAGCAGCCCTCTAGTAGTTCCAATTAACAAAAAAGTGAAATTTAAATCCACCTGAGCAGCATTTCTGCATCCAGAAGTGAAGTGCTTGAAAAAGGTTTAAAGGGAATCTGTCACCAGGTTTTTACGAGCTAATCTCAGAGCAGCATAATTTAGGGGCAGAGATCCTGATTCCAGCGATGTGTCACTTACTGGGCTGCTTAGTGTAGTTTTGGTAAAATTACTGATTAATCAGCAATAGATTATCATTAAAGAACTACTTGGCCTGCTGCCAGGTAGTCCAGCATATTCATGAGTTCTGTATAATCACTAGACCCGCAGCAGAGAAAACATTAATTTTATCAAAATGACAGCAAACAGCTCAGTAAGTGACACATCGCTGGAATCAGGGTCTCTGTCTCTACATCATGCTGCTCTCAGATGGGGTAGCAAAAACCTGGTGACTGATTCCCTTTAAAGCAGAAAGCTTGCACCAAGTAGCGTAACTTTAATAGGTGCGGGGTAGCAATTGCACTCAGGATCTGGAGCCTAGGGAGACCAAAAAGTGTCTTTGGCCTACATGAAAAGACCAATACTATTAAAGACTTAAAAATTGAAGGCTCCATTGGAGATTTTGCATTGGGTCCTATGAGGTTCCAAGTTACGCTACTGCTTGCACACGTGTATTATACGTTCAATTTCTGAAACTTGAAACTACTAGAGTGCTTTTGGCAGGGCCGGCGTCAGCACCCAGCATACCCGGGCAAATGCCGGGGCCCTGGAGAGCCGGGGGGGCCCACTCGGCCTCGTCAGTTCTGGTGCCCCTTGGTCGGGGCCCACTTGCCTTAGTTCTGTTGTCCCCGGGCCGAGTTCCGGGGACCGCAGTCCTCGGCAGGAATCTGCGGTGCCGTCCCTTTAAGGCACGCAGACTTCCTGGTTTGAACTTCATCTGTGGACGGAGCTACCAACCGGCGTCCTGCTCAGTCCCACAGATGAAGGAAGCACAGTGCCAGCCAGCGACCCCAGCACAGCACTTCTTTCCGGCGCTGTGTGGGCCCCCTCTCCACCATGATCGAGCAGTATGTGCCCTCCCCGCCCCCTGATTTATGGGCCCCGGTGAGCTGTATGGACTTCTGCCCCCTAGGTGTATGCCCTGCCCCCCCAGTGCTGTATGTGCTGCCCCCGGAGCTGTGTGTTTTGGCCCCCCAGAGCCGCGTGTGTGGGCCCCCCAGAGCTGTGTGTTTGGGCCCCCCAGAGCCGCGTGTTTGGGCCTCCCAGAGCTGCGTGTGTGGGCCCCGCAGAGCCGCGTGTGTGGGCCCCGCATAGCCATGTGTGTGGGCCCCGCATAGCCGCGTGTGTGGGCCCCCCAGAGCCGCGTGTGTGGACCCCCATAGCCACATGTGTGGGCCCCCCAGAGCTGCGTGTGTGGGCCCCCCAGAGCCGCGTGTGTGTCTCTGTATGTATGCAGCAGAGCTATGTGTGTCTGTATGTATGTAGCAGAGCTATGTGTGTCTGTATGCATGTAGCAGAGTTATATGTGTATGTATGTATGTAGCAGAGCTATGTGTGTATGCATGTATGTAGCAGAGCTGTGTGTATGTATGTATGTATGTATGTAGCAGAGCTATGTGTGTATGTATGTAGCAGAGCTATATATGTATGTATGTAGCAGAGCTATGTATGTATGTAGCAGAGCTATGTATGTATGTGTGTAGCAGAGCTATGTATGTATGTAGCAGAGCTATGTGTGTATGTATGTAGCAGAGCTATGCGTGTATGTATGTAGCAGAGCTATGCGTGTATGTATGTAGAAGAGCTATGCGTGTATGTATGTAGCAGAGCTATGTGTGTATGTATGTATGTAGCAGAGCTATGTGTGTCTGTATTGTCACGCTCCCCGTCTCCCAGCACCACTCCTTACCCACTGATCCAGTCCACGTGTCCACCAGTCATGGCTGCTGCTCCCCCTCATGCTCCCCAGAGTCCTGTTCCTGGTCTCAGGAGTCTGATTCTGACTAATGTTCTGTATAGGACCGGGCCGCGCCCACTCATCTGGTCTTATAGCCCCAGCACTGCTGCAACAGGAAATGACCTGAGGCTGTGCTGGGTATATAAGACTGGCCTCTCCATGTGGGCGGCGCCTGATCATCGTTTGTGTTTCTATGCCTTGTCTTGTGAGCTAAGTGCTCAGGTCTTTGTTCCTGTTTCCTATTACTGCCTTAAAGTACGCTGTGACCTTAGTGACCTGGTCCTGTCTTTGCTTCCTGATACCTGCACCCGTTCCTGCCACGTTAGTGCTCCAGCTACCGTGTACCCTGCCCTCCAGGTGGGGTGCTCGGTCCAGTGGATCCACCTCCTGGGCCTACCAGTCCTCCCCGGCCCTCACAGTATGATCAGGCCATGGATCCCGCTGGAGCACAGGCCATGGATCCCGCTGAGACACAGAATTCAGAGCTGGCTGAGCTGTGCCAGGAGCTGGCACAACAGCGTGAAACCCTGAACCGGATGCTGAAATTCTTGGCGTCCGTGGACCACCGGTTATATACGCTGCAGACCGCCGCCTCGTCCACGCAGCAACCAGTCTCCAGGTCTGAACCAGTTTCCTCCACGGCCTCGCAACTTCGCCTCGCTGCTCCGCCTCGCTATGCAGGGGATCCTAAGTCCTGCCGTGGTCTCCTGAACCAGTGCTCCCTGCACTTCCAGTTGCTCCCGCACTTGTTTGCCTCAGACCAGGCCAAGGTGGCATTCCTGATGTCACACCTGGAAGGCGAAGCCCTGGCCTGGATTAACCCCCTGTGGGAAAATGAGGACCCGATGATCACCGACATCTAGGAGTTCCTGCGAGCCTTCAGGGGCACCTTCGACGAACCCGGACGAACTACCGCAGTGACCTCTACGCTCCTCCGGCTACGCCAAGGGACCCAAACAGTCGGCCAGTATGCCATACAGTTCCGCACGCTCGCTTCGGAGCTGGGCTGGAACAATGAGGCCTTAACGGCGGCCTTTTGGGAGGGACTCTCTGGACGCATCAAAGACGAACTCGCCGGCCGGGACGTTCCCCGCACCTTGGACGCTTTGATTTCCCTGGCCACTCGGATTGACCTCCGTTTTCAGGAGCGTGCCAAAGAGATAGTCCGGGAGAAGTGACCACCTTGCCACGTCTTGCCCCCACAGAAACCTACCGCACCCTCGTCCCTGCCTTTCCGTGAATCGTCACCAGAACCCATGCAAGTGGACCGTCTGACCCAAGCCAAGCAACGCCGTGCAGAACGGCTCGCTCGGGGCCTGTGCTTCTATTGTGGAGACGGGTCACATATTGTCACGGCCAGGTGGACGGGCAGACCCAGGAGGTGGATCCACTGGGCCGAACTCCTAGATGGTAGTAAAGAGTCCGGTAGCTGGAACACTATAACAGCAGAACAGTCCGTGCACACGAGTATAGCGGAGAAGTCCCTGGGACCACGGAGTCACGGATGGTAGTCCGGGTGACGCAGCTCAGGTTCGGAAGCCGAGATGATGTCAGGCGGGGTCCGGAACCTTTGGAGCGAGATGATGGGTCACCGCAGGGATCCGAGATGGTGCGGACTGTCAGGATGGCAGATGGACAGCGTTCGGGGTTCAGGATACGGCAGGACTGGATGGCGAGGCAGGCACGGCTCTACAAGAGAGATAGGTGAGTATATACACATATACACCAGGAGACCTGACTCCCCGCAACCGGGACATGAAGGCACGGATCAGAGGAGTGCCCACGTTCTCCCTGGGCTCCCAGGACCTATCCTCAGGACCATACCCTTCCCAGTCCACCAGGAAGAACTGTCGACCTCGTACGGTCTTCATGGCCACGATATCCCTTACCGCATAGATGTCGTCATCGGCAATAGGTGGAGGAGCCGGACTGGCAGCAGCGGAGAAGGGACCAAGGACAACCGGCTTGAGCAGGGAGACGTGGAATGAGTTGGGTATCCTCATCGTGGCCGGGAGCTGTAGCTTGTAGGAGACCTCATTGATCTTGTTGAGGACTTTAAACGGCCCAATGTAGCGAGGACCCAGCTTGTATGATGGTATCTTCAGGCGGACGTACTGGGAAGCAAGCCAGACGAGATCTCCAGGAGAGAAACACGGAGGATCCAGACGTTTCTTGTCTGCGTGTCTTTTCATCCGCAGGGAAGCACGCCCAAGGGACGCTTTGACAGAGTCCCAAATGGTTGCAAAGTCACGGGCTACTGTATCTGCAGCAGGGACATCCGAAGAAGGGGATACAGGCAATGGGATGGAAGGCTGAAGTCCGTAAACGACATGGAAGGGAGAGCTGGAGGACGACTCACTGATGTGGTGGTTGTGGGAGAATTCAGCCCAAGGAAGAAGAGCGGACCAGTCGTCGTGATGGGCGTTAACATAGTGACGTAAGAAAGAGGTCAAGATTTGATTGACCCTCTCTACCTGGCCATTAGACTGAGGATGGTATGCAGATGAAAAGTCCAGAGTCACTCCCAGATGTTTACAGAGAGCCCTCCAGAAGCGGGAGGTGAACTGAGTTCCTCTGTCGGATACGATGTGTAATGGAAAGCCATGCAAGCGGAAGATGTGTTGTATATAGGCGTCCGCGAGTTCCTGAGCAGAGGGCAGTCCAGCCATAGGGATGAAATGAGCCATTTTAGAGAACCGGTCCACCACGACCCATATGACTGTGTGTCCGGAGGACAATGGCAAGTCCGTAATAAAGTCCATTGCTATGTGTTGCCACGGAACTGAGGGTATCGGCAGAGGCAGAAGACGGCCATATGGGAGGTGTTTGGGCGTCTTGTTCCTGGCACAAGAGGAACAGGCGGATACAAAAGCAGCGACGTCCGTGCGAAGGGATGGCCACCAATAATGACGTACAATCGCACCCCATGTCTTTTTCTGACCAGCATGACCGGCTGTTTTCGAGGCATGACCCCAGTGTAACACTTTTTCCCTGTCTACCTCGGAGACATAGGTCTTCCCGGGCGGTATCTGGGCCAGGGTGACAGGGGCCACCGGAATGATTTTACTAGGACAAATGATGGGTTGGGTAGTCTCTTCCTCCTGCTCCATGGGCATGAAAGACCTGGACAAGGCATCAGCGCGTACATTCTTGTCCGCGGGTCGGAAGTGAAGCTGGAAATCAAACCTGGCAAAGAATAGGGACCACCTGGCTTGCCGTGGGTTCAGACGCTGAGCGGACCGTAGGTATTCCAAGTTCTTGTGGTCCGTGTAAATAATCACGGGGTACACTGCACCTTCCAGGAGGTAGCGCCATTCCTCCAAAGCCAGTTTGACTGCCAAGAGCTCTCGGTCACCGATGGTGTAGTTGCGTTCAGGCGCTGAGAAGCCCTTGGAGAAGAATCCGCAAGTCACCATCTTCCCGGAGGAGGACTTTTGCATGAGCACTGCTCCGGCTCCTGAGGAGGAGGCATCCACCTCCAAGGTGAACTGGCGGTTTAACTCCGGACGGTGGAGTACAGGAGAGGAAGCAAAAGCCCGCTTCAGAGAGCCAAACGCGGCGTCAGCCGCAGGTGACCAGTCCTTTGGATTAGCCTCCTTCTTAGTCAAAGCGGAGAGAGGAGCAGTCAAGGCAGAGAAGTGAGGGATAAACTGGCGGTAGTAGTTGGCGAATCCCAGGAAGCGTTGGATTGCCTTCAGTCCAGAAGGGGGAGGCCAGTTGAGAATGGCGGAGACCTTCTTGGGATCCATCTGCAGTCCAGTATCAGAGATGATGTACCCCAGAAAGGGGAGAGAAGACTGCTCAAAGACACACTTCTCATACTTTGCGTACAGACGATTCTCTCTCAGTCTTTGTAGAACCAGCTGTACGTTTTCTCTGTGGGTTTGGAGGTCCGGAGAGAAGACAAGGATGTCATCTAAATACACTACCACACAGATGTAGAGAAGGTCCCGGAACACGTCGTTCACCAGTTCTTGAAAGACGGCAGGAGCGTTACACAGGCCGAAGGGCATCACGCAGTATTCATAATGTCCATCGCGCGTATTGAACGCGGTTTTCCATTCGTCACCAGAGCGGATGCGTACCAGATTGTAAGCACCCCGAAGATCCAGCTTGGTGAACACACGAGCTCCTCTAAGCCGGTCAAACAATTCGGGAATGAGCGGCAGAGGGTACTTGTTTTTTACGGTGATTTGATTCAGACCCCGGTAGTCTATGCATGGGCGTAAGTCGCCCTCTTTCTTCTTGACAAAGAAGAAACCT
Organism: Anomaloglossus baeobatrachus; assembly: GCF_048569485.1. Taxonomy (NCBI): domain Eukaryota; kingdom Metazoa; phylum Chordata; class Amphibia; order Anura; family Aromobatidae; genus Anomaloglossus; species Anomaloglossus baeobatrachus. Next base: position 64,209,884 of record NC_134355.1, on the reverse strand, counting down.
GCTCCAGCAGGAGAGGAGGATCTCCGAATGAACCCCCTTGCCAGGCTCTCTGAGATGTAAGCAGACATGGCCCTTGTTTCGGCTGGAGATAAAGGATATATGCGTCCTCGTGGTGGTGTTGTTCCTGGGAGCAGGTCGATGGCACAATCGTATGGACGATGTGGCGGCAGTACCTCGGATTCCTTTTTATCAAAGACATCTGCAAAGGACCAATAGGCCGAGGGCAGCCCCGGTAGGTTCTCTGGAACCGGAGGTCGTCGGATGGGTTGTATGGACTTTAGGCACCTCTCATGACACGAAGAGCCCCATCGGGTGATTTCGCCAGTGCCCCAGATAACTGATGGTTCGTGTGTCCGCAACCATGGAAGTCCCAGCAGGATCTGGTGGGACATGTGTGGGAGAACGTAGAAAGCGATGTTCTCGGTGTGAAGGACACCGATACGCAGTTCGACCGGCCTGGTGATCCAGGAGATGGTGTCAGAGAGGGGTCTCCCATCCACCGAGGCAATCACTAGGGGCTTGTCGAGTGGAATAACAGGCACCCGGTACTTGTCCACCGTGGCCTGCTGGATGAAATTGCCTGCTGCCCCGGAATCGAGGTAGGCATCAGCCGTGAACCGCGTCTCTCCCGTTGTCACTTGCACTGTCCATGTAACCGGGTCAGAGAGAGTCCCAGCACCTAGGGTGGCCTCTCCTACCAACCCTAGGCTTTGGAGTTTCCCGGCCTCTCTGGACAGGAGCGTAGCAGGTGTGTGTCCTCACCGCAGTAAAAGCAGAGACCCTTGGCGAGCCGCTCTGCTCGACGTTGTTCAGACTGACGCACTCGGTCGATCTGCATGGGCTCGTGGACGGGAGCCCCAGCTGTCGATGACTGAAGTACGGAGGGTTTCTGCGGAGGAGAGGAATGCCGTACTGGACGTCTCTCACGGGACACTTCCTTGGATCGCTCCTGAAAGCGAATGTCCACTCGAGTCGCTAGGGCAATCAGGGCATCCAGGGTGGTCGGTACGTCACGACCCGCCAGCTCGTCTTTAATTCGCCCTGAGAGTCCTTCCCAGAAGGCGGCGGTTAGGGCCTCGTTGTTCCACCCGAGTTCTGAGGCCAGGGTGCGAAACCGGATCGCGTATTGACCCACCGTCAGAGTCCCCTGACGTAACCGGAGAAGAGACGAAGCAGACGCGGAGGCGCGTCCGGGCTCATCAAAAGTAACACGGAATGCCTGCAGGAAGTCCTGGATGTTCGTGGTCACAGGATCCCCCTTCTCCCACAAGGGGTTCATCCACGCCAGTGCCTCACCCTCTAGATGGGACATGATGAAGGCGACCTTGGCTTGGTCGGAGGCAAACAAATGCGGCAGCTGCGTGAAATGGAGGGAGCATTGGTTTAAGAATCCCCTGCAGGTCTTGGGGTCTCCGGCGTACCGGGGTGGTGAAGCCAACCGAAGTCTGGTGGTATCTGAAGAAGTCGCCACAGGAGCTGGATCCGTGGATTGACTAGTGGAAGCCCGGGATGTTGAAGTCGTAACTGCCGTTTGTAGCGTGTTCAGGCGGGCGTCCACAGAAGACATGAATTGCAGCATGCGGGTCTGGACTTCACGCTGGCGTTGGAGTTCCTCCTGTACGGCTGCTAGTGCTGCAGCGGGATCCATGGCCTGATCTTACTGTCACGGCCAGGTGGACGGGCAGACCCAGGAGGTGGATCCACTGGGCCGAACTCCTAGATGGTAGTAAAGAGTCCGGTAGCTGGAACACTATAACAGCAGAACAGTCCGTGCACACGAGTATAGCGGAGAAGTCCCTGGGACCACGGAGTCACGGATGGTAGTCCGGGTGACGCAGCTCAGGTTCGGAAGCCGAGATGATGTCAGGCGGGGTCCGGAACCTTTGGAGCGAGATGATGGGTCACCGCAGGGATCCGAGATGGTGCGGACTGTCAGGATGGCAGATGGACAGCGTTCGGGGTTCAGGATACGGCAGGACTGGATGGCGAGGCAGGCACGGCTCTACAAGAGAGATAGGTGAGTATATACACATATACACCAGGAGACCTGACTCCTAGCTTAGGAAACACGAAGATCAGGCCCCGCCCCCTTGGACAATAACCCCCTTTATACCCTGTACCTGTTTAGCCTCATTTCCTGTTAATGGACGCTGGCCCTTTAAGAAAGGGTCAGTGACCGCGCGCGCGCCCTAATGCGCATGCGCGCCGCCCGGGTGCCAGAAGCCAGGGAAGGAAGCTGAGAGGAGGACGCAGGGGAGCCGGCCAGGGCCTGGGAAGCCGTCGGGCGCCGGGATCGGAGACCAGGGGACCTGGGAAGGACGGGCACCGGAGGCTGGAGAGCGGGGAGCGTGGCAGGTGAGCCGGGGAGCGGGGGTGAGGACCCGGGGAGCGGAACCGAGGACCCGGGGAGCGTGACACATATGCTTCGAACATGCCCTGAGAAACCTGGTAGACCCCAGGTCCAAGGGATGGTGGGAACCGCCACCCTTGCCGCCGGAATCCCTTCAGTCCCAGTTAAACAGACGGTTCAGGTGACGACAGAGGGGACCCGGTTTTCAGCAGAGGCCCACATCGATTCTGGGGCAGCAGGCAACTTTATCCACCAGGCCACGGTAGACAAATACAAGGTCCCTGTCATCCCGCTGAAGAAGCCTCTCTGGTTCGCCTCAGTGGACGGCAAACCGCTCTACGAACCTGTCCGGTTTACCACCGAGCCCGTGAACCTCCAGGTTGGCACTTCGCATACAGAGACCATCGCCTTCTATGTGATCCCGAGGATGGCTCCTGAGCTCCTGTTGGATCTGCCCTGGCTGAAACTCCATGACCCTGTTATTAGTTGGCGCTCTGGCGCGATTACCCACTGGAGTCCCTTGTGCCACGAAACCTGCTTGCAGCCTGTTCCTCAGCCCCTGACACTTGACTCAGTCAAGCTGCAGGATCCTGAAGAAGAGACTACGCTATCCAGTGACGTTCCACCACCCCAGGCATCCGAGACCTTGATTCTACCATCTTCTGGAGATGAGACTTTGATTTCACCGCCTTCTAGAGTTGAGACTTTGAGTCCAGCGGCTACTGAGGATGAGACTATGACCGATACCCGGTCCGAGACGCCCGATCCGGTTGTCCAAGATTCCAGTCCTGCTTCTGACTGTCCTTCCCTTTCCGTTGCCTCCCTTGCGGCTGACATGGGTTCCCCGATACGGGACATAGTGGCCATGAAAACGGTCCGGGGTAAGCAGTCCTTCCTGGTCGATTGGGTGGATTGCGGTCCTGAGACCCGGTCCTGGTTGTCCCGGAAGTACGTTGCTGCCTCTCTTCGGTGCGCCTTCATGTCTCGGCCGAGGAGAGGGGGGCTTCAAGGGGGGGGTACTGTCACGCTCCCCGTGTCCCAGCACCACTCCTTACCCACTGATCCAGTCCACATGTCCACCAGTCATGGCTGCCGCTCCCGCTCATGCTCCCCAGAGTCCTGTTCCTGGTCTCAGGAGTCTGATTCTGACTAATGTTCTGTATAGGACCAGGCCGCGCCCACTCACCTGGTCTTATAGCCCCAGCACTGCTGCAACAGGAAATGACCTGAGGCTGTGCTGAGTATATAAGACTGGCCTTTCCATGTGGGCGGGGCCTGATCATCGTTTGTGTTTCTATGCCTTGTCTTGTGAGCTAGGTGCTCAGGTCTTTGTTCCTGTTTCCTATTACTGCCTTAAAGTACGCTGTGACCTTAGTGACCTGGTCCTGTCTTTGCTTCCTGATACCTGCACCCGTTCCTGCCACGTTAGTGCTCCAGCTACCGTGTACCCTGCCCTCCAGGTGGGGTGCTCGGTCCAGTGGATCCACTTCCTGGGCCTACCAGTCCTCCCCGACCCTCACATGTATGTATGTATGTATATATGCAGCAGAGTATCTGTGTGTGTCTGTCTATATCCAGCAGAGCTGTGTGTCTGTATGTATGTATGCAGCATAGCTATGTGTGTCTGTCTATATGTATCCAGCAGAGCTGTGTGTCTGTATGCATGTATGATGTGTATCTATGTATGTCAGTGTATATGACTGTATAGATGTGTCTGTTTATATGTATTTTTGTGAGTTTGTCTTTAAATATGTATATGTATGTGTACGTATGTGTGTGTATGTGTGTGGATGGGGCCCACTGGGACTCTTCCGCCCGGGGCCCACAAAAACCTGGAGCTGGCCCTGGCTGTTGGCACGACTGTCTCTCTGTTACTAGAGACCTGTGCCAGTGTTTCTCTTTGCCATCTGAGACTCCACACATTAACTCTTTCCTTTGGTGCTGAAAGGGTTAATGTCAGTTTTGTTTTCGAGCAGCTTCTGACAACTGGCCTCAGGTGCTTTCGGTTGGTGACCACTTCCTTCCCCTACACATGGTCACATCTCACAGTAGAGGGTACCGATTATTCTGATTTATTCTGAAGCTTGGCCTCGAGGTGGAAGTAGCTGCTGGAGTCCATGTTGCTGTGAAGCGGTGTAGGCTGCAGTCCTGGTGTCTAGGCTTCATCTTTTTGCTGTTTCCCGAATTTTGTACCTTCCCATCATGTTGTATTAGTGCTGAAGTGGGACTACTGATCCTCACTGCCCACTCAATAACCAGGGTTCTTGCAGGGAGTCTCAGGGCTTCAGGTGTCCTGCTTGGTGACAAGTGTGGAACCTGTGTAGGGAGTGCAGGGTGCAGCTTCAGGTGATCGCAGGAGGTGTTCCCTCATCCCTCTCCCTAGCACCATGGCCCATCGTTATAAAAGTGTCCCCGGTGTACATATTGTTTTTGTGGATGAACACCAGTTTGTTGTAGTGAAACCCCTGTTTGTTGTTTGTCTTGCCCCTCACCGGACCTTCCCCAAGTCCGTGCATGACGGCTGTCTCTATTTTGCAGTGGTGAATCTAGATTTTCCTGCACCTCAGGAAAACACCCACTCTTATACACAGTTTTGCGGTTTGAGTGGTTATTAAATGATCGCTCATATGTAATTTGCCTACTTACAGGCTCGTGCCAGCTAGCTTCTCTTCCTTATTCTCTCAATGGTCAGTGAAACACTACAACCCGTGAGTATAAAAATCACATATAATATGATCAGAACTGAATCCTGACAGTAAGTATATTACACGCCTTTAAGATTTGGCATGTTACAGTGCTTTACGGAAATTTGCTCTGGCACAGAAAACCTCTTTAGGCTATACATTCTGGTGCATGTTAAGCAGAAGTTACAAGCTACATATCTGGAGAGGAATTTTCAAGATTTGCTTGGTTGTTCCATAGATTTGCAGGCATAAAATAACAAGCACAGTTATACTCACCCTGTGCAAGTTAAGTGCTGCCTCTCCATTGTTGCTCTGAAGTTTGCCGGCACATTGCACATTGACTAAAGCTCACATGACTGCAGCACTAAATCACAACGCTCTGTCTTGGGCAGAGGTCATGTGAGCTGTAGTGATGCTATATGTCATGCGCTGTCCGGTTCTGCACATGTAGATTGCTACTATGACGTTGGGCTCTGTTAACATTGCAGAGTCCGACATGCAGCCTGGTCTCTCCTGCTGCTCATCTCTGCTGGGCGTCGGCTGAGTTGTTTCATTGCTCCCAGCCATGCAGGAGTTAATCCTTTTTGGAGCAGTTTGCTACTCTTCTGTGAACCAGGCTTCTAATTACCATTTCCAGCTGGTCTCTTCCTATTTAAGGCTAGGGAGTGTAGTAAGAGGCTGCCGAAGAAAGCATCAGCTATCCCAGTCTCTGTGGTTCTCTGTTTATGGCGAACACCAGTAGCTTTGTTGCGTGGTGTGAACTCTCCCCTATTATAAGTTTTCCCATCCCCTTTCTTTATTCCCCAAGTACTCATATTTCCTCCCCTTTGTGTGTGAGTGCAGTGTGTACGAGGTTTTGTTCTCTCTTGTCCGTGTCTTTTCTGTGGGGTTGTGTTACTGGGTTTCTGGCTCGCTTCCAGGGTTGGGGGGAGTAAGATCAGTGCTGGAGGCAATCACTGCCTTAAGTCTGGAACCCATGGACATCACCAAACGCTGGGTTTCCTCCTTCTTAATGCTTTGCCAGGCCTTTACAGCCGCAGCCTTCAGGTCTTGCTTGTTTGTGGGTCTTTCCGTCTTAAGTCTGGATTTGAGCAAGTGAAATGCATGCTCAATTGGGTTAAGATCTGGTGATTGACTTGGCAATTGCAGAATGTTCCACTTTTTTGCCCTCTTGAACTCCTGGGTAGCTTTGGCTGTATGCTTGGGGTCATTGTCCATCTGTACTATGAAGCGCCGTCCGATCAACTTTGTGGCATTTGGCTGAATCTGGGCTGAAAGTATATCCCGGTACACTTCAGAATTCATCCGGCTACTCTTGTCTGCTGTTATGTCATCAATAAACACAAGTGACCCAGTGCCATTGAAAGCCATGCATGCCCATGCCATCACGTTGCCTCCACCATGTTTTACAGAGGATGTGGTGTGCCTTGGATCATGTGCCGTTCCCTTTCTTCTCCAAACTTTTTTCTTCCCATCATTCTGGTACAGGTTGATCTTGGTCTCATCTGTCCATAGAATACTTTTCCAGAACTGAGCTGGCTTCATGAGGTGTTTTTCAGCAATTTTAACTCTGGCCTGTCTATTTTTGGAATTGATGAATGGTTTGCATCTAGATGTGAACCCTTGTATTTACTTTCATGGAGTCTTCTCTTTACTGTTGACTTAGCGACAGATACACCTACTTCACTGAGAGTGTTCTGGACTTCAGTTGATGTTGTGAACGGGTTCTTCTTCACCAAAGAAAGTATGCGGCGATCATCCACCACTGTTGTCATCCGTGGACGCCCAGGCCTTTTTGAGTTCCCAAGCTCACCAGTCAATTCCTTTTTTCTCAGAATGTACCCGACTGTTGATTTTGCTACTCCAAGCATGTCTGCTATCTCTCTGATGGATTTTTTCTTTTTTTTCAGCCTCAGGATGTTCTGCTTCACCTCAATTGAGAGTTCCTTAGACCGCATGTTGTCTGGTCACAGCAACAGCTTACAAATGCAAAACCACACACCTGTAATCAACCCCAGACCTTTTAACTACTTCATTGATTACAGGTTAACGAGGGAGACACCTTCAGAGTTAATTGCAGCCCTTAGAGTCCCTTGTCCAATTACTTTTGGTCCCTTGAAAAAGAGGAGGCTATGCATTACAGAGCTATGATTCCTAAACCCTTTCTCCGATTTGGATGTGAAAAAAATTGACGTCTCCGTGTGTTTTGCATATGTGATCAGCCCTATAGGTTATAATGGGAAGTTGTTGTACTCATGAAAAAAACAAATGCAACATGGACGTGCCACATGGACGTCTGAATGAGGCCTTATGTAAGCAGGTTAGAGAATGCAATGGCGCATTGAAGGCGACTCAGTAATGACTCACAATGGCTATTTATTTTACAAAAATTAAGGGTTAGCGGTGATAAGGATAACGGCTGTGCTGGGTGACTCCGGCGTCGACTCACAGACCTGTAGTTCATAAGCAGGCTACCAAGATGCAATGTCTGCGAGACTGCTTGTCAGTCTCCATGGTCACAATTGCTCTCCTCCTCTATATTCTAGCTGCACTGTTCTTATGGTGCCAGCTATAGCTTGACTATACTTGGCCTGGATTGGGGGATGTATCCAGCCTTACTGGTGGTTGTGATATTATTGTTGTGAACAGTTGTGATGTTAACCTTACGTTGTCCTTTTGTTGCTGCATTACTTTGCTTGCCTTTTCTTTTAATTGTTTATTCCTGTGAGCGTGTTGTGTGATACTGAGTTTCTGTCTCATCTGTGTTTTCATCACACTCCTGTTCCTACCTTCCCTGAGGAAAAGAGGGGGAGATAAGCTTTACTCAGGACAATTGTAAGACTCCAGCAACTTCACCATCAGTAGTAATCAAGAGGACAGGGATAGTCTAGGGACCCTTTGCATAAGGGACAGCATAGGGGCCCCTTGTCCCTTCCTATTGTCGCGGGCGGGGAAGGACGCCGCTGCGCTGTGCTGGCTAGCGTTCGGGTCGGGCGCTGCTGCTGCTCGGTGACTCGAGCGGTGGGCCGGATCCGGGGACTCGAGTGGCGCTCCTCGCCCGTGAGTGAAAGGGGGGTAGTTTGGTTTGGGGATTTGGTCCGTGACGCCACCCACGGTTTGTGGTGAGGTTGGGGCACCACCGCTGCTGGTGACGGGGATCCCGGGAGCGATGGCAGGGAGCAGGTGGGATGTTGTTTCCCCCTCCATGGGTAGGGGTTGGTTGTCCCGGGGCCCGGTGAGGTGAGGCGGGGAGGGCGCGGTTGGTGAGGTGCAGGGTCGTGGGGGCAGCGCGGTGCCGGATGGCACGGTGGTACTCACTCAGCCAAGAATGGATGCAGAGTCTCTGGTAAAACAAACGGCTGGATGGACGGGTCCCGCAGCCGGCTGCTGTGGTTTCTCCCGGACAGTTGGTGGTGGCTGCCTTTCCCTGCACCTGTTGTGTAACTTCGGTCCCGATGGCTTCCCACCGGTAACCCACTCCCCAGCGTGGATCTATGCCGGAGGAGCCCTTTTGCCCGCAGGCTCTGGCCCTGCGAACTCTAGCTGTGGCGGTAGCTGTATTTCCCTTTCGCTGTTTGGACGGTTGCCTTCAATCGGGTCTTGGCTGTTTGGAAACCCCTGGGGTTCCGGTCACTAACGGATTTGACCTGTTTAATGGCGACTCCAAGCCTGGTCGGGGTCCGCAGGCCCTGCCGGTTTGTGCTGGCTTCACTTCGCTCCTCGGTTCGGTACCGGCGGGCCACTGCCCGTCCCCGGTCCTATGGTTCCGCATTGATCTGCCTCCCCTGCAGACGGCCACCACCATCTGCCAACCTTGCTCTTGGTGCCCGGGCCACGTACCCGGACACGGTCAGTCTGCTCTTCTACTACCACTTTACTCCTCACTCTTTGACCTCCCTTACTCAACTGCCTTCCTTTCCCGCCTCCAGGACTGTGAACTCCTCAGTGGGTGGGGCCAACCACCTGGCTCCACCCCACCTGGTGTGGACACCAGCCCCTGGAGGGAGGCAACAAGGATTTGGTGTCTGGCTGATGTGCCTATCTCGGGGTGTGGGGTGTGTTGTTGCAGTACCTGTGACGACCTGGCTAGTCCAGGGCGCCACACTATCCCACGGTCACATCGTGACAATATTATCAGGCTTTTTCCATTGAACTTGACAGTTCCTACAATTTCTCAATCTCTTTGCCCCCTTTTGCCTTGTATCTTCCAGACCTATTTGTACCCATTAGAGCCTAATCTATTGACTTTCATCTCATTGCTCCAAATCATCCATTTTCAATCTTCTACTTTCCACATTTTGTACTTGTTTTGCAAACTCAAGCTAACATTTTTATGATGGTATTGAAGATAATGATTCTTCACCATTTTTCAGCCACCATTCCAGACTTATGTAATGTGTGTTGCACAGTGCTTGCTTGGATGTGTGTGATAACACTGTTCACAAGCTTATGAGCCAGCTCCACTGCCTTGTGTCACACCAAAACTGATAGATCTTGTGATGAGCCGACTTGTTGACACCGATATTTTGTCTGGACGTCCATCTCTTGGCTTTTGAATGGATGGACAGACTTCTTTTTGTATTCTTCCAACTACCATGGCACTCACATGATGCAGTTTGGTGATTTTCTTGGCCAAGAGACCTCTAACAATGACCTAGATGATGCTTCTTTTTTTGAGGGGAAATTTTCTTTATACAGTAGCTACTCCTTAATTCGAACCAGTGACCTTTCTTTTGGGAATCAGCTTAATAACACATTGAGCTATTAGGAAATGTGCAAACATGTTGTAATTTGTAGTATACAGGAAGATTTTTCAAACACCAGAAGCAAAACAGTGACAATGCAGTGACATGACAAGAATTCGCATAACTAATCATGTGCTAAATAGTTGCAAGTTAAATTTATGTATGAAATGATCTATAAAGTGAAAATATTCTTAAGGGGGCTTTACACGGAGCGACATCGCTAGCGATATCGCTAGCGATGGCACCCGCCCCCGTCGTTTGTACGTCACGGGCAAATAGCTGCCCGTGGTGCACAGTCTCGCTTGTCCATGTCACACGTACAGCCCTCCCTAATGACGTCACTGTGGGCGGTGAACAACCTCCCCTGAAAGGGGGAGGTTCGTTCGGCGTCACAGCGACGTCACAGAGCGGGCCGCCAATAGAAGCAGAGGGGCGGAGAGCAGCCGCATCTCCGTCACTCCCACCTCGGTGCTCGTTGAGGACACTGGTACGCTGTAATTCGTCGTTCCCGAGGTGTCACACGTAGCGATGTGTGCTGCCTCAGGAATGACGAACAACCTGCGTCCTCAACAACCAACGATTTTTTGAAAATGAACGACATGTCAACGATGGACGATTTGGTGAGTATTTTTTATTGGTGTTACACGCAACGACGTCGCTAACGATGCCGGATGTGCGTCACGGAATCCGTGACCCCAGCGATATATCGTTAGATACGTCATTGCGTGTAACGGGGCCTTTACTCTCAAATCTGTAATGGATAGTGAGATATGGAGCCTGAAAGTCAAAAGTTACAAATATTGTTACTAGTGATGAGTGAATGTATTCAACACTATTCGTTACTTGCACCAATATTAAAATATTCGGGATATTAGTTACTTTTCGAGTATTTGGATAGTTGCCTCATGAGTTTTGAGTCCCCTCCCCACATATATATACATTACACATTGAAATGGTGCACCTTACCATAGTGTAATTTAACCTGCAATGGATAAATTCATTTCTAATCTTCAAGGGCTAATGCGAGCTGGCATGCACATGCACCAGCGATAACTCCATTTGAATCCCACTGTCAGAAATTGATAGTGGCATTTAAATGTTTAACAAAAGTGTTTGCAGCAAAGCATTAACCACTGCTTGTAGAAGTTGCACTGTTCCTTTTATGACCTACACCATATACAGAATTATTAGGCAAGTTGTATTTTAGAGTATTTTTTTTATTATTGATCAACAATTATGTTCTCAATCAACCCAAAAGACTCATAAATATCACAGCTTAATATTTTTGGAAGTTGGAGTGGTTTTTTTTTAGATTTGGCTATCTTAGGAGGATATCTGTTTGTGCAGGTAACTATTATTATGCAGAATTATTAGGCAACTTAATAAAATCCAAATATATTCCCATCTCACTTGTTTATTTTCACCAGGTAAACCAACATAACTGCACAAAACTTAGAAATAAACATTTCTGACATGCAAAAAAAAAAAAAATTAGTGACCTATATAGCCACCTTTCTTTCTAATGACACTCAACAGCCTACATCCATAGATTTTGTCAGTTGCATGCAGCAGCCACCACAGCCTCCCAGACACTGCTCCGAGAGGTGTACGTTTTTCCCTCCCTGTAGATCTCACATTTTATGAGGGACCACAGGTTCTCTATGGGGTTCAGATCAGGTGAACAAAGGGGCCATGTCATTATTTTTTCATTTTTTAGACCTTTATTGGCCAGCCACGCTGTGGAGTAGTAGGATGCATGTGATGGAGCATTGTCCTGCATGAAAATAATATTTTTCTTAAACGATACTGAGTTCTTCCTGTACCACTGCTTGAAGAAGTTGTCTTCCAGAAACTGGCAGTAGGTCTGGGAGTTGAGCTTCACGCCATCCTCATCCCGAAAAGGTCCCACAAGTTCATCTTTGATGATACCAGCCCATACCAGTACCCCACCTCCACCTTGCTGGTCTCTGAATCGGACTGGTGCTCTCTGCCCTTTACTGATCCAGCCTCTGGCCCATCCATCTGGCCCATTAAGAGTCACTCTCATTTCATCAGTCCATAAAACCTTTGAAAAATTAGTCTTAAGATATTTCTTGGCCCAGTCTTGATGTTTTATCTTATGTTTCTTGTTCAAAGGTGGTGGTTTTTCAGCCTTCCTTACCTTGGCCATGTCCCTGAGTATGGCACACCTTGTGCTTTTTGATACTCCAGTAACGTTGAAGCTCTGAAATATGGCCAAACTGGTGGCAAATGGCATCTTGGCAGCTCCACACATGATTTTCATGGGCAGTTATTTTGCACCTTTTTTGCTCAACATGCTTCTTGCGACCCTGTTGGCTATTTGCCATGAAACGCTTGATTGTTTGGTGATCACGCTTCAAACATTTGGCAATTTCAAGACTGCTGTATCCCTCTGCAAGACATCTCACAATTTTGGACTTTTCAGAGCCCGTCAAATCTCTCTTCTGACCCATTTTGCCAAAGGAAAGGAAGTTTCCTAATAATTAAGCACACCTTATATAGGGTGTTGATGTCATTACACCGCACCTCTCCTCATTACAGAGATGCACATCACCTGATTTACTTAATTGGTAGTTGGCTCTCAAGCCTATACAGCTTGGAGCAGGACAACATGTATAAAAAGTATCATGTGATCAAAATACTCATTTGCCTAATAATTCTGCACACAGTGTATAACCACCACACTGTTTGCCCCTGTGATCTATAGCTTCTACTCTGCTCACTGTTATCAACCATATCCACCACACTGTCCAACTCTACTAGCTATAACAACAACACTGCTTGCTCTCATTATCTTTAACCACCACACTGTCCTTTCTTATTATTTTAACTGCTACACTGTCGATCCTTATTGTATATAGCCACACTGTCCATCCTTATCAACTATAAATGCCATACTGTCCATCCTTATCAACTATAAACTACACTGTCCATCCTTATGAGCTATAATCATCAAATTGTCCCTATTTTCAATATTACCCCCACACTGCACCCTTTCTATACTGAGCCTCCCCTTTATACTGTTCCCCCATGCCTCTCCATCTATTTAATGTCTTGCATACACTGGCCAGTTAGTATACTGTGCATCCTCCTCAGATTTCCCCCAATATGCAAAATGTTCTCCACATACTGTCCTGTCACATTTCACCCCCACCACAATAAAACTCATTTGTTCCTTTGGCTCCAGAGAGCGTTTACCTTTGCAGCCATTTTTAGTTGCTGAGCAACAGTGACATCAACAACATGATCAGTTGACTTCATTGTACTGCTACACGTTGATTTAGAGGGTTTATCCCATCTCCAAGATTCCCAATATGTAGGAGATGTAGTAATAATAATAATAATAATAATAATAATAATATTAGCAAATACCTCCAATTAGAAATGAAGTATAGTCCTTCTGATTCCCTCTGTCACTTATTTAATGTTCAAGGCATTGTAGGACCTTTGGTATCCATGGATACGACCACACATATAGTCCCAGTTAGTTAGTAGCTAGTGGTCGTAACCATGGATACCTAAGGTCCTGCAATGCCTTGAACTTGAGGTAAGTGACAAAGTAAATCAAGAGAACTATACTACATTTCTAATTTGTGGTACTTGCTAATATTATTATTATTACATCTACTACATATTGGGATAGGATCTTGGAGATGGAAATAACCCTTTAATTAACCCCAAAAGTGTAAGCAGACAGAGGTTCTATTGTATTCCCAACTGAAAGATATATATATGTGGTGCCCCGAGGGTCCAGTCGCCACAGAGGTACTGCACCTCAGCCAGAGGTGTGATATCCCATTCTCGGGTAAGGAGGAGGCCACAAGTTGTTGCACACACACACACACACACACACACACACACACACACACACACACAGACAGACAGACACTCTTAATTTAACCACACTCCATTAGGCTGTGGTTAGGGCGAGTTGCACCTTAGGAAAAGCACAGTCCCGAAGCCAGTCTGGAGGTGAGGTTTAGTAAGTGGGAGTAGGCTGTAGAACGTTAGTGAGTCAGGAAGTGGACGTGGAAGAGAAAGGTCCTGGGGTCTGGAGCTGGACCAGCTCATCCCAGGCTCAGGAAAGAAGGAGTCTGAGAGCTACGTTAAGTGAGCCATCCACCCGTGGGCTCGCATCCACAGCCGGTATACCGGTGTGGAGGGACTTGGCCACGACGGAGAACCAGTTATAGACTAGTACAGGACTGCAAGGCTCAGCTAGTAAACTGGAGGCTGAGGTTACTTCAAGTACCGTGGCCACCACCACACATAACCCGCTGAAAAGGTGACCACATAGCACCAAGGGACAAGGCAGGAAAGCCACTCATAAAAGGGATCCGCAAAAACCGGGTCAGGGCACTGTGTGTGAGGCGCGGGGCAGGTGGGATGGGAGAGGCCAGCGCAGGAAGACGATCAGGGAAGGAACACAGAAGGGTGTACCGTGTTGTACACCCATCATAGCAGGACCCAGCACTCCAAGGGCAACCTCTGACTAGTCGTGGTAACCTGGAACTATTAATTGTGAGTAAAGAACTTGTGACTGCATTCCTGTGTTGCCCAGTTATTGTCTACGACTCTGGCCCCGCACCCCGCCATTACATCTCAACACCATAGACTCTGTCACCCACCGACAGCCCTAGGGCCCAGGTCTACCTATGGGGAGCAATACCTACTCAGCTGCAACACCACCAACCCCCAGGGGAACTGAATAGCAGCGGCAGTGCCTATCTTGCTGCACACCACAGGTGGCGTCACAAATTCATCTCCCCTTGTAAATAACTTTTCCCCATCTTAAAACGACACCACCGGGGTCACGGAGCCGGGCCTTGCCACCGTGATCTCCCAGAACAGAACCGGCCCAGTAACGGGTGCCCCATGGCCCTGGAGTGTCATGTATAGGTGAAAGCAGTAGACTAGCTTTGTACTGGTTCAGTTGTACAGCCAATTTCCACTCCCACTACACATTTTGGACCGCCACATGAGGGGAGAAGTTTTCCCCTTCTAAATGCAACTTGAGCACATAGACCGCGTGTTCTCCACGCCCCCCCCCACAGTTACTACCCTGTTTTAGTGATTTGTATATTTTTATTAACTATGAGATTGGATGGACGTCTGTAAAACTTACAATGAAAAATGTCTTATTTTGCTTTATCCTTTTGCAGATAATTAAGTAATTAAGGGCCCTTTTACACAGGCCGGTTACAGGCCAAGTGTCACATGGTTTGGCAATATAACAAGCCAATTAGCACTTGATTAAAGGCTTTTTTTTTTTTGCACTTACCAATGCAATTTGTATGGGGAAGAACAATCATTTTATGTTTCTGTCCCCACAGAATTTGAGAATTTGTATATTGAGGCAGCACGTACACTATATATATATATATATGGACCTATATACTTGTGACAGCAACATTTTTTAAGCTGTCTAAAAGAAGTGGGCAGTGTTTGCTCCGTCATCGGTTTGCCACTGCCATTTATATACGGTCCAATCATCAGGAATAAGCGTTTTAATGAGCGAATGTTGCACAATTATTAACCCGTATAAAAGGACCTTAAGGCTCTGCTTACATTAACTTTAATGAGGTCCTTTGGGTTTCCGTTGAGCATTTTCCTGGATGGAATTGAGGAGAAGCTTATTTACAAACTATGGTAATTGTTTTATTCCACTGCATTTGTATCCTATGTCACTAAAACACCAGGAAAAGAACTTACCAAGAAAATTGGCATACGCCACATTCATTAAGCATTTCATGTAACGTTTGCACTTTACTTATAATTTTGCTTACCTGGAAATGGACGTTTCTTGAGATGAAGCACATTATGCCAAAAAAGTATTTTCTGAAACAAGTTGACCAAAAAGTGGTATGCTATTAGACAAAAGTGTCTAGAAATTCTCCAATTTTATTACCCAGCTTCAGCGACTGTACCAAATGTGGTGCAGCCTACAATTTGGGGAATGTTGAAGCTCTGCCTCAGTCCCACTCACTCCCAATAGTGCCAAAAATGTAACCAGAGAGAGACAGAGAGAGAGAGAAAAAAAAATACCCCGAACCTGGATCATGCAGCCGGATTCCCGGATCCAGGTCGGATCCAGATCAGACGCTGAAAACGCGCGGATACGGATTTTTACAGTTCGGATGCGCTCAACACTACCCAAAACCTATAACCCTCCACTTTAAGCTCATAGGTAAGTCTGGTGTCTACAGTAGTCTATTTCAATACTGTCTATTGTTATACAAGTACGTAATCCTACGCATGTCAAGGCGAAATAAAGCCTATCTCACAGCTTCCGCACCCACACCTTACTGGGTCTTGTATAGACTAGTATCCCTTGCTACATAGCACCCTACTGGCTTCTACAGAGACCAGAATTTCTGTAGCTGCGAAACTAGAAGCCCACAACCCACACCTGTCTGCCTAAGGCCTTGCGCACACTGCGTTTTTTGCCGCGTTTTTGCACGTTTTTAGCATGCAATTTTGGTCCTAAAACTGCATGCATTTCCTTCCCCCAGCAAAGCATATGAGATTTCATTTTTGCTGTGCGCACGTTGCAGCTTATTTTTGGCTGCGTCATTGTGGTGACCACAAAGATGAAGCATGTCAATTCTTTCTGCGTTTTTGCCAGCGTTTTGAGCCGCCCTTCCAGTCAATAGATTAGATTTAAAAAAACACACTGAGTAAAAACGCTTTAAAAAAACGCAGTAAAACACGGCAAAAAATGTATGCCGAGGAGGCGTTTTTTTGGTACCAAAAGCATGCATTTTTTGTGGTCACCATAAAGATGCAGCGTGCGCACATAGCCTTAAAGTCTGTCGGGTTATATCACGTACCTAATGAGGAACCAGAGGGGAGTTTGCAAAGCAATACAAACAAAGATAAGTCAAAGATAGACAAGGATCCAAAGTGTGGAAACATAAAACACGTGCACAAATGGATAACTCCTAACAACATAACAGAAAACAAAAGGGTTGTATAAGAGAGGCAAAAGAGAACTCACAGAGAAACCAACACTGGTCTCAGCCTAAATTTCTTTGCTGACATCCAAACAGAAATATAGCCAATAGATAATGACTGCAATAGGAGAGTAAAATTAGCTCCACCTACGATGTGATAGAATACAGCAAATAAGCAAGTGAGAACACCTTTAACCACAAACTAAAGGAATAGAAACAAAGGTAAAAAGACACTCAGCATTTCAACAAAGACTGACCTGGCTATGGCTCAGCATGGAAGCCAATAACTTAGCACAAAGTCCCCGGAGCAAGTCCCAAGGCATAACATCTATATATAACGGGTTTGCTCAGTCTCATAAGAAAAATCTGTAGTCGCTCTATGTGACTGCAGA
Source organism: Anomaloglossus baeobatrachus (assembly GCF_048569485.1). Lineage (NCBI taxonomy): Eukaryota > Metazoa > Chordata > Amphibia > Anura > Aromobatidae > Anomaloglossus > Anomaloglossus baeobatrachus. The sequence goes on along the minus strand of NC_134355.1, from coordinate 64,192,739 downwards.
CTGCAAAATTGTGCAGTGGTCCTGATTCCACAGTATTTTTTGTGCAAATGGGCCGTTATGTGACTGGAGGCATGCGATTTGCATATGTGCAATCATGTTCTGACAAGACTCATTCAGCTTATCTCAGTGGTAGAAGTTGGACTTGCAGGACGTGTGTGAGGTCATACCCATGTGACCAGAAGGGGTGGGGCCTCAGCCAACAGAAAAATGTTGCTTCCTGGTATCAGCTTTGTTGGCTGAGGCCTCACCCCTTCTGGTCACATGGATATGACCACACAGGTCCTGCAAGTGAAAAAGTGAATCAATTGTATAATTCCTCTGCTAATTCTAACAGGGGGAGGGGATAACTAAGATTACCCCCCCATTATCTGATCCTCAGCTGCTGTCACTCAAGACGTTGATGATTTTATAAACTTTACTTTCTTGGGTTTCAAAACCTATACATCCAAGCTGACCACTACAGGTATGCATAGAATCAGCCTGATAGTGCCAGTATAGCACTGGCTTTAGGTTATACACGAAAATACTAATGATTGGTTCCCATTAAATTAAAAGCTTCACATACCAATGTTGGGAAAAATAAAAATGAGACAAATGCTAGATAATTTTCTGCATCCTGAAATTCTGAAATTAGCAACGTCCTTGAGGAAAAATTACAAATTCAGCCCGGTTCCATCTGGATGTCAGGCTTATTATACTATCATCACAGGTGATTGTAGGCTATCTCGGGGGCAGCTTTACAATAATCAGCTTACCACCGTGTGTTGGTGTAAACACGCAGCATACCACAATGTGTTGCCGCACACATGAATGATTAGAATTGGCGATCCGCACCTGTAAAGCCTATAAATAGCAATGGAGGAGCAGCGCACCATTTGATAGACCTTGTATCTTCTGATTATTTTACTATGTTGTCCTTTTGATGAACTTTTTACTTTCCTGGAACCTCTGTTCATTTTTTCCATTTAACTAATTGTGTTTAGAAGAAAGTGAAAAAAGTTTTTGTGACTTTTTCTCATTTTCAATTTATAAGGATTTTATTTCCGTGTTCTGAGATGACGAGTTTTATAGGATAGTTGTGGAAGTTGGATGGTGTTTTCTAGAATTCCACCTTTTGTTTAGCAGGACACGCTGTCTTTCACATTCAGTCACCTCTTTGTTTTTGTGACAATAAGACAGAACTGTGGGAGAGACCTTGAAGTTTGTTTTTCCCTTCGTCTTGATACATGCAGATGTACATCGGTGCAGGAAGGGGGAGTCTTCGGCAGCAGTAACTGAGGACCAGTATCTAATACGTGATAAGAAGAATATTACATAATTCAGTTCAGTGCAGTAATTACAGGAAACTCCTTGCTTGGTTACAAGGGGATAATTATCACATGAATTGTTGCTTGAAACACAATCTTGAAACACCTGGGTTTAACCATCACCAAATTATATAAAGTAAAACGTTATAAAACAAACTGTATACATTGTAATCAAATGATATATATATAAAAAAAAGGCGAATATAAAAATTTGGATCTAAGGAGGTCTGACCTTTGTGACCCTCAATGATGACATCGCTAGCGATGTCGCTGGTGAAAGCACCCGCCCCCGTCGGTTGTGTGTCACGGGTAAAACACTGCCCATAGCGCACAACATCGCTTAGACCCGCCACACATACTTACCTGCTTAGCGACGTCGCTGTGGCCGGCGAACCGCCTCATTTCTAAGGGGGCAGTTCGTTTGGCGTCACAGCGGTGTCACTAAGCGGCCGCCCAATAGAAGCTGAGGCGCGGAGATGAGTGGGCTGAACATCCCGCCCACCTCCTTCCTTCCTCATTGTGGGCGGTCGAAGGTACGGTGATGTTCCTCGTTCCTGCTGTGTCACACATGCCGCAGGAACAACGAACAACCTGCGTTCTGCAACAGCAACGATAATCGGGATTACAACGACTGGACAACGATCAACGATTAGGTGAGTAATTTTGATCCTTAACGGTCGCTCGTGTGTTTCACACGCAACGACGTCGCTAACGATGCCGGATGTACGTCACAAATTCCGTGACCCCAACAACATCTCGTTAGCGATGTCGTTGCGTGTAAAGCCCGCTTTAGAATGATGGGGATGCTCTGACAATCGTGTAGGCTTACGTGGTAGAATGATAGAAAAAAGGTACAAGCAACACCCATGACAGTGAGTACAAAGAGGACAGGAACTGTTATAAATATAAACCATTATCATCCAACAACAAGAAAGATGCACCAGAACATGCAACGACGGTCAAATCCAAAATACAGGCAAAATATATAAAAAGTACATCACTTTATATTAATCTCTAGAAATTAATCAAAAGGGGAAAACAATACAAATATTTAAAAAAAATATTTAAAAGCATATAAAGAGTAAAGAACCAACTAGTAGTAATCAATAGGGCCACTAAAAATCTCCTTAGAGTACATATAATAAGGGCAGACAGGTGGCTCAGTGGTCATCACTGGGGTCCTGGGGTCCAAATACCACCAAGGAGTTTGTATGTTCTCCCCATATTTTCCTGGGTATCCTCTGCTTTCCTCTCAAGACATACTGATAGGCAATAGCGAGATCAGCTGTATTCAGCGTTGGCCGCGAGTAACCTCAGTGACAGCTCAGCTGATCTCGCTATTACCTTCATTAGCTGCGTGGAGGTGACAGGAGCGGCGGTGTCTTCTGCAGCTCCGGTCACCTCCATGCAGCAGAGCTGGATGCGACGCTGGAGCATCCTGGATTACGCCGGACATGGAGGGCTTTTTCGGGCTTATTAAAGTGGTGAACCAGGGTATATGTTTGTGTGTTTTATTTCTAATAAAGGATTTTTTCGGGTGTGTGTGTTTATTTACTGTCACTTACAGATTAATCATGGAAGGTATCTCGGGGAGACGCCTGACATGATTAATCTAGGACTTATTGGCAGCTATGGGCTGCCAATAACTCCTTATTACCCCGATTTGCCAACGCACCAGGGCAAATTGGGAAGAGCCGGGTACAGTCCCAGAACTGTCGCATATAATGTATGCGGCAATTCTGGGCGGCTGCTGACTGATATTGTTAGGTTGGGGGGCTCCCCATAATGTGGGGCTCCCCATCCTGAGAATACCAGCCTTTAGCCGTATGGCTTTATCTGGCTGGTATTAAAATGGGGGGGGACCGCACGCCGTTTTTTTTAATTATTTATTTATTTATTTTACTGCGCAGTATAGACACGCCCACCGGCTGCTGTGATTGGGTGCAGTGAGACAGCTGTCACTCAGCGTGGGGGGCGTGTCTGACTGCAACCAATCACAGGCGTCTGTGGGTGGGGAAAGCAGGGAATACGAGATTGATTAATGAGCGGCCAGCATATTCAAAGTAATTGTTGCCGCGCATTCTCTGCACAGCTGTTCCTCGCCGCGCTGGTGATCGGGGAGCGGTATGAGCCGGGGGAAGAAAAAAAACGAGCGCCAATGTAAGTATGACTGAGAACAGCAGAAAAAAAGGTAAGTATACTGAATTTAATTAAAAAAAAAATAAAAATAAGATCGCTAGTGTAAAAACGCACACTCACGAAACGTGCTGAACACGGACATACTCCGTGTGCGGTACGTGCAGGCACGGACCCATAGACTAAAGCGGGTCCGTGCCTGCGTGCTGCCGGCCAAAAATGAACATGTTGTCCGTGTAGAAAAGCGCACACACGTACTTACCACACGGTCACACGTTCCGTGTTGTTAGGGCCAGATGGACGGGTAGACCCTGGAGGTGGATCCACTGGGCCGAACTCCCGGATGAGGGAAAGGAGTCCGGTAGCCGGAGCACTGTAGGTAGCAGGACAGTCCGTGCACTGAGAGCAAATGGAGAAGTCCCTGGGACCACGAGGTCACGGATGGTGGTCCGGGTGACGGAGCTCAGGTTCGGAAGCCGTGATGGTGTCAGGCAGGGTCCGGAACCGTTGGAGCGAGATGACGGGTCACCGCAGGGATCCGAGATGGTACGGACTGTCAGGATGGCAGATGGGCAGCGTTCGGGGTTCGAGGTACCGCAGGACCGGATGGCGATGCAGGGTCGGCTCTAGAAGACAGAGACGTAAGTATCTCATAGAACACAAGGAGACCTGACTCCTAGCTTGGAAAAACACGAAGAACAGGCCCCGCTCCCTTGGACATTAACCCCCTATATACCCTGTACCTGAGTGCATGATTTCCTGTTAATTGACACTGGCCCGTTAAGAAAGGTTCAGTGACCGCGCGCGTGCCCTAATGCGCGTGCGCGCAGCCCGGGTGCCAGAAGCCAGGGCAGGAAGCTGAAGGGAGGACGCAGGGGAGCCGGTCAGGAACTGGGAAGCCGTCGGGCGCCGGGAGCGGAGACCAGGGGGCCTGGGAAGTGCGGGCACCGGAGGCTGGAGAGCGGGGAGCGTGGCAGGTGAGCCGGGGAGCGGAGCTGAGGACCCGGGGATCGGAGCAGGGGACCCGGGGAGGGGATCCGAGGACCCGGGGAGCGTGACAGTACCCCCCCCCACGCCCCCCTCCCCGCAACCGGGACAGGAAGGCACGGATCAGAGGAGTGCCCACGTTCTCCCTGGGCTCCCAGGATCTATCCTCAGGACCATACCCTTCCCAGTCCACCAGGAAAAACTGTCGACCACGTACGGTCTTCATGGCCACGATATCTCTTACCGCATAGATGTCGTCCTCAGCAATAGGAGGAGGGGCCGGACTGGCGGCAGCGGAGAAGGGACCAAGGACAACCGGCTTGAGCAGAGAGACGTGAAAGGAGTTGGGTATTCTCATCGTGGCCGGGAGCTGCAGTTTGTAGGAGACCTCATTGATCTTGCCGAGGACTTTAAATGGTCCGATGTAGCGAGGTCCCAGCTTGTAGGATGGTATCTTCAGTCGGATGTATTTGGAAGCAAGCCAGACGAGATCTCCCGGAGAGAAACACGGAGGATCCAGACGTCTCTTGTCCGCATGTCTCTTCATCCGCAGGGAGGCACGTGCAAGGGAGGCCTTAACTGAGTCCCAAATGGATGTAAAGTCACGGAGTACTGCATCAGCAGCAGGGATGTCCGAGGAAGAGGATACAGGCAAAGGGACAGACGGCTGAAGTCCGTAGACGACTTGGAAGGGAGAACTGGAGGAGGACTCACTGACGTGGTGATTATGGGAGAATTCAGCCCAAGGAAGAAGCGTGGACCAATCGTCATGATGGGCGTTCACGTAGTGACGCAAGAAAGAGGTCAATATCTGATTGATCCGTTCCACTTGGCCATTCGAGTGAGGATGGTAGGCTGAGGAGAAGTCCAGAGTCACTCCCAGATGTTTGCAGAGAGCCCTCCAGAAGCGGGAGGTGAACTGGGTTCCTCTGTCGGACACTATGTGTGATGGAAAGCCATGCAAGCGGAAGATGTGCTGTATATAGGCGTCCGCGAGTTCCTGAGCAGAGGGCAGTCCAGCCATAGGAACGAAATGGGCCATTTTAGAGAACCGATCCACCACGACCCATATGACTTTGTGTCCGGAGGATAATGGCAAGTCCGTAATAAAGTCCATCGCTATGTGTTGCCAGGGAACTGAGGGTATGGGCAGAGGCAGAAGACGGCCGTATGGCAGGTGTTTGGGTGTCTTGTTCCTGGCACAGGAGGAGCAGGCAGAGACAAAAGAGGCGACGTCCGTGCGCAGGGATGGCCACCAGTAATGACGTACAATAGCGCTCCATGTTTTCTTCTGACCTGCATGACCGGCTGTTTTCGAGGCATGGCCCCAGTGTAACACTTTTTGCCTGTCAGCCTCAGAGACATAAGTCTTCCCAGGTGGTATCTGGGCCAGGGTGACAGGAGCCACCGGAATAATCTTGCTTGGACAGATGATGGGTTGAGATGTCTCTTCCTCCTGTTCCAGGGGCACGAAAGACCTAGACAAGGCATCAGCGCGTACATTCTTGTTCGCGGGTCGGAAATGAAGCTGGAAGTCGAACCGGGCAAAGAACAAGGACCACCTGGCTTGCCGTGGGTTCAGTCGCTGAGCAGTCCGCAGGTATTCCACGTTTTTGTGGTCCGTGTAAACAATGACAGGGTACACTGCTCCTTCCAGAAGATAGCGCCATTCCTCCAGAGCCAGTTTGACCGCTAATAGCTCTCGGTCACCGATGGTGTAATTGCGTTCAGGCGCGGAGAAGCTCTTGGAGAAGAAACCGCACGTCACCATCTTCCCGGAGGAGGACTTCTGCATGAGCACTGCTCCGGCTCCCGAGGAGGAGGCATCCACCTCCAAGGTGAACTGGCGGTTTAACTCTGGACGGTGGAGTACAGGAGAGGAGGCAAAGGCTCGCTTTAGAGCGCCAAACGCGGCGTCGGCCGCAGGTGACCAGTCCTTTGGATTAGCCCCCTTCTTGGTCAAGGCGGAGAGAGGAGCAGTCAGAGCCGAGAAGTGAGGAATGAACTGGCGGTAATAGTTAGCGAATCCCAGAAAACGTTGGATTGCCTTCAGTCCAGAAGGAGGAGGCCAGTTGAGAATGGAGGAGACCTTCTTGGGATCCATCTGCAGTCCGGTATCGGTGATGAGGTACCCCAGGAAGGGGAGAGAAGACTGTTCGAAGACACACTTCTCGTACTTGGCGTACAGACGATTCTCTCTCAGTCGTTGTAGAACCAGTTGCACGTTCTCTCGGTGGGTCTGGAGGTCCGGAGAGAAGACAAGGATGTCATCCAGATATACCACCACACAGACGTAGAGAAGGTCCCGAAACACATCGTTCACTAATTCTTGGAAGACTGCTGGTGCGTTGCACAGGCCGAAGGGCATCACGCAGTATTCATAGTGCCCATCGCGATTGTTGAACGCGGTCTTCCATTCATCCCCTGAACGGATACGGACCAGGTGGTAGGCACCCCGAAGATCCAACTTGGTGAACACACGAGCTCCTCTGAGCCGATCAAACAATTCGGGGATGAGCGGCAGGGGGTACTTGTTTTTCACGGTGATCAGGTTCAATCCCCGGTAGTCTATACATGGGCGTAGGTCGCCCTCTTTCTTCTTTACGAAGAAGAAGCCTGCTCCAGCAGGAGAGGAGGATCTCCGGATGAATCCCTTAGCCAGGCTCTCTGTGATGTACGTAGACATAGCCCTTGTTTCGGCTGGAGATAGTGGATATATCCGTCCTCGAGGTGGTGTAGTTCCCGGGAGCAGGTCAATGGCACAATCGTAAGGACGATGTGGCGGGAGTACTTCGGACTCCTTCTTATCAAAGACGTCCACGAAGGACCAATAGGCTGAGGGCAGTCCCGGTAGGGACTCGGGAACCGGAGGTCGCCGGATGGGTTGTATGGTCTTCAGACATCTCTCATGGCAAGAAGACCCCCATCGAGTGATATCGCCAGTGCCCCAGCTGACTGATGGCTCGTGTGTCCGCAACCAGGGAAGTCCCAGCAGGATTTGATGTGACATGTGTGGGAGGACGTAGAGAGCGATGTTCTCGGTGTGCAGAGCACCGATACGCAGTTCAAGCGGCTTGGTGATCCAGGAGATGGTGTCAGAGAGGGGTCTCCCATCCACAGAGGCAATCACTAGGGGCTTGTCGAGTGGAGTAACAGGCACCTGGTACTTATCCACCGTGGCCTGCTGGATGAAATTGCCTGCTGCCCCAGAATCGAGATACGCCTCAGCCGTAAACCGCGTCTCTCCCGTTGTCACTTGCACAGTCCATGTAACTGGGTCTGAGAGAGTTCCAGCACCTAGGGTGGCCTCTCCTACCAACCCTAGGCTTTGGAGTTTCCCGGCCTCTCTGGACAGGCGCGTAGCAGGTGTGTGCCCTCTCCGCAGTAAAAGCAGAGACCCTTGGCGAGCCGCTCTGCTCGACGTTGTTCCGACTGTCGCACACGGTCGATCTGCATGGGCTCATGGACGGAGACACCAGAGGCCGTTGACTGGAGTACGGTGGGCTTCGGTGGAGGAGAGGAATGCCTTACCGGACGTCTCTCACGGGACAGTTCTTTGGACCGCTCCTGAAAGCGTATGTCCACTCGAGTCGCTAGGGTAATCAGGGCGTCCAGAGTGGACGGTACATCACGTCCAGCCAGCTCATCTTTGATTCGACCCGATAGTCCTTCCCAGAAGGCGGCGGTTAGGGCCTCGTTATTCCACCCGAGTTCTGAAGCCAAGGTGCGGAAACGGATGGCGTATTGACCCACCATCACTGTTCCCTGACGTAACCGGAGAAGTGAAGACGCAGACGCGGAGGCGCGTCCGGGTTCGTCAAAAGTGCTGCGAAAGGCCTGCAGGAACTCCTGGAGGTTCTTGGTCATAGGTTCCTCCTTCTCCCACAAGGGGTTCATCCACGCCAGTGCCTCGCCCTCTAGGTGAGACATGATGAAGGCGACCTTGGCTTGGTCGGAGGCAAACAGATGTGGCAGCTGCGTGAAATGGAGGGAGCATTGGTTTATTAACCCTCTGCAGGTCTTGGGATCTCCGGCGTACCGGGGTGGTGAGGCCAAACGCAGTCTGGAAGCATCCGAAGAGGGGGCCACAGGAGCGGGGGTCGTGGCTTGACTAGTGGAGGCTCGGGATGTCGAAGACGTGACTGCCGCTTGTAGCGTGGTCAGGCGGGTGTCCACGGAAGTCATAAAGTTCAGCATGCGGGTCTGGACTTCACGCTGGCGTTGGAGTTCCTCATGCAAGGCCGCTAGTGCTTCGGCGGGATCCATGGCCTGTTCTTACTGTTAGGGCCAGATGGACGGGTAGACCCTGGAGGTGGATCCACTGGGCCGAACTCCCGGATGAGGGAAAGGAGTCCGGTAGCCGGAGCACTGTAGGTAGCAGGACAGTCCGTGCACTGAGAGCAAATGGAGAAGTCCCTGGGACCACGAGGTCACGGATGGTGGTCCGGGTGACGGAGCTCAGGTTCGGAAGCCGTGATGGTGTCAGGCAGGGTCCGGAACCGTTGGAGCGAGATGACGGGTCACCGCAGGGATCCGAGATGGTACGGACTGTCAGGATGGCAGATGGGCAGCGTTCGGGGTTCGAGGTACCGCAGGACCGGATGGCGATGCAGGGTCGGCTCTAGAAGACAGAGAGGTAAGTATCTCATAGAACACAAGGAGACCTGACTCCTAGCTTGGAAAAACACGAAGAACAGGCCCCGCTCCCTTGGACATTAACCCCCTATATACCCTGTACCTGAGTGCATGATTTCCTGTTAATTGACACTGGCCCTTTAAGAAAGGTTCAGTGACCGCGCGCGCGCCCTAATGCGCGTGCGCGCAGCCCGGGTGCCAGAAGCCAGGGCAGGAAGCTGAAGGGAGGACGCAGGGGAGCCGGCCAGGAACTGGGAAGCCGTCGGGCGCCGGGAGCGGAGACCAGGGGGCCTGGGAAGTGCGGGCACCGGAGGCTGGAGAGCGGGGAGCGTGGCAGGTGAGCCGGGGAGCGGAGCTGAGGACCCGGGGATCGGAGCAGGGGACCCGGGGAGGGGATCCGAGGACCCGGGGAGCGTGACACGTGTGATTTTACGTGTGTGTGCCATCTACCATAGAACAACATGGGTCTCCGTGTGTACGTGTCTCCGGTACGTGCAAATACGTACCGCACACGTACAAATTAAACGGATGTGTGTTGCGGGTCTTAAATGCACATTCACACACATATGAACATGAAAAATGTTAGTGGGAGGGCTTCTTTAACATAGAAGACCAATACATGACGTGAAAATAGGTTTGTAATGGCACAGAAAATATACATCAAACACTCTGACCAGGAACCGTGAATAAATCCTGGTAAGGCAAGAAAAAAAAAATCACCTTACAGCACATATTTTTCGTTTTATAAGACACACCGAATTATAAGACGCACCCCAAATTTAGAGGAGCAAAATAGGAAAAACATGTTTTGATGCTAAAATGAGGGTCCGTCTTATAATCCTAATGCCTCTTAATCCTAATGCTGACCAGGGGGGAGCGGCAGTGGTGGAGCGGCTTAGAAAGGTCACAGGAGGCAGGGAAGGCGATGCTGCGGTTTCAGAGGAGGGGTGTTGCGGTTCAGGAAGGTCGGTGATACTGCAGGCTCTGGCTTGGATATGGCTTACCGGGGACTTGGTGGTGGAGCGAGATCATAGCAGGCAGGGTCACAGGACGCACTCGGGGGTGTCGCAGCGAGCTGTCTCGGTGGCAGGTGAATTGAGCTAACTGTGGTCTCTAGTGAATCGCCCACAGTTGCCGAGATGGACTTCAAGAAAATGGCCACGGAGGAGGTGTGTGCGCAGATAGGACTCTGCAGCCATTTTCTTGAAGTCCATCATGTCAATCTGCTCAGTGCTCACACATCACCTTCGCAGCCATTTTCTTTAAATTCATTGCGTCAACCGCAGGCGATTCAATGGCACCACCACGACACCCCTGAGCGTATCCTCTGACCCTGTCTCCTGTGCCTCCACTCCACTTGTGCCGTCCCGTAAGTCTTATATGTTTTGCAAGATGCACTCCCATTTTTCACCCAAAACAAAAAAAGTGCATCTTATTGTTGCGAGCGTGGGCCAGACCGTAGCTAAGGGGCTGCTCGGATCCGGGGCTTTACTGTGGCTCGAGTGGGAACCGGACCCGGGCTCGAGCAGCGGTCCGCCGCCCACAAGTGAAAAGGGGTATATTTACAAGGGAGATTGTCTGTGACGCCACCCGTGGGTTGCGGTGATGAGATGGTGGCACCGCCACTGCCTCTGGGGACCGTGCCTGGGACTGATGGAGCGGGGCAGCAAGGTGGGGTCCCCTCTACAGGTAGGGGAGTTGTAGTCCCGGGGCCCAGTTGGGAGTTGTGGTGGTGGCAGGGATTGCAGGGAATAGTAAACTCACAGCTCGGTTGTCCTGGTGCTGGATGAGGTTGTATTGATGTGGAGGGCCAATAAACACAGAGTCTTTTGTAAACCAAATTGCTGGTAACTGGTGCCCTCAGCTGCTGTGAGGATGGGCCCCTCACCCAGGGGTGTACTACAGGTGCTCTTCTCCTGCCTGAAGTCTGTGTCTGCTCCGTGCACAGGTCCGGACCAGGTCCCGACAGTCAGTACCGGGGGGCCACTACCCTGTCCCGGTCCACTTCGGGTCCCACAAGCGGCTGGCCTATTCCTGAGGCCCTTACTGGCCCTCTTCCCAAGCTCCACACAGGAGCTCCTTCCAGACTCTACGCTTCCTGCAGACTGACTGCTCACTGCAAGCTGGAAACTCCCTATATAGTTTCCTCCCAGACACTTCAGATCTCTCAGCTCCGTCCATTGGTGTTATGTGTCACTGTGTTGGAAACTCCCCAAGGGAGAGTGAGATCTGCACCAAAAAGATGGATGCAAACCTCTGTGACACCCTGGTTTTGCCAGGGTGGCACATTATAATCCAGAAAATATGGTAAGTGGGTATAAAATTAAGAAAAGATTCAGTTTGCTGAATCTTCAGAATCTGTAGAGTCTTGTTGCTATCAAGTAGAATGAGCATAAGTCAAAGTCTGGATACATTACAATTTTGTAGCGTAGAACAATGTAAATCGTCCTGTAAATGATTGTGGAATAATTACCGCTGAGAAAAAAATGCATGTCATATAAATGCTTGGGGAGAAAAACATTGTGCACTCGCATTACATTTCCCAAATAATATGCTTGAAAAAGGTCTGATATGAGACTGAAAAGCATCACTCCTGTATGCAATTGGAAATGGGATAAAAAGAAAAAATGAACAAGAAATTTATGTGAGTGCGGATCTTTTAATATTGGTTCACTGTGGAGGCCATCCCTGGATTCGAGCACCATGGAGTAGAGAAGTGTGTCTGCCTGTTTTTATAATTATGCAAATAACCTGAGTGATGTCACTGCTCATCATGCAGCTCAGTCTCTGCCTGAAGCTCACAGCGGGCGGTCATGTTCTATGGCCGCACTCTGTACCTTCAGATGTAGCAGAGCTGTAATTGTCATGGGACCTCATTTTTTCATGGGTTACGTTGAACCTGGGTGCTTTTGGGGTTAATAAATTAGTGAAAGAGGGTCGGGTTTTTTGTATTTAATTTTAAATAATGGAGCTTTTTGGTGTTAGTGTTTATTTCTTTTCACTTACAGATTAGTAATTTGGGGGTCTCATAGACACCTCCCATTAATAATCTAGGGCTTAGTGGCAGCTGTGGTCTGTTAATAACCCCTTATTACCCGAATTGCCACCGCCCCAGGGCAATCGGGATAAGCCGGGTAAAGTTTCAGGATTGTCACATCTAATAGATACGACAATCCTGGCTGGTTAAAGGCTGCTGTATTTAGGCTGGGGGAGCCCAATAAGCATGGGTCTCCACAACCTAATAATGCCAGCCCCCAGCTGTCAGGCATTATCATGGCTGGATATCAAAACTGGGGGGGGGGGGACCCGTACGCCATGTTTTTAAATTATTTATTCAAATAATTAAAAAAAAACATGTGGTTCCTCTTATTTTGATACACAGCCAAGATAAGCGCATGGCCTGGGGCTGCAGCCTGTAGCCGTATGCTTTATCTGGGCTGGGTATCATAATACAGGGGGACCCTATGTCAATTTATTTATTTTTATACCACGATAGAGACCCACAGACAGGGTCTGTGATTGCATGGCTGGGGGTGCTTCTGACTGCAACCAACCACAGATGCCAGGACCGTTGATGGGTGGGGGAAGCAGTGAATACTCATGAAAGTAAATGAGTAGCCTGGATTCTGGTCCCCATAGACTTATAGGGGGACTGGCATCCGGCCAGGTATGCAGGATTAATTCTGGGCCAGAAAACATTTTTCTTTAAAGTCCAATTAGACTCTCCGATCCCGGATATCTGTGAGTTCTTCCATCACTAGCTATGACACCCCTAAACATGAACTTTTACTCAAGAGAGGCACATCACTCGTCAGATACTCCTGATTTATGAAAAGTTGTGCACCTCTTCATAAATTAGGAGCGTCAGACTCCACCATGTTCCCAATAATTTTTTTTTTAATATTGCTCCGATAATACCATTTACAAATGTAATGAATGCAATTAAGTGGCTTGAAAATGGACTGTGAGTTAAAATTTTATGTTGGGAATATGATTTTGGAATTCACAAATTTTTAAAATGTGGGAGTTTCTTTGTCCAATGTCACTACTGCTGTTTAAATGCATAGAGTATATCTACAGTTATACTTTAAAGCCACCTCTTGTGAAAATACAATTTTCTCTTTTAGAAATATCATTTTCAGCATGAATATCTGCACCTTCTTCCAGAAAAACGCACCAAAAAAGCGTGCATTTTCAGTGCTTTTTTGGTGTGTTTTTGTGCCATGCGGTTTTTTTAATGAAGTCAATGGGAGAAAGGTCTAATAAAGGCAGGAAAACAAGCACAAACAATTGACATAGTGCAGATTATTTTTTGCACCAAATTGGCAAGGAAAAAAATAAGTAACGTGGACAAAGCACTTCAGAATTCTCATTGACTTTGCTAGCATACCTGGCTTAAGATAGACATGCAGATCTGTGCCACAATCGGCACCAAATCTGCATAAAAAAATGCACTGTTCGCACAAGGCCTTAGGTAGTTTTCTGATAGGTTGGATCAGTTGGACTAGACTTTGCTCCAAATCAATTAAAAGCACTAACTCTGTCTGAGGTTCATCAGTTGTTCTTTCTATATGGTAGCATGTCTCCGGACTAATGCGGGTGTCACACGGGACGATCTATCGTGCGATAGGCCGTCGGGGTCACGGTTTTCGTGACACACACCCGGCTTCATTGGCAACGTCGTCTCGTGTGACACCTACGAGCGATCGCAAAGCGGTGACAAATCGTGTACTTGTCATTTATTTTTAAAAAATCGTTTATTTTACTTTGCGCCAGTTGTTCATCGTACCCGGGGTAGCACACATCTGTTACGAGGGGGACCCGGGGAAGCGTGCCAAGATGGGAAATGGACTGCTTCCGCCGGTCAAGGTCCACTGTGCGGTGTAAGGGACCGCCGCTATGGTGGGTGAAGAGTGAGCGGGTTGCTGCTAGCGATCGTCTGGAATGTCACAGACGATCTATGTACACCGATCTGCCCTAACCCGTGAGGGTTGTATGGCACAGATCTCACGGCTCGGTGTACCTGTTGCACGGGGAAGCACAGAGGTGCCCACGCACGTGTGCCAGTGGAAGTCACGAGAATATGGCACGAGGGTAGCACAGAGGTGCCCACGCACGTGTGCTTTCAATAACCAGGTGAGTCCAATGGAGACTTGAGGAGCTCACCTGGGACAGGAACACGGCCTGTTGACGGGGGTACTGCCGGAGCAGCAAGGCAGGAACACGGCCTGCAAACGAGGTACTGCCGGAGCAGCAAGGGCCAAGCCCACAAGAGACAGTAATGCCTGAGCAGTGGCGTGGCAGCACGCTGCCAGACATCCAAACATAGAAGGACGGTCGCGCGCCGCCATGATGGCAGGGGGAGCTTTTAAGGAGGTGCAGCTCCACCCGAGGCCGGGCGCGAGGCGGAGATGACGGACTTGACCCAATCAGGGTCCACGACGTCCCAGCCTGGCCAGTCAGGATTCACCACGTCACCAGCCTCGTCATCAAGCCGTGTGACGTCAGTGAGCGAATCAGGACCCACCACGCATTGCACATGCTCACCCTCCTGCCTCTGGGAAATAGAGGCGGGATCCTCGGTCTCACAATGTGCAGAGATAACGGGAATCTCACTGCTTCCCTGAGCAGTAAACCTCTGCACATTGCGCAGCCTCGCAGACCTTCGGGGCCGCTGAGCAGGAGAGTCTGCGGCAGGCCAGGAATGGGAGACCGCTTCACTCCTTGTAACAGGAGAACCACTAGGTGTCACCCTTCTGCTTCCTCTCTGAGAAGGTATCTCCTGCACACTGCGCAGTCTGGCAGACCTTCGGCGCTGCTGAGCAGGAGTGCTCGTGGCAGGCAAGGAATGTGAGACTGCCTCAGTCCTTGCCTCAGGAGAGCCACGAGATGTAACACACATCGCTCCGTGTGACACCCCGGAAACGATGAACTGCAGCTTACCTGCAACCTCCATCAATGCTGAAGGAAGAAGGTTGGCGGGATGTTTACGTCCCGCTCATCTCCGCCCCTCCACTTCTATTGGCCGGCCGCTGTGTGACGTCGTTGTGACGCCGAACGTTCCACCCGCTTCAGGAAGTGGATTTTCGACGCCCATAGTGACAAAGCTCAGCATGTAAGTACGTGTGACGGGGGTTAAACGACTTTGTGCGACATGGGCAGCGTTTTGCCCGTGACGCACAAACGACGGGGACGGGTACGATCGCACATGCGATCGCATGATTGATCACATCGTGTGACACCCGCATTAGAGTGCCATATAGAGATGATACAACACGGCGCATGCATTAAGGAGATATCAATTTCACTTGCTTCTATACTTAAGCGGGCTTTACATGAGACGATATATTGTGCGATATGTTGTTGTGGTCACGGTTTTCGTTAATCACATCCGGCATAGCGCACGACGTCGTCTCGTGTGACACCTCCGAGCAACGCAGTATCGCTCACAAATCGTGAGTCGTGTACTCGTCGTTAACTTTCAAAGTATCGTTTATTTTCATGGGTGCAGGTTGTTCATCGTTTCCGTGGCATCACACGTTGCTCCGTGTGACACCACGGGAACGATGAACACAGCGTACCTGTGTCCCACGGCACCCGCCGGCTTAATGGAAGGAAGGAGGTGGGCGGGATGTTTACATCCTGCTCATCTCCGCCTCTCCGCTTCTATTGGCTGGCTGCCATGTGACATCGCTGTGATGCCAAATGTCCCTCCCACTTCAGGAAGTGGATGTTCGTCGCACACAGGGGGAGGTCAGTGTGCCGTCACAGGGGCGTCACACAGCGGCCAACCAATAGAAGCGGAGGGGCGGTGACCAGCCGCATTAACAACATGCCCACCTCGTTGCCGGAGGACACAGGTAAGCTGTTGTTTGTCGTTCCCAGGGTGTCACACGTAGCGATGTGTGCTGCCTCAGGAACGACAACAACCTACGTCCACAATGACCAACGAGATTTTAAAAATGAACGACGTGGCAATGATCAATGATTAGGTGAGTAGTTTTGATTGTTAACACTCGCTCGGAGCTGTTACACGCAACGACGTCGCTAACGACGCCGGATGTGCGTAACGAATTCCGTGACCCCGACGACATATCGTCAGATATGTCGTTGAGTGTAACGGGGTCTTAAGTCCAGTGGGATGTGCAATACAAACATTTTGTTCTTGTGGAGACGAAATACTCGCAGATGCTTGGTGATAATAACTCCCATCATATTCTTTGAAGACACTGTGACACTGTGGTTGCATCATACTTGTAATGCAGACGCAAAAGTTTATTGTGATTGGCGAATATACTGCAATGGGCAGTGTAAGTATAGCTTGATGCGATTGGCTGTATAATTCACTGGGTTGTATGTGGAGCGTATAGATGACAGTAGCCTGCTGGTGTTGGAGATGATGTTGGTACCAACTGAATATGTTGTCTGTGACCTTCCTTATTTTGATTGGAGAATAGGATGTTTCTTACCATCATTAGTTTTGGTTGACTTGTGGGTGGCATCATCACCAAACCTTTAAAAGGTGTAGATGTCTGGTTTTCAGCTCACTATAGCCTCAGTTCTCTGATGAAGCCAGTCATGGTGAAACATGTCGGGAAGGCTAGTACCTGAATGATTTTAAATAAGCCGTTTTAGGGTGAAATTGATTTATAATAGGATACTAATAGAGGAATTAGAACCAAGGTCAAAAGATTCACTTTATGCCTGTTTTAGACGTCAGTGATTCTGGTACGTATGTGCTAGTTTTTATACGTACCAGAATCACAGATGTATGCAGACCCATTATTATCATTGGGCCTGCGTACACATCAGTGATTTTTTTTACTGACTGTGTCTTTGTGCGGCGTACACGTGTGTCCATGATTGCAGCACGGAGACAAGTCTGTTTTTTTCTGGCATCACTGATGTTCCACAATCCACACTATTGTGTGATCTGTGAAACACTTACCAGAAAAACACGGACATTGAAAATAAAAAGCATTTTTAACTCACCTTCTCCAGTGCTGCTTGTCTCCGGTCTCTGCTGCCTCTGCTTCAGAGCCGGCTAATTACTGGCATGCATATTCATGTATGCAGGCACAGCCGACCCGGAAGTAGCTTCAGCAGAGGGTCAGCACCGGCCGGAAACACAGCAGAGCCGAAGAGTTCAGCACCATGGACAGCAGGAGCTGGGACAGGCGAGTATACGTCCATGTGCAATCACGTAACACGGAGCACGGACTACGGATTGCACATGGACAACCCACGTGTGCTGTGAATCACGGCACACAGAGCAACATATGTATTTTTTACACATCAGTGAAAAACGTCTGTGTTTTTCACTGACGTGTGAAACAAGCCTTATTCTGAGATGACAAAAAATTTAATTCCCCTATCTGATACTTTGTAAAGTTGGTCATTTAATTTCAATAATAATAAAAGTTAATTTTTAACAGGTATTAGTTAGGGTACCTTTGGTTGCCTTTGACAAATTGTGCTTAATTCAATTCACCCTACACTGACCAGGGTAACTTTTATAGTGGGATACTGTGGCGCCCCTGACCTGGTCAGGCACCACTGAGTACTGCACCCATGCTGGGGACAGTGCAATACAGGTAATCCAGATGGCTGGCTGGGGTGTGGAACACAGGCGCATAGTGATCAGGCCTCACACATGTACCTAAGAGAGGACCCCTGGGGAACCCAGGAGGGGGCAGAGCCTACGCCTTCACTGGAATAGTGGAGGGGGTGAGAGCTTCCATCTCCTCTCAAGGGGTGTGGTAAGAGAGTCTGGTTGCTAGGTGGCGTAGGCAGACACAAGTGGGGAAGGAAAGAGAGATAGGAGGAGTTAGTTAGAGCTTGGAGCTCGGACTGAGGAGATGTCAGCAGAAAGAGCAGAGATGGAAAAACCCACCAGTGAGTCGGTTAGAGCAGAACTCCAGAGGGCTCAGTGAGGAGCAGACCTGTGGGGCTGCTGCTGTCTAACAGCGCCCGCGCAGTGGCTACAGACGGGGGAGAACGGTCAACTAGAAGTGCTGCCTGAAAGCCAGCTTCAGCTAGAGAGTGCACGGAGTGGGAAGTAAGGAGACTTCTAGAGAGCACCAGGCCCAACCGGGCGGCAGATCCCGAAGCGAGGATAGATTCACCTTTCCCTGCTAAACCTGCCGGTGTGGGGCTCTTACAGCCCACACCACAACACTACAAAAGCCGCAGCCACGTAACCGCAGTGAGGGCCCATAGGTCATAGGAGGCAAGAGGCTGGAGTGGCCTGGTCCGGGGAACAAGCACACGGCACACAAGAAGGGGAGAGAGGCTTGGAGCATCTTCCCTGGGTGACCCCCATAGGGACTCAAAGTCGGGGTCACCCCAAACCACCAAGGGCTAAGGAAGGCGAGTCAGTAGTCACCCTCATAAAGTCAGCCTGAAGGACACCTGGTTCCCATCTGGTTCATCTCAGCTACGCCCGGGCTACTCACCCTGCCATCTAATGTGAGTAAAAACCCTGAAAGACATCCTGCCTGTGTGGTCATTCTGCGACTTGTGGTACTACAAACCTACACAGGGCCCTGGGGCTTGCCTCACTCTCAGGAGGCTACTACATCTAACTGCACACACCATCAGCCCCAGGCGACCCTCAACCTGCAGTGGCGGTCCCTACTGGCCGCAATACTGAGAGTGGCGTCACGATCAAAAACAGAAGATTTCCTACCAGTGACGGAGATCCAGCAACGTGGAGTCCCTGAAGGTAACGCACCGACACCGACACAACACCCGTGGGGCTTCACATCTGGCGTCACGAACAGGATAAGGACTAGACCTGTTCAGACAGGTGACCATGTGCCTGGGCGGTCCGCTTGAAAAATTGGAAGCGCCGCCATATTGCCACCATGAAAAGCGCGCTGAAAAACAGCAGCAGCCCGCGCTGGAAGAAGTTACCGCCCACGAAGAGGTGTGGCTACCCAGAGATCCCCTGCAGAGTTCTGACCTTGCCAGCTATGAGAGTGGAAGCGTCGAGAAACGGCGGAACAGAAAGGGAGCCACAAGCCTGCTGCTGGGAGAGAAGCTGCTGAAAGAGGCAGAACAGAAGCTGGACAGCTTGCTACAGGAGGCAGCGACGAGGCCACCGCTGGGAGATCGTGCGGAAGACGGCGCAGAAGGAATGGCGTCTGACAGCGGGAACCCAGCACCAGGCTCCGCCGCCTGGTGGTATCGGGAGCTGGCCCAGTTCTGTGATCGACTGGAGACCCGGGTCATAGAGCAGGTCAGAGAAGAGTACGCGGAGTTCCTGGGGATGGCTGCGGCGGTGCGGACCTACGAGGAGGGAGCCGCGCGACGCATGTCAGACCGAGCGGCGACGACGCAGACCCCGATGCTGCCACCGGTGGGTGAGTCAAGTGATGCCCCGGCCAGCGCGAGTGCCCCGACCCCTGCAGCCACGCCCGCGGTCCCCGAAGAGGCGCCCGGCGCGGCGATGCTGGACCAGGCCGCAGCCACGCTAGAAGCAGCCCGCCAAGCCCAGGCCGCTGCAGCGATGCCCCGCCTGTCCCGCAGGGCTCCGACCACCACGGCAGTGCTCATCCGTGCTGCAGGTGTGACGCTGACCCAGGCTGCCACCCTGCTGAACCCAGCCCGCCAAGACCCCAACGCAGCAGCGACGCTCGTCCGCGCCGCAAGTGATATGCTGAACCAGGCCGCAGCCCCGCCGGGTGCGGCCCGCCAAGCTCCGATCACCGCAGCGATGCCCTGCCCGGCCCGCACAGACCAGGCCGCCGCAGCGATGCCCTGCCCGGCCCGCACAGACCAGGCCGCCGCAGCGATGCCCTGCCCGGCCCGCACAGACCAGGCCGCCGCAGCGATGCCCTGCCCGGCCCGCCAAGACCAGGCCGCCGCCATACAGGGCGCGGCCCGCCAAGATAAAAGAGACATGCCATTTACCCCGGCCTGCAAGGCCAGAGCTGATACCGCTCCCCAATCCACGGAGGTCTCTGATAGGAAGCCCACGCTGGAGGAAGAATACTGGCAGATGAGGGCTGACATGGAAGCCAAGTTTCCCCAGTGGTTGGTGGATCTGTACCTGCGCCCCCCATGCACCCCTGAGGAGATTCAGGCAACTCCTGCAGCCGCGCCGGAGAGTCCCCCGCCTGGGCCAGCAGAAGAAAGTCCATCCCCAGTCCTGCCACCAGAGGAGTGCCAGGAAGAACTAAGGGGGAGAGGAGGCCAGGAAGCAGAAGGGCTAACTCCGACGCCAGCCGCAGCAGACCCCTACCCAGAGCCGGAGATGCTGCCCTATTCCCGCTGGGAGGAGGAAGACTTGACACCGTCAGCAGACGAAGATCAGCCCAAAGACCTCACCTGGGAGCCTGCAGGCATGAACCCAGCCCGCCAGACACGGCGCAGCAGATCAAAGCGTCCTCCGACACCACAGTCCCCAGAACAGAAAGAGGTTACAGCCAGAGATCTGGAGGAGAAAAGGTGCCTAAGAAGGTCCAAAGCCCAGGCTAGAGGACCCCTTTACAGAGGAATAGTAGAGGACTTCAACTTGAAAAGCGGATACGGCTTTATTGTAGTGAAAGGAATAAAAGAGGGCATATTTGTTAACAGGAGAGATGTTCAAGCCCACCTGCCCAGAGGACATTCAGGCAGAAATTTGAAAATTGGAGAAGCAGTACAGTTCACTCTGCATGAAGGTGAAAGGGGATTGTATGCGCTCGATGTAGCACCATGTCCAAGACAAGAAAGACAAGAAAGACAAGAAAGACAAGAAAGACAAGAAAGACAAGAAAGACAAGAAAGACAAGAAAGACAAGAAAGACAAGACAGAGATAAAGAAACAGATACAGAAAAGGAATCAGATGCAGACCAAGAAAGGAAGGACACAGAACCTATAGATGAGGCAACCACAGATGAAGAAAGAGACAAAGAGCAGGAAAGCCACAGGTGCCAGTGCCCAACGTGCCCATGCCCTGCTAAAAAGGAGTAAAGTAAAGTACAGAAAAGAAGTTTTGATCAGTTAAAGTTTGAAAGTTTTGTTTTGCAACGTTTAAGCATGTGCCCACAAAAACTATTGTGAGAACTAAACTTTAAGGCTATGAACTTGCTATAGCCACAAACTCTCGCAGTGTAAATAGTTACACCAGTGGCACCATCACCAGGGCCAGCCTGTTTAGGGGCTTGGCTCGTCTGCAACCAGGGGGGCCCGTCCGTAGAAAAGGGCCTTGGCTCACCTGCGACCAGAGAGCACGCCTGTTTATGGGGCCTTGGCTCACCACCACAAAGAGGGTACCTGGTCAGCACCAACTGTGGAGTCCGCCTCTGCATCCTGCCCGAAGAGGCTGACGGCGCGGATCCACCAGGCCAGGTATACCCTGAAACCACCAGCCCATGTAAGCCGCCTCTACATCCTGCCAGAAGTGGCTGAAGTTGCGGCCAACGTGAGAGGGTTTTGGGTGGGTTAACGGACTTGTGGGTGGAGGGTGGTGATGTCTGATACCTGGTGCTTTTAAATGTTTTACATGTTTTAATGTTTTATGCATTTTAAAATGTTGTCTTGCAGCCCGAGGACGTGCTGGTGATAACTAAGGGGGAATGTGGCGCCCCTGACCTGGTCAGGCACCACTGAGTACTGCACCCATGCTGGGGACAGTACAATACAGGTAATCCAGATGGCTGGCTGGGGTGTGGAACACAGGCGCATAGTGATCAGGCCTCACACATGTACCTAAGAGAGGACCCCTGGGGAACCCAGGAGGGGGCAGAGCCTACGCCTTCACTGGAATAGTGGAGGGGGTGAGAGCTTCCATCTCCTCTCAAGGGGTGTGGTAAGAGAGTCTGGTTGCTAGGTGGCGTAGGCAGACACAAGTGGGGAAGGAAAGAGAGATAGGAGGAGTTAGTTAGAGCTTGGAGCTCGGACTGAGGAGATGTCAGCAGAAAGAGCAGAGATGGAAAAACCCACCAGTGAGTCGGTTAGAGCAGAACTCCAGAGGGCTCAGTGAGGAGCAGACCTGTGGGGCTGCTGCTGTCTAACAGCGCCCGCGCAGTGGCTACAGACGGGGGAGAACGGTCAACTAGAAGTGCTGCCTGAAAGCCAGCTTCAGCTAGAGAGTGCACGGAGTGGGAAGTAAGGAGACTTCTAGAGAGCACCAGGCCCAACCGGGCGGCAGATCCCGAAGCGAGGATAGATTCACCTTTCCCTGCTAAACCTGCCGGTGTGGGGCTCTTACAGCCCACACCACAACACTACAAAAGCCGCAGCCACGTAACCGCAGTGAGGGCCCATAGGTCATAGGAGGCAAGAGGCTGGAGTGGCCTGGTCCGGGGAACAAGCACACGGCACACAAGAAGGGGAGAGAGGCTTGGAGCATCTTCCCTGGGTGACCCCCATAGGGACTCAAAGTCGGGGTCACCCCAAACCACCAAGGGCTAAGGAAGGCGAGTCAGTAGTCACCCTCATAAAGTCAGCCTGAAGGACACCTGGTTCCCATCTGGTTCATCTCAGCTACGCCCGGGCTACTCACCCTGCCATCTAATGTGAGTAAAAACCCTGAAAGACATCCTGCCTGTGTGGTCATTCTGCGACTTGTGGTACTACAAACCTACACAGGGCCCTGGGGCTTGCCTCACTCTCAGGAGGCTACTACATCTAACTGCACACACCATCAGCCCCAGGCGACCCTCAACCTGCAGTGGCGGTCCCTACTGGCCGCAATACTGAGAGTGGCGTCACGATCAAAAACAGAAGATTTCCTACCAGTGACGGAGATCCAGCAACGTGGAGTCCCTGAAGGTAACGCACCGACACCGACACAACACCCGTGGGGCTTCACATCACCCTACTACCACAGAGTGACCCTCGTTTTTGTCACATATAGAAAGATCATTCATCATCTTGACGGTACCAAACTATTCCAATAGTTTAACGCATCTGCACTATTTGTACAATATGCAATACCCCTTTTTGATGACAATATGCCTTTACAAGGCGTAAAAACAAAAATTATTAATATAGAAAAACTATTTAAAACATTAAAATAAAATAACAAACAATAAAGATTTTTTTGCACCTTTACTGAAATATTCAGGTATTTGCTACGGATTTATCATTTATTTTTACAAACAATTTACCCCCTCCTCCCCAGTTGCCCTTAATTTTGTTCCTAAAGATGTTCTGATTTTTGCTCTAGTTTTTTATCGTAATTTATTAACAGCAATTTTTCTTATTGATTGCACATAATAATGGAGCAAGAGATTATCAAATATCCTGGAAGATTTATTTTCTAGCCTACCTGCTACATTGCGTGTTAAGATAAAGAGAACTGATTTAAAACTATTTTCTTGTTCTGTTTGAAGGCTGACCTTATGGGCTAGCATCAGTTGGAAACTAATTGCTGAGCATGTTTCTATGGCAATCCTTGTTAGTGTTCCGAAATATTCAGAACTGTGGAAGAAGTCGACATTTTATTGTCGGAGAAGCAGAAACAAAACACAAATTGCTTATTTTTTTATCATTGTTATACCTGTTTATTAGGTGACTGAAAAATATTTTTATTGTTATTTGTTTATTGAAAACACCATTAATTTGCTGCTATAACCATCACCGTTACCATGCTACGGAGCTCATCTTAAGTCATCAAAATTAAGAGAACACGTGAAGCAATACAGAGAGTTGTAAATAAGGAGTCACTTATTGTGTCAAGTGAAAATTTTTGCCAAACTTGAACTTTTACATTTTAAACATCAAATTGAAGTAACAATGTCATGGAGCCAGAGTTGTGTACATTACAATGATTTTTAAGTTAACTGGAAAAAATGACTGTATGTAAATTAACTCTCACCTAAAATGAAAAGAAAATTAAAATGATCTCACAAGTGCAACCGAGTGGAGGTAAGTGCCCTTATGTGGAGTGTTGTTAGTCTGTCAGCACAAAATGACTGTTCAAATTAAGCAAAAGCACATGGTTCACCCTTGCTCTTTGCCACCAATTTGTGTTCCATACATGGCCGTGCTTTTGTGAAGCCAAAGTGGGGTCTAAGGGGAGAACTTTTCTCCTTGCGGAGACTGACAAACCAATCTATCCCAGAGGAGCATTGCAGTTATAAGACTCCTCACCACTGATAGCCAAATTGGTTTGTCAGTGTCCGCAAGGAGAAAGGTTCTCCCCTTAGACCCCAGAGGAGCATTGCAGCTATAAGACTCCTCACCACTAGAGATGAGCGAACCGGTCCCGGTTCGGCTCGAGGCGGTTCGCCGAACGGGGGGTCTGGCTCGAGTTCGGCTCGTCGAACGTTCGACGAACCGAACTCGAGCCCATAGGAAACAATGGCAGGCAATCACAAACACAGTAAAACACCTAGAAAACACCCTCAAAGGTGTCCAAAAGGTGACAAACAACTCACAACACAACACAAACACATGGGAAAGTGACAAGGACATGTACTCATGCGAAAACAAAACAGCTGGACAAGGAAAAAGAGGAGGACACACAGATATAGGCATGGCACGCCCTTCTAAAGTCATGTAAAACACCGCAAGGTGACTCCAAGCGGAGTCTCCCTTTTTTCCAAAAATTGGGCCCCACACACCCACCCCTTCAGTGGCAGCAGTTGTGCCCCAGTTGTACACTTCACAGCTAGATTTGCATCAAGCACATTCAAAAATACGCCATTCTTATCCGTCCCCAGGATGACACCGGGGTAGGTAGCAAAGTCTTTCCTGATCCCAGCTCTGTTCATCTTGGCTTCTTTTAAAAACACAGCAAGCAAGGGTTACTCCAAGCGGAGTCTCCCTTTTTTCCAAAAATTGGGCCACACAGACACCCACCCCATCAGTGGCAGCACTTCGGCCCTAGTTGCAAACAGGATGTTTTGATTTGCATCAAGCACATTCAAAAATACGCTATTCTTAGCCGTCCCCAGGATGACACTGGGGTAGGTAGCAAAGTCTTTGCTGACCCATGACTTGTTCATCTTGGCTTCTTTTAAAAACAATGTAAGCAAGGGTTACTCCAAGCGGAGTCTCCCCTTTTTTCCAAAAATTGGGCCCCACACACACCCACCCATTCAGTGGCAGCAGTTGTGCCCCAGTTGTACACTTCACAGCTAGATTTGCATCAAGCACATTCAAAAATACGCCATTCTTATCCGTCCCCAGGATGACACCGGGGTAGGTAGCAAAGTCTTTCCTGATCCCAGCTCTGTTCATCTTGGCTTCTTTTAAAAACACAGCAAGCAAGGGTTACTCCAAGCGGAGTCTCCCTTTTTTCCAAAAATTGGGCCACACAGACACCCACCCCATCAGTGGCAGCACTTGGGCCCTAGTTGCAAACAGGATGTTTTGATTTGCATCAAGCACATTCAAAAATACGCTATTCTTAGCCGTCCCCAGGATGACACCGGGGTAGGTAGCAAAGTCTTTCCTGATCCCAGCTCTGTTCATCTTGGCTTCTTTTAAAAACACAGCAAGCAAGGGTTACTCCAAGCGGAGTCTCCCTTTTTTCCAAAAATTGGGCCACACAGACACCCACCCCATCAGTGGCAGCACTTGGGCCCTAGTTGCAAACAGGATGTTTTGATTTGCATCAAGCACATTCAAAAATACGCTATTCTTAGCCGTCCCCAGGATGACACTGGGGTAGGTAGCAAAGTCTTTGCTGACCCATGACTTGTTCATCTTGGCTTCTTTTAAAAACAATGTAAGCAAGGGTTACTCCAAGCGGAGTCTCCCCTTTTTTCCAAAAATTGGGCCCCACACACACCCACCCATTCAGTGGCAGCACTTGGGCCCTAGTTGCAAACAGGATGTTTTGATTTGCATCAAGCACATTCAAAAATACGCTATTCTTATCCGTCCCCAGGATGACACCGGGGTAGGTAGCAAAGTCTTTCCTGATCCCAGCTCTGTTCATCTTGGCTTCTTTTAAAAACACAGCAAGCAAGGGTTACTCCAAGCGGAGTCTCCCTTTTTTCCAAAAATTGGGCCACACAGACACCCACCCCATCAGTGGCAGCACTTGGGCCCTAGTTGCAAACAGGATGTTTTGATTTGCATCAAGCACATTCAAAAATACGCTATTCTTATCCGTCCCCAGGATGACACCGGGGTAGGTAGCAAAGTCTTTCCTGATCCCAGCTCTGTTCATCTTGGCTTCTTTTAAAAACACAGCAAGCAAGGGTTACTCCAAGCGGAGTCTCCCTTTTTTCCAAAAATTGGGCCACACAGACACCCACCCCATCAGTGGCAGCACTTGGGCCCTAGTTGCAAACAGGATGTTTTGATTTGCATCAAGCACATTCAAAAATACGCTATTCTTAGCCGTCCCCAGGATGACACTGGGGTAGGTAGCAAAGTCTTTGCTGACCCATGACTTGTTCATCTTGGCTTCTTTTAAAAACAATGTAAGCAAGGGTTACTCCAAGCGGAGTCTCCCCTTTTTTCCAAAAATTGGGCCCCACACACACCCACCCATTCAGTGGCAGCACTTGGGCCCTAGTTGCAAACAGGATGTTTTGATTTGCATCAAGCACATTCAAAAATACGCTATTCTTATCCGTCCCCAGGATGACACCGGGGTAGGTAGCAAAGTCTTTCCTGATCCCAGCTCTGTTCATCTTGGCTTCTTTTAAAAACACAGCAAGCAAGGGTTACTCCAAGCGGAGTCTCCCTTTTTTCCAAAAATTGGGCCACACAGACACCCACCCCATCAGTGGCAGCACTTGGGCCCTAGTTGCAAACAGGATGTTTTGATTTGCATCAAGCACATTCAAAAATACGCTATTCTTAGCCGTCCCCAGGATGACACTGGGGTAGGTAGCAAAGTCTTTGCTGACCCATGACTTGTTCATCTTGGCTTCTTTTAAAAACAATGTAAGCAAGGGTTACTCCAAGCGGAGTCTCCCCTTTTTTCCAAAAATTGGGCCCCACACACACCCACCCATTCAGTGGCAGCAGTTGTGCCCCAGTTGTACACTTCACAGCTAGATTTGCATCAAGCACATTCAAAAATACGCCATTCTTATCCGTCCCCAGGATGACACCGGGGTAGGTAGCAAAGTCTTTCCTGATCCCAGCTCTGTTCATCTTGGCTTCTTTTAAAAACACAGCAAGCAAGGGTTACTCCAAGCGGAGTCTCCCTTTTTTCCAAAAATTGGGCCACACAGACACCCACCACATCAGTGGCAGCACTTGGGCCCTAGTTGCAAACAGGATGTTTTGATTTGCATCAAGCACATTCAAAAATACGCTATTCTTAGCCGTCCCCAGGATGACACCGGGGTAGGTAGCAAAGTCTTTCCTGATCCCAGCTCTGTTCATCTTGGCTTCTTTTAAAAACACAGCAAGCAAGGGTTACTCCAAGCGGAGTCTCCCTTTTTTCCAAAAATTGGGCCACACAGACACCCACCCCATCAGTGGCAGCACTTGGGCCCTAGTTGCAAACAGGATGTTTTGATTTGCATCAAGCACATTCAAAAATACGCTATTCTTAGCCGTCCCCAGGATGACACTGGGGTAGGTAGCAAAGTCTTTGCTGACCCATGACTTGTTCATCTTGGCTTCTTTTAAAAACAATGTAAGCAAGGGTTACTCCAAGCGGAGTCTCCCCTTTTTTCCAAAAATTGGGCCCCACACACACCCACCCATTCAGTGGCAGCAGTTGTGCCCCAGTTGTACACTTCACAGCTAGATTTGCATCAAGCACATTCAAAAATACGCCATTCTTATCCGTCCCCAGGATGACACCGGGGTAGGTAGCAAAGTCTTTCCTGATCCCAGCTC
Organism: Anomaloglossus baeobatrachus; assembly: GCF_048569485.1. NCBI lineage: Eukaryota > Metazoa > Chordata > Amphibia > Anura > Aromobatidae > Anomaloglossus > Anomaloglossus baeobatrachus. The sequence continues at coordinate 64,164,926 of NC_134355.1, read as the reverse complement.
TGTTCATCTTGGCTTCTTTTAAAAACACAGCAAGCAAGGGTTACTCCAAGCGGAGTCTCCCTTTTTTCCAAAAATTGGGCCACACAGACACCCACCACATCAGTGGCAGCACTTGGGCCCTAGTTGCAAACAGGATGTTTTGATTTGCATCAAGCACATTCAAAAATACGCTATTCTTAGCCGTCCCCAGGATGACACCGGGGTAGGTAGCAAAGTCTTTCCTGATCCCAGCTCTGTTCATCTTGGCTTCTTTTAAAAACACAGCAAGCAAGGGTTACTCCAAGCGGAGTCTCCCTTTTTTCCAAAAATTGGGCCACACAGACACCCACCACATCAGTGGCAGCACTTGGGCCCTAGTTGCAAACAGGATGTTTTGATTTGCATCAAGCACATTCCAAATCCACAAGCATTTACTCTCCCCAGGATGACACAGGGGTAGTAAATTCCTTCTGGATCCATGACTTGTTCATTTTGATGAACGTCAGTCTGTCCACATTGTCACTGGACAGACGCGTGCGCTTATCTGTCAGCACACACCCAGCAGCACTGAATACACGTTCAGAGACAACGCTGGCAGCTGGACACGACAAAATCTCCAAGGCGTAACTGGAGAGCTCTGGCCATTTTTCTATGTTTGAAGCCCAAAAGGAGCAAGGCTCCAGTTGCACAGTCATGGCATCGATGTTCATTTGGAGATACTCCTGTATCATCCTCTCCAGCCGTTGAGTATGTGTCAGACTTGTTGTCTCTGGTGGCCTTGCAAAAGAGGGTCTAAAAAAATTATGAAAAGATTCCATAAAATTGCTGTTACCGGCACCAGAAAAGGTCCTACTGGTACGGGTAGACTGTTGAAGATGACGAGACCGTCCCATGTTTGTCAAGTTACAACTGGGAGATTCACTCCCTGCACCTGCACGGTTGTTTGGTGGAAAAGCCGAGCTAAGATCTAGTAACAGCTTCTGCTGATACTCCTGCATACGTGCGTCCCTTTCTATGGCTGGAATTATGTCACAAAATTTGGACTTGTACCGGGGATCTAATAGTGTGGCAATCCAGTAGTCATCATCACTTCTAATTTTGACAATACGACTGTCATGTTGGAGGTAGTGCAACAAAAAGGCACTCATGTGTCTTGCGCAGCCATGCGGACCAAGTCCATGCTGTGTTTGTGGCATAGAGGTGCTACCCGTTCTTTCTTCCTCTGACATCTGACCCCAACCTCTTTCAACTGAAATTTGACCAAGGTCTCCCTCATCCGCTGAGTCTTCCATGTCCATGGACAGTTCGTCCTCCATTTCTTCATGTTCTCCTGCACCTTGCTCAACATTTCGCCTGCTACTATGCGCCCTTGTCGATCCCTGTCCCCCATGGTCCCATGCCTGCTGCGTTGGTGATGATGAACGTCTGGACCTTCGTGATGTTGTTGTCCCTTGCGCATATGAATCCTCCTGTAGTTCCTCCCCTTCATGTTGTCCCACCCCCTGACTCCGAATAGTGTTTAGCGTGTGCTCCAGCATGTAAATGACTGGAATCGTCATGCTGATAATGGCATTGTCAGAGCTAAACATATTCGTCGCCATGTCGAAACTGTGCAGAAGGGTGCATAGGTCCTTGATCTGAGACCACTCCATCAGGGTGATCTGCCCCACCTCTGCATCTCGTTGGCCCAGGCTATACGTCATGACGTATTGCACCAGGGCTCTGCGGTGCTGCCACAGTCGCTGTAACATGTGGAGAGTTGAATTCCAGCGTGTCGCCACATCGCATTTCAGGCGATGAACCGGCAGGCCGAAAGACTTCTGGAGCGATGCAAGTCGCTCTGCTGCGGCGCTTGAACGGCGGAAGTGAGCTGACAGTTTTCGTGCCCTGTTCAGAAGGCCATCTAGGCCGGGATAGTGTGTTAAAAATTGCTGCACGACAAGGTTCAACACGTGAGCCATACAAGGTACGTGTGTCACCTTGCCCAGGCGAAGTGCCGCACCCAGGTTTGCAGCATTGTCGCACACGGCCTTACCAGGCTGCAGTTTGAGTGGAGACAACCATTTATTAAACTCGGACCGCAAAGCTGACCACAACTCCTCAGCTGTGTGACTCTTATTACCAAGACATGTCAAGCTAAAGACCGCCTGATGCCGTTGCGCTCTGCTGCCAGCATAGTAATGAGGGGTGCGTGATTCCTTCTGCGCAGTGAGAACGCTGGTGGCCTGACCAGGCAGGCTTGGGGCGGAGGTGGAGGACCCAGATGAGGTGGAGGATGCAGAAGCAGTGGCGGAACTTGGACAGACAGAGGATTGACACACAAGTCGTGGGGACGGCAAGACTTGTGCAGCAGACCCTTCACCATCTATCACCATAGTTACCCAGTGCCCAGTCAGCGACATGTAACGTCCCTGTCCATGCTTACTGGTCCAAGTATCGGTGGTGAAATGCACCCGTTCACACACAGAGTTTCTCAAGGAAGCGGTGATGTTGTGTGCGACATGCTGGTGTAGCGCGGGCACACCTTTCTTAGAGAAGTAGTGGCGACTAGGCATCTGGTACTGGGGCACAGCGACAGACATAAGGTCTCTAAAATCCTGTGTGTCCACTAGGCGGAAAGGCAGCATTTCGGTAGCCAACAGCTTACAGAGGGATAGAGTCAACCTCTTAGCTTTGTCATGGGTCGGAGGAAGTGGCCTTTTATTTGACCACATCTGAGGGACAGAGATCTGGCTGCTGTGTGTAGACGGTGTTGAGTAGGGTGTCCCTGGAAAAATGCAGGTTTGAGAGGAAAGTGCAGGCGGAGACATGATGTTGCCTTCATCCAACGTTGGTGCTATCGATGTCTGAGAGAGCTGTACACACTCACTTGTTTCCCCTTCCAAACCAACTGACGACCTTACAAGCAAACTGCCTGTTGCGGTTACAGTGGTGGAAGTTTTGCGTGGAAAAACAGGTGTGGCAGCTGTCCCCACAGTCCTAGAAGATGAAGAGCGCGCGGATGCAGTGGAAGGGGCGGGCGGTGGATGGTTCGCTCCACTAGGCCGCATTGCAGCACGGTGAGCTTCCCACCGGGACTTATGATATTTAGTCATGTGACGATTCATGGAAGAAGTTGTCAAACTGCTGAGGTTTTGACCTCTACTAACAGAATCATGACAAATGTTACATATCACATGAGTTGGGCGATCTTTTTCGATGTGAAAAAAGGACCAGGCTAGGCAAGGCTTAGAGGCCATGCGACCTGTTGATCCACCACGAATAATGCTCATAGGCAGAGTGGTGGCTGAGGATGCAGTTGTAGACGTGCTACCAGTTCTCCGACTCTGTCCAGGAAGGCGCAAGGTAACTTCGTCGTCGGTTGCATCCTCCTCCACCGCCTCTGTTGACCTCCTCGAGTGCCTGACTGGGGGTTGACAGTAGGTGGGATCTAGAACGTCATCATCAATTGTTGTGTTTGCACTCCCCTCCCCCTCAGACCGAGCCTCTTCTTGCCCTGAACGAATATTTAAGTTGTCATCCCAATCGGGTATCTGCGTCTCATCTTCATCAGTATGTTCCTCATTGTCTATAACCACAGGTGTTACAGTTTGTGACAAAGGGTCAACATTATGCTCAGAAACTTGGTCCTCACGGCCTGAATCTGAGTCACAAAGGTTCTGGGCATCACTGCAGACCATTTCCTGTTCTGTACTCACTGTAGCTTGGGAGCAGACCTCTGATTCCCAGGCTATAGTGTGACTGAACAGCTCTGCAGACTCAGCCATCTCAGTTCCACCATACTGTGCAGGGCTGATGGAGACTTCAGAGCTGGGAGAAAGCAAGTTTGATTGGGATGACAACTCAGAGGACTGGTGTTTTTTGGATGCGGTACTTGAAGTGGCAGAGAGGGCACTTGTTGGACCACTTGAGATCCATTCAAGCATTTTCCTTTTTTGCCCATCATCTACCTTTGTTCCTGTTGTTCGTGTCCGTAACAAAGGGAGCACATCGGATTGTCCACGGTAAGTAGTAGACATCTTACTTTTGCTGGTAGATGGTCTATCTTCAGCAGATGATAATGGAGCTTTGCCACCTTCCCCACGGACAAAACCTTTTTTGCCTTTTACACCACGCCTCTTCCCCTTTCCACCAGCATCTGTCATTTTGCCACTCATGTTGATTGCGACAAGATTGTGGACTGAAAATGTGGTAGTAAAAATTGAGAGGTGGTGAAGATTGCAGTGGTGGTCTAGCTTTATTAACAGCAGAATAATAAAGAATAAATATCCCTGACAATGCAACTTAGTTATAATTAGTTGGAGTGTGCAACGCAGGCAGACGTGCTGCAAATGTCTTTGCACTAGTGGGACTATAGCAAAGTCCAATAGCCACGTATAGGATGCCACTAGGTACACTGAGTGTTTGCTAGTATAATGGCTTGTTTAGAATGAGTTGTAGTGTGCAATGCAGGCAGACGCGCTCTGCAAATGTCTTTGCACTAGTGGGACTATAGCAAAGTCCAATAGCCACGTATAGGATGCCACTAGGTACACTGAGTGTTTGCTAGTATAATGGCTTGTTTAGAATGAGTTGTAGTGTGCAACGCAGGCAGACGCGCTCTGCAAATGTCTTTGCACTAGTGGGACTATAGCAAAGTCCAATAGCCACGTATAGGATGCCACTAGGTACACTGAGTGTTTGCTAGTATAATGGCTTGTTTAGAATGAGTTGTAGTGTGCAACGCAGGCAGACGCGCTCTGCAAATGTCTTTGCACTAGTGGGACTATAGCAAAGTCCAATAGCCACGTATAGGATGCCACTAGGTACACTGAGTGTTTGCTAGTATAATGGCTTGTTTAGAATGAGTTGTAGTGTGCAACGCAGGCAGACGCGCTCTGCAAATGTCTTTGCACTAGTGGGACTATAGCAAAGTCCAATAGCCACGTATAGGATGCCACTAGGTACACTGAGTGTTTGCTAGTATAATGGCTTGGTTAGAATGAGTTGTAGTGTGCAACGCAGGCAGACGCGCTCTGCAAATGTCTTTGCACTAGTGGGACTATAGCAAAGTCCAATAGCCACGTATAGGATGCCACTAGGTACACTGAGTGTTTGCTAGTATAATGGCTTAGTTATAATGAGTTGTAGTGTGCAATGCAGGCAGACGCGCTCTGCAAATGTCTTTGCACTAGTGGGACTATAGCAAAGTCCAATAGCCACGTATAGGATGCCACTAGGTACACTGAGTGTTTGCTAGTATAATGGCTTGGTTAGAATGAGTTGTAGTGTGCAACGCAGGCAGACGCGCTCTGCAAATGTCTTTGCACTAGTGGGACTATAGCAAAGTCCAATAGCCACGTATAGGATGCCACTAGGTACACTGAGTGTTTGCTAGTATAATGGCTTGGTTAGAATGAGTTGTAGTGTGCAACGCAGGCAGACGCGCTCTGCAAATGTCTTTGCACTAGTGGGACTATAGCAAAGTCCAATAGCCACGTATAGGATGCCACTAGGTACACTGAGTGTTTGCTAGTATAATGGCTTGGTTAGAATGAGTTGTAGTGTGCAACGCAGGCAGACGCGCTCTGCAAATGTCTTTGCACTAGTGGGACTATAGCAAAGTCCAATAGCCACGTATAGGATGCCACTAGGTACACTGAGTGTTTGCTAGTATAATGGCTTGGTTAGAATGAGTTGTAGTGTGCAATGCAGGCAGATGTGCTCTGCTAATGTCTTTGCACTAGTGGGACTATAGCAAAGTCCAATAGCCACGTATAGGATGCCACTAGGTACACTGAGTGTTTGCTAGTATAATGGCTTGGTTAGAATGAGTTGTAGTGTGCAACGCAGGCAGACGCGCTCTGCAAATGTCTTTGCACTAGTGGGACTATAGCAAAGTCCAATAGCCACGTATAGGATGCCACTAGGTACACTGAGTGTTTGCTAGTATAATGGCTTGGTTAGAATGAGTTGTAGTGTGCAACGCAGGCAGACGCGCTCTGCAAATGTCTTTGCACTAGTGGGACTATAGCAAAGTCCAATAGCCACGTATAGGATGCCACTAGGTACACTGAGTGTTTGCTAGTATAATGGCTTGGTTAGAATGAGTTGTAGTGTGCAACGCAGGCAGACGCGCTCTGCAAATGTCTTTGCACTAGTGGGACTATAGCAAAGTCCAATAGCCACGTATAGGATGCCACTAGGTACACTGAGTGTTTGCTAGTATAATGGCTTGGTTAGAATGAGTTGTAGTGTGCAATGCAGGCAGATGTGCTCTGCTAATGTCTTTGCACTAGTGGGACTATAGCAAAGTCCAATAGCCACGTATAGGATGCCACTAGGTACACTGAGTGTTTGCTAGTATAATGGCTTGTTTAGAATGAGTTGTAGTGTGCAATGCAGGCAGACGCGCTCTGCAAATGTCTTTGCACTAGTGGGACTATAGCAAAGTCCAATAGCCACGTATAGGATGCCACTAGGTACACTGAGTGTTTGCTAGTATAATGGCTTGGTTAGAATGAGTTGTAGTGTGCAACGCAGGCAGACGCGCTCTGCAAATGTCTTTGCACTAGTGGGACTATAGCAAAGTCCAATAGCCACGTATAGGATGCCACTAGGTACACTGAGTGTTTGCTAGTATAATGGCTTGGTTAGAATGAGTTGTAGTGTGCAACGCAGGCAGACGCGCTCTGCAAATGTCTTTGCACTAGTGGGACTATAGCAAAGTCCAATAGCCACGTATAGGATGCCACTAGGTACACTGAGTGTTTGCTAGTATAATGGCTTGGTTAGAATGAGTTGTAGTGTGCAACGCAGGCAGACGCGCTCTGCAAATGTCTTTGCACTAGTGGGACTATAGCAAAGTCCAATAGCCACGTATAGGATGCCACTAGGTACACTGAGTGTTTGCTAGTATAATGGCTTGGTTAGAATGAGTTGTAGTGTGCAATGCAGGCAGATGTGCTCTGCTAATGTCTTTGCACTAGTGGGACTATAGCAAAGTCCAATAGCCACGTATAGGATGCCACTAGGTACACTGAGTGTTTGCTAGTATAATGGCTTGTTTAGAATGAGTTGTAGTGTGCAATGCAGGCAGACGCGCTCTGCAAATGTCTTTGCACTAGTGGGACTATAGCAAAGTCCAATAGCCACGTATAGGATGCCACTAGGTACACTGAGTGTTTGCTAGTATAATGGCTTGGTTAGAATGAGTTGTAGTGTGCAACGCAGGCAGACGCGCTCTGCAAATGTCTTTGCACTAGTGGGACTATAGCAAAGTCCAATAGCCACGTATAGGATGCCACTAGGTACACTGAGTGTTTGCTAGTATAATGGCTTGGTTAGAATGAGTTGTAGTGTGCAACGCAGGCAGACGCGCTCTGCAAATGTCTTTGCACTAGTGGGACTATAGCAAAGTCCAATAGCCACGTATAGGATGCCACTAGGTACACTGAGTGTTTGCTAGTATAATGGCTTGGTTAGAATGAGTTGTAGTGTGCAACGCAGGCAGACGCGCTCTGCAAATGTCTTTGCACTAGTGGGACTATAGCAAAGTCCAATAGCCACGTATAGGATGCCACTAGGTACACTGAGTGTTTGCTAGTATAATGGCTTGGTTAGAATGAGTTGTAGTGTGCAACGCAGGCAGACGCGCTCTGCAAATGTCTTTGCACTAGTGGGACTATAGCAAAGTCCAATAGCCACGTATAGGATGCCACTAGGTACACTGAGTGTTTGCTAGTATAATGGCTTGGTTAGAATGAGTTGTAGTGTGCAACGCAGGCAGACGCGCTCTGCAAATGTCTTTGCACTAGTGGGACTATAGCAAAGTCCAATAGCCACGTATAGGATGCCACTAGGTACACTGAGTGTTTGCTAGTATAATGGCTTGGTTAGAATGAGTTGTAGTGTGCAACGCAGGCAGACGCGCTCTGCAAATGTCTTTGCACTAGTGGGACTATAGCAAAGTCCAATAGCCACGTATAGGATGCCACTAGGTACACTGAGTGTTTGCTAGTATAATGGCTTGGTTAGAATGAGTTGTAGTGTGCAACGCAGGCAGACGCGCTCTGCAAATGTCTTTGCACTAGTGGGACTATAGCAAAGTCCAATAGCCACGTATAGGATGCCACTAGGTACACTGAGTGTTTGCTAGTATAATGGCTTGGTTAGAATGAGTTGTAGTGTGCAACGCAGGCAGACGCGCTCTGCAAATGTCTTTGCACTAGTGGGACTATAGCAAAGTCCAATAGCCACGTATAGGATGCCACTAGGTACACTGAGTGTTTGCTAGTATAATGGCTTGGTTAGAATGAGTTGTAGTGTGCAACGCAGGCAGACGCGCTCTGCAAATGTCTTTGCACTAGTGGGACTATAGCAAAGTCCAATAGCCACGTATAGGATGCCACTAGGTACACTGAGTGTTTGCTAGTATAATGGCTTGGTTAGAATGAGTTGTAGTGTGCAACGCAGGCAGACGCGCTCTGCAAATGTCTTTGCACTAGTGGGACTATAGCAAAGTCCAATAGCCACGTATAGGATGCCACTAGGTACACTGAGTGTTTGCTAGTATAATGGCTTGGTTAGAATGAGTTGTAGTGTGCAACGCAGGCAGACGCGCTCTGCAAATGTCTTTGCACTAGTGGGACTATAGCAAAGTCCAATAGCCACGTATAGGATGCCACTAGGTACACTGAGTGTTTGCTAGTATAATGGCTTGGTTAGAATGAGTTGTAGTGTGCAACGCAGGCAGACGCGCTCTGCAAATGTCTTTGCACTAGTGGGACTATAGCAAAGTCCAATAGCCACGTATAGGATGCCACTAGGTACACTGAGTGTTTGCTAGTATAATGGCTTGGTTAGAATGAGTTGTAGTGTGCAACGCAGGCAGACGCGCTCTGCAAATGTCTTTGCACTAGTGGGACTATAGCAAAGTCCAATAGCCACGTATAGGATGCCACTAGGTACACTGAGTGTTTGCTAGTATAATGGCTTGGTTAGAATGAGTTGTAGTGTGCAATGCAGGCAGATGTGCTCTGCTAATGTCTTTGCACTAGTGGGACTATAGCAAAGTCCAATAGCCACGTATAGGATGCCACTAGGTACACTGAGTGTTTGCTAGTATAATGGCTTGTTTAGAATGAGTTGTAGTGTGCAATGCAGGCAGACGCGCTCTGCAAATGTCTTTGCACTAGTGGGACTATAGCAAAGTCCAATAGCCACGTATAGGATGCCACTAGGTACACTGAGTGTTTGCTAGTATAATGGCTTGGTTAGAATGAGTTGTAGTGTGCAACGCAGGCAGACGCGCTCTGCAAATGTCTTTGCACTAGTGGGACTATAGCAAAGTCCAATAGCCACGTATAGGATGCCACTAGGTACACTGAGTGTTTGCTAGTATAATGGCTTGGTTAGAATGAGTTGTAGTGTGCAACGCAGGCAGACGCGCTCTGCAAATGTCTTTGCACTAGTGGGACTATAGCAAAGTCCAATAGCCACGTATAGGATGCCACTAGGTACACTGAGTGTTTGCTAGTATAATGGCTTGGTTAGAATGAGTTGTAGTGTGCAACGCAGGCAGACGCGCTCTGCAAATGTCTTTGCACTAGTGGGACTATAGCAAAGTCCAATAGCCACGTATAGGATGCCACTAGGTACACTGAGTGTTTGCTAGTATAATGGCTTGGTTAGAATGAGTTGTAGTGTGCAACGCAGGCAGACGCGCTCTGCAAATGTCTTTGCACTAGTGGGACTATAGCAAAGTCCAATAGCCACGTATAGGATGCCACTAGGTACACTGAGTGTTTGCTAGTATAATGGCTTGGTTAGAATGAGTTGTAGTGTGCAACGCAGGCAGACGCGCTCTGCAAATGTCTTTGCACTAGTGGGACTATAGCAAAGTCCAATAGCCACGTATAGGATGCCACTAGGTACACTGAGTGTTTGCTAGTATAATGGCTTGGTTAGAATGAGTTGTAGTGTGCAACGCAGGCAGACGCGCTCTGCAAATGTCTTTGCACTAGTGGGACTATAGCAAAGTCCAATAGCCACGTATAGGATGCCACTAGGTACACTGAGTGTTTGCTAGTATAATGGCTTGGTTAGAATGAGTTGTAGTGTGCAACGCAGGCAGACGCGCTCTGCAAATGTCTTTGCACTAGTGGGACTATAGCAAAGTCCAATAGCCACGTATAGGATGCCACTAGGTACACTGAGTGTTTGCTAGTATAATGGCTTGGTTAGAATGAGTTGTAGTGTGCAACGCAGGCAGACGCGCTCTGCAAATGTCTTTGCACTAGTGGGACTATAGCAAAGTCCAATAGCCACGTATAGGATGCCACTAGGTACACTGAGTGTTTGCTAGTATAATGGCTTGGTTAGAATGAGTTGTAGTGTGCAACGCAGGCAGACGCGCTCTGCAAATGTCTTTGCACTAGTGGGACTATAGCAAAGTCCAATAGCCACGTATAGGATGCCACTAGGTACACTGAGTGTTTGCTAGTATAATGGCTTGGTTAGAATGAGTTGTAGTGTGCAACGCAGGCAGACGCGCTCTGCAAATGTCTTTGCACTAGTGGGACTATAGCAAAGTCCAATAGCCACGTATAGGATGCCACTAGGTACACTGAGTGTTTGCTAGTATAATGGCTTGGTTAGAATGAGTTGTAGTGTGCAACGCAGGCAGACGCGCTCTGCAAATGTCTTTGCACTAGTGGGACTATAGCAAAGTCCAATAGCCACGTATAGGATGCCACTAGGTACACTGAGTGTTTGCTAGTATAATGGCTTGGTTAGAATGAGTTGTAGTGTGCAACGCAGGCAGACGCGCTCTGCAAATGTCTTTGCACTAGTGGGACTATAGCAAAGTCCAATAGCCACGTATAGGATGCCACTAGGTACACTGAGTGTTTGCTAGTATAATGGCTTGGTTAGAATGAGTTGTAGTGTGCAACGCAGGCAGACGCGCTCTGCAAATGTCTTTGCACTAGTGGGACTATAGCAAAGTCCAATAGCCACGTATAGGATGCCACTAGGTACACTGAGTGTTTGCTAGTATAATGGCTTGGTTAGAATGAGTTGTAGTGTGCAACGCAGGCAGACGCGCTCTGCAAATGTCTTTGCACTAGTGGGACTATAGCAAAGTCCAATAGCCACGTATAGGATGCCACTAGGTACACTGAGTGTTTGCTAGTATAATGGCTTGGTTAGAATGAGTTGTAGTGTGCAACGCAGGCAGACGCGCTCTGCAAATGTCTTTGCACTAGTGGGACTATAGCAAAGTCCAATAGCCACGTATAGGATGCCACTAGGTACACTGAGTGTTTGCTAGTATAATGGCTTGGTTAGAATGAGTTGTAGTGTGCAACGCAGGCAGACGCGCTCTGCAAATGTCTTTGCACTAGTGGGACTATAGCAAAGTCCAATAGCCACGTATAGGATGCCACTAGGTACACTGAGTGTTTGCTAGTATAATGGCTTGGTTAGAATGAGTTGTAGTGTGCAACGCAGGCAGACGCGCTCTGCAAATGTCTTTGCACTAGTGGGACTATAGCAAAGTCCAATAGCCACGTATAGGATGCCACTAGGTACACTGAGTGTTTGCTAGTATAATGGCTTGGTTAGAATGAGTTGTAGTGTGCAATGCAGGCAGATGTGCTCTGCTAATGTCTTTGCACTAGTGGGACTATAGCAAAGTCCAATAGCCACGTATAGGATGCCACTAGGTACACTGAGTGTTTGCTAGTATAATGGCTTGTTTAGAATGAGTTGTAGTGTGCAATGCAGGCAGACGCGCTCTGCAAATGTCTTTGCACTAGTGGGACTATAGCAAAGTCCAATAGCCACGTATAGGATGCCACTAGGTACACTGAGTGTTTGCTAGTATAATGGCTTGGTTAGAATGAGTTGTAGTGTGCAACGCAGGCAGACGCGCTCTGCAAATGTCTTTGCACTAGTGGGACTATAGCAAAGTCCAATAGCCACGTATAGGATGCCACTAGGTACACTGAGTGTTTGCTAGTATAATGGCTTGGTTAGAATGAGTTGTAGTGTGCAACGCAGGCAGACGCGCTCTGCAAATGTCTTTGCACTAGTGGGACTATAGCAAAGTCCAATAGCCACGTATAGGATGCCACTAGGTACACTGAGTGTTTGCTAGTATAATGGCTTGGTTAGAATGAGTTGTAGTGTGCAACGCAGGCAGACGCGCTCTGCAAATGTCTTTGCACTAGTGGGACTATAGCAAAGTCCAATAGCCACGTATAGGATGCCACTAGGTACACTGAGTGTTTGCTAGTATAATGGCTTGGTTAGAATGAGTTGTAGTGTGCAACGCAGGCAGACGCGCTCTGCAAATGTCTTTGCACTAGTGGGACTATAGCAAAGTCCAATAGCCACGTATAGGATGCCACTAGGTACACTGAGTGTTTGCTAGTATAATGGCTTGGTTAGAATGAGTTGTAGTGTGCAATGCAGGCAGATGTGCTCTGCTAATGTCTTTGCACTAGTGGGACTATAGCAAAGTCCAATAGCCACGTATAGGATGCCACTAGGTACACTGAGTGTTTGCTAGTATAATGGCTTGTTTAGAATGAGTTGTAGTGTGCAATGCAGGCAGACGCGCTCTGCAAATGTCTTTGCACTAGTGGGACTATAGCAAAGTCCAATAGCCACGTATAGGATGCCACTAGGTACACTGAGTGTTTGCTAGTATAATGGCTTAGTTATCAGTTGGAGTGTGCAGAGGACAAGAGGGTACAGTGGCAGGATTGTGGTGCTCTGGGTAGAGGAATGGAAGCCTGCCTTTCTATTCCCTCCTAATGGTGAAATGCAGGTAGGAAATCCCTGACCTGGGCTACACAGACGCTGTTGCTGTTTGCAGGACCTGTCACCTATGGCTCTCTGACCCTGCCGGTTGGAGCCCTTAAAAGGACTGCTATAAAGTGCTCTCCCTAAGCTGTCTAACGCTGTGTATGCAGCGCATACAGCTGTATCGGCTATAGGACTCAGGAAGACGGAGCTGCGACAGTGATGTCTGACACCAAAGACGCAGAAGGCAGATAATGGCGTCCGTGAAGAAAATGTCCGGTTTTATAATGCAGGGACATGTGACATGCAGATCCTATCACACATGCCGTTGCTTCTCTGGCTCAAAGTCCACTTAGCTGTGTGTGTGTCTGGGATTGGCTGACATGCTGGCCCGCCCCACAAGACGCGCGCACTTAGGGAAGGAAGACAAGAAAAAAAAAAAAAAAAAAATGGCGATCGCCATTACAGAAACAGCAGTGATCTGAAGGCGCTGTTCACGCACACTATACACTGAAATGTGATAATAGTTTGATTCACAGAGTGACTTACACTATTACAGCAGAAACCAAGCTATGATTTAGCTGTTTTTTGGCTGCTAGAACCGTTCTCGAACGTTTCTAGAACTACCGAGCTTTTGCAAAAAGCTCGAGTTCTAGTTCGATCTAGAACATGCCCCAAAATCACTCGAGCCGCGAACTGGAGAACCACGAACCACGAACCGCGCTCAACTCTACTCACCACTGACAGCCAGATTGGTTTGTCAGTCTCCGCAAGGAAAACAATTCTCCCCTTAGACCCCACTTTAGCTTCTCATAAAGCCAGATCAGAACTCTTAGGGGTACTTTGCACACTATGATATCGCAGCTCAGATGTCGGTGGGGTCAAATCGAATGTGACGCAAATCCGTCGTCGTTGTCGACATCGGAGTATGTGAATCCTTTTTAACACGATTAACGAGCGCAAAAATGTCGAAATTGTATGATCGGTATAGTGTTGGGCATTTCCATAATGTCGCTGCAGCAACAGGTACGATGCTGTTCCTCGTTCCTGCGGCAGCACTCATCGCTGTGTATGAAGCCGCATGAGCGAGGAAGATCACCTTACCTGCGTCCCGGCTGCAATGAGGAAGGAAGGAGGTGGGCGGGATGTTTACGTCCCGCTCATCTCCGCACCTCTGCTTCTATTGGCCGCCTGCCGTGTGACGTCGCTATGATGCCGCATGACCCGCCCCTTAGGAAGGAGGCGGTTCGCCGGCCAGAGCGATGTCGCTGGGCAGGTAAGTGCATGTGAAGCTGCCGTAGCGATAATGTTCGCTACGGCAGCTATCACAAGATATCGCAGCTAAATTGAAGTGCTTGAAAAATCCTTCAAATCCAAAAAACGTGGCGCTGATCCCCAAATGTATTATATCAGAAGAATTTTTATTCGGCTACTATAAAATATTACATAAAATATTACAACGCGTTTCGGCTAAAAATCTTAAAAAAAAAGATAGCCTTCTTCAGGTAAAATAACATTATTATTATTATTGTTATTTTACCTGAAGAAGGCTATCTTTTTTTTAAGATTTTTAGCCGAAACGCGTTGGAATATTTTATGTAATATTTTATAGTAGCCGAATAAAAATTCTTCTGATATAATACATTTGGGGATCAGCGCCACGTTTTTTGGATTTGAAGGATTTTTCAAGCACTTCAATTTACCAGTTTCCTGTGGAGGTGATTTCACAGTGTATCAAATCCTAGTGAGCAGCAGATCAGCACAGAGATTGTGCAGATTGATCCTAAAGGGATCTTTGGGTTTGACCTAACTTGAAACAAGGTGAGTGCAATTTATGCACATTTCTTCATAATTTTTTATGCTTTTGAACTACTACATTTAGAGTGGCGCCGCGTGTGTCCCTTTTCATTTTAAACCCCTCAAGGTTTATCATTGTAAGATATCGCAGCTGCGATGGGGGCGGGGACTATTGCGCTCAGCATCGCTACCATCGGCTTGCGATGTTGTAGTGTGCAAAGAACCCCATAGTTTGCACTGACGAGGGACAATCATCCCGAAACACCGTGTCTGCAAATTGAGGTTCTGATCTGGCATAAATCCTAGGTCATATGAAAAGGCTCGTTAAAGAGTCACTTTTGACTTTTAGGATTGCTACTTCCAATAGGTGGCACTAGAGTTCATCCCCTTCCTCCCTTAAGAGATAATTTGAGAAGCCAGAGATGTCAATTAAAAAAACAGGGGTAAAACAAGTATGTGTAAAAATGCACTGAACTGCTTAGCCATGCCAAGAGTGCACCCTTTAATTTAGCCAGAATAAAGTCCTTTATTTCAGACTAGAGTGGACTACAATAGTGTTGTGTCCTGGTCATACTTGGTAGTAGTCAATATCTTTGTCTCTTTGTATTAAGTAGGAGTCCTATATTCGAGATTATCATCTTGCTGCTCCATCATAAGTCCTTCATTCCATTTTGACTTGTTGCTATCAATGTTATGTCATCTGCTTATTTAAGATTGTTGATGATATGTTTAGCAATTTTGATTCCTTCTTCTTTTTCGGCAAGTCAGTCTTCCTGAAAATAGCTTCTGCATCTAAATTGAATAGAAATGTTTACAGGATGCAGCTTCATCTGACATGAATCATGCTATATCACCATGTTCCATTCAGACTGTTGCTTGATCGATATAAAGGCTCCTAATGAGACTGATCAGATAGTTTGGCATACCCATATCCTTCATGGAATTCTGAAGTTTCCGGTGATCAAAAAAGTCAAAGGCTTTTGATGAACCAAAAACAGAGATTTTTGTTGTATTATTTGAATTTCTCCGTAGATAGAGAGCCCATAAACTGACCACAATATCTGATAGTAAGGTGTGGTACTGCCCCATTGGACACAGCAGGGAACTGATTTCTCTTAATGAGTTGCTGGACATCACACATTCTGCCTTGCTCAGCACAGAGTGAAGAAAACAGTGCCACAATCCAAATCTCAAAAAGTCTTGGGACTATTATGGAGTTGTGCAGCTTACAGTCATTGCTGAAAGTGTTGGCATCCTTGAAATTTTTTCAAGAAAATGAAGTATTTCTCCAAGAATATTATTGCAATTACACGTGTTTTTGCTATACATATATTTATTTCCTTTATGTGCATTGGGCACGCACAAAAAAACAAGATTAAAAGGCAAATTGGAGATAATTTCACACAACTCCAAAAATGGTCTGGACCAAATAGCTGGCACCCTCAAGTTAATATTCGGTTGCACACACTTTGGAATAAATAACTTCAATCAATCACTTCCTATAACCATCATCAAGCTTCTACACATCTCAACTGGAATTTTGGACCCCTCTACTTTTGCAAACTGCTCCAGGTCTCTCTTATTTGAAGGCACCTTCACCCAACAGTAATTTTAAGATCTCTCCACAAATGTTCAATGGGATTTAGATCCGTACTCAGTGCTGCCACTTCAGAGCTCTCCTGCACTTTGTTTCCATCCATTTATGGGCGTCTGATTTTAGTATGTTTTGGGTCATTATCCTGCTGGAAGACCCATGACCTAGGACACAAAGCCAACTTTCTGACACTGGGCACTACATTGCTCCCCAAAATCCTTTGGTACTCTTCAGATTTCATGATGCCGTCTACACAGTCAAAGCATCCAGTGCCAGAGTTAGCAAAAGAACCCCAAAACATCTTTGAGCCTCCACCATATTTGACTGTAGGTACTGTATTCTATTCTTTGTAAGCCTCATTCCATTTTCAGTAAACAGCAGAATGATGTGCTTTACCAAAAAGCTCTACCTTGGTCTCATCTGTCCACAATATGCTTTCCCAGAAGGATTTTGGCTTCCTCATGTACATTCTGGCAAACTGCAGTCTAGCTTTTTTATGTCTCAGTGTCAGCAGTGGGGTCCTTCTGGGTTTCTTGCCATAACATTTCATTTCATTCAAATGCCAATGGATAGTTTGCTTACACTGATTCACACTGAACCTGCAAGACAGCTTGAATTTCTTTTTTATTTCATTGGGGTGGTTTATCCACCATCCAGACTATCCTGCACTGCAACCTTTCATCAATTTTTCTGTTATTCACCTCCAGGGAGATCAGCTACAGTGCCATGGGTTGTAAACGTCTTGATTATGTTGTGCTCCATGGACAAAGAATCATCAAGATCTGTGGAGATGGACTTAACATTGAGATTGTTAATATATTTCAACAATTTTGTTTTTCAAGTCCTCAGACAGTTCTCTTTTGCTCTTACTGTTCTCCGTGCTTAGTGTGGCACACACAGACACGCAATGTAAAGAATGAGTCAACTTCTCCACCGTTTATCTGGTTTCAGGTGTGATTTTCATATTGCCCACACCAGTTTCTTGCTGAAAGTGAGTTTGAATGAGCACCATATGCTTGAAACAAAGTTGTTTACCCACAATGTTGGAAAGGTGGCAACAATTATGTTAGGCCCATATTTAGGGTTTATTGTGAACTCATGTTCAATTTGAATGCACACAAAGTAAAGAAAGTCCAGCTCACCGATCATTAACTTGCTGTTGAATGCAGAGGTCCTGCGCACAGAATAGTTTGGCCACTAATCAATATAGGAAAAAGAAGATCCAGCGCTGACCAAGAAAATTAAAAATCCAAAAATGTACTAAAGATAATTATAAAATCCAGCAAGTGGTGGCTCATATCATGAAGGATCAGATAGAACAACGCGTTTCGACGTTCAGGTCTTAATAATGTTCATAACACGATTAAGACCTGAACGTTGAAACACGTTGTTCTATCTGATCCTTCATAATAGGAGCCCCCACTTGCTGGATTTTATAATTATCTTTAATAAACTTTTGGACTTTTAATTTTCTTGGTCAGCGCTGGATCTCCTTTTTCCTATGTTCAATTTGAACTTTTTTTGTGTTGCTCCAATACACAGAAAGGAAATAAACATGTGTATGACAAAACATGTGTAATTTCAGGTTTTTTTTGGAAGAAATACTTAATTTTCTGGAATAATTTCAAGGGTGCCAACACTTTTGGCCACGACTGTACCTATCATCTGCTCAATCAACAATAGTTATGGAGACACACTATTGCATATCAAGGGGGGAATAAATTGCACCCTTCTTTGACGGGTGTCATTCCAGATAATAGCTGATTGTCAAAAAGACACTAAAGGGCCATTTATACGCTGCGACATTGCTAACGATATATCATTGCGGTCACGGTGTTTGTGACGCACATCCGGCGTCGTTAGGAATATCGTAGCATGTAACACCTATGAGCGACCTTAAACAATCGCAAAAGAGGCAAAAATCGTTGGTCTGTGACACATCATTCATTTACCATAAATCGTTGTCTGGTCAGTAGCGAGGTTGTTTGTCGTTCCTGCGGTAGCACACATCGCTACGTGTGACACCGCATGAACCAGAAACAACCTCGTACCTGCGGCCGCCCGCAATGAGGAAGGAAGGAGGTGGGCGGGATGTTTGTCCCGCTCATCTCCGCCCCTCCTCTGCTATTGGACGGCTGCCGTGTGACGTCACTGTGACGCCGCACGAACCGCCCCCTTAGAAAGGAGGCGGTTCGCCGGCTACAGCGACGTCGCAGGGAAGGTAAGTCCGTGTGACGGGTGTAACCGATGTTGTGCACCACGGGCAGCGATTTGCCCATGACGCATAACCGACGGGGGCGCTAGCGAGATCGCAGCGTGTAAAATACCCTTAACGCAGCTCTTTACCCAGCGACCAGCATGTCCCCACATTTGATGTCACAGTGGGTGGTGAAAGAGGCACTCCACAATCCCCGCAATATACTTTTGCCAAGGTAAAAACTTTGTTAAGCAAATTAATTCAATTTGGTTTTACAAAAAAGTGTTTGCTGTAACAGAAAACAAGATATCTATGTATAGCGCAGAATACCATTAGTAAAGAGAACGTGTAATATTTCACAAAGATTTTAGCACCTGTCATTTTAAGTACAGTCTCTGCCATTTGGCAAGTGCAAGATAAGGTGGTGATATCATAATGCTATTTATACATAATGTGGTTTATACCCACTATACAAAAAAAAAATAGTTCCGGTATTACAGGCCCTACAGATTGTATTTTACTGTGCTGTTTTGTATTCTTACTAAGTCTACTGTAATTATTAGCTCTATTATCTCAGACATCTTTCTTTATTTGCATTCATCCAACTGAAGTTTATTCAGAAGTTAGTAATTTACAGGCAGGTACATCTGTCTCACATCTGTCAAATTTATGAACTGATGTGAAAAAAAGATGATCTACCCCTTCCCGGAGCCCCAAAGTGTTGTACATTTACTGGTTTTCATCATTAAAGGTAATCTGTTACCATATTTTACACTATAAGCTACTCATATTACTAAACAGTTCTATTTCACCCGATGAGACTGTTTTACTGAATGACTGTATAATTAAAACACATTTTTTTATTATGTATACAAGCCTCAGGGGTAACAAATCATTTCAATAATTTATGCAGGTTGTATTATGAAATCCAGTGACAGATCCACTTTAAAAGTTATCAACTCCTTTTCCATAACAAAAAAATATATATTTTTACATTATGTTATTGGTTACCCATGTTCACTAAACGTTTGTCTGCAATCTTCATTCCTTCTTTTATTTTCAGCCCCCTAATATGCAGTTTGCTGGTTGAAGCAAGTTTTCTCTTGTGGGAGTGCCCCTTCCAGTAATATAGGTTGGATTTGAGCTCTATGACATTTGTTTCACAGAGAAGTGAGAGATGCAGTAATCAGGCTGTACACTAGGTGGCTGAGGGAAGACAGGCAGGCCAGGGGTCAAAACCGAGAGGGCGCGAAGAGACACGGAGCAAACAGGAGAGAAGTCGTCAGACGAGTCAGAGGTCGGGTGCCAGGAAAGTAAGTATAAACACAAGGGAAGGTAATAGGAGGGGGGAGGGGAAATTGGGTCCAGCACCCGCAAAATTCTTGTATAAAATGAAAAATGTATTGATACATTAAAACCGGAGCGGAATGCCACATGGGACACAAGAGGGGGAGGATATCAAATTACAGCCTTACGCGTTTCGGATAGGGAAATAAAAATATGTCCTTAGTCATAGGTCTATGAATGAAGGCAATTTTATTTCCCTGTCCGAAATGAGTAGGAATGTAAATTGATATCCTCCCCCATTCTGTGTCCCATGTGCCCTTCCACTCGGGTTTTAATGTACCAATACATTTTTCATTTTATACAAAAATGTTGTGGGTGCTGGATCCAATTTCCCCCTCCCTCTCTATTACCATTCCTCTGCACCACAGTTGGCTGACCTGGAGGTTCCGTGCACCACTTGTTATTTCTGATGCATCCATCCTGGTAAGCTGAAACTTTTTTTCATGTTGATAAACACAAGGGGCTGGCAAGAGAGAAGTCAAGGGAGAAAGCCGGGGTCAGGAGCCAGAAAGGAATGGAGAAGTCAGGGGTCGAGTACCAAGATCAGTCACTATAACCAGGAGACAAGTGCTTACTGCGACTTAGCCAGAGAATATGACTGGCACTACTCTGAGTATGAACTCTCCCAGATAAAGGAGAGCAACCGCCTGGAAGCAGTGCGTGTGAGTAAGCCCCTCCCACAGCCGGTGAACAACCCAGTGCAGCTAACGGCCCGTCATAGGACAAAGAATAACATGTAACCGCAATCAGGAGAACCTAAAAGAAGGTCCTGGCACAGAGCCACACCACAAGTCAGGGCCATGACAAGCTCTGTGTTTATTCAGTGCTATTTCTTCACTTGCTTAAATCTATGGGAACCATTCCATTACTGTACTTATTTCCTCTCCATATACTTTCCTCTTTGTCGATATCCTGTTTTCCATGCCCTCCCAGAGATTGTTCCTCCCCTCTCCAATGCAGATTTTTATACATCCCCTCCCTACTGCTACCGCTAACACTGAGAGATGAGGGAGCTATAATAATCAAGAGCAGGCACTAATGTAATGCATTGGTGATATTTTTTTTGCAAAATCACTAAGCTAGATGAAGGATTTAAAGACACATTGCAGCAGCAAAATGGTTGAACCATTTTTAAAGAAGAGTGTTTATAAAGTTTTTAAACTTTCCATTAGAGTTAGGGTACGCTCACACAAGCGTGAAAAACGGACGAGTGCAATGCGAGAAAATCTCGCACTGTGCTCTGACCAATGTTAGTCAATGAAGGAGAGCAGTTGGTCAGCTTTTCTGGCACCAGATTCTGGATGCGAGAAAAGCGGCAGCATGCTGCGATTTTCTGCTAGAGCCGTATCCGTCGCACCCATTAAAGTGAATGGATGCGAGAGACACATCTGACTGCACTCGGATGTTATTCCAGTGCAGTGCGATATACGCACAGGCTGACAATGGAGGAGATGGGGGGATTAACCCCTCTCTCTCCTCCGCAGCGCCCACCCTCTCCTTTGCAGCTGTGACCCGATCACAAAATCAGGTCACAGTCACATGACACTCGGCTCACACTCACAGCAGAGCCTGAGTCGGGGGTTATTAGCATATCACATCCGTTGCTCTCGCATCGGATGCCATACACTAATGTAACTCCAGCCTTAAAGGAAAACTGTCACCAGGATTTTGCTATGCAATCTGAAGACAGTGTCGCGGGCGGAGGAGGGGACGCTGCGCTCACCCACTGCTCGGGTCCGGCTGCTGCTGCTGCTGCTCGCTCGGTCGGTGGCTCGAGCGGTGGGCCGGATCCCGGGGACTCGAGCGGCGCTCCTCGCCCATGAGTGAAAGGGGGGGAGGGTGGTTTGGTTTTAGGGATATTGTCCGTGACGCCATCCACGGTTGTGGTGAGGTTGTGGCACCACCGCTGCTCTGGACGGGGAGCCTGGGAGCGATGACGGGGAGCAGCTTGGATGTTGGTTCTCCCCTCCGTGGGTAGGCGGGTTGGTTGTCCCGGTGCCCGGTGAGGGGTTAGGATGGCAGGCAGGTTACGGGGCCTGGTGAGGTGCAGGGTCGCGAGGGCAGCGCTGTGCCGCATGGCACGGTGGTACTCACTCAGCCAATGACGAATGCAAAGTCTCCGGTAAAACAAAAGGCTGGATGGACGGGTCCCACAGATGGCTGCGGTAGCTCTCCCGGTAGGTTGGTGGTGACTGCCTTTCCCTGCACCTGTGTTGTGTTCACAGTTCCAATGGCTTCCCACCGGTAACCCGCTCCCCAGCTTGGATGGATGCTGAGGGAGCCCCTTTTGCCCGCAGGCTCTGGCCCTGGGAACTGTAGCCTTGGCGGTGACTGCATTTCCCTTCACGGTTTGAGCTGTTGCCTTCAATCGGGTCTTGACTGCTGGGAAACCCCGGAGGTTCCCTTCACTAACGGATTTGACCGGTTTTCCAGCAACTCCTAGCCTGGTCGGGGTCTGTAAGCCCTGCCGAATGGTTCTGGCTTCTCTCTGCTCCCCAATCCGGTACCGGCGGGCCACCACCCGTCCCCGGTCCTTACGGTACGCCTCAATCAGCATCTCCTGCAGACAGTCACCACCGTCTGCCAACCTTGCTGTATGTGCCCGGGCCACGCACCCAGACACGGTCAGTCTCCTCTACTGCCACTTCACTCCTTCAACACTCAAAACTCATCTGAACTCCCTTCCTTTTTCCCGCCTCCAGGACTGTGAACTCCTCGGTGGGCGGGAACAACCGCCTGGCCCACCCCCTGGTGTGGACATCAGCCCCTGGAGGGAGGCAACAAGGATTTTTGTTTGACTTCGGTGTGCCTAGCCGGGGTGTGGGGTGTGTTGTTGTAGTACCTGTGACATCCTGGCTTGTCCAGGGCGCCACAACAGCATGCTATAAGGGTTAACATTGAGATTTCAGCCATGTGCCTCTTATCACAAAGTGTATTTTTGTTTTCCTGCTATGTTAGTTTAAGCTTCAGTAGCTTTATCATCAGTCAAACTGAAGAGCCAAAAGCTAAAGAATAACTCTGCCCCATTTATGATTAGCAGCTTCTGTCTACAGTATATAAATGTACACTGAAAGCCTGGTGTGGGCGGGGGCAGCTTTTTAAGCTCTGCTACTTTGCTAAAACTGAAATATTTGATTGTGTAAGAACTGCTGCACCCAAAAATCTAAGTGATACATCTTTGGATTCAGGATTTGCTTGTCTACCACATGCTGCTCTCAGATGATGTAACAAAAACCCGCTGACAGTTTCCCTTTAAGAAAAATGTGGGCATAGCTTTTAAGGACTGCATAAGTACATGCTAGAGTTGTGTGAATTTATTTGAGTAGAATTTAATTTTTTTAGAAATGTAAAAAAATGCTGTAACATCTGTGCCGCTTTATGCTTCAGTCGCTAGGCGGTGCCACACTCTTGCAGGTGATGCTTGATATAACAATCCTATTTTATTCCTTGGACTTGTGGCTCTGGTCCAGTGAGAAAACGACATGGTTATTGTCATTGTTTTGAATTCTGGGTACTGTCAGCACTGGATGGGACTGTTTTATATAAACCCCAGGGAGCCAGCTCCCACTGCCAGTCAATAGAGATTCTATCCTGGTTTGTGCCTCTGTCCTGACCTCCTGTATTTTGACCTGATATTCCTGTTCATTGAACTTGGCTTTTCATTTGACTACATACTTGTTTTTTATTCTGTTCCTGATGTGACCTCCTGCATCTGACCCGACTTCCTGAATATCCTTCTTGCCAGCTTGCACCACCGAACAGCAGCTGACTGTGCCCCTTACCCAGGGACCTCTATATTTAAGTCCAGATCCCTTTACAGGGGTTAAAGAGTGAAGGCTTGGGTTCTGAGAAATGGAGTAGCTTGCGCCAAGCATGTTCGTAATAGCAATGTTGGAGTTGTCAGGTGACTACTAACTGTACACGCGTGACAGATTGATTGGCCCAAACAAATTATGGATCCCCTTCAAACAGTAGTGGATCAAATGCAAGACCTGGGCAATTTAGTTTACAGTGTTGCAGAACTAATTTGCCAACATGAAACCGCTCAAGTCCAAGCTGTCACGGGTGTGTCCCAAGCGAAAGACAGTCATGTGGTTCCTGCCCATAGAAGGTCACAACGTTTAGCTGCATAGATTGCTCCCTGACTTTCTATTGTTCCTGCTGTCAGTATTCATTTGTATAGGTAGCATTCCTGAATTCATCTCTCCCCTTTTTGGACCCAGCAGGAGCTCGCCTTCCACCCAGCTGCTGGTCATCAGTATTCTCTTGGTACTTAAATACCCCTTCCTTCCTTGGACTAGTGCTGGTGATATTTTCCAGTCAATTAAAGCCTTGGTTGCAAACAGGTGGCTTGTACGCGTCTGTGGTATCATTCCTAAAAACGTTGCTGAAATTCTACCTGTGTCATCTGTAGATAAGTAATTCATGCATTTTCCCCCTGTGTGTCCTTCTTGTTTCTTCTAAGTTGTTTAGTGGGGTTGACAAAGATCTCATCCCATACATTCCCTATTTAGGGCCCAGCACTAGGGATACCTAGGGTCAGGTATCTGGCTCGGTGCATATGTGCGGAACCTATGGTGAGGGACTCCAGGAACCAGCGGTAGATTTGGTCAGGGGTCACCATCTTCCCTTTCCCTAGACATAGGGTTTCCCTTCCCTTTCGCCGTTCATTTGGTACTTCCCCGTATCTAGCATGACACAAGCTCCTGTAGCACCTCCCCTGATTATTTCTGAACTCAAAGTTAACCTTTCGGACTGATTTTTAGGTGATCATAGGACTTTTTTCTTTTACGGAAAGTTGTCTTCTGTGTTTCAGGCTCCACCAACTTTCATCTGGTTCTGAAACCAGCTTGCGGGACTGATCATGGTAGCCATTTTGGAGCTACCAGGTGACTACCGACATGACAATCCTTTGTGCCCAGAATACAGATTTTTTTTTTTGTGAGATCAGCAAGATGGTGGTTAACTTAGAGCCGGCAAAAAGTTTAAAATAAACATTTAATACCTCACTGCTCATCTCTGCGGCCACCTCTCCCCTTCATGGTCTTTGGTGCCTCTTCTTCATCCATCGCAGGCTGAAATCCCCAGCAAGGACGTCTTTGTGCATGCATGTTGATACAAGTAAAATATATCTTTGTACCGTGTTAGCCAGTAGAGATAAAAAAAATTGTTTAAAAGAACTGAGAGTCCTCAGTGGTTGATACCTTTTAATGGCTAACTGAAAAGATGGTAATAATTGCAAGCTTTCGAGACTACTCAGGTCTCTTCATCAGGCATGGTATAACACAAAATCTGAAGAGTCACATATTTATACACAACAGGACATAGAAAAGTGCAGTAAAAAAAAAAAAGTAAAATCCAGTAAAATCCAGAGAGAATTTGAAACACAAAGGAAGACACTACCAGAAAGCACAGAACAAAAACAACAATACTATTAGACTACGAACCCTTCTGATCCACAACAAGGAAAAGAAGCTACATAGACTGCGCCTCAATTCAGGACTTAATACAAACAGGTGGAGAACAAAGCCAAAACCTGACAACTTGGACAACTACTCCATTCAAGGCACAAAAGCATCTAACTGTGTTATCAATCTCTCGGATTACAAACCAAACAAAATGGAACTTGCTGTGCTTTCTAGAGGACTCTCATTTTGTCCTACTAAAGCTCTAGACAAAATTGAACTCTGCAGCGACATGGAAGATTACTTCAGGAGACTACGTCTGAGGGAATATTTTAGCGATGCAGATGTTTCAGAATCCACCCAGACTGAAGGAAGACGGATCTTGACAACAAGGAAAAGATCAGATTGGACACCTCCACCAGGACGCAACCCTCATCTGGATAACTATATAGACACTTTCAGACATTTGGTAAAATCCACTTTCCTAGACACACACAGGAGGCAACCATCCAACATCAGTGCCCAGGAGAGAAGGGCCATAAAATCTTTGAAAACCAACAAAGAAATCATCATTAAACCTGCAGACAAGGGGGGTGCAATAGTCATGATGAACAAATCAGACTACATGAAGGAAGCACACAGACAACTGATGGACATACGCTACTATAAGAAATTGGAGTCTGACCCTACACAGGACTATTACAAGAAACTTAACAAGTTGGCCTCTTGTCTGCCTGACATATCCATAAGAACTGATGAACTGATACCGGTGAGTCCAAGAATAGGCACATTCTACATGCTTCCCAAAATTCACAAATCTGGAAACCCAGGAAGACCCATCATTTCATGTGTGGGCACCCTCACTGAACAAGTCTCTGGATGGGTAGAGGGTATCCTTAAACCCTTGGTAAGGGATACAACCAGCTACATCCAGGACACTACTGACCTATTGAAAAAACTATCAGCAATAGGTCCTCTTCCAGAGGGAACCATCCTTTCCACCATGGATGTGGAATCCTTGTACTCGAATATTCCACACCAGGATGGATTAAATGCTTGCAAAATTTTCCTGGAAAATACAGGAACTGATGCCAATTCTGTGGTGAAGCTTACAAAATTCATCCTCACCCATAATTACTTTGCATTTGACAATGACATATATCTACAGGAGACTGGGACTGCAATGGGAAGCAAAATGGCACCACAATATGCAAATCTTTTCATGGCCAAGCTTGAGAGTGACTTTTTATCCTCTTGTCCTATCAGGCCTCTGGCCTACTACCGTTACATTGACGATATTTTAATCATCTGGACAGAGTCTGAGGAGCAGCTGAAGACCTTCCATGAACACTTTAATCAGTTTCATCCCACCATCAACTTAACACTCAAATACTCCTGCACGGAAATCAACCTCTTGGACACCATCATTAAACTACGGAACAATGAAATAGAGACATCCCTGTACAAGAAGCCAATTGACCGTCCAACATACCTGAAATGGGACAGTTTTCATCCAAAACACATAAAAAACTCTATTGTATACAGCCAGGCTATCAGGTACAATCGGATATGTTCCAACAGTACAGATAGAGACAATCACCTTGAGGGCCTCAGAAAGACCTTTCTGAATCAAGGCTACCAACCAAGAACAATTGAAAACCAGATTACAAGAGCCACCAGAATATCAAGAAACCATCTCCTACATTATAAAACTAAAGAAGAAAACAACCGGGTCCCTCCTGTAGTCACCTACAATCCACATCTGGAGGTGTTTAGAGGAGCTGCACGGAAACTACAACCATTACTGCAAAAAGATGCCCGGTTAAAATCTATTTTTCCAGACCCCCCACTTCTGTGTTTTAGACAGCCCCCAAATCTAAGAAGCATCATTGTCAGAAGCTCCCTGTCCTCTCCAACACCAACAGGAACATTTCCCTGCAACCAAAAAAAATGTAAGACCTGTCCATTAATATTGACAACGGACAAGATAAAGATCCCCAGATCACATCAGGACTACAAGATCCCAGGTACCTTCAGCTGCACCACAACTAATGTGGTGTAGTTAATTATATGTACCAAATGTCCAACTGGGGGTCTGTATGTAGGGGAGACAGGACAACAGCTCAGGACAAGGATGAATTCTCACCGCCACACAATTAGAGAAAAAAGGATGGATCTACCTGTGGCCAAACATTTCTGTAACCCAGACCACAGCATCATGGACATGAAATTGCTGGTATTGAAAGGAAACTTCAAGTCCCAGAGAGATAGGAGACTATGGGAGTACAAACTTATGATGACCTTTGACACATTCAGAGCAGGAATGAATGTGTATCATGGATTCATGTCTTTTTACATCAGTTAAGAGATGTGCTCCTCTGACCATCCGAGCGTGTCACAGCCCTGGACCAGACCCTTATCAAAGGACAATAAAACTTTCACACTGAACTGCAGCAAAATTTATGGCCACAACAGTTTGCCCCCCTGCCATAGTGATAGTTCTGTTTTATATAACTTGTTTTTTGTTTTTTGTTTTTTTTTTCTACTGCACTTTTCTATGTCCTGTTGTGTATAAATATGTGACTCTTCAGATTTTGTGTTATACCATGCCTGATGAAGAGACCTGAGTAGTCTCGAAAGCTTGCTATTATTACCATCTTTTCAGTTAGCCATTAAAAGGTATTAACCACTGAGGACTCTCAGTTCTTTTAAACAATTTTTGCATGCATGTTGTAAGGTGTGACGACATCATGATGGATGTCCTAGCCAAGCGTGAGGATAGAAGCAGTTTAACCACACGGCATTGATAAGAAAAGTAGTTGAGGACCAGGGAACAGGTCAGCAGTGGGATATTTGTTGTTTTGATAGTTGTTTTATTTTATTTTCTACATTTTACATTTATTATTTTCTGGGGTCCATAACAAAGGACATTCAATTCATAGAGAATACATCTTCTGAGAATTAAATTTTTGGTAAAATCAGCTAATCTCATCAGGTCCACTCATCTCCAGAGATACAGTGTGTGTAAAAAAAAAATTTTCTGAATTAATATTTAAGTAGCTAATACTATTCATTAATTTCACGTATAAAACAGATAGGACAGAGTTATGTCATACATCACATATTAGTTGCATGAGAGTGACAAATTCAGTCCCGCAAAAAACTAATCTTCTTTATTTCTAAGTTCTAAAATTCATAGCAAGTCAATTTTTGATGGTTTGTACAGAAAAATATTGAAAAATTAATATATGTATGCTAGTAATTATTTTGTAATAAATCTTCATTTTTTGTGCATTTTCAATAAAACGTTATATGGCAGTATTCTTACCATTTATATATTTGCTATACATTCATTTCTTATACAGAGAGATCTCTGAGAATTACGACCTGAAATCAATAGAGGCAAACGTGTTCTCGAACAGCCCTCAACTACAAGAAATGTAAGTCATTGAAATTTTTCCAAAATTTCCCACCTTTCACTAAACTAAGAAGTGTATGAGCTTGAAAAAGTGGAACTTAAAGGGACATTCAGCTAAAAGTTTTTGCTCTCTTTTTTTTGCTGTGCACTTGAATGCAATCCGTTGCTGTCTTTGAGCCAATTATTGAAAAACAGAATAGATTTTGTATTGTACACTTTAATAGGATGACCGTCAGGAAGTCCATCAAAATGTCTGCCCCCAAAATGATTATGTCATGTGTTGTCCAGGTCCGCACACGCGGATTACTATTATGGCATCGGACTCTGTTCACTTTGCAGAGTCCGACAGGCAACCTGGTCTCTCAAGTGCTCCGCTCTGCTGGGCATCGGCTGAGTTGTTTCACTGCTCCCACCCGTGCAGGAGATAATCCTTTTTGGAGCAGTGTGCAACTCTTCTGAGAGCCGGATTGCAAATTACCATCCACAGATGATCTCTTCCTATTTAAGCCTGGGGAATGTAGTAGGAGATCGCTGAAGATAGCTTCAGCTTAGCACCAGTGATCCCTGTCTCAGTGATTATTCAGTTCATAGCGAACTACAGTTGCTGTTGTGCCTGGTTTTAACCTCTCCCTGTTGTCAGTTTATTCCCTACCCATTTCTTTATTGTCCTGCACACATATTGTCTCCCCTTTGTGTTTGAGTGCAGTATATACAAGGTTTCTTCTCCCTTGTCTGTATCTTTTCTTTGAGGTTTTGTTAATGGGTTCCTGACCCACTCCCAGGATGGGATGAGTAAGATCAGGGCTTGACAGGAGACAGGGTCATACTAGGGGCTCGGACCTGGCTACCTTTAAGCCTACCACCGAGATAAGGGACAGTGCAGGGTCTGGAGTCTGAGGGCCAGCCTAAGAGCCCCTGTTCCATCAGTACATACCCCATGACACATTACTTTATCTCAATTTCTTGAAAGTCTGTTGACCTCAATAAATCTTAATATGTGTATTTATGAGTGATTTTACTAGTTACTTATAAAAATTCCACTCTGATAAACTATTTGTATTAGGTTTAGTGCTCCTTTAAGGGATGAAGCTTGGAGATAAAATAAATTCAGTTGTATGTTGTTAAGTTCTAAAGCTTAGTTTTATCTTTGGCATGATTAATAAATATATGTGGCTCAGGAAAATGAATACATTGAACAGGTATTTGATGTAACAGACATAAAAAAAGCTTTATTGTCATATACTTGTGTTAATGAAGCAAGTTATTTGACACAGAGGTCAAGTACTGACAAATTTTGAGTTAATTGAAGCCCACTGGGATCTATTAGTTCTTTTTTCAATAAGTGTTCCTGAGACTCAAACAAGAGTTATACATCTTGACGTCCAGACCAGTCAATAATATCTAATCCAGAACTTTTTTTATATCAAATAACTGCTTGCCTCTACAGATCAGCTCCGGAGAAAAGTAAAATAAAAGAATAAGTTAATTTGTTTAGATATTTCTTTGGTTTCTTTGAGTTGTTTTTTTTTTCTATCATGAGGTGTAAACTAGAGCGTTCATTGATGGTGCCGGGCTCGAATTTCCAAGTGTTCAAATTTGAATTAAAACACAAATTTAAGGAAATTCGACTCAAGCTTGGTCCTTTGTGAGTCGATCCACTCATCTCTAGTTGGTGCCATTCATTCACAGAAGCCGGTTGTTACGGGGGGCTGTCTGATAATAAAACCCAAAGGAATATCAGACAGTCAGGGTCCACCGTGCAAAGACTCTTCTGCAGACTATGGCAGAGGATAAAGGGGTATATAAGAGTGCCACTGTAAATAGTAATAGCACACGGGCAGAGTGCAATACCTCTGTTAAACTCACAGAGGAATATAATTAGGAAATAAAGCAATTCCTCTCTTGCTTGGAGGGTGTGTGGTATGATCTCTGTTAATGGTCACAGAGACAAAAGCAGTGAGTGTGAAATGGCACCTACCTAGGTCCGTTTCACAAAGCTCCTACCTATCTTCGCTCCCCTAGTGTGCGAGGATACAAACAACTGCCAGACGCAGTATGAGGAACGTTACCCTAGCGGCAACGTCCCCCTACGAGTAGAATCACAAGGCCCAGCTGGACCATTTGCCTCAGGCACCTGCCTATGTCCGCTCCACTAAGATGTAAGGATACGGACCGCAGCCGAAGCTGTAAGGTATAAGAACGCTACCCTGCCGGTAGCGCTCACCTAGCATAGACAGAGAGATGCCTAGAGGGACGTGCACAGAGCGTCTACTCTCATGCATGAACCAAGAGGACTGAGCGCCGGGCAGCGTGCGTTAGGGTCTTATATAGACTCTGTGCCTCATCCAAGATGGAGGACACCAGAGCCAATTCGCTGCCAGATTGACAGCAATGACGTCACGCTGGCCTATCACCGAGCAAAGCGTCACAAGCACATGACCAGCGACCAATCGGCATAGAAGGTGTCAGAGACATGTGACCACGTGTCACAAGCACATGACCAGCGGCCAATCAGCTTACAAGGTGTCAGAGACATGTGACCTCGTGTCAGCGATGATGTCACCTCACCCGCACATGTGCAATGGCTCCAAGATAGGACTTAGTCTCCAGCGCTTGCACATGTGCAGTAGCAAGAAATCCGAACATAGTCTCCAGTGCTCGCACATGTGCAGTAGCAAGAAATCCGAACATAGTCTCCAGTGCTCGCACATGTGCAGTAGCAAGAAATCCGAACATAGTCTCCAGTGCCACAGCAACCGTAACACCGGTCTAGCAACTACATCGGCAATCTGTGGCTATCGGACAGAAAATGTGAGGACCACTCCTTATCCGATGGTATCGCTGGCTAATCTTTTGGTTGAACAGGCTGGCACATATGACCTCATGCCAATCCAGCTAGAACAAAAATCACAGATACTAGTTGTTAGGAGACGGTTCATCAAGCTCCCCACTGAAATGGCTGCTGGTTCTGGTCCTGTGAATTGATTCACACTATCTATGGAGTCAACATTAATATCTTGGTCTTTCTCCTGAGGAAGATTTGTGACTACTTCTAAATACACCGTCTTTCATCTGGAAATAGTGCATTGGTTTTCGTCACTTCTCAACAGCACAGTCACTACCACGTTCTTTTTTTCCTAGTTCTCATGTAGTGATACTAACTTTAATATCCCACATCACAGTCTACAGTAAAGTCCAAAGGATCATGCATTTATTTTGTATTGAACTATTTTTGGTAGACCTTTTTGTGCATAACATGTAGCCTCAGAACTTAAAAGGATCATGCCATGAAAAACATTCATCATTTATACACAACAACCAGAATTGAGGTTTATAAACAAACAAGTAGAGTGATCAGCTGTTTTGGTGGATGTAACTGAAGAGAATGAAGTGGCAGTGCTATATTTTAACAACTCCCCCCTGCATTAGATGCATTAGATGCATTAGAGTCTTGATACAATTGATATATATATATATATATATATATATATATAGCCACTATCCTGCTGCAATTTGCAATTTATAGAAGTATTCAGTTTAGGTGTTCAGTTGCTGTAGGAACCATTTAACATCCAAAGACAATGTTGAAACTTTTGAATTAATAGAGGGGAACCAGGGTGGATTTCAACTTTTCATCTAAATGTCGGCATATGTGGTTTCAGGTAATATTTAAATCTACATTATCTACTATATTTATAACATGGTGGCTATGGGCGAGCTACTTGTCTTCTACAACCTGCCATGCTTCACGAAAAATGGGATTCTGGCTTGGTGTGTGCATCTTTGTGGTGTTTTTTACATGGGGGGAAACGTCTTAGCAGACTGCAGGTTGCAGTAGAATATGGCCAGGATGAGTTGATTCGTGGAAAATTAAGAAATCAATGTCAAAAATGTTTGTTTTTACTGAACTTGAACATGATAGTAACTTTATACAACAGATAGTAAATAAAGCTCTTCTCCTTGTAGAATTCATTTGCTAAATGCAGGCATGGACACTTCTCATATACAGCACATGACCATTTCTTTTCATCTGTTCCCATACACTTGTAAAGTGGAATCTCGCTTAATGAGTAACCCACTTAACGAGAATTTCGCTTAACAAGCAAAGCTTTCTGTAAATTTGTAACCCGGTTTACGAGAAAGCTTTGCTGTGCAAGGAAAATCCTCACCGCACACACTTCCGGTTCCGTACATCCACCGCGCTCTGACCCACACTTGCAGTCCACACAAACACACACAAGCACGCACAAACACACACAAACACACACGCACACACACACATACAGTATTATGCTCACCTTACCTTCCACTCCACCGCCGGCCTCATGGTTCTTGTAGTCCGCCGGCTCATTGCGACATCCGCACGGTGAACTACAAGACCCAGGAGGCCGGCGATGGAACGAAAGGTAAGGTGAGCATAATATGTGTACCTTTCAGTTCCATCGCTGGCCTCCTGGGTCCTGTAGTTTGCCGCTCCACTCCAGGCTGTGCATCTGCAACCATAGCGACGAAGCAGGAAGTTCCCCTGTCACCCGCTACTCAAAGGCAGTGCGCTGGCCAGTCAGAGGCAAGCAACTCCTGCCTTTGACGTCAGCGCTCTGGCAGCGGAGGTTCCTCCCTCGTCATTATGGTAACCCGATACACAGCCTGTACTGGTGAACAGCAAGTTCCAGGAGACCGGCGATGGAACGGAAGGTAAGGTGAGAATAATATGTGCGTGTGCGTGCGTGCTTGTGTTTGTGTGTGTTTGTGCGTGTTTGTGCATGTTTGTACGTGTTTGTGCATGTGTGGAATGACACAATAGGGGACCTGAATGGGACATTTAACAAGTTGTGGAATGAATTGTCTGCATTGCAATGATTTTCTATGGGAAATCTTGCTTTGCTGAACGAGTAACTTGGTTAACAAGCACATTCCCAGAACGGATTGTTCTCGTTAACCAAGGGTCCACTGTATCTCACTACAGTCCAGTCAACAACACTGAGAGATTTTGTCTTCCCCTGTGAGGTTTCTGCAACAGAGATTACATCATTATAATCCTCACCTTTAAATACACACTCCGTTCTCTGAGGGTCATAGACTTAAAGCTGTGATGCGCCCAGTTCTTGCTCCACCAGCTTCATCATCTCAAGTGATAATGCCCCTTTCCAGCACCCAACGGTAGACAAGCCTCTCGGCATACCTCTTTTCTGATGCCCTTTCATGTCCCAGCTCCGCCTGGGACACTTTCGGATTCACAGAAGATGAAAAGGTGACCTTGTTGTCGCTCTCCCGACCTATATCATAATCTTCTTTGGGCAGCATCCAGTCTTCCTCTGACTCATGACTCCAGGCTCATGCCCCAACTTTATTTTCTCCTTCTCTTGGGGAAGGAAGGACAGACAGGCAGACAGGGGTAAGAATAACTAGCAAAACTCGACCCACCTATTAGATATTCCGTCGCACCTCTCATCAAGCAACAGTGCATTTCACAAACTTTACTTGCCTAAATTTCAGAAAGTATACAGTGGGGAAAAAAAGTATTTAGTCATCCACCAATTGTGCAAGTTCTCCCTCTTAAAAAGATGACAGAGGCCTGAAATTGACATCATAGGTAGACCACAACTATGAGAGACAAAATAAGAAAATAAATTCAGAAAATCACCTTGTCTAGTTGGCAAGATATTTTTTGCAAATTATGGTGGAAAATAAGTATTTAGTCATCTAAAAACATGCAAGATTTCTGGCTCTCACAGACCTGTAACTTCTTTAAGAGGCTCCTCTGTCCTCCACTCATTACCTGTAGTAATGGCACTTGTTTGAACTTGTTATCAGTATAAAAGACACCTGTCCACAACCTCAAACAGTCCCACTCCAAACTCCACTATGGTGAAGATCAAAAAGCTGTCAAAGGACACCAGAAACAAAATTGCAGCCCTGCACCAGGCTGGGAAGACTGAATCTGCAATAGGCAAGCAGCTTGGTGTGATGAAATCAACTGTGGGAGCATTAATAAGAAAATGGAAGACCACTGGTAATCTCCCTCGATCTGTGGCTTTACGCAAGATCTCACCCCGTGGGGTCAAAATGATCACAAGAACGGTGATCAAAAATCCCATAACCACATGGGGGAACCTAATGAATAACCTGCATAGAGCTAGGACTACCGTAACAAAGGCTACCATCAGCTGAGCTGCATCCAAAGAATACCATACCTACTGTGAAGCATGGGCATGGCAACATCAAGCTTTGGGCAGTTTCTCTTCAAAGGGACCAGGATGACTAATCCGTGTACATGAAAGAGTGAATGGGGTCATGTATCATGAGATTTGGAGTGCAAACCTCCTTCCATCAGCATTGAAGATGAAACGTGGCTGGGTATTCCAGCATGATAATGATCGCAAGCACACCACCAGAGCAAAAAAGGAGTGGCTTTGTAAGAAGCATAAGAAGGTCTTGGAGTGGCCTAGCCAGTCTCCAGATCTCAACCCCATAGAAAACCGCTGGAGGGAGTTGAGAGTCCATGTTGCCCAGTGACAGGCCCAAAACATCACTGCTCTAGAGGAGATTTGCATGGAGGAATGGGCCAACATACCACCAACAGTGTGTGCCAACCTTGTGAAGCCTTACAGAAAACGTTTGACCTCTGTCACTTCCAATAAAGGATATATAACAAAATGTTAAGATGAACTTTTGTTAATAACCAAATACTTATTTCCCACCATAATTTGCAAAATAATTCTTGCCAAATCAGACAAGGTGATTTTCTGGATTTATTTTCTTATTTTGTCTCTCATAGTTGTAGTCTACCTATGATGTCAATTACAGGCATCTCTCATTTTTTTAAGTGGAAGAACTTGCACAATTGGTGGCTGACTAAATACTTTTTTCCGCACTATACATCTAATTTCACAACTATACTTATGTATAGAATCAGCATGATAGCAACAGTAGAGTACTGGTTTTAGTTTATATATTAAAATCCTGATGGGTGGTCCTCTTTAAATTAACATAATATGCTGAATAATGCAATTAACCTGCAGTTTAGGGATAAGCTGCAGGTTATTAGTATTTTGAAGGTAGCTGGTGTTGGGGTCAGCACACACGGTGAGTAATACGGAGTGAGTGGAATGCGATAAAAAATCGCATTCCACTCGGACCAATACTACTCTATGGGGCAGCTGCCATGAGTAATTTTTTCTCAGCCCTAATCAGACCAAAAAAACAATTGCAGCATGCTGTGGGTGGAATGCGATCCTGTTTCACTTGCACCCATTCACGTCTATAGGTTCAAGAAAAACATTGCATTGCACTTGCATTACACCAGAGTGCAGTGCGATTCTCGCATCAGCTGGCAATGGAGGAGATAGGGAGATAAATCCCTCCCTCTCCTCCGCAGTGTCGGCCGTCCTCTCCGCATCTGTGGTCTGATCGCACGATCGGACCACAGTCGCATGAAACTCGCATGACACTTGGCTCCCGCTATGCTGTGAGTGTGAGCCGAGTGTCATACGAGGACTCACACTAATCCCCGTGTGGCCTCAGCCTTGAGGGCTGACAATTTGCAAATAACAATAACAAAATTTGCAAATGTAGCCCGGAGGCCACTGTGCAGCGGGGAATGCTGGTGCTAAGTAACTCGCTGGGCTAGGCAGAACTTCAGCAACTAAAATGCAAGCTGAAGAGTCCTATCACAACCTGTGTTACACCACACAGGAGTATAGGAATACAACAGTAACCCCTGTTAACGTCACAGGGATTATGCAAGTAAAGAAAAGTCACTATATTTTCTGTTGGCTTCACAGAGGCTACGCTATTAGGAAAATACCTAAGCACACCTTGCAACTAGTGTTCCTGCCTGGGCGACCCACCAGGAAGTGGAGTAACCCTCGCACTATCTGGGTCATGGTGTGTGCGGTACCTGCCTAAGCAGTCTGCTCTAATTGCGGAGTAACCCTCTCACCAGAGCAGACTGTGGTATGCATAGTACCTGCCTATGCTGCCTGAACTAGATGTGGAAGCAGCCTGGCCTAACTGTGCAGTAATCCTCTTGCTGGAACCAGGCCATGGAATTGCGGAAACAACTAATGGGAGATAGCACGTGGAGCCAAAATGGCGGGCGTCCACATATATACACCTCCAGATATAGAATGATCAGAGGGCGCCGCCATGTTCCCGAATGAGCCTTAAATAGAATAAGCCACGCCCCAAAATGTCATGCCCAGTCAGCGGTGACCTCACCTGCTGGCCAACAAGTGAGAACACATCATCAAGTCTGCTGACACTGAACCACCAAGAGGGAGTTGCCACGTCATGCACATACTCATTACAGTGGATTCTTGACTTTAGTTTTTGAAGACAACATCTTCTTCTGCACCTCAGCATTCACTATGTTCACAGGAGCAGAACCTTTAGCATTCATCCGCACATTGCGTGCTCTGGCCAGGTGCCAGGATTGTCGGGGAAGCTGAACCTGAGTGGGTGACCACTTGATCCACAGATGCTCCAGACCCAGCCCTGGGACGGGAGTCATTCTAACGCCCAACATTATACGTAGCCTCAGGATGGGAAACATCCCGACGCCTAACACCTGGCTTCTGTACTGTATGTGCAGCACCCATGAGAAAATAGCTTTATTTATATAGGAACCACTGGCTTTCAGTCAAACACTATACTGTGGTGGCTGTAGACACTTTCCAGCACTCATTGATAGCTGGCTTAGTACTGCATTGGTGTAGAGCCAACTGTTAATCAATGCCAGGTGTGCCAACAGGTGCCACGTTCAGTGCTGTGAGCAATGACTGTAGACTTGCCGCTATGCCTGCATGACTGAAAGTCAGCGGTTCCTGGGTAAAAAAAAGAGTTAATTTTTCTTCCAGGTGCCGTACATTAAATGCCGCTGTCAGGAATCTTCATAACGCTAATTGCGTGCTTAGTAACTCTACATCTGCAAGTTAATAGTGTTATTGGACAAACATGACTTGTTCCTTTTTGGTTCTCCTAAAGTATATTGCCTCACAACTCTACAATGCAGTGCCCTAAAAAACAACTAATTTATTGGACCAAAAATCAGTGTACAATGTTTGGCGCTACACTCAGCGAAGAGATCCGAACGGGCTGCAGGAAGCTCGTGTTGGATCCTATGGAGGTTTCTGTGGATGATTAAACCAGTTTGACACTCATTGTACAGCAAGTTGACAGAGAATTACAACGATATTGGGGTGAAGTTGGAGATGATATAAAACTAAAATGCATATTAATTTGTCTTGTTTTCTTTTCAGAAGAATTGAAAAAGCAAACAGTCTTGAATACATTGATCGAGATGCTTTCTGGAATCTGCCAATGCTGAAGTATCTGTAAGACTAATAATTTTCTATTTGATGTACTAATTCTTATTAGCTCATCACAGACACAAATTAAATATATGCAACGATAATAAATGACCAGGAGCTACAAAGAAGCCGAGGGCACATGAAAGAAAATCTTTTTTTATAATAACAGTAGTAGAAGTTCAAGCACTGGGGATATTAAGTGATAATGTCTATGACATTTAGAAAGAATTTAAATGAATGTAATCCAATGCACAACTCGCCCCCCAAGTTAAATCCTTATAATTACACTGACGGTTATTGACCCTATTCTCCATGCACAGCTCTCGAGACAGTCTCAAGTATTGGTCTCTAGTCTCTCTGACACACTTTGCCTTCCTTCTGAATTTCTTGAATGATATTAAATGCAGTGTATAAAAAGAAAAAGCATTTTCCATCTTTATAAAAGGGTATAATTACCGTATGTGTTTTTAATTATATTAGACCATACATTCATATTCTTATTTACTGTACCTTTCTAAATAAATCAAGTAATAACCATCTAAATTGTAATAAATTAGCATAAATTAAAGATAGAAGAAAATATCCATTAGTCATTCCTGGATATTCTTTAGGTTTTAGGGCGAGTTAGGACTCATTTATTCTCCGTGTTTAAAACGTGCGTGAAAAAATGGTACCAATGCCGTGAGTGTTTTGGAACAGTGTGTCATCAATGTATGATCTTTGTGTCCATATATACCTGTTACAGAGTGACCATAGGAGTTCCCACAGGGCACAAAGGAACCCACAAGGTCCTGTTGTAGCTTACAGAGTTTAGACTCTGTAAGGGAGACGCCATCGGGGTCACCGTATAACCGGCCAAAGACGTAAAAAACTCGTCCACTGACCGCAACTAGAGTTGAGTGAGTAGTTAACTATATGTACTTGCTATGCTGTTAGCGAGTACTGTCCGCTACTCACATATTCGTTACAAGTAGCAGACGCAATGTAAGTCAATGGAAAATACTCGCTAACTAGCAAGTAACCCGAAAGCCGTTCTTGTCGTGCGAGTAGCAAATAGTACGACTTTCGGGTTACTCACTTCTTAGTGAGTATTTCCCATTGACTTACATTGCGCCCTCTACTCATAACGAATATTTGAATAGCGGACAGTACTCACTAACAGCATAGCGAGTACGAATAGTTAATTACTCGCTCAACACTAACCGCAATGATTGTGAGTCAGTTGGCAGAAAGAAGGTCCACCACTAGGTATCTCCCTCCAACAAGGAGACAACGATCCCCACTCACTGTTCCTCACTCCCTGAGGAGTGAGGGCGGAGCTTGAAATAAAACTTGCAAGACTCTCTACATGTTACAAATATCTGCCCCAGAAAACCTATTCAAGATGGCTATCCGTCTGAGTCTGGGCGGGGGCTGCGACCAGCAGACCCACAATATGTTGCAGCTGCTGCACCACTTGAGTTTGTAGATCCATAACATCCTGTAAAGGGAAAAAAATGGAAGCTCACCACGCAGTGTGTAGCAGTATCAACCCATGAGATGGGAAATGGGCGCCAGATCCTCTGGTAAGGCGTCGACCAGAAACGTAGAAATGGAGGAGTGGAGCAACTAAAAAAACTGCAGCATGTTAACACTAACGTGTTTCTGGTGCACAAAAAGACGCCCTTAGTCATAGAAATCTTTGACTAAGGGCATGTTTTTGTGTGCCAGAAACGCGTCAGGTGTTAACATGCTGCAGTTTTTTGTGTTTTTAAAATGCTTTGAATAAAGGTTTTTTTTATTTTACTCATCACTTCATAGAAGATGCTGTTCCTTCATTCAATCCTATGAAAGGGTCTGCATAAGTGTGCTAAAGCCTCTGTCTGAGTCATACTGACTGTAAATAATGTCACAGAGTGACCAAATGAGTTCCTGCAGGGCAGAAGAGAACCCCCAATAAAACTGCGATACACAGGGAACACAGGGGGTCCCTGGCTCTAGAAAGAGGAGGGCAGGGACACCTCCTGATCTCACCTTAGTCTGATCCCTGCCCTTCTTAAAGTCCCTATACAGGTTCTTTCAACCTGTCACCGAACAGGATACCTTGTAGTTGGCAAGCCCTGCACTCACCCTGGCTAGTGAGCAGGCCAATGAGAGCACTAGTCTCACCACTACAAATAATACAACACAGGGGTAGATAAACAGAGAAGGGAACAACAATAAAACCCTTGGAATCTTGGAAGCTGCAAACAATCATGCCCCAAATGAAGTATGCTAATAGCAGGTATCCAGTAGCTCCTTGAGACAGCTGCCTCCTGTCTGGTCAGAACAGATGAAGATCTATTTCCAGCACCAGGAAATGGGTAAAGTGACTGTTCGAAATAGATGGGAGTGGTCACAAATCGGCAGCAAGTGAGGAAATCAACCAGAAGCTAGCAGGGAAAACTGACCATTCATTCAGCACTAACAGAAAGCAAATACATTTAATACAGTATATAGAGCCTCACAAGTCAATGTGGTGCTAAGATCCCAAAACCATCACAAGTATCACAAGGACGGATGATCCTCGTGACAATACCATCTGCGTGTCAACTGTATTATTCACGGATGGATCAATTAATAAAGAAAATAAATTCCACGTTTGCCTTGAAAATTAAAATAAATAAAATGTATAATATTCATATATTTATATAATAGCTGAAAAAATAAAGTTTTCAGCCTGACTCATTACCAATCACATACACTACTCACAAAAAGTTACGGATATCTGACTTTCATGTGAAATTTATGTAAAACGTAAAAAGTTCATGCTACAATCAGTGATATTTTATATTGAAATTAGGGCACTTAACTACTAGAAGCATGTAATGGAGCTTTCCTCATCTCAAACAATATTTTGAAACAAAAGTCAATAACAGTGGTGGATACCCGCAAAAGGGCTGTGTCTCAATAATTTATCATGTGGCCTTGAGCATCAATTACAGCTGAC
Source organism: Anomaloglossus baeobatrachus (assembly GCF_048569485.1). Classification (NCBI taxonomy): domain Eukaryota; kingdom Metazoa; phylum Chordata; class Amphibia; order Anura; family Aromobatidae; genus Anomaloglossus; species Anomaloglossus baeobatrachus. Next base: position 64,124,121 of record NC_134355.1, on the reverse strand, counting down.
AATGACATTGCCTGCTGTTCACAAGTGGAGTTCTTGTCTGCGGAGGCATGGCAACCCACTCTTCTTGAAGGGCGGCCCTCAGGTCAATGAGGTTCCGGGGTGCAGAGTTACGAGCATCTATATGGTGACTTTGCTGATCCTATAGATTTTCTATGAGATTTAGGACTGGAGATAGTGCAGGCCACTCCATTTGAGTCACCCCCAGTCTCAAGCAGCCATTCCCGAATGATGCCACCTTGATAAGCTGGTGCATTGTCATTCATGAAGATGAAAATGTGTTGGTCATGCAGAAGCTGGATTAATGATGTTATTCAAGTTGTAAGGGTTGTCATTCACAAAGTGTAGGGCTATTCTGTATTGGCTAGATGTACATGGCCACATTAACACCACCAAAAGCTCATCTGGTGACAACAGTGGCTCAGGCATAGTGCTCTCCTTGATGTCTCCAAGCTCATTGGCGGCCATCATTTCTACTCCGCATGAATTGACTTTCATCAGTGAACATCACAGAGGCCCACTGGTTCCTTGTTCAGCATAGATGACACGTGTGTCTGGTGGTGTGGTCATGTACCCTTGCAGATCATCTAACATGCAGACCACGCAGATGTGAACAGTTTACAATGGTTTGAAGTGACACTTGGGTGCCTCTCACCTTCCTTAAATCTGCCTGGAGTTGTCAAGTCCTGAAGGGCATTGTTCACAATGAAGCTGTCATCAGTGTGGGATGTGGACAAAACACATGCACTTCGCTGGCTTTCTATGACTCTTCCAGTCTCTCTGTATCATTGTACAACCTGCTGGTGACACTTTAAGCTCAGTGGCAACTTCCATCTGAAAACATCCTGCTTGAAGCCTCACAATGACGAGGTATTGTTGATCAATTGTTAGGTGTTGTTTTGGACTTATGATGTCAAAAGTTGAAAATCATAATGATGAGGACTATTTAAATATCAATTTTAATTGAACCCTAAAATTTATTGTCAATTCATGGATTAAACACTTGTGAATTTTGCCATTAAGCTCCTTGTTGGAGAACAACAAGTTAAAAGTAAAAAGTAGTGAAACATTGAACAGTTGGACATGTGCATCCAAAAGTTTAGAGAAGATCTCATTAAGTTCATCTGAAAAGGTAGAGGGCATTTTAGGATCATCTGTAACTTTCACCCAAAAGCCAAATATCCCTAACTTTTTGTTAGTAGTGTATATTAGTGTCATTGAATGCAGTGGATTTCGAGGCTGACAGCAAAAATGTTTTAATTTTCATTGTTTTATATGATAGGTTCAAGTTTTTGGGCTTTGAAATGCACATTTACATACATCTCTGCTGTCAAAATCAGAGAGCGCTCCCATCGTCAGCGAGTCAGAGACTAAAGGAAAATCGCTGTTGTTTCATTCTGCAATCTCTCCATATTTCTGGGTAAATCATATGCTAATAAGCCGTACTGGCAGGCAGGTATAAATTAAGATGTCTGGTAGGAATGTTTGCAGACAGGAGCATCACGTATACAGACAAATATTGTCATACAACATTGGCTTATTCATTATATACATCAGCAAAAAATAGCAAACTGATTTTCCTTCTCTGGCATCCTGAAAATACAAAAATATCTCTTGGCATCTGCCGTATCATGCACACATTTTCCTTGTGGACTCTGTCAGTGTCTATAATAAATATTTTCTTGTGGTACAGATGTAGCCCAACATTGCCTCTAGCCAAGTTTAATCTGGGCACAAGCTAAAACATATGCTCGCTTCTTGGAGCGGTGTCAACAGACTTTATTGAAGAATGTTAGAAAATCAGAATGTTGTCATATGTGAGGCTGTAGAAATGTGAGCAGCACCTAAAGGCGCTACCATTTCTGAGTATTATCAATAAATGTGGCCATAGGAATGATAGTATAGATTACAATGTTTCCCCCTAGTGGCGACTACAGGAGGCTAACATTTAAAGGATGGGTATATCACTGCTGCTTTTTTTCTATTTCTTCTGATAATTAGTTAAAGTGCACCAATCAATAGGATTTTCCTACATAACCTAAAGCCAGTGCTATACTGGCGCTATCATGCTGATTCTATACATACCTGTAGTTGTCAGCTCGGATGTATAGGTTTTGAAACACAAGCAAGTAAAGATTGCAAAGTGAACAGTTTTTTGATTGACAGCAGCTACTAATAGCTGGGGTGGGGTTTGATAGTGATTCCTGCCACCCTGCCTGTCCATCCTCCACCTGTTATTTATGCTAATGCCATTATAGAAGTGTTTTACTAATGGTTGAGGCTAAATCATGGTGGCTAAAAGGACCTGTGCTGAAGTAATATCCACGTGACCGGAAGGGGTGGAGACTCAGCCAACATAGCTGATACCAGGAAGCAACATTATATTTCTGTTGGCTGAGGCCCCGCCCCCTCTGGTCACATGGGTATGACATCAGCAAAGGTCCTTCTAGCCACCTTGATTTATAGCCACGAACTTCTATAATAGAATTAGCATAAATAATAGATAGTGGGAGGACAGACAGGATGGGGAGCGGGAAACACTAGCAGACCCCACCCTAACTATTAACTGATCGGCAGCTGCTGCCAATCAAAAAACTGTTAATTTCACAAATGTTACTTACTTGTGTTTCAAAACCTTTACATCCGAGCCGACAACTAAAGGTAGAGAATAAGCCTGATAGCATAGCACTGGCTTAGGTTATATAGGAAAATTCTAGTGATTGGTGCGCTTTAATAAAAATTAGATAATACGTGTATATATATATATATATATATATATATATATATATATTTACACTAAAATGCTGCCAATGTGAAATACAACTCATCCTTGTAAAAAAATGAGGCTGGCTGGGATCTGTGTGTGATCAGTGACACATGTTTGTCCATGAGTCCTAACTCTATCATCAGAATGACAAGGTTTTTCTCATCTCTAAGGTCCTATCCCAAAATGTAGTAGGTGTAATAATAGTATTAGCAAATATCTCTGACGAGAAATGTAGTATAGTTCTCCTGATTAGCTACAGTCATGGCCGAAAGAGTTGGCACCCTTTAAATTGTTCCTCAAAATGAACTATTTATCCCCAAAAATTGTTGCACATGGTTTTTTATACACATGTTTATTTTGTCTGTGTGCATTAGAACAAAAAAAAACCCAAAAAACTGAGAAAAATAGGCAAACTGGACATACTTTCACACAAAACCTCCAAAATGGTTTGTTTTAAGCATGTGATGCTCGCTCAAACTCACCTGTGGCAAGTGACAGGTGTGATCAATATGAAAATCACACCTGAAACCAGATAAAAAGGGGAAAAGTTGACTTAATCTTTCCATAGTGTGTCTATGTGTACCACGCTAAGCATAGAGAATCGAAAGAGAACAAGATAACTGATGAATTGAGAACCAAACTTGTTGAAAAGATATCAACAATGTCAAGGTTACAAGTCCATCTCCAGAGATCTTGATGTCCTTTTGTCCTCAGTGAGCAACATAATCAAGAAGTTTACAACCCATGTCACTGCAGCTAATCTCCCTGGATGTGGACAGCAGACAAAAATTGATGAAAGGTTGGATCACAGGATAGTCTGCATGGTGGATAAGCAGTGACATCCAAGTTCCAAAGAAATTCAAGCTGACCTGCAGGCTTAGGGTGCATCAGTGTCAGCGCAAATTATTCATGGACATTTGAATGAAATGAAACACTAATGGCAGGATATTCAGGAGGACCCCATTGCAGACACAAAAAAACAGACTGCAGTTTGCCTAAATTTACTTGAGTTAACCAAAATCATTCTGGAAAAGTGTTTTGTGGACAGATGAGACCAAGATAGAGCTTTATGGGAAGGCACATCATTCTACTGTTTACCAAAAACTGTATGAGGCCTGCAAAGAATAGAACACAGTACCTACAGTCAAAAATGGGGGAGGTTCCAAGATGTTTCAGGGTTGTTTTGCTGCCTCTGGCACTGGGTGCCTTGACTGTATGCAAGGCATCATGAAATCTGAAGATTTAAAATAAGGTTTTGGATGGCATGTAGTGCCCAGTGTCAGAAAGCTGGGTTTGTGTCCTAGGTTATGGGTGTTCCAGCAGGAGAATGACCCCAAACATACTTCAAGAAACTCCAAGAAATGAATGGAAACAAAGCGCTAGAGAGTTTTGAAGTGGTGGAAATGAGTACCGTATGTATCTAAATCCCTTTGACACCTGTGGAGAGATGGTAAAATTGCTGTTGGGAGAAGGCGCCTGCAAATATGAGAGACCTGGAGCAGTTTATAAAAGAAGAGTCCAAAATTCCAGGTGAAAGATGTAAGATGGTTGATGGTTATAAGAAACAATTGATTGTAGTTATTTTTTCCAAAAGATGTCCAACCAAACATTAAGTTGAGGGTCTCAACAATTTTGTTCAGCCCATTTTGGGGGTTTTATGTGAAACTATGTAAAATTTGCCCTTTTTTCTCTGTTTTTTTTTTGTGGTGTTCTAGTACACACAAAGAAAAGAAACATATGTGACAAAACGTGTATTTGCAATCATTTCCTTGGAGAAATACTTTATTTTCAAGAACAATTTCAAGGGTGCCAACACTTTCGGCCATTACTGCCTGTTGATTACATTATGTGCAGTTCATTGCAGCTTAGGTTACAACCAGTCATATAGTCACAGTTTAGTTGCTAGTGGTCATAACCATGGCTACCTAAGCTACAGCAATGCCCTGCACATGAGGTAAGCAACTTAGCTAATCAGATGAACTATACTACATTTCTAATTGGAGGTGTTTGCTAATATAATAATAATAATTATTATTATTACAACTGCTACATATTGAGCTAAGATCTTGTAGATGGGTATACCTCTTTAAGTTGCAGAATTGCATGAGTTAAAAAAATGTTACTGTGCTGAGAAAATCTTATACATATGACCTTGCTATGTACTGTGTAATGGATGTGTCTGACCATACAGGGACATGGTCTGATCATACCACAGCTCTTGGACCGGGAAGGATGCAAAACAGAGTATACAACATGTAATCACAAATGATTCCTTCTGTGAGGTAATCTCTGTTTTAAAGAGTCAGGGAAATGTTTTACCTCACAAAAAACATTATCTGGGATTCCATGTTGTAATATCTGTATCCTCGCTTTTACATCCTCTTTTACATCCTACATTTATACATATATATATTTATATATATTTTTTTATATATATATATATATATATAGATATATATATATAGATTTATATATATAGATTTATATATATAGATTTATATATATATTTATATATATTTATATGTATATATATATATATATTTATATATATATATATATATATATATATATATATATATATATATATATATATATATATATAAGATTACCTCAACATAGGAACATTTTTTTTCAACACATCCAATTGTGGAAATTATTATTATTCCATAATCTAAGAAACAATAGCATGTAAGCATATCTTTACAAGTAGTACACGGTTTATTAAAAAAAAAAAAAAAGAAAAAATCAGTCTTGGTGTTTAATAAATGATTGCAGTTTCCGTAAGGAGTAGGCAGTTACCTATCGAAGGCAGCAGAGAAGATGAGCAGAGAGCATTCGGTGAACTATGTAATGCTGGATACTATCATTATTGCGCTTTTATCATTGTTATTGTTTTCTTATAACATATTACTTGCTCCCAATAATTTCAGTGGTAAATTCTGTGCCAGAGGTCTCCAAATGAAAAATATTAATAATAAAAAACATAAAATTCAAGGCACACTTTCCACAGGCATTTACTGTACACAGCAGATTCTTCTTCTCAGTGTAAGCCGCAGCTACTTGTTTCCAAAAATAGTCGAAAACCCGAGCCAACTTGGCACAGGGATTGCAAATAATTATTAAATCAGATAAATGTTCTTGGTATTCGACATGACAGTGCTAGGAATTTAAACCACTTTGCATTTCTTGTTAATAACAAAAGACGTTTAAGGGTAAGCAGCGAGCGGTATGAGAAGTGCAGTGTCAGTAGATATGGTCAAGACACTTCCACCTACTTAAAAACAGAAAAGTCAATTAAAAATAGCTAAAAACTAGAAAAATTTACTGCAGATCCTTAACTTAGAAATTTGGGACAGCTACAACCTTTTGCCTACTATGACAGTGAAAGCTCATTCACAGAGTTGACTAATATGAGAAATACAGTGCCTTGTAAAAGTATTCGGACCCCTTGAATTTTTCAACCTTTTCCCACATTTCAGGCTTCAATCATAAAGATAAAAATGTTAATGTTATGGTGAAGAATCAACAACAAGTGGGACACAATTGTGAAGTTGAACGAAATTTATTCCTAATTTTAAACTTTTTAAAAAAATAAATAACTAAAAAGTGGGGCGTGCAATATTATTCATCCCCTTTACTTTCATTGCAGCAAACTCACTCCAGAAGTTCATTGAGGATCTCTGAATGATCCAATGTTGTCCTAAATGACTGATGATGATAAATATAAGCCCCCTGTGTGTAATCAAGTCTCCATATAAATGCACCTGCTCTGTGACAGTCTCAGTGTTCTGTTTAAAGCGCAAATTGCATCATGAAGACCAAGGAACACAACAGGCAGGTCCATGATACTGTTGTGGAGAAGTTTAAAGCCGGATTTGGTTACAAAAAGATTTCCAAAACTTTAAACAGCCCAAGAAGCACTGTGCAAGCGATCATATTGAAATGTAAGGAGTATCATACCACTGCAAAGCTACCGAGACCCGGTCGTCCATCCAAACTTTCATATTAAACAAGGAGAAGACTCATCAGAAATGCAGCTAAAAGGCCCATGATCACTCTGGATGAACTGCAGAGATCTACCACGGAGGTGGGAGAGTCTGTCCAAGGGACAACAATCAGTTGTACACTGCAGAAATCTGTCCTTTAAGGAAGAGTGGCAAGAAGAAAGCCATTTCTGAAAGATATCCATAAATAGTGTTGTTTAAAGTTTGCCACAAGCCACCTGGGAGACACACCAAACGTGGAAGAAGGTGCTCTGGTCATATGAAACCAAAATTGAACTATTTGGGCATAATGCCAAATTATATGTTTGGCGTAAAAGCAACACAGCTCATCACCCTGAACACAACATCCCCACTGTCAAATATGGTGGTGGCAGCATCATGGTTTGGGCCTGCTTTTCTTCAGCAGGGACAGGGAAGATAATTAAAATTGATGGGAAGATGGATGGAGCCAAATACAGGACCATTCTTGAATAAAATCTGTTGGAGTCTGCAAAAGACCTGAGACTGGGACAGAGATTTGTCTTCCAACAAGACAATGATCCTAAACATAAAGCAAAATTTACAATGGAATGATTCACAAATAAACGTATCTGTAGCGCCCCTGAGACTGGTCGCTATAGGGTATATCATTTAATCCTTCCCGGGCAGGAAGAGGTTAACCTGGTAAGTTTACACACACCTCACATGGCTTATCTAAACACAGAAAGGAAGTGATTCAGCCAGTTCCTAGCAGACCCAGGCACTGGGGTGAACTCTAGGTCACCATAACGATCTGAATCCTTGCAAAGGTGGGGGCAGGAGTAGCAGTAAGTTACAGAGCAGACAAAAAGTCGAGGTCAGTTCCAGTCAGACAGAGACAGAGCAGACACGATGTCGTGCAGCTCCCTGAGGGGTTGCTGCCAGACACCATTCAGGGAGGCAGAACATAACCGCTTGGGATGTAACACTGCACCAACCTCTGCAGGAGTGTCCTGCAGAGGGAAGCCAGCCAGACCAGGGCTAATAACACCTGGAGGGATGGGACCCGGTACCAGTAATCATGGGCTAAAGGAGTATAGTCGCCAGGGAGACTACGGTATGAGTACTCACGGGACTGAGCACAGGCAGGGTACAGAGCCCTAGTTCAGGAAGATGCTTCAAGCTCACCTGATAAGCATCTGCCCGGTGAGGGGACCATCAAGGACCTCACTGACGTTAGTATCCGGGGCACAGCAGTAAAGAGGGAACCTAGGGAATAGGGACAGAGGTCAAGCCCATAGAGAGGTTCAAGCTGCCTGCAATACGGCCCAAGACAGAGATTGAGAGAGAGAGCAGGAGGGGATCCCAAGACGCTTCAGGCCATTGGGACCCACCAAGTACAGAGTTGTGCACGGAGGAGAAAGCCCACCGATTACCAAACCGGACTAGACATCTGACCTGCCCGGGATCGACCCGAATCTCTAACAGCGAGTACCAGCACCTTGGGCGTGATACCATCTTAACCAGTGAATAAAAGCATCTGTAACCTGCACCCGGTGACTCTGTGAGTAAATGCCGCCGCCTTGCGCTCCCGTGGACTGCCGTCCTGTTCTCACCAACCTCCCGGGGTAATCGCGCTCTGCCTGTGGGGAGTGATACCATCCTGGCTGCACCCAACAGATGCCCCGGAGATTGACTATGCAGGGGCGGCTAATTTCTGGCCGCACACCATGGGTGGCGCTGGGAAGCATCCCCCATTCCCATCCAACACCGCCCTGGGAAAAGAAAAGTCGCAGGAAATGTCTGCGGTGGAGGAGGCCAAGACTGAGTCGCCATTGCAACTGGCGACATGCTTCCCAGGGACCCGTCGCCCTCTTTCCATCCCCATTTACACTGGACATCTGTTTATTTGTCTTTTCATGTAGCTGATGGAGCCACGGAGCCGGGTCCGGCTAGTCACTGCAACCAAAAGAAACCACTAGCCCGGTGACGAGTACCCTAAGGCCCTGTGGGGCACTACATATCCAGGTGTTAGAATGGCCAAGTCAAAGTCCAGACCTGAATCCAATTGAGAATCTGTGGAAAAAGCTGAAAACTGCTGTTCACAAACGCTCTCCATCCAACCTCACTCAGCTCCAGCTGTTTGCAAAGGAAGAATGGGCAAGAATTTCAGTCTCTCGATGTGCAAAACTGATAGAGACATACCCCAAGCGACGTGCAGCTGTAATTCAGCACAAGGTGGCGCTACAAAGTATTAACTTAAAGGGGACGAATAATATTACATGTCCCAATTTTCAGTAATTTATTTTTTATAAAAGTTTAAAATAAGCAATAAATTTCGTTCACCTTCACAATTGTGTCCCACTTGTTGTTGATTCTTCACCATAACATTAACATGTTCATCTTTATGTTTGAAGCCTGAAATGTGGGAAAAGGTTGAAAAATTCAAGTAGGCCGAATACTTTCGCAAGGCACTGTATATTATCAATATATGATTAAAAAAATCCTGACCAGCATCTTTGAACAGAAAAAAGCAAGTGTGAAGAGGTGCAAGCTGCTATGACTGCATAATATACAAATGAAAGAATACAGCAGAATCCTGTTTTCGGAGGAGCAGATCGGTTATTTGTTTTTTTTGGCATTATATATTTGCCTGAGTTCCTATCAATCTAAGGCTATTTTTAATTAAGGGCACTTTACACGCTGCGATCTCGCTAGCGAGATCGCTAGCAAGTGTACCTGCCCCCGTCGGTTGTGTGACACGGGCAAATCGCTGCCCGTGGCGCACAACATCACTTACACCCGTCACTTGGACTTACATTCCCTGGCAATGTCGCTCTGGCCAGCGAACCGCCTCCTTTCTAAGGGGGCGGTTCGTGCGGTGCCACAGTGACGTCACACAGCAGCCGTCCAATAGAAGTGGAGGGGCGGAGATGAGCGGGACGTAACATTCCGCCCACCTACTTCCTTCCGCATTGCCGGTGGACGCAGGTAAGGAGATGTTCGTCGTTCCTGCGGTGTCACACATAGCGATGTGTGGTGCCGCAGGAACGACGAACAACATCATACCTGCAGCAGCAACAATATTTTGAAAAGGAGCCTGGTGTCAACGATCAATGATTTTGGTCGTTTTTGCGATCGTTGATCGTCGCTCCTTGGTTTCACATGCTGCGATGTCACTAACGGCGCCGGATGTGCGTCACTAACTATGTGACTCCGACGATATATCGTTAGCGATGTCGCAGCGTGTAAAGCACCCTTTAGTGTTGGATGCTACCTGCCTTTAAATTTGTAGCTTTTAGTCCGGAAGAGAGGCATGTCTGACAAACGTTAGACTAGGGTCCCATCAAAGAAAAGTACATGTGATGTCTGCCTGGAACCACAGTCTCAGGATGGCTATCCCTTACAGGCCAGAGGAAAGCTGCTCACTAAGCAGGATCCTGAGAACCCCAAAACCCTTTATCCCCTATACAGGGATTTGGAATTACTACAGGGCCATGGAGATTGCTACCCGTGGAAAGCTCCAATTTCAAGAAGAGTAGGTCAGGCAGGGTCAAACCAAGAGATCAAGAAAAGGGACAAAATTGGCAGACAAGAGCATAGTCAGGAATTAAGCTAAGGTCAAAACCGGAGATGATAGCGAGGTACAAAACCAGCAGGAAGGAGAGTAGTCAGAGAGCAGGCAGGGGTCAAAACATGAGAATCAATATTCAGAACAGGGCAAGAACCAGAGACAAGCAGTGAACTACAAGACTATATCTGGCAGCAACCATCAGACAGAAAGGGGAATAAGAAGGATGTGGTGTCTTCCCATTGGCTGTAGCTGAAAGGTAGTTTTCAGATGGAAGACACACACCACCACAGTCAGCCAGTGGTACTGCAGTCCCCAAGGAAACCCAGCTTTGTGGAGGAGGATAACCTGCACCCACCAGAGCCACTGGCACGACACCTCTCCCATCACCAGCATCACCCACAGAATATGCCTGGTGATCAAAGCAGAAGTCGCAGAAGCAGACTCCGGTGGGGACGTTACAGTATGCCTTGCCATTGCTGATGGGTTCTCATTAATTGGCCAAATTATACTAAGTACCTTCATTTTTATAAATATATTCTATTTAGCAGTAAAGTCCAAATTTTAAATACTAAATGTTTGTGTGGTGCCCCTGCGGCTTCAGGCGCCACAGGGAACTGCACCCCCTTAGGGTGTAGTATGCATCCTAGGTCTGAGGAAGGTCGAGGTCAGTTTACACATGAACAAACATACAGTCACAGGGTTGCCCTACCAATGTGGACTGGGCCAGCGTCGGATCACAGTAGGGGGTCACTACAGCGTTGGGTTTACAGGACACCACCGCACCAGAGGCTCCACAGATCCACTTGACTGGGGACTCAGGGTCAGGGAGAAACAACCACCAAGGGGGAGTTAGGAGCACAGTGGGAAGAGCAGGTTGACCTAGTGAGAGTAGTGAACTGGTCGGTGGCAGCAACTGGGGGCAACAGCTGAGAACACAAAATACCAAAACAACAGTGGAGTTCAGCTTCAGACTCAGAGGAGAGCAGACATGCCACGTGCAGCTCTGTGGGCCAAGGTGTTCAACAAAGTCACTGGGGAGAAGCAGGGCAGCTACTTCCACAGGACTGGCGCTGTTGGGATACAGATTCCTAGGGCAGGCATACTCCAAGTTGTCTACCAACTCTGCAAGGGTCGTGGGGAATGACCACTGAAAGTCACCCGTCTCATGAGTCTGCAGCAAGTAGCACATATTCTGGGGTTGAGGACCGGCCCCATAACGGAACCGCGCTATCAGCATACAGAACGGGACACACTTTACTGACACCGGGACCCTCAAATGCTTCCCACCATGGGGGTCCGATACTTAGCGCACAAAAGGAGGAGAGAGAGCTCACAGGCTGACACACACACCGGACTTGACCTTTCACGGATCCGGGATTAGCTGGAGCCCATCGTGGCAGAGAACGGTACCTCGGGCAGCGTTTGAAAGACTTGTGAGTAAAAACTTAACTTCCTAAACCTCCAACTACCACCTCAATCCTCCCTGCCACCCTCCTATCCTCCCTCCTGTATGCCTTGGGGCAACGGAAGCGGGCCAATCCACCCAGTGACAACACAGAGGATCGGCTCAGCTATGAGTAGGTTAAAACATCTGCCCCGTGGGGCGCTACAGTTGCATGGCTCAATATACAAGTAATATATTTACTGCCAAGATCCCATCGTTGGAGAACAAAAATGTTTTTCCTAAAGCTTTTTCTTGGAATCTTCAAGGAGAGAATCTCTTCCCATCCCTACCCCTAAATATCAGTCATTTGAACCCAATGTGCATGGGCCTGTAGACATGTGTGACTTTTTCTGCAGTCACTTACCCCATTCACTATGTTATATGTAGTTTTAATAATTCTTACTATGTATACATTTTAATAGTAAAAACTTAAAGAAGTTGTCCAGTACCATAACTGATTTTTTTTTTTCAGAAATCTTGCTATACCGCACAAAACAACCATTATCTTATTTTAGCAATATTACCTTTTATCGTGCTCCAGCAGCACATCCTCATTGCTGGATACAGCTTTGATGGGGTCAATCAACAACTTCCTCTCTCTTGTCTTCCTGTGTTCTATTACTAGTTCCATCATGCATTACATTGGCCTGGAAGCCAAAACCTATCACACCCACCTAAAACTCCACCTAAACCCTCCCTCCCCTCTTTCCTATGTCTCCAACCTGCTGCATCTCAGGCCTCCTTAACACATCCAGTGAAAAATGTGTTGCATGGTCCATTTTGTCCATCCATGTGACCATGCAAGTTTACATGTTTGTCATCCGTGTGGTATCTGTGTGCCGGCCGTTTGAAATCTGTCAAAACAAATGACACTGAAATTAATGGCTCCTTATGTGTTAAAGATGTGTAAAGATAGATAGATAGATAGATGCAAGGATGGATAGAGACAGATAGATAGATAGATAGATAGATAGATAGATAGATAGATAATAGATACATAGCTGTATTATATGTTCAGCTATTTAGCAAAATAAATAGTTAAATGGAAAAAAATTACTTGGGGTTTCCCCTATTTTTATTAACCAGCCAAGGTAAAGCATACAACAGTGGGCTACGACCCTCAGCTGTCTGCTTTACTTTGTCTTGTTATCAAAAATAGAGAGGATTGCATGCCGTATTTTTTAAATTATTTAAATAAATTATTTAAAAAACTGCATGGGGTTCTCCCTATTTTTTGATAACTAGACAAGGTAAAGCACACCACTCTGGACTCAACTTATCAGGCTGAGAAAGCCCATGGTTATTTAGGCCTTCCGAGCTTAAAAATAGCAGCAATTAGCAGTCCCAGAAGTGGCGCATCCATTAGATGTGTGAATTCTGACACTTTGCTCAGCTCTTCCCGATTGCTCTGGTGTGAAGGGAATCAGGATAATATTTTTAGGGTTGATGTCAGCTGTGAATTGTCAGCTGACATCAAGCTCATGAGTTAGTAATAGATAGGCATCTATCAGACACCCATATTACTAACCTAGTAGATATAAAGTGTTACGCTAGTCGGTGTGGTCCCACTGTGACACAGCACCGGCTCAACCTGGAGAGGCATAAGTAAGCAACTGCTTCGTCTTCACTAGAGCCTCTGATGGTGAGGATAGGCTTCAGCTGAAAGGTAGCTGCCAGGTGCTACTCCAGTCAGTATCACAGCGCTGTGGCAGCTAACCCCAGGGACTAGCTGTCTAGGATGCAGGGACAACCTCAGGTGCTGACAGGTTGGGTGATGCAGACTAAGTGGCTGGTTTAGAATGGTGTAAACTGGATGGTTGATTCAGGCTGGTGCAGACTGGATGGCAGATGCTGCAGGTGTAGTAGGTGCAGCAGGTACAGAGGGTATGGATCGTACAGCAGGTACAGTGGGCACAGAAGATATGGCAGGTACAGCAGATATGGCAGGTACAATGGGCATGGAAGGTGCAGCAGGTACAGCAGGTACACCAGGTACGGTAGGCACAGCAATCATGGATGGTATGGCAGGTATGGCAGATACACACATATACTGATGCATATGCCAGGTTAAGGCTGGTACTAGAACACAGATACAGGTTAGCAAGCAGTGGTAATAGATAGAGGAAATGGGACCTAACAACTAGCAACATGTCTCTAGTAATAGCCAAGGTTGACCAGGCACCTCCCATAGAGGGAATATGCCTTAAGTACCTTGTGCTTCTCAGTTATAGGCTGAGAATCACTTCTGGGTAAGGCATGCTTACACTTTTAGAAATGAGAGGCGCAAGCATGTCCTAAACGCACTCCCGGGAGACCTGCACGGCATGTGCAAACTCTGGGAGCAGGCAGGAGGAAGAGGCACAGATGCCCCCGCTGAGTAGCTGGGAGGGTGAGTACGCCGGTATCCCCGCCATGGGGAGGAAGCAGGATAGCCCGGGATCACCAATGTGGGCATTACATAAAGAGAAAAAAAACACCCAAAAAACTTTATTTTAAAAAACACATCTAGACTGTAGCCCTCACTCAACAATTTATAAAAAAAAAAAGGCAAGGAATCCGAAGTAGTCCACAAAAGCGAACCTAAGAGACATAGAGAAAAAATGAAAGACAGGACACAATCCCTCGTTCACCAATTTATTCCCACGAGAGCTCCCAAAAGCTCCAACGTAGTCCACATGAAGGTCCCACGAGTCCACGACAATCCCCAACTCATTCGCCCAGCGTATGGAGCCTCATTCAGAGAATTAAGCCCCATAGGATTTAATAGCAGCCACTGCCGAGTCTCACACTACACTCTGTGTGAGTCGGCGAGTGTGCTTAAAGGTGACGTTATAAAGTTACCGCAGTTCACAAAGCGCCGCACAGAAGCCGTGTATTCCTCTGCTGGGAGCGCAGGGACTCCTCTAACAGCCGGACTCTTTTTAAATGCTTTTAATGGCTTTGTTACGATACAATAAAAAGGATACATTTTAAGGTGATCTCTTTCAATGTGCTAACCCTTTTTTTGCTTCTATTTTCTCTATGTCACTTGGTATAGGAAGGTGATCCCTTTATTGGGCAGTTCCCTCCTTAAATTAACACCTATTCAGAACACATGCACACTTGACTAATCCGAGAGTGTATGTGTATGTGTGGCGCCCCTGAGACTTCAGTCGCCACAGGGTACTGCACCTCACCAGAGATGCAGTATTTATCCCGGGAATGGAGGAGGTCATCAGCAGTAAACCACCACGATCCATCACAACACATAGTTAGATGCCCTCTCACTGGGACTGGGCTAGGGTAGAGCCTTAGGGTTGGCCATGACTAATATAGTGGACCCTCTGCTCACTAGTTCAGAAACCCAAGGGAGAGAAGCTTGACACAGAGGAGCAAGGCATCACAAGCACACCCAGACATTTAGACGCTGACACTGGACAGTGCCAGACATGGAACAAGTGAGACATGGGGAGAACACGGTCGCTGAGGGGAGAGCTGCACCATAGCTCCCTCAGGGCCGAGCGCACACTACAGGGTGTGGAGCCTTAGGCTGGTGAGCACTTCATGTCCCGCCAGCAGAATCCACCGGGCAGAATATTTCAAGTCTTCTGGCCCACACAAAGCACCCGGGCCACAGCAGCATATAGACCCGAGCCAGGAGTCATGACAACAGAGCAGCACCAGTAACGGACTCACGCTGCCTGCTATATGGGACAGAAATGGGGTACATTCATGGACTCGGGTCCCCGCTTGCCTTCAGGCCGCAGGGACTCACACACCACAGCGCAGGGAGGAAGGACTCACAGGGAGAAATACCGGTTCTGACCTCTGAACTATCCGTGATCGGTTGGAGCCATTCACAGTGGAGTCCGACAGTCCAAAGGCGGTTACATTACAGTGAGTAAAGAACTTAAACTGCAACCGCTGTGTCGTCTAATCCTTCCCGCACCCCGCGCTTCTTTATTAGAGTGGACTACTACTCCTAATCTCCCTGTGAGCCCGAGCTCTGCCTGTGGAGAGCTGTACCAACTTAGCTGCACTACCATCTGCCCTCAGAGGAAACCTCTTGCAGCAGCGGCTCCCATATTATAGCTGCACACCACAGGTGGCGTCACAAAGAACTATAATGACCATCATCATCCCCCAATTTATTGATACCGATGGGGTCACGGAACCAGGCCCAGTCACTGTGACATCCCCACCTCTGCACTGGCCCGGTGACGAGTAACCCCCCAGACCCCGTGGGCGCGTCATATGGATGGGTCAGAAAGAGGTTGAAGGTATAGTAGTGGACAGAGTACCCAAGGAGAGCAAATTTTTAAGTGTATACAATACTTAATGCACCTTGTGGGCATAATATATTTTATTATCTGGACTCTTTACTTCCCTTTAGTTTATTCAGTGTGTTGGTGTTACGGCATATTATTATTAGAGCAGTAAATGGTAATATTATTCACAATTAATTTTCACTCTTAAAAAAAAAAATTAAATGCCAAAAATTTTTACCTTATTATTAAACTATATACCTAGCGGTATTCCTATATGCACCAATTACTTTCTTACCTTAAGTACTTTATGCTTTAAAACATCAATCTTTAAAATTACAGCGGAACAATGAAAAATCGAGGAAATGTTATGCCGATAATTAAGCACCTGACAAACACCTTTTGCCTATATTTTTTATAAAAAGCCTCATTCCTACAATGGATAAATGTTAGCATTTTAAGTTTAATAGGTCTGTGCCTGAAGAATATAAACTCCATGCTGACTGCGAAAGGCTTAATTGTTTCTTAAGGAACAAAAAAAATAATAAAATAAACCCTCACAAGCCACAAGCCGTCTCTACTTTTTAGTCCTTAAATAATTCACATAGTGCCTACGTCTCCAAAACGAATGCAAACATATTATCATGTTGGAAATACAAAGTATAAAATATATATTCTCATAATGCTGTCATGCGGGGAATTATTTAGTCGATGGCATTGTGAATTTAACAGCCATCCCACGGATACTGTAATTATAACACCTGGGGTATTTCGGAATCCAAATTTTAATACTGCCTATTATAGAAGAGAATACAGGGCATTTTATTAGCAGCTTCCCTGCGTATATGTCCTATAATATAATAAGTTCTGTAACCCCATAATGCCTAATCATTGTGATACAGTTAATATAGCATAATTGTATTGCAGGTTGAATTAAACTTTTAGGGTCGTGACTAAGAGGAATCATATGAAACTTAATTGTGCAATTGTATCTCTCGCTTTAGGTTCATATACAACACCGGGATACATTTTATTCCTGCCGTTTCCAGGATACAGTCTCTGGAAATTGTATTTCTGTAAGTTTTTAGCTCTTTTAATACATATTTTATAACTTTAGAAATTCGGAACTTTGTATGGCACAGTATTAATAGGGTGTATAGCATCAAATAATAAAAAGCTAATATTTAGAACTGACAGCAAGCGAGAACAGATAAATGTGGTGTATCGGCTTAGAAACAGAAGCTTCATGGATGGAATTTTGAATAGAAGGTAAAATGATAAGGGCTAATTGCCAGAAGCCTATAAGGCAACCTCCACTATCTTTTTGTCAGTCTTTTTCAGTAAAAAAAATGAAAAAATAAATTCACATTAAACTGTCAGTTTTTACATAATTTTTATTTTTTTTTAATTTTGTTTTTCTACAGGTATGTGTTTTAGTACTTGCCTTGTAATTTTAACATCACAAGCATGAGGCTATCTGCCCACGGGAGATTAAACCTGCTGATGTCTCTGCGGAAAATCCACGGATTTTCTGGATTTTCCAGCTAAATCCGCAGGTTTTTCAGCATGTACAGACACTCCCCATGTTATCCTATGGGACATGGGGAATGCTGTGTTCATGCTGCGGATACTTACGGCTGTGGAACATGCTGTGGCTGTCCCGCAGTCGCACGTAATTGCATGTCAATTATTTCTGCGGAATTTCCCGTGGAAATACCGGCCCTCCACTATAGAGATAGAGGCCGGGACTTCCGCAGTTAAGTCATATGAATGTCCGCAGGTTTACCGCAGCTATTTCGCTCTACTACCGCAGCTAAAAATAGCTGCGGATTTCGGCGAGCAGCTGCGGAAAACCTGCAGACTTACCTGCGGATATATCCGCAGGTACGAGCTCACGTGGATACATAGCCTTAATAGGTGGACCCGGACTGTAAAACTCCGGGTAACAATCCGGATCAGGCCACCTGGGTAATAAAAAAAAGAAAAAAGAAAGAAAATAAGAATAAAGCAAGCCATACTTAACGGTCTCCATGCAGCTGTACACTCCTTCCGGGGCCACTCACTCTACTTCCGGGGCTGCTCATTATCCTTATGCATATGCACTGCTTCCCCCACCCACCAGCAATCCCGGCATCTATGATTGGCTGCAGTCAGACAGCACCCCCACCCTGTGTGACAGTGTGTCTGACTGCAACCAATCACACAAGCCATCTGCATCTAGATTAGTGTAAAAATAAATAAATAAATTTGCATATGTTCCCCTCATATTACGATACTCCGCCATGATAAAGTATACGGGTACAGACTGCAGCCCCCAGCCATGAGTGGTATTTTGGCTGTGTATCAAAGTAAGAAACGCATGCAGCTTTTTATTATTATTTAAATAAATAATTTTTAAAAAATAGCATGCAGTGCCCTCCAATTTTGATACCCAGCCATATTAACGCTGACAGCTGGGAGCTGGTAATTTCATGTTGGGGAGGCCCATGGTTATTGACCCCCCCAGCCTAAAAATAGCAGCCCACAGCCATCCAGGATTTTGACATCCATTAGATGAGACAATCTCGGAACTTTAACCGGCTCATCCCTATTGCCCTGGTGTGCTGTCATTCTGAGTAATAAGGGGTTAATGACAGCTCACAGCTTCCACTAAGCCCTAGATTAGGAATGGGAGGCGTCTATGAGACTCCCTGATTGCTAATCTATAAGTGAAAAGAAATACACACAAACACAGAGAATATGCTTTATTTGAAATGAAATACAAAAAACTCCCTTTTTCACCCCTTTGTTAACCCCCAAAACACCGAGGTCTGATCTAATCCACATGAAATCCCAGCTCTGCTACATCTGAAGTGACAGCTCGTCGGAATAGAATATGACCACCCACTGTGAGCTTTAGACAGAGAATGGCCGAGCCGCAGTCATGAGCTGTGAGGTCACACAGGTTACTTGTGGTCATAACTGACCTAAGGGGACCTCATAGAACTTCCAGCAGTACCAGGACTCACGTGGGGTTCTGACATCATGGGTCCAATCAGATCTGGCTTCTGTCTCCCCACCTTCAGACCAAACAAGTTAATCAACAGGAGTGAGTGCAGCGCCTGAACTCACTTCCTGTTGAATTTTCATTTAATCCGAAGGTGAGGGTAAGAAGCCGGCACTACACTTACATGGGACTGACGTGATGTCACAACCTCATGTGAGCCCTAGCACCACTGGAATGGTGCCGGTATGGGAGATGAGCATAATTTTCATTATCTGGGGAAACATGTGGAATTAGAAGGGGTTGGCCAACTAGTGGACAATCCCTTTAAGAAGTCTACCTTCAGATTTTATTTATTATTTTATTTATTTTTTTCAAAAATGCAGCGTGACTTATGAATTGCTTCTTTATAGGACTATGTTTATAGAAAATGTATACAAATTAAAAAGTCTCCAAACATGCTTGGAAAGCTCGCCATTGAAAACAATTGAAGAACATGCCTTTTATTAGATACATTCTAAAATGTATCAAGTAATTTAGAAAACAATAAGACTTTTTTAGAACCATTATTTCTATACCTCCAAATAGCAAGTGCAAGTTTGATCAAAATGGCAATACTTTTTTCGATTTCATTCAGGGAACCTCTCTGCTCTGTTGATGGGTATCTCATTGATTGTTTGGTTGAGGTTTCGGCACATTTCACTTTACCTTGTGTAAAAGTAAATTACGTTGTTAAAATCAACAGAAGCTCATTGTAATACTGAAGCGCTCTGTTTAGGTAATGCAGTGTTTACTGGAAACTATTATACTTGTAACTTTTTTGTAGTGATATACAAGATAATATAAATATAAAGAAAATAGAAAAAAACACATTTGCTGGACTCAGCCAAGAAAGCATCAGGTTGTAAGTATGTCCATGTATCAAAAAATATTGAATAGTGACTAACCCTTAGGCCGGCTTTGCACACTACGACATCGCAGTTGAGATGTCGGTGGGGTCAAATCGAAAGTGACGCACATCCGGCGTCGCAGGCGATATCGTAGTGTGCAAATCCTTTTTGATACGATTAACGAGCGCAAAAGCGTCGTTATCGTATCATCGGTGTAGGGTCCGACATTTCCATAATGCCGGTGCAGCGACAGGTACAATGTAGTTCCTCGTTCCTGCGGCAGCACACATCGCTGTGTGTGAAGCCGCAGAAGCGAGGAACATCTCCTTACCTGCGTCACGCCAGCTATGTGGAAGGAAAGAGGTGGGCGGGATGTTTACATCCTGCTCATCTCTGCCCCTCCGCTGCTATTGGCCGCCTGCCGTGTGACGTCGCTACGATGCCGCACGACCCGCCCCATTAGGAAGAAGCCAGAGCGATGTCGCAGGACAGGTGAGTGCATGTGAAGCTGCCGTAGCGATAATATTCGCTACAGCAGCTATCACAAGATATCGCTGCTGCGACGGGGGTGGGGACTATCACGCTCGACATCGCAGCATCGGCCTGCGATGTCGCAGCGTGCAAAGTAGCCCTTAGGGTTCTTTAGGCTATGTTCCCACATTGTGAAAAATCAGAAAATTTTCCTCTGCATTTTTTGTTCAGAAAATGTGCTGTATTTTACAGTTCAAAAAATCTTGATTTCCTTAAGACTTATGGCAACCGTGTAAAAAACACGTTGGAAATCAGCAGATTTTGGTCCATTCTTTCACAGTAGACTTCCGTGCTGAGCCATAAAAGTGCATGTAAAATTTTTATTGCATTTTTCAGTGCAGAATAGCAACATTCCTGTATTAAGAAATTATTCAATCCACACTCAAAAAATTGTCAAAAAGTAAAAAACGTACATACAAAATGCAATAACAAGCTCAATAAACCATATGGTTTGCTATTGTCGAAAACAATAAACTGTTTCTATCTATGGGAGCATGGCCTTAGAAAATAACAACTTTTTTTTTTAAAAAAAAGAGATTATTTTAATTTGATAAGATAAAGGGTTTGTCCACTACTCAGAAAACCCTTTTTCGATGCTTATGTTTCCCCAAAAGTAAAATAACAACACTTATGTTCACCTCCAAATCCAGCATCGTTCCAAAGGTGTCAGGACTCACTCTTCCAGGGATCATGTTACATTGTTATGTCATGTGATCCTAGCATCCAATCAGGCTTCACTTTCCTCTCTTATGGTGTGTGCACACGATCAGGACCCGCTGCGTCCTGGACACGGTGGGTCCTCACCTTCGGGGCCTCGAGTCTTCTCCGCAGGAGACCACAGCCGCTTGTATCCACGATCTAGACTTGAGCAGTTGCGGTCTCTCGCTGTGTTCTCTCTGCGGAGAACACTCACGTCTCTGCAGCAAAGAATTGACATGCTCCGGCTCAGGAAGCCGCACCGCAGCTCAGTTTACACTGTGGGGAAAAACAAGCACAGTGGGCATGGGATTTCTAGAAATCTCATTCACTGTGCCTGTACTGTACAATGCAGCATTTTGGACACAGCGAAAACACGCTACGTACAAAATACTGGGAACCCTGATCATGGGCACACAACCTTACAAACGTAATTGACATCTGGAGGAAGTGTGAGACCAACTGCAGCTCTCACTTCCTCCAGATGTGATTCATTTATCTAAAAGAAGAGAGAGTGAAGCCAGCACTGATTGGTCCCAGGGATCCCATGACATAACAATGTCACAAAATCCCTGGGAGGGCCAGTACAGACACCTTTACATTGGTGTTGGCGCCAAAGGGGAATATATGTGTTGTTATGCTATCAAACCTAGGGATTGAGAAATGGTTGTCCAAGTAGTGGACAACTAAACTCTCTTCATTCTCAAGAATGGAGAGATTTGTAGCTAATATACCTACTACGTAGTCGATCAGAAGTCATTGGTGGTTGGAGTGCAGCACTTACATCATAGAATCATAGAATGGTAGAGTTGGAAGGGACCTCAAGGGCCATCGGGTCCAACCCCATGCAAGTGCAAGCTTTCCTAAATCATCCCAGCTATACAGTGTTTCCCCCCATATCCTATCCACCGCCATTAACTTCTGAATGGCGGCAGCTATAGACATAGAAGTGGTGACTAGGTATAGTAAAGTAGCCATGCGCTATGCAATGAAACCACCTATAGCGCCACCTGGTGGAAAACAATGGAGTTAGCATTTTTATCTCGAAAACGGAATGAGAGTGAAATTAAAAAAAGTGAATTAAAAAATTGTAGGGCATCATCAATTCACTATGAATCGACACCTTGCATACAGAAATGCTATGATATGAAACCTATGATCCCCCCAAAACATTGAATGCTGGTCATGCATATGGCGCTCATTTAACTTTGATGCTCAAAGTGGCTACCGTCAGCTGCTATGCACATCTAGACTCTGCACAGCATACTGTATCTTGCTGCACGTTGTGCAATATGGTAGGTGACATGTTTGCACAAGCATCTGTAATACGTCATAGTAGGTCCTGCAATGATGGTGGAGGGGTCGCATACACCTGCTGTTTGATGTGACCTCATAGAAAGAAGTCCCATGGGGTCAGGTGAGTGTGGAGGCCACTCCACGCAGCCACCATACCCAATGACTTGTAGGAAGGTCTCTATGACGTATCGCTTCATGTCTGCAGCCTTATGAGTTTTACACGTTCTAATCATAGCATTTCTGTATGCAAGGTATAGATTCGTATTGAATTGATGATGCCCTACAACCTTGTAATTCACTTTTTTTCTTTATCCCGTTCCGTTTTCGAGATAAACATGCTAACTCCGTTGTTTTCCACCAGGTGGCACTATAGGTGGTTTCATTGTTTAGTGCATGGATACTTTACTATACCTAGACACCACTTCTATGCCTTTAGCTGCCGCAGTTCTCAAGTTAATGGCGGTAGACAGGATATGGGTGGATACACTGTATATTTATGCAGTTTCCGCTTGATGATTTCCATTGATGGAGAGCCCACCACCTCCCGTGGTAGCCTGTTCCACTCTCTGACTGCCCTCACCACCTCCCTTGGTTGCCTGTTCCACTCCCTGACTGCCCTCACCACCTCCCGTGGTAGCCTATTCCACTTCCTGACTGCCCTCACTGTCAGAAAGTTTTTCCTAATGTCTAATCTGAATCTCCTTCCTTTAAGGTCTTCATCCTCATAGGTCTTGTCAACAGTGCTTAGAAGGTGGCTGTATCACCACCCTTTAGCTCCAAATTCAGGCCAGCTTCATTGCAGCCATACTCCTCCGATGTTGCTGAGACAAAGCTGCCTCTGCTTGCAGCATCGTAGAGTGCTCAGTCCGGGTCAGTGGTACGACCATACCCAAATTGTCAATCAAGTTGGAGCATAACTGCAACTCCCACTTCCCGAATTCTTGCTTACCAGGAAAGAGCCTTCCTACAAAAGATTGAGGATTCGCAGACGTCATTTTGTAACAGAACATATAGTATTGGGCAGATCAACATAACGTTTATTGGTTCATTGATTTTTGTTTCTACTTTTTCGAGATAATTGTTAGAGCTGGATGAGGATAACCATATATTTTATACTTATTTTCTTTCCAGGTGGCTTGTACAGAACGATATTAAAGTGATAGAAAACTATGCTTTCAACGGCACACATTTGCATGAACTGTGAGTTTATTAAACAAGTTTATCGCCTGCCTGTTCCTATCTTATACTTTTATTCATTTCTTGATATTTTTTTTCCTATCAGAGTCCTAAGCGGCAATCAGAGACTAACTACATTACCAGATCTTGTTTTCCACGGAGCCAGTGGACCTGAAGTATTGTAAGTTATATCTCGCCTTGATGAAGTTTAAATTAAATTTCTGAAATCTTTAGTTTTGTCTAAAGCTCAGATCTATGAGAAAGAACAAATCAATACCCGACTTGTAGAAGTTTAGTTTGCAATCCTGAGTTGTCCATACACTAACATAAAACTCTTCACATCACGGCTCCCGCTGGACTGCTACATTCCATTATGATATTTGCAAATATAAATTTGGGATACCAGCAGACTCTCTAAGGTCTTTCTCATTGGTTGGCGTAGAGTATCTGTCTATGCTTACCAAAAAAGATAGCTGCCCATACCTCAGTGGTTCTCTGGTCAAGCAACACAAAACATTCATTTTTTGCTTTTTCATTTCTTTCTTTCCTTTTGGCTACTATTTGTTATCAAAGCTCATCTTTTTTATGCCCATGGGTCCCAGTTTTTTTATTGATAGAGCTAGATTCTGTTATTGATATCAATAGCATCTTATAAGCAATGGGCCTTTGCTTCTTTTAGACTTTTTTCGTAATGATGAGCTTACTTATTAGAAACCCTGCATCAAAAGAAAAAAAAAATCAACAATTTTAAAGGTTATATTGAAAAAAAAATGTATTGAGTCCCTTTTTTTCCCATTTTTAATATGCTGGATTCACACCCAGTAATGATATATCTTGAAGATATATAATGTCTAAAATTTCAGTAATTTGCAGTTCCTCCTATTTTGATAGACAGGCAAGATAAGCGCATGGCTGGGGGCTGCAGCCATATGCTTTATATGTGCTGGGTATTATAATATGGGGGAACCCTACACCAATTTTATTTATTTTTACTGTACACTATAGACCCGCAGACCAGGTCTGTGATTAGCAGTGTCTGACACACTGTCACTAAGTGTGGGGGCATGTCTGACTGCAGCCAATCACAGACACAAATGGGCTGGGATAGCAGTGCATATGCATGAGCCTAATGCGTGGCCCCGGAAGTGAATGGGCAGCTGCGGGAGCAGTTAAACCAGCGCCAAAGGGTCGATAAGTATGAAGCGCCACATGCTTTATTATTTTTTTCTTTATTTTTCCTTTTTTTATGTATTACCCAAGAATTCTGTGCCCAGATGCGGCACACAGATACTTTTGAAACCGCATGGATCTGGACTTTTACAGTCCAGGTCCACCCATCACTACTAGGCACACTAAATGCTGATGGCACGGTGGCTCAGTGGTTAGCACTGCAGTCTTGCAGCACTAGAGTCTTGGGTTCAAAACCCACCAAGGAGTTTGTTAGTGTTGAGCGGACCCAGATCTGAAAAATCCGGATCCACATGGTTCGAGGTTCCGATCCGGGGTCCGACCAGTACCCGGGGTGCACGATCCGGATCCGTGGTTTTTTCTCTCTCTCTCTCTTTCTCCCTCTCTCTCTTTCTCCCTCTCTCTTTCTCTCTCTCTCTCTTTCTCTCTCTCTCGTCCCGGATCCGATCCCCATACATTTACATAGCCGCGGATTCCGGATCGGATCCGGACTTCGGCGTCAACCCGATCTGGATCCGTCGGACCCGGATTATAGCCGATCCGCTCAACTCTAGAGTTTGTATGTTCTCCCCGTAATTGTGTGTGTTTCCTCCAGGTTTTTCGGTTTCCTCCTTCAATCAAAAACATACTGCTAGGGAATTTAGATTGTCAGCCCCAATGGCGACAGTGTTGCGGATGTGTGTAAAGCGCTGTGGAATTAATGGTGCTATAAAAGTGAATAAATATTTCTATTATCCTCAATGAAAACCCATCAATTTTCAATCATCTTAACATCGATGACCCATCCTTAGATAGGTCACCAATGTCTGATCAGTGGTGGTGCGATGTCGGGTGTTTCAGGAAACCTCACCACTATGCTGGCAACTAAAAGTGCACTTCAATATAAAAAAAGAAAGGTTTAGCTACTCTTTGAGGTTTAGAACTTTTGGAAGAATGTTAACTTTTCACTTGTATAAATATTTTAGTGTGTAGAACAGGGTTATCCACGGCCAATGTTATGATGAATGGATAAATATTGATGACAAATGAAATGATTCATCAAGATGAAACTATGGCGCTGTTCCCATCTACACTCTTCGTTTGCAATCTTCTGATCCATCATAGCTGCAAAAGAAAAAAATGATGTCAGTGCAGAATCTGTCTGAACACCACCTATGTAGTATTAAACCCATTGTCCAATTTGTATCACTGTTCATATTAAGCTTCCTGGAAAATAAATTGCACCGCATGATATACAGCGGGTAAAATAAACATTGAACACGTCTCTAATTTTCTAAGTAAATATACTTCTTAAGGTGCTATTGTCATTAATTTCTCACCAAATCATCAGATGTCAGTAACAACCCATCCAATCCCCACAGACAACTCTTACAGCATACTGACCAGTTTACATAGCAAAAACCTGCTTACAGATTCCCTTTAAGTATTGAAAAGTGAACCCAGGTGATAAGGCAATAAATTAGCATTTTTTTGTTATTAAATGTTTAGTGAAAAAAAAATAACAAAAATAGGATATTCAGATGTTAGAGTCAGTTCAAAGGCGGCTAACTAGACTACAACAAGGAATGGAAGGTCTCTCATATAATGAGAGGTTGAAAAATTGGATTTGTTTAGCTTAGGAAAAAAACAGCTCAGAGGAGATCTCATTTATATGTATAAATATATGTGTGGTCAATATAAAGGACTGGCACATGACTTATTTCTTCCAAAGACAGTACTAAAGACCAGGGGGTATTAACTGTGTGTGGAAGAAAAGCGATTCCGACAGCTAAATAGGAAAGGGTTCTTTATAGTTAAATCAGTCAGACTGTGGAATGCCGACCACAAGAGGTAGTAATGGCAGATACTATAACAGCTTTTAAAAAAGGGCTGGATGATTTCCTCAGTACACACAACATTGTGGGTGATAAATGACATAGTGACAAAATGTATAATTGGTGGAGGAAGGTTGAGCTAGATGCACCGAGGGCTTTTTTCAACCTACATAACTAAAAACTAAAGGTGAGAAAAAATGGTAGTAGCAGCTGGATTGGATCAATTTATTTTTCTTTACAGTAAAAGTAATTTAAAAGAATAGTGCCTGAGTGTGTGCGGTAGTGCCGGTATGAGCAGTGATGATGGGGACGGTAGTGCCGGGGTGTGCAGTGATGATGGGGGCGGTAGTGCCGGTATGAGCAGTGATGATGGGGACGGTAGTGCCAGGGTGTGCAGTGATGATGGGGGCGGTAGTGCCATGTGAGCGGTGATCATGGGATCTCTCTCTCTCTCAGCATGAAAAAGAAAAAAAAGAAAAAAAAAAAAAAAAGAATCCGTTTTTTGCTGGATCCGTTGCATCAGTTTTTACACAATTTGCGACGGATCCGTTGTATCAGGCACAAACCGGATTGTGCCTGATGGCAAAAAACTGATGTGTGAAAGCAGCCTTATTGCGACTGAGGTCCGATCATGCGATCAGACCTCAGCTGCGGGGAGAGAGCCGGCACTGGGGAGGAGTGAGCCGGCGCTGATGAGGGGAAGGCGGCACTGCGGAGGGGAGGGAGGGATTTATCTCCCTCTCTCCTTCGTTGCCGGCTATTGCCATTCTTGCACTGCACTCGCGGTACACTGGTGTACTTGGAGTGCAATGCGATCTTTCTCTCGCCCCGTAGACTTGAATGGGTGAGAGAAAGAGTCTTGCATTACAATCGCAGCATGCTGCAGTTGTTTTCTCGGTCCGATTGGTGCTGAGAAAATAATCGCTCATGAGTGCTGACATTTAGGTTAATATTGGTCCGAGTGGAATGCGACCGGCAGCTGAGAAGGAGGCAGAATCCTCCTATATCTGTGCTGAAAGCTGTAATAATGACCATATTACACTGGTTTCAGTGAAAGCCTTGGTTCCCCCCATCTCAGCCGGCAATCCCAGCTCCCTGCCATTACCATATAATAAAGCGAAATCATTCTACAGTGGTGCTTCAGGTTACAATATTTTCATCTTATAACATCCTTCCCTGCACCATTGTAACTTGAAACCACCTTCAACATATAGTTCAATGCAGCATTCACTGCCAGTCTAAAGCCAGCTTTACACGTTACAATTAGGTGTGCGATCTCGTATGCGATGTGACACGCCCAGGTCGCATATGCGATTTAATGAGATCGCACGTAGGTTGTTCATTTGCTGTCACACGTGCGTTAGTAGTCTATGTTAAATTGATCAATTTTGTGTGCGACCCTTTAGATCATGTGTTCTGTGACGTATGCATTGGGCACCCTTTTTTTTTTTTTTTTATTGACTTGCCAAGCGTGTGTAATGTGTAGGGATGCGTTTTTACTATGTCATCTGCCATTCAGATCTGCTCCATGGCCGCTAACAGCAGACACAGACAGCCATGTAGCAGAGCTGAATGGCAAATGACAGCAGACACAGACAGCCATGTAGCAGAGCTGAATGGCAGATGACAGCAGACACAGACAGCCATGTAGCAGAGCTGAATGGCAGATGACAGCAGACACAGAAAGAGCCGCACGATCAGAATGAACTCGGGTTAACTTCACCCGACTTCATTGTCATGCTGCGGCTCTGTCTGTGTCGCGGCCTGATTAGCGGTCACCCGTGAAGGACTCACCGGTGACCGCTAAACTCCTGAGTAACTGAATTGAGCAGCCCTCTCTCATATACTCACCGATCCCCGATCTCCGGCGCGGCGCTGCACGGCATTCACACTGCTCCGGCAGCTTTTACTATTTTGAAAAAGCCGGCCGCTCATTAAACAATCTCGTATTCCCTGATTTCCCCGCCCACTGGCGCCTATGATTGGTTGCAGTGAGACACGCCCCCACGCTGAATGACAGGTGTCTCACTGCACCCAATCACAGCAGCCGGTGGGCGTGTCTATACTGTGCAGTGAAATAAATATTTCCGCTGGATCCAGTGACAGCGGGTAACCTTAGTGACAACTCAGCTGATCGCGTCATTCCCTTCATTTGCTGCAAGGAGCTGACAGGAGCGGCGGTGTCTTCTGCAGCTCCGGTCACCTCCATGCAGCAGAGCTGGAAGTGACGCTGGACCATCCTGGATTACGCCGGACATGGAGGGCTTTTTCGGGCTTATTAAAGTGGTGAACCAGGGTATATGTTTGTGTTTTTTATTTCTAATAAAGGATTTTTTCGGGTGTGTGTGTTTATTTACTGTCACTTACAGATTAATCATGGAAGGTATCTCGGGGAGATGCCTGACATGATTAATCTAGGAGTTATTGGCAGCTATGGGCTGCCAATAACTCCTTATTACCCCGATTTGCCAACGCACCAGGGCAAATCGGGAAGAGCCGGGTACAGTCCCAGAACTGTCGCATCTAATGTATGCGGCAATTCTGGGTGGCTGCTGGCTCATATTGTTAGGCTGGGGGGCTCCCAATAACGTGGAGCTCCCCATCCTGAGAATACCAGCCTTCAGCTGTATGGCTTTATCTGGCTGGTTTTACAATTGGGACCGCACGCCGTTTTTTTTAATTATTTAATTATTTATTTCACTGCACAGTATAGATACACCCACCGGCTGCTGTGATTGGGTGCAGTGAGACACCTGTCACTCAGCGTGGGGGCGTGTCTCACAGCAACCAATCATAGGCGCCGGTGGGCGGGGATAGCAGGGAATACGAGATTGTTTAATGAGCGGCCGGCTTTTTCAAAATAGTAAAAGCCGCCGGAGCAGTGTGAATGCCGTGCAGCGCCGTGCCGGGGATCGGGGATCGGTGAGTATGAGAGAGGGGGTAAGAGGGATAGACTGACATGGTCAGAGAGAGAGGGACAGAGATAGTGACCGACTGACAGAGATTAGTGAATGACAGACATTGTGAGGCGCTTCAGAACGCAGCTTTTCAGCTGCGCTCTGAAGCGGACCTTTTTTAAGCTGAGGTGCAGAGCGTACACCTGCTCACATAGCCTCAGACATCAAAATCGTATGAGGGATGTCACACGTTTCAATTGACTAGGTTCGTACAACAAAACGTCCAATGTATGAGGAATAAACTACGTGTATGCGATCACCGTATTTGCGTTCAATCTTGATCGCACATAGGTGTCACACGCAAATACGTCACGAACGATGCCGAATGTGCGTCACTTACAACTTGACCCCAAAGACGGATTGTGAGATATATTGAAGCGTGTAAAGCGGGCTTAATGTAACCTATATTAGTAAAGCCTTTGACAAAATTTGCAGTCCAATAGTGCCACCCATAGAATAGGGAGATACTTCATATCTTGTTCAGAGCTGCACTTGAGAAAAGAATGAATCGATCCATAAGTCAAATTTGCTTCAATTTTTTGTAAAAATTTAATTTTGGCAAACTTGGTATTTTGGGATTGAATTCATACGATTCAGGCAAAAAGGTGGCCAGTTAGTAAAAATGTTGCTGTCTTCTTCTGAGAGTTGGGAAAGGGTTACAAAACTACAACACATTATACCCACCTGTTCTAGGACCCCACCTATCCTAGCCTTCATCATTGATTCACAATCTTCCTCACTGGTCTTGGGTTCTTCTGGCACTTTCTTCCGACACCAAGACCAGTGATTAGTGTCAATCTCACACAATCACATTGGGGTTGATGCACATCCTTGATGTGAATAACATGCGCTACTACCTTAAGGCCGCTTTACACGCTATGACATCGCTCAAGCGATCTCGTTGGGCTCACGGAATTTGTGACGCACATTCGGCCGCTTTAGCAATGTCGTTGCGTGTGACACCTATGACCAATTTTGATTCATCGCAAAAACGTTCAAAATCGCTAATCGGTGACATGGCCCCCTAATCTCGATTATTGTTGCTGCTGCAGCTACAATGTAGTTTGTCGCTCCTGCGGCAGCACACATCGCTATGTGTGACACCGCAGAAACAAGGAACCTCACCTTACCTGCGGCCGCCGGCAATGAGGAAGGAAGGAGGTGGGTGGGATATTATGTCCCGCTCATCTCCGCCCCTCCGCTTCTATTGGGCGGCCGCTTAGTGACGTCGCTATGACGCCAAACGAACCGCCCCCTTAGAAAGGAGGCGGTTCGCCGGTCACAACGACGTCGCTAGGCAGGTAAGTAGTGTGATGGGTCTACACGATTTTGTGCACCACGGGCAGCGATTTGCCCGTGTCGCACAACCGATGGGGGTGGGTACGCACGCTAGCGATATCGGTCACGATATTGCAGAGTGTAAAGCGGCCTTTAGACAATGTCACTGGCCTCAACACTGGACGGGAGTGCTGGAAGAACCAAAGAGCTGTGCTTAGTAATGGCGGTGGCTACATACTCACAGGTGAGAACCTAGGAATAGTTTATTTTAAATGTACCATATTTTTCAGTTTATAAGATGCACTGGATTATAAGACACACTCCAAACTTAGAGAAAAAAAGGGTGGAAAAAAATGGGGTTCGTCTTATAATCCAGTGGTGTTTTACTGGAGAGGGGTAGCAGCAGTGGTGGAGTAGGGTCACAGGAGGCAGAGGTGGTGGTGGAGCAAGGCTATGCTCTTGGTGGTGCAGCCAGTGCGTGTCCCAGATGCTGTCCCAGAAACTGTTGGTGGTGGTGGCTGTGATGGGTCAACTGTGCTGGTGCTGTGGCAGCTGTGCTGGGGCTGGGGCAGGGTGGGCTAGGGCTGTGGAGGCAGTGGTTAGGCTGGGGCTGCGGGCGGTGACGGATTCAAATAATGGCGCCCAGAGCCAGCGAGTGCACAGATTGCGCTTGCGGCTCATTGACAAGCCAAGATCTCATCTGCGCCTGCGCCACCTCTAGACACCATTTTCCTTAAGTCTACTGCTGGGAAATCAATGGGCTGGAGGTGGCGCAGGAGCAGATGAGATCTTATGCTGAGAGCTCCATCACACACCGCCTCTAGATGCCATTATTTGAAGCCCTCACCACCCACAGACCGACGTAGCCTATGCACAGCCGCAGCCCGTGCACAGCCTCCGTAGACCCTGCACAGCCTCCATAGACCCTGCATAACCTCCGTAGACCCTGCACAGCCACCGCAGACCCTACACAGCCTCCGTAGACCCTGCATAGCCGCTACAGCATTACCCCTGCTTCCTGCTACCCCTCTCCACCAACCCCTCGGTAAGCTACATTCGGATTTTAAGATGCACCCCTCACTTTCTCCAAAATTTTTGGGAGGAAAAGTGCGTCTTATAATCTGAAAAATAAAAGGTATTTTATTACCTTTTAACCCATTCACACCACCAAATTTATTCTGCTTTGGGTCTTTAACATCTGAAACAACCTCAGACCATAATAGATCTCTTTTTTATGGCAATATTGGCAATTCTGATTTAAACCAAATTCCTGAAAATCTCGGATCCTGGTAAGTTTTTGAGATTCAATTTCCAGGTATCCAGCAAAACATCATTCTGTGTATTGCCCCCACCCTCCATGTGACTACATCAGAATAATGACTGTTTTCAGCCCTGGAGAGAACATGTTAAAAAACCATAAAAAGGTCTAACGGAAAAGGGAACTGTGCTGCAACTGTTGGTGGAAGCATACTTTATTATTCCTTCCCTTCATTTATTATGCTTTGGGGTTTAGAGAGTAAAGCAAGCTTTACACGCTGCAACATCGCTAGCCAATGCTAGCGATGTCGAGCGCGATAGCACCCGCCCCCGTCGTACATGCGATATTGTGTGATCGCTGCCGTAGCGAACATTATCGCTACGGCAGCGTCACATGCACATACCTGCTCTGCGACGTGGCTCTGGCCGACGAAACGCCTCCTTTCTAAGGGGGCAGTTCATGCGGCGTCACAGCAACGTCACACGGCAGGCGTCCAATAAATGCGAATGGACGGAGATGAGCGGGACGTTACATCCCGCCCACCTCCTTACTTCCGCATTGCCAGTGGAGGCAGGTAAGGAGATGTTTGTCGCTCCTGCGGTGTCACACACAGCAATGTGTGCTGCCGCAGGAACGAGGAACATCGCTAATAAGCATTAAATGATTTTTTGTTTCAGGACGACCTCTCCGCGGCAAACAATTTTGATCGCTTTTGCGATTGTTTTAGGTCGCCCATAAGTGTCACACGCTGCGATCTCGTTAATGAAGCCGGATGTGCGTCACAAACAACGTGATCCCGACGATAATTCATTAATGATATCGTAGCGTATAAAGCCCGCTAAATAAGCACTTTTCAAGGCATTTGGGGCACTTTCAATTTAGTTATACAGACCAAATAACATCTGCCATTATATTTTGGCAAATTTGCCTAAGGCCAGTGTCACACATGCGAGTGCCGTGTGTGTATCTCGCGCAAGTCTCACGTTGCATCACCCGTCACCCGTCACGGACTCACACTCTCCGGACAGGAGCGTCTCAGCTGCATAGAGATGCATGCAACCGACCCGCTCCTGTGAGGAGAGTGTGAGTCCGTGCCGGGTGATGCAACACGAGATACACGCGAGGCACTCGCAAGTGTGACACCCTCCTAAGAAACAAAATTTGCAAGAGTCACTCATGACTAGTCAATGTCATTGTATGTTTTTTGAAAACAAATCAACACACAACAGAAAAATTAGTTATTCAGGAGATCAGCTGTATTAATTATGCGCATGCCACAAAGTCATAAGAATTCAATACTCATTGTACTGTGCCGTATGGCGCTTCCTGTGACCCCTCACTTTGTGGATAGGTATTTTTTGGTGAATAGTTTGTTGCAGATATTCGTTAAGATATAACATCTCATGAAACATGGCTTGATATTTTTAAAACCTCTGAAGTAAATAGGAAGGTATAAGAAGATACGATGATAACTCATACTCACCCATCGGTGAAGCATTAGGTTTGCATTGCTTAGGTTTTTCAGCGCACTAGTACTATCATTGGTCTACTACAGAAATTCATCAGCAACAAATTGTCCCTACAGAATTTCCATCTGGAAAAAGAAGAAAGTCACAGACCTTTAATATGCAATTCAACTCAATGTACTTTATAAAGCATATGGTTTGTCTTTGATCTATATTTAAAATATTTAATAGCAAAACTGGAAAAAATGAAGCGGAACCAAGTAACAAAATAAAACTAGAATGGATCAGTAATTTCCAAGAGAACAGGACAAAATTACATTATTAAAGTAAGCAATTTTATACTTTTTGCAAAAATTCTACTTTATATATTAGATCTTTAACTATTTAGATTTCTTCTGCCAAACAAGATGTTCAAGGTTTTCATGTCTTTGAAGCTTCTCAAGAACTAGACCCTTGTCCCCTCATATACAGCATATATACTATATATTTTCTTGCAAAATTTAAACAAATATATATATATATATACTGTATAATAAGTACATATATAGATATATAGTATGTGTTTATATACAGTCTTTTGTTATAGCACTGAGGTGCACATTACTCATTGTTTTACATGTTTTTAACCTGAAGAAGGCTCTATTAATAGAGCGGAAACACGTTGTTTTACTATATGAACACATACTGTATGTTTGTTTTTTATTAAAATAATCTACCAAGACCGACTTTATCAAGGCTGGATACATTGGAAGCACCACATGTGATCTATTGCATCTTTTTAAAACTGTTGGCAGCAAAAATTAGTACACCCCTAAATGAAGATGACCCATTTGTACCCAAAATGTTAATATTTTGTGTGGCCACCAAGTACTGCCTTAATTCTCTTGGGCATTGAGGTCACTAGAGCTTCACAGGAGCCGCTGGATCCTCCATCATCCTCCATGACAACATAATGGAGTTGATGGACGTTAGAAACCTTGGGTTTTTGCACCTTTCATTTGAGGAGGCCCCACAGATGATTAATAGGGGTTTGATCTGGAGACATGCTTGGCCTGTCCAATACTTTTATTCTCAGTTTCTTTAGCAAGCCAGTGGTCATTTTGGAGATGTGTTTGGGGTCATTATCATGTTGGAATACTACCCATAGCCCAGTTTCCGAAGGGAGAGGATAATACTCTGCTTTGGTAAGTCACAATAGATGTTGGTATACTTGGTTTCCTCAACAAACTGTAGCTTCTTACAACATTCAGCACTCATGCATCCACTTGTGCATCATCTTTAGAAGAGGCTTCTTTCTGGAACAAAATCAATCCAGACCATTGATGCAGTGTGCGACATATGGTCTGAGCACTTACAGGCGGTCCCCCCACCCCTGTAACCTCTGAAGCAATGCTGGCAGCAGTCATACTTCTATTTTGAAAAGACAACATCTGGATATGATGCTGAGTATGTGCACTCAACTTGTCTGGTCGACCATAGCGTGGCCTGTTCTGAGTGGATCCTGTCTTGTTAAACCGCTAAATGGTCTTTGCCACTGTGCTGCAGCTCAGTTTCAGGGTGTTGGCAATCTTCTTATAGCCTAGGCTATCTTTATGTAGAGCAACAATTCTTTTTTTCAGATCCTCAAAGAAGTCTTTCCCATGAGGAGCCATGCTGAACTTCCAGTGACCAGTATGAGAGAGTGTGTGAGTGATAACACCAAATGTAACACCCCCGCTCCCAACTGACACCTGAGGCCTTATAACATCTAAGAGTCACATGACACCGAGTAGGGAAAGTGACTAAATGGGCACAATTTGGTAAGTTTCGCTTAGGGGTGTACTCATTTTTGTTGCCAGTGGTTTTGACAGTTATGGCTGTGTGTTTAGAGGGCACCAAATTTACACTTTTATACAAGCTGTACACTTACTACTGTACATAGTATCAAAGTGTCATATCTGTTGTCCCATGAAAAGATATATTAAAATATTTACAAAATTGTGAGGGGAGTACTCGCTTTTTTTATATACTGTATATCATTTTTTTATGTTTACATTTTACAAGAGTTTCTGCCCAAAGTGAGCGCAAGTCCGTCAGTTTTTGTTTCGCTCTATATATATGCAGTAATCATCAGTACTCTTTGTGACCAATTGATCATTAGTGCTCATTCACTGCTTGGTCGCCAGACATACTTACACAGATCAGTGGCCAAAAGCTGCCTTCTTTATACATTCAGGGAGAAAAAATGGTAATCAGTTCACCTTCCTTTAAGGACAATTTAGTCTGTGAAAACCACTTGAATTCACACAGTAATCCTGGTAGACCTTGTTTGGTCAGGGTGTGGTGCTGGGAGTCCAGGAGGTATAATCAGTTGGCTCAAGTGAGACAATTTAAATCTGTGGATACTTGTTTTAGCACCCTTGGGGGAGAACAGCTTCCTTACACAGGGGCAGTGACGCTATAAGTAGAGA
Source organism: Anomaloglossus baeobatrachus (assembly GCF_048569485.1). Classification (NCBI taxonomy): domain Eukaryota; kingdom Metazoa; phylum Chordata; class Amphibia; order Anura; family Aromobatidae; genus Anomaloglossus; species Anomaloglossus baeobatrachus. Next base: position 64,088,150 of record NC_134355.1, on the reverse strand, counting down.
CGAGCGAACCTGTGGTTCGGTTTTCGAACCGGACACCAAATCTCAAAATCAAGGTTCGGGTTCGCGGATCGCATTCTGTATGTGCAAAGAAAACTCGTTTGAGCAATGCTATGCTCGGGTACACTTGGTGCTCAGGACAGTGTGAGCCGCTTGCAGTGTTTGAACGGCACATTCTGGGGGTAAGAACAGCATGATCACATGTAGTGTGCAACAAAAAAAAAAGTTAAAAAAAAGACCACCCACCCTCCCCCGGAAGTGATCTACTTATGGCTGGCTGTATGTGAGTGGAGAATCAAACTGCCAATCAGTGACATTTATTCGGGGTTCAGGTCAAGCTTGAGCCTGTGGAGCTAGAATTGTTTGCTGCCGGTGAACCAAGCCTCGACGGAACCGCTCATCTTTACCTGTAAGGTGGTGGAAATGGTGGGAGAGGTCAACTATAAACTCCACTGACCAGGGAAAAGGAAACTCTTCCCCATATATTTTGGCAACCTGATTAAACCCTGGAAGAATAGGGACCCACTTAAAACCCCTTGCTTACGGCCCCAAAAAGAATCCAATAATCTGGATGTCAAAGCAACAAGAAATTTGTGATCTTTCCCAAGACAGCATGGCATATGAGCATCATGCTTATGTCAATTTAAAGCCCTGTAGGCTCTGTGTGTTGACAGATGGTACCCAGCCCTTGGCTTTGGGCAGAAGGGGTATTAGCAATGCTAGGGAGTACTGGGATAACTCCTAGCACTGCAGTTCTTGATTACATGCACCTGGCAAGCTTTGAACAAGGACCAGGTCATGTGCTAACCTGAGTCTCTCACTCTGCTGGGGGGATTGAGTAGAGTGCAGTGTGTAAATTATTGAGTGAGCATGCTGTTGAGTGTGAGTTGTGGATGGAGTTGAACACTTCCATTGGTGCTGTAAGCTACACAAGCTCACAAGCTTAGGCTGAAGGGGACACAAGATAGCCACCCAAACCATGGCAGCAGTCCGGCTCCACCACCAGCCTGCTTTTTTCAACATTGCTAGAGGTGATTGATAGGTCTCTTGCTGTTAGTCCGTATGGATGCATAGTAATGCCTGGACTCACTGCGGGCCTACTGACCTGAACTAATGGACTCATTTATGCCTATGAGACTGTTAGCCCTAGGTCAGATCAGGCACTGCAATGCACATATAGACCGTGAAATGAGGATGCATAAAGCTGGCCTATGTGACACAAAGTTTGCTAATTAGCTCTTAGACCAATCTATCATTACATTTTTTTTAAGACTTCTCAATGGATGTGGTAAATAAAATATGTGCATGGTACAACTATTTGTGTCTTATTAGTTTAGTTACGGTACATTGTGTAATATTAGAATTGTGAATTAGATAATTATTTAGATAACACATTTTTAGTTATTGGTATTAAAATGTGGATAATTTAAAAAATTCCCTTATTTTGTATAGATTATCCATAAATTGTTAAATGGAGATCAAAGGTTACATAAACCTTAATATGATGCATATTATAAAATGAATGATTCTATTTGATGCTTACTAATATTATCCTCTTTTGGTGTGTGTGTATATATATATATATATATATATATATATATATACATATATATATATTAGAATATGTGCATGATAAATATTTGTGTAATCCACATGCTGCAGAATTTGGTTCTGGGTGCAGTTGGATGAGGATTTGAGATTGACTACATTTATAGATTTATAAATTGATTTTTTTAGGTTTGAGGTTTACAGTCAATTTGATTTGCACAATGAATCAATTCAGAAGCAAATTTATAAATATGTATTAATTTATAGGAGAGAGGAGAATCGATTCAAGTCGCAAATTAGCAAAATGATAATCTCTCATATAACTACTCTGTTAAATCAGTTTACAGTTTACAGTTTGGTTGGCCTTCAATCCAGCAATGTTTCTTCCGCTGAATTTCAGAATTGGAAGACAATCAATATCTACCGCACAGTTAGAGCTTGTGCACATGATCATATTTCGGTTCGAGTGTGATCCTGTAAAATATCAATGTTATTATATGGGAACGTCAGATCTTTTTCTTCAGTCCGCGTAAAAAATAGCAGCATGTCCGAGTTAGATGCAATTACCAGATCTCATCAGATGTTTTTTCCTGGGATCAAGGCAGTCCACGGACAAAATCGCAGCATGTCCAAGTTGGATTTGTCTGTTAGATCGCTCACTGCCATGCAACTTAATAAGTAAAACATCCTATCAGATGAGAGAATATACATTGGTGTGACCCCAGCCATACAGAGAGTAATTTGTTTAGATTTTACTTATTTCATTTAACATAAAAACTGTTTTATTAGTTATGTAAATGAGGGAGCCTCAGGACATGCTTGGCATGGCCAACAGTTCAGTGCGCCTTTGTAAGGGTCCAGGTACAGGAGACCCCACATGTTTGATATGTCATGGCTGCTGTTCTAGCTCGAGGGTGCAGGGGCTGTGTTCCCTGGGGGTCTACAAGACTCTCATGTTCCCTGTTATCCGCCCCCACACAGTATCCACAGCCAATGGAATGACCACAGACATAGGTATCGGGGATAACAGTTGCTCTACTACAGCAGAAACGAGGAAATACAACACAGAACATATGTTTCACAGTCTCTCGTGGGTAGTCCACGGCAAATACAGCTTAGAATTGAATACTGAAGTGCAATTAGGGTTCTGGATCTTTAAGAGCATGAATTGTTTTACATGTAATACGGGTATACTTTTTTAGAAGCAGGTTGAGAGTCTTTTTTAGCTTAGTATAAGAGGGTAGGAGTAATAAAAAGATCATACCGACCTGGAATCCTGTGGTAAATACGACTGCTAGTCAACGCACATGCAGAAGTACTTGTAAGCAGAGGCAGAGAGTTCTCCAGTGCGTTATGGGGACCGGACGGCTGGTGCGTGGACAATGGCGTGCAAGCCACTACTGTTGAGATGGGATGGGAGACCCTCAAACTTTCCCAACCTGCTTGCAGTAGGTTCTTCTATATACTCAGTATGCCCTACTGTCTATAGATACACATTTAACCCCGGACAGCGAGGAGTCAGGATAGAAAGCCTTTAGTTTATTGGCTGTAGAAGTCAGGAAAGTATGAAATACTAGGCTTTTGGCCTAGCAGGAAATCTTGTGGTGAAGCGACTCTCCAAATGTGGTCTGCTCCCAGGGTAGTCTCAGCCAGAACTAAATAATTCCAGCTCTGTCTAGCCATGTGAATACAAAATACTATAAAAGCGCAAATGAGAGGCACCTGTGGATAGGATTTTTGGTATATTATATGGATCTGCTCACCTTTTTAGGTTGTGCGCTCCCGCACAACCCCAGTGATGCGTGTAAAGACAGGGATTCCTCCTCTGTTACAATTGCTGTATTCGCGCTTGCTGAATCCAGGTTTGGTATCGCTTCTGGCTCCTGGTATCCACCGGCACCTTGGATCTCAGGATTACTGTGCGATCATCCGTTCTCCAGCTGGATTCTCTGATTGAACTTAGCAGGTCCTTAGCAGCTACTACCGAATTTCCCGTACGGTAGTAAGCATGAATGAAAGGTATTTTCGGTCTGTTTTTGCACTTATTGAACCATTTGCCAGTGGTTTTAAATGAATAAACTTTTATTGCTGAGCTCCTATTAACTAGAGTTGAGCGCGGTTCTAGGTTCGAGGTTCTCCAGTTCTAGGCTCAAGTGATTTTGGGGCCTGTTCTAGATCGAACTAGAACTCGAGCTTTTTGCAAAAGCTCGATAGTTCTAGAAACGTTCGAGAACGGTTCTAGCAGCAAAAAAACAGCTAATTCCTAGCTGGCTTTCCGCTGAAATAGTGTAAGTCACTCTGTGACTCACACTATTATGAAATTTCAGTGTATAGTGTGCGTGAACAGCGCCTTCAGATCACTCCTGTTTGTATAATGGCGATCGCCATTTTTTTTTTTTTTTTCCTTGTCTTCCTTCCCTAAGCGCGCACGTGTAGTGGGGAGGGCCATTATGTCAGCCAATCCCAGACACACACACAGCTAAGTGGACTTTTAGCCAGAGAAGCAACGGCATGTGTGATAGGATGTCCATGACACATGTCCCTGCATTATAAAAACGAGTATCTGGCCGTCCGGACGCCATTATCTCTTCTGCGTCCTTGGTGTCAGACATCACTGGCGCAGCTCTGTCCTTTGTCCTATCGCCGATACTGCTGTATGCGCTCCATACACATCGCTGGACAGCATAGGGATAGCACTTTCCATCAGTCCTTTTAAGGGCTCGTACCGGCAGGGTCAGAGTTAAGGTGACAGGTCCTGAAAACAGAGACAGCGTCTGTGTAGCTAAGGTCAGGAATTTCGTCGCTGCATTTCCCCATTAGGAGGGAATAGAAAGGCAGGCTTCCATTCCTCTACCCAGAGCCCCACAATCCTGGCACTGTACCCTCCTGTCCTCTGCACACTCCAACTCATTATAACTAAGCCATTATACTAGCAAACACTCAGTGTACCTAGTGGCATCCTAAACGTGGCTATTGGACTTTTGTCTAGTCACACTAGTGCAAAGATATTTGCAGCACGTCTGCCTGCATTGCACACTCCAACTCATTATAACTAAGCCATTATACTAGCAAACACTGAGTGAACCTGGTGGCATTCTAAACGTGGCTATTGGACATCTGTATAGTCCCAGTAGTGCAAAGATATTTGCAGCACCTCTACCTGCATTGCACACTCCAACTCATTATAACTAAGCCATTATACTAGCAAACACTCAAAAGTAAGATGTCTACTACTTACCGTGGACAATCCAATGTGCTCCCTTTTTTACGGACACGAACAACAGGAACAAAGGTAGATGATGGCCAAAAAAGGAAAATGCTTGAATGGATCTCAAGTGGTCCAACAAGTGCCCTATCAGCCACTTCAAGTACCGCATCCAAAAAACACCAGTCCTCTGAGTTGTCATCCCAATCAAACTTACTTTCTCCCAGCTCTGAAGTCTCCATCAGCCCTGCACAGTATGGTGGAACTGAGATGGCTGAGTCTGCAGATCTGTTCAGTCACACTATAGCCTGGGAATCAGAGGTCTGCTCCCAAGCTACAGTGAGTACAGAACAGGAAATGGTCTGCAGTGATGCCCAGAACCTTTGTGACTCTGATTCAGGCCGTGAGGACCAAGTTTCTGAGCATAATGTTGACCCTTTGTCACAAACTGTAACACCTGTGGTTATAGACAATGAGGAACATACTGATGAAGATGAGACGCAGATACCCGATTGGGATGACAACTTAAATATTCGGTCAGGTCAAGAAGAGGCTCGGTCTGAGGGGGAGGGGAGTGCAAACACAACAATTGATGATGAAGTTCTAGATCCCACCTACTGTCAACCCACAGTCAGGCACTCGAGGAGGTCAACAGAGGTGGTGGAGGAGGATGCAACTGATGACGAAGTTACCTTGCGCCTTCCTGGACACAGTCGGAGTACTGGTAGCACGTCTACAACTGCATCCTCAGCCACCACTCTGCCTCTGAGCATTATTCGGGGTGGATCAACAGGTCGCATGGCCTCTAAGCCTTGCTTAGCCTGGTCCTTTTTTGACATAGAAAAAGATCGCCCAAATTATGTGATCTGTAAAATTTGTCGTGATTCTGTTAGTAGAGGTCAAAACCTCAGCAGTTTGACAACTTCTTCCATGAATCGTCACATGAATAAATATCATAGGTCCCGGTGGGAAGCTCACCGTGCTGCAATGCGGCCTAGCGGAGCGAACCATCCACCGCCTGCCCCTTCCAGTGCATCCGCACGCTCTTCATCTTCTAGGACTGTGGGGACAGCTGTCACACCTGTTTTTCCACCCACAACTTCCACCACTGTAACCGGAACAGGCAGTTTGCTTGGTAGGTCGTCAGTTGGTTTGGAAGGGGAAACAAGTGAGTGTGTACAGCTCTCTCAGACATCGATAGCACCAACGTTGGATGAAGGCAACATCATGTCTCCGCCTGCACTTTCCTCACAAACCTGCCTTTTTCCAGGGACACCCTACTCAACACCGTCTACACACAGCAGCCAGATCTCTGTCCCTCAGATGTGGTCAAATAAAAGGCCACTTCCTGCGACCCATGACAAAGCTAAGAGGTTGACTCTATCCCTCTGTAAGCTGTTGGCTACCGAAATGCTGCCTTTCCGCCTAGTGGACACACAGGATTTTAGAGACCTTATGTCTGTCGCTGTGCCCCAGTACCAGATGCCTAGTCGCCACTACTTCTCTAAGAAAGGTGTGCCCGCGCTACACCAGCATATCGCACACAACATCACCGCTTCCTTGAGAAACTCTGTGTGTCAACGGGTGCATTTCACCACCGATACTTGGACAGGGACGTTACATGTCGAATGACTGGGCACTGGGTAACTATGGTGATAGATGGTGAAGGGTCTGCTGCACAAGTCTTGCCGTCCCCACGACTTGTGTGTCAATCCTCTGTCTGTCCAAGTTCCGCCACTGCTTCTGCATCCTCCACCTCATCTGGGTCCTCCACCTCCGCCCCAAGCCTGCCTGGTCAGGCCACCAGCGTTCTCACTGCGCAGAAGGAATCACGCACCCCTCATTACTATGCTGGCAGCAGAGCGCAATGGCATCAGGCGGTCTTTAGCTTGACATGTCTTGGGAATAAGAGTCACACAGCTGAGGAGTTGTGGTCAGCTCTGCGGTCCGAGTTTAATAAATGGTTGTCTCCACTCAACCTGCAGCCTGGTAAGGCCGTGTGCGACAATGCTGCAAACCTGGGTGCGGCCCTTCACCTGGGCAAGGTGACACACGTACCTTGTATGGCTCACGTGTTGAACCTTGTCGTCCAGCAATTTTTAACACACTATCCCAGCCTAGATGGCCTTCTGAACAGGGCACGAAAACTGTCTGCTCACTTCCGCCGTTCAAGCGCCGCAGCTGAGCGACTTGCATCGCTCCAGAAGTCTTTCGGCCTGCCGGTTCATCGCCTGAAATGCGATGTGGCGACACGCTGGAATTCAACTCTCCACATGTTACAGCGACTGTGGCAGCACCGCCGAGCCCTGGTGCAATACGTCATGACGTATAGCCTGGGCCAACGAGATGCAGAGGTGGGTCAGATCACCCTGATGGAGTGGTCTCAGATCAAGGACCTATGCACCCTTCTGCACAGTTTCGACATGGCGACGAATATGTTTAGCGCTGACAATGCCATTATCAGCATGACAATTCCAGTCATTTACATGCTGGAGCACACGCTAAACACTATTCGGAGTCAGGGGGTGGGACAACAGGAAGGGGAGGAACTACAGGAGGATTCATATGCGCAAGGGACAACAACATCACCAAGGTCCAGACGTTCATCATCACCAACGCAGAAGGCATGGGACCATGGGGGACAGGGATCAACAAGGGCGCATAGTAGCAGGCGAAATGTTGAGGAAGGTGCAGGAGAACATGAAGAAATGGAGGACGAACTGTCCATGGACATGGAAGACTCAGCAGATGAGGGAGACCTTGGTCAAATTTCAGTTGAAAGAGGTTGGGGGGAGATGTCAGAGGAAGAAAGAACGGGTAGCACCTCTATGCCACAAACACAGCGTGGACTTGGTCCGCATGGCTGCGCAAGACACATGAGTGCCTTCTTGTTGCACTACCTCCAACATGACCCTCGTATTGTCAAAATTAGAAGTGATGATGACTACTGGATTGCCACACTATTAGATCCCCGGTACAAGTCCAAATTTTGTGACATAATTCCAGCCATAGAAAGGGACGCACGTATGCAGGAGTATCAGCAGAAGCTGTTACTCGATCTTAGCTCGGCTTTTCCACCAAACAACCGTGCAGGTGCAGGGAGTGAATCTCCCAGGAGTATCTCCAAATGAACATCGATGCCATGACTTTGCAAATGGAGCCTTGCTCCTTTTGGGCTTCAAATCTAGAAAAATGGCCAGAGCTCTCCAGTTACGCCTTGGAGATTTTGTCATGTCCAGCTGCCAGCGTGGTCTCTGAACGTGTCTTCAGTGCTGCTGGGTGTGTGCTGACAGATAAGCGCACGTGTCTGTCCAGTGACAATGTGGACAGACTGACGTTCATCAAAATGAACAAGTCATGGATCCAGAAGGAATTTACTACCCCTGTGTCATCCTGGGGAGAGTAAATGCTTGTGGATTTGGAATGTGCTTGATGCAAATCAAAACATCCTGTTTGCAACTAGGGCACAACTGCTGCCACTGAAGGGGTGGGTGTGTGTGGGGCCCAATTTTTTGAAAAAAGGGAGACTCCGCTTCTAGTAACCCTTGCTTACATTGTTTTTAAAAGGAGCCAAGATGAACAGAGCTGGGATCAGGAAAGACTTTGCTACCTACCCTGGTGTCATCCTGGGGACGGTTAATTATGGCGTATTTTTGAATGTGCTTGATGCAAATCTAGCTTTGAAGTGTACAACTGGGGCACAACTGCTGCCACTGAAGGGGTGGGTGTGTGTGGGGCCCAATTTTTTGAAAAAAGGAAGACTCCGCTTGGAGTAACCCTTGCTTACATTGTTTTTAAAAGAAGCCAAGATGAACAGAGCTGGGATCAGGAAAGACTTTGCTACCTACCCTGGTGTCATCCTGGGGACGGTTAATTATGGCGTATTTTTGAATGTGCTTGATGCAAATCTAGCTGTGAAGTGTACAACTGGGGCACAACTGCTGCCACTGAAGGGGTGGGTGTGTGTGGGGCCCAATTTTTTGAAAAAAGGAAGACTCCGCTTGGAGTAACCCTTGCTTACATTGTTTTTAAAAGAAGCCAAGATGAACAGAGCTGGGATCAGGAAAGACTTTGCTACCTACCCCGGTGTCATCCTGGGGACGGTTAATTATGGCGTATTTTTGAATGTGCTTGATGCAAATCTAGCTGTGAAGTGTACAACTGGGGCACAACTGCTGCGACTGAAGGGGTGGGTGTGTGTGGGGCCCAATTTTTTGAAAAAAGGAAGACTCCGCTTGGAGTCACCTTGCGGTGTTTTACATGATTTTAGAAGGGCGTGCCATGCCTATATCTGTGTCTCCTCCTCTTTTTCCTTGTCCTGCTCTTTTGTTTTCACATGAGTATATGTCCTTGTCACTTTCTCATGTGTTTGTGTTGTGTTGTGAGTTGTTTGTCACCTTTTGGACACCTTTGAGGGTGTTTTCTATGTGTTTTTATGTGTTTGTGAATGCCTGCCATTGTTTCCTATGCGGTTCGAGTTCGGTTCGTCGAACGTTCGACGAACCGAACTCGAACGGGACCTCCGTTCGGCGAGCCGACCTCGAGCCGAACCGGGACCGGTTCGCTCATCTCTACTATTAACACTACGCGTTTCAGCAATCCAATGTTGCTTTCATCAGGTCTCATGATGAACATTGGATTGCTGAAACACGTATCGTTAATAGGAGCTCAGCAATAAAAGTTTATTTATTTAAAACCACTGGCAAATGGTTCAATAAGCGCTAAAACAGACCGAAAATACCTTTCATTCAAGCTCTGTCTAGCCAGACAGAGGCTGGAAGTAGCTCCACCTATTGAGCCATGGGCCCAAGTCACTGGTCAATAGCACAACACCCAATTTGCAATTCCGATTTTACAGTGCACATTTTCACCAGTAAATGGTGCTAGGACACAACAAATGAGAAATACATTACATATAAGTGGAAGTGCATATTCTAAAGCTGACAAATGGATGTTACTACACTCAGAGGGGAAGGTGGGAAGTGAGTTGTAGTGTGTGGGACCTACTCATGGTCCAGGGGTATGTAAAGGGACACAGACACAATCTGGACTGGTCCACTACATATCATTTTGCCCCAAATACAATCCTCCACATTTCCCCTTACATTGATAATAGCACTTTGGAGCACTGCCTAAATTGACTGCTCATCCCATCGTAAACACTGACTCTACAGGAGCTGAGAGCAGACACAGTGTGTGCAAGTGTATTCTAATGCTCCTCTCCTGTCTGCAGCAGCCACGCACAGCATATTGGATCATATAGTATTGGGTACTTGATTCTGACAGGAGAGGGGAAGAAGAGCACGCTGAAAAGGATGTGTGTGTGCCCGTACTCAGTGGGCTCCTGCAGTGTCAGTGTACACACTTTCAACTCTCTCTCTTGTCAGCATTGGCCACCCAATACTGTATAGTCCTATCTACAGAGTGAAGTGGGATGAGAACACACCTGCACATAATAAAAGTGTTTACTGTAAAAGAAAATAAGTAAAAGCTGCAACATGATTTTTATAGGTATTAAATGCCCTATCTGAATGTATAAATTAATGCATTGAGTTTTGGGGATTTCAGACTCCCTGTAATGTATACTATGAGACAAATGCATTACACAGATGCCTCTGATCTATTTCATACAGTGGTAGATTTACATTGTAGAAAATATACCATTATACTGAATAGTTTATGAAAGAAAGTGCAGTATATAAAACATAACATTCACCAACCAGATGGATACCAAAATTACACTCTTGGCAATATTTTTCCCATCACTAGAGATGACTGAACCCGAAGTTCAGTGTTCAGTGTAAGTACCAAACACAGACTTTACAAAGAAAACCCAGACTTTGGGTGCTCTACGTATGCAAACCACTCATGTGAGCATCACTGTGCTCGGGTACGCTCAGTGCTTAGCTCAATGCGAGCCGCGCAGTGTTTGAGCAGCTCGCACTGGGGTTAACAGCAGAAAGATCGAATGTAGTGTGCAGCCAAAAAAAATACAAAAGCAAAAAACATTGCCTACCCACCCCTAGAAAAGTTCTGTTTATGGCTGGCTGCATGTGGGCAGAGACCTGAACTGACCAGTTAGTGACTTCCATTGGGATTCAGGTCACGTTCGGGTCCCAAACCAAACTTTATCAAAAGTCTGGCTGCACTTGTCGTGGACGGAGGAGGGGACGCTGCGCTCACCCACTGCTTGGGTCCGGCTGCTGCTGCTGCTGCTCGGTGGTGGCTCGAGCGGTGGGCAAAATCCCGGGGACTCGAGCGGCGTTCCTCGCCCGTGAGTGAAAGGGGGGTGGTTTGGTTTAAGGATATTGTCCGTGACGCCACCCACGGTTGTGGTGAGATTGGTGACACCACCGCTGCTCTGGAAAGGGATCCCGGGAGCGGTGACAGGGAGCAGCTTGGATGTTGGTTCTCCCCTCCGTGGGTAGGGGGGTTGGTTGTCCCGGGGCCCGGTGAGGGGTAGGGATGGATGGCAGGCGGGTTACGGGGCCTGGTGAGGTGCAGGGTCGCGGGGGCAGCGCTGTGCCGCACGGCACGGTGGTACTCACTCAGCCAGTAATTCACACAGAGTCTCTGGTCAAACAAACGGCTGGATGGACGGGTCCCACCGATGGCTGCGGTTGTTCTCCCGGTAGGTTGATGGTGACTGCCTTTCCCTGCACCTGTGTTGTGTTTACGGTTCCAATGGCTTCCCACCGGTAACCCGCTCCCCAGCTTGGATGGGTGCTGAAGGAGCCCCTTTTGCCCGCAGGCTCTGGCCCTGGGAACTGTAGCCTTGGCGGTGACTGTGTTTCCCTTTACGGTGTGAGCTGTTGCCTTCAATCGGGTCTTGACTGCTGGGAAACCCCGGAGGTTCCCTTCGCTAACGGATTTGACCGGTTTTACGGCGACTCCTAGCCTGGTCGGGGTCTGTAAGCCCTGCCGGATGGTGCTGGCTTCTCTTTGCTCTCCGATCTGGTACCGCCGGGCCACCGCCCGTCCACGGTCCTTACGGTTCGCTCCAATCAGGCTCTCCTGCAGACGGTCACCACCGTCTGCCAACCTTGCTGTTCCGTCCGGGCCACACACCCGGACGCCTTCAGTCTGCTCCTCTACCACTTCACTTCACTCCTCCTCAACTCCCCTCCAAAACTAATCTGACTGCTTTTCCCGCCTCCAGGACTGTGAACTCCTCGGTGGGCGGGACCAACCGCCTGGCCCACCCCCTGGTGTGGACATCAGCCCCTGGAGGAAGGCAACAAGGATTTTTGTGTTTGACTTTGGTGTGCCTAACCGGGGTGTGGGGTGTGTTGGTGTAGTTCTGTGACGACCTGGCTTGTCCAGGGCGCCACACACTCACTGAACCGAACTGCCACGGGTCCGCTCATCTCTACCCATCACTCTTATTTCAACACGTTACAGGTTTCCTGCTGGTCTCTACGTCTTGGTTCTTTTTGAACATTCAGTAAATGACCAAAGCGGTGACTTGCCTCACTTGCATCTGCTCACATGTGTCACAGGAGATTTTTGCAGGTATCGCCAACTGTTATGGAGGCGTCAGGCTCTGTGGAAACTACAGATTCTAGCACTCTGCCTGCTAACTTCTCTGAGGTCTGTGTTCAACACAGGGAGACATGGTCATCAACCCACAGTCTTAGGCAGGCTTAGTTTACTTAAACTGGTCTAGTGAGTTTTGTTGTGGTCCAAACTTACTGGTGGTTGTGCATTATTGATGTGAGCTGGGGTGGTGTTAACCCTTGAATTTTTGTTGCTACCTTCCTGATCTTGCTTTTCTCTTTAGTCTCTTACTGTTTGTTCTTGTAAGTTTGCATTGTGTTTGAGTTTTGGTTTTCCAGTCTGTCTTAATCTGTAACCATCTGTAGCATATGCAAATGAGCAAGGACTAATCTGACTGAGCATCACTTCTCCCAGGCTAGTTCTTCCCCATGGACATTATTAACATTGTTAACATAATCCCCGCCATTGTAAGAGAACAGAATCCATTTTGTTCTTATAGTTTCACATTTCTGTTCGCGCCCCTACTACTCTTATTGGGGCATAGATCAGAGGGGACTTATCCTTTGTGACCTTTTATAAACTGGTCACATGTACTATTAAAGAAGAATGATTTGAGCACACCATACTAAGCATATGTGCTGCATTTATTTCCCGAGCACTCGTAAAACAAATCTAATTAATTTGGAGTTCCAGAAGCATAGGAGTGTATTTCGCTCACATCTTTGTTGGACCACCAGCAGGGAAGATCTTCAGGAATCTTTGAATTGACTGCAATTATATGGAGGATGTCAATAATGCCCAGGGGAAAGCATTAGGAAATCAGAGTCTGGATTAGTCTGGGGTAAACAGCATCCAACTAAAGTAACCCTGACTTACAGTCCCTGGCAGAAGTTCTGTCGCTTATCCATATTATATAAATAAAAGCTTATAACCTGACTTTAAATTCATCCATTGGTTTCATAAATTACTCTTTTGAAAGCTGAAACCCTCCCAAATTTGGTTTAGGTTATGAAAATAAAGTTGCTGCCAAGCTGAAATATTGATCATTTAATGAACACAGAAAGGTCAGATTTTGGACAGACAAAACTTTTGTCGCCTTGTCATATAATGCACCCAATCCTAGTTTACATCCTCACCTGTGTTCACTAAATGATCGCTTAATTAGTGGGTGTGTATAAAAAGAAACCCAGCACCCCAGACCTTCACTTGAACTTCAACTTGACCTCTGACAACATGACAAAAATCCACCCTGCGACCAAAGCCTTGATTATCAAGAAGCTGAAGACCAGATCCACTGCTGTCGTGGCTGGCACCTTTAATGTGTCTCAGCGTCAAGTACAAAGAATTAAAAAAAGATTTTAAGAAACTGGAGATGTTTTTGACAACCCCAGGTCCGGCAGACCCCACAAAACAACTGCTCAGGTGGAATGTTTGTTGGTTAGAAAATCCAAAGCCAGCCCCTCTTCCACTGCAGCAGAGCTCCAAAAGGCCTGGTCACCTCAAATCCCTGTGCCAACTAGAAAAGTTTGTAGGATTCTGTCTCAAAATGGCCTCATGGTCGAATCAGTGCCCAGAAGCCAGCACTAAACAAAAGGCAATTAAAAAGCCGTGTGGCATTTGCCAAGTCCCACAGCCTGCTAAACAGATGGACGCTGGAAAAGTGGCAGAAGGGGGATTTCTCTGCTGAATCTTCAGTTGAATTACACCACAGCCACCTCACATACTGCAGGAGACCTACTGGAGCCTGTATGGATCCAGAAAACAGTTAAGTTTGATGTTGGAAATATCATGGTCTGGGGTTACATTCAGTAAGGGGGTGTGCAAAACATTTGCAAGGTGGAAGGCAATATCAATAGCCTAAAATATCAAGAAGTATTAGCTACCTCTTACATTCCCAATCATAAAAGGGGTCAAATTCTGCACCAGGATGGGCCTCCATCTCATACATCAATCTCTACAACAAAGTTCCTCCTGGCAAAGAAGATCAAGGTGCTCGAGGACTGGCCAGCCCAGTCACCAGACCTGAACATCATTGAGCATGTTTGGAGTAGGATGAAAGAGGAAACTTGGAAGACAAAACCAAAGAATCTAGATGAACTCTGGGAGGCATGTAAGACTGCATTCTTGGCTATTCCTGATGACTTCATCAATAAATTGTATGAATCATTGTTGGACCGCATGGATGCAGTCCTTCAAGCTCACACAAAATATTAAATATGTCTCTAATAGCACCACAACTTCATTCACCAATGTTATGTAACATATTTTTGTATTAGATGTTAATTATTTGTTTGAATTTTACATTACTTTCTGTGGGCGACAAAACTTTTGTCTTGCCAAAATCTGACCTTTCGGTGTTCATTAAATGATCAATATTTCAGCTTTGCAGCAACTTTATTTTCATAACCTAAACTAAATTTGGGAAGGTTTCAGCTTTCAAAAGAGTAATTTATGAAACCAATGGATGAATTTAGAGTCAAGTTATAAGGTTTTAATTACATAACATGGATAAGCGACAGAACGTCTGTCAGGGAGTGTATTTGTATGGCTTAAGAAACACGGCATGAAAATCGGACCGAGTGGAATGCAATAAAACATTGCATTCCACTCGGACCAATATTAGCCTATGTGTCAGCCCCCATGAGCGATTATTTTCTCGGCCCCATTCGGACCGAGAAAACAATCGCAGCATGCTGCGATTGTTATGCGAGACTCTTTCTCTCGCACCCATTCAAGTCTAGGGGGCGAGAGAAAGATCGCACTACACTCGCGGTACACCGATATACTACGGAGGAGAGAGATAAATCCCTCTCTCTCCTCCTCCGTGCTGGCCCGCCCCTCCTCAGCGTTGGCCTGCCCCTTCTCAGTGCCAGCCCGCCCTCCGCAGCTAAGGTCCGATCGCATGATCGGACCTCAGTCGCAGTGACATTTGCATGACACTCTGCTCCCCCCGCTGTGCTGCCAGTGTCATGCGAGTATCGCATTAGTCCCCGTGTGGCCCCGGCCTTCATGTCCAAATGTAGACTAAGGCCCCAATTCATCAAGACTAACGTTTTTTGTACCAATTTTGATGAATGGTCTGCAGAAGTAAGGTGCACCAAATTTATTAAAAGGCGGCCCCCTAAATTTGCTTACTCTTTCATCTGAAATGTGCCAATATAAGAAATGTTCTCCAGTTAGGTACTAGAGTACATTTCTGTTACAATTTATACCAATTCATGCCTTTTTTGTGGTGTAAATTATGATGAATTTTTTGACCATGCTCAATGATGCTCCCTCCCCGTTATATCCTTAGTGAGGTTTAAACCCAAGACTGCAAGTTTACAGTGGAATCCACTGAGCCACTGTACTTCCCATACTAAAAGCAATAGTCATGGCTGTTGTATGTCCGTTAATCTGTATAGAGAGGCTGGGCAAAGTAAACATGAGTTCTTTGGAAATTTGGAGAATTTAATCAGAGCACACTTAACCAGCATCTTCTATACATGAGGTGATGTAACAGTTTCTAGCAAGCACACTGCTATATAACACTGTTTCAGGCAATAGTAGATGGAAGGCTTTAATAAGGCTTCCACACGGGGTCAGGGGCATATCAGATCACAGCCCAGTGATTCTTACTATGAAGACTAACCAAGGTGTTGGTAAACCCTTTTGGAGGTTAAACCCTTTTTGGCTGAAACTAATAGATCAAAGTGATAGAACTCTGACCCAAATAGAGGATTTCCTGGAAGCACACCCTAAACCCTGGAATATTAACTTGGTGTGGGACACTCTTAAAGCCTACCTTAGAGGGTGTTTGTCTTCAACCATAACATATCTTAAAAGAGTGACTAAAACTGAGGATGATATAGTAGACGGGAGACTTAGGGACTAAGAGGCAATATATATATCGGCCCCAACCGATGGAAATAGGGCGGCCTGGATGCAATCATATAGGTTATATATGCAGCACTCTGAGACCAAGTCCAAACGCAAATTGTTCTTTACCCGACAATCATATTTTGAGCTTGGAAATCAATCCAGTAAATTATTGGCATATATGGTTAGGCAACACAACACTTCAAATACAATATTGGGTATACGGAGGATGGATGGCTCAATAGCTACATCCCCTGAAAATATTTTAGAGTGCTTTTGTGAATACTATAAAACCCTATACCAGTGTTTCTCAACTCCAGTCCTCAAGACCCACCAACAGATCATGTTTTTAGGTTTTCCTCAATGTCAGACAGGGAATAATTCCATCACCTGTGCAACATTAAGGAAATCCTGAAAACCTGATTGAGGAAAACCTGAAAACATGATCTGTTGGTGGGTCTTGAGGACTGGAGTTGAGAAACACTGCCCTATACACTTCTAGAAATCCTCATGGAGTTCAAAGTTGCGTGACATATTTGTCGGATTTAGAGTTTCCCACTTTGAGTGGATCACAACGGGAGTCTCTGGAGGCGGACATCACACTGGATGAAGTGATTACTGCCATCTCGGATATGGCTAGGGGGAAATCTCCGGGTCTAGATGGCCTTCCCATAGAATTCTATAGTAAATATTGTGACGTATTGGCCCTGATTCTTTTAGAGGTTTTCTCACATTTTTCAGCCGGCGACTCTCTACCTGCCTCCTTGTACGAAGCACATTTAGTCGTGCTGAGGAAGGAGGGTAAAAACCCACTAGACTGCGGTTCATACCGTCCTATATCCCTAGTTAACGTGGATTACAAGATCTTTACCAAAATACTGGCGTCCAGGCTTAATTCAGTCATACTGAGTATAATTCACCCAGATCAAACCGGATTTATGCCTGGGAAAAACACCTCTATAAATATAAGACGGGTCCAGTCCATAGTGCAATATAGCACACTGGTCCAGGAGAACGAGTGGGCCTTGGCCTCGCTGGATGCGGCCAAGGCATTTGACTCGGTAGAATGGCCATTTTTATTTGCCTGCCTCCAGAGATTTGCCTTTGGGCCTAAATTCAGTAAGTGGAATCATATGTTGTATAGGTCCCCGACAGCCAGGATACTAGTCAATGGTGCTATGTCTACACCCTTCTCATTGAATCGGGGCACAAGACAGGGATGCCCTCTGTCTCCAGCATTGTTTGCACTAGTTATTGAAGCTTTGGCAATTAGAATCCGCTCTCATCCACAGATCACTGGAATCACTATAGCCGACCACACAGATCAAATAGGATTGTATGCGGATGACATGGTTGTCTTCTTAGATCGAGTGCAAGAGACTCTACCGGTGGTTATAGACACTATAGATAAATTTGGGGAGTTTTCGGGACTACGCATCAACTGGGATAAGTTGGCTTTGATGCCATTAATGCATGGGTCTGGAATTTCAATGGAGGGTAGGTCACCTCTGCAAGTGGTAACTAGCTTTAAATACCTGGGAATACACATACAGAAAGACCATACACTAGACCTGCAGACGAGTATAACACCACTTCTGGAGCACGTTAAACTTAAATATAACTTGTGGAGCAAGCTACCCCTGTCAGTGGTTGGCAGAATAAATTTAATCAAAATGATATTACTTCCAAAGCTTAGTTATACACTACAACATAGTGCAGTATCAGTACCCAAATCCTTCTTCTCAATGTTGAACTCGCTTACTACCTCTTTCATATGGGGGAAATCCAGACGCAAACTTCAGTTATCCATTTTACAGAGATCCAAAAGACTGGGAGGGATGGCTTTACCGGAGTTCTTCCTCTACTACCTCGCGGGACAGCTTAGGGCACTAGAGACTTGGATGCCTGGATGTCAGCTGCCAAACTCTGAGAGTCACTTGGCACACGCGGTTGGGACTGATTGTTTAATGGGTTTTCTGGAATCAGATGGACTGAGAACACCACGGCAATTACCCCTCCTCAGGTTGGCAAGATTAGTCTGGCGACAAGCCAAGAGGGTGGCACACTTCGAAGGGGTGGTGGCGGAACTCCCATTATGGGGGAATAGCCACTTCCATACTCTGAGAGATCACCCCTCGGCGCAATTCTGGGCCACTCACAACGTCAGTGCATTAGATGATCTTTTTGTCCCGGGAACCACAACCTTCAAGTCCTTTGAACAAGTCCAGATTGAATATAATGTTCCAAGATCACAGTTTTTTAGATACCTGCAGATTCGCACAGCGATTCAATCCCACAAACAGAAAATTGGAGTGAGGAAATTGATATCATTCATCACTTCCTATGATAGTTATTCTAAAATCACAAGGACCTCGAGACCTCATCTCAGCTATATATACTTACCTGTTGTCGGTGGGGGTGGAGTCGGACCCCTTGCCAGCCCAGGATAGATGGAAATCTCTAATTCCCTCTCTACAGGGAGAGGAATGGGAAGAGATATTGGAATCTCTGACTGCAGTATCTCCTTCGGTTAATAATAAGTTGATTCAATGCTACATTGTCCACCAGGCATACCTTACTCCAACTCGATTATTTAGTATGGGCCGTTGTCGTACATCGGAGTGCCCGAGGTGTCATCTCTCAGGGGCAAATTTCATACATATGATTTGGAGCTGTCCCAATATATCTTCATACTGGCGGGGAGTGACATCTCTGCTGACATAGATTGTGTCGATTCCTGTTTTGTGTGACCCTTTGATATGCCTGTTTGGGGTGTTGGAGGAAGAGTTCTGGGATCATTACATGACAATATTCCTCAGAGAGGCATTGTTTCTGGCTAGGAAATTAATAGCTCTGAGGTGGATGGGAGATTCGAATCCAACTGTGCGGTCCTGGGTTAAACTAGTCAATGCAACCATAGTCTATGAGCGGGTGGTATATTATAATAGGGAATCGCCGGGAAAATTTAACAAAATCTGGGGTTTGTGGAATTCTTCTCCAGACACACTTGCGGAGGTTTGAGGGAGATTATGTGGATAATGGTGGTTCCCGTTAGATGTTGGGATATGAAACACTGTCCAATGGTATATTGAGGTATAATAATGCAATGTGGCTGTTGTTGTTGTTCTTTCTTTCTTCCTTTTTCTATTCCTCTTTCTATCTTGTTTTCAAAATATGGTCATGCTGATAGTTCGAGCTGTTCTTATGCTCAATATAAAATTAGATACATATGCAAATGATAAGAAGTATGGATAGTAACATTGTTCTATCTTAAGTGCTAATTATATTATGGACTTTATATGACTGTTCATTGTTATATTCAAATATTATTATCTATATACTGAGCTATTTTTATATGGCAAATGTCAGTTGTACCATGTTTGAAATTGTTAATAAAACGAAGTTAAAAAAAAAATAAGGCTTCCAGAATAATATACATTACAGTCTGTTTACAGATTATCTTCTCTCCATACACAGAGTCTTTCTCCTAACAATGTGGATGTACACAGAGCAGAAAACTGTACCTTATCATGCAGTGAGGTGAGGGAGAGGGGTGGATCCTGTACTGGTCACTTCTCTCCTCTATACTTCTGCTGCACAACAGTTTGCTCTTGAAGTGTCCTGACTATTCTCCACTCCTGACAGTTTTTCCTGGACTGGTTGGCATCTGTAGTGTGACACTTTTATTAGGATACATACACTACACTTTCTGAGCACTGCTCCTTCTTTGCAGAGAGACAGACACTTCTTTCCTTTTGCAGAGACAACTACACAAGCACTGCTTCCCAGCATCCCCTGGGTCATTGCTGGATACTTTTTGCCTCCTTAACTCCCCAGTTGCTGGATGATTTTAGATCATCTGTGCAGTTTCTACTTGTTACAAGAGCTTACAATTTTCCCTTAAATTATTAAATATAAATCAGAATAAAACATTGTTGAACTCTGGAGGTTACCAGAAATTATAGCTTGATGATACAATGCTACTTACAAAGGGTAATGATTGCCTTCATAAAATGTTTAATTTTTGCATTAAAGGGATATCTCGAAAACCCAGATCAGCTCCTTACCTCATCACGGATTGGATGCCATTAAGAAATTGACAGCTAATGACGCTTATAACTTGAAAAAGCTTCCCCCTTTGGAAAAGTTTTCAGATCTTATTGAAGCGGATCTGACTTACCCAAGCCATTGCTGCGCTTTCGAAAACTGGAAAAAACAAAAAAGGTAAATTTCTTTTAATTTTTGGAAATAAATATGACCAAGACCATCCGGAGACTTAATATTGCACGGTGTTCATTAAGAGGGAAAGCACCATGGCGGCGCACATTCTAACCTCTTGTAACCTACAGAAATATGTATTGTACGAAATTGGAACTACTTGTTCTCAGGCATTGAAATTACAATGTGCGTCTCCCATGTTATTAACCTAATAATGTGACATACAGGATTCCAGAAAAGTATTGATTGCGAACATATGGGCCCAGGAAAAGGCAATTAAAATAAATTGTGTGTGAAATAGGAACTGCGTTCACCTGAGGTCTTGTGAGTTATGTCACGGGAACTTTCATGTCATTTTTCATTGTCCTGGCTCAACATGCTATAGATATAAGGCGCAGAATATGCCATTCACAATATTACAAAGACAAAGTGATGTATGTGCTGGAAATTGGGGACTTTGCCAACTGTCTGTCAATGAAAAATTACAGGATGTATCACGGAATCTGTGATATTTTACTTTGCCTATATATTTTTCCTCTCTAAGTTATTAGTATACTTTAGACACATTTAAATAAATTAACTTACTGAACACAAAGCCATTGTATTTTTGCTTATGGTAAGTTCCGTGAACCCCCCGACAAACAATGATGCCGAGTTTAAAAAATAAAATGCAGACACAGGAGTTTAAAGGAATTTTTTTGTTTTAAATTTTTATGGTAAAGGTTTCCTGATTCACAAAAATGAAATCATTTTACCTTATCATGTTCTGCTCCAGCCCCTGCTCTTTATTGCTGATATATATATATATATATATATATATATATATACAGTTAGGTCCAGAAATATTTGGACAGTGACACAATTTTCGCGAGTTGGGCTCTGCATGCCACCACATTGGATTTGAAATGAAACCTCTACAACAGAATTCAAGTGCAGATTGTAACGTTTAATTGGAAGGTTTGAACAAAAATATCTGATAGAAAATGTAGGAATTGTACACATTTCTTTACAAACACTCCACATTTTAGGAGGTCAAAAGTAATTGGACAAATAAACCAAACCCAAACAAAATATTTTTATTTTCAATATTTTGTTGCGAATCCTTTGGAGGCAATCACTGCCTTAAGTCTAGAACCCATGGACATCACCAAACTCTGGGTTTCCTCCTTCTTAATGCTTTGCCAGGCCTTTACAGCCGCAGCCTTCAGGTCTTGCTTGTTTGTGGGTCTTTCCGTCTTAAGTCTGGATTTGAGCAAGTGAAATGCATGCTCAATTGGGTTAAGATCTGGTGATTGACTTGGCCATTGCAGAATGTTCCACTTTTTTGCACTCATGAACTCCTGGGTAGCTTTGGCTGTATGCTTGGGGTCATTGTCCATCTGTACTATGAAGCGCCGTCCGATCAACTTTGTGGCATTTGGCTGAATCTGGGCTGAAAGTATATCCCGGTACACTTCAGAATTCATCCGGCTACTCTTGTCTGCTGTTATGTCATCAATAAACACAAGTGACCCAGTGCCATTGAAAGCCATGCATGCCCATGCCATCACGTTGCCTCCACCATGTTTTACAGAGGATGTGGTGTGCCTTGGATCATGTGCCGTTCCCTTTCTTCTCCAAACTTTTTTCTTCCCATCATTCTGGTACAGGTTGATCTTTGTCTCATCTGTCCATAGAATACTTTTCCAGAACTGAGCTGGCTTCATGAGGTGTTTTTCAGCAAATTTAACTTTGGCCTGTCTATTTTTGGAATTGATGAATGGTTTGCATCTAGATGTGAACCCTTTGTATTTACTTTCATGGAGTCTTCTCTTTACTGTTGACTTAGAGACAGATACACCTACTTCACTGAGAGTGTTCTGGACTTCAGTTGATGTTGTGAACGGGTTCTTCTTCACCAAAGAAAGTATGCGGCGATCATCCACCACTGTTGTCATCCGTGGACGCCCAGGCCTTTTTGAGTTCCCAAGCTCACCAGTCAATTCCTTTTTTCTCAGAATGTACCCGACTGTTGATTTTGCTACTCCAAGCATGTCTGCTATCTCTCTGATGGATTTTTTTCTTTTTTTTCAGCCTCAGGAATGTTCTGCTTCACCTCAATTGCGAGTTCCTTAGACCGCATGTTTTCTGGTCACAGCAACAGCTTCCAAATGCAAAACCACACACTTGTAATCAACCGCAGACCTTTTAACTACTTCATTGATTACAGGTTAACGAGGGAGACGCCTTCAGAGTTAATTGCAGCCCTTAGAGTCCCTTGTCCAATTACTTTTGGTCCCTTGAAAAAGAGGAGGCTATGCATTACAGAGCTATGATTCCTAAACCCTTTCTCCGATTTGGATGTGAAAACTCTCATATTGCAGCTGGGAGTGTGCACTTTCAGCCCATATTATATATATAATTGTATTTCTGTTTTTGTAAACAGCTAAAATAACAAAACTTGTGTCACTGTCCAAATATTTCTGGCCCTGACTGTATATACAGTCATATGAAAAAGTTTGGGCACCCCTATTAATGTTAACCTTTTTGCTTTATAACAATTTGGGTTTTTGCAACAGCTATTTCAGCTTCATATATCTAATAACTGATGGACTGAGTAATATTTCTGGATTGAAATGAAGTTTATTGTACTAACATAAAATGTGCAATCCACATTTAAACAAAATTTGACCGGTGCAAAAGTATAGGCACCCTTATCAATTTCTTGATTTGAACACTCCTAACTACTGTTTACTGACTTACTAAAGCACTAAATTGGTTTTGTAACCTCATTGAGCTTTGAACTTCATAGGCAGGTGTATCCAATCATGAGAAAAGGTATTTAAGGTGGCCACTTGCAAGTTATTCTCCTATTTGAATCTCTTATGAAGTGTGGCATCATGGAATCCTCAAAACAACTCTCAAATGATCTGAAAACAATGATTATTCAACATAGTTGTTCAGGGGAAGGATACAAAAAGTTGTCTCAGAGATTTAAACTGTCAGTTTCCACTGTGAGGAACATAGTAAGGAAATGGAAGAACACAAGTACAGTTCTTGTTAGGCCCAGAAGTGGCAGGCCTAGAAAAATATCAGAAAGTCAGAGAAGAATGGTGAGAACAGTCAAGGACAATCCACAGACCACCTCCAAAGACCTGCAGCATCATCTTGCTGCAGATGGTGTCAATGCGCATTGGTCAACAATACAGCGCACTTTGCACAAGGAGAAGCTGTATGGGAGAGTGATGTGAAAGAAGCCATTTCTGAAAGCATGCGACAAACAGAGTCGCCTGAGGTATGCAAAAGCACATTTGGACAAGCCAGCTACATTTTGGAAGAAGGTCATGTGGACTGATGAAACAAAGATTGAGTTGTTTGGTCAAACATAAAGGCGTTATGCATGGAGGCAAAAAAACACGGCATTCCAAGAAAAGCACTTGCTACCCACAGTAAAATTTGGTGGAGGTTCCATCATGCTTTGGGGCTGTGGGGCCAATGCTGGCACCGGGAATCTTGTTAAAGTTGAGGGTCACATGGATTCATCTCAGTATCAGCAGATTCTTGACAATAATGTGCAAGAATCAATGACAAAGTTGAAGCTACGCAGGGGATGGATATTTCAGCAAGACAATGATCCAAAACACCGCTCCAAATCTACTCAGGCATTCATGCAGAGGAACAATTACAATGTTCTGGAATGGCCATCCCAGTCCCCAGACCTGAATATCATTGAACATCTGTGGGATGATTTGAAGCGGGCTGTCCATGCTCGGCGACCATCAAACTTAACTGAACTGGAATTGTTTTGTAAACAGGAATGGTCAACTATACCTTCATCCAGGATCCAGGAACTCATTAAAAGCTACAGGAAGCGACTAGAGGCTGTTATTTTTGCAAAAGGAGGATCTACAAAATATTAATGTCACTTTTATGTTGAGGTGCCCATACTTTTGCACCGGTCAAATTTTGTTTAAATGCAGATTGCACATTTTCTGTTAGTACAATAAACCTCATTTCAATCCAGAAATATTACTCAGTCCATCAGTTATTAGATATATGAAACGGAAATAGCTGTTGCAAAAACCCAAATTGTTATGAAGAAAAAAGGGTGCCCAAACATTTTCATATGACTGTGTATATATATATATATATATATATATCATATACTATATATATAATAGTTGTTCTAGAGATGAAAAGGTGTGTCCAAACGTTTGGTCTGTACTATATATATATATATATATATATATATATATATATATATATATATATATAGTACAGACCAAGCGTTTGGACACACCTTCTCATCTCTAGAACAACTATTAAGAGGAGACTTTGTGTACCAGGCCTTCATGGTAAAATAGCTGCTAGGAAACCACTGCTAAGGACAGGCAACAAGGAGAAGAGACTTGTTTGGGCTAAAGAACACAAGAAATGGACATTAGACCAGTGGAAATCTGTGCTTTGGTCTGATGAGTCCAAATTTGAGATCTTTGGATCCAACCACCGTGTCTTTGTAGAAAAGGTGAACGGATGGACTCTACATGGCTGGTTCCCACCATGAAGCATAGAGGAAGAGGTCTGATGGTGTGGGGGTGCTTTGCTGCTGACACTATTGGGGATTTATTCAAAATTGAAGGCATACAGAACCAGCATGCCTACCACAGCATCTTGCAGCGGCATGCTATTCCATCCGGTTTGCGTTTAGTTGGACCATCATTTATTTTTCAACAGGACAATGACACCAACCACACCTCCAGGCTATGTAAGGGCTATTTGACTAAAAAGGAGAGTGATGGGGTGCTACTCCAGATGACCTGGTCACCACAGACACCAGACCTGAACCCAATCGAGATAGTTTGGGGTGAGCTGGACCGCAGAGTCAAGGCAAAAGGGCCAACAAGTGCTAATCTTCTCTGGGAACTCCTTCAAGACTGTTGGAAAACCATTTCCAGTGACTACCTCTTGAAGCTCATCAAGAGAATGCCAAGAGTGTGCAAGGCAGTAATCAAAGCAAAAGGTGGCTACTTTGAAGAACCTAGAATATAAGACATATTTTCAGTTGCTTCACACTTTTTTAAGTATTTCATTCCACATGTTTTAATTCATAGTTTTGATGCCTTCAATGTGAACAATGTTTATTGCTTATTTTACATTTTTGCAAAAAATAAAAAACTGAAAATTGGGGCGTGCAATATTATTTGTCCCCTTTACTTTCAGTGCAGCAAACCCACTCCAGAATTTAATTGAGGATCTCTGAATGATCCAATGTTGTCCTAAATGACTGATGATAAATATAAGCCCCCTGTGTGTAATCAAGTCTCCGTATAAATGCACCTGCTCTGTGATAGTCTCATTGTTCTGTTTAAAGCGCAGATAGCATCATGAAGACCAAGGAACACAACAGGCAGGTCCATGATACTGTTGTGGAGAAGTTTAAAGCTGGATTTGGTTACAAAAAGATTTCCAAAACTTTAAACATCCCAAGAAGCACTGTGCAAGCAATCATATTGAAATGGAAGGAGTATCATACCACTGCAAATCTACCGAGACCCGGCCGTCCCTCAAAAATGTCATGTCAAACAAGGAGAAGACTGATCAGAGATGCAGCCAAGAGGCCCAAGATTACTCTGGATGAACTGCAGAGATCTACAGCTTAGATGGGAGAGTTTGTCCATAGGACAACAATCGGTTGAACAATGGAATGGTTCACAAATAAACGTATCCAGGTATAGAATGGCCAAGTCAAAGTCCAGACCTGAATCCAATTGAGAATCTGTGGAAAGAGCTGAAAACTGCTGTTCACAAATGCTCTCCATCCAACCTCACTCCACTCCAGCTGTTTGCAAAGGAAGAATGGGCAAGAATTTCAGTCTTTCGATGTGCAAAACTGATAGACACATACCCCAAGCGACTTACAGCTGTAATCGCAGCAAAAGGTGGTGCTACAAAGTATTAACTTAAAGGGGACGAATAATATTGCACGCCCCAATTTTCAGTTTTTTATTTTTTACAAAAATTTAAAATAAGCAATAAATATTGTTCACCTCCACAATTGTGTCCCACTTGTTGTTGATTCTTCACCATAAAATTAACATTTTTTTATCTTTATATTTGAAGCCTGAAATGTGGGAAAAGTTTGAAAAATTCAAGGGGGGCAAATACTTTCGCAAGACACTGTATATATGTGTATGTATTGTGAATGTTTACCTGCTCACTTGATG
Source organism: Anomaloglossus baeobatrachus (assembly GCF_048569485.1). NCBI lineage: Eukaryota > Metazoa > Chordata > Amphibia > Anura > Aromobatidae > Anomaloglossus > Anomaloglossus baeobatrachus. Next base: position 64,061,624 of record NC_134355.1, on the reverse strand, counting down.
GGGTCCCTCACTGGGCTGCGTTTCAGAAGTAGCACACAGGAACGACGCACTTCATTAAAAGTCCAGCAGTTTATTAAAAAACATAGCATAAACTGCATCCCTGTAACATACAAATCCTCTGTATTCTTAAAGGCACACACACGGCTGGCCGTCTAAGTTGCTGGTCGCCCACACAGGTTTGGATTCACTTCTTAGTAGACTCCCACTGACCCCGGTCAGCTGAAGCGAACCCTCTTTCTCTCAGGGGGTCCTTTTGGAGAGGCTTCACCACCTTTATCCTGAGTCCAACAGCCTCTTGTTTTCCCTCAGAAACTGCTCCTCAGACACACGGATTTCTGGTCCGTATAGTCCACACTGGAGGTGTAGCAGCCTCCACACACTGGCTGCTCTTGACGCACTATGCCTGCTGGCAGCCACTCTCCTCATGTCAAACACAGACTGACTCCGTTTCACCTGACATATGACCTGTCAGCCACATGTCAAACACACCTATGGGCGGGGTACGAAGGTGACCAGACCCACCATCTCTCCAGCCACCTGAAAACCTGGCCCAGAGAACACTTATACAAAATATGTGTGACTGCAAGTTCCAGAATGGACCTTCAGGTTTGTGTATATATATATACAGTATATATATATATATATACAGACCAAAAGTTTGAAGACACCTTTTCATTTTCATTCAAAGAGTTTTCTTTATTTTCATGACTCTGAAAATTGTAGATTCACTTTGAAGGCAACAAAACTATGAATGTGGAATACAATACATAACAAAAAAGTGTGAAACAACTGAAAATATGTCTTAAGGCCGCTTTACATGCTGCGACATTGCTAGCCGATGCTAGCGATGTTGAGCGTGATAGCACCCGCCCCCATCGTATGGCTAATATGTGGTGATCGCTGCCGTAGCGAACACCACGAACTTATCGCTACGGCAGCGTCACACGCACATACCTGCTCTGCGACATCGCTGTGACTGGCGAACCGCCTCCTTTCTAAGGGGGTGGTTCGTTCAGCATCACAGCGACGTCACTAAGCGGCTGCCCAATCAAAGCGGAGGGGCAGAGATGAGCAGGACGAACATCCCGCCCACCTACTTTCTTCCTCATTGCTGGCGGGACGCAGGTAAGGTGAGGTTCCTCGTTCCTGCGATGTCACACGTAGCGATGTGTGCTGCCGCAGAAACGAGGAACAACATCATTACTGCAGCAGCAACGATAATTGGGAACAGGGGGGCATGTCACCGATTAGCGATTTTGAACGTTTTTGCAACGATTCAAAATCGCTAATAGGGCGGGCTTTGCACACTACGACATCGCAGGTGCGATGTCGGTGGGGTCAAATCGAAAGTGACGCACATCCGGCGTCACTTGCGATGTCGTAGTGTGTAAATCCTAGATGATACGATGAACGAGCGCAAAATCGTCGTCATCGTATCATCGCTGCAGCCTCCGACATTTCCATAATGCCGGGGGAGCGACAGGTACGATGTAGTTCCTCGTTCCTGCGGCCGCACACATCGCTGTGTGTGAAGCCGCAGGAGCGAGGAACTTCACCTTACCTGCCTCCCGGCTGCAATGAGAAGGACGGAGGTGGGCGGGATGTTTACATCCTGCTCATCTCCGCCCCTCCACTTCAATTGGCCGCCTGCCGTGTGACGTCACTGTGACGCCGCACGACCCGCCCCCTAAGGAAGGAGGCGGGTCGCCGGCCAGAGGGACGTCGCACGGCAGGTATGTGCGTGTAAAGCTGTGGTAGCGATAATAATCGCTATGGCAGCTTTCACTATATATCGAACGTGCGACGGGGGCGGGACTATCGCGGCACCATCGGTAACACATTGTTACCGATGTTGCAACGTGCAAAGCCCGCCTAGGTGTCACACGCAACGACATCGCTAATGCGGCCAGATGTGCATCACAAATTCCGTGACCCCAACGAGATCTCTTTAGAGATCTCGTAGCGTGTAAAGCCACCTTTATATTCTAGGTTCTTCAAAGTAGTCACTTTTTTGCTTTGATTACTGCTTTGCACACTCTTGGCATTCTCTTGATGAGCTTCAAGAGGTAGTCACCGGAAATGGTTTTCCAACAGTCTTGAAGGAGTTCTCAGAGATGCTTAGCACTTTTTGGCCCTTTTGCCTTCACTCTGCGGTCCAGCTCACCCCAAACCATCTCGATTGGGTTCAGGTCTGGTGACACTTTTTTGTTAAGTATCTCATTAAGTATTTCATTCCACATGTGTTAATTCATAATTTTGATGCCTTCAATGTGAATTTACAATTTTCAGTCATGAAAATAAAGAAAACTCTTTGAATGAGAAGGTGTGTCTAAACGTTTGGTCTGTACTGTATATACATTTATATATATATATATATATATATATATATATATAATGCTGCAGTGATATCATCACTATGATATCACATGAACGCTGCAGCCAATCACTGGGTTCAGAGGTGATGCCGATAAACACAACATGAGACTGCTGAGCCCAGTGATTCCCTGTGATGGTCACATGTTGATGTTGGGATGTCATCACTGAAGAGGTAAGTATAGCTAATTTTGATATTTTTCCATTGAAAACAAAAATGGAACCACAGAAATGGGAATGTTGGATGACACCTTGATCATTAAACAGCAGAGCTGGGTATGCTTGATGCCAGTTTGGTCATGGGATTGTAGACCTAAGTATGAAATACATCACCTTGGAACAGCAGAGCCAAGTGTGCAAGAAGGCTAATTGGAACAGCAGAACATAGTATGCAGCATAGAAAAGATATGAGTGAGGACACAGAGTTTGAGGCTTTTTCAGCAGAGCCAGGTATGACATGTGAGTCTGTGAGATCAAAGTCCAGAAATGTGATAACGGTGACAATACTAAACTGCTTAAATACTAAGATGTTGCCATGCCTTCTAAGCTCGTATATAGGGCCTAAGTATGTGACATCAAAGATGCACGCCTTGTTATCATGGAAGTCACACACACAGGAGCAGAGGACGTTAGGTTCTAAGCAAAGGAACACTTTATTTTGTGGAAACATTGTTTTATTCCTTGTGGAAATATGTAAACAATGGGTAGCTATCCCACACAATTTGACACTATCTGCTCTGATTAGAGATAGCGTCATTACCAAAGAAAATATTAAAATGGCATTTATGGTTTGGCTTTTTCTTCTAAGTCACATAGAAAGTCTTGTTGAAGGGTCAATGTTGACTTTTAGCATTGCTACCCCAATAGGTGACACTAGAGTTCTAGGAAAATTTCTGTCTGAAGAGGATATTTGTATATCTACATTTCCAGAGAAGCATTGCATGGCCTATAAGTCTCCCTTTACCAACTTGGTTCTCTCTCCACAAGAAAAAATGTCCCCTATCAGAGGCCTTTTTCTTAGTCAAATTAGACCTTCTGCTTTGTGCTGATGAGGAGCAAATACCCTTAAACACGACTGCAAAGGCAGTGTCTAGTTTGGCTTTTTATCCTAATTCATGTAGCATGCTTTATTTATTCAAGGGTCAGTATTTACTTTAAAGATTGCTATTATGTATAGGTGGCACTAGAGTTCCTGTCCTCTTCCTGTTTGCATATTTAATTTACCAGAGGAGCATTGCATGGCCTATAAGTCTCCCTTTGCCAAGTTGGCACTCTCCATAAGGAAAGATGTTCCTTCTAAGACCTCATGTCAGAGGCCTCTCACTTTGCCAAATTAGACCTTCTGCTTTGTGCTGATGAGGAGCAAATACCGTCAAACATGTCTGCAAAGACAGTGTCTAGTTTGGCTTTAAAATACTAATTCTCGTAGCACGCTTTATTCAAGGGTCAATATTGACTTTAAAGATTGCTACTATGTGTGGGTGACACTAGAGTTCCTGTCCCCTTCCTCTTTGCATATTTAAAGTGAACCTGTCAGGTCCAATATGCACCCAGAAACATGAGCAGTTCTGGGTGCATATTGCTAATCCCTGCCTAACTATCCCTAAAGAGATTTTTAGAAAAAGTATTTCTAAAGATCCCATATGATATGCTAATGAGAGCAGGGTCTAGTCGCAAGGGCGTTAGTTCCTGCGCTCATTCCGCCCTCTTAGCATGGTAGCACGCCCACAGGGGCGTGCTAACATGCTATTCAATGCCCATTCCCCAGCGACATCATCAGCGATCGCGTGTACCTTTGTCCATTGTCGCTGCTTCAGAAGCCATCTTTAGGGCTAGTGCGCATCATCAGACGTCTTGGTGCTTCCGGTTATGCGCCTTATGAAGCCAGGTCTATGTGTCCCTGCTTCAGAGAGGTCTAGTGCGCATGAGCGGAAGTGCTTGGACTTCTGATTATGCGCACTGACCATAAACCTGGCGTTCTGAAGTGGTGACAATTGACACAGGTCACCGATGATGACGATACTGGGCAATGGGCATTGAATAGCATGTTAGTACGCCCCTGTGCTAAAATGCTAAGAGGGCGGAATGAGAGCAGGAAGTAATGCCCTTGCGACTAGTCACTGGCCTCATTAGCATATCATTAAGGATATCTAGAAATACTTTTTCTAAAGATCCCTTTATCTATGCTAGTGTATACAGGGACGGTTAGGCAGGGATTAGAAATATGCACCCAGAACTGCTCGTGGTTCTGTGTGCATATTGCACCTGACAGGTTCTCTTTAATTATCCAGAAGAGCATTGCATGGCATATAAGTCTTCCTATGCATTCTCCACAAGAACAAATGGCGGAGACCTCTTACCTAGCTAAATCTTAAAGACCTGCTACTTTTCACTGAGAGGTCAAAAATGTGTCTATAAACAAAGTGTTTGATTTGGCTTTTTATCCTAAGTCATTAAAGGGTCAATATTGACTCTTAGGATTTCATCTCAAAGAGCTAGCAGTAAAGTTATAGTCCTCTTCCTCTCTGAAGAGGATATTTGCACACAGGATATGTTGACACACAGTTATTATTTTAATCATATATTTCCAGAAGTAACAGATAAATGTCGGAGTTTCCAGTTTTGGAGCAACTGCTTCCTCACTCATCTCTAATCTGCAGGTAGAGTAGAAATCACGAGAATCTGTATAGCGGCCATATTAAATAAAATGTATGGAAGATAAATGACAAAGACCACGGCGATGTTTTGTCTGTGCGGTGTCCATGCCGCTAACTACAAAGACTTCCCCCGTCCCGCTGTTCCAGGTCACTTAGTGTCTAGTAGAATCTCTTTAGATATAGTGCCAGCAGTATAAATATAGTCCTGGATGGCACACTCGCCATCGTCTGATGTAACCATGTAAACCTGCTGGAGACATTAACTACAGCCCTATGTGTCAATTATAGTCATAATATTGCAGGATAATGAGGGTATTTAATTTGCAGGACTTAAATATGCAACAATAATGGATTATTATGTAGATTTCACAGCATGCACTGGCAACATTTAATAACAACTAATTCATCCAGGAGAGTAAAATATATTAAGTATACTGCGCAGCAATGTACAGGAATACTAGAAATCACCGAGGACCTTGTAAGCTGTGAAACCGCAGGTAGCCATGGAAATCAGACGTAGCTTTTAATATCCGCCTTGATGTAACCCGCACAGAATACATTATACATTATGATGTCTACTTTTTCACTTTTAAGATTTATTGAACATTTTATTAACTTTTTTATTCTAATTTGCACGTAATTTTAAGTTTCTAATCCAGGGGTGTGGAACCTTTTTTTCTGCCGGGGGCCATATGTAAATTTTTACCATCATTCGGGGGGGCGCACAAAATTATCAACTTGAAAATGACCTGCTATATTTGGTCAAACAATTAATTAACTCGCCCCCTATGTGGCGGCTGGAGCGGTTTCTCTTTGGTGCGGCTGTGATGTTCGATGATATTGATCATGTTGCTTTTTGCAAATGCTTTTCCAGGTTTGTCTCGGTCTGAAGCACAGTCAACTCTTTGTGATTATTAGTTTTGTAAAACATATACATCACATAGAAGACGCTGGGACTGCTGTATATGCATCACATAGCAGATGCTGGGACTGCTGTATTTACATCACATAGCAGATGCTGGGACTGCTGTATATACATCACATAAGAGAAGCTAGGAATACTCTGTATATATCACAGGGGACACTGGCGAGATATAAACCATGGGAGGGGCTGGGGCATTTATATCAACAAAGCGGTAGAGGTATATACATCATAGGACGGTCTAGGGGCATATACATCACAGTAGAGGCTGGAGTATATACATCAAAGGAGTTGCTAAGGCATATACATCACAAGAGGAGCTGAGGCATATACATCACAGCTGACATTGGGGCATATACATCACTGGAGATGCTGAGACCTACACATGACTGGGGGATGTAGACCTCATTGGGGCACAGACATCACTGGGGGGCAAAAACATAGCTGAAGTATATACAGTACATCACTGCGGGCAAAGAAATCACTGGTGGTATAGACATCACTTGGGGGGCACATACAACACTGGGGGGCACAGACATCACTGAGGACACAGATATCAATGGGGGGCATAAATATCACTGGGGGTGTATCCATCACTGGGAGCACAAACATCACTGGGGGTATAGACATCACTTGGGGGCACATACAGAATTGGGGGGCACAGACAAAATTGGGGGGCACATACAGCACTGGAGGATATATACATCACTGAGGACACAGACATCACTAAGGGTCACACACAACACTGGGTATGTATATATAAATAGAAAGAGATATACATCACTGGTGGTATATACAGCCTGGGGAGCACATACAGCACTGGGGGAGCATATAGAGCAATGGAGGTACACACATCACTGGTGGGCACATACATTAATGTGTTACACAGACATCAATGGGGGCACATACATCACTGAGGCACATACATCATTGGGGGCACATACAGCATTGGGGCTACATACATAACAGAGGGGCACAGACATCACTGGGTGGAGCATACAGAAATGGGGGCCTTTACATCACTGAGGGTTACCAACATCACTTGGAGCACATACATGGGGGTATATACATCATTGGGAGGTACATACATAACTGGGGAGCACATTATTTTGGCTAGCCTAAGGCACACCTGTGCAATGATCATGCTGTGTAGTCAGCATCTTGATATGCCACACCTGTGAGGTAGAGGAATTATCTCGGCAAAGGAGAAGAGCTCACTAATACAGATTAAGACAATTTGTGAACAATATTTCAGTGAAAAAGCCTTTTGTGTACATAGAAAAAGTATTAAATGTTTAACTTCAGCTGATGAAAAATGGGAGCAAAAACAAAAGTTCTGTGTTTATATTTTTGTTCAGTGTAAATCTACATAGTTCAAGTGGTATAACTAAAATTAATAATGACCTAGTGCAAAGTCAGGGGTAACCTACCCAATAAATGCACATTCCATGCTTTATCCTGATTATTAGTTTTACATATGTATTAAAGGTTATCATGATTCACAAACATACCCTCTTGATAACCTGTCACAGAAGGTTATCTCACGATAGGAATAAGTAAATTTTAACACTACACGATCCAATGACTAATGTCAAGTTACCGTAAGTCTTGTTGAATTCCAATTTTTTGTACCACGTGCTTTGATATCTCAATCAAGGTAACCTTTATTACATCTATATGCGCCATTATTATCTATTAAACTTCTTTCTCTATCATTTTTCAGCTCCAGTTTGCACCCATTATGCAATAAAAGTCATTTTTTCCATCATGGAGACCTAAAGCCAATGAATAAGACACATGGACAACCTGATGATGAGTTGACCGATGAACTAGTCTTCGACTCGAGTGACGTTTTCGACTACTATTTCTGTGCTGATAAGCAGAATGTTGCTTGTTTGCCTAAACCGGATGAATTCAACCCATGTGAAGACATAATGGGATACAACTTTCTCCGGATCCTTATGTGGTGCATTAGCATTTTGGCCATAACAGGAAACGCAGTAGTGTTGATCATTCTAATAACTAGCAAGTCAAAATTCACCGTCCCCAAGTTTTTAATGTGCAATCTCTCATTTGCAGACTTTTGTATGGGAATTTATCTTTTGCTCATTGCATCTGTGGATATAAAAACCAAAAGTCAATATTATAATTATGCAATTGATTGGCAGACTGGAGCGGGATGTCACGCGGCGGGATTTTTTACAGTGTTTGCCAGTGAACTCTCTGTATACACACTGACGGCCATAACCTTGGAAAGGTGGCATACAATAACCTATGCAATGCAGTTACAGCGCAAGGTTCGATTGCGGCACGCCGTCATCATTATGATTTCTGGCTGGATCTTTGCATTTGTTATGGCTTTACTCCCTATTGTTGGTGTTAGTAGCTACATGAAGGTTAGTATTTGCCTACCAATGGACATCGAAACTGTACCTTCACAAGCATACATAATATTTCTACTAGTACTTAATGTATTGGCATTTGTGGCTATATGTATCTGCTATGCCCATATATACATCACCGTACGTAATCCCGATATGATCTCTTCAAACAGCGATACAAAGACTGCGATACGTATGGCAATATTAATATTCACCAATTTTCTCTGCACAGCTCCCATTTCCTTCTTCGCCATTTCCGCATCACTCAAGGTTCCTCTAATAACCATCTCCAACTCCAAGATTCTCTTAGTTCTTTTTTACCCCATTAATTCATGCGCTAATCCATTTTTGTATGCCTTTTTCACAAACGCTTTCCGCAAAGACTTTTATATTTTAATGAGCAAACTCGGCTGCTGTAAATCACAGGCTCAAATTTTTAGAACCGAAACATCATCTTCCAACCTGAACTCAAGAAATGGACATTATACCCCCGGTCAGAAAAGCAGCACCGGATCTGTGTATACATTAGTTCCACTCAATCAACAAAGCTGAAATTGTAACTTTGCTTTTTTTACATTCTAAATTATTTATAATGTTTGTTTTGGTTACAGTTTTTAGGAAAGTGTTAAAAGCAATACCTAAAATGCAAAATTTAGATCTAACCAAAGCTGAATTTAGTAACAAGTAATATTTTATCTGGAAATTATTGTATACGGGAGGCACGTTGGCTCAGTGGTTAGCACTGCAGCCTTGCAGCGCTGCGGTCCTCCTGGGTTCAATTCCCACCAAGGACACCATCTGCAAGGAGTTTGTATGTTCTCCCCGTGTTTGCGTGGGTTTCCCCCGGGTTCTCCAGTTTCCTCCCACACACCAAAAACATACAATAGGGAATTTAGACTGTGAGCCTGTAGCGATGGGCCAGGGGCGCCTCTGACCTTGTAGTCGTGGCCCTGGAGGACTGACTTACCCCTGGCTCCACCATTACAGGAAAATCAGTCTCTGCTCTTGTGGGGCAGTGTGTGACAGTGTCTTCGCCGGATGGGACACAAACAGTCTTCAGGCAAAAGCTGGTGCTAATAAAAGATGACATTTATTTTTCACAAGAAAAACAATCCGGTCAGCAGAATTCGGCAATTTCTGTGGAGCTGGGGACAACCTGCCCAAACGCGCCCTCTGGTGGGGATATGCCCTGGGTACTCCGCTTCTCCGGGCTCCCACTCCTAAGTCAAGCACACACTGGACCCACACCAGCGGAATCAGACCTTGAGGTTGAGTCCTCCTCCGTAACTCCGGCGTCCCCTGATGTTCCGCTCATACACACTGCCACCGATGAACACACACTGCTGTCCCGGATCCGACTACTCTCCACACACACAGACCTTCCCTAGGCATCCAGCCGACTCCTCCTTCCCCGGTGGCAACAGCCGTCCCACCCGGCCACTAGGGGGTGCCCAAACACAATATCACAGTATAATAATAAAAATCAACATTTTTAATAATTACAATTCCGGGTTAACTATGCTGGTACTGTAGGGGGTAGGCCCACCCACTACATGCCTCCCCTCTTAAAATCCGAGCCTCCCGGCAAGGCTCTGTCTAAAACATGTAGCTATAAAACCATAAACATCATGGTGATAAACTCCAGTCCAGTCCATCACCTGCGGCCCGTCCACAAAAGAGACGCCAGTCCAGGGCGCGACAGCTCAGCAGCACGCCCGGTCTCTAGGTAGCGCCCAGAGGCTCAACAGCGCTCCCGGTCTTTAGATGGCGCCCGGAGGCTCAGCAGTGCTCCCGGTCTTAGATGGCGCCCGGAGGCTCAGCAGCGCTCCCGGTCTTAGATGGCGCCCGGAGGCGCAACAGCGCTCCCGGTCTCTAGGGGCGAGTAGCCGACAAACAAAACTTTTGAACATTCGAACTTTAACTTCTGCCGGTCTGTGAACAATGCCGGTCTTAACGGGATATCGACAGATACCTATTCTGGAGGCCAGGACCGCTTCCACTCCTCCGCTTGTGCCTGTATGTAGGCGCCCAGGGACTGCCCCGGTTGGCGGCGGACTCTCCTGAAAGAAACCGGAGCAAAAGGTGGCTCCGCTGGCACAACTCCTTCAGCTCCCGGCGGGGGTGATGGCGTCGCTACCCGGGATGGTGGTGGCGCGGGTGGCGGCGCGTCCACGACTATGACCGGTCTGTTGGTCACGTTCTGACTCACCGCTACCACCGGAGCAGCTCTTTCCGGGTCGGCGGTCGTGCCAGATGGTGCTTCCGGTGCAGCTGCCACGGTGTGCCGGGAATGGGAGGCTGCGGACGGGACCGGTTTTGGGCGGCTCCGGCGCCGGTCTTGTTGCTCCTCCCACTCCAGCTCTTGCTGCCACTGGGCCGCTTCCCGGGCACACTGCTGTCCCGGATCCAACTACTCTCCACACACACAGACCTTCCCTAGGCATCCAGCCGACTCCTCCTTCCCCGGTGGCAACAGCCGTCCCACCCGTCCACTAGGGGGTGCCCTAACACAATATCACAGTATAATAATAAAAATCAACATTTTTAATAATTACAATTCCGGGTTAACTATGCTGGTACTGTAGGGGGTAGGCCCACCCACTACATGCCCCAATGTTGCAAATGTATGTAAAGCGCTGTGGAATGAATAGCACTTTACAAATGAAAAAAATATTATTATAAAATATTGTGAATTTACCAAGGGGTTAACACACACTATATATGATATCATAGAGGGAGAACACTGTCTTTTATGAGGCCTAGGAGAGTGGGACTCCAGTTTTAACTGGTACTATTTTCTTTTAACCGGGAACCTGTTACCAGTTTTGGCGACTATAAGCTGCGGCCACCACCAATGAGTTCTTATATACAGTGATCCTGAATATAAGAGCCCAAGCCAATATGTAGGCGGAAAAAGAAACTTTTATAATACTCACATAGGGGGCGGTCCGGTCCAATTGGGTGTCACTGCTCTCCAGTTCAGCGCCTCCTCTCTGCGGCGATCGCCATACTTCTTCTTTGGAGGCCCGAGTGCATGATGCGTCCTATTTCATGCACACTAGCCGGCATTGAGGTCCTGAGCAGGCGCACTTTGATCTGCCCAGCTGAGGGCAGATCAAAGTATTATTGTGCGCATGTGTGTCGCCCTGGACAAGCCAGGAGACACAGGTAACAACACACACACACCCCCACCCCCAGCAGTTCACAGCAGACATCCCCCAAGTGACCTGCTTTCTGCCTCGGGCTGACACACCAGGTGGGCGGAGTGAGGAGATGGGGATGCCCACCGAGGAGTGAGCTGGCCTGAGGCAGGAAACAAGTCGAGTCAAGTCCTAGGAGAGGAAGAGAGAAGGTCTGCAGAGAGGCAGACATAGCCAGGGGCCTAGGTTGGAGCCTAGGGCCTCGTACAGGGAGTCCGGCAGACGCTAGGTGCCGTCTGCAGGGAGCCGGGGAGACAGCTGGTGGAACCGCAAGTAGCCGGGGCTGGGCAGTGGCCCCCCCGGTACGGAGTCGGGGAGCCAGCTGGAAGCCGGAGTGCAGGAGAAGGGTGCACGTAAGTGGAAGAGAGGACTTACACCACCAAACTGGGTCAGGGAAGAAACAGCAACCGCAGCCGTCTGTGGGCACCCGTCCATCCAGCCGAGTGTTTTACTAAGAACTGTGTCAGTGTCTCAGGCTGAGTGAGTACCACAGTGCCGGAAGGCACAGCGCTGCCCCCGCGTCCCTGCGCCCACCAGGCCCTGCACCTTCCACACCATCACTGGGCCCTGGGATCACCAACCCCCACCCACGGAGGGGCAACACAACAACTGGCTGCTCCACATCACCACTCCCGGGATCCCCATATTGAGCAGCGGTGGTGCTACAAATCACCACAACCGTGGGTGGCGTCACGGACAATAGACTATATCCCAAAACCCAATCCCCTTTCACTCACGGGCGAGGAGCGCCGCTCGAGAACCCCCGGGATCCGGCCCACCGCTCGAGCCACCACTGAGCAGCAGCAGCCGGACCCGAGCAGAGGGGTGAGCGAGGTGCCGGCACCCTCCTCCCCGCCCGCGACACATGCACTGGCAGTCTTAATCTTTCCTCGCTCCTGCGCATTTCTGTATTTTGATCTGTCCTCAGCAGGCAAATCGAAGTGCGCCTGCTCAGGATCGCAGGGTCGACCAGTGTGGATGACGTAGATGTGTCATACATACTGGACTGAGTAGAAGGAGGACTGAGATTGCAGCAGAGAGGAGGCACTAGACCAGAGAGAGGAGGCACTGGACCGGAGAGCAGCAACACCCATTGGTCCAGACAGTTCCCCCAGGTGAGTATTATAAAAGTGTTTTTTAAGTTATACAGAGCGGCCTGGGTTCTTTTATACAGTATTCTAGAATACTGTATATAAGGGCTCACTGGTGGTGGCCGCAGCTTATAGTCACTAAATCTGATGACAGGTTCCTTTTAAGAATTTTTTAGCAAATAAGGGATTTTAAAGTGTTATTGAAAGGACATGTAAAAGGCCAACAAATCACACAGCACGCACTCTTTCAAATCAATGAGTCAGTGGAAATCATCGGACAACACTCGGATGACATCTGCGTGCAGTCCGTTTTCCATGGACTCAGGGAATGGAGAAGCTGTAGAATTTTTTTCTCCATCTTCTCCTCACCTGTGAGATGATTTTCTCATGCAACAGAATCAGATCACACTAAGCTGACACTCAGATCAGAGTGCCATTTGCATAATTGATCCAATTCTCTCACATGATGGTATATACGGTCAAGTGACCACAGCTTTATTAGTGGATTCCTGTAATAAAGATGTGCTGTCCACTGGGAACAACTTCTGTTAATGACCACTGCCATTTATCAATAGTATAGGTAAATCTTTGATCGTGCTAACATGCTAATGAATGTGCAGTGTCAGAGGCATGGTCGCTCTCGCCTCTGCTGTAACCGCACGTTGTTGGCTTAGTGCGCACAATCAGAACATCTCCAGACTTCCGGTCATGCGCACTACACCAGTTTGAAGCCGGGACACGTACACCCAACTTCATAACACCCATGACTGGAGGTCCGGGAATTCTCATCATGCGCACTGAGCTGAAATCCAGCATTGGGTGCAGTGGCAGCAGAGAGCGATGAGATCGACCATACCTCTGATGCTGTGCATTCATTAGCATGTTAGCTCGCCACTCTGGGAGTACTACTAACATGCTAAGAGGGCCGACTAGCCAAGGGAACTAACGCCCTTGCGACTAGTCGTGGGCCTCATTAGCATATTATAAAGGATCTTTAGAAATACTTTTTCTAAAGATCTCTTTATCTATGCTAGTGTATACAGGGACGGTTAGGCAGGGATTAGCAATATGCACCCAGAACTGCTCAAGGTTCTGGGTGCATATTGGACCTGGCAGGTTTCCTTTAATCACTGTATTCATATGGCCCCACTATAAGCTTCAACATCTCTTTTGAAATGTATGGAATAATTTTATAACACCTATTGACGTCTATAGGGTTTTACTGCATGACTGTTTCTGCTTGTATTCTTTAGGAAGAATGCAGAGGGTTTTTTTTCTGATGGAGAATTGTCCAGTACAATGCTTCATTACCAAATAGAGAGATTCCCCTTAGAAGCTCCTAAAGATAACAACATATGGAGACACTACAGGGGACTTCATGCGCTCTTGGATGTTTGCTTGAGGTCTTATAGAATTATATCCTTTGGATGACTTATATGACTGTCATGTCAAAAAACTTTGCATAAATCTATTTTTCAAGTCAATATAATCAACTTTGTGAAATATGATTGTGCCTCAATTTATGAGCTTCTCCCCAACTATTTCTTAAACTCATCATTCATAATGACAAACAGCTAAGATGGACTGCCAATTCAGTAAGTAATCAGATTATTGCTGCTTATTAAAGTCTATGGAAAAGGAAGGAGGAATGGAAGGAATAGCACAGTGAGAGAAGGGAAAATAGACACAGATGGTGCTGCTACAATCCAACATGTGTGTTATCTCACCTAAAGCTGTATTCACAGATGCACTGCTCAGTACTGCTGTATAAAGTCTCCTATGCTGCTGCTTCTGAACATTGGTTACAGAAGACCTTCCGTCGCTGTGTGCAGTGTATGACAGACATAAGAGGAGCTAGTCTGCTGCACCCACTAGCTCAGAGATAACTGAAAAGGAGTGATAATAGTCCTATAGTGGCCAGTAGTGTTACTCTCATGTGCACACAGGGCAGCTGAGTCCAAAAAGTCACCTGAAACAACAGATATGCCCTAAAACTTGACTTTTGAAGAATGAAAATCTGAGTCCAGAAATGGAATCTTTCAACTAAATGGTTTCACTGTTCTTGCTAATTGGGTACCTTAACCCCTTCACCCCCAGCCTGTTTTCACCTTCATGACACAGACCAATTTTTTCAATTCTGACCAGTGTCACTTTATGATGTTATAAATCTGGAACGCTTCAACGGATCACGGTGATTCTGGGACTGTTTTCATAACAAATTATACTTCATGACAGTGGTAAATTTTGGGGGATATGATTTGCATTTATTTATTAATATATCAAACATTTTACAAAAAAATGTGAAAGTTTGCAATGTTTTATTTTTTTCTTTTGTATGCCCTTAAGCCAGAGAGTCATTTCACACAAAATCATTAGTGAATAAATTTTCCAACATGTTAATGCATTTTGTTGTTTTTTTTTGTTAGGAAGTTACAAGGGTTAAACATCAGCAATATCTCATATTTTCCCAAAACATTTACAAATCCTTTTTTTTTAAGGGACCACATCACATTTGAAGTGACTTTGAGAGGCCTGGGTGACAGAAAATACTCAAAAGTGACACCAGTCTAAAAATTGCACACCACAACTGCTCAAAACCACATCCAAGAAGTTTATTGAACTTTTTGATGCTTCACAAGAATTAAACGGAATCTGTCACCAGGTTTTTACCACCCAATCTGACAGCAGTATAATGTAGGGGCAGAGATCCTGATTCCAGCGATGTGTCACTTACTGGGCTGCTTTGTGTAGTTTTTATAAAATCACTGTTTAATCAGCAGGAGATTATCATTAGAGGACTACTTGGTAGTCCAGCATATTCATGAGCTCTTTATAAATGCTAGATCTGCAGCAGAGAATACATTGATTTTATCAAAATCACAGCACACAGCTCAGTAAGTGACACATCGCTGGAATCAGGGTCTCTGTCTCTACATTATGCTGCTGAGGAGCAATAACCTGGTGACAGATTCCCTTTAAAGAAATGTGGAAGGAAAAAAAAAAAAATTATTTTTCCCACAAAAATGTTCCTTTAGTCCATAATTTTTCATTTTCACAAAAGTAACAGGATAAAATGCACTATTCAATTTGTGGTGCAATTTCCCCTGAGTGTGCCAATACCCTACATGCAATTGGTAACTTATTTTCAAGCTTAGTAGGTAAGAAGCGTCATATTATTGTGCAGATTTTGATGTTATGGTTGGCGGGTGCCATGTCGCATTGGCAGAGCCCCTGAGGTGAAAATCAGCAAAACCCCCATAAGTGACTTAATTTTCCAAATTACACCCCTCAATGAATTCATTTAGGGGTGGAAAGATTATATTGTTACCACAGAACTTTTTACCACAAAAATGTTTTTTTGCTCCAGATTTTACATTTTCCCATGGGGAAATGGGTAAAAACTGGACCAAAATTTGTCATACAATTTCCGATGCACATGGTAATACCCCAAATATGGATGTGTAGTACCTCTTAGCCACATGACAGGGCTTGGGAGGGAAGGACCGCTATTTGACTCTTGGAGCACAGATTTTCTTAGAATAGTTTTCAAACTCCATTTACAGAAACCGCGAGTGCCAGAACAGCGGAATCAACCCTCATTTTTTAAATTATACCCCTCTGGGAATTTATCCACAGGTGTCGTGATGATTTTGACTCTGTGGATGTTTTCCAAAAACAAGCAGCAATTGATGTTGCTGAATGAAAATTGCAAATCTGTCAATACAGTGCCCAGTACATTGTAGTGCCCAGCTTGTGCTCCTAGAGAAATGCACCCTGTAAGTTAAGTGTGCTCTCCTCACTATAGAAATAACAAACATGTGGATGCTACATATAGTTTAGGCACACTGCAGGGCTCAGAAGGAGATGGGCATATGGATTTGGGAGCACAGAATATTCTGGATTTCTTTTGGGGGAGAGCCATTTTGCTTTTCCAAAGCCATTGTGTTATCAGTATTGTTGAAACCCTCTATAATTCCATTAAGAGATGATGGACCTGAGTGGGGATTTTTTTTTTGTGGATTGAGTTGACCCTTTTATAGGGAATATTTTACATAATTTGTAAGCACATTTATCTTGTGCTTTACGCTGAGCACTTACATCAGGGTTTCCATCTAAATTCAGATAAAAACCCTGAGGTATCCATTCATTATATGGAGGCAGCAGTGTTAAGGCCGCTTTACACGCAACGACATCGCTAACGAGATGTTGTTGGGGTCACGGAATTCGTGACGCACATCCGGCCTCGTTAGCGACGCCGTTGCGTGTGAAACGCATGAACGACCGTTAACGATCAAAATTACCTACCTTATCGTTGATCGTTGACACGCTGTCCATTTCCCAAATATCCTTGCTGTTGCAGGACGCAGGTTGTTCGTCATTCCTGCGGCAGCACACATTGATATGTGTGACATCACAGGAACGAGGAACTTCACCGTACCTCCGGCCGCCCGCAATGAGGAAGGAAGGGGGTGGGCGGGATGTTCCGGCCGCTCATCTCCACCCCTCCACTTCTATTGGGCGGCCGCTTAGTGACGTCGCTGTGACACCGAATGAACCGCCCCCTTAGAAAGGAGGCGGTTCGCCGGTCACAGCGACGTCGCTAGGCAGGTAAGTAGCGTGACGGGTCCGAGTGATGTTGTGCGCCACGGGCAGTGTTTTGCCCGTGACGCACAATTGACGGGGCGGGTACGCTCGCTAGCGATCTCACTAGCGAGATCGCAGCGTGTAAAGTGGCCTTTACTCTAGACTTTATCTGGCCTTTGTTTAGAGTTGTGTGTAGTGATGAGCGAGTACTAAAAAGCTCGGGTGCTCGAAGCTCGGGCCGAGCATCCCAAGATACTCGTGTACTCAGGCCGAGCAACGAGCCCAATGTTATCCTATGGGAGACCCGAGTATTTTTGTGAAATGACCCCCCGGCAGCATGGAGAAACCCTAAAAATGTCACAAAAGTCTCAGAAGAGTGCTCAAATGACATGGCAACAGCATGGGGAAGACCCCTTGAAGCATTTATCACTCAAAAGTCACAGCTGTGAACAATTTTGCCCGCGTTTCACGCCATTTTTACGGACTCACCAGAAAACCTTCCAAAATGACCCCAAAATGATTTTTCATGGCAGAAATGTTAAGGGCACATACCCAATAGTGAGATAGAGCTGGTGTATGTTACTTTTTGAGATTAATACATGAAAGATTTTACGTGAAAACATTGTGTGGCACTCCGATGTCCCTGAGAAGAGACGTACATGAAGGCCTCTTGAGTCTAATGTGCCCATTTTGAGGAAGTGAGTCTTTGTAGTATTTTCCTTTGCCAGGGCAGTCCAAAATTGTGAGGTTCACCAATGCCCCTGCATAGAGACGTGCATGAGGGCCTGTAAACCTGAAGTGCCCATTGGAAGGAAGTGGGTGTATTATAGTATAGCCCTTTGGCAGGGCAGCCAAAAATTGGGAGGCTCCACATTGTCCCTGGGTAGAGACGTGCATGAGGGCCTCAAAACATTGTTCCCATTGCAAAGGAGCGGGTCTCCTGTCGTTGTAATGTCCATTCTGCAAAGAATGGGCGAAAAAATTTACCACTGGGGGTATACCTGAAACAAAGGCCTAAGTATTGCAATTTGTAACGGTCATCATGGTGGCGCATGAGGAGAAGGAGGAGCAGTCCAGCGATTATCCAAAGTCCAGAAGTGTGTACCCATGGGTGAGTGGAGGTACATGGCAAACTTTAAATTCCGCTCTCATTTGCTGGTGGTGTGGTGAAGTCTGGCCCAATCCAACCCTTGTTCATCTTGATCAGAGTCAGCCTGTCAGCATTTTCAGTTGACAGGCGGGTGCGTTTATCTGTAATGATTCCACCTGCGGCACTAAAAACACGCTCTGACAAAACGCTAGCGGCAGGGCAGGCCAGGACTTCCAAGGCGTAGAGAGCCAATTCATGCCACGTGTCCAGCTTGGATACCCAATAATTGTAAGGCACAGAGGAATGTCGGAGTACAGTTGTTCGATCTGCAAGGTACTCCTTCAGCATCTGGGCAAACTTAGGATTTCTTGTGGCACTACCCCGCACCTCAGGGGCTGTGGTACGTGAGGGGCTGAGAAAACTGTCCCACATCTTAAAGACTGTTCCCCTACCTCTGGCGGATTGGACTTGTGCCTCTCTCGGCTGTACGCCTCGGTTGTCCACTGATTCCTGACCTATGCCGCTAGCGTTTTGTGAGGGGAATGCTTTGCCTACTTCCGTGACTATGGCCTTCCGGAACTGCTGCATTTTGGTTGACCTCTCCTCCACGGGAATAAGAGACAAAAAGTTCTCCTTGTAGCGTGGGTCTAACAGTGTTACCAACCAGTAATGTCGGCCAAGATGTTCTTAACGCGAGGGTCACGAGACAGGCAGCTTACCATAAAGTCAGCCATGTGCGCCAGACTCTTAACAGCCAGGACTTCAGTAGCCTGACCAACAAGATGACTGAACATGCTGTCCTCCTCCTCCTCCTCCTCCTCCTCCTCCTCATCTACCCTGTCCTCTGGCCAGCCACGCTGAACCGAGGATATGACTGGTGTGCATGTCATATTCTCAATTTGGCCGGAGAGTTGCTCCATGTCTTCATCCTCCTCCTCGTCATAGTCCTCCACTGCACGTTGTGATGAGACGAGGCTGGGCTGTGTGTTATCACCCACACCCACTACTGTTTCTTGCTGCAACTCATCGCGCTCCGCCTGCAATGCATCATGTTTGTTTTTCAGCAGAGACCGTTTTAGAAGGCAGAGTAGCGGTATGGTGACGCTAATAATGGCATCATCACCACTCACCATCTTGGTGGAGTCCTCAAAGTTTTGGAGGATGGTACATAGGTCTGACATCCATCTCCACTCCTCAGGTGTTATGTGTGGAATTTGAACCATTTCCCGACGGCTTAGGTGATGCAGGTACTCAACAACTGCCCTCTTCTGCTCACATATCCTGACCAACATGTGCAGAGTTGAATTCCAACGCGTGGGGACATCACACACCAGTCTGTGAGCCGGAAGATGCAAACTGCGCTGAAAGCCGGCAAGGCCGGCTGAAGCAGTAGGTGACTTTCGAAAATGTGCAGACAGGCGGCGAACTTTTACCAGCAGATCAGACAGCTCTGGGTATGACTTTATAAACCGCTGAACCACGAGGTTGAGCACATGGGCCACGCATGGAACATGTGTCAGCTGGCCTCGCCTCAAAGCCGCCACCAGGTTCCGGCCATTGTCACACACGACCTTTCCTGGCTTTAGGTTCAGAGGTGTGAGCCAGTGATCTGCCTGCTGTTTCAGAGCTGTCCACAGCTCTTCTGCATTGTGGGGTTTGTCACCGATGCAGATTAGCTTCAGCACAGCCTGTTGCCGCTTCGCCGAGGCAGTGCTGCAGTGCTTCCAGCTTGGGACTGGTGTGGAGGGTACAGTGGATGAGGATGCGCAGGAGGAGGAGGAGGCTGAAGAGCATGACATTCCTGAGCTGTAGAGTGTGGGTGAAACACTGACTGAGGTAGGGCCTGCAAACCTTGGTGTGGGAAGGACGTGTTCCGTCCCTCGCTCAGACTGGGTCCCAGCTTCCACAATATTAACCCAGTGTGCCGTCAACGAGATGTAGCGGCCTTGCCCACAAGCACTTGTCCACGTGTCTGTGGTTAGGTGGACCTTGGGTGAAACAGCGTTGTTCAGGGCACGTGTGATGTTTTGTGACACGTGGTTATGCAACGCGGGGACGGCACACCGGGAGAAATAGTGGCGGCTGGGGACCGAGTAACGTGGGACAGCTGCCGCCATCAGGTCGCGGAATGCTTCTGTCTCCACCAGCCTAAAAGGCAACATTTCCAGCGCAAGCAGTCGCGAAATGTTAGCATTTAGAACTGTGGCATGTGGGGTGTTGGCAGTGTATTTGCGCCTGCGTTCAAAGGTTTGCTGAATGGATAACTGAACGCTGCGCTGGGACAAGGACGTGCTTGATGATGGTGTTCTTTCTGCGTAGGCAACTGCAGGTGCAGGAGTGGAGGAGGCTTGTTCGCAGGCAGCATGGACAGGGGATTGGCTCGCATGCACAACCAGCGAAGACGTAGCAGTGACATCAGCAAGCACTGCTCCTAGACTCTGTTGTACTTCCCACAAAGTCGGGTGCTTGGCTGACATGTGCCTGATCATGCTGGTGGTGGTCAGGCTGCTAGTTTTGGTACCCCTGCTGATGCTGGCACGGCAGGTGTTGCAAATGGCCTTTTTAGAATCATCTGGAGCCAACTTAAAAAACTGCCAGACTCGGGAAGACCTAACATTTGTACAGGCACCTTGTGTCGTCGTGTTGTTCCGGGGAACGCTTGCCTGACTTCTGCCTGGGGCCACCACCCTGCTTCTTACTGCCTGTTGTGATGCTACGCCTCCCTCCCCCTGTGCACTGCTGTCCTCGCTCTGCATATCCTCCTGCCAGGTTGGGTCAGTTACTGGATCATCCACCACGTCGTCTTCCTCTTCCGCACCCTGCTCCTCCTCCTGACTTCCTGACAATTGTGTCTCATCATCGTCCACCACTTGTTGAGACACGTTGCCAACTTCGTGAGAACGTGGCTGCTCAAATATTTGGCCATCTGTACAGACGATCTCCTCATGACCCACTTCAATATGAGCTGGCGAGAGGCCAGAATGTGTGAATGGAAACGTGAACAGCTCTTCCGAGTGTCCAAGTGTGGGATCATTAATGTCCGAGGAGGACGTGTACTCAGCCTGGTGGTAGGAAGGAGGATCAGGTTCAGAAATGTG
The DNA here is from genome assembly GCF_048569485.1 of Anomaloglossus baeobatrachus. Classification (NCBI taxonomy): domain Eukaryota; kingdom Metazoa; phylum Chordata; class Amphibia; order Anura; family Aromobatidae; genus Anomaloglossus; species Anomaloglossus baeobatrachus. Next base: position 64,040,228 of record NC_134355.1, on the reverse strand, counting down.
CGGTGCAGTATCACGGCTACTGACACTTGACCGTGTGGAAGACAGAGTGTTTGTGGTGGTGCCAATCTGACTGGAAGCATTATCCGCTATCCAACTAACAACCTGTTGACACTGGTCTTGGTTCAAGAGCGGTGTACTGCTGCGGTCCCCAAGAATTTGGGACAGGACGTGCGAGCGACTAGATGTGGCCCTTTGTTGTGGCGAAATTAGAGCTTGCCCACGACCTCGGCCTCTGCCTGCACCACCATCACGTCCACTTCCTTGTTCCTTGCCAATACCCTTGCGCATTTTGCAATGCTGTGCTGACGTGTATTCACTACTTGTGCGTTATATCAAAGTTTGTGGAAATTGCACACAAGTGCACCTGTACGCTGCCACCGACAGGCACACACGTGCTGTTTTTAAATGCAAGCACGGACGCACTAAGAACCTAACACAGGTTTTAGGAGCAAAAATTAAGAACTCTGACACTATCAGCCACTTCTGACTGACGTGTATTATACACTACACTTGTGCGTTATATAATAGTTTGGTAAAAACGCACACAAGTGCACCTGTACGCTGCCACCGACAGGCACACACGTGCGGTTTTTAAATGCAAGCACGGACGCACTAAGAACCTAACACAGGTTTTAGGAGCAAAAATTAAGAACTCTGACACTATCAGCCACTGCTGACTGACGTGTATTATACACTACACTTGTGCGTTATATAATAGTTTGGTAAAAACGCACACAAGTGCACCTGTACGCTGCCACCGACAGGCACACACGTGCGGTTTTTAAATGCAAGCACGGACGCACTAAGAACCTAACAGGTTTTAGGAGCGACAATTGCTGAGAAGTCTGACACTATCAGGACTGTTTTAGACTGTGTACACCAGCCCCAGATATGATGAAGGCTGGTATACGGTCACCACTAGGAATGGCTATATACCCTGCCTGCCTGCCTGCCTGCCTGTATACTGCTACAATAGTCCTGACAAGGACTCTTTTGGTCACTAGCCTGTATTCCAACCTGGCTATACCCTGCCTGTATACAGCAAAAATAGTCCTGAGAAGGACTCTGCTACTGTACTCTGACCTGGCTATACCCTGCCTGCCTGTATACAACTAGAATAGTCCTGAGAAGGACTTTTGGTCACACTGTTTGCAGCCCTGCAACTGAAAAAGCTATAAAGGGCCGCAAAGCTTTCCCTGAATCAGCGACACTCTCCCTGCACTCACTGTCTGGATAGCTGTGAGCAGAGCACAGCGCGCCGGCCGGTATAAAGGCTCGGTCACGCTGTGCAGGCCGGCCAATCACTGCAATTCCACAACTAACAGGGCTGTGGCATTGCAGTGGTCTGCCAGCCAATCCCTGCATGAGGGCTGGCTCTCAAAAGAGCGCCAACATGCAGGGATGAAGACCACGAGTACAGCACGAGTATCGCGAGATTACTCGGTCCCCGCCGAGCAGCCCGAGTACAGCGATACTCGTGCGAGTACCGAGTAGTTACAAGCATGCTCGCTCATCACTAGTTGTGTGTCTTTAGAGAAGTGCACAAATCTATGGTCAATCACTCTTTTATACACACTTAAAAATACTAACACCATCAGATCATAGGCCAGAGAAAGTCCACAGTATCTTCATCTGCTCATTATAAGGAATGTTCCATTGGGTGTTCTGTCTATATCACATATTTCACAGATTTTAACGTAAACCCCCGATGTAAGTACTCATCGGTTAGCGCAGGATAAATGTGAGCTGCACCTTACTTTGATCTGTGGGAGGAAGAATGGAGACCGCTTTACAGAGATACCATATTTTAGTCTTTTTTTACTTTTTGACGCGTTTTAATACAAATTTATAAAAAAAAAAGAATTCTTTTTGCATCACATTATTCTGAAAGCTGTAGTTTTTTTATTTCTCTGCTGACGAAGCTGAGTGTGGCCTAGTTTTTAGTGGGTCAAGATGATGCTTCCAGCCATAAAATTCGTACTTACATTTGACTATTTGATTGTATTTTATTCCCCTTTATTTTTTACGGCGGTAACATTTTTGCCTATATTTTTATTTTTTTACTGTGTTTACTAAAGAAGTTAACTAGTGTGATGTTTTTCTAGATCAAATCATTCCAGATGTGGCAATACCAAACATACTTTTTTAACTTGTTTGTTCTTTATTTTGTGGAGGTTTTTTTTTATATTTTTACAATTTTTTTGTTTTAGTTTTTTACCTAGTCCCAGGATGGGACATCATTCTTCTCTGGTCTGATCGATGATCTGCTTTTACATTGCAGGGCAATAGATTAGTGACTGGCGCACAGTCAGGTCTGGCTCAAGGCAAAACCTCGCAGGCCACCGTACCTGGGTGACCCCGTGACCCGTATTCAGCCCTTGGTCAACTTCCATCGCATTGTGCTGATGGAAGGAAAGCGGGAGCTCCCTCCCTTTGGTGAGTAGATCAATGCTGCTGTCACTATTGATAGTAGCATCAGAGGAGTTAAAAGACCGCTATCAGTGGGTGTTACAGCATAGTGTCAGCCATGAGACATAGCTGACACCTACTGATGATCATACTAGCGATTCATGTGAGCCAACATGATTGTAGTGCCATACATGTATGGCGGTTTGCGTGACTGCACCTCCATTGTAGCTGTTTTTTTTATTTTTATTGCATGAATCTATAATAATAGACCTGAAAGTAAAAAACATTGGAAAACCTTATCAGAGAAAATTTCTTCTTTCTTCGTCATAACTGATTACTGCTTCTCTAAATTCTCATTTTCCAGGTAAAATTTGTAATTAGTAAAGATAGATTTTTACAATCCTGAGATAGATGACAGTCGATACTGATAAGATTCTATGCAGAGAGGAGATAGCCTGCAGATACATGGGTACACGGCAATTAGCTGCCTCCTATCTCCTGCCTCCTTCCCATTACATAAGGCTGCTTTCACACTACGTCTTTTTAACATGCGTCCTGAACGTTTTTTTTAACGCAAAAACGGATCCAGTGCAAATGCGTTTTCATTTCAATGCATTTGCAATGGACTCGCGTTAACATGCGTTCACCTGCGTTTGCGTGCGTTATAGTCAGGATCCAGCGACTTGCAGTTTTTTAACATCTTTCAAAAAGGCTACTTGTAGCGTTTTTGAGCTGCGTCCAACTTCTGCAAATGGCTGGATCCTGACTAAACAGCATGCAAACGCATGTGAACGCTGGCATGCTGATAGACAGGATCCTGCTTGCTCTACTGACCATGCCCAGAAACCAGCCCCGTGATCAGTCCCTCTCTCTCCTCCCTCTGTCTCTCTCCCCCTCTCTCTCCTCCCTCTCTCTCTGTCTCTCCCCCTCTCTCCCCTCCCTCTCTCTCTCTCTCTCCCCCTCTCTCTCCTCCCTCTCTCTCTGTCTCTCCCCCTCCCTCTCTCCCACCTGAGAGCTGCGGACACTCATAACCAAGGTAAATATCGGGTAACCACTTATCTTAGTTACCCGATGTTTACGTTGGTTACGTGTGCAGGGAGCCCGGCTCCTAGCAGCTGCAGACGCTTGTAACCAAAGTAAATATCGGGTATCCAAGCAAGTATACCCGATGTTTACCTTGGTTACGAGCCTCGCAGCTGTCAGATGCCGGCTCCCAGTCTGGCACGTTTAGTTCCCATCACTCCCGATCACATGACTCCAATGCCCGCCCCTAAACATCCAGTGACAGGATCCTGCAAAGTAACACATGCGTTTGCATGCATTTTTTGCTGTAAAAGCAGGATCCGCTTTTGCAGCAAAAAAACGTTCAGGACGCATGTTAAAAAGACGTAGTGTGAAAGCAGCCTAAGATAGTACAGTAGCTACTGGTAAGATTCTATCTCAGTAATGTAATAATCTGTTTTCACTGAATACAGATTTTACATATGAATGGAGAATTTGGAGAAAGAATGATCAGTGTTACCAATGTATGTAAAGCGCTGTGGAATTAATAGCGCTATATAAATGAATAAAATTATTATTATTATTATTATTATTATTATTATTATTATTAGTCCTGAAGGAAAAAGAAGTGAATATCTCTGATATGATATATTGCAAAGTATCTTACTTTCTCATGTACCATTGAGTTCTGAAATAAAAATTAAAAAGATGGTTACTCTTTAAGGGTTATTCTCATCTCAGCTCCTGGGAATATTGTCATCGACGTATCGGCCACAGGAGGCATATTCCTAAAAACACCTTGTGGAAATAATGCAACACAGCTCCCTTATTTGTTTCCAGCACCCCACATCATACATGGATACATGGATGAGCAAAAGGGTAACAATGTTTTCAACTTTTGACTTTCAGGCTCCATATCTCACAATTCACTACATCTTTGAGTGTGAGACTACATTCATTTTATACACAATCATTTTGGTTACCTCATATATAAATTTGACTTGCAACTATTTAGCATATGATTAGTTATACTGATTCTAGTCTTGTCACTACATTGTTACTATTTTGCTCCTGGTGGTGGAAAAATCATTTTCTTCCAGTATACTACAAATTCCAACCTGTTCTCACAATTCTCAATAGCTCAGTGTGTTATTAGGTTGATTTTCCAGCGAAAGGTCACTGGTTCAAATCAAGGAGAAGCCATGAACAAGCTTTCCCATGAAAAGAAAAACAGCATCATCCAGCTCCTTCATAGCAGTCTCTCGGCTAATAAAATTGCCAAACTGCATCACGTTGGTGCCATGACAGATGGAAAAATTGGAAATAAAGTCCGTCCATCCATTCAAAAGCCAAGAGGTGGACGTCCAGGCAAAATATCGGAGTCAACAAATGGGTTCATTAGTATCATTACAAGGATTATCAGTTCTGGTGCAACAAACACGGAACTGGAAGTGGCTTGTATGCTTCGTAATAGTGAGATCACAGACGTCCATGCAAACACAGTGTGACACACCTTACACAAGTCTGGAATAGGGGCCTGAAAAAAGTGGAAGAAGCCATAACTTCAATATCTTCCTACGAAGCGTAGCCTCGAGTTCTTAAACAAGTATGAAAAGTGAACAGTAGAAGATTGGAAATGGGTGATTTAGAGCTATGAGACGAAAGTCAATAGACTAGGCTCTGATGGGTGTAAATAGATCTGGAAAAAAACAAGGGAAAAAAGAGGCTAATGGATCGAGAAATTGAAGAACAAGGCAAGTTTGTTGGAGGAAGTCTGTTGAGACTGGGTTGGTAAACAGCCAAAGGTGTTGGATACTTGACCAGGATCGATGGTGGTCATACTGCTGAGCTATATGTGAGTATCCTACAACACAATTTACTATGTACATTCAAGTACAATAGATATGACAAAGGATGATAGAGTGTTCCAGCAGGACAATGACCCAAAGCATATGTCGAGATTGCTAAAGAAATGGCTCAATGGCAATGAAGTAGAGGTGTATTGGCCTCACACTCCCCAGACCTCAACCCAATCGAACACTTGTGGGTAGAATTGAAGAAGAAGCAGTATACAGTATATACCCAAGTTAGTCGAGTAGAGTGCACCAATATTGGGAAAGTATAGAAGAGACCTGGAATCAGATTTTGGTTGAGACTTGCTTGAATCTGATCGGGAGCAGGCCCAGAAGGATTTAGGCAGTGTAAAAAGCTAAAGGTGGATTTACAAAATACTAACAATAAAAAATAATATTTAGATTTTTAGGAGCAATACAGTAGCAATGCAGTAACATGACAAGAATCTGAATAACTAATCATATGCTAAATAGTTGCAAGTCAGATTTATGTATGTGATAGTCAAGATGATTGTCTATAAGATGAAGGTAGAGACACACTCAAAGCTGTAGTGGATGGTGAGATATGGTGCCCGAAAGGCTAAAGTTCAAAACATTGTTAGTTACCCTTTTGCTCGTCAGTTGAATGCCGATATTTCCATCTAAACTATTGTATGATCTGTGACATTTGAAAAGAAAACTGAAAAGATAATCTCCAGTGTGATAAAAAAAGGGAAACAATAAACATAATTTAGAATAGATGAACAAATGATATATAGTATATCAGTGTTTCCTAAGATGTGTGATTACATTGTGCACTCCTCTGTATGTTGATGTAAAGTACTAATTAACCTTTGAAACTGTATTCACCAGTTCACTCCTCAGTCATTTATATATTGAAATGTAATTATCACTCTATGTAAATGTTTATTATTAACTAATAAAAATCATGATTGTTGGCTGTCGTGAACTGAATGGGGTCTTTAGGAGCATCAGAGGGAATCATGAGAAACTTACATGTTAGTTCTTTGTGTAGGTGTTACCACCTTTATGATGTAATATTTATGATCTATAACCTCTATGTTCTGAATTTTTAAAAAGGGGTTTTCTTGGATCTGACTTAATGGCTTATCCTTATAGATCATTAATATTAGATGAGCTGTAGTCTGACCGTAGAGCGGCAGCGCTTATGTGTTACAATCTTTTCATTCTCTATATCACTCTGTCTACTTGTAAGAGTGTGAAGGACTCAGCCCACCCCAGACCTGCACACTGATTGTATTTCATGTATCTGTATTTGGTAATTGCTTCATGTGTGTTATGGTAAAGGGCCACAAGATGGTCACAGTATGCTCAGCCACTTCCCTGGTACTGCTAGGCAGGAAAGGGTTAGTGGGGCGGGGCAGTGAGAACAAAAAGGGGAGACAGGGAAGTGAGGGTAGGAGAGTCCCCCAGAGAAGTGGAGAGGTACCACACCTGTGGGAGGTGGGAGGTGAATCCCCTGAAGGAGTAATTTGGACCTGCAGGGTCATATTTTGGCACCAGATATGTGGGGCTCTGGTGAGAGGTGGGATGAATGAACCACATCCCAAAAGGGAGAAGTCCAGATGGCTTGGATGGTAACTGTCCCCTGGCATATGCCCAACAAACCCCCTCTCCAAGCTAAAGGTCAGTGGGCTCCTCAGGAGTAGGAGTAAGTCCTGACAAACTGGGACAGAAGATAGCCATCCCCAGGAACCCCGTCACAGCATATAGCTATCCCTATGAGTGGAAGATGGACCCCCGAATGGACTAGATGACTTTGCTCGAAAGAATAAAGATTAGAGAGGGGATGAGGGTCGAGTACCAGAGACATGGCTGGCCGGTAAATTCAATGTAGCTCCGGTTGCTAAGGGTAACGGCCGCAGTGACGGCGGAGCGGTTGTCTGAAGTACTGTATTTTCTAAAGCTGATAACCCCTGTCATGCTAAAGATTGGTGCCCGCCTTTGGTGTGATGTGAATCCTGTTGAAATGGTTGATAGTAAAGAAATGTTGATTAAGAAGAATCCTGACTCTGTGTGGTGTTTGGGAACACGGGGCCTGCTGCGGTTGGCAGTTGCGAAGTGGCCCAGAGGGAGAATGAGGGAGTTCTGGATTACAGCCTGCAAGAGTGTATCCCGCACTACAAGTCCCAGAACCCTTTCATTTTCATTAGATCAGCAGTCGTGGTGCAGAATAGTAATCCAAGGCTGCGCTGCAGCCAGAAGGCGGTCTCTGCAGCTACTGCCGGAGCACCTGGTCGCTCATCTAACATACTTGCAGAACTTCTACATAGTAGCGGAGGGTCAGGGTAGTGAAGCACTATAGAAGCAGGTAAATGTCACAATGTAAACAGTGGAGAGGTTTGTGGGAACATTACTGTCCCCTTTATAAAGCCACAGACCTATTATTGATTACCTATCCTAACCATAAGCTCACAATACCCTGCAATGTTCTTCATCCTTCACCACCACTACAAAACAGATGCCATGAAGGTAGCACAATGTGTAATGAAGTAGATGTAGATGATTCCCACATTAGAAAATGCCCAGGAGAATTCCGTGTGAGTGAACACTGCCATCTGCTGGATAGATTTTGAAGAATAGGAATTTATAAATTAAAACAGGAACCAAGAAAATGAGGAGTGATTCAGAAACATCAGAAGGGCGGGCTAGAACAAGTGACCACCACCTATGATGCAACTAGAAAATATAAAACCCCCTGAGGCCATTACAGGGGGCAGTCATTGGTCAGACTGTACCAAGTAGGACATACTGTTACGTTCACCATCGGACATAGTACTGCGGTGAGCAAAAGTGGACCCACTGCACCACAGGGAGACCCCGGACCTACCCTTAAGTAGAGTATAGACCAGGGACTGTGGTAGGTGACTCCCAGGGCAGCAGCGGACACAGGAGCAGACAGCACAGACAGGGAAAACAGGCAGTGTCTCTGGCACCAACAGGGCAGGGCGGACAGGCAGACTCACTAGCAAGGCTATGACCAATGGAGTGGCTGAGGTAGATGGCACAGCCAGGACCAATACAGTCACTAGTACTAACAGGGCAAGATGGACAGGTAGCAGGTACCAACAGGACAGGATGGATTGGTAGCTAGGTACAGGCAGAACAGACTGGCAAAGTCAATAGCAAGGCTGGGACCACCGGAGTGGCTGAAGCAGATGGCAGGGCCAGAATGGACACAGTCACTAGCACCAACAGGGCAGGATGGACTGGAATCAGGTGCCAACAGGACAGGATGGGTTGGTAACAGGTGACAACACAGCAGGACAGGCTGGGACTTTATAACTAGCTAGACAGAACACAACTGACTAACTGAACTGAAGTAATTGAAGAGGCACTTCCCCTAGTGAGAGAGTGCCTGAAATACCCAGTGCCTCTCAACCGGTGGTGGTGGTCGAGTTGTGGGGGTTAGCAGTTTTTTCCGAGAGGAAGGTGTGCTGTCAGTGCCCATTATTAGTCGCTGGTGAATTCAATTACTGGTTGGTTTGGTACTTCTGGGCAAGGGTGGTGTACTTGCGGCATTTGGTTCTCAAGTGTATGCGGTATAAAAAAAAAGAGGAAAACAAAGAATTTCAGGTGTGGCACAACCCGTGTCGGGGGTCAACAAAGGGGTAGCTGCTGCTTTTGTTTCGTTTCAGTACCGCAGGTCTCGGGAGTTGAAGTCGGGGGCGGACGAACTGGGAACGGTCCAAAAAAAGGGTCTGGCTCACTGAAGGTGCTCAGGAAAAATAACAATATATAGCAGAAAAATCCCGGCACACATCTGAATCATGAGAGACAATTGAATTGTGTTCAAACTAATATTTATTTTGATTTTTTGATTGACGTTTCGGCAATTTAGCCTTCATCAAAATGAAACTAGATATAAGAAAAAAATATATATATATTAGTACCATAATTTACCATATCATTATAGTATATAGGAAAAGAAACAAAAGAAAAATACCTATATGGTATATGACAGATAGTATTTTTAATATAAGGATCTTGATGGATTATCCTGTGACAGATATCAAGAAAAGGTCCATTAATTAAAGCCAGAAAAAATATATCATAACAGAAAGCACTATAAAATTAAATGTGTGTGCCCAAAGATATAGGTAAAATGTTGTATTAAAATACATAAAAAAAATGGTATAAGGATCCATGGGCCAAAGGAAATATAAGAGAAAGTAGAAAGAATCAATATAAGAGGTTTTACCTGAAGAGGAATGAAAGAGGTATAGTGGAATCCAGTGGATAAGGGTGTAATGCCGCTATATGGGAAACTAGGAAGTAGTTAGAATGGAAGGGAGGATAATTAGAACAACATAGCAAAAAACAGGACAATATACAATGAAAAGAAGCCCATAGAATATGCTGGAGAGCAAAGCAGTATTACCTGTGTCCAGGGTGATCAGCGGTGGAATGTGAAGAGTGAGATCACGGTGAGGGTTTTTAAAGGAGAATGGCGGGACAAATAAGTTAATTTCCTGAAGGTGGAACGCACGGTGGAGCGCAGAATGCGCGTGCGCAGTGAGGTACGGAAGTGCGCGCATACGCCGTGGGAAAAAAGAGGGAAACAGTGAAATTAAGACCCAAGGTTTCCATGGAGATGGCGGTGAGCGTCAGCGTGTCTCTAAGGAGAGGAGGAAAGAAAAGAAAAGGGGATAAATAAAGGAAAAATTGACTTGCCGTGATAACAGTATCATGTAAATCAATATGCAGTATATATAACAAATATAGAATACAGTAAAAGTGGGATTTATGCATATGGGAATATAAATAAGTGTACACCAAAAGAGCATATGGAGACAAACAAATATACTCTGAAATATCGGAGTAAATATATATCAATATATCAATGTAGTATAGGAAGGAAAACAGCACAGATAAGGCGGACCTCGAATATCCATGAAATTAATGATACTCATATTCCCTATTGAGACCGTGGGGGGACAGGGTGCCAAGTGTGTGGATCCAATAGGATTCCCTGTTTTTAAGTATCCTAACCCTGTCACCACCACGTCTCAACGGAGGGACGTGTTCAAGAACTTGAAAACGGAGTTGGGAGATAGTGTGGCCACACTGGATGAAGTGATGAGGGATAGGTAACATGGTCAATTTGCATCGAATAGTGGATTTGTGTTTCCCAATACGGTCCCGGATATGCTGGGTGGTCTCCCCAACATACCCGAGACCGCACGGACACTTGATTAGATAAACTACGTATGAGGTATCGCAAGTAAAAAAATCTTTAATGTGAAAATTTTTTCCAGTGCGTGGATGAGTGAATTGACTGCCTTTAATAATATTAGAACAATGAGGGCAATGTAAGCAAGGATAATTACCCTGTCGTGGTGTAGAAAGAAAAGATTGGCGAGATTGACGAATAGATGACCCGATATCGGCCCTGACTAAAAGATCGCGGAGATTGGGGGAACGTTTGTAAGAGAAAAGAGGTGGAACTGAGAATTCAGATATACTCGGGTAAGATCGTTGTAAAACTGACCAATGTCTCAATATGATACTTTTGATGATGGAGTGAAAAGGATGAAAAGTATTTACAAATGTAGTAAAAGGTCCTGTACGTTTGACCGGACCAGTAGAATGAAAACTTTTGTGAAGAGCAGAGCGAACTACAGGTGGAGGATAACCCCGTTGAAGAAATTTGTGTGACATTTCTTGATGTCTACGAGAACGTAGCTCATGATTAGTAACTATACGTGACACCCGTTTGTATTGTGAACAAGGTAATGATTGTTTCAGATGACGGGGATGACTACTAGTATAATGCAAAAGGCTGTTACGGTCTGTGGGTTTAACATACAGATCAGACACAATATTACCCAGATGATCCATAGAAATGAGCGTATCCAAAAAATTGATAGCTGAAGAATCAGTAAGTTGAGTAAATGTTAAACCAGAAACTCTTGTGTTGAGAAAATTGAAAAAATCATCAAAGAGGGCAGGGGGACCCGAAAAAATGATAAAGATGTCATCAATGTAACGTTTATAAAAGGTTATATGTTTTTGAAAAAGAGGATGGTTGTATAAAAATAAAGACTCGAAATGCGTCATGAAAATGTTGGCATACGGGGGGGCAGCATTAGAACCCATGGCAGTACCCTTAATTTGAAAATAAAACTGATCCTGGAAAAGAAAAAAATTCTTGTGAAGAATGACGTGTAATAATTCCAAACAAAATGCTTTCTGTGAGGGTGAAAAATCACTGTAAGTGTCCAGGAACCAACTAACTGCTTGTGAGCCCAAATCATGATCAATACTCGTGTATAATGAGTATACATCCAGCGTAACAAGAAACGAGTCGGGTGGATATGGACTTTGGGATGTAAGTTCGTGCAAAAAATCATCAGTGTCCCGTAAATATGTAGGAGTCTTAGTGACAAGAGGAGATAGGATACGATCTAAGGTTATTGCCAGTGGTGACAATAGAGAATCAGTGGCGGCAACAATCAGGCGTCCAGGTGGACGCCATAGATTCTTATGTACTTTTGGTAATGTGTACAGAACCGGGGTCACCGGATTCGCCTTGTTAAGGTAAGTGGCTAATTTGGAATCAATGACACCAGAAATGGAGAAACGTTGGAGCAAATCTTGGATAGTGCGTTTGATATCATTGGAAGGGTCACGTGATATAGGTAGATAAGTGAAACTATCCGACAATTGTGACAAAATCTCGGACGTATAATAGCTTTTGTCCATAACCACCAAGAAACCGCCCTTGTCCGCTGGCTTGATAATTATGGAGGAGTTGTTCTTAAGGGACTGCAATGCTTGGGTCTCACACGGAGTCAAGATGTTCTTGACCCGTAGCTCACCTCGTTTGACAGTTTCAATAAAATTATTGACATCGGTTTTGACAAGAGACACAAAAGTTTCAGCTGGGTGATAGTTGCGTGGGGGCATAAAGCTACTAGGCATAGACAAATTAAGTGATTTGAATGAAAATTGTGAACCAGACAAGCTGGAGCTCTGGTCAGATGGTATCTGGTGAAAATGAACTTTTAATCGGACAGACCTAAAGAATTTATTTAGCTCTTGATCGAGTTTAAATGTATTGAAGTGAGGAGTCGGGCAAAAAGTCAGGCCCTTTTGAAGGACTTGTGATTCGAGGGGGGACAGAGTGTAGGAGGAGATATTGAAAATGAGGTCCGCCTTACCTGGGATCTGGTAGTCATCCGATCTCCTGATTGGAAGTCTCCTCTGCCCCCTCCTCGTCGTTTTGGTGGCAGACCGCGTCGTTGGCCTAAAAAAGACATCTGTGGAAAATCCCTCTCACTGCCAGAGCTAGCGGATGGGGAAAAATCGGTTCTGGGAGGTAGGCGTCTGCGTACGGGAGGTTCACTGCATCGCCACCGGTAGACTTGTCCGAGTTTGTAATCACCCTTGTCTCTCATAAATTTACTGCGTTTCCGTTCTTGAAGGGATTTCTTGTATTCTGATATGGTAGATTCCATTCCTCTACAGGTCAATTCCTATTTACTCCAAGTGAGGAATCAAGAACCAAGGAGTATGAACGTGAATTGAAGCGCCAAGTAGCCCTCGAGCTTCATGTCATTACTCTTGCCGAGTATTATAAAGTTAAGAGGATTCCCCGTGGCTTACGTGTTTCCCTACGCCCAACCCTCTTCTCAGACAACCTCGAGTTCTGTACCACTTTTGAACAGATTCTCAATAAATGCTCATATGATCTCATGACACTTACCATTGATTACCTCCACAAAGAATTGGATACTATCTCTCAACAGATCTCAACCATTGAAGGACAATTAACTAACACTTTTTCGTCTACTGACCTCCTTACTATGAAATCCAAAATGTAATCTACCATATCAGAATACAAGAAATCCCTTCAAGAACGGAAACGCAGTAAATTTATGAGAGACGAGGGTGATTACAAACGCGGACAAGTCTACCGGTGGCGATGCGGTGAACCTCCCGTACGCAGACGCCTACCTCCCAGAACCGATTTTTCCTCATCCGCTAGCTCTGGCAGTGAGAGGGATTTTCCACAAACGTCTTTTTTAGGCCAACGACGCGGTCTGCCACCAAACGACGAGGAGGGGGCAGAGGAGACTTCCAATCAGGAGATCGGATGACCACCAGATCCCAGGTAAAGTGGACCTCATTTTCAATATCTCCTCCTACACTCTGTCCCCCCTCGAATCACAAGTCCTTCAAAAGGGCCTGACTTTTTGCCCGACTCCTCACTTCAATACATTTAAACTCGATCAAGAGCTAAATAAATTCTTTAGGTCTGTCCGATTAAAAGTTCATTTTCACCAGATACCATCTGACCAGAGCTCCAGCTTGTCTGGTTCACAATTTTCATTCAAATCACTTAATTTGTCTATGCCTAGTAGCTTTATGCCCCTACGCAACTATCACCCAGCTGAAACTTTTGTGTCTCTTGTCAAAACCGATATCAATAATTTTATTGATACTGTCAAACGAGGTGAGCTACGGGTCAAGAACAACTTGACTCCATGTGAGACCCAAGCATTGCAGTCCCTTAAGAACAACTCCTCCATAATTATCAAGCCAGCGGACAAGGGCGGTTCCTTGGTGGTTATGGACAAAAGCTATTATACGTCCGAGATTTTGTCACAATTGTCGGATAGTTCCACTTATCTACCTATATCACGTGACCCTTCCAATGATATCAAATGCACTATCCAAGATTTGATTCAACGTTTCTCCATTTCTGGTGTCATTGATTCCAAATTAGCCACTTACCTTAACAAGGCGAATCCGGTGACCCCGGTTCTGTACACATTACCAAAAGTACATAAGAATCTATGGCGTCCACCTGGATGCCCGATTGTTGCCGCCACTGATTCTCTATTGTCACCACTGGCAATAACCTTAGATCGTATCCTATCTCCTCTTGTCACTAAGACTCCTTCATATTTACGGGACACTGATGATTTTTTGCACCAACTTACATCCCAAAGTCCATTTCCACCCGAGTCGTTTCTTGTTACGCTGCATGTACACTCATTATACACGAGTATTGATCATGATTTGGGCTCACAAGCAGTTAGTTGGTTCCTGGACACTTACAGTGATTTTTCACCCTCACAGAAAGCATTTTGTTTGGAATTATTACACGTCATTCTTCACAAGAATTTTTTTCTTTTCCAGGATCAGTTTTATTTTCAAATTAAGGGTACTGCCATGGGTTCTAATGCTGCCCCCCCGTATGCCAACATTTTCATGACGCATTTCGAGTCTTTATTTTTATACAACCATCCTCTTTTTCAAAAACATATAACCTTTTATAAACGTTACATTGATGACATCTTTATCATTTTTTCGGGTCCCCCTGCCCTCTTTGATGATTTTTTCAATTTTCTCAACACAAGAGTTTCTGGTTTAACATTTACTCAACTTACTGATTCTTCAGCTATCAATTTTTTGGATACGCTCATTTCTATGGATCATCTGGGTAATATTGTGTCTGATCTGTATGTTAAACCCACAGACCGTAACAGCCTTTTGCATTATACTAGTAGTCATCCCCGTCATCTGAAACAATCATTACCTTGTTCACAATACAAACGGGTGTCACGTATAGTTACTAATCATGAGCTACGTTCTCGTAGACATCAAGAAATGTCACACAAATTTCTTCAACGGGGTTATCCTCCACCTGTAGTTTGCTCTGCTCTTCACAAAAGTTTTCATTCTACTGGTCCGGTCAAATGTACAGGACCTTTTACTACATTTGTAAATACTTTTCATCCTTTTCACTCCATCATCAAAAGTATCATATTGAGACATTGGTCAGTTTTACAACGATCTTACCCGAGTATATCTGAATTCTCAGTTCCACCTCTTTTCTCTTACAAACGTTCCCCCAATCTCCGCGATCTTTTAGTCAGGGCCGATATCGGGTCATCTATTCGTCAATCTCGCCAATCTTTTCTTTCTACACCACGACAGGGTAATTATCCTTGCTTACATTGCCCTCATTGTTCTAATATTATTAAAGGCAGTCAATTCACTCATCCACGCACTGGAAAAAATTTTCACATTAAAGATTTTTTTACTTGCGATACCTCATACGTAGTTTATCTAATCAAGTGTCCGTGCGGTCTCGGGTATGTTGGGGAGACCACCCAGCATATCCGGCACCGTATTGGGAAACACAAATCCACTATTCGATGCAAATTGACCATGTTACCTATCCCTCATCACTTCATCCAGTGTGGCCACACTATCTCCCAACTCCGTTTTCAAGTTCTTGAACACGTCCCTCCGTTGAGACGTGGTGGTGACAGGGTTAGGATACTTAAAAACAGGGAATCCTATTGGATCCACACACTTGGCACCCTGTCCCCCCACGGTCTCAATAGGGAATATGAGTATCATTAATTTCATGGATATTCGAGGTCCGCCTTATCTGTGCTGTTTTCCTTCCTATACTACATTGATATATTGATATATATTTACTCCGATATTTCAGAGTATATTTGTTTGTCTCCATATGCTCTTTTGATGTACACTTATTTATATTCCCATATGCATAAATCCCACTTTTACTGTATTCTATATTTGTTATATATACTGCATATTGATTTACATGATACTGTTATCACGGCAAGTCAATTTTTCCTTTATTTATCCCCTTTTCTTTTCTTTCCTCCTCTCCTTAGAGACACGCTGACGCTCACCGCCATCTCCATGGAAACCTTGGGTCTTAATTTCACTGTTTCCCTCTTTTTTCCCACGGCGTATGCGCGCACTTCCGTACCTCACTGCACACGCGCATTCTGCGCTCCACCGTGCGTTCCACCTTCAGGAAATTAACTTATTTGTCCCGCCCTTCTCCTTTAAAAACCCTCACCGCGATCTCACTCTTCACATTCCACCGCTGATCACCCTGGACACAGGTAATACTGCTTTGCTCTCCAGCATATTCTATGGGCTTCTTTTCATTGTATATTGTCCTGTTTTTTGCTATGTTGTTCTAATTATCCTCCCTTCCATTCTAATAACTTCCTAGTTTCCCATATAGCGGCATTACACCCTTATCCACTGGATTCCACTATACCTCTTTCATTCCTCTTCAGGTAAAACCTCTTATATTGATTCTTTCTACTTTCTCTTATATTTCCTTTGGCCCATGGATCTTTGCCTTATACCATTTTTTTGATGTATTTTAATACAACATTTTACCTATATCTTTGGGCACACACATTTAATTTTATAGTGCTTTCTGTTATGATATGTTTTTTCTGGCTTTAATTAATGGACCTTTTCTTGATGTCTGTCACAGGATAATCCATCAAGATCCTTATATTAAGAATACTATCTGTCATTTACCATATAGGTATTTTTCTTTTGTTTCTTTTCCTATATACTATAATGATATGGTAAATTATGGTACTAATATATATATATATATTTTTCTTATATCTAGTTTCATTTTGATGAAGGCTAAATTGCCGAAACGTCAATCAAAAAATCTAAATAAAGAACTGGGAACGGTGTGTCCGGAGGGCTTGTGGAGTCTGGTGAGGCTGTGTTTTGGGAGCTGGTTCAGGAACTCGGTGACTCAGGTTACTTGGTGCTGATATACAGAAGTGTGGGCGGCATGGATAACGTTGTTTGGGCCATGGTTTCGGAGGGCCCGTTGGAATATTTGGTGGTATTGTTTACAGTGGTGAGTAGCGAATTTTTTCAGGTTGGTCGGTCGGCATCGGCAGTAGTCCAAGGGGTGGCAGCCATGGTTTTTTAGTTGAAGTTTAGGGGTGAGAGGGATGTGTTCGCAGGATTTTCGGGTGCGGCAAGGCCTTGAAGGGTTTTTTCCGCAAGGGTGTGAAGGAGCGGGACGCAAGGGTCCGATCTCCTTTGTTGTGTTAAAGCATTTTGGGAGTGGTTTGTAGTTGATATGTTCATCTGCTTATGAGCGGGGCTTTTTTTCCTTTTGTCCAAAATGGTTGGTGTTAGCCTTGTCTGGGGCATTGCAGATCAGGGGTTGGTCAGCCCATCTACGGTTAGGGGCGGTGGTTTGATGTTGGAGGATGTGTCTGCGGTGGGGCAGTGGGTTGAGCACCGGCATCGTCGCGCTCAAACAATGGATCGGGCAGGTTGTGAAGGTTGGTGATGTTATACGCAGGCCTGGGTGCGGAATCATGTCGGGAGGGCGCCCTGGCCCGTTATTGTGTCACGTGGATGGGTCCTTTTTCATAAGGTACCAGTTTGCGGCACTGCTGGAGACTTGCTTGCAAGGGGTGGGGGTGGGCGCCCGAGTACTATGGGTCGCTTTCCTTCTGGATTGGGATGCCACGGAGGCCCTTTGGTGTGGCCTCGAAAGAGTTTGTGAGACGTATTGGGAGGGAGGAGTCCTCTTAATTTTCGTCATTACGTTCGGCCTCAGTTGTTATCATGTTAAGGCCAACGGGGGGGGGGGTTGAGTCTTTTTGGAAGTGGACCATGTCTTGGTTAGCGTAACCGGTTGGTGTTGTATCTGTGAGTTTATAACCTATGGGTTTTGTGGTGAGTGTGTGCCTCGTTTGGTTATTCGGGCACTAATTTGTCGGGGGGGCTCGGCGGGCTGAGGCTCGCCCGAATTTTTGCCAGCTGGGTCTGGACGGGCAGATGGTGCTGGTCCTGCATGTGGGAGGCAGCAATTTGGTGGCTCGGGCATCTCGAGAGTTAATTACGAATGTATTAAAAAAAAATAAATTTTAATAATATTGGTTTGTTGCATTTGTGGAAGATGTACCCGGGCTTAATCATGGGTGGTTTGATAGTGTGGCCAGGTGGAGTGGTGGGGGCTCATTCGGTAGCTAGTATCACTGGAGCTTATTGGGGTGCAGCACCGAGAGTTGGTGTTGCTGATCTGGGGTTTCGGAGATGCAATGGGGGTGCATCTTAATGATATTGGTGCTGTTTTGTGGCGCTGGGATTGCGTGGAGGTGTGGCATGAGCTTTT
Organism: Anomaloglossus baeobatrachus; assembly: GCF_048569485.1. Taxonomy (NCBI): domain Eukaryota; kingdom Metazoa; phylum Chordata; class Amphibia; order Anura; family Aromobatidae; genus Anomaloglossus; species Anomaloglossus baeobatrachus. Next base: position 64,021,997 of record NC_134355.1, on the reverse strand, counting down.
GGTGTGTGGCGGGTCCAGGCCACATAAGGAGTCACGTGCCCTGTCCTGTGGTGGGGGGTAGGTCTGGTCCATAGGCGATTGAAGTCAATGGTAACTGGACCGAAAGACACCATCTTGGTATGGTGGCTCCGGGTTCTGGGATGTTGCAGGCATGGGGTTCTGCAAAGTTGGGGGTATTAATCCGTTGGTGATTAATACCTCATCTCTGGGTTGGTGTGTTGCGGCCAGGGATATTGGTGTGAGAAGTTGTTCCTGGACTGGGCCTACTCAGGGTTACATATTAATGTATTGATTACTGTGTTACCTATTGTTATTTGTTGGGGTCGCCCGATGGACGGCGCCCCCCTTGTGTTTAGAATGTAAATAATAGGTAATAAAGGCTGCTGTGGCCAATTTGAACCAAGTTACATGCAGTCCGTATATTATTCACAGATGGTATTGGTGGGTAACACATACACACAGCACGACTGGAGAATCCTTCCTCAATGGTCAAGAAAGCCATGGAACCCATAGGGTGGAGGGGCGACATGACTAGAGGGAAGGGAAGGAGTGATGGGGTTAATAGGAACAGGAATGTTGGTGCATAGGGCAGAGAAAGGGATTGGTGGGTAGGAGGAGTTCCCTGGAGGAAGAGGTGGGACAGATGAGGGGTGTAGGTATAGGAAATTTGTCTTACCCCTTCTCTTGACTTTCGGATATGGAGCGATCCCCGCCCACCCTCCCTTGTGTTTTAGTACTGTGGGGATATTTGGCTGGGTTGTTTTCTTTGTCACAGCAGCGGGGGGGTAGGTCTGGTCCAGAGGCGATTGAAGGCAATGGTAACTGGACAGAGAGACACCATCTTGGTATGGTGGCTCCTGGTTCTGGGATGTTGCAGGCACGGGGTTCTGCAAAGTTGGGGGTATTAATCCGTTGGTGATTAATACCTCATCTCTGGGTCGGTGTGTTGCGGCCAGGGATATTGGTGTGAGAAGTTGTTCCTGGACTGGGCCTACTCAGGGTTACATATTAATGTATTTATTACTGTGTTACCTATTGTTATTTGTTGGGGTCGCCTGCTGGACGGCGCCCCCCTTGTGTTTAGAATGTAAATAATAGGTAATAAAGGCTGCTGTGGCCAATTTGAACCAAGTCACATGCAGTCCGTGTATTATTTACAGATGGTATTGGTGGGTAACACATACACACAGCACGACTGGAGAATCCTTCCTCAATGGTCATGGCACCTGGAGGTGGCGCGTGAGCAGATGAGATCTCGACTTCTCATTGAGCCGAGAGCTCAATCTGCGAATGTGCCGACTCCGAGCGCCATTTCTTTGAGGCCCTCACCACCAACAGAGCATCTGTAATACCCGCCTAACTGCCGTTCTCCAAACAGCCAGCAAGGTGCCCGCAGCCAGCACAGCCCCCACCGCAGCCAGCACAGCACGCACCACAGCACCTGCAGCATTGTCCTGTTTTATCACTGCCCCTGCCTCCTGTGAACCCACTCCACCACCACTGCGGCCCCCTCTGGTAAGACACCACCGGAGTATAATACGGGCCCTTTTTTGTTGTTTTACCTTTTTTATCTCTAAATTTTGGGGTGTGTCTTATAAAACAAAAAAATACGGTGTTATGCAACTTAAAAAAATATTTTTAGTCAAAAACAGAGATTATGGAAATTACAAGAAGGGGGCAAAACTTAATGTCTCGTTCAACCTTTTCGGGGTTTTGGTGTCTAATGCCACAATCCATTTAGCTTCTCGCTGAACTAACATTTTTTTTACATCGCCCCCCTCCGAATGCCATAATGAGTAACATTAATGCCTTTAAATATAAGGGACTTTGAATTACACTCCTGATGGGTTTTAAAGTGACATGGCAGGTTTTTAACACAGAGACATCGTCCACCATCTTGGCCACACCAATGTCCCTCAGGTGCTCCCTCACTCTAACTCGGAATTCACGAGATGTTAAGCGGGCTTTACACGCTGCAATATCACTATCAACGGCTAGCAATGTTGAGCGCGATAGCACCCGCCCCCGTCGTACGTGTGATATTGTGTGATCACATTATTGCTACAGCAGCGTCACACGCACATACCTGCTCTGCGACGTCGCTCTGGCCGGCGAACCGCCTCCATTCTAAGGGGGAGGTTCGTGCGGCGTCATAGCGACGTCACACGGCAGACGTCCAATAGAAGCGGAGGGGCGGAGATGAGCGGGACGTTACATCCAGCCCACCTCCTTCCTTCCGCATTGCCTATGGACACAGGTAAGGAGATGTTCCTCGCTCCTGCGGTGTCACACATAGTGATGTGTGTTGCTGTAGGAATAAGGAACAACATCGCTAATAAGCATTAAACGATTTTTTGTTTCAGGACGACCTCTCCGCAGCAAACGATTTTGACCGCTTTTACGATCGTTTAAGGTCGCTCATAAGTGTCACATGCTGCGATCTCGTTAATGACGCCGAATGTGCGTCACAAACACCGTGACCCTAACGATAATTCATTAACGATATCGTAGCGTGTAAAGCCCGCTTTAGACCAATAGAAATGTATGGACAGCCACATGTAGCATAATAGATTGTTAGAAGTCCTGCATGATATTTGATAATTGATTTTAAATTCGCGTGCACCATCCGAACTGGTGAAGGACTCACAATGAAGGACATTGGCGCAGGCAAGATAGTGTCCGCAAGGAATACATCCCAAAATAGATGCTTTACTTCAAAATAAATTTGACAGCTTGGGTACACTACATAGTGGCTTTTTATCAGAAAATCCTTAATATTCCTAGATTTTCTGGAGGTCATTAAGGTAACCGTAGGCAAATTTTTAGCCAGAATAGGGTCAGTCCTCAAAACCAACCAGTATTTGCTTAGTATTGAATGCATAGTCTTCCAATTCGTAGTTGTACGTAGAGATGTATCGTAAATTGGTGTCCCAGGGCTTATCAATCTTAGATGAATTTAGAAGGGAAGCCCGACTGGTACATAATATAATTTACACCACTTCTGATTGAGATTAATATGGATAGACTATTTCTAATTATTTTTTATGCTATGTAAACTGCCCTGCTGTGCGTCTCTGAAATCTGCGGCATGCCAATTTGTCTTGCTGGTATGTTGAGTTTTCTGTACTGATATTGCCCATAGACTTGCATTAGATGTGCTGGAAAAAAAAACGTACAAGTGTTTTTAGTGCGATCCGGCAGCAGAAATGAGTAAAAAATGCATGTAATCTAAACCTAATAATGTCAATAAAGTTTTGTGAAAGCTAAATACCGTTAAGTTTAAAAAGCAGCAGCTTTATTTAAAGCATGACATACCAGAGACAAAAAAAGCGATAAAAATGCATGTTAAAAAAAAGCACACAAAAACGCAATGAAAAAAACACAAGTAACCTAATTTATATAATAGGTGCAGAAATTCTGCAGAAATTCTGCAACAAAAAATTGCACCAAAAGCCCATCATGGGAATGTAGCCTTAAGCCTGCTTTACACGTTGCAATTTCGCATACGATATCGTATGCGATTTGCAATGCCCCCATCGTACGTGCGGCACGTTCAATTTGTTGAACATGCCGCACAAATGATTAACCCCCGTCACACGTACTTACCCGTCCATACGACCTCGCTGTGGGTGGCGAATGTCCACTTCCTGGAGTGGGAGGGACGTTTGACGTCACATCGACATCACGCGGCAGCCGGCCAATAGAAGCAGAGGGGCGGAGAGGAGCGGGACGTAAACATCCCGCCCACCTCCTTCCTTCCGCATTGTCAGCCGGGAGCTGCAGGACGCAGGTAAGATCTGTTCATCATTCCCGGGGTGTCACACACTGCGATGTGTGCTACCCCGGGAACATTGAACAACCTGCCGTTCAATTTTAGAGAAAGGTACGATGTGTATGCGATGAACGTATTTTTGTTCAATCGCAATCGCACGTACCTGTCACACCCTTCAATGTACTTACAATGCCGGATGTGCGTCACTTACGACGTGACCCCGCCGACACACCATAAGATATATTGCAGCGTGTAAAGCACCCTTTAGTGTTTGCCTACCCGCAATTGTAAATTACAACGAACAAACAATGTCAGACAAGTGTTTACATAGGACAAGAATCATGAATGGAATGGTTGAATAGTGATTGTTACATCGAAATATTGGACCTCGTGCATCGTGTTTACACAGACAGATAATATGAAGTGTACAATATTTGTCTTCAAGGTTCAAATCCCATAATTAGCCTTGTAGAAACATTTCTGCTAATTCTGTAAAAAGAATAATTAATCGAATTACCAAATCAACATTTTTTTCCGCAAAATAACAATTATGTATTCCATCCATCTGTGAATGTCTACTGGTTCCAATACTCCAACTGCTACTGAACTATTTATAGCCTTGGAACATGGTCCCCCTATTTAGGACTTGACTTTTCACTTCTATTTCTTGGTCAAATCATTGATAGAGCGAACAATCGCTATTCAAATTACAGAATTTTGAAAATTGAATGATTTTTTTTCTCTTGCCTAAACGACATTATGCACGATGAACAAGCATTTTTGGACACATCGTTCAATCTCTCAATCCATTCACATTGCACAATTATCCTGAAATATGGGTCAATACTGGAATAATCTGAAAGATCATCGGCCAGTATAAATGGGCAAATCCACTGATATCAGCCGAAACTGTTAAGAGTAGGGCTGATCGAATCTGCCAAAATCCTGAACCAGCGGATCCCTGCCGGATTACACAAAAAATACAGATCCGCTCCGTATTCTGGTGCCCATATAAGTCTATAGGGATCAGAATCCGGAGATTAAAAATGTTTGTGGAGGGGACCGGGGGGGGTAGGAGCACGCGCGGTTTACTCACCTGAGTCTGTGTCATGGCAGAAAACTCCTTCCGGGTCACGCTTTCCCTTCCAGAGCCAACAATTCAATATTGTTTTGACCGCCCACCGGCACGTGTAATTGGTTGCAGCTAGATGCGCCCCCACCCTGAGTGGCAGCATATCAGCTGACTGCAACCAATCACAGGTGGCAGGACCCACCGGTGGGCGGGGAAAGCAGTGCAAGTGTCTGCGGGTCAGTATGGTGAATGTGCATGTCTTTCAGAAACACATGCATGTTCCTGCCAGAAGTGTGCGGCTGTGCCGGTGATGAGCTGTCAGACTCGTACAATTCTGCCAGGCATGACATCACCCGTCATAGCCTGCGCTCTCTGAGCATGAGCGTGCATGTATACAGAAACACATGCATGCTCCTGTCAGAAGTGTGTGCGGCTGTGCCGATTATGCACTGTCAGACTCGTTCAAGTCTGACATGACATTAGCCGGCATGGCCGGCATGGCCTGCCACTCTCTGAGCATGAGTGTGCATGTACCTAGAAACACATGCACGTTCCTGTCAGAAGTGTGCGCGGCTGTACCGGTGATGTGGCTTTTTTTAGTATTATTATTATTATTATTATATAAATAAATAATTTAAAAAAAAAAAACAACTTGCGGTCCCCCCTAATTTTGATACTCAGCCAAGATAATGCTGGCTGGGGGCTGGTATTCTCAGCCCGAAGCCACCCGGTATTGCCACATCTAAACCAGGTATTAAAGGGTTAATAGCAGCACACAGCTGCTACTAAACCTTAGGTTGGTGTGATACACAGGCGTCTATGAGATACCTGCATCACACTAACCTGTACATGAATATAAATAAACACAGACACAGAGAAAAATCCTTTATTTGGAATAAAGTACAAAACACTCCTCCTTCACCACTTTATTAACCCCCAACACCCTGCAGGTCCGGCGTAATCCACACGAGGTCCCACGCCACTTCAACTCTGCATAGAGCACAACCGCTGGCAGTGCAGACAATGACAGCCGCAAAGACTGCACGGCAAGCAGATACTGTCACAGGCTGGGGGCACATCTGCCTACAACCAATCACAGATGAGAGGATGGCCGGTGGGTGGGGAAAACACAGAAAGCTGCATGTATACGATGCACAGTACAGGAAGTGAATGCTGTTGGGCTCACATAAAACCTGGCCAATTTTGTGTGCTAAGTATCTCAATTTTTACATGTTTTTTCATAGTAGTAATGCATGTCTATATTCCCATATTCATTGTTCCACATATCTTAGCACTGCAGTGTGCAAATGTCTCTTTTTTGTTACTATGTTTCATGCTCAGTTTGAACCTGTTTATATTAGAAAGGTAGGATGTGCCATCAGTCTTTTTCTTAGATTACAGGGTTATGCCTTCTGATTGAGCACCAATGCTCTTCAGCCTCAGGCAATTTTAATTCTCTATTTGCAGGTTCCTGGTTACCCATAAATTGTATTTTTTTTAACCCAAACAGAGTCATTAGTTTGAAAGGGACCCAAAAAAATGAGGTTACCTTGCCACTGGCTGTTGGGCTCACATAAAATCTGGTCATTTTTGTGTGCTAAGTATCTCAGTTTGTACATGTTTTTCATATTAGTATTGCATGTCTATATTCCCATATTCATTGTTCCACATGCTGTATCTTAGCACTACAGAGTGCAACTGTATCTATTAACTTTTATTTGTATTTGAATGGAGCCTGCTTTATGTTTTCATGTTTTATGCTTGGTCCACATTTTTCGTTGTCCCTCTTTTATGTTGTTTGACTTTTTTGAGTTTCATATTTTTTGATGTTTATTGCATTTCTATTAATAATACTGACATAATATGATATTTTGCTTTTCTTAGTATCTCTCAACAGACACTTTTACGATATGTCCTGTGTGGCATAATATTTCATATTAAAATGAGAGTCTAACAGCTTGATAACTACTGAGATAAGTTGTTTTCTCATTTTCAGATATTTTTTTTCAAAATGCCTGGAGGCAAATTTTAATCAGTCTGAGTTTACCATAACTGGACAGTATTTTGTCTTTTAAAACTGCTTATTCATTCATTATATGAGCAAAACCACAGTAAGATTTTACTGAATAATAGTGTTGAGGAAATGTGGCATTGGATGGTGGCCATTCAAATGAAATGCAATCTTGGTAATGATATCCATAGGGCATGAGGACGGATTTGTATTCATGGAGCAACCCATTAGTTTTAGAAACAAAAGATCAATACGAGACTGCGGGTGATCACAAAAATTCAATGACAAAAGGAAGAAGTTGCTTATGATAATTAAGGGATAGTGTTTCTTTGAAGGGCGTATTGAATGAAAGACAACAGATGAGTTTGCCTTTAGATTTCTGCTAATTTTGCTAAGAAATTCAATTTTTTTCACAATACAAATTCAATACATTTTTTAAATAAGGTAGCAAAACTCTTTGCGGGCTGCAACTTACATAATAACCACTTGATGGTCATGAGTAGAGATGAGTGGACATTTGGAAGTTCGGTTCGGAGGTTATCGTCAAATTTTAGATAAAGTTTGGTTTGTGACCCTGACTTGACCCAAACCTCAATGGAAGTAACTAATTGGGTAGCTCTGCTGCTCGCTTAAGTAGTTTGTAGAGTTGAGCAAGTACCTAACTATTCATACTCCCTATACTCATAACGAGTGCTGTCTAATACTCGTGTATTCATTCTGAATAGCGTGTGCAATGCAAGTCAATGGGGAAAAACTCGCAAAGTAACGAGTAACCAAAATGGTATGGTATTCATACGAGTAGCAAATAGTATGACATTCGGGTTACTCATTAGTTTGCGATTATTACCCTTTGACTTGCATTGCACATGCTATTTGGAACGAATGCGCGAGTATTAGACAGTACTCATGAGAATAGCAAGTTCAAATAGTTTAGATACTCGCTCAACTCTAGTGGTTTGCTCTCCTAACTCGCTCGAACTGTGAACCCGAACTCTGCTTTTTTTTATTTGTGTTTGAACCCAAACTTCAAACATCAAACTTTAGGCTTGTTCATCTCTAGTCATATGTAGGCACTTATAACAGAAACATATCCCAACAAAGTATTGCAAAATCATGGTTTTCTTTACTAAAGAGGGCTTTACACGCTGCGACATTGCTAATGCGGAGTCGTTGGGGTCACGGAATTTGTGACGCACATCCGGCCGCATTAGCGATGTTGCTGCGTGTGACACCGATGAGCGATTTTGCATCGTTGCAAAAACGTGCAAAATCGCTCATCGGTGACATGGGGGTCCATTCTCGATTACCGTTACTGCAGCAGTAACGATGTAGTTCGTCGCTCCTGCGGCAGCACACATCGCTATGTGTGACTCCGCAGGAACGAGGAAGCTCTCCTTAGCTGCCTCCCGGCCGCTATGCGGAAGGAAGGAGGTGGGCGGGATGTTACGTCCCGCTCAGCTCCGCCCCTCCGCTGCTATTGGGCGGCCGCTCAGTGACGTCGCTGTGACGCCGCACGGACCGCCCCCTTAGAAAGGAGGCAGTTCGCCGGTCACAGCGATGTTGCCGGGCAGGTAAGTATGTGTGACGGGTCTGGGCGATGTTGTGTGGCACGGGCAGCGATTTGCCCGTGTCACGCAACAGATGGGGGCGGATATCCACACTAGCGATATCGGGACCGATATCGCAGTGTGTAAAGTAGCCTTAAGAATGTGTGAAGCTAATTGGAACTATAAGAAAATAAATATTTGTGTATTTCATGTGTGCAAACCTTGACTCTTCAGTTTAATCCCAAGCACTGATTTCTAGAAGTTTTAGAAGTTTTCAAAAATAAGGCGATAGTTTATGGATATGAATGTTCATGTTGAGATGGAATATGAAGATTGATCCTTGTACATAAAATCTAACAGAAAATGGTAAGAAAAAAATGCAGGGCATGGAAAGTGAAGAAGAGAGAAGCTAATGAGAACCTGTTTCAAACAAGTCTTCCAAGGCACATAGTCCACAACAGGCTTTCCAAAGTTTGTTTTCTCTGAAATTCCACAGAGTTTCAAAGTAAAACATACCCGGCTGCAACAACACAGCTTGTGTCTGATTCATGCTCCCCGTGGTTCAGGTAGCTTGAATCAGCAAACTTTTGCTTTAGGCATTGAATTCAAGGTTTCCCTTCAGTCCCATTGTCCCTCCGAGTATAATATTCGGCCTCTCATCATGCAATTACTAACATTATGAAAAAATGGTTCATTCTAAAGATCTCACTGTTTCCAGCTCGGTCCTGTAATAGGTGCCACCAATGTAACAAGTCAAGCCATGACAGTTCTTCCCTCCTTAATCTTCCCCATCACCTGTGAGTGATATTATTGAGAAGTGGAAGGAAGCACACCAACTCAACCATGAAGTGAAGACACCGTAACATAACAAAGTGGGGTCACGGAGTGCTGAGGAGCAGAGTACAGAAAAGTCACCAATGCTCTGCTGACTCCATAAAGGCACAGTCCAAACCTCCTCTGGTATTAACATCAGGGCAAACATTGTGTCCCAGGAGCTCTATGGCTTAGGTTCCGTGGCCTAGTGGCGGTAGGCAAGCCTTACATCACCGAGCACTATGTCAAGCGTCAGATGAAGTGGTGTAAGGCACACTGCAACGAACTCTGGGCAGTGATGTTACCTCTCTAACTGCATTGTACCGACAGTAAAGTTTGGGATAATGCCGTGGCGTTATTAATCAGGAGTTGTCCTGGGTCCCTTAGCGTCAGTGAATATATACTATGAAACTTTGGATAATTATATGCTTCCAAGTTTGTGGGAACAATTTGGGGAAGGCGCTCTTATATTCCCCATGATTGTGCCCCAATACAGAAAGCAATATCCATATAAACATACTGGGGTGAAAAAACATGGTCCGTATAAAGTCCTGACCTCAACACCATAGGACATTTCGATGAATTAGAATGGAGATTGTGAGTCCGGCCTCTCCTCAAACGTCATCATCTGACCTCATAAAATGATCTTCTGGATAAATGGACAAAAATTCCCAATAATACCTCCAAAATCTTGTAGAAATTGTCACGGTTGTCTTCTTGTTTTTGGATACTAGTGGGAGCTTGAGGCCCCTTATCTCTATCTGGGACTCTATATTTAAATGTTGCTTTATTTCCTTTGGCACTGAAGTTGTTAAATCTCAGTTTTTCTGTTTAAAGCTCTCCTGCAGATATAGTCATCTGAACCTGATTTGTAGACACAGCCTCCCAGCAAGCTTTGCAGACTATACAAAGCCATTTGTATTAAAGCCGCCTTGGTGGAAGAAGCTGCTTTGGATCTTCCAGAAGTGGTATCCTATCCATTTTTGGTTGTTTACCCCCTGTTTGTCTCTCCTACCCTCTTGTCTTATTAGTGCAGTGGTGGGTTTAGTTATCCTCACCCACCTCTCACTAGTCAGGACCTTTATAGGGTTTCTGAGGGACTCAGGGTGCTGCTTGGTGACAGTTGCGGAGACTGTAAAGAGACTGGCTAAGAGAATAGGGACAACTCAGGTGAGGTTAGGACGTGTCCATCTACCCTCTCACTAGTTCCAGGGCCCACTGTTGTTATTGTGTTCCCAGTGTTCCCCCCTTATCTGTGGTGTTTTTAGGTGTGTTTTTCATTGTGCGTCTGATCTCAGTTGGTCTGAACGCGTTCGCCAAGCGTATTACATGACAGAAATCCTTCGCAAAATAGTGGAAGCTGCAAAATGCAGACAAACTCCATATTAATGCCTATGGAGATGCGGTGAGGATTGGGAAGTCATAGGTGTAATGCGTAGGTGTAATGCGTAGGTGTCCAAATAGTTTATTTACTGTAACATGAATGGGGACATTTATGGCATTCCTTACCAAAGAAAAATAAGCGTGAGACTTGTCCGTGCACCTCTTCTGTGTACTACAGGTAGTATTTTTCTTCAAATTAAAATTGCAGAACTGTAAAGACATTGATTATTCACTCAGCGCACTGTGTGGAGAGAAAGCTTTCAAGATAGTACAGTACATTACATGGCACAGGTAATACCTGCCAAGAACATTATGGCTCCTGAGGAAATGCTTAATGTCCTACTAATCAAAATGATTGAGTCTTAGAACAGAAATTACATATTACCTTTAAAACCACGCAGCCATCTAAAGGGAATTTATCTTGACTCGTAACTAGGGAATATTGACTTGTAGTTAACAAAATGTAAAAATTCTGTCTGTATCGGTGATAGCGTCAATATTAAATTAGGCGACTGTCAATACTGCTTATTGCAGCTCTGACGAAAATCAGGTTCTACATGTTAGTTAAAAATATGCCGTTCATGTCAAAAATGAAATCAAGGAAATATTATTTATTATGCATTTCCCGTCGGAAAAAAAATTAGTGCCAGTTCTTACTATGAAATATTATACTATACATTTGATCTAAAGTGGATTTCAAAATACAAACTCTATATATTATTAATTATATGTATTATACCTAATGAGGCTGGTGTTATTACTTTTTTAAAATTCTTGTTACAGTAAATAATCCTGATATTAGAATTGCCATTTTATGAGTCAACTGTGATATGGTGTCTGGCTCAAAATGCGCCTAGTGTCAGGACTACTTCTGACGCTGTTCACACAGCAGAGTCAGACACTCCACACGATGCTGCTTTTGAGTTGTACAGACAGGCTCGGGCATTGACCAGCTGTGCTCTTGTTGGTGATTGGGTTTGTAGGAGTTAATTTCTGCTAGCCTGTGGATTACTGCTTTAGTCATATGTTGCAGAAGACCAATCACAGTTACCTCCCCCCTTTTAAGATGGTGGCGTCTGGCCTCCCATGCCAATGATAGCTTTATGCAATCCCGATCCTGATGCTTTGATATCCAGTTGCTGGTGAATGTTTGTGAGCTGTTTGGTGTGTTGTGGAAATACTCTTGTTGCCTGATTATTTCCTACCTTCCTTTAGTTTACTCCGGATCACGTATTGTCTATACCTCTGTGAGTTTTTGCTATGAGTCCAAGTTCTAGTTTTCCCCCCATCTGTTTATTTGTATGGGATTAACCACTCCTGTCCCAGCCCTCTCCTGGGTATAGGGAGGGGGGGCCACTAGACCAGGGTTGTTCAGGAGCTAGGGTTAGGAAGGCGTCCCAAATATCATCACCTTCACACGTATCTTTGGAATCCAGGTCAGCCAGTATTCCCCTAACCTGAGGACCAGTTTAGGCTCCCCTCCTCCTAGTGATCCTGTCACACCCCGTGACATTAAGGCCCGTTTCACACGTCAGTGAAAAACAGTGACGTTTTTCACTGGCGTGTAAAACACGCACATGTCCCTGCGTGTGCCGTGAATCATGGCACACGTGGGTTGTCTAAGTGCAATCCGGGCTCCGTTCTCCGTGGCCCGTGATTGCACTTAGAAATCAACTCACCTGCGCCCGCTCCCGCTGTCCATGGTGCTGATCGCTCCCGCGACGCAGCATCCGGCCGGCGGTGACCCCCGCAGCAGCTGCTTCCGGGTCGGCTGTGTCGCGCATAATGAATATGCGCGACAGTAATCAGCCGGCTTAGAAGCAGCCGGCAGAACGGGCTGCAGAGGACATCGCTGGACGCCGGGTGAGTTAAAATGTTTATTATTTTAAATGCACGTTTTTTTCTGGCACGTGTTTCACGGACCACACCACTGCGTGGTCCGTGGGACATCAGTGATGCCAGAAAAAAATGGACATGTCTCCGTGCGGCAAACACGCACACGCGGGTACGCCGCACGGAGACATGTGCAGTGAAAAATCACTGACGTGTGAGCAGACCCATTCATTATAATGGGTCTGCGTATGTCAGTGATTCTGGTATATTTAAAAAAAAGCACAAACGTCCCAGAATCACTGACGTGTGAAAGGGGCCTAAGCCATAGTTTTATATGGCTCCAAGTCCATTTTATATGTCATATTCTTATTATTTAAGGACATGCAGAGAGGCATTGTCATGCTAAAATAGAAAATGGCCATCCCTAAACTTGTGCCACGAAGTAAAGCTAGGTGCAGACAATTGTTTTTTTCTCATCTGGAAAAATTGGATCAATCATACTAATATATATATATATATACAGTGGAACCTTTCGAGAACAATTCCTTCTGTGAGTGTGCTCGTAAACCAAGTTACTCATATAGCAAAGCAAAATTTCCCATAGGAAATAATTGAAACTCAGACAATTCGTTCCACAACTTGTAGCATGTCCCATCCTGGTCCCCTATTGTGCCATTCCACACACGCACAAACATGCAGAAACACACAGGCACACATATATTATACTCACCTATCCTCCATTCCCTCGGCGGTCTCTTCCCTGGTTCTTGCAGTCCGCAGGTATATGGGACCAGGTAACCATCGCAGCTGATGCAGGGGCTGCTGCTGTCAGTGCTTCAGCAGCTGACATCATTGGCATGAGCGGCTTGCCTCTGATTGGTCAGCGCGCTGCCTTTGGGAAGTAAAGATAGCAGCAGCCCCTAAACCGGCTGCGATTTGTACCGGAGCCACATACCCGCAGACTGCAAGAACCAGGTAAGAGGCCACAGAGGGAATGGAGGATAGGTGAGAATAATGTGTGTGTGCATGTATGGATGGGTCAGAGCGCGGTGAAAGTATGGAACTGGAAGTGTGTGCGGTGAGTATTTGCTCATACAGCAAAGCTTGCTTGTAAACTGAGTTACAAAATTACAGCAAGATTTGCTCATATAGCAAAATGCTCATAATCCGAGGTTCCACTATATATATACTGTAGCTTATACAAGTAAAAGGGTTCTAACAGTAATTGATTAGCCCTATGTTATGCCATAATCAGTGGGTCTAACACCGATTATGAGAATTGTGTGACCCATTTTGCATTTTGTGGACACCTGAAACTTGGATTCAAAATTAACATTTCTTTGCTATATCTCCAAAAGCAACATGAGCATAATAACATGCAAATCTACAATACAATTTCTAGTAAAGATTTTAGTCTTTCTGTGAAGTTTCTTCATGTCTCCAGTTGAAGAGCTACAAAGTCCAATTACCTCTTTGGCAGGCTGTTTCAAATAAAAACCAGCAGCTGTTTCCTTCATTGATCACAAATGAGAGCACTCCAAAAAGACATAATAAAAGTTAAGTGAGAAGATTAAAAATATGCGAGTCCAAATGAAGCCGAAATGAATAGTCATTGGTGGTGAAAGCCGATCATTCGGCAATGGCTCCTATTTTGGAAGGAGAACTAACAAAAACTCAATACGACTATGACAACATTCATAAGGCACCATTGTACACCAGGGCTAGGAACATTCCAAAAAATACATAGTCCTCCCTGAGTTTTCCCAAATATGAAATAATATTGGAAACTCCGTAAAAATTAACATCTATACAGAAAAACAATGGCATCATAGACCAAAAAGAGTGATGATAATACATATTAGACTTTTGTTAATTTATTAAAATATACAAATATTTAAAAAATCCATTTCAGAGTAATTCAAATAATTAAAAACATTTAAAGGGTTATTCTCATCTCTAAATTCCTATCCCAGTTTTATAATAGGTATAACAATAATAATATTAGCAAATACCTCCCAATAAAAATGTAGTATAAGTTTCCCGATATAGCCATGTCTGTTACCTAATGTGCAGGGCATTGCAGCTTAGGAATCCATGGTTACATCCACTCATATAGTGACAGTTAGTTGCTTACGGCTGTAATCATGGATACCTAAGCTGCAAGTACATAAAAGAATTCCATAAAATAAAGTGACACAGCAAAATAACCAGTACCAACTACATAAAGTACTGTATCATAAATCAAATAGAAACAAATAATATCATTAGCAACTAACACCAACTAAATAGTCCAAGTTATATATACCTGTAGTATATTGCATAAGTAAGTCATTTAAAAAAGACTGTGTGAAACTGGCTACTTCATAGAATAGTGACTGAAGAGCTTAGTAAAACTTAGTTTAAATGTTTTATTTCCTACTGTCTGTTTCAGAGATATTAGCTTTTAAAATTTAGGTTTAATATATATATATATATATATATATATATATATATATACACAGTATGCAGTGCTTTTTTTGCGGTGGTACGCGCCGGTACGGCATACCGGAAAATCTGAAGAGCGTCTCTGGCTCTGTCCACATGGCTAATTTGTAAACTATGCAAATTAGCCATGTGGAACGGAGGCACAGCCAGAGGCGTCTCTAGGGGGAGTTGGCGGGGCGATGTCGGGCTGCCTGATGCGGCGGTGTGGGAGTCTGCCGAGTGGGAGCCGCTATTCTCTGAGCGCAGCTGTCACGCTGACAGCCGCACTCATAGAAAGTGCAGTGCGCGGCTCCCACTGTCAATTGTCCCTTCCATCTGTCAGACGCGAAGACAATTGAAGCGGTGATCCCTGGCGCTGACTTCCGGGTCAGCGCGACGGCGGTCATGTGATCAGGTCAGCTGATCAGAGTGATGACCCGGAAGCCAGCGCTGCAGCGCGGAGGAGGCAGAGAAACGCTGATAAGTGCTCCCCTGTGGAGCTGAAGAGGACACGGAGGAGGAACATTCTGGGGTAAGAGGGGAGTATTTATGAAACAGTATGGGGGAGAGAGGGTGGAGGAGGGAACTATCTGTGGAAACACTATGGGATGGACAGAGGTTGGGGAATGGGAACTATCTGTGGACACACTATGGGGTGACAGAGGGTGGGGAATGGGAACTAACTGTGGACACACTATGGGGGGGACAGAGGGTGGGAAATGGGAACTATCTGTAGACACACTATGAGGGGGACAGAGGGTGGGGAATGGGAACTATCTGTGGACACACTATGGGGGGACAGAGGGTGGAGAATGGGAACTAACTGTGGACACACTATGGGGGGGACAGAGGGTGGGGAATGGGAACTATCTGTGGACACACTATGGGGGGACAGAGGGTGGGGAATGGGAACTAACTGTGGACACACTATGGGGGGACAGAGGGTGGGGAATGGGAACTATCTGTAGACACACTATGAGGGGGACAGAGGGTGGGGAATGGGAACTATCTGTGGACACACTATGAGGGGGACATAAGGTGGGGAATGGGAACTATCTGTGGACACACTATGGGGGGGACAGAGGGTGGGGAATGGTAACCATCTGTGGACACACTATGGGAAGGACAGAGGGTGGGGAATGGGAACCATCTGTGGACACACTATGGGGGGGACAGAGGGTGGGGAGGGGGCAATATGTATATACACAGTATGGGTGGGGGAGGGAACTATCTGTGCACAGAGTATGGTGGGAAGAGAGGATGGGGAGGGGGAAGTATCTTTGGACACATTATGGGGAGAGAGAGGATGAGGTGTAATGCATGGGGAGAGAGAGGATGAGATTTCATGCATTCGGACAGTGAGGATGAGGGAGTGATGCATGGGGACAGAGAGGATGAGGGATGATGTATGGGGAGAGAGAGGATGAGGGGTGATGTATGGGGACAGAGAGGATGTGGAGCAAACTGGAAAGAAATTTTGAGGACACAGAATAAAGAGTGACATGGTATGAGGAGCAAGTGGGCAGGATGGGGAGTGAGGTGGAAAAGTATATGGACACACAGGAGGTAGTGAGGAGGCAGTAAGGGATGAGAAGAATGTGAGGGGCACATATTAAAGACTGGGTAGTGGAGTGGGGTGGTATGGAGAGGGGGCAGAATGGGAGGACAGTGTGAGGTTATAGCAAGGAGGGGGAGTGTGATGAGGGCACAGTATAAAGATGGGGCAGTATAAGGGGACACAGTGTAAAGGACACTGTAAACAGTAGGCTCAGTATAGAAAGAGGGAATATGTAGGCCATGTACCATAAGAGGGACAGTGTGGGTCATATTGTGCAGAGAATACTGTGAGGTGGCATTATTTATTTCTGGGGCACAGTGTAGGGCAGATATTTTTAAGCAAAAGTACTATAATCATTCTGCTACTTTTAGGGGCATCGTGTCGGGATGTGCTGCAGAAGACCGGAGAAGATGGAAATCTGCAGAGATGAAATGTGAATGTGAAAAGTCATCATTGTGTCAGGACAAGGTGAAGAATAGAAAGAAATTACTAGAGACAACATCATCTATAAGGTACCTGAATGTAAATGTTTATTTGTGATACTGACAATGTCTTATCATTAGGCCTTGGTCCCACTTGCGCATTGCTTCTGATGATTTCTCTACCTCAGCACATCAGACTCTCCACTACCGTGGAAAGCTTCAAGAGGAACCTCAAGACCCACCTTTTCCAACAAGCCTCCAACCTACAATAGCCCTCAGTCCAGTACACCACTGTGCAACCAGCTCTGTCCTCACCTATTGTACCACCATTGTACCCATCCCCTGTAGACTGTGAGCCCTCGCGGGCAGGGTCCTCTCTCCTCCTATACCAGTCTGTCTTGTACTGTTAATGATTGTTGTACGTATACCCTCTTTCACTTGTAAAGCGCCATGGAATAAATGGCGCTATAATAATAAATAATAATAATAATAATAATAATGTGAGCACAATGGGACCACCACTGATCAGCTGATTATGGTGCAGGTGGCCGGAAATGCTTATTTCTGGATATGCTCCGTCCTCTGATAGTGTCCGCAGCCGGGTACTGCACATCCGCCTAATTGATTTTAATAGGAGACTGCTGCCACTATCAGAAGATGGAGCAGATCCAGAACTGAGCACTTCCAGCCACCTGCCACCACCGACACCTAGAGCAGGGAATTGGCGGGGTTGCCAGGTGCCGGACCCCGACCAGTCAGAGATTGGTGACCTATCCTAAGGAGAGGTCATTAATGTTAAAGTAGTGGTCAATCCCTTTAATAAAGGCTTGTGCTTGTGCCCCCCCCCCCCGCTTTTTTACAAAAAAAGCACTGACAGTATGTATAATTTATCTATAATTAGTTTACATTTTAAGACAAAAGGAGATTTCTCACTAGGGACGTGATCTTATTCCCCTGCAGAAGATTGACCAATCATAAGCAGGTAGCAGCCTACATGGGAAAGAAGAACACACCCCCACAGCCACAATAGCTTAGTGCAGGTTTTACAGGGTGAGATATGTAGTGACAGACAGTGTGCTCTCCTCATTGATTTCACGGCAGAGCTGTGTGTGATTATAAGTACTGAGCAGAGATAACTAACACCCTTCAGCTTTAAGGGGTGCTTCACACACAGCGAGCTCACTGCCGAGATCGCTGCTGAGTCACGCTTTTTGTGACGCAGCAGTGACCTCATTAGCGATCTCGCTGTGTGTGACACTGAGCAGCGATCTGGCCCCTGCTGCGAGATCGCTGCTCGTTACACACAGCCCTGGTTCGTTTTCTTCAAAGGCGCTCTCCCACTGTGACACACAGATCGCTGTGTGTGACAGCGGGAGAGCGACAAATGAAGCGAGCAGGGAGCAGGAGCCGGCGTCTGGCAGCTGCGGAGGCTGGTAACTAAGATAAACATCGGGTAACCAAGGTGGTTACCCGATATTTACCTTAGTTACCAGCCTCCGCAGCTCTCACGCTGCCTGTGCTGCCGGCTCCGGCTCTCTGCACATGTAGCTGCTGTACACATCGGGTTAATTAACCCGATGTGTACTGTAGCTAGGAGAGCAAGGAGCCAGCGCTAAGCAGTGTGCGCGGCTCCCTGCTCTCTGCACATGTAGCTGCATTACACATCGGGTTAATTAACCCGATGTGTACTGTAGCTAGGAGAGCAAGGAGCCAGCGCTCAGTGTGCGCGGCTCCCTGCTCCCTGCACACACAGCTAAGCGGTGTGCTCTGGTAACTAATGTAAACATCGGGTAACCATACCAGATGTTTACCTTAGTTACCAATGTCCGCAGCTTCCAGACGCCGGCTCCGTGCAAGCGCAGCGTCGCTTGCACGTCGCTGCTGGCTGGGGGCTGTTCACTGGTCGCTGGTGAGATCTGCCTGTTTGACAGCTCACCAGCGACCATGTAGCGATGCAGCAGCGATCCTGACCAGGTCAGATCGCTGGTCGGATCGCTGCTGCATCGCTAAAGTGTGAAGGTACCCTAAGAACTCCGGTAACACTCAGTTTGACTTACCATTATTTATAACCTAAACTTTACAAGTTAATATCTTTACAACAGAGAGGAGAAATTCCATAATATTGCCAATTTAACAAGTTAAAACTAGTGAAAACTTTTCTTTAAATAAACAGAGGGTAATGAAAATTATTATGCAACCAACTGCATCTAAAGCATAACAGATTGTTAGATAACTAGAAATTCTTACCCATATTGTGCAAACACCTTTATACAGTTCTCCTCACAGCACTTTATTATTTATGTGTTGACTGTTGCATTCTGCTGATTAACGGTACTTACAGTTGAAACCAGAAGTTTCCACACACTATCTAAAAAGACACATATGGATGTTTTTCTCACTATCTGACATGAAAACAGAATAAACTTTTCCCATTTTAGCTCAATTAGGAACCAAAATTATTTATTTTTCCAAATGCCAGAATAATAGGAGAGTGAGAGAGAGAGGGAGAGAGAGGGAGAGAATGTATTAAGGCATTTTTCTTGCTTTCTGCAAAGTCAAATGTTTACATACTCAGAGTACTTTGCCTTTAAACAATATGGGACAGCCCATATGATGATATCATGTCTTTGGAAGCTTCTGGTAGATTTATTGGCAAGAGTTAATTAGATACCCACCTGTGGATGTATTTTAATGCACACCTGAAACACACTGCTTCTTTGTGTAGCATCATAGGAAGCTCAAAAGAAATCAGCCAAGATCTCAGAAAGGGAATTGTGGACTTGCACAAGTCTGGTTCAGCCATGGGTAAAATTTCCAGGTACCTGAAGGTGCCTTGTTCATCTGTACAAACAATTACACCCAAGTACAAACAAGATGTCCAGCCATCATACAGCTCAGGAAGAAGATGGGTTCTGTGTATCAGAGATGAACGTGCTTTTGTCAGACATGTGCATATCAACAAAAGAACAAAAACAAAAGACCTTGCGAAGATGCTGGAGGAAACTGGTAAGATTGTGTATTTATCCACAGTGAAACAAATACTGCATCAACATGGGCTGAAAGGCCATTCTGCCAGGAAGAAGCCATTACCCCAAAAGAAACATAAAAAAGCCAGATTAATGTTTGCAAATGCACACAGGATCAAAAATCTCAATTTTTGGAGACATGTCCTGTGGTCTGATGAATCGAAAATTGACCTTTTTGGCCATAATGACTATCATTACCTTTGGAAGAAAAAGGGAGAAGTTTTGAAGCCTGAGTACATCATCCCAACTGTAAAACACGGGGTTGGCAGCATCATGTTGTGGGGTTGTTTAGCTGCAGGAGGGACTGGTGCACTTCACAAAATAGATGACATCATAAGTATAACAAAGTCAATGTTTTGGAGTGGCCATCACAAAGCGCTGATCTCAATCCTATTGAAAAATTATGGGCAAAGCTGAAAAGGCCGGTGCGAGCAAGGCGACCTACAAACATGGCTCTGTTACACCAATTATGTCAGGAGGAATGGGCCCAAATTCCTACCAACTATTGTGAGAAGCTTGTGCAAGGAGATCCAAAATGATTCATCCAAGTTATACAGTTTAAAGCCCCCTTCACATGCACGTTTCTCCGGTACGTGTTTGGTAGTTTTCTCACTTACCTGAGACACGTACACACGTAAACCTAGGTATTCCTAGGACACACGTAAGTATTTGCGCATGGAACGTGTGTCCGTTCCGTACTTACGTGTGTCCGTGTGTTTTTCACGTCGACATGTCCGTTTTCTCTCCGGCATCACGGGTGTCACACGGAACGCAAACGTGTCACACGTAGCACACACTGACCACATGGATGTGTTCCGTGTGACACGCACCAGAGAGAAGACATGTGTGTGAGAAAAAAAACCAAACCTTTACTCACCTTCTCCTGCTCTGCAGTCTCTTCCGCTGCTGTCACTTGCTGCCGACTGCCGCTCATTATGCTAATTGAATATTCACAACTGCGGCAGGAGCAGCAGCAGTGGGGAGTCGGCAGGACCGGAGACCGAAGATCAGCACCACGGACAGCAACGCCAGGGACAGGTGAGTAGAAAGTTCCCGTTCTCTGTGTGATATCACGTAGCCCATAAACACAGGTCACGGAGGGCAATACGCACCTCTGACACGTCCGTGAAACACGTGCGTGGTTTTTCACGGTCGTGTGAAAGAGGCCTTAGAGCAATACCAAATACTAATGAAATGTATGTAAACTTTTGACTTTGTAGAAAGTAATAAAAATGCCTTAATCATTCTCTTTCTTATTATTTTGGCATTTGGCAAATATAAATAATTATAGTTCCTAATTAACCTAAAACGGGAAAGGTTTATTCTGATTTGATGTCTGATAGTGAGAAAAACCTGCAGATGGGTCTTTATAAATAGTGAATGTAAACTTCTGGTTTCCACTGTATATTACTGTATCTTATACTCTTCCTATTACTTGAATTACTCTGAAATGGACCGGTCAATAATTTATATATTTTATTAAATTAATAAAATTGTAATATGTCTCATTATTGCTCTTTTCATAGATCCATGACTCTATAATTCTAGAGTACAAGTTCTAAATAAATGGATTCCTATCTGAATAGCAATAGTGACGTGCATACAGTGTGTCCTATGCTCAGAAGCATTGAGTAGATGCAAATGACTGTCAGCAGCAGCATGAGGTTTCAGGCACCCTACATTTCTATGATAAAGCAGAATTGCTGATACATGAAGCACAGATGTCCTTCCTTATTTTCTCTCCTGGCTCAGCATGTATTGAGATATGTGGCATGAGATGACCAGATTTTGAAAAAAAGATGATTTTGCGACATTCTGTCAGACTGGCTTGTCCTATACTTGTCTACATATGTTTACCCAATGGTTATTTTGTGATAGTTTATTGTGGGGGTCTGACACCCAGCATCGGAAGCTATCCGGTGCCAAATCTATGGAAGTCTGCCACCAACGATCAGCTGTTTTAAGCTCTGATGGTTGTCATATTTCAATAGTCAACAGAGTTGAACAGCACAACTCTATACACTGTGTAGTTGCTAATCCAAAGTACTGCCATTCAGCTTCTATTGAAGTGAATAGGAGCTGAGCTGTAATATCCAGAACAGTCGCAGCTAATGAAGGCAATAGCGCGATCAGCTGTATTCAGCATTGGCCGCGAGTAACCTCAGTGACAGCTCAGCTGATCGCGCTATTGCCTTCATTAGCTGCGTGGAGCTGACAGGAGCGGCGGTGTTTTCTGCAGCTCCGGTCACCTTCATGGAGCAGAGCTGGATGCGACACTGGAGGTCCGTGGATTACGCCGGACATGGAGGGCTTTTTCGGGCTTATAAAATTGGTGAACCAGGCAATTTGTTAGTGTTTTTTTTTCTAATAAAGGATTGTTCGGGTGTGTGTGTTTATTTACAGTAATTTACAGATTAATCATGGAAGGTATCTCGGGGAGACGCCTGACATGATTAATCTAGGACTTATTGTCAGCTGTGGGCTGCCAATAACTCCTTATTACCCCGATTTGCCAACGCACCAGGGCAAATCGGGAAGAGCCGGGTACAGTCCCAGAACTGTTGCATATAATGTATGCGGCAATTCTGGGCGGCTGCTGACTGTGATATTGTTAGGCTGGGGGGCTCCCCATAACGTGGGGCTCCCCATCCTGTGAATACCAGCCTTCAGCCGTATGGCTTTATCTGGCTGGTATTAAAATGGAGGGGGACCGCACGCGGTTTTTTTAATTATTTATTTATTTATTTTACTGCACAGTATAGACACACCCACCGGCTGCTGTGATTGGGTGCAGTGAGACACCTGTCACTCAGCGTGGGGGCGTGTCTGATTGCAACCAATCAGAGGCGTCTGTGGGTGGGGAAAGCAGGGAATACGAGATTGATTAATGAGCGGCCGGCATATTCAAAGTAATTATTGCCGCGTATTCTCTGCACAGCTGTTCCTCGCCGCGCTGGTGATCGGGGAGTGGTAAGTATGAGAGAGGGCTGCTAACTTCAGTCACTCGGGGGATTAGCGGTCACTGGTGAATCCTTCACAGGTGACCGCTAATCAGTACGCGGCACACAGACAGAGCCGCGGCATGACAATGAAGTCGGGTGAAGTTCACCCGAGTTCATTCTCATCGCGCAACTCTGTCTGCTGTCAGCCGACATGTATCAATGACATTGTGCAACACACAAACGGACATTCCAAACGGACATTCCACGTACACATACACGGGCATTTTACACACAAACACGGACATTTTACACGTACACACGGCTCGCATATGCCATCACACGGATGCCATACGTACCGGAGAAACGCCCCAAAAAAACGGAACACGGACCTGAAAAACGGACCAAAAGACACGTACTTTTTTTTGCGGAATTGTGTTTTAGGCCTAAGCAATGTTAGCATGCCCACAGGGGTGTACTAACATGCTAATCAATGCCTATTGCCCAGTGTTATCAGCGGTGATGCGCATACCTGTGTATATAATAATTGCATATAAATCATAATCAGTTTATTTATTTGTTTTCTATGAGGGCGAGGACACGGTGATGTGCAAGGTGTGCCGCCCCAGCAGCGGATCGAACCACTCAGATCCGAGGGTAGTGTCCGTTCGTGGCTCGAGGGTCTCAGGACCCGGGGGGCCTAGGGGCCAAACTCAAATGTAAAGGGGGTATTTACAGGGGATTTGTTATAGTTCGTGACACCACCCGTGGTGTGCGATAATTGGGAGTACCTCCGCCGCCGTTGAGAGTACCCGGGGTGATGGAGTGGTGTAGCTCGGTGACGTTGCCCTCCACGGGTAGGGGTAGTTCCCGGAACTCTGGATGGAGATGCGGGGACACAGTGCAGGGGTCAGTCGGGTACTCACTCAGCAATGAAGCAGACACTGACAACAAGGTAAACAAAGTCTCTGAATGCCCTTGCCTCTTGAGGGGAGCTTGTCCGGGTCCCGTCCCCTGCAGTGCTGCTGGTTGTTTGTAACCTGCCTCCTGGCACTACATTTTAGAGTGTCCATTGTGGTCCGGTAGCTTGGAGCTATCCGGGCCCCGCTCCCCACTGTGGCTAAATGGAGGAGCCTGCTCTCAGGGCTCATGCTTTGGATTTCAGTGGGCTGCTTGCTAGGAAAGCCCTATTCCCCTCGTTGCGCTAGTATCTTGATTCTGGAGGTAGTGGGAACAGTCCATAAAGGCCCCATTCTCAGGTTAATTGCCGGGTTGCCTGAAGCTTCTCCCTGACCTAGGGTTTGTGTACCTCGTCGTGCCCTCGATCCCAGACTGTTGATAGGACCAGGCTGCTGACTGTCCTCCCTGACAAGTCTCAGGCACCTAGCCTCAATCCCCTGCAACCGGGGGTCCGACTCCTCTAAGTCCAGACCACCGTCTGCGACCTAGTTTTCCTCTCTCCTGGGAGCTCCAACTCCCAGCTTCCTCAGAGATCCTCACAGCTCGAGGGTCACTGCAGAGCTGACTTGACCTTAACACCTCCCACCTCCTTGTCTGACCCCTAGGTGGGCGGCCCTATTCCTGCTTAAGCAGCCCACTGGTGTGCCTGACAGGTGTGGTGCAAAGTGTATCTAGGATTTGTGAATGCTGATGGACGCAATGTACCGCCCTGAGAGGGGCCCGGCCGCTTCCTCCGCTTTCTCGGGCCGAGCCGCTCGAGGTCCGGGCTCGGGTTTGTCAGTGGCACGAGCGCCTCTGGACCGGGGGCCATGTCGCTCTTGTTAAGGGGTAGGCGGTGGGAGGATGGTGGTCGTGTAACGGGTCGTGACGCCACCCACGGGTCGTGGTGACGGGAAAAGCACTACCGCTGTGGCTGAAGTAATGGCGGGCTCGTCCGGGATCGGTGTTGCGCCGCAGCCGAGATGTTAGCAACTCAGTGGGTAGGGGCGGTGTGTCCCGGGGCCCGGTGGGGGACTGGGGCAACTGTAAGGGTTAGTTGTTGTTGTTGTCGGGGTGCAGGGCGCCGTGCCGCGGTGCAGTGTGTCGTGCCCGGATGGCACTGGTGTACTCACAATTAATTCACACTGAGTCACTGGTAAACCAAAGTTCGGGTCTGGTCGGTTCCCGCGGCCAGCTGCTGATGTCTCCCTGCGGGGTTGATGGTGGCCCCTTTTCCCGTGCAGCTCTAGATGTTTGTGTTTCGGCTCCCCCTGCCTGAGCAGCGGTAGCCCGCTCCCCGGCGTTGAGCTTCCGGAGGAGCCCTCGGTTGCCTGCAGGTGCTGTCCTGCCGGTTGTTTGGCCCTTGGCGGTGGCGCTCACCCAGTCTCGGTGGGCTTTTGCCTTCTTTCGGGACTTTGGTTGTGGATGAACCCAGGAGGTCCGGCCAGCAATCAGTCAATTCGCCTTTACTCAGTGGCTTCTAAGCTAGGGCGGGGTCTGAGTACCCTTCTTTTTGGTGCTCCGGTACACGTTTGACTCCCCGGTTCGGGACCGGCGGGCCACAATCCAGGCCCGGTCCGTATGGCTCCGCCGGTTGCTGTACCAGTACTCCTGCAGACGGCCACCACCACCTGCCTGCCTGACGTTCTCCAAGGGGCCCAGGCTCCTACCCGGGTCCCTGACAGTTTCTCTCCTTTTTCACCTCCTGTCACTGTAACTCTCCAAACTCGTCTCCTTGAACTTCCTGCCCCAGGACAGTAGTCTCCTCGGTGGGCGTGTCTTTCCGCCTGACTCCGCCCACCTGGTGTGCTCTACTTGCCCTGGGGGAGGCATCAGGTCTCCCTTTCGGGTGACATGTGTGTGACCTCACAGGGGGCGGGGGTGTGTGGGTGTGTGTGTATGTGGCTGATGTAATTACCTGTGACCCCTGGGGTCCAGGGCGTCACAGCAACACTGCAGGATAGAGACCCAGAACCATGAGGGGTTGCATACTGCACGGTTAGGATAGTTTGTGCAGTACCCTGTGATGACCTGAATAGTCCAGGGGCGTCACAAAGGAACCAGGCATATCAATCTGTAGACATGACTGTCGAGACCCAAAATCACCACTCCAAAAAGTCCCATATAAAGAAAACACACAACTTAAACAAGTGTGATCACCCCTTATAAATGGGAGGGGAATGGAATTAATCCCATTGGCAGCATGTAAGTGGGGGGAGTGTAACATATGGGACGTCACTTGTTAACCCCTGTTAAACCAGGGTACGGCAGTCAGGGAGGTCACTGATTATAGCCACAGTGCCCCCTACAGTCTGGTTGACAACGTACAGCGCTCAGCTGCGCTTAGCCTAATACAATGGTTTCCAGAATAACAGGTAACATATGTTAACTAAAGGTACCGTCACACTAAGCAACATCGCTAGCAACATCACTGCTGAGGCACAACTTGCTAGCGATGTTGCTGTGTGTGACATCCATCAACAACCTGGCCCCTGCTGTGAGGTCGTTGGTTGTTGCTGAATGTCCTGGACCAATTTTTAGTTGTTGCTCTCCCGCTGTGAAGCACAGATCGCTGTGTGTGACAGCGAGAGAGCAACAACTGAATGTGCAGTGAGCAGAGAGCCGGCTTCTGCGGACGCTGGTAACCAATGTAAATATCGGGTAACCAAGAAGCCCTTTCCTTGGTTACCCGATATTTACCTTCGTTACCAGCGTCCGTCGCTCTCATGCTGTCAGTGCCAGCTCCCTGTGTGGCATTCTGGCCTAGCCAGGTCATCACAGATAACATACAAACACCCCCCACCCCCATTAGACAGGGACACCAGCCAAACAAAAATCCTTGTTGCCCCCCTCCAGTGTCTGATGTCCACACCAGGTGGGGCGGAGCCAAGCGGTTGGCCCCACCCACCGAGGAGTTCACAGGCCTGGAGGCGGGAAAAGTGACAGTTTAGTCCAGGAGGTGGAAGAGAGAGGAGTAAACACTTGGGTGTCTGGGTTTGTGGCCCAGGCACTGACAGCAAGGTTGGCAGACGGTGGTGGCCGTCTGCAGGAGTGGTGGAGCAACGCGGAACCGTAGGACCGGGGACGGGCGACGGCCCGCCGGTACCGACCGGGGAGCGAAGTGAAGCCAGCACACACAGGCAGGGCCATCGGACCCCGACCAGGCTTGGAGCCGCCGACAATAGTCAGATCCGAATGTGACTGGAACCCCAGGGGTTTCACAACAGCAAAAGTCCCGATTGAAGGCAACAGCCCACACCGTGAGGTTATACAGCTACCACCTAAGGCTAGAGCCCCAAGGGCCAGCGTCTGCGGGCAAACGGGCTCCTCCGGTACCCATACACCGGGGAGCGGCCTACCGTTGGGAATCCATAGTAGTCAGCAGAAGAACATCAAGGTGCAGGGAAAGACAGCCGCCATCTCCTGTCCGGGGAGAGACACTGCAGCCGGCTGCGGGACCCGTCCATCCAGCCGTTTGG
The DNA here is from genome assembly GCF_048569485.1 of Anomaloglossus baeobatrachus. NCBI lineage: Eukaryota > Metazoa > Chordata > Amphibia > Anura > Aromobatidae > Anomaloglossus > Anomaloglossus baeobatrachus. Next base: position 63,994,740 of record NC_134355.1, on the reverse strand, counting down.
TTTACCGAGGACTTTGTACCTTTCTTGCTCAGTGAGTACACCCGTGCCATCCGGCACCACGCCGCGCTGCCCCTGCAACCCTGCACCTCACCGACCCTGCCTCCCCGTCACATCACCAAGCCCCGGGACTAGCGACCCCTACCCACGGAGAGGGGAAACAACATCCCAGCTGCTCCCTATCATCGCTCCCGGGATCCCCGTCACCAGCAGCGGTGGTGTCCATCTTCACCACGACCTGTGGGTGGCGTCACAGACTAAATCCCCCAAACCAACCACCCCTTTCACTCACGGGCGAGGAGCAACGCTTGAGTCTTCGGATCCGGCCCACCGCTCGAGCCACCGAGCAGCAGCAACAGCCGCAGCAGCTCCGAACCCAAGCGTTAGCGAGAGCGCAGTAGCGACAGTGTCGTCCCCGCCCGCGACACCTGCACAAATAGCCAGACTACAAATCGGGTAATTAACCCGATGTGTACTCTATCTAGGAGTGCAGGGAGCCAGCGCTAAGCGGTGTGCGCTGGTAACCAAGGTAAATATCGGGTTGGTTACCCGATATTTACCTTAGTTACCAAGCGCAGCATCGCTTCCACGCGTCGCTGTTGGCTGGGGGCTGGTCACTGGTCGCTGGTGAGTTCTGCCTGTGTGACAGCTCACCAGCAACCCGTGTAGCGATGCTCCAGCAATCCCTGCCAGGTCAGGTTGCTGGTGGGATCGCTGGAGCGTCGCTTAGTGTGACAGTACCTTAAGCTGTTTGAAATCAGATTTACTGAACCAGAGAATCCATTCAATACCCAAAGTTTGGGAAGTAGCTGCAGGTATACAGATATTTAGGCCATTGCTAAACAGTGGAACAAAAATGATTCACCAGAGACAAGTGGTCAAAACAAATTCCAGTAAAGTTAAATGTGGTGCCCTATATATATCTCTAGAACTTTTCCTGGGAACAAGTGGAAAAAGCTGAGATTTATGCAATGCGTGTATTCTGTCATTCTATTTTCTGAGCACATCCTGTTTGCCCGGGGTCACAGTGACCTCCAAGTACTGTTTAATCATGCGTTCACGTTTCCATTTACCCATATACTATGTCTGAGTGTAAACATGTCTGCAACACAAGAGTGGAATAATCTACATGCTCAGATAATAACGTATTAAACAAAGCTTTACCTAATAAACACTTGTCTTTTTTTCTTGTATTTGCTCTTTATGGAGTCTAGAGGTAAAGTCCAGCACTTAAAAGGAAGCAATGAAAGGTTTTCTCTCTGCAAACTGCCAGCACTATCTGTGATTATCTGCTGTGATTTTTAGTGATGTCCTTATTTATGATGAGGGAACGTGCTCAGTACTTGGCCGAGTATCGGGGCTGCGCGAGCGCCATACTCGACTCCCCACCCCACATGTTTGCAACTGATTTTAGCCACTAAAGATGTGGGATTTGCTGCCAATTACAGTAGTCCAGTAGCCATGTTGCCTACTGCATTACTGTCATTGGCCGGCCACATGGCATCATCTGGTCTTATATCAGTCCTTGGGGTGCGATGTTCTACACAGTGCAGTTCAGAGAGAGTTGATGTAGGAGACACAGCTTAGATTAGAGCAGGCATATAGGCAGGCTTTTACACCCATTCTAAATCTATAGGTATTATTATGAATCTGGTTCCTCTTTTGCAGGTGAAACAGGCTGTACCCTTCTGAGATGACTTTCTACAAGATTATAGAGTGTGTCTGTACATTTTGGCCTCTTCATTCTGATGTCATGGGTGACAGATAGTCCTGTGGTGTTTGGCTACAGAAGGTCACAGAGTTTGGCTGCGTAAACTGCCCCCTAACCTTCTATTATTTCTGCTTGGTTTTCATCCCTTTCCAATTAGGACTCTGTGGTTTTCCAGTGCCTGTCAGCTGCTGTTCATCAGTACCTTCCTTGTCTATATATACTTGTCACGCTCCCCGGGTCCCCTGCCTTGCTTCCCGGCTCCCCTGCCTCGCTCCCCGGCTCACCTGCCACGCTCCCCGGCTTCCCTGCCTCGCTTCCCGGCTCCTCTATCAGGCGTCCCCCGCTCCACAGCCTCCAGCCCCCATCACCTGCGCTCCCCAGGCGGCTCGGTCCCCGCTCCCGGCGCCCGTCGGCAGCTCAGCTCCAGGCCGGCTCCCCTGCCTCCTGTTCGCCGCTCCCTACCCTGGCTCCTGGCACCCGGGCCTCGCGCATGCGCATTAGGGCGCGCGCGCGGTCATTGACCCTTTCTTAAAGGGCCAGCGTCCACAGACAGGATATTGAACACACAGGTACAGGGTATAAAGGGGTTTAATGTCCAAGTGGGCGGGGCCTGTTCTTCGTGTTTCCTAAGCTAGGAGTCAGGTCTCCTTGTCTCTGTGATATACTCACCTCTCTCTCTTCTAGAGCCGCTCCTGCCTCGCCATCCGGTCCTGCCGATTCCCGAACCCCGCACGCTGACTATCTGCCATCCCGTCAGTCCGTACCATCTTTGATCCCTGTGGTGACCCGTCCTCTCACTCCATCAGTTCCGGACTCTGCCTGACAACATCTTGGCCTCCGAACCTGAGCTCCGTCACCCGGACTACCATCTGTGACTCCGTGGTCCCAGGGACTTCTACATTCCACTATTTTGCACGGACTATCCTGCTACCTGTAGTGCTCCGGCTACCGGACCCCTTGCCTTCAGTGAGGAGTTCGGCCCAGTGGATCCACCTCCTGGGTCTGCCCGTCCACCTGGCCCTAACAATACTGTACGTTCACTTCTTATTACTCGGTGCTGGTGATATTTTCTATATTTTTATCAAGTCTTCAGTGCAATCAGGTGGCTTGCATACATCTGGAGAATCTTGGTGGTTGTCGCAGTTTCTCTCCATCGGTCAACTGGAGATAAGTTGTTTGTGGTTTTCCTTTGCCTGTTACCCCTGTGTATCCTGTAGCGCCTAGTGAGGTTGAAAAAGAGCTCATCCCATCCACTCCCTACCTAGGGCCCAGATCAGGGTCAGCATATGGTCAGGTGCATAGGTGCATAAATGCTGTTGAGCAAGATTTAAATGCACTTGAACATGCCTTTTTTTAATCAATGAAGTCTTGCATGGTGAGCATGCATGCAGGTCATGGAGGTTGGGTGCATTACTTATTGTTTTCTTTGAAACAATTATACCTTTCGATTACAGGTCTTTCTGTAGATCTCCACAAGTGGTTTTTGGCTCTTCGACAACTCTTCTGATAATTAATTTTACTCAGTGTATATATATATATATAGGTGTAGAACCTATCTAGGGCAGCGATGGAAGCCAGGGTCTAGCGGTAGGCTTGGTCAGGGTTCACCATCTTCCCTTTCCTTAAACACAGGGTTTCCTGTCCCTTTTGAGGTTTGCTTGGTACTTTCCTGTACCTAGTGTGACACTTATATGGTCCCACACTAGTATTGGACAAGCCCCTGACTTACAATCCCCTTTTTAGTTAATTCCAAAGATAGGGTTTAGGTCTGGGCTTTGTGTGCTCGGTCAAGTTCTTCAACAGCAAACTCTTCCAACATTGCCTTTATGGACCTTAATTTGTGCATCGAGCACAGTCAAAAACAATGTCTTCCCCAAACTGTTTTTTGGAAAGTTGGAAGCTTACAATTGTCCAAAATGTCAGCCTTGGAAACCTATGCCATGAAGCTCTTGGCCATACTCTTTAACTTTACATGGTCTCCATTTTTTTGGATGAGTTGCTGCAGTTCCTTCCACTTCTCAATGATATCAGGTACTAGTGATGAAAGAATATTTAGGAGGGAAGTAATTTCATGACCAGACTCGTTATACTGGTAGCTACTGGTACAGGATGGCACTGGTATCAGTGAGTTCTTTACCACCAGCCATTCTGTCACATGTTGGTACAAGCAGACAGCATGGTGGGGTGGCTTTTCGTTATTTACCTGGGCCAATGGGACAGAATGAGATACCTAAAATAAAATACATGATGGTCATTGAGCCAGTCCAAAGCCTTAACCTGATATCTTTGAGATTATTTCACCATTAAAATGTGATTTCATGACCAATTCACAAGAAAATACTCCAACAATTTCCACCTGCTACAATAAATAATTTTTCTACATCCTGAAAACATTTGTGGTATTTTATATGTGAAGTTTACCGAACAGAATGATAAAAGTAATATTACTACTTAACCACCATGAATATTCTCTGTGTGCTGCGTAATTATCAGATTACACCAATTTTCCAGCTGTATTTCCCAGCAGAGTTTTCTAAAGTGAAAGAAATCATTTTCAGCAGGAACAACCAAATCACTATAGGAAAATCGCTGTATGATATTCTTTAATACATTTTATTGGATGTTTATAGTTTTATTTCTGGCAATTTACAGCTGTGATTCATTCCATTTTACGGTAGATATGGAAGAAAAAATAATATAGCAGTACATTTATATTGGTCTTTGACATGAAAAAATTACACGTATGAAAAAAAGGTAACAAAAAAATAAACCAAATGCAGAAAATCATGGTGTTTTCTATATGCTTAAAAAATAGGGAGTGCAAGCAGTGAGACATGTAATGACTGACAGTCTGCTCTCCTGATACACAGAGGTGGAAATAAATATTGAACACGTCGCCAATTTTACAAGTAAATATATTTTCTCAACAGATGTCAGTAAAAATCCATGCAATAAACACAGGCAAATACATTAAACCATAGATGTTCATAAATTTACTATATGTACTAATAAGAAACGAGCAAGAGAAAAAAGTTTTTAACACAAGAAGAAAGAGAGGTAAAAAATCCATGGAAAGTCATGACGCTAACTGAAATGTATTAATAACTAGACAACAATACTGCCACTTAGTGAAAAATGTATAAGCTGTTTTAATTGATGGCCTATATAAAGGTGATTTATTACCATGGTGCCACACAAGAAACATCTCATGATGGGTAAAACCAGTGAGCTGTGTTAAGACTTTTGCAACATTATTGTTGCAAAACATACTGATGGAATTGGTTACAGAAGAGCTTTTACACTACTGAAGATTAAAGTGAGCATTGTTGGGAGTCATAATCCAGAACTGGAAAGAACATCATTTCACCATAAACCGACCATGACCATGTGCTCCTCGCAAGATTTCAAACAGAAGAAAAAGAAATTATCAGAAGAGTTGTCCAAGAGCCAAGAACCACTTGTGGAGAGCTACAGAAAGACCTGGAATCAGTAGGTACATTGTTTCAAAGAAAACAATAAGTAATGCACTCACCCTCCATGGCCTGTATTCACGCTCACCACGCAAGACAGCTTTGATGAAAAAAGGCATGTTCAAGTATGTTTAAATCTTTCTTAACAACATTTGGACAAGCCTGAGAAATACTGGGAGAATATAGTCTGGTCTAATGAGGCCAAAATTAAACTCTTCGGATGCCATAATACATACCATGTTTGGAGGCCAAAAGGCATATCAACCCCAGAACACCATACCAACAGTGAAGTTAAGAGGCTGAAACATCATGGTGTGGGGCTGTTTTTCTGCATACAGCACTGGCAAAGTTCATATAATTGAAGGAAGAATGAATGAGACATTGTTGAAAAAATCTGCTGTCATCTTCCAGGATGATGAAGATGAAACAATGGTGGACATTTCAGCAAAACAATGATCCCAAATGGCTTCAGTTCAGAGTAAGTACCCAATAATATGAGAATGCCTTGACATGGCTACTGGGCAGGTATAGAAATGGCCATTTTTGTATGATAAATATCTCTATTTTTTCTTACATTTCCTTTAGCAGTGGTGCATATCTATATTCTTTAGTGATGAGCGAGTACTAAAAAGCTCGGGTGCTCGAAGCTCGGGCCGAGCCTCCCAAGATACTCGTGTACTCGGCCCGAGCAACGAGCCCAATGTTATCCTATGGGAGACCCGAGTATTTTTGTGAAATGACCTCCCGGCAGCATGGAGAAACCCTAAAAATGTCACAAAAGTCTCAGAAGAGTGCTCAAATGACATGGCAACAGCATGGGGAAGACCCCTTGAAGCATTTATCACTCAAAAGTCACAGCTGTGAACAATTTTGTCCGCGTTTTACGCCATTTTTACGGACTCACCAGAAAACCTTCCAAAATGACCCCAAAATGATTTTTCATGGCGGAAATGTTAAGGGCACATACCCAATAGTGAGATAGAGCTGGTGTATGTTACTTTTTGAGATCAATACATGAAAGATTTTACGTGAAAACATTGTGTGGCACTCCGATGTCCCTGAGAAGAGACGTACATGAAGGCCTCTTGAGTCTAATGTGCCCATTTTGAGGAAGTGAGTCTTTGTAGTATTTTCCTTTGCCAGGGCAGTCCTAAATTGTGAGGTTCACCAATGCCCCTGCATACAGACGTGCATGAGGGCCTGTAAACCTGAAGTGCCCATTGGAAGGAAGTGGGTGTATTATAGTATAGCCCTTAGGCAGGGAAGCCAAACATTGGGAGGCTCCACGTTGTCCCTGGATAGAGACGTGCATGAAGGCCTGTAAACCTGAAGTGCCCATTGGAAGGAAGTGGGTGTATTATAGTATAGCCCTTAGGCAGGGAAGCCAAACATTGGGAGGCTCCACGTTGTCCCTGGATAGAGACGTGCATGAAGGCCTGTAAACCTGAAGTGCCCATTGGAAGGAAGTGGGTGTATTATAGTATAGCCCTTAGGCAGGGAAGCCAAACATTGGGAGGCTCCACGTTGTCCCTGGATAGAGACGTGCATGAAGGCCTGTAAACCTGAAGTGCCCATTGGAAGGAAGTGGGTGTATTATAGTATAGCCCTTAGGCAGGGAAGCCAAACATTGGGAGGCTCCACGTTGTCCCTGGATAGAGACGTGCATGAAGGCCTGTAAACCTGAAGTGCCCATTGGAAGGAAGTGGGTGTATTATAGTATAGCCCTTAGGCAGGGAAGCCAAACATTGGGAGGCTCTACGTTGTCCCTGGATAGAGACCTGTTAGGTTCTTAGTGCCTCCGTGCTTGCATTTAAAAACCGCACGTGTGTGCCTGTTGGTGGCAGCTTTCCGCTGCATTTGTGTGAGTTTTGCACAAACTTGGATATAACACACAAGTCTAGTGAATACACATCAGCACAGCATTGCAAAATGCGCAAGGGCGTTGTCAACGAACAAGGAAGTGGACGTGATGGTGGTGCAGGCAGACACCGAGGTTGTGTGCAAGCTCTAATTTCGCCACAACAAAGGGCCACATCTAGTCGCTCGCACGTCCTGTCCCAAATTCTTGGGGACCGCAGCAGTACACCCCTCTTGAACCAAGACCAGTGTCAACAGGTTGTTAGTTGGATAGCGGATAATGCTTCCAGTCAGATTGGCACCACCACAAACACTCTGTCTTCCACACGGTCAAGTGTCAGTAGCCGTGATACTGCACCGCACATTTCAGAACCTGATCCTCCTTCCTACCACCAGGCCGAGTACACGTCCACGGACATTACTGATCCCACACTTGGACACTCGGAATAGCTGTTCGTTCACGTTTCCATTCACAAATTCTGGCCTCTCGCCAGCTCCTGTTGAAGTGGGCCATGACGAGATTGTATGTACAGATGCACAAATATTTGAGCAGCCACGTTCTCACGAAGTTGGCAACGTGTCTCAACAAGGGGTGGCCGATGATGAGACACAATTGTCAGGAAGTCAGGAGGAGGAGCAGGGTGCGGAAGAGGAAGACGACGTGGTGGATGATCCAGTAACTGACCCAACCTGGCAGGAGGATATGCAGAGCGAGGACAGCAGTGCACAGGGGGAGGGAGGCGTAGCATCACAACAGGCAGTAAGAAGCAGAGTGGTGGCCCCAGGCAGACGTCAGTCAACTGTTCCCCGGAACAACACGACACAAGGTGCCTGTACAAATGTTAGGTCTTCCCGAGTCTGGCTGTAATACTATTGTATGTATTGAGGATTTCGATTGCGTTAGGGCAATGACAACCAGAGACGAGTTCTTGGTGCAAGACATTTATAATATGCAACCAGCAAATATGTACATAAACGGAACAAAAACACAGTAGAACATAAATACAGGAAATACCTTCCAGGGACTGAGCGAAAGGGAATTCCCGGTACCGCGCACCGGACTCCCCCAGGGAGACCACCAACAGCAAACCCCTATACAGGGACTGTCTGGCAATCACCCCAGAAGCCCTAAATGCGCAGCAGCCGGGACACAAAAGGGCAATAGGTAAGTCGAAAAATGTCTGTACGTGATGTGAGTCCAGAGTGGTATTAAACGGAAGGAACCGGGCAGAAGTTCCGACCAAAGACGGCAAACGGAGTCCAGGTACAGCTAGATGATACCAGATGAAGTCCAGAGTCGGTGTCGGTTGTTTTCCAAGAGGATCCGAATAACAATCAGGAACCAAAAGCAGCAGGGCAGGAGCACACAGGAAGCAGTATACTCAGGCACTGGACTAAGCTTTAGGGGCGGCTTTTAAACAGATGGACAGGAAGTAGGGCAACATAACAGAAAACTCCATGTTAACAAAGGGCAAGCTCTTTCAAAAGAAAACTGGAAAACCAGGAACTCTGACACTGGCAGTTTTTTAAGTTGGCTCCAGATGATTCTAAAAAGGCCATTTGCAACACCTGCCATGCCAGCATCAGCAGGGGTACCAAAACTAGCAGCCTGACCACCACCAGCATGATCAGGCACATGTCAGCCAAGCACCCGACTTTGTGGGAAGTACAACAGAGTCGAGGAGCAGTGCTTGCTGATGTCACTGCTACGTCTTCGCTGGTTGTGCATGCGAGCCAATCCCCTGTCCATGCTGCCTGCGAACAAGCCTCCTCCACTCCTGCACCTGCAGTTGCCTACGCAGAAAGAACACCATCATCAAGCACGTCCTTGTCCCAGCGCAACGTTCAGTTATCCATTCAGCAAACCTTTGAGCGCAGGCGCAAATACACTGCCAACACCCCACATGCCACAGTTCTAAATGCTAACATTTCGCGACTGCTTGCGCTGGAAATGTTGCCTTTTAGGCTGGTTGAGACAGAAGCATTCCGCGAACTGATGGTGGCAGCTGTCCCACGTTACTCGGTCCACAGCCGACACTATTTCTCCCTGTGTGCCGTCCCCGCATTGCATAACTAACCACGTGTCACAAAACATCACACGTGCCCGGAACAACGCTGTTTCAGCCAAAGTCCACCTAACCACAGACACGTGGACAAGTGCATGTGGGCAAGGCCGCTACATCTCGTTGACGTCACACTGGGTTAATATTGTGCAAGCTGGGACCCAGTCTGAGCGAGGGACGGAATACGTCCTTCACACACCAAGTTTTGCAGGCCCTACCTCAGTCAGGGTTTCACACACACTCTACAGCTCCGGAATGTCATGCTCCTCAGCCTCCTCCTCCTCCTGCGCATCCTGATCCACTTTACCCTCCACACCAGTCCCAAGCTGTAAGTGTCGCTGGCGGAGGAGGGGACGGTGCGCTCTCCCACTGCTCGGGTCCGGCTGACGCAGCTCTACGGCTGCTGCTGCTCGTTGGCTCGAGCGATGGCCGGATCCCGGGGACTCGAGCGGCGCTACTCGCCCGTGAGTGAAAAGGGGTGGTTTGGGTTTTGGGGATATTGTCCGTGACGCCACCCACGGTTGTGGTGATTGTGTGGACACCACCGCTGCTCTGGACGGGGATCCCGGGAGCCTGTGACAGGGAGCAGCTTTGTTGTTATTTCTCCCCTACGTGGGTAGGGGGGTTGGTTGTCCCGGGGCCTGGTGATGGGGTAGAGATGGATGACAGGCGGGTTGCGGGGCCTGATGAAGTGCATGGTCGCAGGGGCAGCGCTGTGCCGCACGGCACGGAGGTACTCACTCAGCCCAATGATGATGACACAGTTCAGGGTAAAACAAGTGGCTGGATGGACAGGTCACTCGGACGGCTGCGGTTGTTCCTCCCTGCAGGTTAGTGATGACTGTCTCTCCCTGCACCGAAGTTAAGTGTTGGTAGTGATGGTTTCCCAACGGTAACCCGCTCCCTGACCTGGATATGGGCCGGAGGAGCCCCTTTTGCCCACAGGCGCTGGCCCTGGGAGACGGTTGCCCTTGCCGGTGGCTGTGTCTCCCCTTCACGGTTGTACGGTTGCCTTCTATCTGGACTTGGCTGTTTGGAAACCCTGAGGTCCCCTTCAATAACGGATTTGGCAAATTCACGGCGACACCAAGCCTTGCCGGGATCCGAAAGTCCTCTGCCAATGGTGCTGGCTTCGCTTTGTATACCGGTCCGGTACGGCCGGGTCACCACCCGTCCACGGTCCTTACGGCAGACTCCAATCGGCCTCCACTGCAGACGGTCACCACATCCTGCCAACCTTGCTGTCCTGTCCAGGCCACACACCCGGACCAACTTCAGGCTCTTTGCTGTCACTTTTCTCCTCTCTACTACTTTCCTCCTTCCACTTCCTTAGCTTAACTCTCACTGCCTGTGTTTTCCCTCCTCCTCGGTGGGTGGAGACCAACCGCCTGGCTCCACACCCTGGTGTGGACAACAGCCCCTGGGGAAGGCAACAAGGATTTTGTGTTTTGACTATGATATGCCTGCAGGGAGTGTGGGGTGTTTAAGTGTTGTGCTCTGTGGCCCCTGGCTTGTCCAGGGCGACACAGAAGCACTGCAGCACTGCCTCGGCGAAGCGGCAACAGGCAGTGCTGAAGCTAATCTGCATAGGTGACAAACCCCACAATGCAGAAGAGGTGTGGACAGCTCTGAAACAGCAGGCAGATCACTGGCTCACAACTCTGAACCTAAAGCCAGGAAAGGTGGTGTGTGACAATGGCCGGAACCTGGTGGCGGCTTTGAGGCGAGGCCAGCTGACACATGTTCCATGCTTGGCCCATGTGCTCAACCTCGAGGTTCAGCGGTTTCTAAAGTCATAGTCAGAGCTGTCTGATCTGCTGGTAAAAGTTCGCCGCCTGTCTGCACATTTTCGAAAGTCACCTACTGCTTCAGCCGGCCTTGCCGCCTTAAGACGCCGTTTGCATCTTCCGGCACACAGACTGGTGTGTGATGTCCCCACGCGTTGGAATTCAACTCTGCACATGTTGGTCAGGATATGTGAGCAGAAGAGGGCAGTTGTTGAGTACCTGCATCACCTAAGCCGTCGGGAAATGGGTCAAACTCCACACATAACACCTGAGGAGTGGAGATGGATGTCCGACCTATGCACCATCCGCCAAAACTTTGAGGACTACAACAAGATGGTGAGCGGCGATGACGACATTATTAGCGTCACCATACCGCTTCTCTGCCTTCTAAAATGGTCTCTGCTCAGAAAACAAACATGATGCATTGCAGGCGGAGCGCGATGAGTTTCAGCAAGAAACAGTAGTGGGTGTGGGTGATGATAACACACAGCCCAGCCTCGTCTCATCACAACGTGCAGTGGAGGACTATGACGAGGAGGAGGATGAAGACATGGAGCAACTCTCTGGCCAAATTGAGGATATGACATGCAGTCATATCCTCGGTTCAGCGTGGCTGGCCAGAGGACAGGGTAGATGATGAGGAGGAGGAGGACAGCATGTTCAGTCATCGTGTCGGTCAGGATACTGAAGTGATGGCTGTTAAGAGTCTGGCACACATGGCTGACTTTATGGTAAGCTGCCTGTCTCGTGACCCTCGCGTTAAGAACATCTTGGCCGACAATCATTACTGGTTGGTAACACTGTTAGACCCACGCTAAAAGGAGAACTTTATGTCTCTTATTCCCGAGGCGGAGAGGTCAGGCAAAATGCAGCAGTTCCAGAAGGCCATAGTCACGGAAGTAGGCAAAGCATTCCCCTCACAAAACGCTAGCGGCATAGGTCATGAATCAGTGGACAACCGAGGCGTACAGCCGAGAGAGGCACAAGTCCAATCCGCCAGAGGTAGGGGAACAGTCTTTAAGATGTGTGACAGTTTTCTCAGCCCCTCACGTACCACAGCCCCTGAGGTGCGGGGTAGTGCCACAAGAAATCCTAAGTTTGCCCAGATGCTGAAGGAGTACCTTGCAGATCGAACAACTGTACTCCGACATTCCTCTGTGCCTTACAATTATTGGGTATCCAAGCTGGACACGTGGCATGAATTGGCTCTCTACGCCTTGGAAGGCCTGGCCTGCCCTGCTGCTAGCGTTTTGTCAGAGCGTGTTTTTAGTGCCGCAGGTGGAATCATTACAGATAAACGCACCCGCCTGTCAACTGAAAATGCTGACAAGCTGACTCTGATCAAGATGAACAAGGGTTGGATTGGGCCAGACTTCACCACACCACCAGCAAATGAGAGCGGAATTTAAAGTTTGCCATGTACCTCCACTCACCCATGGGTACACACTTCTGGAGTTTGGCTAATCGCTGGACTGCTCCTCCTTCTCCTCATGCGCCACCATGATGATGACCGTTACAAATTGCAATACTTAGGCCTTTGTTTCAGGTATACCCCCAGTGGTAAATTTTTTCGCCCATTCTTTGCAGAATGGACATTACAACGACAGGAGACCCACTCCTTTGCAATGGGAACAATGTTTTGAGGCCCTCATGCACGTCTCTATCCAGGGACAACGTGGAGCCTGACGCTGCCACCGACTGCCACACACGTGCTGTTTTTAAATGCAAGCACGGACGCAATAAGAACCTAACTGGTTTTTAGGAGCGACAATTACTGAGAAGTCTGACACTATCAGACACTGCTGACTGACGTGTATTATACACTAGACTTGTGCGTTATATAATAGTTTGTGCAAAACGCGCACCTGTACCCTGCCACCGACTGCCACACACGTGCTGTTTTTAAATGCAAGCACGGACGCAATAAGAACCTAACTGGTTTTTAGGAGCGACAATTACTGAGAAGTCTGACACTATCAGACACTGCTGACTGACGTGTATTATACACTAGACTTGTGCGTTATATAATAGTTTGTGCAAAACGCGCACCTGTACCCTGCCACCGACTGCCACACACGTGCTGTTTTTAAATGCAAGCACGGACGCAATAAGAACCTAACTGGTTTTTAGGAGCGACAATTACTGAGAAGTCTGACACTATCAGACACTGCTGACTGACGTGTATTATACACTAGACTTGTGCGTTATATAATAGTTTGTGCAAAACGCGCACCTGTACCCTGCCACCGACTGCCACACACGTGCTGTTTTTAAATGCAAGCACGGACGCAATAAGAACCTAACTGGTTTTTAGGAGCGACAATTACTGAGAAGTCTGACACTATCAGACACTGCTGACTGACGTGTATTATACACTAGACTTGTGCGTTATATAATAGTTTGTGCAAAACGCGCACCTGTACCCTGCCACCGACTGCCACACACGTGCTGTTTTTAAATGCAAGCACGGACGCAATAAGAACCTAACTGGTTTTTAGGAGCGACAATTACTGAGAAGTCTGACACTATCAGACACTGCTGACTGACGTGTATTATACACTAGACTTGTGCGTTATATAATAGTTTGTGCAAAACGCGCACCTGTACCCTGCCACCGACTGCCACACACGTGCTGTTTTTAAATGCAAGCACGGACGCAATAAGAACCTAACTGGTTTTTAGGAGCGACAATTACTGAGAAGTCTGACACTATCAGACACTGCTGACTGACGTGTATTATACACTAGACTTGTGCGTTATATAATAGTTTGTGCAAAACGCGCACCTGTACCCTGCCACCGACTGCCACACACGTGCTGTTTTTAAATGCAAGCACGGACGCAATAAGAACCTAACTGGTTTTTAGGAGCGACAATTACTGAGAAGTCTGACACTATCAGACACTGCTGACTGACGTGTATTATACACTAGACTTGTGCGTTATATAATAGTTTGTGCAAAACGCGCACCTGTACCCTGCCACCGACTGCCACACACGTGCTGTTTTTAAATGCAAGCACGGACGCAATAAGAACCTAACTGGTTTTTAGGAGCGACAATTACTGAGAAGTCTGACACTATCTGGACTGTTTTACACTGTGTACACCAGCCCCAGATATGATGAAGGCTGGTATACGGTCACCACTAGGAATGGCTATATATACCCTGCCTGCCTGCCTGTATACTGCTACAATAGTCCTGACAAGGACTCTTCTGGTCACTAGCCTGTATTCCGACCTGGCTATACCCTGCCTGTATATAGCAACAATAGTCCTGAGAAGGACTCTGCTACTGTACTCCGACCTGGCTATACCCTGCCTGCCTGTATACAACTAGAATAGTCCTGAGAAGGACTTCTGGTCACACTGTTTGCAGCCCTGCTCCGGAACTAACTATAAAGGGCCGCAAAGCTTTCCCTGAATCAGCGACACTCTCCCTACACTCACTGTCAGAATAGCTGTGAGCAGAGCACAGCGCGCCGGCCGATATAAAGGCTCGGTGACGCTGTGCAGGCCGGCCAATCACTGCAATTCCACAACTAACAGGGCTGTGGCATTGCAGTGGTCTGCCAGCCAATCCCTGCATGAGGGCTGGCTCTCAAAAGAGCGCCAACATGCAGAAATGAAGACCACGAGTAAAGCACGAGTATCGCGAGATTACTCGGTCCCCGCCGAGCAGCCCGAGTACAGTGATACTCGTGCGAGTACCGAGTAGTGACAAGCATGCTCGCTCATCACTAATATTCTTATATACATGGTTTGCATACCTTAGCATTACAGAGTGCAACTCTCTTTTTTTGTCATTGCATGTCATGTTCAGTTATGCACCTGTTCACAATGCATGTTAAGGCCCCCTTCAAAGTCCGTAAAAATCACGCACGTGTTTCACGGACGTGTCAAAGGTGCCTTTTTCCCCTCCATGTGCCGTGTTTATGGCACTACGTGTGTTCTTCGTGTGTTATACGTAATAACACACGGAGAACGGAAATCCCCACCTTACCTGCTTCTTCTGGAGCTGTCTATGGTGCTGATTGACATTGTCCGGCACAGGCCACGCCCCGCTGACGCTGCCTCCGGCCTCCAGTGAAGAAGATGCGTTGTTCAAATTCACTGGGGGGCGGATGCAGGTGACAGCCGCGGCAGAGACTGCAGGACTCGTGGAGGTGAGTATGTGTTTTTTTTATTTTTAACATGACACGTGTGTTTCTCCGGTGCATGTCACATGGTCCCGCATCCACACTACCTCCGTGTGGTACATGTGCGGGCCGCGTGACACCCGTGCTGCCGGAGAAACACGGACATGCATCCGTGTAGAGCACACAGTCTCACGTGTGCTCTACACGGAGGCACGGGCCAATGGATGCACACTTGCAAGTACATAAACCCATTGATTTTAATGGGTTTACGTGTGCCCGTGTCTCTGGTACATGCGGGAACGGACCTAGCACGTACCAGAGACACGTGCGTGTGAAGGGGGCCTTAGGAAGTGTTGTCAGTCTTTTTCTCTAACTAATGATCCCAAACACACAGCCAAGGAAACTCTTAACTGGCGTCATAGAAAAAAAAAATAAAGCTACTAGAACTGCTGAGCCGATCAGCTAACCGTCCAATAGAAAATTTATGGAAAAAACTAAAGCTGAGACTTCATAGAAAGAGACCATGGGACCATTTTTAAAGACCTTTTCTTTTTTTTTCTTCTAAAAAAAGAGGTTTATTTTCAGGTTGCATCTGACCAGTTGGGGCAGCATTATCCTGATTGGCGGGAAGGCACTGGAGAAATCTTGGAGAGAGTTGTATAAGGATCAGGCAGGGAGGTCTTGTCAATGTTATATGTACGGAGAGCGAAGGAAATTAGTTCAGGGGGTTCTAGAGGGACATGTTATAAACATCTTTCGTTATGATTCAGAAAGTAAGAGGACTAAAACTCTAGTGCCAATTATTTGGGTCGCAATCCTAAAAGTCAATATTGACCCTTTAAGAAGCTTTACCATATGACGTAAAATAAAAACCTGACAAAGATAATCCATTTGCAGATTCATATTTCGGGATATTTGCCCCTTCACCAATGGAAATGAAAAGGTGGTCTAAGGATGGGGGGGACATTTCTCTTTGTAGAACATCAGCTTGGCATGATTGATAAAAATACATATTCACCCATAAACCACAAGACATCATTTTGAACTATATTCTCTGGCACAAGGGAGCTAGTGGAGGATATTTGGTAAAGTGGAGAGTAGAGATGAGCGGTGTTCGAAGCGAACTGTTCGCCAATTTCAAATTCGAGTTGTTTTGGGCGGTGTTCGAGTCATTCAATGAACTCGAACAAATTTGCTTCACGTTCGACAGTTCGAGTTACCGTTCGATAACGGTTTGATCACCAAAAGCGTAGCTAGTTACTAGCTGGCTTTTCACTGTAATACTGTCAGTCACTGTTACTAATGCTCTTATCAAAATTCAGCTTATAGTGTGCGGGGGGACGGGGTTTAGATTACTGCTGCTGAGTGCTGAAAGAATAGCAATCGCGATTTTTTTTTTCCTAACCGCGCGTACAGTGGGGCAGGCCAGGCTGTCAGCCAATCACAGACACACACACAGCAAAGTGGAATTTTGCCAGACAAGCAAGGGCATGTTTCATTGGCTGTGCATGTCACATGTTCTTGCCCTATAAGACCCGGCCATTTTCCCCATCACCGCCATTATCTCAGTGCTGCGGGTGTATGACAGTCACCGCTCCCGCTGATGCTGCTGTAGGCGCTATAAAGTACAATCGAGACATCGGTTTAGGGAGTAGGGACTGGTTGTAATTTTAGCCCTTTTCAGGGCTAGATTAGAGCAGTTCATAGCCATTTTTGCTAGGCAGGTCTGTGCCAGCGCTGTGCAAGGGTTTTTCACAGCGTCTGTCTAAATCAGTTCAGGCAATTCCTTGGGGCATAGTATCATTGTCTGGGATAGTCAGTGACGTTCCTCTGCTGTCAAGAAAGCTACACCACCTCTCCATTCTACACCACCTCTCCATTTCTGCTACGCAATTTTAACTGCAAAAAGTGCAGGCAAATCTTTGGGGCATAGTTTCATTGTCTGGGATATCAAAGAGGAAAACCTGGAGAAAAACGTTTTATGCCGCGCTGAAAAACACGAACGTCAGTGTCAGACAAACAATGCTTTTATTTCATTCCCTTTTTTTTTTTTTCCTCTCTCTCTTTTTATGTGCTTCTCAAGTCATTTATTTTATGAATGTTTATATTTATGATGAACGTCCTGTATAGACCAGTTATGTTGTATTAACATGTACCATGTACTATATGCAATTGTCAAATGGGTGCTATAACGCAGCTTCACTCCACGTGGCTATGAGTCACCGCTCTGTAGCACATGGGTAGCTGACGTCATAGTCATGGATCCCCCTCCTCTCTCCCCTTTTTTCTGTATACCTCTTTATAAAAGGTACTTCCTTGGTTTCTGTAAAGTTCCTTTCCCTGAAGAAGGAGACAGTTGGGGTCTCCGAAACGCGTAGGAATGAAATAAAAGGATTGTTTGTCTGACACTGATGTTTGTGGTTTTCAGCGCATCAAAAAACCTGTTTTTCTCCAGTTTTTCCTCTTTGATGATCCACTTTATAACAGGGCTGCTGCTGGACCGCTTAGGCACTCACTTATGCCATTGAAGGAGTTATGACTGGCACAACCCGACCAGGTGAGTGCACCACTTCTTTATTACTTTCACCCAGTAAATCGGGTAAGAACCTATTGCGCCTTTTCTCTCCCGTTTATAATTGTCTGTGATAGTCAGTGACGTTCCTTTGCTGTCAAGAAAGCTACACCACCTCTCCATTCTACACCCCCTCTCCATTTCTGCTAAGCAATTTTACCTGCAAAAAGTGCAGGCAATTCTTTAGGGCATAGTATCATTGTCTGGAATAGTCAGTGACGTTCCTCTGCTTTTAAGAAAGCTACACCACCTCTCCATTCTACACCCCCTCTCCATTTCTGCTACACAATTTTAACTGCAAAAAGTGCAGGCAATTCTTTGGGGGATAGTATCATTGTCTGGGATAGTCAGTGACGTTCCTCTGCTGTCAAGAAAGCTACACCACCTCTCCATTCTACACCACCTCTCCATTTCTACTATCCAATTTTTAACTGCAACAAACAGTGTCCAATTTGTTCACAAACACTATGAGTGGCAAAAGGCCAGATGCTGGTGGAAAGGGGAACAGGCGTGTTGGAAAGGGAGAAAAAGTTTGTGTCTGTGGGGTAGGTGGTAAAGCAACAGTAACATCTGCTGAAGAAAGACCATCTTCCAGCCAAAGTAAGATGTCTACTACTTTCTGTGGACAATCTGATATGATCCCTTTGTTATGGAAATGACCATTGCTACCAAAGGTAGCTGAGGCACAAAAACAGCAGATGCTTGAATGGATCTCAAGTGCTCCATCAAGTGGCCTCTCCTCCACCTCAACTTCAACATCCCAAAGACTCCAGTCCTCTGAGCTGTCACCCCAATCGCACTTGCTTTCTACCAGCTCTCAAGTCTCCACCCGCCTTGCAGAGTATGGGTTAACAGAGATGGTTGAGTCTGCAGAGCTGTTCAGTCACACTATACCCTGGGAATCAGAGGTCTGATCCAAAGCTGCAGTGAGAGTCCAGACAAGGAAATGATTTGCACTGATGCCCAGAAGCTTTGGGAGTTAGATTCAGGCCCAGGTGAAGAAGGTTCTCAGCATAATGTAGACCCTCATTCCCGAACTGTAACTCCTTTTGGTGGAGACAATGAGGAACATGCTGATGATGATGAGACTCAGATACCTGATTGGAATGACAACTTAAGTATTCGGTCAGGGAAGGAAAAGGTTGGCTCTGAGGACGAGGGGAGTGCAAACACACAGGGTGATGATGAGGTTGTAGATCCCACTAAAGCCCGCTTTACACGCTACAATATATCTTACGATGTGTCGGCGGGGTCACGTCGTAAGTGACGCACATCTGGCATCGTAAGGTACATTGTAGTGTGTGACAGGTACGTGCGATTGCGATTGAACGTTAAAATGTTCATTGCATACACGTCGTTGAATCCTGACAAATTGCACGTCAGGTTGTTCAATGTTCCCGAGGCAGCACACATCGCAGTGTGTGACACCCTGGGAACAATGAACAGATCTTACCTGCCTCCCACAGCTCCAGCCGGCAATGCGGAAGGAAAGAGGTGGGCGGGATATTTACATCCCGCTCATCTCCGCCCCTCCGCTTCTATTAGCCGGCTGCCGCGTGACGTCGCTGTGACGCCGAACGTCCCTCCCACTCCAGGAAGTGGACGTTCGCCGCCCACATCGAGGTCGTATGGACGGGTAAGTACGTGTGATGGGGTTAATCGTTTGTGCGGCACATTCAACAAATTGAATGTGCTACACATACGATGGGGGCGGTTACGATCACATACGATATCGTATGCGAAATCGTAACATGTAAAGCAGGCTTTACTGTCAACTCACAGTCAGGCACTCGATGAGGTTAGCAGAGGAGGTGGAGGAGGATGCTACTGACGTCGAGGTTAGGTTGCGCCTTCCTGGACAGAGACGGAGTACTGGAAGCACGTCAACAACTGCATCCTCAGCCACAACTCTGCCTTTGAGCACAAGTCGGGGTGGCTCTGCAGGTCACATGGGCTCTAAGCCTTGCCTAGCCTGGTCCTTTTTTGATATCACAAAAGATTACCCAACTCATGTCATCTGTAAGATTTGTCGCCAATCTCTAAGTAGAGGCCAAAAACTCACTAGTTTGTGTACTTCATCCATGAACCATCACATGGATATGAAGCATAAGTCGCAGTGGTAAGCTCACTATGCTACAATGTGGCGTAGCAGAGCGGGCCAACCATCGTCTGCCCCTTCAAGTGCATACATGTGCTTTTCATCCTCTGTAACTGTGGGGACAGCAGTCACACATGCTTTTGGACACAGGCCTTCCACCTCTTTACCCGCAACAGGCAGGTCATCAGTTGTTTTGGAAGTGGAAACAGCTGCTGTTGTTGAGGTCTCTCGGACATCGGGAGCACCACCTTTGGATGAAGGCAACATTATGTCTCCGCCTGCACTTTCCTGACAGACCAGCAGTTTTCCAGGGACACCCTACTCAATGCCGTCTCAGCACAGCAGCCAGCCCTCAGTCCCTTGATGTGGACAAGTAAAAGACCATTTCCTCCTAGCCATGACAAAGCTAAGAGGTTGACTTTCAGCATCTGCAAGCTGTTGGCTACCGAAATGCTGCCATTCCGCCTGATGGACACACAGGATTTTTGAGACCTTATGTCCCAGTATCAGATGCCCAGTCGCCACTACTTCTCCAAGAAAGGTGTGCCTGCGCCACACCAGCATGTCGCACACAACATCACCGCTTCCTTGAGAAACTGTGTGTGTGACAGGGTGCATTTCACCACAGATACTTGGACCAGTAAGCATGGACAGGGGCGTTACATGTCACTGACTGGGCACTGGGTAACTATGGTGAGAGATGGAGAAGGGTCTGCTGTACAAGTCTTGCCATCCCCACGAGTTGTGCGTCAATCCGCTGTATGTAGAAGTTCCTCAACTGCTTTTGCCTCTTCCACCTCGTCTGGGTCCTCCTCCTCCGCCCAAAGCCTGTCTGGTCAGGCCACCCGCGTTGTAACTGTGCACAAAGAATCCCGCACACCTCCTTACTATGCTGGCAGCAGAGCTCAACGGCATCAGGCGGTCTTTAAGTTGAAATGTCTGGGAAATGTGAGTCACACAGCTGACCAGTTGTGATCAGCTCTGGAGACTGAGTTTCATCAATGTTTGTCTCCACTCAACCTGCAGCCAGGGAAGGCCGTGTGCAACAATGCTGCAAACCTGGGTGCGGCTCTTCGCCGGGGCAATGTGACACACGTGCCTTTTATGGCTAACGTGTTGAATTTTGTTGTCCAGCAATTTTTAACCCACTATCCTGACCTACATGGGCTTCTGCACAGGGCACGGTCACTATGTGCTCACTTCCGCCGTTCACACGCCGCAGCTGAATGACTTGCATCACTCCAGAAGTCTTTCGGCCTGCCGGTTCACCGCCTGAAATGCGATGTGCTGACACGCAGGAATTTGACTCTTCACATGTTACAGCGACTGTGGCAGCACCGCCGAGCCCTGGTGCAATATGTTATGACGTAAAGCCTGGGCCAACGAGATCCAGAGGTGGAGCAGATCACACTGCTGGAGTGGTCTCAGATAAAGGACCTATGCATCCTTCTGCACATTTTTGACATGGCGACGAAGATGTTTAGCGCTGACAATGCCATTATCAGTATGATAATTCCAGTCATTTACATGCTGGAGCACACTCTAAACAGCATTTGGAGTTAGTTGGTGGGACAAAAGGAAGGGGAGGATGTACAGGAGGATTCATATGTGGAAGGGATACCAAGATCTACAAGGTCCAGACAGTCAGCAGTACCAAGGCGGCAGGCATGGGACGGTGGGGGAGAGGGATTAACAAGGGTGCATGGTAGCATCAAAACTGTTGTGGAAGGTGCAGGAGCCAAGGAAGAAATGGAGGACGAACTGGCGATGGGCATGGAAGACTCATCAGATGAGGGAGACCTTGATCACATTTCGGTTGTGCAAGGTTGGGGGGAGATGACTCTGACCTCGCCGCCACCAACACAGCAAGGACTTGGTCCTCCTGGATGCGCAAGACACATGAGCGCCTTCTTGCTGCACTATCTACAACATGACCCTCTGATTGTTAGAATTCGAAGTAATTCTGAGTACTGGGTTGCCACACTCTTAGATCCCCAATACAAGTCAAAATTTGCCGAAATAATTCCTGAGGGATGCACATATGCAGGAGTATCAGCAGAAGCTGTTACGCAATCTTAGCCCGGCTTTTCCAATAAACACCAGTGCACAGAGTGAATCTCACATTTCTAACTTGCCAATCATGGGACTGTCTAGTCATCATCACCCAAACTGTACCAGCAACACCGTATCTGGTGGTAACAGCAATTTTATGGAATTGTTTCATGAATTTTTTAGACCATCCTTTGCAAGGCCACAAGGCACAAGAAGTCTGACACATAGTCAACGCCTGGAGAGGATGATACAGGAGTATCTCCAAGTGAACATCGATGCCATGACTGTGCAACTGGAGCCTTGCTCATTTTGGGCTTCCAATCTGGAAAAATGGCCTGAGCTTGCCACTTACGCCTTGGAGATCTTGTCGTGTCCCGCAGCCAGCATTCTCTTGGAACGTGTCTTCAGTGCTGCTGAGTGTGTGCTGACAGATAAGTGCACGCGTCTGTCCAGTGACAATGTGGACAGACTAACGTTCATCAAGATGAACAAGTCATGGATCTGCAAGGACTTTTCTTCCCCTGTGTCATCCTGGGGAGAGTAAAGGCTTATGGATTTTTGATTGTGCTTCATGCAAATCAACATGTTAAGTTTGCAACTGTGGGACAAATGATGCCCCTTAAGTGGTGTCTGTGGCCCAATTTTTTAAAAAATGGAGTCTCTGGTTGGAGTCCCCTTGCTGTGTTTTACATGATTTTAGAAGGGCATGACATGCCTATATCTGTGTCTTCTCCTCCTTTTACTCGTACAGCTCTTTTGTTTCAGCATGAGTATATGTACTTGTCACTTTTCTATGTATTTGTTGTGTCTTATGAGTTGTTTGTCACCTTTTGGACACCTTAGAAGGTGTTTTCTAGGTATTTGTATGTGTTTGTATTTGCCTGCCATTGTTTTTAATGGGGTTCGAAGGTGTTCATCGAACGTTCGACGAACACACCCGCCATTAGACAAACCGAACCGAACTCGAACACTAGGGGGGTGGCTCATCTCTAGTGGAGAGGCAGAGGGGTAATGGGGAGAAACAGATGTGGGAGAATTAGACAGCAAAGCTGAGGATAGATTTGAGGGGTGCAAAGTGCTAGATCAGAGACCACAGAGAAGGATGTTATGATAATATACATGGGAGATGAGAGCATACACTTAGATCTTTAGTTTAGCATAGTTGAGGAGAGGACGGGGTTTAGGAATGATTTTGAGTGGAGGGTATTCGGAGGTGGAAAGAGCGGCTAGGATTTGCAGTTTTAAAAGACAGGGTGGTGTCAGCCACAAACAATTGGCTTAGGAGATGAGAGCAGGGCAAGAGAGGAGCAATTGACAGCAATAGATAAATCTGGTGAAACGCCTAAAGGCGTATTCCCATCTCCAAGACCCTATCCCAATATGTAGTAGGTGTAATAATAATAATATACAGATACCTCCAATGGTTCCCATAGTTGCCTCCCTTTACTAATCTAAAGCTTAGTGGCAGCTGTGTGCTGTCATTAACCCCTTATTACCCTAACTACCACCGCACCAGGGCAATCGGCATGAGCCAGGTAAAATTCTGGGATTGACCCATCTAATGAATGCAACAATCCCGGGGCAGCAACAATCCCGGGGCAGCTACAAGCTGCTATTTTTAGGCTGGGGGGTCTAATAAGCATGGGTGTCCCCAGCCTGAGAATACCAGCTACCAGCTGTCAGCTTTATCATGGCTGGGTATCAAAATTGGGGGAGGACCGCATTCTGTTTTTTATAATTATTTAATTATTTTTTTAAAAAACGGATGCGGTCTGTCTTATATTTTCATACCCAGCCAAGATAAGCACACAGCTGGGGCCTGCAGCCTGTAGCTGTATGCTTTATCTGTGCTGGGAAGCATAATGCTGGGGGACCCTACACCAATTTTTCTATTTATTTATTTATTTTTACACCAATATAGCCACACAGACATCATCTCTGATTGAAAACAGTCAGACATGCTGTCAACACAATCAGAGACACTGGAACTGCTGGTGGGCGGGGGAAGCAGTGCATATGCATGAAGCATAATGAGCGGCCCCATAAGCAGTGTTACAGCTGTGCGGAGACTGGTAAGTATAAATCACTTGCTCCAATCCCCCTAAACCCTTCTACCACTATTTTTAAGTGCCTGATTCTTGGGCCCAAACATTTATATGGGGACCAGCGTCCGGCCAGATATCCAGGATCGATTCCCAAACCAACTTTATTTTTAAACTCAGTTGGACCCGCCGATCCAAGGTATTTCCAAATCCGCCTATCACTACTTACCAATTATGATAATAGCTTCTCTGCATATCAGTGTAATGAACTACAGCTGAGAGCTGATGACTTTACAGATGATTGGGACTTATCTGAATAGGAACCTTCATAGTTTTCATAGTTTTTAAGGTTGAAGGGAGACTCTAAGTCCATCTAGTTCAACCCGTAGCCTAACATGTTGATCCAGAGGAAGGCAAAAAAACCCCAATGTGTCAAATAAGCTCCAATAGGGAAAAAAATTCCTTCCTGACTCCACATACGGCAATCAGACTAGTTCCCTGGATCAACACCCTGTCATAAAATCTAATATACATAACTGGTAATATTATATTTTTCAAGAAAGGCATCCAGGCTCTGCTTAAATGTTAGTAGTGAATCACTCATTACAACATCATGCGGCAGAGAGCTCCATAGTCTCACTGCTTGTACAGTAAAGAATCCTCGTCTGTGGTTATGATTAAACCTTCTTTCCTTGAGACGTAGCGGATGCCCCCGTGTTCCAGTCGCAGGCCTAGGTGTAAAGAGATCTTTGGAAAGGTCTCTGTACTGTCCCCTCATATGTTTATACATTGTGATTAGAGCCCCCCTAAGCCTTTCTTTTTCCAAACTAAATAACCCCAAGTTTAATAACCTGTCTTGGTGTTGCAGCCCACCCATTCCTCTAATAATCTAGGTCGCTCTTCTATCTACCTGTAAGATTATGCTATTTATAACCTTCTATACTTTTGCTATCAAGAAAAGCATCCATTCCTCTCTTAAATTCATTCAGTGAGTTGGCCATCACCACTTCCTCAGGAAGAGAGTTCCAGAGCCTCACTGCTCTTACCGTGAAGAACCCTCTTCTATGCTGATGTAGGAATTTTCTTTCCTCCAATCGAAGAGAATGCCCCCTTGTTCTTGTCATAGTCCTTGGTACAAACAGATCATGGGAGAGATCTCTATATGGCCCTCTGATATATTTGTACATGTTTATTAGGTCTCCCCTAAGTCTTCTCTTTTCTAGAGTAAATAGACCTAATTTTGATAACCTTTCCGTGTATTGTAATGCACCCACTCCATTTATTATTTTAGTAGCCCGCCTCTGAACCCTTTCAAGTTCAGTAATGTCTTTCTTGAGCACCGGTGCCCAAAATTGCACACAATACTCCAAGTGTGGTCTGACGAGTGATTTGTACAGAGGGAGAATGATAGTTTCATCTTGTGCCCCCACACCTCTTCTAATGCATCCCATCACCCTATTTGCTTTGGTGGCTGCTGCCTGACACTGGGCACTCCAATTTAGATTCTTATTGACTAAGATGCCTAAGTCTTTTTCCATGTCTGATTTCCCCAGCGGTTTCCCATTTAGTAAGTAATCATAGCATCTGTTTCTCCTTCCCATGTGCATAACCTTACACTTATCTGTGTTAAACCTCATTTGCCATTTTTCAGCCCAATTCTCCAATTTACTCAAATCCATCTGTAGTTGCAAACTGTCCTCCTGTGAGGGCCGGGGAGGACTGGTAGGCCCAGGAGGTGGATCCACTGGACCGAGCACCCCACCTGCAGGGCAGGGTACACGGTAGCTGGAGCACTAACGTGGCAGGAACGGGTGCAGGTATCAGGAAGCAAAGACAGGACCAGGTCACTAAGGTCACAGCGTACTTTAAGGCAGTAATAGGAAACAGGAACAAAGACCTGAGCACTTAGCTCACAAGACAAGGCATAGAAACACACGCGATGATCAGGCGCCGCCCACATGGAGAGGCCAGTCTTATATACTCAGCACAGCCTCAGGTCATTTCCTGTTGCAGCAGTGCTGGGGCTATAAGACCAGGTGAGTGGACGCGGCCCGGTCCTATACAGAACATTAATCAGAATCAGACTCCTGAGACCAGGAACAGGACTCAGGGGAGCATGAGCGGGAATGGCAGGCGTGACCAGTGGACGCATGGACTGGACCAGTGAGGAAGGAGCGGTGGTACGCTGACGAGGCTGGATCAGTGGGTACAGAGCGGTGGCGTGACGCAGGTGTGACTGGCTCAGTGGTTACGGAGCGGTGCCTGGATGGTGAGACCGGCTTAGTAGGTAAGGAGCACTGCTGGGACACCGGGAGCGTGACACCTCCTTTGTGTTAACTACCTTACATAGTTTTGTATCATCTGCAAATACTGATATTTTACTCTGTAAACCATCCACCAGATCATTAATAAATATATTAAATAGTAGGGGGCCCAATACAGACCCCTGTGGCACCCCACTAGTAACTCTGGCCCAATCTGAGTATGCGCAATTAATAACCACTCTTTGTTTTTTACCACTAAGCCAGCTACCTACCCATCTACACACATTTTCCCCGAGCCCAAGCTTTCTCATTTTACTTAGCAGTCTTTTATGTGGGACAGTGTCAAATACTTTACCGAAGTCGAGATAAATGACATCCAATGATTCTCCTCGGTCCATGTGAGAGCTTACATTCTCATAGAAGCTGATCAGGTTAGTTTGACAGGAGCGATCCTTCATTAATCCATGTTGATATGGAGTTAAACAATTATTAACATTGAGACATTCCATAATAGTATCCCTTAAAAACCCTTCAATCATTTTACCCACAACAGATGTTAAGCTTACCGGCCTATAGTTTCCAGGTTCCCTTTTACACCCTACCAAGTGTCCATCCATGTCAGTAATATTCCTACCTTGTTTATATATAGTTTTGTTTAAATTGATTTTGTAGACCTGGAAGAAAACATGTCCCTCTTGTTTTGTCTATATAAAACACACGCACAACAGAAGTATGTCAAACAATTTGAGTATTTTCTTTTTATGCAAGGACTTTTATACTCCAGCCCTTTCTTATAGCATTTTACAGTGTTGTACATTTATATGCCGACATTCAATTTTCTAGCTGCTGCAGAGTACAGGGGAGGAGGGACGCCTATTGGGGCTTTAATGCTTTCCCAGCAGGAAATTTTCTCTGCCTTTGTCTGGCTAGCAAAAATCACAACGGGTATCAATGCTAACCGTTCTCTTCTGCCAAAATAGCAAACAGCGTTGAAATGTCTTGTTTTTTTATTAATAGCGGTGTCTTCCTTGATGACACTGGGCAAAGCTATGTTCCTCAGCACGACATGACATGTGCCGCTTATACTGCTTTATGATATATAGACATCCCACCAAAGAAAAGGGACTAATAACCCCACTACGAAGGAAGAATACAATAAACAAGGTAATAAGTAGGTGCTGCTAAGATTCACAAAGGTGTTGATTTAGCCAGTTTGTCACAGGTGTTTAAAGACTTCCCATGACGATATTTCTTTGTCCGGTATTTTAAGTCTCTTTTATGGAATCCTGTTCTATCATTGATTTAAAAAATAAAAGCTTAAGAATAAGAATACAGCATGTTGAATTCTTAAGACAATTATAGAGAATGTATTTTACGTCCAGTCATATGTGAAGAATGCAAAGAAATGAATTGTTTGTAAATAATGTTCTTTAAAAAAAACACATTAGAATCCTGTTTTAAAATGTTTTTAAAGGGAATCAGTCATCAATTTTATGACATCTAATCTGAGAGCAGAATAATGTACAGAGACCCTGATTCCAGTGATGTGTCACTTGCTGATCTACCTGATGATGTAATCTCATGTAATCTGTAAAATCAAAGTTTTCTTAAAGGAACCTGTCACCCTATTAAACTAAAAGAATCACCTTCTGCAGCTCCTGGGCTCATTCTATGAAGGTGCACCTTGGCCCTGACTCCCCTTCCAGACCCTAAAAATAACTTTATAAAACTTGGCCCTTAGATATGCTAATTACCTGTGTTGGGCAGATGGGCGGGCTCATTTTCTGCTCCTTTCCCCTTCCTGCCAATGATCGCCATCCTCCTGTCTTGATTGACGGGATGACGCCCTCCGTCATCCTCCTCGTCGCATTTTCAAATCTCGCGCCTGTGCAGTTAGGTCGGCTCGTGCAGGCGCAGTTCGCTCTGTCATATCGCAGGCAGAGTAGAAAACATAGCTGCCCTAGCTCGCGCCGGTGAGCTAAATGCGTGGTCGCGAGATTATGGGCTGTACGAGCATGGCGCTAGTGAGGTTGGCGCTGTGCATGAAAATGAGAAAACAAATCCAGAAAATCACCTTGTCTGATTTGGCAAGATTTTTTTTTGCAAATTATGGTGGAAAATAAGTATTTGGTCAATAACAAAAGTTCATCTCAATATTTTGTTATATATCCTTTTATATTACTATGCCCCCATATATTGTGCCACCATATAGAGTGCTCCATATTACTATGCCCCCATATCTGTGCCACTATATACTGTGCTATTCTATGCTTAGAAAAATTAGCACATAAATTGTCTAATTCATGTATGCCCAAAGGATCCAGTACTAATTAAAACACCCTGGGGCTGATGGGAGGATAGCAAAAATGGAAAATGAGACAGCTAATACCTCCAATAATATAAGCTTAGTACATAGATACAACAACAAAACCAAGATATAGGAACAGAGCATGGCTTACTTAATAGATACAAAATAGTTTAAAAGAACTGAGAGTGCTCAGTGGTTAATACCTTTTAATGGCTAACTGAAAAGATGGTAATATATAACAAGCTTTCGAGACTACTCAGGTCTCTTCATCAGGCTCAGTATAAGGCTTAAGCCACACGGCATGAAAATCGGAGCGAGTGGAATGCGATGTTTTATCGCATTCCACTCGGACCAAAATCAGCCTATGTCCAAGCACCCATGAGAAAAACAAAAAGCCAGCACTAAATGTGCACTTCAGCACTAACAATTCCAAACTGTACTTATTATAAAAATGTTGAGACTTTTGGCAAAAAATTGCAATTTCTTGAGCTGCCTCGCCACGTCACGGCAAATCTCATTTGAGGCAGTCCTACACTAAAATATTTTTATAAAATGTGCCATACGGCCTCACATATGAATAGTAGAACTGCTCTTAGCAGCACTCACCTGGTCTATTTCAATCCCGTACCCATGACTGAGTCATGGCTGTGGGCGGGACAGGTCCAAGCAAATGCTGCATGAAGTAAATAGCCTGTGGACAAAGCCTGATGACTTAATGTGAACAGTCACCAACCGCCAAAATCTAGACAGATGGAATACATCCCAAATTGGGGTGCATAGCAGGGTGGAGGTCAACCACCGACCAATTTGGGATGTATTCCATCTGTCTAGACCAGGTGAGTGCTGCTAAGAGCAGTTCTACTATTCATATGTGAGGCCGTATGGCACATTTTATAAAAATATTTTAGTGTAGGACTGCCTCAAATGAGATTTGCCGTGATGTGGCGAGGCAGCTCAAGAAATTGCAATTTTTTGCCAAAAATCTCAAAATTTTTATAATAAGTACAGTTTGGAATATTTAGTGCTGAAGTGCACATTTAGTGCTGGCTTTTTATTTTTTCTTCATTAAAATTATAATCAAGGCAACTTCACTTTAAAGGGAAACTGTCACCCCTTTTTTGGCATATAAGCTGCGGCCACCACCACTGGGCACTTATATACAGCATTCTAACATGCTGTATATAAGAGCCCAGACCGCTGTGTAGAACATAAACACTTTATAATACTCACCTAAACTGGTCGCTGCGGTGAATGTGGGTCAAATGGGCGTTCTCATCCTCCGGTACCGGCGCCGCCTCTTTCGGCCATCTTTGTCGCAGCCTCTGTAGTTCTTCTGAAGCCGCGGTTCATGACGCATCCGACGTCATACACACTTGCCGGCATTCAGGTCCTGAGCTGGGCAGATCAAAGTATTGTAGTGCGCATGCGCAGGACCGGCGAGTGTGTGTCGTAGATGCGTCATGCACCGCGGCTTCAGAAGGAGGATGAAGATGTCCGAAAGAGAAGACGCCGGCACCGGAAAATGAAGACGCCCATATGAGCCACATCCACCACAGCGACCGGTTTAGGTGAGTATTATAAAGTGTTTTTTTATAGCCCGGTGGTGGCCACAGCATATAGGTAAAAAAACTGGTGACAGGTTCCAAAGATCTAGTGACATTGTAAAAAAACTGAAACAACATATAATTTGTAAACCGTTGTTTCCTCTTGCTGGTAGTAAACATTTAAAAATGTGATGAGCATTTAGTCCATGGGCAAATTCATATTATGATCTTGTCATCAGTCGAGTATCTTTTAAAAGAAAAAGAAACAGAGAAAATGTTCTCAATAGCAGAGCTTGGTGGAATTGGAGACTGTAATGGTCGGATGGTCAGGTGTGATACAATTATATGTTCAACTGTCTTCATGACAGGCATATGGGTTATTTTTAGAATCGTATTAAAATGTAGATCTGGTGAAGAGATAGTGAAATATAAGTATAATTAGACTTTGTCTAACCATTATGCTGTACCTGGAAATCATTTTTTGTGTCTTTTTCAAACATATTCACCAACCCAGCCCTGCTTACAGATGATTGTAGAATATTTAGGAGGTATAAAATGTCATTTGTTAAGCCCGCTTTACACGCTACAAGATATCTTACGATGTGTCGGCGGGGTCACGTCGTAAGTGACGCACATCCGGCATTGTAAGGTATGTTGTAGCGTGTGACAGCTATCTGCGATTGCGATTGAACGAAAAACCGTTCATAGCATGCACGTCGTTCATTCCTGATTAATTGAACGTCAGATTGTTCATCGTACCCGGGGTAGCGCACATCGCAGTGTGTGACACCCCGGGAAAGATGAACAGATCTCACCTGCCTCCTGCGGCTCCCGGCCCAGAATGCGGTAGGAAGGAGGTGGGCGGGATGTTTATGTGCCGCTCAGCTCCGCCCCTCCGATTCTATTGGCCGGCTGCCGCATGACGTCGATGTGACGCCAAACGTCCCTCCTACTCCAGGAAGTGGACGTTCACCGCCCACATCGAGGTCGTATGGTAGGTAAGTATGTGTGACGGGGGTTAATCGTATGTGCGGCACACTCAACAAATTGAACGTTCTGCACATACGATGGGGGCATTGCAAATCGCATACGATATCGTATGCGAAATTGCAACGTGTAAAGCAGGCTTTACACAGGTGAATTCTATTGGACTGCACTGGTATTAGTGAGCTCTTTACCACAATCCGTTCTGTCACATGTCAGTAAATGCAGACGGCAGGCAAGGGGCCAAATGTTATATACTTGGGGGTGTACGGTGAGTGCAAGTGGCACTGAATTAACAACTTGAACTCAATGATTATTTTGTGCCCTTATTTTGCCCTTATAGGCTCTTAGTAATAAATTGGTGTTTTTTTTTTTGTTTTTGTTTTAAGACACTTTTCTTTTTCTATTTTTTTTGTATTGGGGTATTTGCTGATGTTGATTGTGCCAAATTCACCAAAATGACACATGGTTTATGAATTTGGTGAAAATTTCCTGACGTGTGCCTTCTGTAGCAAAAAGTACATCAAAACATGCGACATTTTGGAAGACATGCCTAAAAGTACACGCAGGGCTGCCACTAGGAATTATAAACCTAAAAATTGTGTAGCCCCAATACAAAAGATGTAAAGATAAAAGGTAGGGGGTACAAAGTAAGAGAATGACCACCAAATAGTCAGGGTAGAATAAAAAATGTTTTTTTTTAAATATAAGGTGATACAGGGTGCACAGTGGTTGCAGGCAAAGGTGGAGAAACCTGCACAGAAAAACAGCCCACAGCAAAAACCCGGACTGGCCACAAGATGGCTAAGAGCCATGCTAACAGACTGCAATATAAATAACAAGGACCTCAAGGATATAATAACCCATGAATCACCATGAATAAACAGTAGTAGATGGTGAATAGTAGAGAGATCTATGAAGAGATCTGTAAAATCTCATACAATAAGTCCCTAAAGGCCTTATTACCTTGCGTCATGTTGGAGCAGGGAAAGTCAGACCGTCCAGGCGTGGGGGTGGGGCCTCAACGCGCGTTTCACCAGATGGCTTCGTCAGGAGGCGTGACTATACGTGATAAGTGAGGGGTATAAGTAGGGAAGTGAGGGAGCCCATCAACCAATCGGCGCGCACAACATCTTGTTGCCACACCCCCCCAGCGGTGGGACCCGCCAAGCTCATGAGTCATGAACGCGAGGAGGACATGACATCATCCCCATGTTCAGCCCTGGGGTGCTCCCGAGCCCAGGCCACAGGGGGGGAGAGGGCAGCGCATGACAGAGGCTCGTCTGTGGTGGGCGGATACCTCAGGAAAATGAAGGAGCCATCAGCCAAACAGCGCATGCAACGTCATGCCACGCCCCCCGGCGGCGAGACGCGCTGAGCCCATGAGTCATGGATGTGAGGAGGAGGCAACCACATCCCCGCGTCCAGCCCAGGGGCGTGCCCGAGCCCAGGCCATAGGGGGGAGGAGGCACACACGATGCAGCAGAGGCGCATACGTACTGGGCAAATATTTTAGCCGTGCTGAAAATAAGAGAGCAAACTGGGCATGCGTACCACACATCTCATAGAGGCTGATAGTACAGCCACAGAGGTAAACAAATGGCACGCAAAATGATTGGGCATATAAGCATCACATATGTCGCAAAGGGGCAATATTAATGCATAAAGGGAAGAGAGGTATATCGGACCCAAAAATTACCAAGACTGAGAATAACATGTGGACAAAACACAGTTCCAATAAAGAACATCATTAATCACCACAAAAAGGGGGGGGGGAAAGGGGGAAGGAGAAAATACAAAATATGTCAATACATGGATTATGCAACATTAAATGAACATAAATAAGAAAATAAGAAGATGATCCATGCATAGAGGATGTGTACCCGTGCACATGCACGCAAAGCCCAATATAATAAGCACAATTACGTGCCTAAAAGGAAAAATTCATAGAGGGAGATCAAGCCTATATAATACATATATAATTCATTAACGTTTTTATAAAGATTTATTTATTATAATAGAGAGTTATTGTGGCTGATCAAGAGCGGCAATGGACAGGTGCACATCACAGAGTAACAAAATATGAAAAAGGGGGGGGAGGAAAAGGAGGGGGAGGGGAAGGGGGGTTATTTTCATGGATAATATGTAGATGGCAAATGTCTGAATAAATAATGGAGCCGTTGAATAGATGTAGTCCAGTCCATAACGCGGGCCAATGGGTCCATATAAAAGGTCTTCAACTGCAGAGTATCAGAAAGATCATACGATATCCCCAATGCAACATCAAAACTGCAGGCACGGATATATATGAGGACTCCTAAGGTAAAAGAGAAGGTGCATTAAAACCAAGATAAAAAACAAACACAAGACTCACCATAAAATTCGCGCTGCTACAAAAATGACTTAAAGCTAACCGCCTCATTGAGACCCATTGGGGCAACTGTCCCCAAAACCGTCATCCATCTCGTCTCCTTCTGTAGAAGTTTGCGCTTAACGTCGCCACCCCTGGAACCCATGTAGACGCGGTCAATCCCACGCACACATAGGCCCACATAGGAAGTTGAAGAAATGTCTCGACATAGTCTTCAACTTCTCTGGCTCCAATGTTTTAGCCGCATTTTTGATATCGCGCACATGTTCCTGAGTACGGACACGCAAAGTGCGTGTCGTCATGCCGATATATATGAGACCGCATGGGCATGGGAGATGATAAATCACTGCCTCCGTCCCACAGAAAATGGAATGTACAATTTTAAAGGTCTCATTGCCACATGAACTTACAAATTCCAATTCCCTAGGGATAAAAGGGCAAGCGGAACACGTACCACAAGGCGATGAGCCCCATGGAGGACCGCGGCTGTCAAAAATGAATTTACTGCGAGGGGGAGTATAGTGGCTGCTAGTCAATATATCCTTAAGGTTGCATGATCTCCGCCATGTAATGGCTGGATGTGGAGTAAGAGCCAACCGTAAGTACCTGTCAGTAAGTAAGACAGACCAATGCTTTTCCAGGACACTTCAAATCTCGTGGGACTCCGTATTAAATGTGGTAATAAACCGAAGAGTTTGGTCAACAGGGCCTCCACGAGATCGATTCCTGGAAAGCAATGACTGTCTTGTGGTCCGCCAAGCACGTTGGTAACCGGCAGTGATATCATCAAATCTATAGCCCCTATCACGGAATCGGCGTGATAAAACTGATGCCTGTTTTTGGAACGTGGTATCATCTGAGCAAATATTCCGCGCCCGGAGAAATTGCCCAATCGGAATAGAGCGCTTAAGCTGGAGGGGGTGAGATGACGAGAAATGTAGGAGAGAGTTGGTGGAGGTGCTCTTGCAGAAAATATCCATATGTAATGATCCATCAGGCATGAAAGAAATAGCAAGATCCAGAAAGTCGATGGTATCCCGGCTATACTTCCACGTGAGCCTGATATTCCTGTCATTGAGGTTAAGACGACCAAGAAAGCGGTCAAGTTGCGATGTGGAGCCTTGCCAACTAGGAATTTCAGGGCTCCATACTGGCAAAAGTTCGGGGCCCCCTTGAGGCTCCACCCCATCTCCGCCTCCACCCCAGCTCTGCCTACACCCCAGCTCCACCTCCAGCCCACGAATCTTCCATAGTCTCACCGCCACTCTTGGAAAAACTTCACTTCTGCACTACAGCCCAATCCTTTACATTGAACACCGTATCACACACGCAGCCATCAGATTTTGTTTTGGCTAAAAGATTTTTTTAAGCCTACCTCCACAACAAGGTAGACTCTTTTGGCAGGGCCCTCCTCTACTCTAACTTTTTTTTTTCTTTTTAAATCTAACATCTTTGGTATATATTTATTTTTGGTATATCTACTTTTTTTTTCTTTAAGGGAATGTGTCACATACAGTTTTTAAAGTAATTGAAACCAAATTGTGATAATGCTGACTTGTGGATTTAGACCTAACAACCCCTTCAAAGGGAATCTGTCCCCAGGTTTTTAATACCTAATCTGAGCACTGCATAACATAGTGGAAGAGATCCTGATTCCAGCAATTGTAACTTATTGGGCTGCTTAGAATAGTTTTGATAACATCACTGGTTAATCAGCAGGAGATTATCATTACAGGACTACTCGTCATGCTGCAGGTAGTCCAGCATATTCATGAGCTCTGTATAATTGCTAGATCTGCAGCAGAGAAAACATTGATTTCATCACAATGAAAGCAAACAGCCCAGTAAGTGACAAATCGATGGAATCAGGGTATCTGTCTCTACATAATGCTGCTCTCAGATGGAGCAAAAACCTGCTGACAGATTCACTTTAAGGCTCTTTCAGCAGATAGATAGAATCATAGATAGATGGCTAGATAAATAGAGTCATAGATAGATAGATGGATATGTGGCGCCCCTGAGGCTTCAGTCACCACAGGGTACTGCACCTCACTTAAGGTGCAGTACTCATCCTGGATCCAGAGGAGGTCGGTACCAGTTCCACAACACAAACTCATATACACAACCAGGTTGCCCTCCCCATTGGGGATCAGGCTAGGGTCGGGTCTTAAGGTAGTCACCAAACATGGGGGGCAGCCACCCACTAGTGACAGGGAACCGGGGGAGGAGCAGCCACCAGGGGGAGTTAGGAGCTTACACAACAGTTAGTGTGTTCTCCAGCAGGAGGCAGGAGAGAACAGGAGTGGGACCGGTGCAGTTCAGGGTGCAGAGCCTTAGGGTGGAACAAACTTCACGTTGTATCACCAGAATCAGCAGGACAGGGGGACTGCATGTCCCTCTGACCACCATGAGATCCCGGAGCACAGTTCTACATAGGGTCCGGAGTCGCGATTACAGTCAAGCCCCACAGCAGCCCCGCATCACCTACACACGGGACAGGAGCTAACACTACACAAACCGGGGCCCCCAAGCAGCTTCAGGCCACGGGGATCCATCTTTAAAGGCGCAAGAAGGAAGGGCCCATCGACCACCGTACCGGTTCTAACCTCCAACGGATCTGGGATCGGTTGGGGCCCATCACAGCTGGAACCATAGCATCTTATTCAGCCTTTTGATTGCCGTCGCTTCGCGCTTCAGCGCCAACGGCCATTACTCTCCTCATCATCCTCCCCGGGGCCCCGCTCCACCTATGGGGAGCAGAGCCATGCTTGCTGCAACACCATCCGCCCCGAAGTACAGCGACAGCGACAGCAGCGGCGGCTAATCCCTGGCCACGTACCACAGGTGGCGTGACAAAACTATCATCCTCATCATTCCCCCACCATCATCCAAATCCCCTTTTATTGTACACCTCGGGGCCACGAAGCTGGGCAGGGCCACCTGTGACATCCCCCTGACCCGACATCACTGACCCGGCGATGAGTAACATTTAACCCCTGCCCCGTGGGTGCTACATATAGATGAGAGATGGATAGCCAGAGGGACGGATGGACAGAGGGACGGATGGACAGAGGGACGGATAAACAGAGGGATGGATGGACAGAGGGACGGATGGACAGAGGGATGGATAGCCAGAGAGATGGATAGATGGTGGGGGGGGAATCACAGCAGGTGGGGGTTCACAGCAGGTGGGGGGATCACAGAAGGTGGGGGGATCACAGCAGGTGCGGGGAATCACAGCAGGTGTGGAGGGGATCACAGCAGGTGGGTGTGGATCACAGAAGGTGGGTGAAAATCACAGCAGGTGGGGGGATCCGAGCAGGTGGGGGGGGATCACAGCAGGTGGGACGGGGGTCACAGCAAGTGGGGCGGGGGTCACAGCAGGTTGGGCAGGGTCACAGCAGGTGGGGCAGGGTCACAGCAGGTGGGGCGGGGGTCACAGCAGGTGAGGCGGGGGTCACAGCAGGTGGGGCGGAGGTCACAGCAGGTGGAGCGAGGGTTACAGCAGGTGGGGCGGGGGTCACAGCAGGGGGGGGTCACAACAGGTGGGGGGGTCACAGCAGGTGGGGGGTCACAGCAGGTGGGGGGGTCACAGCAGGTGAGGAGATCACAGCAGATGGAGGAAGGTGAGAGGTGGGAGAGGGGGCAGCAGATGAGGGAGGGGGCAGCAGATGAGGGAAGGGGGCAGCGGCTGATGGGGAGGCGGTAGCAAATGGAGGGGACGCAGCAGATGGGTTCAGTGACGCTGGATCAGGGGCAGTGACTGCTGGGGCAATGGCAGCAGCTGATGGGTGGGGGCTGGGGCAATGGCGGTGGCTGAAAGGAGACAGTGTCTTTAAACTTACCGATCGCTCCCATCAGCTTCCACAGATGCCGGAGTGAAGGTGAGGGGAGCGGTCACCGGCCCCAGATCCACAGTGATTGGAGAGAGCGGTCACAAGGCCTGTCTCTCCAATCAGAGCTGGGGGCGGGTGAAACTGAGGTCACCCAGCTCCAGCCAATGATCGATGCTACAGCTGCACTGAACATGGCTGGATTTTCATTTTTCAGCCATTTTCAATGGCTGAAAAATTACAGTGGCTGTGATTGGCTGAGCGGCATTCGTCAGCCAATCACAGCCTCCTTAGGTCCAGGGAGGAGACACTACCCCTCCTGAGGTCAGGCAGAGGCCCCCTCCTCCCCGAATCTAAGATATTTGCAAAGCGATTGCAGCTACCAGGGCCGCGATCTCGCCATGACGTACTGGGTATGTCATGGGTCCTTAAGTTCCAGGGAGCTATGACGTACCCAGTATGTCATAGGTCGCTAAGGGGTTAACACGTTTTCAAGCTTTAGGGGCCCGCTCCCCCTTGGGGCCCCTGTGCGACTGCAGGTGCTGTCAGTGCAACGTCCCCGCCCTCTGCCCATGGGGCCCGGTGAGCAGAGGAATGAAAGGGGAGGGGCCCGGGCTGTCAGCGTGTCCAGGCCCTGCCTCCTGCTCACTGCACGACCAGCCTGCCCTGCAAAATGTACTGTCAACGCCCCCTGCCCTGGGGCCCGGTGAGCAGAGGAATGAAAGGTGAGGGGACCGGGCTGTCAGCGTGTCCGGGCCCCCCCTCCTGCCTGCTGCTCACCGGGCCCAGTACAGGAGTTCCAGTAGTAATGCCCTGATGGCGGCCCTGAGTACACGTGTGGAAAGGGGACGGCTAGAGTAAATTTGTTCCAAATTTTGTGACTTTCAATAATTTGCAATTGGTGAATTAGCTAAAAATATCTAGACTCTGCCCACATAGTGGAAAACAACCCCACAGGCAAGCACATATAAAAAAGAATTCAGAACAGGGTGCAAATAGAATAATGAATTGGGTGCAAACAAAAAAAACCCACACAAAACTAAATAAAAAACTGTTCCAAAGGCAATGATGAATTAGGGCTATAACTTATTTACCTATTTTTACCACTGTGAACCATGGCAAAGGCCATCCAATACCTCACAGCCACCATTACACTTAACGGTGAACGTCTTACACTAAATGGATAGAAAGGCATATTCACACACTTCTGTATCTGAAAACTGATGTTGGCAATATTAAAGGGAATCTTTCAGCAGGGTTTTGCTATCATATCTGAGAGCAGCTGTCATGCCGGTTGCAAAAGGACACCTGGCGAACATGGCAACACAGAGGGAAAACCAGTGAAGAAGAATAACAGAAAACCCTGGCAATAAGGAGAGGGAAGCGTGGTCACTTTCTAAAACTCACTTGAGTCTGATCCCTCCACTCCCTATCATCCCTAGATGGTCCATCCCGCCGTGCACAATCATGTACCTAGACCCTTACTGGCGGTGACCTCACCCTGACTACTGTGAAGACCAATGAGACACTAGTATCCCTAATGCAATAAAACAATACTAGGAGAGTAAGGCAAATTGGTGGGGGAAAGACACAACAAACAGTACTGCTCAGCCTCCCCAGCAGAAAACATCTGAGTTGCAACAGAAATGAACACCTCAGCTCCTCCAGAGACAGGCTCCTTCAAAGTGGTTAATATAGAAGTACTATAACTGGCATGGAGTGAAGCCAGGAGTTGGGAAATATAGCGGAAATGAGTGATAATAAAATGCTGCACCTGTGCAATGAGTAATCTCAGCCTGAAGATAAAGGGTCCTTAAACCCTTCAGCATCAAATACAATTAAATCCACTCCAATACAAGATAACAGTCAAGTGGGCTCTACAGAGCATGTGAAATCAATTAAGCATTTAAGACTTTCTAATCCCAGATCCCTGAGAGTTAACACATGGACAAGACACACTCTTGACAGGAGCCTGATGTAGGCAAAGAGAATCCAATAATGTATCACTTTGTTTACTGGGTGCAGCAGTCCTGACACAATCAGAGTTTTTAGATTTAACATTAATCAGAGCATAGAAATCTGCCCCCTCCCATACCAGGCTCTTTATATTGAAAGTCTATAGACAGGCAGCTGCTAGTCATAGCAGGGGGCGTGCTGGACTAGCTGAGCTCTAGCTGATCTAGTCCAGCAATGATAATCTCTTAAAACTAAAACAAAGTGCCCGTCCTTGCCCTGGGGGTCAGCTGCCACAGTGCTGGTCCCTACCCTGGGAGTAGCACCTGGCGCCCGCCTCGCGGTGGGAGCTTTTATGAAACTTCTCCCACTAAATGGGTAGGTCCGGGGTTCTCCTTTGGTCCAGGGGGTCCACTTTAGTTCACCACTGTACCATCTCCAGCATCGAGCGTAAGAATGGCTACCATATTTCCATATGAATGAATAAAGACGTAAAATGAAGGAATTATGAATGTGCATGCTACTAAAGCCTGAGAGATAATGTTTCCAGAAAATAGTTGTTGTTTTTTTTTAAATCTCTGCAGATATCTACGATATAAATATAAAATCTCCAGGAAAAGTAGCAAATTTGGTATTCTACTAACATAAAATTCTACAAGTGGAGAATTGGATTATTCTCTAAAAGGCACAAAAAGTTGCATCGAGGCAGAAAGAAAAATAAGGTCCAATTTTGTGTTATAGCATGACAGATTTATGAGCCATCAAAAATAATGTTTCAAAATACAATTATTTTTCAAGAGATGTTACCTCGATAACTCCATTGTCAGGGATCACAAAGTCTTCCAAATGTATCATTTTAGAGCCACTGAAAATACAAAGGAATCTGAACTGTGGATGGAGGATCACGTGACCTTTAAGAAAAATTTACTTCGCTTTGGAACAGCAAGATTAGCTGAGAAAATGCCTGGTGATGGAGGAGAGTGGCTTAGCGTAAGGAAAACAACTGAAGGTAATCATCTATGTAATAGAAGTTGCTGAAGCATTTGTTAGACTTTCAAGAGAATCCAGAAGAAAAGAATCCAGACAAATCTAGGTGTGAGACAAAGAGGAATTAACTGTATCGCAGCCAAGTAAATGAACTTTTTTTTGGCTCTAAATTGCAGGGGTGGATTGCTAAACCTTATTAAAATTCATTTGCATATTCAGCGCCTAAAATGCAACCCTCCTTGGCACTCTCAAGCAGTCATAAATCTCTTAATTGCACAACCACCAAGCCAGAATTTTTCCCATTTAGCATTAAAATGAGTATTTATTAGCCAGGTACACAGGAATGACTCAGGGCTCGAAAGCCATAGTGATATTAATCAGTAAGAAGTTATGACAACCGGGAAAAGGGAAGTCACATTTTGTTTAATTCTACTTACCGCTAGCATTCTTATTTTCATATGTTTAAATTTATTCTTTGTCACATTTTTAACAAATTAATATTTTTTTTTAGTACTGAAAAAATAGCTCAGTAATTTAGATATTGACATTAGTATTATTATTATTATTATTATTATTATTATTAGAGGTGAATTAATCAATTCAATGGAATTCGAATTGGTGTAGAATTTTTAGGAATTTGCTTAAATCTTCAAATTTGAAAACTTTGTGATTGGCTTTGCATGAATCACCAAAAATGTCCAGTTTCAAAATTTTACATATTTCAGAAAAAGAAATAGGCAGCTCAGTGGATTGCATTGTAGCCTTGAAGGACTGGGGTTGTGAGTTCAAATACCATCAAGGATAACATCTAAAAGGAGTTCAGGTACCAACCATGCTGGCGTCCTTGCACTCTCCTGCTCCCCATCCCCGGTGAGGCTATTGGTTTGCTCACCTGTCCAGGCGTCCTGTAGCTGCGGTCCCATCCCTGTCCCACGCTGCTGCCTCTCGGAGTGTCTATACACCTTGCAGGCTTCCGGCCTATGTCCGTAGGGCGCGCTACACCCCCTTCCTTAAAGGGCCAGCATCCTCCTTACCCGGAAGTGTCTCCCAGGTCATCTGGGAGACTGCAGGTACTTATGGCACCCCAGCCTTATGGGAGGTGCCTGGTAAATGAGTTCACATTGCTAGTTCTCAGGTCCCCTTGCACTATGCTGCTGCTGTTACATTGTGCTAGGTCTGTTGCTGATACCTGTTACTGATACCTGTTTGTATTACAGAGTGCTGCTGCCATTACCTCTCCCTACTGCTGCTGTTGC
Source organism: Anomaloglossus baeobatrachus (assembly GCF_048569485.1). Taxonomy (NCBI): domain Eukaryota; kingdom Metazoa; phylum Chordata; class Amphibia; order Anura; family Aromobatidae; genus Anomaloglossus; species Anomaloglossus baeobatrachus. The sequence continues at coordinate 63,953,456 of NC_134355.1, read as the reverse complement.
AAGAGGCTACTCTGACCACCTTCCTCGATACCTGCTGCCACGTAATATCATCATTAGCTTCTGCTGTTCATCCATCCGTCCATCCATCCCAGACGGAACCTTAACATCTGCTGCTGTAACCTATTGAGACTGTCACTCTCATACCCCTGGGGCAGTACCAATTTTCCCGAGTGGAAAATGGACTCAAACCTACTGTGTAAGATCCTCACCATCAGGGCCTCTGGCGAAAACCAGGTGTAGATTTGTAGTCAAGCCCCTCTGGGTTTTTTGTGTACTGTGGCCCAGTAGGTTTACTAACATCTCAGGCTCGCCCGGCAAGCATTCCAGTTTGTATGTTCTCCCAGTTTTTAAGTGGGTTTTCTCCAAGTACTCTGGTTTCCTCCCACACTCCAGAGATATAGTGATACGGGATTTAGACTGTGAGCCCCAATAGGGACTGTGATGACAATGTCTGTACAGTGCTGTGGAAGTAAGCTAAAAAAAATATTAAAAAAATATATTACCAAAGAAGACTCACCTGACCTTGAGCTTGCAGCTATTATATCTCATGGTGTTGTACAGCCAATCAGAAGGGACTATCATAGCCTGTATACAAGCAGAAGCATGGAATGCAGCAGCCATCTTGTAGTAAATCTGGATAGTAAAAGGATGTCAGATCTCACAATTTAGCAGAAGAAATAGAAAGATAAAATGATAAAACAGTGAATAAATTTAACAGATAGTGAATTTTATTGCACAACAGTGAAGAAGATTACAGCGTAATGAAAAAAAGATTCAATTGATAGGGAAAGGAGCAAATCTGGCACTGACTTATCAGAATGGTTATAGTCTGCTGTTGATTTCAATTACAACTTTTTTGTATTTATGCAGAAGTCGACCATCAGTGTTACTGAAGAAAACAGCATTTAACTCTGTGACTGTTTCGCAAAATGTGCAAGTTAAGGTACCGTCACAAAAAGCAACATCGCTAGCAACATCGCTGCTGAGGCACAACTTGCTAGCGATGTTGCTTAGTGTGACATCCAGCAACAACCTAGCCCCTGCTGTGAGGTCGTTGGTTGTTGCTGAATGTCCTGGACCATTTTTTAGTTGTTGCTCTCCCGCTGTGAAGCACACATCGCTGTGTGTGACAGCAACAACTAAATGTGCAGTGAGCAGGGAGCCGGCTTCTGCGGAGGCTGGTAACCAATGTAAATATCGGGTAACCATGAAGCCCTTTCCTTGGTTAACCGATATTTACCTTCGTTACCAGCGACCGCCGCTCTCACGCTGTCAGTGCCGGCTCCCTGCTCCCTGCACACATAGCCAGACTACACATCGGGTAATTAACCCCATGTGTACTGTGGCTAGGAGTGCAGGGAGCCAGCGCTAAGCGGTGTGCGCTGGTAACCAAGGTAAATATCGGGTTGGTTACCCGATATTTACCTTAGTTACCAAGCGCAGCATCGCTTCTACGCGTCACTGCTGGCTGAGGGCTGGTCACTGGTTGCTGGTGAGATCTGCCTGTGTGACAGCTCACGAGCAACCCGTGTAGCGACGCTCCAGCGATCCCTGCCAGGTCAAGTTGCTGGGATCGCTGGAGCGTCGCTTAGTGTGACGGTACCTTTACAAACTACTGATTGTTTACACTACTATCATTTTAGTCAAGCATGAAGTACATACTATACATACCATACTAATACTGTGGCGTGTTGCCACTGTTACGTTTTAGGAGTGTACATTTTGATAATTATCTTGTATTTTATGTATATGTGAATTAACAAATTATATGTACTAATTATAGCATGAAGATAGAAATGTTGCCATCTAGCGGCTATTTTAGGTTTAATACAGCCACATGCGGAAGAAAGAGTTTTAGCTATGCTTTTCGATAAGATAGGGTTAATGGTAGAGGAAAAAATGGTTTAGTGCAGTCATCATTGAGAGCCAAGGGCAGTGTGGATTCCAGCAAGGGAATAGTGATGGGCAGTCCAGCTGTTTTTGGTGATCCAGGTCCCATGGCTCTGCTCACCAAAAAGAGCTGGCTCTTTCGGCTCGTTCATGGCTCCCTAATAAATATGTGTTAACCGCAGCTAAACAAATACTTATTTAAGCTTGTGTTAATGCAGCTGAAAACCACGCCCACCCACGGCTAAACCCCGTCCACACACAAGCAGGCAAATTATTTTGCCGAGTGGCCGGGGTTTTGTTCACGTGGACGGGGTTTCGCCGACCAAATACCCATATTTTGCGCCCAGTGAGAGCCATCTACATAATTTAGTGGCTCTCACTGGGGATCCGGCTCCTGTCAGTCACAGCAGGGAGCCGGATCTTTGTGTCGGATCATTCCCGACCGACACATCACTACAAGGGAAGGAAAGGATATGGGCCTAGGTGTGAGGGCTGCTCCTGAATTTTGAGGCTACCTTTGTAGGTCTAAAGCTCAGGGCTCATCCCAGAGGGGTAGGAAAAACCATCAGGGGATCAAACAGACAAAGAGTTGGAAAAAGGAATGATCCCGAAGTACCAGAGGCTTATGTCAGAGCAACCCGGAAGAGAAGATGCCGTGTACCATGTCTGCCATGAAGGTATTAAATGAAATAAAAGCTAAAAAACAGAGAAGCACAAATAGGGTCTTACCCGAGTGATGAATAAGGGTGAAAGCCCTAAGAGAGGCTCACCTTCTTGGGTTGTGACACTCACAACCACTGCACTGGCGTATAACACAGATTCTGCAGCCCCATATATAGGTAGATTTGAAATGGTGCAGGAAGTGTTAATAATACCGCGCTGCCATGAATAGAAGGAAACTTCAGGAAAAATTAATGGTGATTTTATTTAACAACGCGTTTTGGAGAGTTCTTCCTCTTTTATCAGGTCAAAAATTCCAAAACCTGTTGTTAAATAAAATCACCATTAATTATTTCCTTGGGTTTCCTTCTATTCATAGCAACACGGCATTAACCCTTCCTGCATCATTCCAAATCTATGAAGGTGTTAAATGCAAGTAAAGAGTTTGGTGAAGAAAATCCTGTTGTGGCATTTTTCCTTTACAGTGACTTCCAATCGTAACATATCGTCCGCTAATGAAATTATTCCAGACAATTTTGAAGTCAGACGGTGCTCATTCCCTTCCAAAACCTGCCATGCGCTTAAACAGTTGATTTCCACCACATATGAGGTATCAGTGTACTCATGAGAAATTGCACAATACATTACATGGTTCATTTTCCCGTCACCCTTGTTAAAAAAAAGCTATCTTTTTGAAATAACAATTTTGTGGTAAAAATGTATTTTTTATTTTCATGGCTCAACGTTATAAAATTCTGGGAAGCACCCAGGGGTTCAAGGGGTTTTTTCCTTCCATATTGCTTTAGTTACTGTGAAGCACCTAATGGGTTAATAAACTTCTTGGATGTAGTTTTGAGCGGATTGAGAGGTGCAGTTTTTAGAATGGTGTCATTTTTAGTATTTTTTGTCACCTAGGTTTCTCAAAGTCACTTCAAATATGATGTGGTCCCTAAAAAAATTGGTTTTGTAAATTGTGTTGTAAAAATGAGAAATTACTGATACATTTTGAACCCTTCTAAGTTCCTAACAAAAAAATAATGTTTCAAAAATAGCACTGCTGTAAAGTAGAGATGTGCAAAATGTTATTTAGCAAATATTTTCTGTGACATAATGCTCGGATTTAAGGGCATAAAAATTGAAAGTTTGAAAACTGCAAAGTTTTCAAAATTTTCACGAAATTTCCGATATTTTCACAAGTAAACACAAAAAGTAACAGCCTAAATTTAGAAATATCATGAAGTATATTAAGTCACGAAAAAACAATTTTAGAATCACTGGGATCCATTGAAGTGTTTCAGAGTTATAACCTGTCAAAGTGACACTGGTCAGAATCGTAAAAAATGGTCTGGTCAGAATGGTGTTTTACTGAAGGTTTTAAGGGCATACAAATTAAAAGTTTGAACATTGCAACATTTTCAAAATTTTCACCAAATTGACATTTTCACAAATGAATGCTAAAAATATTGGTCTGAGTTTACTAGTATCATGAAGTACAATATGGCACAAAAAAACAGTCTCAGAATCACCAGGATCCGTTGAAGGGTTCTATAGTTTTAATCTATCAAAGTGACACTGGTCACAATTGCAAAAAATGGTCTGGTCATGAAGGTGAAAATGGGCTCGGGGATGAAGGGGTTAAAGGGAACCTGTCACTGGATTTCGGGCCTATAAGCTGCGGCCACCACCAGTGGGCTCTTATATACAGCATACTAACATGCCGTTGTGTAGAACGTAAAAAACACTTTATAATACTCACCTAGGAGGTCGCTCCGATGCAGACTGGTCAGATGGGTGTCTCCGTTCTCCGGGACTGGCGCCTCCTCTTTCGCCATCTTGGTCTTCCTTCTTCTGAAGCCTGGGTGTATAACGCGTCCTACGTCATGCACACTAGCCGGCATTAAGTTCCCACGCACGCGCACTACAATTGTAACACCCTGCAACTGGGTCGTTACAGGGTATTAAATGTTACCTCATTTTTTCCCGGGCAGGAGGAGTGAAGTCCACACACACGCTCACATCACACTGGCAGGAAGGAGTTAATAGCTTTTGCAGCATGTAGTTTTGAGCCTATGACTCATCCTGTCTCCTTAATGAGCAGGTGGCTGCACACAGGCAGGTTTCCATGACAACTCAAAGGGAGGGGAGCCTGAATAGGAGTGAGTATAATGCAGAACACACAGAAAGTTTAGCAGAATGTCAGAGGCTGCAGGAGAATGCAGACTTACACAGGACAGCTCCTGTTGAGGAGATGCCACGAGACCAGGGCTGATAACATCTAGAGGAAGGGAATGGAGCTGAGGACTGGGATCCCTGGAGAAAGTTGTACCCGGTGGCAGTTGGTGGTGTCCGCTACCGGGATGAGAGAGACAGAGAGGCGGCGAGTTCCCAAGATGCTCCATGCCACGGGGATGGCAGTAACGTACACGAAAGGGAGAGACCCCCAGAACACCTCACCCCCCTTCCTCCTACCTGCCCGGGACCGACCAAAGGCTACAGGCGGCAAGGACCAGCACCTGGGTGCGATGTGGAACGGACTTTAAATAAAGAGCAACTGGAACCGCACTCCGTGACTGGTGTGAGTAATGCCGCCGCCCTATGCCCCCGGTGTCCCTGAGAACTGTTGCCCTGGGTCTCATAAACCTCCCGGGGCTTCCCCGCTCCACCTGTGGGGAGCGATTCCATCCGGCTGCCGGTAACACCTGCCCCGGAGAGAGACTACGCAGCGGCGGCTGAACACCTGGCTGCAAACCACGGGTGGCGCTGCAAGCATCCCCCGTCCCCGTCCCGTACCGTTTCCTGGGGGAGAGCGATAGCAAGCTCCCCAGGAAACCCGTTATCCTCCTTCCATCCCCCTTGTAACACCGGACTGACTTTGGGACTTTCCTTTTATTGAAACCGCTGGGGGTCACGGAAGCCGGGTCGGGCCACTCACAGCCTGACCCCGAATACCACCGGCCCGGTAACCGTGCGTGCCCTGCAAGCCCTGGTGCGGGCGTTTCACAATACTTTGATCTGCCCTCAGCAGGGCAAATCAAAGTGCCCCTGCTTAGGACCTCAGTGTCGGCGAGTGTGGATGACGTGTCTGCACCGGAGTGACCTCCTAGGTGAGTATTATAAAGTGTTTTTTACATTCTATACAGCGGCGTGAAGTCTTCTATACAGCATGTTAGAATGCTGTATATAAGAGCTCAGTGGTGGTGGCCGCAGCTTATAGGCCCCAAATCTGATGACAGGTTCCCTTTAATTCTATTTGAAATTCTGTCAAAAGAGCAAAACTACTCCTCAATCCTGCAACAGTAAATGCATTTTTTAATTCTAGAGTTATTGCTGCACAATATTACACCACATGTAAATCCTTCTTAATTTTTATTTTTAAATTGATAACAGAAATCTTATTTTTAAAATGTTAAATCATGTAATGCTCTATGATTATTGATATTACCTATTCCCAGATACATATAGTAATTTATAGAGATTGATCAATAGACTCACATAAAATTCTAAATCTTTGCGTAAATATTGGATTCTTTGGGAGAGAAAACAAGGTAGTGAATATAAATAAAATTGTTTTGTGTGTTTTATACTGCAGTGCAAAAAGTATTGAAAATTTTACAAAGTTTATGCTGTAACAAACATGATTAAGTTTCCCATTTTTTTTTTTTTAAACTGACAAGATGCAATTACGAAGATCTGTCAGTGGCCAAAAGTACATAAGCAATTGGGAAAAGTTATAAAAAAGATCATGTAATTTCTATCATCATAGCTTACTATATATGGTACCCTCCTTTTCTGTTTCACTTGGACTAGCATTCTTTCCATGTGACCCTGATACAGTGCCTTGCGAAAGTATTCGGCCCCCTTGTTTTTTTCAACCTTTTCCAATATTTCAGGCTTCAAACATAAAGATAAAAATGTTAATGTTATGGTGAAGAATCAACAAGTGGGACACAATTGTGAAGTTGAATTAAATTTATTGCTTATTTTAAACTTTTTAAAAAAAGAATAAACTGAAAATTGGGGCGTGCAATATTATTCGGCCCCTTTACTTTCAGTGCAGCAAACTCACTCCAGAAGTTCATTGAGGATCTCTGAATGATCCAATGTTGTCCTAAATGACTGATGATAAATATAATCCAGCTGTGTGTAATCAAGTCTCCGTATAAATGCACCTGCTCTGTGATAGCCTCTAGTGTTCTGTTTAAAGCACAGAGAGCATCATGAAGACCAAAGAACACAACAGGCAGGTCCGTAATACTGTTGTGGAGAAGTTTAAAGATGGATTTGGTTACAAAAAGATTTCCAAAACTTTAAACATCCCAAGGAGCATTGTGCAAGCGATCATATTGAAATGGAAGGAGTATCATACTACAGTAAATCTACCTACCAAGACCCGGCCGTCCATCCAAACTTTCATCTCAAACAAGGAGAAGACTGATCAGAGATGCAGAAAAGAGGCCCATGATCACTCTGGATGAACTGCAGAGATCTACAGCTGAGGTGGGAGAGTCTGTCCATAGGACAACAATCAGTCGTACACTGCACAAATCTGTCCTTTATAGAAGAGTGGCAAGGAGAAAGACATTTCTCAAAGATATCCATAAATACTGTTGTTTAAAGTTTGCCACAAGCCACCTTGGAGACACGCCCAAACATTTGGAAAAAGGTCAGATGAAACCAAAATCAAACTATTTGGGCACAATGCCAAACGATGTTTGGCATAAAAGCAACACAGCTCATCACCGTGAACACACCATCCCCACTGTCAAACATGGTGGTGGTAGCATCATGGTTTGGGCCAGCTTTTCTTCAGCAGGGACAGGGAAGATGGTTAAAATTGATGGGAAGATGGATGGAGTCAAATACAGGACCATTCTTGAAGAAAACCTGTTGGAGTCTGCAAAAGACCTGAGACTGGGATGGAGATTTGTCTTCCAACAAGACAATGATCCCAAACATAATGCAAAATCTACAATGGAATGGTTCACAAATAAACGTATCCAGGTTGTGATGGTGGGATATGGGGGAGGTGTATCTTGCTGTACAGATTCCTATTTTAAGCTTGCTTCACTGTCCATTATTTTTACTGCTTCTGTGTACAATACATTGTTTCTAAGTAATCACCCCCTATAGTGCAAGGTTATAGCCTCCTGAGGCGCTTCCATCTCTGGGTGTAGGGGAGGTGGGCCTAGAGTCCACCTACTGTAACCTTTTTGCTTACCTGTGGCATAGGCAGTCTGTTTGGAGAACTTGAAGTGAGAAGGATTGAACCTCTGGGAGAAGCAGGGACTTCTCAAAGAGAGACCTGGACATTTATTGCTTATCGGACTATATTTGTGTTACTGGACTAATTTTACCCTCTGTTTTGTGGATTATGTTATGGACCATTTGACTTGCTTGGAATAAATGCTCTTTGGATTGTACAGCCATCTCTCTCTCTGTTGATCATGTGATATGGGAGAAGGACCCCGTGACAACTGGTGGCAGCGACGGGATCAACAGAGCGCAGCCTAATGGAGATCCACCAACAGAGTGAGTACAGAAACTGGACTGCTTCCAGTCTAAAGGAGAGATCCAAAGATCTGAGCCTGAGCTACCAGGAACTGAGTAAAGAAGCCTTAATTGATCTACTTGTGGATGAGAGCCAGTCCACCTCCTCCCAGATGTCTGACAGACAAACACTGTGGACGGAGATCCCTGCCCCAAAAAGCAAGTGGGTGGTGTGGTTCGAAGAAGAGATGGCAGCTCTTGGCCCTGGTGTGTCTCAGGAATATAAGGAGCAGGCTGCTCATCGAGCACAGAGGAGACAAGAAGCAGTGGAGTCCAACACAGGGAATAATGTGAGTTGGAGCGTAAACCCAGCAATTTGGATCACCCGAGCGGACTTCGAGCAATTTGATGAGGCTTCCGGAGATGTGGAAGGGTTCTTCAAGGACTTTGAGCAGCAGTGTGTCATGATGGAGGTTCCCCACTCTGGCTGGGTGCGTTTGTTAGTGGGACTTCTGAACGGAAGCCTGGCAGAGGCTTATCGCACCATTGACTCACAGCAGAACTGGGATTACAGCATTGTAAAGCGGACTATCCTGGATTACCATGCCATCACCCCAGACTCACATAGGGCACAGTTCCGAGACCTCCCATGCACCACGGGGGGAACGTTTAGGATGTATGCCCATAAGATGTCCCAGGCATGTCAGAGATGGCTGGAAGCGGAAGACGCCTTCACTGTGGAAGACATTATACAGGTATTTCTTATAGAACAATTTCTTTACAAGTGTCCCTCAGAAATATGGGAATGGGTCAGAGAATGAACGCCATGCACCTTGGATGGAGCTGCAGCACTGGCAGATGAGGCCCTTACTATCCGACAATGGAGGACGCTTCTGGACAATAAGCCACAGCCTGCTCCTGCAGCCCTGCCCTCTCCAGTTATATCTGCCCCTCCACCCAGCAGCAGGCCGATGACAACCATAGCTCCCAATCCTGGGCCCCAACAGTTCTGACCACGCCCTGGGAGAATCACAGAGAGGAGATGTTATGGGTGTGGACAACATGGGCACCTGCGATACAGTTGTCCCGCAAGGACTCGGAGGAACCCCCACGCACCTCCATCTCGTCCTGTGCTTTTTGGGCATTCCATCCCGCCTAAGGAAGAGTTAACACCACCTCCACCGGAGTGTACCGCTGACCCCTGCACCATAGATGCCCCTGTTGGAGTGTATGGACTTTGGCCTTTGTCACCAGGTTCTCCTACTGCCTTCTCCAGAATGCACATTAGAAGGAGTCCGAAGCAGAGGAGATGTTATCGATGTGGGCAGCCTGGCCATTTGCAAAACACCTGCCCTGCTGGTTGGTTTGAGGAATGACTTTGCACCAAATCGACCTGTTGGTTGTCTACAGCCAAATACTAGGTGGGAAGAGTTCTCACCCCTTCAAGTAGACTTGCCTAATCACTCAGACACTCATGGTCGGCCACTAGGGGTTTATGAGGTGCGAGCCACAGCGCCAAGTTTCTCTCACTATAAAAGTAAGCACTTACAGGAGTTTGTGCTGGATGGACAGAGAGTTATTGGATTTTGTGACTTCAGGGCATTACTCACAATAGCTGATCCCCGAGTGGTTCGGCCAGAGGCGATACATCATGGACCAGGGATTGTTATTGAATTAGCTGGAGGACAAAGGAGGAATATCCCAAAGGCGACTGTAGATCTGGACTTTAGCTTTGGGGTCAAGCAATGTGTGGTTGGGGTGATGAGCGGCCTGCCTGCAGATATTCTCCTAGGAAATGATGTGGGAGAGCTACAATGCCGATTTGTGGGTGCAGGAAACATAGTTTGAGTGAAGGAGGACACAAAGGGAAGCTTGTCCTTCCAACCCTACTGATGTTTAAGGGACTATCCACAGCTGAGCAACATTGACTTAAGTGAGATGGCCAGAGGTCTGTGTAGACCTCATGGCATACTCACTTATTCAGAAGGAGGGAGAGGTTGTGATGGTGGGATATGGGGCAGGTGTATCTTGATGTACAGATTCCTATTTTAAGCTTTCTTCACTGTCCATTATTTTTACTGCTTCTGTGTACAATGTATTGTTTGTAAATAATCACCCCCTATAGTGCAAGGTTATAGCCTCTTGAGGCGCTTCCATCCCTGGGTGTAGGGGAGGTTGGCCTAGAATCAACCTACTGTAACCTTTTTGCTTACCTAGGGCATAGGCAGTTTGTCTGGAGAACTTGAAGTGAGAAGGATTGAACCTCTGGGAGAAGCTGGGACTTCTCAGAGAGAGACCTGGACATTTATTGCTTATCGGACTATATGTTACTGGACTAATTTTACCCTCTGTTTCGTGGATTATGTTATGGGCCATTTGACTTGCTTGGAATAAATGCTTTTTGGATTGTACAGCCATCTCTCGCTCTGTTGATCGTGTGATATGGGAGAAGGACCCCGTGGCACAGGTGTGAAAATATCCAAGTCAAAGTCCAGACCTGAATCCAATCGAGAATCTGTGGAAAGAGCTGAAAACTGCTGTTAACAAATGCTCTCCATCCAACCTCACTCAGCTCGAGCTGTTTGCAAAGGAAGAATGGGCAAGAATTTCAGTCTCTTGATGTGCAAAACTGATACACATACCCCAAACAACTTGCAGCTGCAATCTCCGCAAAAGGTGGTGCTACAAAGTATTAACTTAAAGAGGCCGAATAATATTGCACATCCCAATTTTCAGTTATTTATTTTAACAAAGTTTAAAATAAGCAATACATTTCGTTCAACTTCATAATTGTGTCCCACTTATTGTTGATTCTTCACCATAACATTTACATTTTTATCTTTATGTTTGAAGCCTGAAATGTGGGAAAAGGTTGAAAAACTCAGGGCACTTTTACTTTCGCAAGGAACTGTATTTGTAATGAGTAGTATATTGAAAGAGGGCATCCTTCTACTTTTCTTTTCAGCTAATAGTTTAAGATCATGAGGCAGGTGGGTTTACAAGTCCGTTGTATTTGCGTGGTAGCTGTGTGGTGAACATTGCTGCTGTGGTGGTGTTCACATAGGGTAGCATGGCCTGAAGCCATGAGAACTTTGCATGAGTGTGAAGAGGGGAGTCAGATAATGGCCGGCAGTGCTTCCCCTTGCTGCATGAAATGTGAATGTATTGGTGATTCTCCCATTGGGGCATGAGGCTTTAGTCATTATGTTCGGGGTTACCTTCATCTATACTTGCGGGGTCCTCGTTATAGACGGGGAGGGCGATACAAAGCACACGCCAGTCTCTGGTAAACAAACAGGAATCTTTTATTGTTGATTACTCTTCTTCCTTATTTCAGCACCTCGTGCTGTGTCTGCTCTCCTAAGGGTAAACTTCTCTTTTTCTGGCACTCACCCTGGGCACTATCCTCCAGCAGCTGAGTCCTATGTAAGCTTTCTCCCTCTGTATCCTTTCCATGCAGCTGCAGTGTCTCACTCGGGCCCTCGGACGTGTAGCAGTTCCTGACCTGTTTAGGGTTCTGTCAGCGGTCTCTGTACCCCAACATCCCACAGGTCTCAGGACACTCTACAGCCCATCCGCAGGTGGATGTGTCAACACACAGGATGATTTCTCCCTTCCTTGACAGATCCTAGCTCAGGGTTCTAGCTGTATATTTCAGTTCCTGCTGCTTCACTAAACTACCAACTCCTCTGTCTTTCCAAACCCTCTACTCACTCCTCCCTCCTCCCTCCTGTCTCCATCTCTCTGGTAACCTACTTGCTGCTCTTCCTGTGTCCCTGTTCTATCCTATTAACTAGCTAACTACTAGACTCCCCTCTCCTGCAGCTTGGTCCCTAATTACGACTAAAACCTTCTATCCAAAGTATTTAACTGTCTTATATTATTACTACTATATCTATCCTTAACCCTATATTTACAGTACTCCTGGCCCTCCACTAATATTTCCTGCCTGACACAGCACGAGGGATCAGTACTGTTACATTACATATTGTTTACAGTTCTTTATAACATCCATTATAATCAAATACAGTATTTTCTGGCAGATAAGATGACTTTTTAACCCCTGAAAATCTTCTTAAAAGTTGGGGGTTATCTTATACGCCGGGTATCGTCTTATACAGTGTATAATTAGGTGATTTATATGCCCTCCCAACTCTGCATCTCAGATCCTGCAGTGAGGTTCCCACAAAATAATATCCTCACCTGTCCTCCATTCCCGTGGTGTCATCAGCTGCTTCTTGCAGACAGCAGGCCCATAGACCCCTCGGTGATCTCTTCCAGTGCATGGAGCTACCGCTGCAGGCTGCAATCATGGCTTTACTGCAGTTGAATGCTTTACAGCGGCGGCACCGCAAGGCATTCAACTACAGTAAAGCGCTCATAGCAGTGGCGGCCCTCTGTATTGGACGTGATCATGTCCAATATGTACAATTTTTGGATGTGTGGTCCATATCTTTTTCTACAGTCATAGCTTTGGAAAAAAGATAATTTATTTTATGTTTCCTCTCCTGTAACAAGGCTCATGCACTTACATTTACTTTACTGCAAAAGCTGCCAGAAGTATATAGATGTAGGGGGAGCAGAAAGCAGGCAGGATTTATTCCTGTGATGTGCGGTGACCTGGGTTCAAGGCTTCAGACTTTTTTAGCTGATAAATATGTCTGTCTTACTAGGCAACATGAACAGAAATAGCAGAAATGAAAAGACAAATCACTGAGCATAGTTATATGGGATAAGGAGCTCTCATCAAAGCTACATTTATAATTTTGATGAAAAGATCTGCTTCAAACATCAAACTTCTTTTTCAGACATGAAAATATTTTACCCATTTGTGTCCATGGCAAAAGACAAGTGATGATCAAACCCAAACTGAAAAGTTCGGAGTTTATACTGGAAACCTAGTGTCTGGTGCTTAAATTCAAACACGGACTTGTCACAGTAGTCTGTGTCCAAGTTCGGAACCTGAATAAAGTTTGTTAAAAGGCTGCAACACTGTCAATCAAAACGCTTTTCGGCTGTGCGCACTTCCGTAGCCATCACAGCCACGTCAAGAATTGGCATGGCTGTATTTGGCTGGCATACCACGTCTTCAGGACTGTATGAAGGTTCAATCAAGGGTGGTGCCACCATTATATTCTGAGCCTGTTGTACAGTGCCCTAACAGAGCTTAGTTCACAGTACTCTAGTACCCTTATAGAGCCATTTTGTATAGGAACCTAACAAAACTTGGTACTGGAGGCCCAATCAGAGTCTGGTGCACAGAACCGTAACAGAGCCTGCTTTACAGAACTGTAACAGAGCCAGGTGCACAGTACCCTAATAGAGCCTTGTCTTACCACGTCAAAGTGACAGGGCAGATACGCCCTTACTTACATAGTGCTCACTAATATACAAATTAAGCACACTGAATACAGTTTTATGGTAAAATTAATAATGTAACAATTTATTAAGATTGCATCAGGATAATGTTCAATTATGGAATGGCAGAAACAATATTACCGTGTTCTATGATTCAATTAATGTAAATCATGCAATCATTATAAATCATAGTATATAGATAAATAAGGCATCAATACATTACCTAAGTATTGTAACATCACTTCTCCACTGGAGAGACCTCAGTGTCAGCAAGAAGGAGAATACTTTTGTCTTAGCATCACAGAAGAATTGCGTCCACTATACCTTCTGGAGCGTCCCTAACTTGCTGAACAGGGTCCCCCTTTTTTATACACAGCTCTCACATCCTCCTCCATCACGGCTGCGCAGCATATTTTAGCCAGATCATCAGATTCTTGCAGCTGCGCAATATGTTCTTTTTTACAAAGTTAAAGTTTTATGATCACTTATGTATTATGACCACAGCACAGTACTTCAAGTTTGTTTGTTACCAACATAACAACCCAAAGTTTGTTTGCAAGGTTTGTTTGCTATTGATTATAGTCAAACATTTCAAAGTTCTCCGGTATGTTGTTTGCAAAAAATGAACTCCTCATGATCACGGCATAACGCTCTAAGATTGAAGCACATATGGACAGCATGACTTCCATAATCACCTATTCTGAAGACTCGACACCTATTTTAATCCATCACACACTCATACTTGTCTCCTTTGTATCACAAGCCTGCTGCACAGTACTCCAATAGAGACTATTGCAGAGTACTGTATTAGAGCCTGGTGCAGAGTGTCCTAACAGAGCCTGGTGCAGAGTAACCAATCAGTGCAATAATCTCCTGGGAATTCTCTCTTTTACTTTTGTTTCAGGTGTCTGATATGTGTGGGCATAGGAAAAGAGTACATCAAACATGAGTGGTAAATCAATAGGTTGTGGTGGAAGAGTAAATAGGCGGGGTGTTCAAGGTATACGTGGGGGACATTCTAATGATAGCCAAAGGTCTACTGAACAAACACCAGCTCATCATATCCCAAGAGAACTAAGAACAACTTCTGTTACTGAACGAGCTACTCCACTCCATTTTTTGACAGCTGTACATCACTTCAAATTGTAAATGAGGACCAGAAACAGCATGTGCTAGAGTGGATGGCAAGTGCTACATCAAGTGGCCTCTCCTCCTCTTCTTGCACCTTAACATCACACACAATTCATTCATCAGAGGTGCCACCTCAATTACACTTGTTTCCCTCTGCATCACAATTTCCAATGCCCATCTGACAGTGGAGAACCACACATAGGTGAGTCTGCAGAGCTCTTCACACATTCTATCCCATGGGCATCAGAGATCTGCTCCAAAGATTCAGACTGAAAAAGGGGAAATCATCTGCATTGATGCCCAAAATCTTTGTCAGCTGGATCCTGGCCCAGATGAAGTACGGTCAGAGCAGGATCCAGACCCTCATCAACATACGTTACCCCTCGGGGGTGGATGTGATGATAATGAGACTCAGATACCTGAAGCGCACGCATACTGTACTGGGATGTCAGGTCAAGAAGAGGAGGGTGACTGTCAGGGCGAGGAGTGGGACAACAAAGAGGATGATGATAAAGTTGGAGATCCCACTTGGTGTGAACCCAGAGGCATGCAGTTGAATAGCTCAGCAGAGGAGGTGGAGGAGGAGGAAGACAAGGTGCTTCCCCACAGACACATAGTGATGCAATCAGGACAACCACTTTATCCTCAGCCATAAATCTGGTTGTGTCCAGCAGTGGAGGCAGGTCTACATTTCACATGGGTGGCAAGAGATGCCTAGCCTGGGCATTTTTGGTGACCGGAATGGATGCCCCAATTCATGTTCACTGCAAACTTTGTAAAAAATGACTCAGTAGAAACAGAAATACAAATAATTTGTCTACTATATGCATGAACCATCACATGACCAACCAACATGCCTTAAGCCCGCTTTACACGCTGCGATATATCTTACGATGTGTCAGCGGGGTCACGTCGTAAGTGACGCACATCCGGCATTGTAAGTGCATTGCAGTGTGTGACAGGTACGTGCGATTGCGTTTGAACGTTAAAACGTTCATCGCATACACATCGTATATGTCTCTAGAATTGAACGTGTGGTTGTTCAATGTTCCCGTGGTAGCACACATCGCAGTGTGTGACACCCCGGGAACGTTGAACAGAGCTTACCTGCCTCCCATGTCTGCCGCCGATAATGTGGAAGGAAGGAGGTGGGCGGGATGTTTACGTCTCGCTCAGCTCCGCCCCTCCGCTTCTATTGGCCGCTGCAGCGTGACGTCGCTGTGACGCCGAACGTCCCTCCCACTCCAGGAAGTGGACGTTCGCCGCCCACAGCGTGGTCATATGGACGGGTAAGTTCGTGTGACGGGGTTTAATCGTGTGTGCGGCACGTTCAACAAATTGAACGTGCCGCACATACGATGGGGCGTTGCAAATCGCATACGCTATCGTATGTGAAATTGCAATGTGTAAAGCGGGCTTTAGTCAGGCAATCTTACTGCTCTAAAATGCGGTTTAGCGGGCATCCCCAACCACCCACTGCCCCATCAACCACATCTCATGCTTTTTCCTCTTCCGTCACCCTCGAAACTGCCCTCACCCAGGTCTCTACTGCCAGAACCTCCACTTGTTTACACCCTACAGTTGGGGTGAGTGAGAGCCCATCAGTTGTTATGTCCTTTTGTAACTCCCTACCCCTAACACCATTTTTCAGCACAAAAGTTCAGGCCTCCAGAGATGCGAAAAATAGCCCTGCCTACATCAGTCTCTCTGTATGCAATGTCTTCTGACACTAAGCTGCTAAATAAAAAAAACCCAAACAATTGTGAAATTACCTTTTTTTGTAATTTTACCACACATTTTTTTCATGATTTTTATTGCATTAAATGGTAAAATTAACGATTTAATTCAAAAATACAAGTCATCCTGCAAAAAACAAGTTGTTATATGGCAATGATGATGGAAAAAGAAAAAAGTAATGGCACTTGGAAGAAGGGGAGGAAAAAAATGAAAAAAGGAAAATCAATGGGTGGTGTGAAAGATTTAAAAACAGTGTTAACTTTAGTTTGTTACACTTAAAGGAAAACAGATTTTTTTTCGGTGATGTATTAATTTAGTTTATTTAACTATATTATAAACATTAATGTATTCAATTTTGTCAATTTTTTTATATCCTTTTTTACACAGACTCTGACAGTTGATGCATACACGGTCCCCGGCCATCTTTAAAATGGATGTTTTCTCTGAAACGCAGCACTGTTTCCGAGTAAAGCATATCTGTCTGAAATGATAGATCCATAGTCCGATGCATGGTTTGAGCAGCATTTTATCAGTTGTCAGGCTTTCTTTAACCCTTTAAGGACTGGGCGAATTTTCATTTTTGCACTTTTTTGGGGTTTTTTTTGTGAGATGAGTTGTACTTTTGAATGGCACCATCCATTTTATCATGTGATGTACTGGAAAGTGTGAAAAAAATCCAAGTGTGGTGAAACGACAAAAAAAAGTTCAATTCATTTTGGGACTGATACAATGTGTTGATTGCTTGTTGTCACATGTTCTTGTGTTTTCGTGGCTGCCAAAAAAACCTGCAATTCTGGTGTTTTGATTTTTTTTTTTTCTCGTTACGCTGCTTACTGATTGGATTCATTTATTTTATATTTTGATAAATCAGACTTTTATGAGAAATATGTATGTTTTTTTAATTATTAATTTTTCATCTGGAAAAAGGGGGGTGATTGAACTTTTATACTTTTTAAACCTTTTTTTTATTTTTCAATATATTTGTTAGTTCCTTTAGGAAATTTCAAACTGCAATCATCTGATTGCTTGTGCTATATACAGCAATGCCACAGTATTGCTGTATATAGAAAAATTCATGGATTCCTATGAATGGCTTTCACAGGAGTACCGTCATTACAGACATGGGGGTCTTCAGCAACCTTCCACAACCCTACAATCACATCATGGGAGTGCTAATGGGTGTGAAGCTATGACCGAGGGACACCGAAGTGCAGAGTAAGGTACCGTACCACACGGACTGATGGATAAAACCAAGGAAGAGATTATTGGGGACAAGGTTACATGCCCAGACAGCATGCAGCAGGGAAAGAGGGGTAATGATTAGGTGGGCAAAAAAAAAAACACAATAGCAATTGAGCTCTTTAGCTGAGGTGATTTGCTCTGTCGCTTCAACTATCACAATGCTCAACAATATAGAAGAAACAAGTTAACAAGGTGTGGGCAGCAGCTCCTTCTACTCTACTCACTACCTTTACTGGTCTCCCCTATTGGGACCATGCGGACACCGCATTCTAGCTATGGAAGCCTAAATTATTCCCCAACCAATGCACCAGGGTGCAAACTCACAAAACTGCCCGAACGACTGGTACCCTAGTAGAACAAAGGATACATAGGTGCGCAAGTCTCTTGGAACAGACAGAGAGGCTTTTCTTCCCTTGATTCACAGGATGGCTGGGCTCATCCAGGCGACATCTTCTACCAGGTCGAGTACTGACTCCCTCAGGCATTTCTCTCTCTCAGGGTGTGCCGGAACTATCTCTCCCTTTCACTTGCTTCTTCTTCCTGTATGTTTATCGGACCAAACCAAACAACACAAAACAGAAGAGGATACATGGGCCAAACCATTGTGCTAAGCAGGGGAGCCCCATCTCTTAAAGTCACAGTAAAACAAAGTCCTTAGTAGGGGGTTACACTCCCTACAGGTGCATAGAATGAAGCGTCCCTCTGCTGGCTCGCTGTAAATGCCACTGTCATAGATTGACAGCTGCAAATAACAGGTTAACAGCCTCAGGCAGCATTCCAGTCCACCATGGCTGCTATAGTCAAATGATAGCTTAATAACACAGCCATAATTTGCCGGCAAAGATGCAGACTTGACTTGTGAGCCAACATCAAAGTCCGGAGCCGGCATAGGATGTACCAATACATCATAGTAGTTACATAGTTACACAGTTACACAGTTACATAGGTTGAAAATAGACCTAGGTCCATCAAGTTCAACCTTTCTTCACCAATTCTACATTTTGTCACTGTCACTTATAACCAACAATGTTGTGTACTGAGGAAATCATCCAGACCTTTTTTAAAAGCTGTTATAATATCTGCCATTACTACCTCTTGTGGTAGTGTATTCCACAGTCTGACCGCTCTAACTGTAAAGAACCCTTTCCTATTTAGCTGCCGGAATCGCTTTTCTTCCACATGCAGGGAATGCCCCCTTGTCCTTAGTACTGTCTTTGGAAGGAATAAGTCATGTGCCAGTCCTTTATATTGACCACACATGTATTTATACATATAAATGAGATCTCCTCTTTGACGTCTTTTTTCTAAGCTAAACATATCTAACTTTTTCAACCGCTCATCATATGTCAGTAAGGGGTTAATTTTCTCTTTTCAACGTAATGTATTGACTAATCTCCATAAGGTGAGAGGCTTAGGTATCATTATGATTTCCCCAAATACCAAATCCAGATAAATTGTAGAAAAAAAAATCTCCATAGTTAAATATTTTTAGAATTTTGCTCTGAATCTTTGATTTCTAAAGGTTTTTCACATAGAAAATTTGACACGAACTACAAAGTTTGCAAGAGCCTTTGATTCATTACTGCACTGTTTAGCATTTATTATGCTCATACATTATAATAGTCCACTTCAAAATCACATAAAGCCGTTTATAAAGTTTTTGATTACTGCTTGAATAAGAAAACAAGATTAGCATAATCATTTCCGAATATTCCTGCTGATAATTAATGCACAAGCCGAATTGTTACATTTCTATTGTTATTTTTTAGGAGTCTATAATAAACTTGAAACGATTTGATATTGAATTTAATTGCGCAGTCCTAAAACATTTCCTCTATTTTGAATGAATCTTGGTTAGACCTCGAATAATCACATCCATCTCTGACTAGGAGTACATAAATCGAGATCTGTAAATCACCTTATTTAAGATTTTTTCTTTTCGCCTTACCCCTGAAAAATTACTTCACTTCAAATTGCCTGTCACTCCTTGTCTCCCTCCTGTTTAACTTCTTTACTGACTGTTGTCAAGTGTAATCCATCTCTAGGAGCAAAGTCATAGAATAGGATTGTGTGACACCTGCCTGGAGCCACAGACTCGGGATCGGTGAAACAGGAAAATAGAGGCAACCGCCCACAAAGCAGGAACCTGGACAGCACAACCCTTTAACCCCTATATAGGGATTTGGAATTACAACAGGGCCCAGGTGATCACTGCCCACGAAAGACCGCGGTCCTAAGAAGAGCAGTAACCAGGCAGGGTCAAATCCAGAAGGTAGAACATGTACAAAAATCTTCAGGCGGGAGAGTGGTCAGATATCAGGCTAAGGTCAATATACGGGACTACAAACGAACAGCAAGGAAACAGAGTTTAGCAGGGAATTACAGGACTATATCTGGCACCTGCCAGCAGAAGGGAGAAAGCATAAGAGGAAAAGAAGAGGAAATTCAGCGCAGACCTCAGAAGGTCCATATTTTATTGATATTCAGTTGACATTGTATATAAATCCGGTATACAGCAGTAGATGTCACAAGAGTTATTCACACAGCAGTAGCATGGGACTACGCGTTTCGATGTTATGTCTTAATCATGTTCCACGAATTTCTGAATGCTGCCTCTACTGCTGTATACCGGATTTATATACAATTTTAACTGAATATCAATAAAATATGGGCCTTTAAGTATTCTGAGGTCTGTGCTGGATTTCCTTTTCTTTTCTTCGGATATTCAAAGTTGCCTAGCCTCACCGTGCACTGTACCGTTACAGAGACCGGTGGAACAGCTGATCGGTGAGCTGATAATCTTTCTTGTTTTTTCTGTAAGCATAAGAGGGGTGTGGTGCCTTCCCATTGGCCCCAGCTGAAAGGTAGCTACTCCAGCCGGAAGACACACACCACCACAGTCAAACAGTGGTACTGCAGGTCCTAGTGAAACCCAGCCTAATAGATGAGTAGAGCTGACTGTTCCCTCGTCCCCAGTGCCGCCCACAGTGGTGACGAGGCGGCATCTGGAGATTGAAGCAGAAGTCGACTCCGGTGGAGATGTGACAGATTGCAGGAGATGTAGATGGTCTTTGTATCTCTGTCCCTGCTTTCTGGTCTATCTAACTGCATACAGGAAAAATAGAGAGGTGAAGGAACCACTGGACAATGGCACTGGTAATGCATCCTATTTAGGGGAATTTGTCAGCCGGTTTTCACTACCTCATCTGAGAGCACAATGATCTAGGCCAGTGATGGCGAACCTGTCGCACTCCAGCTGTTGCAAACCTACAATTCCCATCATGTCTTCACAACCAAAGCTTTTGCTTTGAATGGCCAGGCATGATGGGAATTGTAGTTTTGCAACAGCTGGAGTGCCACAGGTTCACCATCACTGATCTAGGCAAAGAGACCCTGAATCCAACAATGTAGCACTTAGTTTACTGGGTGCAGCAGTTCTGACAGAATCAGAGTTTTTAGATTTAGCAATGCCGCAGAGATGAGAAAGCTAACCTTGCACACATCGGGCTCTCTGTATGCAAGGTCTTGAGACACTGAGCTGCTAATCACAACAGGGAACGTGTTGGACTACCAGGTATGAGTCTATGTAATCTGAAGAATTATAAGGTCCTGATGTAATGTGGCACAGGGCAGTAACTGTAGGCGATCTACTCGTCTCTTATGCCCGGACTCATTACATACTGTAGACGGTAAGCCCTCGCGGGCAGGGTCCTCTCTCCTCCTGTACCAGTCTGTTTTGTACTATCAATGATTGTTTTACTAGTTTTTATGTATACCCTTTTTTACTTGTAAAGTGCCATGGAATTAATGGCGCTACAATAATAAATTATAATAATAATAATAATAATAATAACAATTACATGATGAAGAGGGTCCTGGCTGGGTTTGTTGACTTCACCTAAAGGGGTACTACAGTTTTTCATCCCACATGTTACTGATGACATTGGTTGGCCAGGATCAGATGTTAGAAAGTTTAATGAGAGATACACCGCCAATTCAAAATAAACAGTCTTTTACTAAACAGTCACTTGAGGGAAATTTGTACAATAGATAGAGGGTGCATAACTTCACAAATATTTCCTTTGCAAAATGGAGCAACTAATCTGGTTTCCTTCACCACTTCCCAGCACAATACTACGGTCCGGTTAGTGAAAGTGCTATTCAAAACTGGCGGTTCCACGTCCCCTTCCTCTTTAAAAGGAACTAGTTTGCTAATATTACCTTACTTGTACTTATCTTCTCTACTCCTTGGAACTCCTGCCCAAGGCACTCTTTTTTTCTCACATTCTCTGTTCAATTCTGAACCATTACCTCTATGAGTTATAACCTTGAGGCTGTACTGCTAGGCATTCTGTCTGAGGACCCGGCTCCGGTTGACCACTTTGTCCATTTTCCTTCTTTTTACTCAAGATCACGCTTTCCACTGTCTGCCTCCACCCACGTCGTGGACACCCATATCTGCTCACTAATCAAACAATAGGTCTGTTTTACTGTACACTGGGCCCTATCTAAGCTCCTGGCATGAAACTGTCTCTGTCCCTTCACTTTAGCCCCTCCCACCCTGGGCTAGTGCCAACATTAACCCTAACTTTCTCTACTGTTGGATAAAATACAATCTATCATAAATAACATTACACATCACATCAATACTTGTGTCTTCAAGGGGGAACATGAGCAGTATGTTCATCTCCTAAAATTGATGCTAAAACAGACATTTCAGGTAATCAACAGTACGGACGTTGATAAGAGATGCATCACTGAAATCTGTGTTTAATCCTCTACAACATGCTGTCTTCAGATTACATAGCAAAAACCTGCTGATAGATACCCTTTAAGTGTGAAAAAGGCAGTTCCTGTCTAATTGGTCCAGCATCTCAAGGTACCATGGTAATGGCACTTATGGTGATGATCGCTCCCACAGACTTTGGAACAGTTTGTCTTTCCCAAGACATGAAGTTCTATACATACAGTATACAGATGGAGAAAAGTTCCTACATTTACTGCTTATAAAGTAAATAATTTACAAATGTCATTATGTGTTCATGGCTTTTTCCATTATATCTGTAAAGCAAATAACACAAGACTGCGAAAAATATGCGATCTTCAGAAAATATAGGAAGAACATCTTTGTCCATGAAACTGTGATCCAAACATAATTATTAGGTGACACTAATTTCACTTCTTAATTAGCGGTTTGTAATACCTTAATGTACAAATGCAATGTAGCAGAAGACAGAGCATGTCACTTGTTATAATGGTGCAACTTACAATTGTA
The DNA here is from genome assembly GCF_048569485.1 of Anomaloglossus baeobatrachus. NCBI lineage: Eukaryota > Metazoa > Chordata > Amphibia > Anura > Aromobatidae > Anomaloglossus > Anomaloglossus baeobatrachus. The sequence goes on along the minus strand of NC_134355.1, from coordinate 63,930,676 downwards.
TAAGTGCTATCAAAATAAAATCATGTGCTAATCAAGGGACATAACAGAGGCAGGCAATGTAGATATGCATAAGAGAGCTACAGCGCATAGCACTGATGCGTGGGGAGAAAGGAAAAAATTTGCAAAAAACAGTTGGTAATAAAATTAAAAGAACGTTGCTGCCTACGCAAAGTGTAAGGGGCACTTTGCACACTACGACATCGCAGGTGCGATGTCGGAGGGGTCATGTCGAAAGTGATGCACTTCCGGCGTCGCACTCGACATCGTAGTGTGTAAATCCTAGATGATACGATTAACGAGCGCAAAATCGTCGTAATCGTATCATTGGTGTAGTGTCTGGGAATTCCATAATTACGTGACTGCAACAGGTACGATGTTGTTCCTCGTTCCTGCGGCAGCACACATCGCTGTGTATGAAGCCGCAGGAGCGAGGAACATCTCCTACCTGCGTCCTGCAGCTCACGCCGGCTATGCGGAAGGACAGAGGTGGGCGGGATGTTTACGTCCCGCTCATCTCCGTCCCTCCGCTTCTATTGGCCGCCTGCCGTGTGACGTCGCTATGACACCGCACGGCCCGCCCCCTTAATAAGGAGGCGGGTCGCCGGCCAGATCGACGTCGCAAGGCAGGTGAGTCCATGTGAAGCTGCAGTAGCGATAATGTTCGCTACGGCTGCTATCACAAGATATCGCTGCTGCGACGGGGGTGGGGACTATCGTGCTCGGCATCGCAAGCATCGGCTTGCGATGTCGTCATGTGCAAAGTGCCCCTTACACTAGCTCTGCAACAATCAAAAATAGTAACTTGTCATATATGGGCATGTAAAAAAGTTTGGGCACCCCTGGTCAAAATTACTGTTATTGTGAACAGTTATCGTTTTTTTCGGATTATAAGACGCACTTTTCCTCCCAAAAATTTGGGAGGAAAATGGGGGGTGCATCTTAAAATCCACATATATAGCTTACCGGGAGATGAAGAATTGGCGGGGAAATGTCTGTGTGGCTCTCTGTGCGGGCGGTCGGATGCCTGTCTGTGTGGGCAGCCAGGTGCCTGTCGGTGCGTGCAGGCAGCTGACTCTGTGCTGGCGGCCGGCTGCCTCTCTGTGTGGGCGGTCACACCAGGAAACCCTATCATGTATACAAATAATACGCTTCAGCACCTGGGTGCGGAAATAGGAACGGACCAGGCCTGAAGTAGTGGGACTTGATTTAGTGGACTTTCCGGGTTGCAACTGACTCCAATAGGACCGGTCTAGGCATGAGGTAACATAGACCTGGGTGAATGGGTCGGCTCAGAGACAGTGGTGGAGGAACTCTGTCCGGTGGTAAAACAAATCCCTGTGAGAGGGAATGTGGATAGACTCCATGAATTCACTAACGGCAGCTGAGGTGTTGCCGGGGGAAACAGTCCTATAAACTCTGGAGGAAACTACAGGAGGGAGCAGTGCACAGGAAATTGTGTAAAGAAACCAAAAAGCAACATGCCTGTAAAGTTCAAGCTACAGTATGTGCTCGCAGTGCATGTGCTCCACAGAAGCTGTGTGAGTTCTGCAGTAAAGTTATGTTAATTATTAGCCTGGACTTCGTGTCTGAATTTGTCCTGAGGAGATGTTGTGGTGTCCCTGGTTGCACTGTGGAGGTGGCAGGAGTGCAGCATAGAAGAAAGATGCTGCCTGGAAGCAGGGGCTCGCCTCTGCCCACAACTACGGCCCCCTGCCACCCCCACAACACTTTTCCCTCACGTTAGCGGTTCTGTCTATTAAAACTATCAGCATATTGAAAAATAAAATATTTTTCAGTGGTTCCATGAAATAAAAAAGTTTTTTTTTATTGAATATCAATCCATAAAATAAACCGTCAGTATGGGGACAAACCCTGTTGACTGGTTTCAACTGTGAGGTCTTAGTCGTAACAACGACGGTCTTTCAGGTGGTTCCTTCATGCGGGTGCGGCACCACCAACATCTTGGTGAGTTTTTTCTTTCTAAAACCATCAGCATCTCGATCATGAAGTCTGACTCAAATAAATCATACATAAGGGGTCCAGATAAATTGTCCAGATAAACTGAAGCATATGTAAGGTTTTGTAATATATATGCAACATATTCTATGTATGCAGTGCATATAATGCCATTATAAATTATCTAAATGGACAGTAACACATGGAAGCATAGTGTTCATTGCATATGGCTGGAGAGAGATGCATGATGCTCCACGGTCTTCTCCAACTTTTGTCTTTCGGCTGCCGTCTGTTGTCAGTCCTGTATATGTAATATCTCCAAAGACAAGGCTTGTAAGATATCTTTGTCATACGATTTTGCTCACCCCTTCAAGAAGGGAATGAAGCATCCACAAAAGCTTGTCTGAATATACAGAACAGACCCAAAGTTTGGACACACCTTCTCATTGAAAGAGTTTTCTTTATTTTCATGACTCTGAAAAGTGTAGATTCACATTGAAGCCATCAAAACTATGAATTAACACATGTGGAATGAAATACTTAACAAAAACATGTGAAACAACTGAAAATATGTCTTTTATTCTAGGTTCTTCAAAGTAGCCATCTTTTGCTTTGATTACTGCTTTGCACACTCTTGGCATTCTCTTGATGAGCTTCAAGAGGTAGTCACCGGAAATGGTTTTCACTTCACAGGTGTGCCCTGTCAGGTTTAATAAGTGGGATTTCTTGCTTTATAAATGGGGTTGGGACCATCAGTTGTGTTATGCAGAAGTCTGGTGGAAACACAGCTGATAGTCCTACTGAATAGACTGTTAGAATTTGTATTATGGCAAGAAAAAAACAGCTAAGTAAAGAAAAACGAGTGGCCATCATTACTTTAGGAAATGAAGGTCAGTCAGTCCGAAAAATTGGGAAAACTTTGAAAGTGTCCCCAAGTGCAGTGGCAAAAACCATCAAACGCTCCTGGAATATAAGACATATTTTCAGTTGTTTCACACTTTTTTGTTAAGTATCATGAAAATAAAGGAATCTCTTTGAATGAGAAGGTGTGTCCAAACTTTTGGTCTGTACTGTATGTCACAGTATTAGACATGGCAGGCACGATTAGACCAACAGATGTCTGACACACAACAAAAAAATACCTCAGTAACACCAAAAACAAGGGGAACACCAGGAATACAATAACAATGGTAGGCCCTGGCACTAGTGAAATGATAGATTTGACACCTCCTGCCCTTACCTGCCGCTGTACCCTGCACACCTAGCCAGACCCTATACATAATCCTCAGCTATCATCGAGCAGTAATACCTGAAACCCATAAAAGTCCCTACTATAGTCCTGGCTAGTAAGTGGGAAGGTAAGGTTCACTTGACCCACTGCTGCACTAACACAGCAAGAGGGTAGGTGAAACAAACAGGGGAAAACAACCAAAATTGAAACAATACGACTTCAGGATGAATCTACAGCAGCTCCATCCACCAAAGCGGTCAGAATACAAATGGGTTTGTATAATCAGCAAAGATTGCTGAGAAACCTTGCCACTTAAACACAAAGGGGCATGGCTGCAGTTGACATAAACTGTTTTAGCACCAAAACATACAAAACATTTAAATGTAGAGTCCCAGATGAGGATGAGAGGCTCCAATCCTAAAGCTGTCACTAGTCTCTAAAAACAAGGAGACGACGTGACAATATGTGGCAATCAATTTTCCAGTCTCTTATTGCCCCTCTGGTAGGCCTTTTTTAGGCTATTTTTTAAAATGTCCTTAATATAAATGACCGGACCTTGGTTTCTCTTAAGAAATGCGCTTAAAGATAAAATAATAACATTTTTTCCTAAGCCAAATATTTATTCAGAAAAGTTTCTAGTGATATCTTTTTTTAAAAAAAAAAAAAGTACAATGTACCAATGAGTATAAATTAATTACTAGGGAAGTGTAATTAATTTATTCTGCAAATATTAAGATGAAAGAAATAAGCAGCATGAAAGCTCTGGGTAAAAACGAGATTTCTATTTTATTCCGGACTTATACAAGTTACAAATCATCTTTGATTTTCCAAACCTAAAAAAAAAAATACATATACATATCTTTTTTTGCATAATTTGAAAATCAGCAATACATTTTGTCTTTTGGGACAAGTTCTGTACCTAAGTTAATCTATGGAAAAGACAAGGACTGAAATCCCAAGGACACATTGTATATTAATATATGCAAAAGCAATTTGATGTGACATTATTAATAGCCAATGTCTAGAAAGTGCTGATGACAAGTTAAGCAAGTCGGTACCAAATTAGCAGGAGAGAGAATCATTCAATTTTAAAAAATATTAAGTCACGAATTCACCTGATGCATAAGATCGTGAGTCGTTATTTTAAAGAAATTAGTCAGTCAGTGACTTTTATAGGACACTGAAACTGAAAACCATATAGAGGATAAAGGGGTAAAAATACATAATCTCATGTCAACAGAATATATATATTACCATACTTATTCTTTTGCCTATCGGAATGCATGTTAGATTTAGTCAAATGTATTTTCATGTTTTAATGAGGATTATTATTAGAGATGGGCAAATTGACCCTTAACAAACTGAATTTCATACTGTCACATGGAGTTTTGCACAAACTACATTGACTGTCATGGTAGCGTCATGTTCTGTTCACATTGCAGATTCTAATACCCAACCCAATAGTTTCTCTGGTGTCTGGGATCAACACAGCCAGGCTTAGGTGTCAATTCATAGGCAGGCTAGCGGAAATCTCTGCTAGTCTGCTTGTTAGGCTCCTTTGATCACATGTGGTGGGAAAGCCAATCACATCTGCTCCCCTCCTATTTATGCTGGATGACATCTTCTACCCATGCCAGCTATAGTTTATTCTGCGTTGGTCTGTGAGCTTTAGTGTCCCATACTTTCTGGTGAAAGTGTTTCATTTTGCTTGGAACAGTTGAGAAGTTTACTCCTGTTGTCTTGTTGCTTCTTTCCTGTTTTAAAATGTACTTAAGGTTTTTAACAAAAAAAAAATGAAGGGGGAAAATTAGAGAGATTGTTGAGATGAAACAGCGATTAAATGGTGACATTAGTAAATATTTAGCATAAAATATCTTTCAGGTGAGGAGGTATGGGAAAGGATTGGTGAAGGAATGAAGGGGAGGAAGGTGTAGCAATTTAATAGGGAAATTAGGATTAAGGGAAATGGGAAAAAAGGGTAGAGGGAAAAGGAGAACAAGATATTAATTTGCAATACTATAAACCTTATACAAAACGTATATACAAGAAAATGTACCTATGTAAAATGACCATGAAAAATTAAATACCAGAACCATATGTTTGAGAATTGTAACACTTGACATAGGCGAGTTATTTAAGTATGCAAATCAGGTGACTTCCGATCGATAAGTGTCCCAGGGGTGCCAAACTTTGAAATAGCTAGTATATTGATTATTGAAGGTGGCATAATGCTTTTCATAGTTTCTGTGTATGGCAACCTTTTCAATAATTTGATTAAGGGTGGGAGAGAAATATTCCTCCAGTTGGCAGCTATACTACTCTTTGTTGTGAGAAGGATATGAATTACAATGGATCTAAAAATGGGGTCAATTAATTTGGCATCTAAAGATAAAAGAGCTAGTTGTGGGGTGATCACAATATTTGTTTTGGTAATTTGATTTATCAAGTTTGAAATACCAGTCCATAAGGTTTTTAAGATTGGGCATCCCCAGAAAAGATGTAAAAGGTCCCCATTACTGCCACAATTTCTCCAACAAGATGGTGAAATATTATTATTAATCTGATGTAGCCTAGTTGGGGAAAGGTACCATCGCGTCATGAGTTTGGTATGTATTTCCAGAGCAGAAGAACATATGCTTGCAGAGTGAGTCGTTTTTATAGCATCTTGCCAGTCTTCGTCTGGAAATGTTTGACCGAGGTCCCTTTCCCAAGCGAGAAAAGATTTTGTTTTTTCAAAGCAATAATCTCCAATAACATATTGATAAATCAATTTACTACTCCAGGTCCTGCTGTCCCTAGGATTACAGAATAAAGAATCTATTAAAGATGGGAGGGGATATTTATTATTAAGTAATCTCCGAATGGAATCTCTAAGAAAGAGCAATAGTTTGAAGTCAGAGTCAAGAATTTTGTGCTTAATTTTCAAATCCAAGAATTAAATAAAATCGGCACCATCATTTAGGTTGCTTAAGATTCATAATTTAGAGTTTTGCCATGAGGCTGGGACTATAATCTTGTACAAAAGTGCTGTTAATTGCATAGAGAAATTTTTGACATTTTCGTATTTATTGGGATGTTTCGATTGTTTTGCTATATATTTCCATGCGTGGAGGGTGGCAGCTATAGTTGGCGAATCGGGAAAAGGTAAAAATGGGGAAGAAAGGTGGAGGAGAATGAGGTTTTTTAAAGGACTATAATTATTAGAGAACATTTCCAAATCCACCCAGGGAAGAGAATAAGATTCATTTACCCAAAGTTGACTCTGTTTTAGTATGTTGGTAATATAATACGCATGGATATCTGAGAGCCCTATACCCCCCCTATTTTTGTGTTTAACTAGATATAGTTTAGATATTCAAGCTTTTTTGTTATGCCATATAAAATTATTTAAGATCTTTTGGAAGGAATTTAGGAATTTAATAGGAAATATCAAGGGAATAGATCGGAACAGATATAAAATCTTAGGAAGGACAATCATTTTAAAAGTGGTAAGTCTCCCCAACCAAGAAACATCATATTTTTGGGCCATGTTGATATCAGTGTTAATTATTTCAATTACTCTGTTGACGTTAGTAGAAATCATAGTATGAGGGTTTTTCATTATTTGAATACCAAGATAATCAATTTTAGAATCTTCCCAAGAGAATGAAAATAAAGATTTCAGCAGGCTAGTGGTGGGAAAGTCAAGAAAGAAAGGAAGGAGTTTAGATTTTGTTTCGTTTAGTTTGTAAAAGGAGGCATTTGAATATTCATTTAGAAGGTTGAGTAATTCAGGTATAGATGTAGAGGGATCAGATAATGAAAGAATGATATCATCGGCATAAAGTCCAATTTTATGGGTTTTGGTTCTAGTCGAGATTCCCTTAATATTGTCATTCAATCTAATGAGTTCGGCCAAGGGTTCAATAGCTAAAATAAAGAGAAGAGGGGAAAGGGGACATCCCTGCCGGGTTCCATTGGTAATGTGTAAGGACGTAGACAATTGGTTATTTGCATATACTCTAGCTGAAGGACCAGAGTATAATGCCATAACTGTTCTAATAAAACTATCATTAAAGTCAAATGATGATAGAGTCATCCTCAGGTATTGCCAGTTTATGCGGTCGAAAGCTTTTTCAGCATCCAGCGTTAGCAATACAGATGGCAGTTTGTTTTTCCTCATCTGATATACGAGATTGATGGTCCTCCTCGTGCCATCAGTGGTTTGTCGACCCTCCACAAAACCAAGCTGATTATTGTTTATAATGGTGGGAAGAATTTTCTTTAGCCTATAAGCAATCATTTTTGCATACATTTTTACATCCGCATTTATGAGAGAAATGGGTCTATAACAGCCAACATGTTCAGAGTCCCCCCCTGGTTTTGGGATCAGAGTTATCGTAGCTTCCAGCATAGTTGCTGGAAAAGAACCCGACAGGGAGGATTCATTAAGAGCATTAGTTAAGGAAGGGGGAGAGAAGAGTAGAAAAAGACTTGTAATAGTCATTAGTAAATCCATCCGGGCCAGGGGATTTTTTTGGTTTTAGGGAGTTGATTGTACATAGGGTTTCTAATTCTGTAAAAGGGGAGTTAAGAATAGTTAAGTTATCGGGAGTAATTTGTGGAAGTTTTATTTTAGATAGGAGTTTATTGATTACTTCAGAAGTTGGTTGGGAGAGTGAGGATCGTTTTTAAGGTTATAGAGCCTGGAGTAGTAATCTGCAAAGGAGTTAGCTATTTCCTCTGGATGGTGTATTGATATACCCTGAGTATTCTTAATAGATGTTATTCTATTTTTGATTATTGCTGCTTTCACTCTTTGAGCCATTAAGCGTGTGGGTTTATTGAAGTCTGTATAATATAGCTGTTTAGAATAATATAAATATTTGTCATATTCATCAAAGAGGAGTGCTCTAAGTTGGATTCTGAGGTCTAAAAGTTCTTTATAAATATGACTAGATGAGGCAGGAGATTGTTGTAGAAGTTTTTCTTTGTCATATATCAATTTTTGAGTAAGTTCTATTTTCTGTCTTCTAAGTTTTTTGTGGTGGGATGATAATTTAATTAATTCCCCTCTCAAGACAGCTTTATGTGCCAACCAAATTGTTGTGGGGCTTGTTTCATCATTCACGTTATCCTGAAAGTATAATTTGATGGCATTTTCAATCTGAGCTTTGTATTTGAAAGTATTAATTATAAAAGGACTACATTTCCACAGGTAATTTTTGGGAGAGTTATAATTTAATAGAACCTCACAAGAAACGGGACAATGGTCGGAGAAGGTTTTCTGTAGTATGAAAACTTTTTTAAATTTAGAGATGGACAATGAGTTTGTGAGAATAAGGTCGATTCTTGAGAAAGATTTATATATTTCTGAAAAATAAGAGTATTCTCCAGATGTAGAGTTTAAACATCTGAAACTATCCAAAAGTTCATTTTTGTGAAGCCAATTTTGAAGGTTCTGTTTCCTGTATCTAAAATTTGCAGTAGAATCAAGGATGGGGTCAGGTATTAGGTTAAAGTCACCAAGGAGTATTAGGTCGCCAATGTGGATGGTTTCTAGATTTTTTAATAATTTGTTTAAGAAACGAATTTGGGTGAAATTAGGCGCATATACATTCGCAATTGTACAAGCACAGTTATTGATTTTGCACGCTTGAATGTGAAATCTACCAGAATTATCTTTTATTTCGTTTATAAATTCAAAAGTCACCGTATTCTTAATAAGTGTAAGAACCCCAGCATTTTTCTTTTCATTCAATGAACTAAAGGAATGTACAAAATTTTTATTTTCAAATTTGATAGGATTGTTTTTAGAAATTTTCGTTTCCTGAAGACAGACAATATCTGCTCCAGAGTTTTTGATGTCTCGCCATGCCAAATATCTACGTCTGGGACAATTGAGGCCTCTTACATTGTAATTTAGGAATTTTGTGGTCATTTTTAACGTAATATGGAAATTAATAACCGTAAATACATTAAAAGAAAAACAAGGTTAGTAAAATGACAAGTTTCTAATTCCAGTAAAAATATACTTACCTAAAATGCAGGATGCGGAACCTGAGGTTTAATAGTCTTATCAAAAGGCTAACAATCCAAATAGTTTCAGGATAGTCAAAAGGTACATATAAAGTGAAAAAACAATCCCTTTAAAAATTCTATTTTATTAAATATGTCTTAAAAATTTCCCAAGTGATTCACCTGTATAGAAATTATCAAGGGTAATATAAATATACACCAGGGATGCCACCCCTATTCAGAGGAAATTCAATCAAGAGCAGAAAACAGGAGTATGGGGTCCCAAATGGGATTAATCTGGCCCTATTATGGACCTACCACATCACTCCTTCCTACCGACGGAGGTAAAACCGCCTTAACGTAACTGGGCGCCCCCGTTCCTCGGTGGCTATCCCTCACTTACCCTAATAATTTCCCTACCATATGAGGAAAAATGAGAGTGCCTATGCAAATTACCGATAATTATTGGTTGGCCTTATTACCCCTCACTAGATCTCAAAGACAGGGCAATTATTATAATATTATAATACCCTGTTTACTATGCTCCAATTCAAACTGGTCATTGAGTTATAAACAGGGATAACAGATGTTACAATACCCTGTTACTCATATCCATTTAATATGCTCTAAATCAGCCGGTCATTCATTTATATACAGAGATAACAAATCCATAAACCAAACCAACCCAAACAGATATGTTTAACTTGCATTCAGCAATAGTAGGACATTATAATACCCTGTTTAATATGCTCAAATTCAACTGGTCATTAATTCATATACAGGGATAACAGATACTACAATACCCTGTTATTTATGTCCAATTCAACCGGTGATTAATTTATATACAGGGGTAACAGATCCATAAACCAGACCAACCTAAAAAGATATATTTAACTTGCATTCAGCAAATCCCAACCCCTGGAGTAATACTCATATGCATATAGTGATGCATGTCTTCTTATGGCAGCCCATAAGAAGACATGCATCACTATTGAATGGTTCCCTTTCTCCCTGGGCCTCCTGATGAACCAGATTAGAGGGCGGAGAAACGCGTCGAGGCAGTGCAGATGCACTTAAAAAAGGGAAGTTAATATATCAACTTTATAAAATGATATTTATTCATTTATAATGAGTGTATATACTGGTATTACTCCAGAGGTTGGGATTTGTTGAATGCAAGTTAAATATATCTTTTTAGGTTGGTCTGGTTTATGGATCTGTTACCCCTGTATATAAATTAATCACCGGTTGAATTGGAGCATATTAACTGGACATAAATAACAGGGTATTGTAGTATCTGTTATCCCTGTATATGAATTAATGACCAGTTGAATTTGAGCATATTAAACAGGGTATTATAATGTCCTACTCATTGCTGAATGCAAGTTAAACATATCTGTTTGGGTTGGTTTGGTTTATGGATTTGTTATCTCTGTATATAAATGAATGACCGGCTGATTTAGAGCATATTAAATGGATATGAGTAATAGGGTATTTTAACATCTGTTATCCCTGTTTATAACTCAATGACCAGTTTGAATTGGAGCATAGTAAACAGGGTATTATAATATTATAATAATTGCCCTCTCTTTGAGATCTATTGAGGGGTAATAAGGCCAACCAATAATTATTGGTAATTTGCATAGGCACTCTCATTTTTCCTCATATGGTAGGGAAATTATTAGGGTAAGTGAGGGATAGCCACCGAGGAACGGGGGCGCCCAGTTACGTTAAGGCGGTATTACCTCCGTCGGTAGGAAGGAGTGATGTGGTAGGTCCATAATAGGGCCAGATTAATCCCATTTGGGACCCCATACTCCTGTTTTCTGCTCTTGATTGAATTTCCTCTGAATAGGGGTGGCATTCCTGGTGTATATTTATACTACCCTTGATAATTTCTATACAGGTGAATCACTTGGACATTTTTAAGACATATTTAATAATATAGAATTTTTAAAGGGATTGTTTTTTCACTTTATATGTTAATAGTCTTATCAAGTAACAACAACTTGCAATATATAACAACTAGCAATATTCAAGACAACAGTTGAATTAAAACACAAAATAAAGAAATAACAGATAAATGAAAAGTTCTCCTTATAGGTTTCATTCTCCAAAGTAGGAGAATCTCAAGCGAGGCAAAGTTTATAGGAGAAAAGCAGGTTAAGATGATAAGACGTTCTTCACAAATAGATGGTAACAGGTAGAAGAAAAGGATAGAAAGTCCGGTAGATCTTCTTGTGGTGGTTAAAAGGTCCATGGAAAAGTCCAAGTTATTTATCCAGCAAGACAAATGAAGAAGGTTGTAATAGTAGGAATCCAAGTGGCAAACTGTTACCCATTAAAGGACTAAACAGTATTTGTAATCCATATGGTCAAGTAGGACGAGAATTGTGATGATCCTTTTTTGGTTCTTTGTTCCTGTCTAAAGATTGCAGAAAACTTTGGCCATCCTCTGGTGAAAGAATGGGAACCACTTTGCCATTTAGCCAAGTGAGGAGTTTGGTCGGAAAACCCCAACGATATTGGATACCCCAATCTTTAAGTTTCCTAGTAGTATCAGAGAAGGATTTTCGCAAATTCATAGTCTCTCTTGAAATGTCAATAAACACTTTGACGTGTCTAAAGGGATCTGGCAATGATGTGTTATTTTTCATGTAGGACAAAAGTTTTTCTTTGGTGCGAAAATAATGAAATTTGAAAATGACATCTCTGGGAATTTCAGGAGCAAGAAACTTAGGCTTTGGCAGACGATGGATCCTATCAATGATAACGTCAGAATCTGACAGAGTCGGAATAGCAGTTTTTAATAGGCGTTTGGTGTAGTTCTCTAAGTCATTAGCTGATATTATTTCAGGAACGCCCCTGAGCTTCAGGTTATTACGTCTTGACCTGTCTTCAAGGTCTGCAACCTTAGTTTTCAAAGATCGGATTTGGGATTGTAAGTCTTCCTGACCCTGGGTGAGAGTCACTGTTTTTTCTTCTATCTTTGTCATTTTTTCGCCATAGTTGTCTAATCTAGCATTTATAGCCACCAGATCATCTTTCAAAATTTTAGTTTGTTGCTCTAGAGCAACATTTATATCAGTCTTAAGAGAAGATATTAAATGAACCATAAACGATTCCATGTCCGCTCTGTCTGGCGCTTTTGTGGTGTCCCAAGGTTGTACATTATCAAGTGTCACCCATGTTTGGTCAGTAGTGTTAAGTTCCAGTTTAGATCTCTGTTTTCTATGAACAGGTGAAAAAGCCTCATCACTAGAACCCGAAGGCGACACAGAGAATGTATTTTTTGTAGGGTCACGGTAAGTATCTGTTCCTTTACGTTTGTTAGTCCCTGCCTTAGAAGTGTCCATGTCATCAACTCCCAAGGGGCCGTCTTTGTCTTGTTCGAGAGAATTAAATAAAGGCGGTTTAATGTGTTTGGTTTCCGCTTGTGTAATTTTGTCATCTTGAGTAGAGTTGAGCGCGGTTCGAGGTTCGAGGTTCTCCAGTTCTAGGCTCGAGTGATTTTGGGGGCTGTTCGAGATCGAACTAGAACTCGAGCTTTTTGCAAAAGCTCGATAGTTCTAGATAAGTTCGAGAACAGTTCTAGCAGCAAAAAGCAGGGCTTTTTACAGCTACAGTGTGCAGGAGCCATCGCTGGCAGCCTGCCAGAAGCTGGTAACCAAGATAAACATCGGGTATCCAACCAAAGCGCTTTGGTTAGTAACCCGATGTTTACCCTAGTTACGTGCAGGAAGCCCACACTTCCCCGCTCAGCTCACTCCGCCCCCTCCTGCCCGCGGCATGTACACACGTACACACACACACACACACACACACACACACACACAGACGGTCCCGCTCGGCTTACCTGCGGTCGGCCCGGGGGCAGCAGTCCTTGGCACTGGAAACTGTGCCTGCCGGCCCTTTAAGGCCACTGTGTTCTCCTGCATTGAGCATCATCTGTGGGCGGAGCTACCGCCCGGCGTCCTGCTCGGTCGCACAGATGAAGGAGTCACAGTGCCAGCCAGCGACCCCCAGCACATCGCTTCCCTCCGGCGCTGTGTGGGCCCCATCTGCACCGTGACCTGATCAGTATGTGGGACATCACTCCCTCCCCTCCCCTCCCTGTCCCCCCGTGCGTGTGTGGGCCCCGCAGAGCCGTGTGTGTGACCCCCGGAGCCGCGTGTGTGGGCCCCGCAGAGCCGTGTGTGTGACCCCCGGAGCCGCGTGTGTGGGCCCCGCAGAGCAAGGTGTGTGTTTGTATGTATGCATGCAGCAGAGCAGTATACGTGTCTATATGTATGTATGTATGCAGCAGAGCAGTATGCGTGTCTGTATGTATGTATATATGCAGCAGAGCAGTATGTGTGTCTGTCTGTATATATATATGCAGCAGAGCAATATGCGTGTCTGTCTGTATGTATGCATGTATGTATGCAGCAGAGCAGTATACGTGTCTGTATGTATGTATTTATATATGCAGCAGAGCAGTATGCGTGTCTGTATGTATGTATGTATATATGCAGCAGAGCAGTATGCGTGTCTATATGTATGTATGTATGCAGCAGAGCAGTATGCGTGTCTGTATGTATGTATGTATATATGCAGCAGAGCAGTATGCATGTCTGTATGTATGTATATATGCAGCAGAGCAGTATGCGTGTCTGTATGTATGTATATATGCAGCAGAGCAGTATGCGTGTCTGTATGTATGTATATATGCAGCAGAGCAGTATGCGTGTCTGTATGTATGTATATATGCAGCAGAGCAGTATGCGTGTCTGTATGTATGTATGTATATATGTAGCAAAGTAGTATGGATGTCTGTATGTATGTATATATATATGCAGCAGAGCAATATGCGTGTCTGTATGTATGTATTGTGAGACTGTGACCGGGGTTATCTATGACGGCCGGTATGTCTCGCCCAGGTTGTGCTCACTCCATGATAGAAAGTAAATCCACTATAGGGTTAATGCTGTTTCCCTACAGGCTTAAGGAAGGGTTAAAAGGAAACAGGAACGAGGGCAGGTGTGCCGGATGTGGGGAGTGATCACAACTCCCTGGGTTCTCTGCTGGAGAGACATGTATATTGCTGTGGACGTTTGTTTGGAGATTAAACACCGTGTGCTGTGAACCTTACTGCCTGGATCCCGTGTCTTCTGCTGCGCAGCCGACCGTGCTACCTCACATATGGTGGAGAATGCGGGCATGCCAGCCGGTGAGGTGTACCTTCCTTTTCTGGTAACCCGGTAGCACATGTCCTGGATTCAAGCAGCTATACTACGGCCCAAACCCAGTGACGCCATGGAGGACATACTAAAGCAGTTGGCTCAAGCTACTGCACAGCAACAACAGGTGAATACCCACCTGCTCCGGACGTTGGAGCAACAGCAGCGACAAGCTGATGCACAGCAGCAACAAGTTGATGCACAGCGGCAACAAGCTGATGCACAGCGGCAACAACACCAGCAATCCTTGATATTGCAGGAAAAAAAGCACCAAGAACAGATGGTTCTCCTGGCCAAGTCAATCCGTGCCGGACCGGCAGCAACAACCCCGGGACCGGGTGACGACAGCAGCGTCCGGAAAGCGGTGAGACAAGCGTTACAAAAGATGACCCCGGGGGATGATGTGGAAGCGTTCCTGGCAGTGTTTGAGCGGGTGGCCGAGCGGGAAAAGCTGCCGACCCCCCAGTGGGCTGAGGTATTGTCACCCTATCTGACGGGGGAACCCCAAAAAGCGTACCTGGACCTCTGTACCGAGGACGCCATTGACTATGTGACCCTGAAAGCCGAAATACTGGCTCGGTTGGGGGTGAATACTTATGTACGGGCTCAGCGGGTAAATCAGTGGTTCTATGAGGAAGCCAAACCCGTACGCTCCCAGGCCTATGACTTATTACATCTTGTAAAAAAGTGGTTGCAGCCTGACACTCTGAGCCCGGCGCAAATGGTGGAAAGGGTAGTAGTGGATCGTTTTGTGCGCACTTTACCCGTCACCGTTCAACGGTGGGTAGGACAGGGTGACCCGAGTACCCTGGACCAATTAGTGTCCCTGGTAGAGCGGCATGTGGCTACGCAGGACTTGATACGGGACACTGAGACTTTGCGTACCGCCCGTCGGTCCGGCCCCTCCAAGCCTAGGGCCAAGGACCCACCGCTGACAACGGTACAGGAGTCCGCTACCGTCCCGGCTGAGGCCGCGCCCGCTGTTCCTGAGGTCCGGAAGGCTCTGTACCCTAAACGACAACTTGTCAAGGGGGTTTCCTTCCCTATTAGATGTTGGCGGTGCCAGCGGGTGGGACATATGGAAGCCCAGTGTCCACTGACCACGGAGCCCATGGATTGTGGGGTTACCCGGCGGGGTTCAATGTATGCTCAGGTGGTGTGTACCGCTGACCTGGTTCCCCCAGAGACTGAGCCACACTTGTGCCAAATACAGGTGAATGGATGTCCGGTTACAGGATTGTTGGATTCCGGAAGCTTAGTGACCCTTGTGCGAGCCACCTTGAGGGCTAAAGTAAAGGCCACAGGACGTACCGTGGGGGTGGTTTGCATACATGGGGACCGCCGAGACTATCCCACGGGGATGGTCACCATCACAGCACCTTGCGGTCAGGTGCAACATGAAGTGGGACTTCTAAACACTCTTCCTTATGACGTGATCCTAGGAAGGGATCTGCCCTATTTTTGGACTTTATGGAGGGGACCCCCTAAGTCCCCTCAGGTATTGGTCAGTCCGGGACCTGAACCCTACAATCCTGAATCTGGGACGCCTGCCGTAGGGGTCACCATGATAGGGACAGAGTGTGAACCCGATAGGTCACCCCTAGAGGTATTGGCAGGAGAGGCTGAAATGGTCGAGCCCATCCCGGAGTTGGAGGCATCCCCGGATACGTTTGGGACAGCCCAACTCCAGGACCCTACATTAATACATGCCCGGAATCGGGTGATAGTAATTGACGGGGTGGCACAGCTGCCCGGTGCCCCGGTAAGGTACCCCCATTTCGCTCTCAAGCAGGATTTACTCTACAGGGTAGATGAAATACGGGGCGTGGGGGTAGAGCAGTTGGTGGTGCCCCAGCCGTATCGCCGGCGGGTCCTCGACTTGGCTCATAAACACCTGATGAGTGGTCACCTAGGGGTCAAGAAAACGCAGGAGCGAATATTGCAAAGGTTTTATTGGCCCGGGGTCTTTGGAGAGGTAAAACGGTTCTGCGAAACCTGCCCGGAGTGTCAGCTTACCGCACCCCTGGCCCACTTTCGCAGTCCGTTGGTACCATTACCCATTATAGAAGTCCCTTTTGAACGGATAGGAATGGATCTGGTGGGGCCCCTCGTAAAGTCTGCTCGAGGGCACCAACACATCCTAGTGATCGTTGACTATGCCACCCGGTATCCAGAGGCGATACCTCTCAGACATACTGCAGCAAAGCTTATAGCTCGGGAGTTGTTTGCTGTGTTCTGCCGGGTGGGGTTGCCCAAGGAGATCCTTACGGATCAGGGGACCCCATTCATGTCTAAAGTGACCAAAGAGCTGTGCCGGCTACTCCAGATCAAGCAGTTGCGTACGTCTGTGTATCATCCTCAGACGGATGGGTTAGTGGAACGATTCAATAAAACCCTGAAAACCATGCTAAAAAGGGTGATCTCCAAAGACGGGAAAGACTGGGATATGATGCTTCCCTATTTGATGTTTGCCATCCGTGAGGTGCCACAGGCATCCACGGGGTTTTCGCCTTTTGAGTTGTTATACGGGCGACATCCCCGAGGATTGTTGGACCTGGCAAAGGAAACATGGGAGCAAGAGCCCACCCCCCATAAAAGTGTGATTGAACACATTTTAGGAATGCAGAACCGCATAAGCGCGGTCATGCCAATTGTAAAGGAGCATTTACAGGAGGCTCAGGCCGCGCAAAGCGGCCGCTACAATAGACAAGCCACCGTGCGGACCTTTAAACCCGGGGATCGGGTGTTGGTATTAATCCCCACGGCGGAGAGTAAATTCCTGGCTCAGTGGCAAGGCCCCTACGAGATAAAGGAAAGAGTCGGGGTGGTCAACTATAAAGTATTGCAGCCCGGTAGGCGGAAACCTGAACAAATATACCATGTCAACCTATTAAAACCGTGGCAGGATCGGGAAAGCCTGATGGTTGAGTTTCCCCCATCTCCCTCCTCTTCGGGTCGTTCACTCCCGGCTTCAACGACCTCCGGAGAGGACGAACCGGAAGTAAGGATCGGAGAAGCCCTCACCAAGCAACAGAGGCGAGAGGCCAGACGACTGGTTCAGCAGAACCCCGATGTCTTCTCCGAGTTGCCGGGTAGGACCAGTCTGATACGACATGACATTGTCACCGAGCCTCACCTGAAGGTACGCCTGAAGTCATACCGCGTGCCGGAGGCTCGAAGACAAGCCATATCAGAGGAAGTGAAGACAATGCTATGCCTGGGGGTCATCGAAAAATCCCGGAGTGAATGGGCTAGTCCCATTGTCCTAATACCAAAACCTGATGGCTCCTTAAGGTTCTGCAATGACTTCCGGAGATTGAACGAAATATCCAAGTTCGATCTCTACCCCATGCCCCGGGTGGATGAGCTGATTGATAGGCTGGGACAGGCGCGATATTTTACCACGCTCGACCTGACCAAGGGGTACTGGCAGGTGCCACTGACGGAGTCCGCCAAGGAGAAAACCGCTTTTGTTACGCCGGAGGGTCTCTTCCACTATGTTGTCTTGCCTTTTGGGTTACATGGCGCTCCGGCCACGTTCCAGAGGTTGATGGACTTGGTGCTGGAACCTCACCAGGCGTATGCATCAGCGTACCTTGATGACATCATTATTTACAGCTCCGATTGGCAGACCCACTTGGAACAGGTACAAGCGGTGGTGGACGCGCTTCGAACAGCCGGATTGACAGCCAATCCCAAGAAATGTGCGTTGGGACTCACGGAAGCCCGCTACTTGGGCTACGTGATAGGCCAAGGGGTGATTAAGCCCCAAATTAACAAGGTTGAGGCGATCCAGAAGTGGCCTAGACCCCTGACCACGAAGCAGGTTAGGGCCTTCCTGGGTATCGTGGGGTACTACAGGAGGTTTGTAATGGATTTTGCGGGACTATCAGCCCCCTTGACGGACCTTCTCAAAGGTAAGAAGTCCGTCATGGTGCGGTGGACTCCGCAGGCCGAGGACTCCTTCCGGGCCCTGAAGGAGGTCCTGTGCGGACAGCCCGTTCTGGTCAACCCTGATTTCCGGAAGGAGTTCATTGTACAGACTGACGCCTCGGAGGTCGGCCTGGGGGCAGTGCTGTCTCAGGTGGTTCAGGGGGAGGAACGCCCCGTCACCTTCTTGAGTAGGAAGCTCACCCCTCCCGAGCGGAATTATAGCGTAGTGGAGAAGGAGTGCCTGGCGATCAAGTGGGCCTTGGAGTCCCTACGCTATTACCTGCTGGGACGGCAGTTTCGCTTGGTGACTGATCACTCTCCGCTGGTCTGGATGAGGTCCGCCAAGGAACGGAATGCCCGGGTTACCCGGTGGTTCCTTTCTCTGCAGAACTTCCGGTTTACGGTTGAACACCGGGCCGGTCGGTTGCAGGGCAACGCCGATGCCTTGTCCCGCGGCCCGTGTTTGATGGCTGGAGTTCAACCCCGCACGCTTGAACTGAGGGGGGGGGTATGTGAGACTGTGACCGGGGTTATCTATGACGGCCGGTATGTCTCGCCCAGGTTGTGCTCACTCCATGATAGAAAGTAAATCCACTATAGGGTTAATGCTGTTTCCCTACAGGCTTAAGGAAGGGTTAAAAGGAAACAGGAACGAGGGCAGGTGTGCCGGATGTGGGGAGTGATCACAACTCCCTGGGTTCTCTGCTGGAGAGACATGTATATTGCTGTGGACGTTTGTTTGGAGATTAAACACCGTGTGCTGTGAACCTTACTGCCTGGATCCCGTGTCTTCTGCTGCGCAGCCGACCGTGCTACCTCACAGTATGCATGTATGTATGCAGCAGAGCAGTATACGTGTCTGTATGTATGTATATATGTAGCAGAGTAGTATGCGTGTCTGTCTGTATATATATATGCAGCAGAGCAATATGCGTGTCTGTCTGTATGTATGCATGTATGTATGCAGCAGAGCAGTATACGTGTCTGTATGTATGTATGTATATATGCAGCAGAGCAGTATGCGTGTCTGTATGTATGTATGTATATATGCAGCAGAGCAGTATGCGTGTCTATATGTATGTATGTATGCAGCAGAGCAGTATGCGTGTCTGTATGTATGTATGTATATATGCAGCAGAGCAGTATGCATGTCTGTATGTATGTATATATGCAGCAGAGCAGTATGCGTGTCTGTATGTATGTATATATGCAGCAGAGCAGTATGCGTGTCTGTATGTATGTATGTATATATGTAGCAAAGTAGTATGCATGTCTGTATGTATGTATATATATATATGAAGCAGAGCAATATGCGTGTCTGTATGTATGTATGCATGTATGTATGCAGCAGAGCAGTATACGTGTCTGTATGTATGTATATATGTAGCAGAGTAGTATGCGTGTCTGTCTGTATATATATATGCAGCAGAGCAATATGCGTGTCTGTCTGTATGTATGCATGTATGTATGCAGCAGAGCAGTATACGTGTCTGTATGTATGTACGTATATATGCAGCAGAGCAGTATGCGTGTCTGTATGTATGTATGTATATATGCAGCAGAGCAGTATGCGTGTCTATATGTATGTATGTATGCAGCAGAGCAGTATGCGTGTCTGTATGTATGTATGTATATATGCAGCAGAGCAGTATGCGTGTCTGTATGTATGTATGTATATATGCAGCAGAGCAGTATGCGTGTCTGTATGTATGTATGTATATATGCAGCAGAGCAGTATGCGTGTCTATATGTATGTATGTATGCAGCAGAGCAGTATGCGTGTCTGTATGTATGTATGTATATATGCAGCAGAGCAGTATGCGTGTCTGTATGTATGTATGTATATATGCAGCAGAGCAGTATGCGTGTCTGTATGTATGTATATATGCAGCAGAGCAGTATGCGTGTCTGTATGTATGTATATATGCAGCAGAGCAGTATGCGTGTCGGTATGTATGTATATATGCAGCAGAGCAGTATGCGTGTCTGTATGTATGTATATATGCAGCAGAGCAGTATGCGTGTCTGTATGTATGTATGTATATATGTAGCAAAGTAGTATGCATGTCTGTATGTATGTATATATATATGCAGCAGAGCAATATGCGTGTCTGTATGTATGTATGCATGTATGTATGCAGCAGAGCAGTATACGTGTCTATGTATGTATATATGTAGCAGAGTAGTATGCGTGTCTGTCTGTATATATATATGCAGCAGAGCAATATGCGTGTCTGTCTGTATGTATGCATGTATGTATGCAGCAGAGCAGTATACGTGTCTGTATGTATGTATGTATATATGCAGCAGAGCAGTATGCGTGTCTGTATGTATGTATGTATATATGCAGCAGAGCAGTATGCGTGTCTATATGTATGTATGTATGCAGCAGAGCAGTATGCGTGTCTGTATGTATGTATGTATATATGCAGCAGAGCAGTATGCGTGTCTGTATGTATGTATGTATATATGCAGCAGAACAGTATGCGTGTCTGTATGTATGTATATATGCAGCAGAGCAGTATGCGTGTCTGTATGTATGTATGTATATATGCAGCAGAGCAGTATGCGTGTCTGTATGTATGTATGTATATATGCAGCAGAGCAGTATGCGTGTATGTATGTATATATGCAGCAGAGCAGTGTGCGTGTCTGTATGTATGTATGTATGTATGCAGCAGAGCAATATGCGTGTCTGTCTGTATGTATGCATGCATGTATGCAGCAGAGCAGTATGCGTGTCTGTATGTATGCATGTATATATGCAGCAGAGCAGTATGCGTGTCTGTATGTATGCATGTATGTATGCAGCAGAGCAGTATATGTGTCTGTATGTATGCATGTATGTATGCAGCAGAGCAGTATGCGTGTCTGTCTGTATGTATGTATGCAGCAGAGCAGTGTGTGTGTGTGTCTGTATGTATGTATGCAGCAGAGCAGTATGTGTGTGTCTGTCTATATGTATGTATGTAGCAGAGCAGTGTGTGTGTGTCTGTCTATATGTATGTATGCATGCAGAGCAGTATGTGTGTGTCTGTATGTATGTATGCAGCATAGCAGTGTGTGTCTCTGTATGTATGCATGTATGATGTGTATCTATGTATGTCAGTGTATATGACTGTATAGATTTGTCTGTTTATATGTATTTTTGTGAGTTTGTCTTTAAACATGTATATGTACGTGTATGTATCTGTGTATGTGTGTGTGTCTGCGTGTGTATGGGACCCACTGAGACTCTTCCGCCCGGGGCCCACAAAAACCTGGAGCCGGCCCTGCCTGCGGTGATGAAGTCCCGCCATCCCGACCTCAGCGCTGTCACTGTCCTCCATGGTCGCCGCTTGTCACATCACCTTCTCTCGCTTCCGACCCGAGACTGACTAGCGGTGACGTCACGGGCCTCTCGCGATTCTTGGCTGTGAAGGCGGCGGTCATTGAACTTAGTGACAGGGGCTGTCAGCAGTGCTGGAGATCAGCGCAGGTAATGTACCTCGCTGACAGCAGCACTTGTCATGCCCTGCAGTGACCTGGGCTGACCCATTGATGTTAGCTCAGGTCACTGCATTGCTCTCCCAGCCAATGGGGAACATCCTGCTCTTCATTGACTGGGACAGTGTGGATCGTCATGGCAACCCCTTGGATTACACCAGACCTGGATTTGTTTTTCATTCTAATAAATTGGTTAAAGAGGGAATGTTTTGGGGAGTGTTTTTTCAAATAAAAATGTGTTTGTCGTCTATTTTTTTTATTACTGACTGGGTTGGTGATGTCGGGTATCTGATAGACGCCTGACCTCACCAACCCCAGGGCTTGATGCCAGGTGACATTACACACCTGGTATTAACCCCATATATTACCCCGTTTGCCACCGCACCAGGGCGCGGGATGAGCTGGGGCGAAGCACCAGGATTGGCGCATCTAATGGATGCGCCACTTCTGGGGCGGCTGCGGCCTGCTATTTTTAGGCTGGGGAGAGTCCAATAACCATGGACCTCCCTAGTCTGAGAATATCAGGCCCCAGCTGTCTGCTTTACCTTGGCTGGTGATCCAATTTTGGGGGACCCCTATGTGTTTTTTTTTTTAATTATTTATTTAATTTAAAATAACAGCGTGGGGTGCCCTCAGTTTTGGATTACCAGCCAAGGTGAGGTTGCCAGCTGTGGTCTGCAGGCTGCAGCCGTCTGCTTTACCCTAGCTGGCTACAAAACTAGAGGGAACCCTATGTCATTTTTTTTTTCATTTTTTTGGCTAAATACAAAGCTAAGCACCCCTTAGTGCCACATGAAAGGCACCAAAGGGTGCTCCACTTTTTCTCCACTTTTTCTCCATTTTTTTCTCCACTTTTTCTACATTTTTTTTCTCCATTTTTTCTCCATTTTTTCTCCACTTTTTCTTCACTTTTTCTCCACTTTTTATCCATTTTTTCTCCACTTTTTCTCCACTTTTTCTCCACTTTTTCTCCACTTTTTATCCATTTTTTTCTCCATTTTTTCTCCACTTTTTCTCCATTTTTACTCCACTTTTTCTCCACTTTTTCTCCATTTTTTTCTCTACTTTTTCTCCACTTTTTCTCCACTTTTTCTCCATTTTTTCTCCACTTTTTCTCCACTTTTTCTCCATTTTTTTCTCCACATTTTCTCCACTTTTTCTCCACTTTTTCTCCACTTTTTCTCCATTTTCTTCTCCACTTTTTCTCCACTTTTTCTCCACTTTTTCTCCACTTTTTCTCCATTTTTTTCTCCACTTTTTCTCCACTTATTCCCCACTTTTTCTCCACTTTTTATCCATTTTTTCTCCACTTTTTCTCCACTTTTTCTCCACTTTTTCTCCACTTTTTCTCCACTTTTTATCCATTTTTTTCTCCATTTTTTCTCCACTTTTTCTCCATTTTTACTCCACTTTTTCTCCACTTTTTCTCCATTTTTTTCTCTACTTTTTCTCCACTTTTTCTCCACTTTTTCTCCATTTTTTCTCCACTTTTTCTCCACTTTTTCTCCACTTTTTCTCCATTTTTTTCTCCACTTTTTCTACATTTTTTTCTCCATTTTTTCTCCACTTTTTCTACATTTTTACTCCACTTTTTCTCCACTTTTTCTCCATTTTTTTCTCCACTTTTTCTCCATTTTTTTCTCTACTTTTTCTCTACTTTTTCTCCACTTTTTCTCCACTTTTTCTCCATTTTTTCTCCACTTTTTCTCCACTTTTTCTCCACTTTTTTTCCATTTTTTCTCCACTTTTTCTCAACTTTTTCCCCATTTTTTTCTCCACTTTTTCTCCACTTTTTCTACATTTTTTTCTCCACTGTTTCTCCACTTTTTCTCCATTTTTACTCCACTTTTTCTCCACTTTTTCTCCACTTTTTCTACATTTTTTTCTCCACTCTTTCTCCACTTTTTCTCCACTTTTTCTCCACTTTTTCTCCACTTTTTCTACATTTTTTTCTCCACTTTTTCTCCACTTTTTCTCCACTTTTTCTCCATTTTTTTCTCCACTTATTCTCCACTTTTTCTCCATTTTTTTCTCCACTTATTCTCCACGTTTTCTCCACTTTTTCTCCACTTTTTCTCCATTTTTTCTCCACTTTTTTCTCCACTTTTTCTCCACTTTTTCTCCACTTTTTCTCCACTTTTTCTCCTTTTTTTTCTCCACTTTTTCTCCACTTTTTCTCCACTTTTTCTCCACTTATTCTCCACGTATTCTCCACTTTTTCTCCATTTTTTTCTCCACTTATTCTCCACTTTTTCTCCACTTTTTCTCCACTTTTTCTCCACTTATTCTCCACTTTTTCTCCACTTATTCTCCACTTATTCTCCACTTATTCTCCACTTATTCTCCACTTTTTCTCCACTTTTTCTCCATTTTTTTCTCCACTTTTTCTCCACTTTTTCTCCATTTTTTTCTCCACTTTTTCTCCACTTTTTCTCCGTTCTTTTTCTATGGTCGGTCTACCCATTAGCTCTGCCATGCATACTGTAGCTCTACACCTACTGCACATGTTACTTTATGATTGACATCTCTTTCGTACCAGAGCTGTCTAAGCCTACTCTGACCCCATATTTGTCATTACTATATTGTCCTTGTACTGTATTATGACATTTGTATCATGTGTTTCATTTCTTGCTGTGTTGCAATTTTTTTGCTGCATCCCAATTGTACCTCTACATTGTTTGAGTTTATGTTATTGTTCTCTCACTCTTATGTGATACTGATTATTGTCATTTTTCATGATTACATGCAGATAAGTCCAATCTGACGAAGGCTCAGGCTGAAACGTCATTTGTAACTTGTTTTGGACAAAAACATATATGCTTATGAAAAAAATTTTTTCTTAATACGGACCAATAAAGAGTGATTTTGCATTACTATCCGTTGTGACTTACTGACTTAGTCTGGGAGATTTAGAGTGCCGAGGTTACTCACTAATTTTATCTATTATTACCTCTGAGCACCTATATACCAGTGAGCAGAGCTTCCTCTACAGTAGTTCTCCTGATTAGGCATGCCCTTACCTCATGAGCAGGGCATTGCAGCTTTGGTAGCAACCATTACGACATGGACTCTGCTGCTGTGGACCCGGGGAGAGTGAGTGCAGATTCATTGCACCCACACTCCTCACATGAAGGGTCCGTACTCCTAGAAAATGGGGGATACGTTCCCTGAGTGTCTCCCCCCCATATTCTAGACGGTCCAGAGTCGTCGTGGGACCCCTTTATTTTTTTTCTTACAATAAATTGGTGAAAGAGGAAATGTTTTGGGGACTGTTTTTTCAAATAAATTTCTTTTGTCGATTTTTTTTTTTTTGTTAGTACTGACAGTTTATGATGTTGGGTATCTAATAGATGCCATGACATCACAAACTGCTGGGCTTGATCTCAGGTGACTTTAGAGCTAGTATCAACCCGATTTATTACCCCGTTTGCCACTGCACCAGGGCACGGGATGAGCTGGGGTGAAGCGCCAGGATTGGCGCATCTAGTGGATGCGCCACGTCTGGGGTGCCTGCGGCCTGCTATTTTTAGGCTGTGAAGGCCCAATAACTATGGACCTTCCCACCCTGAGAATACCAGACCACAGCTGTCCGCTTTATCTTGGCTGGTGATCCAATTTGAGGGGGACCCTACTTTTATTGTGAAATTATTAATATTTATAAAATAATTATAAAAAAGAGCCTGAGGGGACCTCCACATTGGATCCCCAACCACGGTAAAGCTGCCAGCTGTGGTTTTCAGGCTACAGCCGTCTGCTTTACCCTAGCTGGCTATCAAAAATGGGGGGACCCAACGTAATTTTTTTTTTTAACCATTTTTTAAATAGAAAAAATTAATGGGCTTCCCTGTATTTTGATTGCCAACCAAGGTAACGGCAGGCAGATGGGGGTGGCAACCCATAGCTGTCTGCTTTATCTGCGCTGAGAATCAAAAATACCGCGGAGCGCTACGTCATTTTTTTAAAGATTTATTTTTACAGCACTGTGATGTCTAGCAATCAAAATACAGGGAAGCTTTTTTTTTTTTTAGTTATTTAAATAAATAATTAAAAAAAATATATATGGGCTCCCGCTGCATTTTTTGTATTGCTAGCTAAGGGTAATCCAAGCAGCTACTGGCGGCTAACCCCCACTGCTTGGTGTTACCTTCACTGGCAATGGAAAATCCAGGGAAGCATTTTTTATTTTTTTTGCCAAAAAACTACAAAAAAAAGGACGTGAGCTTCGCCATATTTTTGTATGCTAGCCAGGTACAGCAGGCAGCCACGGGCTGCCTCCAACCCCCAGTTGCCTATTTGTACCCGGCTGGGAACCAAAAATATAGGGAAGCCCGTTTTTTTTTAATTATTTCACTTATTTCATGAAATAATTAAAAAACAAATGACGTGGGCTTCGCCCCATTTTTGTGTCCAGCCGGGTACAACTAGGCAGCTGGGGATTGGAATCCGCAGCACAGGTTAGCCCGAGGTTTCTGGGCGCCTCTGCTGCGAATTGCAGTCCGCAGCCGCCCCAGAAAATGGCGCTCTCATAGAAGCGCCATCATCTGGCGCTGTATCCAACTCTTCCAACAGCCCTGGAGCCGGGTGGCTTGTTGGGTAATCATGAGTTAATACTGGCTTTGTTTTACTAGCCAGTATTAAGCCAGAGATTCTTAATGTCAGGCACGTTTGACCCGGCCATTAAGAATCTCCAATAAAGGGTTAAAAAAAACACCACACAGAGAAAAAATACTTTAATAGAAATAAATACACAGACACATTAGAGACTCCATCTTTATTACCCCCTGTCAGCCCTCCACGATCCTGCTCTTCTGTCTTCTTTCTTTCTAGTGTAGTAGTAGTGACGATTGTAGTGAGGATGAGATTCACCAGCTCATCACTTGGGGCTGGGGAACCTCCATCCTCACTACAATGCTCACTACAATCCTCACTAGTGTAGTAGTAGTGACGATTGTAGTGAGGATGAGATTCACCAGCTCATCACTTGGGGCTGGGGAACCTCCATCCTCACTACAATGCTCACTACAATCGTGCAGCCTTCACTCCGTGAGTGATCAGTGCTGGCTGTCAGCGGTAACAGCGGTAATGCTGACAGACGCGTTACCATAGCAACGGTGCTCTCGGAGCCGCGGGGAGTCGACCGTGTGCTAGAGCATGTCGCCGGTACACGGCGATACACATATGTGCACCGTGTACCGGAGAGATGCACTCGCAGGTCCTACATGACGTGTCATAGTCATGTGACCAGTCTGTAGCCAATGAGATAATAGCCACGTGACTGGTCACATGGCTATTTTGACGTCACGATAGGTCCTGCATCTCTGCTGGCAGTGCCGGTCACCGGGAGGATTCAGCGATCATCGGATGGAATAGCGGCAGGAGACAGAGTGCAGAAGGGATCGCGAGGACCGGTAAGTGTTATGGTAATGTTTATTAACTGTTTGTGTACATTTATCATGCATTTTTATGTGTTTGTGATTGCCTCCCATTCTAGCCTATACGTTCGAGTTCGGTTCGTCGAACGTTCGACGAACCGAACTCGAACGGGACCCCCGTTCGGCGAGCCGACCTCGAGCCGAACCGGGACCGGTTCGCTCATCTCTAATCTTGAGGTAATTCCAGTGCAGCACTGCTTCCATTCAAAAAGTCCTTATGATAAGTGACACATTGAGACTGTGTTTTTTTGGCGTCTTTTTTTGTAGATAAAGGGGAGGTGGTAATCTTTTTTGAAACCGTAGGTTGGGGATTTTTTCCGGAATTTGATCCAGGATTCAGTTTTTGTGTTTTGTTTGATGGGTTACTATAAAAAAATGTAGGCTTTGTTTCCTTCTCCATTTTAAATGAAAAGAAATGTCAATATATGTCAGTGTGAATTCAACAACCCCCTTTAAAAAAATTTTGTTAAGAAAAAAGGATATTATCCCTTTAAGAACTACGCCTTTAAAAGAGATCAAAGTAAAAAGTGTTAAAGAAGACAATGTAATATGTCTTTAAAGTTTGGACCATGTAAAAAATGTAATTTTCCTTTTTATTATAATCAGGGATAATCAAGTTTAGACTTGTTGCTACGTCTCTATGGTAAAATGGCAGTGGCGCGTGCTTGCTCCGGAGCTGTCTATATAGTGACAATAAAATTAGGTCTGGGAGCATGTGACAGCTTTATTTCCTCATGGTTAATCAGGTATTACAATGGGAACATTAAAGAACAGAGGCTCATTCACCAGAAAGGTATCGGAGGGTGTCAGTGTAATCACTACTGAGTTTAATAGAGCCAGCTTCTCTGTGGCCATGGAAACAAAGATGGCGGCAGCACCAGCCCACTTCTGAGGTGATTTATTGAGTGGCTGACAAAGGACTCCGAGGGTCACTGAGATTAGGGACAGAGTTTTCTTTTAGTTCTGGCAAGATGTGCTGGTATGTGGTCACAGTTAAGGATGATAATACTGACAGTGTGGGGACCAGAGATGCGGGGAGATGATGTGTGACAGGAGCGCACTAACACTTCTCTTACCCGCCAATGTTTTTCATCAATATCTTCGCTGTACCACCACAGATTCCTTTGGAAATGGACTTGAGATGCTCACTAGACTTTCCCACAAATGGTTCACTAGTTTTTGAGCAAGTTTAATCGAGTATATTAACAGGACACTATTAAATGAAGGCACTTCCACTGGTAATGTATCTGAGATTAGCAGTTAGATCGCCATTGATTTCTATGAGCCAGTGTCTCCATCACCACGGCAACTAAAATAACTGCTGCACGAGCACTCCCAGAAAATCCTGTCACAGGCTAATGAGGACCTTCTGTGATCTTTTATGACTGGGGTTAGAAAATATTTTTATTAGTATAAATGTGAGGAGGTGATGGTGCACATTAGTGGGATCATTTTGCTGTCACTAGATGAACTGGGGACATGAGGAGACAGTGTGTTGTGAGGTACTCACTTACTGAACTTCTGCCCACCACAGATTTTTTCGAGTATCTCCGCTGTGCCACCTCAGATTTCCTCAGGAATAATCTTGAAATACTCCCCAGACCTTCCCACAGATGGTCCACTTGTTTTTAGTCTGTCAAAATTACTTTAATTTTTGCGTATTTGTCGCTTTTGAAGATGACCGTTGCTCCTTCTCTTTTAAGGCTGTGACATCATCACCGGCAAGCTCCGCCTCCTTTGCTTCTTTCCTGTTGTTTTTTCCCCCTAATCTCTTATTGTCTTATACCTCTGTGTGTGCATGCTGAGCGACAGTTTTGGTTTCCCCTGTCTATCTATTTCTGTGGACTTCATCTCACTCCTGTCCAGTCCCTCCCTAAGAGAGGGGGTATCAGATCAAGACTGGTCAGGAGCCGGGCCAGAAAGGAGACTCAGGCATCTCCAACATCAGGAGTATCACTGAGATTAGGAATAGTTTAGGGCCCCCTAGCTTGAGGGTCAGCGTATGAGCACCGATTTCCTGCTATTCTATAGTCACCGTGAAAAATATTGAGTTTCCCAAAAAAATTGTATTTTGAGGAATCCTAAACTTCTGGGGTTTTATTTTCACAAATCCAATATCTATTTTCATGGATTCTTTTGAGGGTTTAAAATGGTTTAAAGTAAAAGAAAAATTATATTATACTCCTTTGTCCTACCCCTCAACTGACTTATTATGCTGCCTCCACAGAATCTCTCTGGTCCTTCGCATGGCTCTTTGCCTCTCCCATTGCCAAATTCCATGTGGTCAGATGTGGTGGGGCATCTCATTGACAATGATGTGCATTGCCCCTACATATGGTCACATGAGAAACAGTGTCGGGAGATCTAAAGAGTAGACCCACAAGGAAGACTAGAGCTGGAGCTAGGTGAACGCCTAGGTTAGTATAATGTCTTATTTAATTCTTTTAAATCTTTTTTTCATCTCCATCTATTATGCTTTGACTTCTGCAGTGACCACAGGACAAGAAAATTATTTTCAAAGCACTTTAAATTTGGGCTCATTTTCTTTGAATTCAACCAACCTTTGACTTTCATGCTCCATATCTCACCATCCACTACAGCTTCAAATGAGACAATCATCTTGGCTATCTCATACATAAATTTCGCTTGCAATTATTTAGTATATGATTAGTTATGCAGATTCTTGTCATGTCACAGTATTGTTTCTGTTTTGCTCCTAAAAATTTAAATTTTAATTTTTAGCATTTTCTCCATATTTTGTAAATTCATCTTTGGCTTTCAACACTGCCAAAATCCTTCTGGGCTCTCAATCAAAATTCAAACATGTCCCAACCAAAACATGATCCCAGGTCTCTTACACATTCACAATATTGGTACATACTGGTTGTCTCACTTGGTTATATATACTGCTCAAAAATATAAGGGGAACACTTAAACAAGGATTTTGTATTTTGGTGTTCCCTTTATATTTTTGAGCAGTATATATAGCTTTTTCTTCAACTCTTCCCACAAGTGTTCAATTAGTTTTGGGACAATGGGAGCCAATCCAGCACTTCATTGTCAGTGAAACATTTCTTCTCCAACATCAACATATGCTTGTATGGTTCATGTTATTTTCCTGCTGGAACACTATTTCATCATTTTCAATACCTATAGTACTTGAGTGTAGGAAGTAACTTGTCTTGTAGGAGACTCACATGTAGCTCAGCACTGAGACCACCATCAATACACAAATGATGAGTGGTCGTGCACCACTGCCTGTCACCTGCGGTACTGCATATGCCCGGGGTAGTTACTTGCCGGTGATTCAGTCCAGAGCGGGGTGCGTGTCACAAAACAAGATCCAAGGATGATGATAAGGTAAGAAAGAGGACCGCACTCCTTCGCTGTACTGGAAACTTTATTCAAACAGGTGCAAGGCAAAAAGCAGGAGGCAACCTGTATGCCAGCTCCTGCTATGGACGACGGCCGTTTCGCCTATTCATTAGGCTTCCACGGGTCCACATGTGGTAGTAGAACACCACCCCTTTTATAGGAGTGCATACAGGTTACATCACAACCACGTTAAAAACAATGGGAAATGACATTACTTTTAAACTACATGAATCATGCATGCAAATACAAAACATCATGATATTTACATTAAAAAACCAAGACACGAGGTACAGGAAAAAAAATAAATAAAAAAACAAAATTGGAGTTCAATTATCACAAAAATATTGCAAGATCGACACGGTCATTCAAACCTAGGTCGCCCTGCGCTCCATAGTTTATTATTAGTTTTGCCTCTATCTGTAATAATAATTTCTGTAAATCACCCCTCTGAGGAGGGAGGGTGACCCTCTTGAGGCCTGCGAAGCGTAAAATGTCCATCATGGTGGTCCCGTATATGGGAAATCAACCTAGGTGACCCTTTTCCGGATGCAATTGAATTGTAGTGCTCTCTGAATCTAACGTACAAACACCTTATCGTTTTGCCTATATAAAATCTGCCACATGGGCAGAAAATCACATAGACAACGAACTTGGTTTTGCACGAAATAAATTCCTGGATCTTATGCATGTGTGCTCCAATCTGCAGGGACCGGCCAGTAACATGTAGGTTACAAAACCTACAGTTCCCACACCGGTAGTTACCCGGTGGGCAACATTTATCCAGCCATGTCGATGGGCTGGTAATTCTGTTCTTTACTAGCATGTCCCGCAGATTGTTGCAACGTCTGAACGTGACCAAGGGTTTCGCCTTAGTCATCTCACTTAGGTCGGAGTCTTTCTCAAGAATGTGCCAATTTTTACACAATGTTGTCCTGATAACATTTTCCAGGGGTCCAAACTTAAAACTGAACATGAACCTCTTTATACTGTCACCTTTGTCCCTAAAACCAAAACTCCCATCGGGTTGGTCACCTCTGGATCTCACTCTCTCGTACGCACTGCTGATTAATTTTTTGGGGTAACCCTTTTGTTGTAATCTTTCTTGGAGATCCAAAGACTGTTGTAAAAATGACTCCTCCATGTTGTTGACCCTCCTCGCTCTCAAAAACTGGCTATAAGGCAGGGCTATTTTGGTGTGGCCTGGATGGGCACTCTGAAAGTGCAAGAGCGAATTTGTCACTGTGGGCTTTCTGAACACTTTAGTGTGGATCTCGCCATTATAAATAAAGACCTCCACGTCTAAAAAACTGAGGGTATTGCCACCAAAGGAGGAAGTGAAGGACATATTCATTGTGTTGACGGTGTTGAGATGAAACACAAAGTCAGAGAACAAGGCCTCCGTACCGTCCCACACAATGAAAATGTCGTCCACATACCTTATAAAATGGCGAATATATCTCAAATATGGATTGGTGTCCGAGAAAATATATCTGCGTTATATTAAAAATATGGTGGCCATGGCACACGATACGGGGGTACCCATATCGGTATCCCTGCACTGCAAGTACCATTGGTCCAAAAACATAAAATCGTTCTTTGCTAGAACAAATTCCAGGGCCTCCCCAACAAAATTACAAAAATGTTCGCTCTTGCCACTCTGTGCAACCATCTCTTTAACCGCCTGTACACCCATATCCTGTGGGATACGGGTGTACAGGCTTTACACATCAATGGATGTCAATTTGTAATTCTCCTGCCACTTCATACCCTTGAGAAGTGTCAAAAAGTCACCGCTCTCTTTAACATAAGAAGGAATATGCTTCAGAATAGGTCTGAGCAGCCAATCCAGATAATGTGACAGGGGCTCCGTAAGTGAGCCAATCCCTACCACTATCAGACGGCCAGGTGGATCATCCCTATTCTTATGTATCTTGGGTATGCAGTACCAGTGAGGTTTTTTAGGGTGAGGAGGGATCAACTTGCCAGCCTGCGCACGTGAGATGAGACCCAAACTTACATATCTATCCAAGAAACGCACAAGCTGTTTCTTATACCCTTGGATAGGATTAGACGACAAAGAAGTATAGGTGGTTCTGTCCGACAATTGTCTAAAACATTCCTGGACATACTTCTGACGGGTTAGGAGGACAACGTTGCCCCCCTTATCTGCTTCCCGGAACACCCAAGACCACCATCAATCCTGCTCAAGTGTCCAACACCTATGCTGCTAACTGAAGTAACCTATCCTCTCCAGCGTGGGAGAAGAGCATGGGAAAGGAAGCTGGAATTCAGGCCTCCAACACACATCCGTGCCACTGGTACGTGTTTGGTACGTTTTTGCACGTACCTGCGGCACGGAGACACGTACACCAATGTCACCTTATGGTAAAAGGCACACACACGTAAAACCACACGGAACGTGTGTCTATGTCGTTTGTACGTGCGTCGCCCCTTGCTCGGCGGCAGCCGAGCCACTCGGGTCCGGACCTTCAGTGGATGGCTCAAGGGTCTCTGGACCCGGGGGTCCCACGGTCACTCCAATCTAAAAGGGGTTGGGGGTTTGGGGGCGTAAGTGTACGGCCGGAGACATGTTTAAGTTTGTGACGCCACCCACGGGTTGTGGTGAAGGTGGACACCACCGCTGCAGTTATGGGGCACCCGGGGGAGATGTTGCGCAGCAAGTTGTTAATCCCTCTGTATGTAGGGATGGTGGCCCCGGGACCCATTGTGGTATGGACGGTGCAGGGAGGTGGGCGGCCGGAGGGCACTGATGTACTCACTATTAGTAAACACACACGAGTCTCTGGTAAACCAAGGTGATGGTGGTCGGTGCCCGCAGCCGGCTGCAGTCTGGTCCCCCACCCGGTTGGTGGTCTCTGCCTTTCTCCTGCACATCTGTTTGTGTGACGGTGGACTACCTGCGCTTTCAACTACAGGAGTCCGCTCCCCGGCTTGTGGTCGCCTAAGGAGCCATTTACCCGCAGATGCTGGCCCATGGGATCTCTCTGCCTGAGCGGTGGCTTTCTATCCCCCTCGTTGGGCTGTTGTCTTCAGTCGGGACTTTGGGTGGGACAGGACCTATAGTCCTGGCCGCAATCAGTTAATTAGCTAGCCCCCAGTAGCTTCTGGTCCTAGCTTCAGGGTCTGAGTACTCCCCTTTGTGCTCCGGTTTCTGAGTCAGTTTCCCGGGTTGGTACCGGCGGGCCACTACCCTATCCCGGTCCACCGTGATTCCACCAAGCCGTCTTCCCAGCTCCTGCAGGAAGAGGCCTCCGTCTGCCTCCTAGCCAAAGGTGCCCGGGCTCCTACCCTGGCACCTGTCAGTTAGTTGCAGACCTGACACACAGGCCTGCCTCCACTTTACTTTACCTCCACTAACAGACTGTCTAGTTTTCCCGCCCCAGGCCCTCTGAACTCCTCGGTGGGCGTGTCCCTAGTGTGTCCATCAAGCACTGAGGGGGGTGACTAGGGTTTTAAATGTTTGGCTGCTGTCACTTTGTTAGAGGACTGGTGTAGTGCGGGGCCCTATCTGTGACTACCTGGCTGGCCAGGGCATCACATCCGTGTGTGCATTTTTTCTCACGCTCAACATGTCCGTTTCTCTCCGGCATAACGAAGGCACGGACCCGCTAAAGTCAATGGGTCCGTGCCTGCACATATGTGACACGTAGCATGTCCGTGTGCTACCCATACCGTCTGTATCGCTTTTTTTGTGCATTCTGGATGCGATGTCGGTCAATCTCCTTCTGTCGGTCGGTTGGTATCTTTCTCTGTCAGATAGTTGCTCTGTCTGTCTGTCTCTCTCTGTCTGTCCCTCTCTCTGTCTGTCGGTCGGTCTCACCCCCTATCATACTCATCGATCCCCGATCACCAGCGCGGCGCTGCACAGCTGTCAAAGAGCTCCGGCGGCTTTTACTATTTTGAAAATGCCGGCCACTCATTATTCAATCTCGTATTCACTTCTTTCTCCGCCCAACGGGGCCTATTATTGGTTGCAGTCAGACATGCCCCCACGCTGAGTGACAGCTGTCTCACTACAACCAATCACAGACACCGGTGGGCGGGTCTATATCATGCAGTAAAATAAATAAATAAATAAACAAAAACAACATGCGGTCCCCCCCAATTTTGATACCAGCCAGGGTAAAGCCACATGGCTGAAGGCTGGTATTCTAAGGATGGGGGGCTCCATGTTATGGGGAGCCTCCCAGCCTAACAATGACAGCCAGCAGCCGCCCAGAATTGCCGCATCCATTAGATGCGACAGTTCCGTGACTCTACCCAGCTCATCCCGAATTACCCTGGTGCGGTAGCAATCGAGGTAATAAAGGGTTAATCATGACAGGCGTCTCCCCGAGATACCTTCCATGATTAAACTGTAAGTTAAAGAATATAAACACACACATCCAAAAAATCCTTTATTTGGAATAATACACAAACACAAACACCCTCTTTTACCAATTTATTAAGCCCCAAATACCCATCCAGGTCCGCCGTAATCCACACGACGTCTCACGATGCTCTCAGCTCTGCTACATGAAGCTGACAGGAGCGGCCACAGACCACAACCGCTCTCTGTGAGCTCCATGCAGCAACTGAGGTGAGCCGCACAATCAGCGATGACGTCACTCAGGTTACTCACGGCCACCGCTGGATCCTCCAACTGTGACAGCAAGTCGCCTACTTGACTGAAGTGAGCTGCGCGATCTGTCACAGGTGAGTTGCGGTCTCGGGTGGAGGACTCCAGCTAGCCGTGGGTAGCCTGAGTGACGGCAGCGCTAAACACGCCGCTAACTCTAGTCACTCAGGGGATTGCCAGTCACCGGTGAGTCCTTCACGGGTGACCGCTAATCAGGACACCACACACAGACAGAGCCGTGGTATGACAATGAAGTCGGGTGAAGTTCATCCGAGTTTATGCTCATCGCGCGACTCTGTCTGTGTCTGCTGTCAGCGGGTATGTATCAACGACATTTTGCCTCACACACGGATCATTTCAAACGGACAGCACACGGACTTTACACGTACGTATCTCACGCATACACGTACATTCCACACGCACACACGGCGAACATATGTCATCACACGGATGTCACGCGCACTGGCGAAACGGACATAAAAAACGAAACACGGACCCGAAAAACGGAACGCGAGCACGCACATGATTTTTTGCGGAAGTGTGGCAGAGGCCTCAAGCAGTGCACTTATTGCCTAGGTCCCAGGCTATCCTGAGAACTGCAAGCTGGTCAGATACCTAGTTAATAAACTGTGAACTATAGAATTAAAAGTTCTTGAGAGCGGAGATAATTTTTAAGAAAAGGTGAAGTGCAAAGTTGCTTGTTATTACAAGCAATTTTAAACATTTTAAGAACTTGAACGCAAACAGTTTAAACAAGGAATGTCTTCTGTGTTATCTATGTTCTCCTGTATGCGAATGTTGAAAGTCATTTGAGGAACTATCATTTTTCTTTTAGAACTAGCACTATCTTCTATGAAATTATAGAAAGGTGGCTTGTTTTTGAAATACGGTACTCCAAACACCTTGTTAGACTCTGACCTTAGATGATTCTTCCTTGGCTTTGGATTCTTTGATTTTATTTCTTCCCAATACTTACGGTTGATGTGAACATCAAGTAAAATGGTAAGCAGTTAGGACATAACGTTATTTCTGACATGTGCCTGTGCAGCGAGTACTTGTACGTATAACTCTCAGCATTCATGACTCATGTTAATTTTTAAACTGCAATACAACTGAACTGACATTGATGGATTTCTCTGAATCTGTCAATAATGGCCTTAGGGCTACTTTGCACACACAGATAAATCTTTGGCAGATCTGTGGTTGCAGTGAAATTGTGGACATATTATTCCATTTGTACACAGCCACAAACCTGGCACTGATTGTCCACAATTTCACTGCAACCACAGATCTGCCGCAGATTTATCTCTGTGTGCAAAGTACCCCTTAGATCATTATGAGATTTGGTGATCAATTTCTGCTGCTGGAAGTGATTAATGACATTTAATGTGAAAAAGAAAATACAAAAAATTGTAATACATTGTGTTGCATCATTCAATAATATATCATTTTATTATTAATTAATATGTCATTTTTATTTTGCTATTTTTGTATCTTTTACTTATTGTTTGCATTTTAATTAGTGATTAACAAGCGCGCTGTAGACTGCTTGATACGTGATCGAGTATCATGGGTGCTAGAGCAATCTCCTCTAAACATGCGGAGATTGCCTGCCAATCATAGTCAAGTCATAGCCATGTTGGCTACTGGTATTAGGCCTAAGCCACACGGCATGAAAATCGGACCGAGTGGAGTGTGATAAAACATCGCATTCCACTTGGACCAATATTAACCTATGTCCCAGCACCCATGAGCGATTATTTTCTCGGCCCCAATCAGACAGAGAAAACAATCGCAGCATGCTGTGATTGTAATGCAAGACTCTTTCTCTTGCACCCATTCAAGTGTACGGGGCGAGAGAAAAATCGCACTGCACTCGCGGTACACTGGTGTACTGCGAGTGCAGAGCGAGAATGGCAATAGCCAGCTACGCAGGAAAGAGGGAGATAAATCCCTCCCTCCCCTCCTCTGTGCCGGCCCTCCCCTCCTCAGCGCTGGCCCGCCCCTCCTCAGTGCCAGCCCATCCCCCGCTGCTGAGATCTGATTGTATTTAATACAAAATTAAATTCACTGTTTATTTAGTTTTTATTTAATTCTAGTTTTACTGAAGGCACTGTGGCTGCCATCATGGATTTGGTGTTTGTAACGACAGTTACTCACCTCCTTTATGGCAGCCCCCTGGGCACAGAAGACATTGGTCGGAATCCAACCCCATTTAGTAACATTAGAGAAGGCGTCTGCTGTGAAATGGATGCGCCCCCTGGGCTGTCCAGATCACAGCAGAGGGAGATCAGCACCATCTTTGTGGAGCACACAGTGTGTGCACTTTCCCCCTGACATCCGCTGGGATCGATGGGGTGAGTACCCGTTCCCGGCAACGGTGATTGCACCGTTACTGATCCTGGTGCGCTGCTCCCCACTCTGCCGTTCACCCCCCCACACACTCTGCCCGCGATTCCCCCCTGCACTCTGCAGTGGGTGGGCATTGGGAAACAGTCAGTAGGCAGTGTGGGGGCATTGGGAAACAATCAGAAGGCAGTGTGGGGGCAATGGAATACAGTGTGGCGCGGGATACAGTGGAGCACTATGCAGCTGGCCTTAGTGACACTTTAGGCATATTAGGATCACTCTGTGGCCACCAACAAAATGGCTCCGCACTGTGATCCTAAACTTCATTCTCTTATCCTTTTGGGAACACCCAGATTGGGAGGGGGAGGTGACATAACACACAGGAGAGCAGATTCCACCCACTGTTACTGCAGCTGTATTGTGAGATATTTCTACAGTACTTCTACAGTAGGATTTCAGCAGCTGCTCCCCCTAGTGTTTAAGAGTGGAATATATCAAACTTTAGTTTTTTTATATATATTTTCTCAGTTAAAAACAAATAATTTTATTTAAACATAACATTAAAACATTAATACTTTAAATTGCTTCTGTTGTTGATTTTTTTTTTTTTTTTTTTTTTTTACGAGACCTTCCCTATAATCATGTTCCCGTGGTTGCTTCATCACTTATACACTGCTCTGGGATACTTTGGGTTATGTTTGGGCCAGGTGGGTGACAGAGGACTGTCCCCTTCTGTCTAACCACGTAGATGCCTTGGTTGCATCTCTCAAAAGTTAAACTGCTGTGATTGGCGTTAAGTTAAAGCAGTTGCGAGAACAGTGTGAACTTTGCAAAGCTCCTACACCAACAGCTGGCTCAACTCCTAAGGCTATGTGCCCATGGGGAAAGTGTCCTGCTCCCAGAAAGCCGCAGCACAACTTTGTCTGTTTACATGCTGCAGTTTTATTGCGAAATGTCCTGTGGATATGCAGCGGTCATTCTGCATTGAGGATACAGTACCATGGCTTCGGCACTACATCCTCGATGCAGAACAAGTGCTTGAGTGATTGGGGAGTTCATACTTACCTCC
The DNA here is from genome assembly GCF_048569485.1 of Anomaloglossus baeobatrachus. Classification (NCBI taxonomy): domain Eukaryota; kingdom Metazoa; phylum Chordata; class Amphibia; order Anura; family Aromobatidae; genus Anomaloglossus; species Anomaloglossus baeobatrachus. Next base: position 63,891,990 of record NC_134355.1, on the reverse strand, counting down.
ATCATGCAGCACTTCACTTTCCGGCTGTGTCTGTCTGCACATTGCCGGACAAGGTGGGCGGGCCTGAACTAGCTCTGGCTGTCAGATGACCTGAGCTCGTGCAGGCCCCGCCCACCTCCTGCTTCCTGCTCCTGGCTCCACTGCGCTCCTCTGCACCGGAGGAAGTGACTCCGGTGTCTTCTATCAAGGCAGGTAAGTATGGGATCGTGCGGAAAAATCCGCAGGAATAATTGACATGCTTCAGATTTTTCCGCAGGGAAATTTGCATTATTTCTGCTGCGGAAAAAAAAGCAGCATGGGCACAGCACTCCTCAAATGCCATAGAAATGGCTGGGGACTTGCTGTACTGCAGATTTTTGAAAAATCCGCGGAACCTCCGCGAAAAAATAGCGGAAAATTCCGCAAATTTTCTGCAGCGTGGGCACATAGCCTAAAAGCCGCTTTACACGCTGCGATCTCGCTAGCGTGCGTACCCGCCCCCATCGTTTGTGCGTCACAGGCAAATCGCTGCCCGTGGCGCACAAAATCATACGGACCCGTCACACTACTTATCTTCCTAGGAACGTCGCTGTGACTGGCGAACTGCCTCCTTTCTAAAGGAGCGGTTCATTCGGCGTCACAGTAACGTCACTAAGCGGCTGCCAAATCAAAGCGGAGGGGCGGAGATGAGCGGGACAAACATCCCGCCCACCTCCTTCCTTCCTCATTGCCGGCGGCAGCAAGTAAGGTGAGGTTCCTCGTTCCTGCGGTGTCACACATAGTGATGTGTGCTGCCGCAGGAACGACGACCAACATCGTACCTGCAGCAGCAACGATAATTGGGAATAGGGGAGCATGTCAACGATTAACGATTTTGCATATGTTTGCGACGATTTTCGATCACACGTAGGTGTCACATGCAACGACATCGCTAACGCGGCCAGATGTGCATCACGAATTCTGTGACCCCAACGACATCGCTTTAGCGATGTCGCTGCGTGTAAAGCGACCAAAGTCTGCTCTGTACATTTGCTGCATGTATCTTACCTAAAGGCATAGTAAATCACAAATAATTAAGGGATTTATAAGCAACTTTCAAGTCCATTTTACTAACTACACCTTCTTCTTTGTCAAACTAAATATATAAAACATTGTGCCCAATTTATTATTGCATTTGCACCTTTTTTGCCTAATTTTTTATGCTATCCACCTGATTTTCTTGTGCACCTTACTTCCCTATTTTGGATTTTTTTTTATGTTCACCATGATGGGCGAGGCTTGGGGGCTTCCAAATATTTTTTGCTGATTTAATTGCGACTTTTTGCATTATATGCGAATTTATGTGCTAAACAGTTCCAAAACAGGTAAAAGACAGAAGTAAAGAGCATCTTTTATTTTGTGCAAAATTCAAGAATCACATACATAATTTTGAAGATTTTAGTGCAAAAAAAAAAAAAACCCAGATATATTTAACCCCTTACACCAGAGGCCTTTTCACCTTTCTGGCCAAATTTTATAATTCTGACCAGTGTCAATTTATATGGTAATAACTCTGCAACGCTTCAATGGATCCCAGTAACTATGAGAGAATTTTTTTGTGACACAAAGAACTTCATGTTATTGATAAATTTAGCTTAACATTTTTTACATTTATTTGTGAAAATATCAGAATTCTGTCAAATAGTTAGAGAATTTCACAATTTTCTAACGTTAAATTTTTATGCCTTTAAACCAGAGAGTTATGTTACCTCTATTTCCTCGTACATTGTACATATGCGAGCAGAGCCCTCACTCCTCTTGTTACTTTGTTATGTTTTATCTTGATTGTGTAAGTGTGAGAGTGTTGCAGTGTCTCCTCCTGCCCACCAGAGGGGTATCTGCGCAGCTGCAGTGTCTCCTCCCGTCCACCAGTGGCGTATCTGCGCAGCTACAGTGTCTCCTCCCGTTCACTAGAGGGGTATCTGCACAGCTGCAGCGTCTCCACCCATCCACAAGAGGGATGTCTGAGCGGTCTTGGAGGAGGATTCTGTTAGGAGCAAGAGAGAGGAAGAGGGAAGGAGAGAGAGGAACAGAGCAAGAGGGATCCTGAAGTATGGTGGTTGACTTTTGCTGCATTGGTCTGAGATTCCTGGACTGCTAGAGACAGCCTGCTGATTGCTGTACGAATAGAGGCCATTCCCATAAGTGCCAGCATCCATTGACTGTTGCCAGGGAGGGAAGAAACTGTATCAGAATGGTTTCCCTGGTTACCTTGGCCTTTCCACCGCACTGCTGATTCTGCTCTGAAGTCATCCATTCCTGAGGTAATTTCCACTGGACCGCTAATCCTTCCTTGAGGTGATCTGTCCCTGTGATTGCCCCTGCCTTATGGACTTGCTGCAGAGCTGAAAGCTGCCTGGATTTCCCCTTTCTGCCTGAGACTTTCCTTGACCCATCCATCGGTACTGTAAGTCCTGAGCTCGGGCCCAATGCACATTTTTCTATTTTTGCAGGCAAAATCTGCACCCACATGGTAGTGGTTTTGGTGTCAAATTGTTAAGTTACACTGAGTACACTGCAGTCACTTACGCAAAACTGAACTTTACTGTTGTAGTGCTGTTAACAAGTGTTTAACCCCAGGTAATTTACTATTGTGCACATGTATGAGGGGAGAGGGAGGGGAATAGAGGTAGAAATAAGATTGTTAATCGGTGTGCTGGTCCAGGGACAGGTCCTAGTTGCACTCAGTAATTACCGTATTTTTCGGACCATAAGACGCACTTTTTTTTTCCCCAAAATGTTGGGGGAAAGTGGGGGGTGCGTCTTATGGTCTGAATGTAGGGCTGCGTGGAATGAGGGTTCTGCGGTGGAGCGGGTCATCGGGGGCATGATATTATGTGTTTCATTTGGATAACATATGTCTATGACTAAGGGCCACAATGGCCAGAAACGCGTAAGACGCTTTCTTTTTAAGGGAAAAAAATTTTTTGGATGTCATTCTGATGACTGGTGTTTTAACAATTTTTCAATAAAATGAATTTTTAATTCACATCTATCTCGGACGTGTTGCTGGATCAGGAAAGGAATTTCCACTACTTGCATCGGGGGCATGAGCAGGCTGCAGCAGCGCCTGCCGTGACCACGTAGACCCGCTCATTTAATATGCACGCCCATCATCCCGCCCATCATCTCTCAGCCCTGACAGGTGGACGGGATGATGGGCAAGGGATAAACAGCCGGCCCACATGATCACCCCTGGCAACTACAGCCTGGAGTGATCATGTGCGGCTGTATTCACTGCTCCCCGCACTTCATCATCAGAGCGGGGTGCAGTGAATCAGTACACTCACCTGTCACCGTTCCCCTGCAGTACCGCGATCTCCTTGTGGCTGTCTGCGGCAGCTGAGTGGAGCCGTCCCCGTTCCCCTGTAGCACCGCGATGTCCTCCTGGCTGCTGGCTGCCACTGAGTGGAGACTAGCGGTGCGCACAGCGATGATGTCATCGCTGTGCGCACGTGTCCACACGCAGCCGCTGACAGCCAGGAGGACATCGCGGTGCTGCAGGGGAACAGGGACGGCTCCACTCAGCGGCCACCGTCAGCCAGGAGGAGATTGCAGTACTGCAGGGGAATGGGGACGGCTCCACTCAGCGGTGCTGCCGCTGACACAGACGGGAGGAGGAGCAATGCTGCAGGGAGTGAGGTGAGGTAAGGTGTGTATGAATGTTTATTTTTTTATGTGCCACAGGATGCGGGCCGTATACCAGCATGGGGGTGTATAGCAGGATGGGGGTATATTATGAGCAGAATGGGGGTATATTATGAGCAGGATGGGGGTATATTATGAGCAGGATGGGGGTATATCATGAGCAGGATGGGGGTATATTATGAGCAGAATGGGGGTATATTATGAGCAGGATGGGGTATATTATGAGCAGAATGGGGGTATATTATGGGCAGAATGGGGTATATTATGAACAGGATGGGGGTATATTATGAGTAGAGTTGAGCGCGGTTCGCGGTTCGAGGTTCTCCAGTTCGGGGCTCGAGTGATTTTGGGGGCTGTTCTAGATCGAACTAGAACTCGAGCTTTTTTCAAAAGCTCGATAGTTCTAGAAACGTTCGAGAACGGTTCTAGCAGCAAAAAACCAGCTAAATCCTAGCTTGGTTTCCGCTGTAATAGTGTAAGTCACTCTGTGAATCACACTATTATGACATTTCAGTGTATAGTGTGCGTGAACAGCGCCTTCAGATCACTGCTGTTTCTATAATGGCGATCGCCATTTTTTTTTTTTTTCCTTGTCTTCCTTCCCTAAGCGCGCGCGTGTAGTGGGGCGGGCCAGCATGTCAGCCAATCCCAGACACACACACAGCTAAGTGGACTTTTAGCCAGAGAAGCAACGGCATGTATGATAGGATGTCCATGTCACATGTCCCTGCATTATAAAACCGGACATTTTCCTCCAGGACGCCATTATCTCTTCTGCGTCTTTGGTGTCAGACATCACTGTCGCAGCTCCGTCCTTTGTCCTATCGCTGATACAGCTGTATGCGCTCCATACACAGCGCTGGACAGCTTAGGGAGAGCACTTTCTACCAGTCCTTTTAAGGGCTCAAACCGGCAGGGTCAGAGTTAAGGTGACAGGTCCTGAAAACAGCGACAGCGTCTGTGTAGCCAAGGTCAGGGATTTCGTCGCTGCATTTCCCTATTAGGAGGGAATAGAAAGGCAGGCTTCCATTCCTCTACCCAGACCCCACAATCCTGGCACTGTACCCTCCTGTCCTCTGCACACTCCAACTCATTATAACTAAGCCATTATACTAGCAAACACTCAGTGTACCTAGTGGCATCCTATACGTGGCTATTGGACTTTGCTATAGTCCCACTAGTGCAAAGACATTTGCAGCACCTCTACCTGCATTGCACAGTCCAACTCATTATAACTAAGACATTATACTAGCAATCACTCAGTGTACCTAGTGGCATCCTAAACGTGGCTATTGGACTTTGCTATAGTCACACTAGTGCAAAGACATTTGCAGAGCGCATCTGCCTGCATTGCACACTCCAACTCATTATAACTAAGCCATTATACTAGCAAACACTCAGTGTACCTAGTGGCATCCTATACGTGGCTATTGGACTTTGCTATAGTCCCACTAGTGCAAAGACATTTGCAGCACCTCTACCTGCATTGCACACTCCAACTCATTATAACTAAGCCATTATACTAGCAAACACTCAGTGTACCTAGTGGCATCCTATACGTGGCTATTGGACTTTGCTATAGTCACACTAGTGCAAAGACATTTGCAGAGCGCGTCTGCCTGCATTGCACACTCCAACTCATTATAACTAAGCCATTATACTAGCAAACACTCAGTGTACCTAGTGGCATCCTATACGTGGCTATTGGACTTTGCTATAGTCCCACTAGTGCAAAGACATTTGCAGCACCTCTGCCTGCATTGCACACTTCAACTCATTATAACTAAGCCATAATACTAGCAAACACTCAGTGTACCTAGTGGCATCCTATAGGTGGCTATTGGACTTTGCTATAGTCACACTAGTGCAAAGACATTTGCAGAGCGCGTCTGCCTGCATTGCACACTCCAACTCATTATAACTAAGCCATTATACTAGCAAACACTCAGTGTACCTAGTGGCATCCTAAACGTGGCTATTGGACTTTGCTATAGTCCCACTAGTGCAAAGACATTTGCAGCACCTCTACCTGCATTGCACACTCCAACTCATTATAACTAAGCCATTATACTAGCAAACACTCAGTGTACCTAGTGGCATCCTAAACGTGGCTATTGGACTTTGCTATAGTCACACTAGTGCAAAGACATTTGCAGAGCGCGTCTGTCTGCATTGCACACTCCAACTCATTATAACTAAGCCATTATACTAGCAAACACTCAGTGTACCTAGTGGCATCCTATACGTGGCTATTGGACTTTGCTATAGTCCCACTAGTGCAAAGACATTTGCAGCACCTCTACCTGCATTGCACACTCCAACTCATTATAACTAAGCCATTATACTAGCAAACACTCAGTGTACCTAGTGGCATCCTATACGTGGCTATTGGACTTTGCTATAGTCACACTAGTGCAAAGACATTTGCAGAGCGCGTCTGCCTGCATTGCACACTCCAACTCATTATAACTAAGCCATTATACTAGCAAACACTCAGTGTACCTAGTGGCATCCTATACGTGGCTATTGGACTTTGCTATAGTCACACTAGTGCAAAGACATTTGCAGAGCGCGTCTGCCTGCATTGCACACTCCAACTCATTATAACTAAGCCATTATACTAGCAAACACTCAGTGTACCTAGTGGCATCCTATACGTGGCTATTGGACTTTGCTATAGTCACACTAGTGCAAAGACATTTGCAGCACCTCTACCTGCATTGCACACTCCAACTCATTATAACTAAGCCATTATACTAGCAAACACTCAGTGTACCTAGTGGCATCTTAAACGTGGCTATTGGACTTTGCTATAGTCACACTAGTGCAAAGACATTTGCAGAGCGCGTCTGCCTGCATTGCACACTCCAACTCATTATAACTAAGCCATTATACTTGCAAACACTCAGTGTACCTAGTGGCATCCTATACGTGGCTATTGGACTTTGCTATAGTCCCACTAGTGCAAAGACATTTGCAGCACCTCTACCTGCATTGCACACTCCAACTCATTATAACTAAGCCATTATACTAGCAAACACTCAGTGTACCTAGTGGCATCCTATACGTGGCTATTGGACTTTGCTATAGTCACACTAGTGCAAAGACATTTGCAGAGCGCGTCTGCCTGCATTGCACACTCCAACTCATTATAACTAAGCCATTATACTAGCAAACACTCAGTGTACCTAGTGGCATCCTATACGTGGCTATTGGACTTTGCTATAGTCACACTAGTGCAAAGACATTTGCAGAGCGCGTCTGCCTGCATTGCACACTCCAACTCAATATAACTAAGCCATTATACTAGCAAACACTCAGTGTACCTAGTGGCATCCTATACGCGGCTATTGGACTTTGCTATAGTCACACTAGTGCAAAAACATTTGCAGAGCGCGTCTGCCTGCATTGCACACTCCAACTCATTATAACTAAGCCATTATACTAGCAAACACTCAGTGTACCTAGTGGCATCCTATACGTGGCTATTGGACTTTGCTATAGTCACACTAGTGCAAAGACATTTGCAGAGCGCGTCTGCCTGCATTGCACACTCCAACTCATTATAACTAAGCCATTATACTAGCAAACACTCAGTGTACCTAGTGGCATCCTAAACGTGGCTATTGGACTTTGCTATAGTCCCACTAGTGCAAAGACATTTGCAGCACCTCTACCTGCATTGCACACTCCAACTCATTATAACTAAGCCATTATACTAGCAAACACTCAGTGTACCTAGTGGCATCCTGTACGTGGCTATTGGACTTTGCTATAGTCACACTAGTGCAAAGACATTTGCAGAGCGCGTCTGCCTGCATTGCACACTCCAACTCATTATAACTAAGCCATTATACTAGCAAACACTCAGTGTACCTAGTGGCATCCTAAACGTGGCTATTGGACTTTGCTATAGTCACACTAGTGCAAAGACATTTGAAGAGCGCGTCTGCCTGCATTGCACACTCCAACTCATTATAACTAAGCCATTATACTAGCAAACACTCAGTGTACCTAGTGGCATCCTATACGTGGCTATTGGACTTTGCTATAGTCCCACTAGTGCAAAGACATTTGCAGCACCTCTACCTGCATTGCACAGTCCAACTCATTATAACTAAGCCATTATACTAGCAATCACTCAGTGTACCTAGTGGCATCCTAAACGTGGCTATTGGACTTTGCTATAGTCACACTAGTGCAAAGACATTTGCAGAGCGTGTCTGCCTGCATTGCACACTCCAACTCATTATAACTAAGCCATTATACTAGCAAACACTCAGTGTACCTAGTGGCATCCTATACGTGGCTATTGGACTTTGCTATAGTCCCACTAGTGCAAAGACATTTGCAGCACCTCTACCTGCATTGCACACTCCAACTCATTATAACTAAGCCATTATACTAGCAAACACTCAGTGTACCTAGTGGCATCCTATACGTGGCTATTGGACTTTGCTATAGTCACACTAGTGCAAAGACATTTGCAGAGCGCGTCTGCCTGCATTGCACACTCCAACTCATTATAACTAAGCCATTATACTAGCAAACACTCAGTGTACCTAGTGGCATCCTATACGTGGCTATTGGACTTTGCTATAGTCACACTAGTGCAAAGACATTTGCAGAGCGCGTCTGCCTGCATTGCACACTCCAACTCATTATAACTAAGCCATTATACTAGCAAACACTCAGTGTACCTAGTAGCATCCTATACGTGGCTATTGGACTTTGCTATAGTCACACTAGTGCAAAGACATTTGCAGCACCTCTGCCTGCATTGCACACTCCAACTCATTATAACTAAGCCATTATACTAGCAAACACGCAGTGAACCTAGTGGCATCCTATACGTGGCTATTGGACTTTGCTATAGTCCCACTAGTGCAAAGACATTTGCAGCACCTCTGCCTGAATTGCACACTCCAACTCATTATAACTAAGCCATTATACTAGCAAACACTCAGTGTACCTAGTGGCATCCTATACGTGGCTATTGGACTTTGCTATAGTCACACTAGTGCAAAGACATTTGCAGAGCGCGTCTGCCTGCATTGCACACTCCAACTCATTATAACTAAGCCATTATACTAGCAAACACTCAGTGTACCTAGTGGCATCCTAAACGTGGCTATTGGACTTTGCTATAGTCACACTAGTGCAAAGACATTTGCAGCACCTCTACCTGCATTGCACACTCCAACTCATTATAACTAAGCCATTATACTAGCAAACACTCAGTGTACCTAGTGGCATCCTATACGTGGCTATTGGACTTTGCTATAGTCACACTAGTGCAAAGACATTTGCAGAGCGCGTCTGCCTGCATTGCACACTCCAACTCATTATAACTAAGCCATTATACTAGCAAACACTCAGTGTACCTAGTGGCATCCTATACGTGGCTATTGGACTTTGCTATAGTCACACTAGTGCAAAGACATTTGCAGAGCGTGTCTGCCTGCATTGCACACTCCAACTCATTATAACTAAGCCATTATACTAGCAAACACTCAGTGTACCTAGTGGCATCCTAAACGTGGCTATTGGACTTTGCTATAGTCACACTAGTGCAAAGACATTTGCATAGCGCGTCTGCCTGCATTGCACACTCCAACTCTTTATAACTAAGCCATTATACTAGCAAACACTCAGTGTACCTAGTGGCATCCTATACGTGGCTATTGGACTTTGCTATAGTCCCACTAGTGCAAAGACATTTGCAGAGCGCGTCTGCCTGCATTGCACACTCCAACTCATTATAACTAAGCCATTATACTAGCAAACACTCAGTGTACCTAGTGGCATCCTATACGTGGCTATTGGACTTTGCTATAGTCACACTAGTGCAAAGACATTTGCAGAGCGCGTCTGCCTGCATTGCACACTCCAACTCATTATAACTAAGCCATTATACTAGCAAATACTCAGTGTACCTAGTGGCATCCTAAAAGTGGCTATTGGACTTTGCTATAGTCCCACTAGTGCAAAGACATTTGCAGCACCTCTACCTGCATTGCACACTCCAACTCATTATAACTAAGCCATTATACTAGCAAACACTCAGTGTACCTAGTGGCATCCTAAACGTGGCTATTGGACTTTGCTATAGTCACACTAGTGCAAAGACATTTGCAGAGCGCGTCTGTCTGCATTGCACACTCCAACTCATTATAACTAAGCCATTATACTAGCAATCACTCAGTGTACCTAGTGGCATCCTAAACGTGGCTATTGGACTTTGCTATAGTCACACTAGTGCAAAGACATTTGCAGAGCGCGTCTGCCTGCATTGCACACTCCAACTCATTATAACTAAGCCATTATACTAGCAAACACTCAGTGTACCTAGTGGCATCCTATACGTGGCTATTGGACTTTGCTATAGTCACACTAGTGCAAAGACATTTGCAGAGCGCGTCTGCCTGCATTGCACACTCCAACTCATTATAACTAAGCCATTATACTAGCAAACACTCAGTGTACCTAGTGGCATCCTATACGTGGCTATTGGACTTTGCTATAGTCACACTAGTGCAAAGACATTTGCAGAGCGCGTCTGCCTGCATTGCACACTCCAACTCATTATAACTAAGCCATTATACTAGCAAACACTCAGTGTACCTAGTGGCATCCTATACGTGGCTATTGGACTTTGCTATAGTCACACTAGTGCAAAGACATTTGCAGAGCGCGTCTGCCTGCATTGCACACTCCAACTCATTATAACTAAGCCATTATACTAGCAAACACTCAGTGTACCTAGTGGCATCCTATACGTGGCTATTGGACTTTGCTATAGTCACACTAGTGCAAAGACATTTGCAGAGCGCGTCTGCCTGCATTGCACACTCCAACTCATTATAACTAAGCCATTATACTAGCAAACACTCAGTGTACCTAGTGGCATCCTATACGTGGCTATTGGACTTTGCTATAGTCACACTAGTGCAAAGACATGTGCAGAGCGCGTCTGCCTGCATTGCACACTCCAACTCATTATAACTAAGCCATTATACTAGCAAACACTCAGTGTACCTAGTGGCATCCTATACGTGGCTATTGGACTTTGCTATAGTCACACTAGTGCAAAGACATTTGCAGAGCGCGTCTGCCTGCATTGCACACTCCAACTCATTATAACTAAGCCATTATACTAGCAAACACTCAGTGTACCTAGTGGCATCCTATACGTGGCTATTGGACTTTGCTATAGTCACACTAGTGCAAAGACATTTGCAGAGCGCGTCTGCCTGCATTGCACACTCCAACTCATTATAACTAAGCCATTATACTAGCAAACACTCAGTGTACCTAGTGGCATCCTATACGTGGCTATTGGACTTTGCTATAGTCACACTAGTGCAAAGACATGTGCAGAGCGCGTCTGCCTGCATTGCACACTCCAACTCATTATAACTAAGCCATTATACTAGCAAACACTCAGTGTACCTAGTGGCATCCTATACGTGGCTATTGGACTTTGCTATAGTCACACTAGTGCAAAGACATTTGCAGAGCGCGTCTGCCTGCATTGCACACTCCAACTCATTATAACTAAGCCATTATACTAGCAAACACTCAGTGTACCTAGTGGCATCCTAAACGTGGCTATTGGACTTTGCTATAGTCCCACTAGTGCAAAGACATTTGCAGCACCTCTACCTGCATTGCACACTCCAACTCATTATAACTAAGCCATTATACTAGCAAACACTCAGTGTACCTAGTGGCATCCTGTACGTGGCTATTGGACTTTGCTATAGTCACACTAGTGCAAAGACATTTGCAGAGCGCGTCTGCCTGCATTGCACACTCCAACTCATTATAACTAAGCCATTATACTAGCAAACACTCAGTGTACCTAGTGGCATCCTAAACGTGGCTATTGGACTTTGCTATAGTCACACTAGTGCAAAGACATTTGCAGAGCGCGTCTGCCTGCATTGCACACTCCAACTCATTATAACTAAGCCATTATACTAGCAAACACTCAGTGTACCTAGTGGCATCCTATACGTGGCTATTGGACTTTGCTATAGTCCCACTAGTGCAAAGACATTTGCAGCACCTCTACCTGCATTGCACAGTCCAACTCATTATAACTAAGCCATTATACTAGCAATCACTCAGTGTACCTAGTGGCATCCTAAACGTGGCTATTGGACTTTGCTATAGTCACACTAGTGCAAAGACATTTGCAGAGCGTGTCTGCCTGCATTGCACACTCCAACTCATTATAACTAAGCCATTATACTAGCAAACACTCAGTGTACCTAGTGGCATCCTATACGTGGCTATTGGACTTTGCTATAGTCCCACTAGTGCAAAGACATTTGCAGCACCTCTACCTGCATTGCACACTCCAACTCATTATAACTAAGCCATTATACTAGCAAACACTCAGTGTACCTAGTGGCATCCTATACGTGGCTATTGGACTTTGCTATAGTCACACTAGTGCAAAGACATTTGCAGAGCGCGTCTGCCTGCATTGCACACTCCAACTCATTATAACTAAGCCATTATACTAGCAAACACTCAGTGTACCTAGTGGCATCCTATACGTGGCTATTGGACTTTGCTATAGTCACACTAGTGCAAAGACATTTGCAGCACCTCTGCCTGCATTGCACACTCCAACTCATTATAACTAAGCCATTATACTAGCAAACACTCAGTGTACCTAGTGGCATCCTATACGTGGCTATTGGACTTTGCTATAGTCCCACTAGTGCAAAGACATTTGCAGCACCTCTGCCTGAATTGCACACTCCAACTCATTATAACTAAGCCATTATACTAGCAAACACTCAGTGTACCTAGTGGCATCCTATACGTGGCTATTGGACTTTGCTATAGTCACACTAGTGCAAAGACATTTGCAGAGCGCGTCTGCCTGCATTGCACACTCCAACTCATTATAACTAAGCCATTATACTAGCAAACACTCAGTGTACCTAGTGGCATCCTAAACGTGGCTATTGGACTTTGCTATAGTCACACTAGTGCAAAGACATTTGCAGCACCTCTACCTGCATTGCACACTCCAACTCATTATAACTAAGCCATTATACTAGCAAACACTCAGTGTACCTAGTGGCATCCTATACGTGGCTATTGGACTTTGCTATAGTCACACTAGTGCAAAGACATTTGCAGAGCGCGTCTGCCTGCATTGCACACTCAAACTCATTATAACTAAGCCATTATACTAGCAAACACTCAGTGTACCTAGTGGCATCCTATACGTGGCTATTGGACTTTGCTATAGTCACACTAGTGCAAAGACATTTGCAGAGCGCGTCTGCCTGCATTGCACACTCCAACTCATTATAACTAAGCCATTATACTAGCAAACACTCAGTGTACCTAGTGGCATCCTAAACGTGGCTATTGGACTTTGCTATAGTCACACTAGTGCAAAGACATTTGCATAGCGCGTCTGCCTGCATTGCACACTCCAACTCTTTATAACTAAGCCATTATACTAGCAAACACTCAGTGTACCTAGTGGCATCCTATACGTGGCTATTGGACTTTGCTATAGTCCCACTAGTGCAAAGACATTTGCAGAGCGCGTCTGCCTGCATTGCACACTCCAACTCATTATAACTAAGCCATTATACTAGCAAACACTCAGTGTACCTAGTGGCATCCTATACGTGGCTATTGGACTTTGCTATAGTCACACTAGTGCAAAGACATTTGCAGAGCGCGTCTGCCTGCATTGCACACTCCAACTCATTATAACTAAGCCATTATACTAGCAAACACTCAGGCGGGCTTTGCACACTACGACATCGCAGGCCGATGCTGCGATGCCGAGTGCGATAGTGCCCGCCCCCGTCGCAGCAGCGATATGTGGTGATAGCTGGCGTAGCGAAAGTTATCGCTACGCCAGCTTCACACACACACTCACCTGCCGTGCGACGTCCCTGTGGCCGGCGACCCGCCTCCTTGTTAAGGGGGCGGGTCGTGCGGCGTCACTGCGACGTCACACGGCAGGCGGCCAATCAGAGCGGAGGGGCGGAGATGAGCAGGATGTAAACATCCTGCCCACCTCCTTCCTTCCGCATATCCTACGGAAGCCGCAGTGAGGCCGGTAGGAGACGTTCCTCGCTCCTGCGACTTCACACACAGCGATGTGCGCTGCCGCAGGAGCGAGGAACAACATCGGACCGTCGCGTCAGCGTAATCATGGATTACGCCGACGCTGCACCGATGATACGATTACGACGCTTTTGCGCTCGTTAATCGTATCATCCAGCCTTTACACACTGCGATGTCGCATGCGATGCCGGAAGTGCGTCATTTTCAATTTGACCCCACCGACATCGCACCTGCGATGTCGCAGTGTGCAAAGTGCCCCTCAGTGTACCTAGTGGCATCCTAAACGTGGCTATTGGACTTTGCTATAGTCCCACTAGTGCAAAGACATTTGCAGCACCTCTACCTGCATTGCACACTCCAACTCATTATAACTAAGCCATTATACTAGCAAACACTCAGTGTACCTAGTGGCATCCTAAACGTGGCTATTGGACTTTGCTATAGTCACACTAGTGCAAAGACATTTGCAGAGCGCGTCTGTCTGCATTGCACACTCCAACTCATTATAACTAAGCCATTATACTAGCAATCACTCAGTGTACCTAGTGGCATCCTAAACGTGGCTATTGGACTTTGCTATAGTCACACTAGTGCAAAGACATTTGCAGAGCGCGTCTGCCTGCATTGCACACTCCAACTCATTATAACTAAGCCATTATACTAGCAAACACTCAGTGTACCTAGTGGCATCCTATACGTGGCTATTGGACTTTGCTATAGTCACACTAGTGCAAAGACATTTGCAGAGCGCGTCTGCCTGCATTGCACACTCCAACTCATTATAACTAAGCCATTATACTAGCAAACACTCAGTGTACCTAGTGGCATCCTATACGTGGCTATTGGACTTTGCTATAGTCACACTAGTGCAAAGACATTTGCAGAGCGCGTCTGCCTGCATTGCACACTCCAACTCATTATAACTAAGCCATTATACTAGCAAACACTCAGTGTACCTAGTGGCATCCTATACGTGGCTATTGGACTTTGCTATAGTCCCACTAGTGCAAAGACATTTGCAGCACCTCTACCTGCATTGCACACTCCAACTCATTATAACTAAGCCATTATACTAGCAAACACTCAGTGTACCTAGTGGCATCCTATACGTGGCTATTGGACTTTGCTATAGTCACACTAGTGCAAAGACATTTGCAGAGCACGTCTGCCTGCATTGCACACTCCAACTCATTATAACTAAGCCATTATACTAGCAAACACTCAGTGTACCTAGTGGCATCCTATACGTGGCTATTGGACTTTGCTATAGTCACACTAGTGCAAAGACATTTGCAGCACCTCTACCTGCATTGCACACTCCAACTCATTATAACTAAGCCATTATACTAGCAATTTTTGCTGCCAGTTTAAGGGCCGTATTTGCATTGTCAGGGATATTTATTCTTTATTATTCTGCTGTTAATAAAGCTAGACCACCACTGCAATCTACACCACCTCTCAATTTTTACTACCACATTTTCAGTCCACAATCTTGTCGCAATCAACATGAGTGGCAAAATGACAGATGCTGGTGGAAAGGGGAAGAGGCGTGGTGGAACAGGCAAAAAAGGTTTTTTCCGTGGGGAAGGTGGCAAAGCTCCATTATCATCTGCTGAAGATAGACCATCTTCCAGCAAAAGTAAGATGTCTACTACTTACCGTGGACAATCCGATGTGCTCCCTTTTTTACGGACACGAACAACAGGAACAAAGGTAGATGATGGGCAAAAAAGGAAAATGCTTGAATGGATCTCAAGTGGTCCAACAAGTGCCCTCTCAGCCACTTCAAGTACCGCATCCAAAAAACACCAGTCCTCTGAGTTGTCATCCCAATCAAACTTGCTTTCTCCCAGCTCTGAAGTCTCCATCAGCCCTGCACAGTATGGTGGAACTGAGATGGCTGAGTCTGCAGAGCTGTTCAGTCACACTATAGCCTGGGAATCAGAGGTCTGCTCCCAAGCTACAGTGAGTACAGAACAGGAAATGGTCTGCAGTGATGCCCAGAACCTTTGTGACTCTGATTCAGACCGTGAGGACCAAGTTTCTGAGCATAATGTTGACCCTTTGTCACAAACTGTAACACCTGTGGTTATAGACAATGAGGAACATACTGATGAAGATGAGACGCAGATACCCGATTGGGATGACAACTTAAATATTCGGTCAGGGCTAGAAGAGGCTCGGTCTGAGGGGGAGGGGAGTGCAAACACAACAATTGATGATGAAGTTCTAGATCCCACCTACTGTCAACCCCCAGTCAGGCACTCGAGGAGGTCAACAGAGGCGGTGGAGGAGGATGCAACCGACGACGAAGTTACCTTGCGCCTTCCTGGACAGAGTCGGAGCACTGGTAGCACGTCTACAACTGCATCCTCAGCCACCACTCTGCCTATGAGCATTATTCGGGGTGGATCAACAGGTCGCATGGCCTCTAAGCCTTGCCTAGCCTGGTCCTTTTTTGACATAAAAAAAGATAGCCCAAATTATGTGATCTGTAAACTTTGTCATGATTCTCTTAGTAGAGGTCAAAACCTCAGCAGTTTGACAACTTCTTCCATGAATCGTCACATGAATAAATATCATAGGTCCCGGTGGGAAGCTCACCGTGCTGCAATGCGGACTAGCGGAGCGAACCATCCACCGCCTGCCCCTTCCAGTGCATCCGCGCGCTCTTCATCTTCTAGGACTGTGGGGACAGCTGTCACACTTGTTTTTCAACCCACAACTTCCACCACTGTAACCGCAACAGGCAGTTTGCTTGGTAGGTCGTCAGTTGTTTTGGAAGGGGAAACAAGTGAGTGTGAACAGCTCTCTCAGACATCGATAGCACCAACTTTGGATGAAGGCAACATCATGTCTCCGCCTGCACTTTCCTCACAAACCTGCATTTTTCCAGGGACACCCTACTCAACACCGTCTACACACAGCAGCCAGATCTCTGTCCCTCAGATGTGGACAAATAAAAGGCCATTTCCTGCGACCCATGACAAAGCTAAGAGGTTGACTCTATCCCTCTGTAAGCTGTTGGCTACAGAAATGCTGCCTTTCCGCCTAGTGGACACACAGGATTTTAGAGACCTTATGTCTGTCTCTGTGCCCCAGTACCAGATGCCTAGTCGCCACTACTTTTCTAAGAAAGGTGTGCCCGCGCTACACCAGCATGTCGCACACAACATCACCGCTTCATTGAGAAACTCTGTGTGTGAACGGGTGCATTTCACCACCGATACTTGGACCAGTAAGCATGGACAGGGACGTTACATGTCGCTCACTGGGCACTGGGTAACTATGGTGATAGATGGTGAAGGGTCTGCTGCACAAGTCTTGCCGTCCCCACGACTTGTGTGTCAATCCTCTGTCTGTCCAAGTTCCGCCACTGCTTCAGCATCCTCCACCTCATCTGGGTCCTCCACCTCCGCCCCAAGCCTGCCTGGTCAGGCCACCAGCGTTCTCACTGCGCAGAAGGAATCACGCACCCCTCATTACTATGCTGGCAGCAGAGCGCAACGGCATCAGGCGGTCTTTAGCTTGACATGTCTTGGGAATAAGAGTCACACATCTGAGGAGTTGTGGTCAGCTCTGCGGTCTGAGTTTAATAAATGGTTGTCTCCACTCAACCTGCAGCCTGGTAAGGCCGTGTGCGAAAATGCTGCAAACCTGGGTGCGGCCCTTCGCCTGGGCAAGGTGACACACGTACCTTGTATGGCTCACGTGTTGAACCTTGTCGTGCAGCAATTTTTAACACAGTATCCCGGCCTAGATGGCCTTCTGAACAGGGCACAAAAACTGTCTGCTCACTTCCGCCGTTCAAGCGCCGCAGCTGAGCGACTTGCATCGCTCCAGAAGTCTTTCGGCCTACCGGTTCATCGCCTGAAATGCGATGTGGCGACACGCTGGAATTCAACTCTCCACATGTTACAGCGACTGTGGCAGCACCGCCGTGCCCTGGTGCAATACGTCATGATGTATAGCCTGGGCCAACGAGATGCAGAGGTGGTGAAGATCACCCTGATGGAGTGGTCTCAGATCAAGGACCTATGCACCCTTCTGCACAGTTTCGACATGGCGACGAATATGTTTAGCGCTGACAATGCCATTATCAGCATGACGATTCCAGTCATTTACATGCTGAAACACACGCTTAACACTATTCGGAGTCAGGGGGTGGGACAACAGGAAGGGGATGAACTACAGGAGGGTTCATATGCGCAAGACACAACAACATCACCAAGGTCCAGACGTTCATCATCACCAAGGCGCCAGGCATGGCAGCATGGGGGACAGGGATCAACAAGGGCGCATGGTAGCAGGCGAGATGTTGAGGAAGGTGCAGGAGGACATGAAGAAATGGAGGACGAACTGTCCATGGACATGGAAGACTCAGCAGATGAGGGAGACCTTGGTCAAATTTCAGTTGAAAGAGGTTGGGGGGAGATGTCAGAGGAAGAAAGAACGGATAGCACCTCTATGCCACAAACACAGCGTGGACTTGGTCCGCATGGCTGCGCAAGACACATGAGTGCCTTCTTGTTGCACTACCTCCAACATGACCCTCGTATTGTCAAAATTAGAAGTGATGATGATTACTGGCTTGCCACACTATTAGATCCCCGGTACAAGTCCAAATTTTGTGACATAATTCCAGCCATAGAAAGGGACGCACGTATGCAAGAGTATCAGCAGAAGCTGTTACTCGATCTTAGATCCGCTTTTCCACCAAACAACCGTGCAGGTGCAGGGAGTGAATCTCCCAGTTGTAACTTGACAAACATGGGACGGTCTCGTCATCTTCAACAGTCTACACGTACCAGTAGGACCGTATCTGGTGCTGGTAACAGCAATTTTATGGAATCTTTTCATATTTTTTTTAGACCCTCCTTTGCAAGGCCACCAGAGACAACAAGTCTGACACATAGTCAACGGCTGGAGAGGATGATACAGGAGTATCTCCAAATGAACATCGATGCCATGACTTTGCAAATGGAGCCTTGCTCCTTTTGGGCTTCAAATGTTGAAAAATGGCCAGAGCTCTCCACTTACGCCTTGGAGATTTTGTCGTGTCCAGATGCCAGCGTTGTCTCTGAATGTGTCTTCAGTGCTGCTGGGTGTGTGCTGACAGATAAGCGCACGCGTCTGTCCAGTGACAATGTGGACAGACTGACGTTCATCAAAATGAACAAGTCATGGATCCAGAAGGAATTTACAACCCCTGTGTCATCCTGGGGAGAGTAAATGCTTGTGGATTTGGAATGCGCTTGATGCAAATCTAGCTGTGAAGTGTACAACTAGGGCACAACTGCTGCCACTGAATGGGTGGGTGTGTGTGGGGCACAATTTTTGGAAAAAAAGGGAGACTCCGCTTGGAGTAACCCTTGCTTACATTGTTTTTAAAAGAAGCCAAGATGAACAAGTCATGGTTCAGCAAAGACTTTATCTACCTACCCCGGTGTCATGCTGGGGACGGTTAATTATGGCGTATTTTTTAATGTGCTTGATGCAAATCTAAACATCCTGTTTGCAACTAGGGCCCAAGTGCTGCCACTGATGGGGTGGGTGTCTGTGTGGCCCAATTTTTGGAAAAAAGGGAGACTCCGCTTGGAGTAACCCTTGCTTGCTGTGTTTTTAAAAGAAGCCAAGATGAACAGATCTGGGATCAGGAAAGACTTTGCTACCTACCCTGGTGTCATCCTGGGGACGGTTAATTATGGCGTATTTTTGAATGTGCTTGATGCAAATCTAGCTGTGAAGTGTACAACTAGGGCACAAGTGCTGCCACTGAATGGGTGGGTGTGTGTGGGGCACAATTTTTGGAAAAAAAGGGAGACTCCGCTTGGAGTAACCCTTGCTTACATTGTTTTTAAAAGAAGCCAAGATGAACAAGTCATGGTTCAGCAAAGACTTTATCTACCTACCCCGGTGTCATGCTGGGGACGGTTAATTATGGCGTATTTTTGAATGTGCTTGATGCAAATCTAAACATCCTGTTTGCAACTAGGGCCCAAGTGCTGCCACTGAGGGGGTGGGTGTCTGTGTGGCCCAATTTTTGGAAAAAAGGGAGACTCCGCTTGGAGTAACCCTTGCTTGCTGTGTTTTTAAAAGAAGCCAAGATGAACAGAGCTGGGATCAGGAAAGACTTTGCTACCTACCCTGGTGTCATCCTGGGGACGGTTAATTATGGCGTATTTTTGAATGTGCTTGATGCAAATCTAGCTGTGAAGTGTACAACTAGGGCACAAGTGCTGCCACTGAATGGGTGGGTGTGTGTGGGGCACAATTTTTGGAAAAAAAGGGAGACTCCGCTTGGAGTAACCCTTGCTTACATTGTTTTTAAAAGAAGCCAAGATGAACAAGTCATGGTTCAGCAAAGACTTTATCTACCTACCCCGGTGTCATGCTGGGGACGGTTAATTATGGCGTATTTTTGAATGTGCTTGATGCAAATCTAAACATCCTGTTTGCAACTAGGGCCCAAGTGCTGCCACTGATGGGGTGGGTGTCTGTGTGGCCCAATTTTTGGAAAAAAGGGAGACTCCGCTTGGAGTAACCCTGCTTGCTGTGTTTTTAAAAGAAGCCAAGATGAACAGAGCTGGGATCAGGAAAGACTTTGCTACCTACCCTGGTGTCATCCTGGGGACGGTTAATTATGGCGTATTTTTGAATGTGCTTGATGCAAATCTAGCTGTGAAGTGTACAACTAGGGTACAAGTGCTGCCACTGAATGGGTGGGTGTGTGTGGGGCACAATTTTTGGAAAAAAAGGGAGACTCCGCTTGGAGTCACCTTGCGGTGTTTTACATGACTTTAGAAGGGCGTGCCATGCCTATATCTGTGTCTCCTCCTCTTTTTCCTTGTCCAGCTCTTTTGTTTTTGCATAAGCATATGTCCTTGTCACTTTCCCATGTGTTTGTGTTGTGTTGTGAGTTGTTTGTGACCTTTTGGACACCTTTGAGGGTGTTTTCTAGGTGTTTTTATTAGTGATGAGCGAGCATGCTTGTTACTACTCGGTACTCGCACGAGTATCACTGTACTCGGTCTACTCGGCGGGGACCGAGTAATCTCGCGATACTCGTGCTGTACTCGTGGTCTTCATTTCTGCATGTTGGCGCTCTTTTGAGAGCCAGCCCTCATGCAGGGATTGGCTGGCAGACCACTGCAATGCCACCGCCCTGTTAGTTGTGGAATTGCAGTGATTGGCCGGCCTGGACAGCGTGACCGAGCCTTTATACCGGCGGGCGCGCTGTGCTCTGCTCACAGCTATCCAGACAGTCAGTGCAGGGAGAGTGTCGCTGCTTCAGGGAAAGGTTTGCGGCCCTTTATAGCTATTTCCGTAGCAGGGCTGCAAACAGTGTGACCAAAAGTCCTTCTCAGGACTATTCTAGTTGTATACAGGCAGGCAGGGTATAGCCAGGTCGGAGTACAGTAGCAGAGTCCTTCTCAGGACTATTGTTGCTGTATACAGGCAGGGTATAGCCAGGTTGGAATACAGGCTAGTGACCAAAAGAGTCCTTGTCAGGACTATTGTAGCAGTATACAGGCAGGCAGGCAGGCAGGCAGGGTATATAGCCATTCCTAGTGGTGACCGTATACCAGCCTTCATCATATCTGGGGCTGGTGTATACAGTCTAAAACAGTCCAGATAGTGTCAGACTTCTCAGTAATTGTCGCTCCTAAAAACCTGTTAGGTTCTTATTGCGTCCGTGCTTGCATTTAAAAACCGCACGTGTGTGCCTGTCGGTGGCAGCGTACAGGTGCACGTTTTTCACAAACTATTATGTAACGCACAAGTGTAGTGTATAATACACGTCAGTCAGCAGTGGCTGATAGTGTCAGACTTCTCAGTAATTGTCGCTCCTAAAAACCTGTTAGGTTCTTATTGCGTCCGTGCTTGCATTTAAAAACCGCACGTGTGTGCCTGTCGGTGGCAGCGTACAGGTGCACGTTTTTCACAAACTATTATATAACGCACAAGTGTAGTGTATAATAGACGTCAGTCAGCAGTGTCTGATAGTGTCAGACTTCTCAGTAATTGTCGCTCCTAAAAACCTGTTAGGTTCTTATTGCGTCCGTGCTTGCATTTAAAAACCGCACGTGTGTGCCTGTCGGTGGCAGCGTACAGGTGCACGTTTTTCACAAACTATTATATAACGCACAAGTGTAGTGTATAATACACGTCAGTCAGCAGTGGCTGATAGTGTCAGACTTCTCAGTAATTGTCGCTCCTAAAAACCTGTTAGGTTCTTATTGCGTCCGTGCTTGCATTTAAAAACCGCACGTGTGTGCCTGTCGGTGGCAGCGTACAGGTGCACTTGTGTGCATTTTTCACAAACTATTATATAACGCACAAGTCTAGTGAATAATACACGTCAGTCAGCAGTGTCTGATAGTGTCAGACTTCTCAGTAATTGTCGCTCCTAAAAACCTGTTAGGTTCTTATTGCGTCCGTGCTTGCATTTAAAAACCGCACGTGTGTGCCTGTCGGTGGCAGGGTACAGGTGCACTTGTGTGCATTTTTCACAAACTATTATATAACGCACAAGTCTAGTGAATAATACACGTCAGTCAGCAGTGTCTGATAGTGTCAGACTTCTCAGTAATTGTCGCTCCTAAAAACCTGTTAGGTTCTTATTGCGTCCGTGCTTGCATTTAAAAACCGCACGTGTGTGCCTGTCGGTGGCAGCGTACAGGTGCACGTTTTTCACAAACTATTGTATAACGCACAAGTGTAGTGTATAATAGACGTCAGTCAGCAGTGTCTGATAGTGTCAGACTTCTCAGTAATTGTCGCTCCTAAAAACCTGTTAGGTTCTTATTGCGTCCGTGCTTGCATTTAAAAACCGCACGGGTGTGCCTGTCGGTGGCAGCGTACAGGTGCACTTGTGTGCATTTTTCACAAACTATTATATAACGCACAAGTCTAGTGAATAATACACGTCAGTCAGCAGTGTCTGATAGTGTCAGACTTCTCAGTAATTGTCGCTCCTAAAAACCTGTTAGGTTCTTATTGCGTCCGTGCTTGCATTTAAAAACCGCACGTGTGTGCCTGTCGGTGGCAGCGTACAGGTGCACGTTTTTCACAAACTATTATATAACGCACAAGTGTAGTGTATAATACACGTCAGTCAGCAGTGGCTGATAGTGTCAGACTTCTCAGTAATTGTCGCTCCTAAAAACCTGTTAGGTTCTTATTGCGTCCGTGCTTGCATTTAAAAACCGCACGTGTGTGCCTGTCGGTGGCAGCGTACAGGTGCACTTGTGTGCATTTTTCACAAACTATTATATAACGCACAAGTCTAGTGAATAATACACGTCAGTCAGCAGTGTCTGATAGTGTCAGACTTCTCAGTAATTGTCGCTCCTAAAAACCTGTTAGGTTCTTATTGCGTCCGTGCTTGCATTTAAAAACCGCATGTGTGTGCCTGTCGGTGGCAGCGTCAGGCTCCATATTGTCCCTGGATAGAGATGTGCATGAGGGCCTCAAAACATTGTTCCCATTGCAAAGGAGCGGGTCTCCTGTCGTTGTAATGCCCATTCTGAAAGAATGGGCGAAAAAATTTACCACTGGGGGTATACCTGAAACAAAGGCCTAACTCTTGTAACGGTCATCATGATGGCGCATGAGGAGAAGGAGGAGCAGTCCAGCGATTAGCCAAAGTCCAGAAGTGTGTTACCATGGGTGAGTGGAGGTACATGGCAAAATCCCGTTACAAACTTTAAATTCCGCTGTCATTTGCTGGTGGTGTGGTGAAGTCTGGCCCAATCCAACCCTTGTTCATCTTGATTAGAGTCAGCCTGTCAGCATTTACAGTTGACAGGCAGGTGCGTTTATCTGTAATGATTCCACCTGCGGCACTAAAAACACGCTCTGACAAAACGCTAGCGGCAGGGCAGGCCAGGACTTCCAAGGCGTAGAGAGCCAATTCATGCCACGTGTCCAGCTTGGATACCCATTAATTGTAAGGCACAGAGGAATGTCAGAGTACAGTTGTTTGATCTGCAAGGTACTCCTTGAGCATCTGGGCAAACTTAGGATTTCTTGTGGCACTACCCCGCACCTCAGGGGCTGTGGTATGTGAGGGGCTGAGAAAACTGTCCCACATCTTAAAGACTGTTCCCCTACCTCTGGCGGATTGGACTTGTGCCCCTCTCGGCTGTACGCCTTGGTTGTCCACTGATTCCTGACCTATGCCGCTATCGTTTTGTGAGGGGAATGCTTTGCCTACTTCCGTGACTATGGCCTTCTGGAACTGCTGCATTTTTCCTGACCTCTCCGCCTCGGGAATAAGAGACATAAAGTTCTCCTTGTAGCGTGGGTCTAACAGTGTTACCAACCAGTAATGATTGTCGGCCAAGATGTTCTTTCAGGCGAGGGTCACGAGACAGGCAGCTTACCATAAAGTCAGCCATGTGTGCCAGACTCTTAACAGCCATCACTTCAGTATCCTGACCAACACGATGACTGAACATGTTGTCCTCCTCCTCCTCCTCCTCCTCCTCATCATCATCTACCCTGTCCTCTGGCCAGCCACGCTGAACCGAGGATATGACTGCATGTCATATCCTCACTTTGGCCAGAGAGTTGCTCCATGTCTTCATCCTCCTCCTCGTCATAGTCCTCCACTGCACGTTGTGATGAGACGAGGCTGGGCTGTGTGTTATCACCCACACCCACTACTGTTTCTTGCTCAAACTCATCGCGCTCCGCCTGCAATGCATCATGGTTGTTTTTTGAGCAGAGACCATTTTAGAAGGCAGAGAAGCGGTATGGTGACGCTAATAATGTCGTCATCGCCGCTCACCATCTTGGTGGAGTCCTCAAAGTTTTGGCGGATGGTACATAGGTCGGACATCCATCTCCACTCCTCAGGTGTTATGTGTGGAGTTTGACCCATTTCCCTACGGCTTAGGTGATGCAGGTACTCAACAACTGCCCTCTTCTGCTCACATATCCTGACCAACATGTGCAGAGTTGAATTCCAACGCGTGGGGACATCACACACCAGTCTGTGAGCCGGAAGATGCAAATGGCGCTGAAAGCCAGCAAGGCCGGCTGAAGCAGTAGGTGACTTTCGAAAATGTGCAGACAGGCAGCGAACTTTTACCAGCAGATCAGACAGCTCTGGGTATGACTTTAGAAACCGCTGAACCACGAGGTTGAGCACATGGGCCACGCATGGAACATGTGTCAGCTGGCCTCGCCTCAAAGCCGCCACCAGGTTCCGGACATTGTCACACACGACCTTTCCTGGCTTTAGGTTCAGAGGTGTGAGCCAGTGATCTGCATGCTGTTTCAGAGCTGTCCACACCTCTTCTGCATTGTGGGGTTTGTCACCTATGCAGATTAGCTTCAGCACAGCCTGTTGCCGCTTCGCCGAGGCAGTGCTGCAGTGCTTCTGTGTCGCCCTGGACAAGCCAGGGGCCACAGAGCACAACACTTACACACCCCACACTCCCTGCAGGCATATCATAGTCAAAACACAAAATCCTTGTTGCCTTCCCCAGGGGCTGCTGTCCACACCAGGGGGTGGAGCCAGGCGGTTGGTCTCCACCCACCAAGGAGGAGGGAAAACACAGGCAGTGAGAGTTAAGCTAAGGAAGTTGAAGGAGGAAAGTAGTAGAGAGGAGAAAAGTGACAGCAAAGAGCCTGAAGTTGGTCCGGGTGTGTGGCCCGGACAGGACAGCAAGGTTGCAGTATCACGGCTACTGACACTTGACCGTGTGGAAGACAGAGTGTTTGTGGTGGTGCCAATCTGACTGGAAGCATTATCCGCTATCCAACTAACAACCTGTTGACACTGGTCTTGGTTCAAGAGCGGTGTACTGCTGCGGTCCCCAAGAATTTGGGACAGGACGTGCGAGCGAGTAGATGTGGCCCTTTGTTGTGGCGAAATTAGAGCTTGCACACGACCTCGGTCTCTGCCTGCACCACCATCACGTCCACTTCCTTGTTCGTTGACAACGCCCTTGCGCATTTTGCAATGCTGTGCTGATGTGTATTCACTAGACTTGTGCGTTATATCCAAGTTTTTGCAAAACGCACACAAGTGCAGCGGAAAGCTGCCACCAACAGGCACACACGTGCGGTTTTTAAATGCAAGCATGGAGGCACTAAGAACCTAACAGGTCTCTATCCAGGGACAATGTGGAGCCTCCCAATTTTTGGCTGCCCTGCCTAAGGGCTATACTACAATAGACCCACTTCCTTCCAATGGGCACTTCAGGTTTACAGGCCCTCATGCACGTCTCTATCCAGGGACAACGTGGAGCCTCCCAATTTTTGGCTGCCCTGCCTAAGGGCTATACTACAATAGACCCACTTCCTTCCAATGGGCACTTCAGGTTTACAGGCCCTCATGCGCGTCTCTATCCAGGGACAACGTGGAGCCTCCCAATTTTTGGCTGCCCTGCCTAAGGGCTATACTACAATAGACCCACTTCCTTCCAATGGGCACTTCAGGTTTACAGGCCCTCATGCACGTCTCTATCCAGGGACAACGTGGAGCCTCCCAATTTTTGGCTGCCCTGCCTAAGGGCTATACTACAATAGACCCACTTCCTTCCAATGGGCACTTCAGGTTTACAGGCCATCATGCACGTCTGTATGCAGGGGCATTGGTGAACCTCACAATTTTGGACTGCCCTGGCAAAGGAAAATACTACAAAGACTCACTTCCTCAAAATGGGCACATTAGACTCAGAGGCCTTTATGTATGTCTCTTCTCAGGGACATCGGAGTGCCACACAATGTTTTACGTAAAATCTTTCATGTAGTAATCTCAAAAAGTAACATACATTAGCTCTATCTCACTATTGGTTATGTGACCTTAACATTTCCGCCATGAAAATTCATTTTGGTGTCATTTTGGAAGGTTTTCTGGTGAGTCCGTAAAAATGGCGTAAAACGCGGACTAAATTGTTCAAAGCTGTGACTTTTGAGTGATAAATGCTTCAAGGGGTCTTCCCCATGCTGTTGCCATGTCATTTGAGCACTCTTCGGAGACTTTTGTGCCATTTTAGGGTTTCTACATGCTGCCAGTGGTCATTTCACAAAAATACTCGGGTCTCCCATAGGATAACATTGGGCTCGTTGCTCGGGCCGAGTACACGAGTATCTTGGGAGGCTCGGCCCGAGCTTCGAGCACCCGAGCTTTTTAGTACTCGCTCATCACTAGTTTTTATGTGTTTGTGATTGCCTGCCATTGTTTCCTATGCAGTTCGAGTTCGGTTCGTCGAACGTTCGACGAGCCGAACTCAAACGGGACCCCGTTCGGCGAACCGACCTCGAGCCGAACCGGGACCAGTTCGCTCATCTCTAATTATGAGCAAGGATGGGGGTATATTATGAGCAAGGATGGGGGCATATGAGCAGCATGGGGGTATATAGCAGGATGGGGGTATATGAGCAGGTTGGGGGTATATACTGTACATGCAAGGCATGAGGATCATTACCAGGATGGGGTATCTTAGCAGAGAATTTGGGGACATTCCCCCCGTAACAGTGTCAGCAGCAGATCCTCGCCCCATAACAGTGTGTCATGACCACATTTTTTGCTTAAAATTTTACTTTCCTTCCTGCTCTAAAACCAGGGTGCATCTTATGGTCAGGTGCGTCCTATAGTCCGAAAAATACGGTAACATTCCTTAGTAGTTTATAAGTGCTGTTCTAGCATTGTTTTTGGGTTTTCCTGTTAGGTAAATTGTGTTCTGATAGTTCTTGAGATATTGGAAGTGGTCCCTACACCAGCACACTGATCCTGGCTTTCTGAGCCGGGTGTATGTACATTTGTTTGCGGTAATTCTTAACTGTGATCATGAGTTGCATTTCCCACTTTCCAAATCAGTTTATAAAGAAAAAGAGTTTGCACTATGCATGTGCAAACTCTTAGTTTCGTCTCGTTCCTTGTTTGTGACACACTGTATCCTGGAAGCAACCGCTCGGTTCCACATAAGTATTGAATTATAAAGTGCTGCACAATATGTTGCCTCTATAAAATAAAAATTGTTTATTATTATTCGTGGTTTTGATACTTTCAGTCTGAATCTACAATTTGTTCCAGTGACAACAAGTGTGTGGAAATCTTTAATTGATAATGTAGAAATCAAAAAAAGGAGCAACATGAACCACAAAAATTACATACACTAAACCAATGGTAGAAATAGGGAGAGAACTTCCAAATGTACACACTTTACGGAAACGGTAGAACTCTGTCACGTGTCGACTATTGAGGCCATTTTATATTAAAATATTATTTTTCAATCCAGTGGATTTGGTAGAAAGTAGAATGGTCTAATACTCATTGCTTTTGCCTAGTTTTGCTTCTTGAATATTCTTCTTTGAATCTTCTATTTTTACGGACAACATAAACTCCTGTGACGTTCCATATCAGAAATGCACTGTTTTATCACATTTGGTTCTGAAAGAAGCAAGAACGGGTAATTAACTTAGTTATAATAAAGTGATAAGTGAAAATTGAAGCCGTGTGAAGCGAAAGTCGAATGATGAAATTCTGCAATAATGAGCGACGCATACAGTATGCAGCACTTGTACCAAAACAACATATTTAAATGAGGTCTTATTCATTAAAATACATTAGTTGCTGCTAATTTGCAATCATTATCTTTGATATATACAAATGACATTAAACAAATGAAGCTATATAGATGGAATATCTTTTGGGAATTACCGCATTTCCTTTTGATCAGTGAGAGGGTGGCTGTGCGAATATAATTTGCACAAATAAAGTTCCCAAGGGATACAATATTTGTTAGAAACTGCCACTGGGTATTGGCAAACTTTGTTTTCTGAGATGACTGCTATAGCTAACTTTACAATTTATGTGAGGTACAATACAGTTCAGTCACCAGAATGTAGTGACCTGGACTCTCAATGCTGCAATTCGATTGTCATTGGCAAAAGTAGGCCAACGAGTCAAAGGGATTTCCCCAATCCTGGCATCTGTCTTTAGTTCAGATGATCCCCAAGTCTTAGCTCCAAAAGAAGTCTCAAAAATGTGCCTCTTCATACATGAGGACATTGTAGAGAATTGAGCCATGTTTTGAAGCCAGATTGGCAAGTAGGAAGCAAAAATTATAGGATGTTGCAGAGATGTAGTGAAGAGCCACTCAAAAGGTCAGGATCTAATGATTTTCAGCAAAGTATCCATGGAACAAGATAGATACATGGTCAAAAACAATGCAGAGGTCAAGGAGGTAGTTCAAGAACAAGGCAAACAAGATAGAAGGGCTAGGTAAAGTCAATGTCAGGAGGAAATCTGAGGTCAAAATTCAAGAGTAGAGATGAGTGGACATGATCTTTAAAGTTCAGTGTTCGTATCGAACACAGACATTATAAAAAAAATCAGTGTCCGAGTTCAGAGTTCAGATGCTTTACGTATGTAAACCACTTGAGTGAGCATTGCTGTGCTTGGGTACGCTTGGTGTTTGGCCCAGTGAGAGCTGCTTGAAGTGTTTCATTGACTAGCACTGGGGGTAAAATCAGGGTTATCAGATGTAGTGTGTGTGGCGCCCCTGACCTGGTCAGGCACCACTGAGTACTGCACCCATGCTGGGGACAGTACAATACAGGTAATCCAGAAGGCTGACCGGGGTGTGGAACACAGGCGCATAGTGATCAGGTCTCACACATGTACCTTTGAGAGGACCCCTGGGGATCCCAGGAGGGGGCAAAGCCTATACCTCCACTGGAATAGTGGCAGGGGGTCAAAAGCCTCCATCTCCTCTCAAGGGGTGTGGTGGAGAGTCTGGTTGCTAGGTGGCGTAGGCAAGAACAGGAGAGGAGGGGCAGTGAGTCAGTTAGAGGAGAACTCCAGAGGGCTCAGTGAGGAGCAGACCTGTGGGGTTGATGCTGTCTAACAGCGCCCGCGCAGTGGCTACTGACGGGGGAGAACGGTCAACTAGGAGTGCTACCTGAAAGCCAGCTTCAGCTAGAGAGAAAGCACGGAGTGGGAAGTAAGGAGACTGCTAGAGAGCACCAGGCCCAACCGGGCGGCAGATCCCGAAGCGAAGATAGATCCAGCTTTCTTCCGCTAAACCTGCCGGTGTGGGGCTCTCAAAGCCCACACCACAACACCACAAAAGCCGCAGCCACGTAACCGCAGTGAGGGCCCATAGGTCACAGGAGGCAAGCAGCTGGAGTGGCCTGGTCCGGGGAACAAGCAAACGGCAAACAAAAGGGGGAGAGAGGCTGCAGCATCTTCCCTGGGTGACCCCCATAGGGACTCAAAGTCGGGGTCACCCCAAACCACCAAGGGCTAAGGAAGGCGAGTCAGTAGTCACCCTCATAAAGTCAGCCTGAAGGATACCTGGTTCCCATCTGGTTCATCCCAGCTACGCCCGGGTTACTCACCCTGCCATCAAATGTGAGTAAAAACCCTAAAAGACATCCTGCCTGTGTGGTCATTCTGCGACTTGTGGTACTACGCACCTACACCGGGCCCTGGGGCTTGCCTCACTCTCAGGAGGCTATTCCAACTAACTGCACACACCATCAGCCCCAGGCGACCCTCAACCTGCAGTGGCGGTCCCTACTGGCCGCAATACTGAGAGTGGCGTCACGACAAGAAGAAGATCTCCTACCTGTGACCAGAAGCAGCTACGTGGAGTCCCTGAAGGTATGCACCGATACAACACCTGTGGGGCTTCACATCTGGCGTCACGAACAGGATAAGGACTAGACCTGTTCAGACAGGTGACCATGTGCCTGGGCGGTCCGCTTGAAAAGTTGGAAGCGCCGCCATATTGCCACCATGAAAAGCGCGCTGAAAAACAACAGCAGCCCGCGCTGGGAGAAGTTACCGCCCACGAAGAGGTGTGGCTACCCAGAGATCCCCTGCAGAGTTCTGAGCTGGCCAGCAAAGAGAGCGGAAGCGTCCGGAGACGGCGGAGCAGAAGAGAAGCCAGCAGCTTGCTAATGAAGATGGCGTCTGAGAGCAGAGACCCAGAGCCAGGCTCCGCTGCCTGGTGGTGTCGGGAGCTCGCCGAGTTCTGTGATCAACTAGAAGCCAGGGTCGGAAGGCTGATCAGAGAGGGACGCGAGGAGTTTCTATGGATGACCGCGGCGGTTCGGGCCTACGAGGAGAGAGCCGCGCACCGAGTGCCAGATCGGGCGGTGACAACTCAGACCCCGATGTTGCCAACGGAGGGTGAGTCGAGTGATGCCCCGGCTAGTGCAAGTGCCCCGACCCCTACTGCCACGCCCGCGGTCCCTGAAGAGGCGCCCGGCGCGGCGACGCTGAACCAGGCCGCAGCCACGCCAGGTGCGGCCCGCCAAGCCCAGGCCGCCGCAGCGATGCCCTGCTCGGCCCGCCAAGCCCAGGCCGCCGCAGCGATGCCCTGCCCGGCCCGCACAGAGCCCCCTGCAACAACGACACTGACCCAGGCCGCCGCCATGCCAGGCGCGGCCCGCCAAGACCAGGCCGCCGCCATGCCGGGCGCGGCCCGCCAAGACCAGGCCGCCGCCATGCCAGGCGCGGCCCGCCAAGACCAGGCCGCGGCCATGCCAGGCGCGGCCCGCCAAGACCAGGCCGCCGCCATGCCAGGCGCGGCCCGCCAAGACCAGGCCGCCGCCATGCCAGGCGCGGCCCGCCAAGACAAGGCTGACGTACCATTTACCCCGGCCTGCAAGGCCAGAGCAGACAAGGCTCCCCAGGTTCAGGAAGTCCCTGCTAGGCAATCCCTGGTAGGTGAGGACTCCGCATACTGGCAGCTGAAAGCCGACCTGGAAGCTAAGTTCCCACGGGAGATGGTGGAGCGGTACATGCTCCCTCCGCACACCCTAAAGAGTATCCCGACAACTCCTGCAGCAACCACGGCAAAGAGTTCCCCACCTGGGCCGGCAAAACGAAGTCCATCCCCAGCACTGCTACCCAAGGAGTGCCAGGAAGAACTAAGGGGGGGAGGAGGCCAGGAAGCTGAGAGGCTGACTCCAGAGCCATACCCAGAGCCCGAGATGCTGCCTTATTCTCGCTGGGATGAGGACGACCCGATACCCTCGGCTGAGGAAGAACTGCCCAAAAGCCTTACCTGGGAGCTTGTAAGCTGCACTTCGCAGAATCCAGCCCGCAAGACACAGCGCCGCTGCAGAACTCAGTTTTCCCCTGCACCGCCATCCCCAGAGCAGAGAGATGACATCACGGCC
Organism: Anomaloglossus baeobatrachus; assembly: GCF_048569485.1. Classification (NCBI taxonomy): domain Eukaryota; kingdom Metazoa; phylum Chordata; class Amphibia; order Anura; family Aromobatidae; genus Anomaloglossus; species Anomaloglossus baeobatrachus. The sequence goes on along the minus strand of NC_134355.1, from coordinate 63,860,058 downwards.
AGAGACCTACAAGAAAAAAGGTTCCTGAGAAGAGCCAAAGCACAGGTCCGAGGACCCCTTTGTAGAGGAATTGTGGAAGACTTTAGCCTGAAGTCAGGATACGGATTCATTGTTGCACCTGGTATCAAAGAAGGTATCTTCGTCAATAGAAGAGATGTGAGAGCTCATCTGCCTAGAGGACACCCTGGCAGAAATCTAAAGATGGGAGACACAGTGCAGTTCACCATGCACCAAGGCGAAAGAGGATTGTATGCGCTTGATGTAGCACCATGTCCCAGAGAAGAAAGAAGAGACAGAGATAAAGAAACAGATGCAGCAAAGGAAACAGATGAAGATCAAGAAAGAAAAGACAAGGAACCTACAGATGAGACGACCACAGACGACGACAAAGAGCAGGAAAGCAGCAGGTGCCACCGCCATACAGGCTCAAGCCCTGGTAAAGAGGAGTAAAGTAAAGTAAGAAGAGAAGTTAAAGTTTTGAAAAAGTTTTGTTTTGCAACGTTCTCAAGTTCAAGTAATGTGCTCACAAAAACTATTGTGAGAAAACCATAAACCTTAAGGCTATGAACTGGCTATAGCCACAAACTCTCGCAGTGTAAATAGTTACACCAAAAGGGCACCACCGCCACCAGAGCCAGCCTGTTTAGGGGCTTGGCTCGTCTGCAACCAGGAGGAGCCCGTCCGTATATAGGGCCTTGGCTCACCTGCAACCAGAGAGCACGCCTGTTTATGGGGCCTTGGCTCACCACCACAAAGAGGGTACCTGGTCAGCACCAACTGTGGAGGCCGCCTCTGCATCCTGCCAGAAGAGGCTGAAGGCGCGGATCCACCAGGCCAGGTATACCCTGAAACCACCAGCCCATGTAAGCCGCCTCTACATCCTGCCAGAAGTGGCTGAAGCCGCGGCCAACGTGAAAGGGTTTTGGGTGGGTTAACGGACTTGTGGGAGGAGGGTGGTGATGTATGGTACCTGGTGCTTTTAAAAGTTTTAACATGTTTTAATGTTTTATGCATTTTAAAATGTTGTCTTGCAGCCCGAGGACGTGCTGGTGATAACTAAGGGGGAATGTGGCGCCCCTGACCTGGTCAGGCACCACTGAGTACTGCACCCATGCTGGGGACAGTACAATATAGGTAATCCAGAAGGCTGACCGGGGTGTGGAACACAGGCGCATAGTGATCAGGTCTCACACATGTACCTTTGAGAGGACCCCTGGGGATCCCAGGAGGGGGCAAAGCCTATACCTCCACTGGAATAGTGGCAGGGGGTCAAAAGCCTCCATCTCCTCTCAAGGGGTGTGGTGGAGAGTCTGGTTGCTAGGTGGCGTAGGCAAGAACAGGAGAGGAGGGGCAGTGAGTCAGTTAGAGGAGAACTCCAGAGGGCTCAGTGAGGAGCAGACCTGTGGGGTTGATGCTGTCTAACAGCGCCCGCGCAGTGGCTACTGACGGGGGAGAACGGTCAACTAGGAGTGCTACCTGAAAGCCAGCTTCAGCTAGAGAGAAAGCACGGAGTGGGAAGTAAGGAGACTGCTAGAGAGCACCAGGCCCAACCGGGCGGCAGATCCCGAAGCGAAGATAGATCCAGCTTTCTTCCGCTAAACCTGCCGGTGTGGGGCTCTCAAAGCCCACACCACAACACCACAAAAGCCGCAGCCACGTAACCGCAGTGAGGGCCCATAGGTCACAGGAGGCAAGCAGCTGGAGTGGCCTGGTCCGGGGAACAAGCAAACGGCAAACAAAAGGGGGAGAGAGGCTGCAGCATCTTCCCTGGGTGACCCCCATAGGGACTCAAAGTCGGGGTCACCCCAAACCACCAAGGGCTAAGGAAGGCGAGTCAGTAGTCACCCTCATAAAGTCAGCCTGAAGGATACCTGGTTCCCATCTGGTTCATCCCAGCTACGCCCGGGTTACTCACCCTGCCATCAAATGTGAGTAAAAACCCTAAAAGACATCCTGCCTGTGTGGTCATTCTGCGACTTGTGGTACTACGCACCTACACCGGGCCCTGGGGCTTGCCTCACTCTCAGGAGGCTATTCCAACTAACTGCACACACCATCAGCCCCAGGCGACCCTCAACCTGCAGTGGCGGTCCCTACTGGCCGCAATACTGAGAGTGGCGTCACGACAAGAAGAAGATCTCCTACCTGTGACCAAGATCCAGCTGAGTGGAGTCCCTGAAGGTAATGCACCGACACAACACCTGTGGGGCTTCACATGTGCACAAAAGAAAAAATTATGAAAAACCCCATCCTCCCGCCACCTGAAAGTGCTCTGTTTATGGGTGGCTGTATGTGGGAGGAGAGCTGAACTGCCCAATCAGTGACTTCCAATGAGGTTTGGGTCCAAAACAGAACTTTATCTAGTGTTGCTGAAGCCGCAGAACCTGTGGTCCGCTCATCTCTACTCAGGAGCAGTTGGGCTTGGCAAGGTGGAGATCTGGCCTTGGTGGAGGGCGAAGCATTGTGGGGATCAGGAGCTGAGCTTATTAATCACTGTTAGATATGACCCAATACTGACTAACTAATAACAGACAGAAGCCAAGAAGGTTTGTAGCATAACCAAGCGAGGTCCATATGCAAAAGACCACTGACATCAAGAGACAGCAGTCATTTTTTTCGGCAACTGGATGCTGTGATCTCCAGCAACTCAAAGCAGTGGTCAAAGTGAAGGGGACACTGCCTAGACCAAGAAGTCATGCACAATAGGTCAGTAATTGCAGGACCTGCACAACCTTGGCACTTGAGTGAGGAGCAATGAAAGCCAACTAAGGCGAATCGGTGACTAACAATGTACAATATAACTTTATAGGAAAAATTTAAATGATCACAATGAGTTTTACAATTCTTTATTTTCTCCATTAAGCAATTTTTTACTATAATTTCCTATTATCTTTATGACCATTATTTATGTTATGACTAGAGATGAGCGAACCGGTCGCGGTTCGGCTCGAGGTCGGTTCGCCGAGCCGAGGTCCCGTTCGAGTTCGGTTCGTCGAACGTTCGACGAACCGAACTCGAACCAATAGGCTATAATGGGAGGCAATCACAAACACATAAAAATGCATTATAAATGTACACATACAGTTAATAAACATTGCCATAACACTTACCGGTCCCCGCGATCCCTCCTGCACTCTGTCTCCTGCCGCTATTCCATCCGATGATCGCTGAATCTTCCCGGTGACCGGCACTGCCAGCAGAGATGCAGGACCTGTCGTGACGTCAAAATAGCCATGTGACCAGTCACGTGGCTATTATCTCATTGGCTACAGACTGGTCACATGACTATGACGCGTCATGTAGGACCTGCGAGTGCATCTCTCCGGTGCACATTTGTGTATCGCCGTGTACCGGCGACATGCTCTAGCACACGGTCGACTCCCCGCTCCGTTAGGGACCGGCTGACACAGCCGGTCATTAACGGAGATCACCGTTGCCATAGCAACGCAGTTAGCGGTGACGTCACCGCTAACCGCGGCTCCGGCAGCACCGTTGCTATGGTAACGCGTCTGTCAGCATTACCGCTGTTACCGCTAGCAGCACTGATAACTCACGGAGTGAAGGCTGCACGCTGCTTCTCGTGCAGCTTTCACGGAGTGAATGCTCCACGGGAAGCAGCGTCTTCCCCCATGCAGCAGTGATGTAGCAGAGCTGCATTTGTTGAACGAGAAAGACAGAAGACCATGGATCGTGGAGGGCTGACAGGGGGTAATAAAGATGGAGTCTCTAATGTGTCTGTGTATTTATTTCTATTAAAGTATTTTTTCTCTGTGTGGTGTTTTTTTTAACCCTTTATTGGAGATTCTTAATGGCCGGGTCAAACGTGCCTGACATTAAGAATCTCTGGCTTAATACTGGCTAGTAAAACAAAGCCAGTATTAATTCATGATTACCCAACAAGCTACCTGGCTCCAGGGCTGTTGGAAGAGTTGGATACAGCGCCAGATGATGGCTCTTCTATGAGAGCGCCATTTTCTGGGACGGCTGCAGACTGCAATTCGCAGCAGAGGCGCCCAGAAACCTCGGGCTAACCTGTGCTGCGGATTCCAATCCCCAGCTGCCTAGTTGTACCTGGCTGGACACAAAAATGGGGCGAAGCCCACGTCATTTGTTTTTTAATTATTTCATGAAATAAGTGAAATAATTAAAAAAAACGGGCTTCCCTATATTTTTGGTTCCCAGCCGGGTACAAATAGGCAACTGGGGGTTGGAGGCAGCCCGTGGCTGCCTGCTGTACCTGGCTAGCATACAAAAATATGGCGAAGCCCACGTCAGTTTTTTGGTGGGCAAAAAACGTCTGCATACAGTCCTGGATGGAGTATGCTGAGGCTTGTAATTCTGCAGCTGCTGTCTGCTCTTCTCCATACAGACAGACAGCAGCTGCAGAAATACAAGGCTCAGCATACTCCATCCAGGACTGTATGCAGAAGTTTTTTGCCCCCTGAAAAAATTATGTGGGCTTCGCCATATTTTTGTATGCTAGCCAGGTACAGCAGGCAGGTATGGCTGCCCCCAACCCCCAGTTGCCTATTTGTACCCGGCTGGGAACCAATAATAAAGGGAAGCCCTTTTTTTATTATTTCATGAATTTCATGAAATAATTAGAAAACAAATGACGTAGGCTTCGCCCCATTTTTGTGTCAAGCCAGGTACAACTAGGCAGCTGGGGATTGGAATCCGCAGCACAGGTTGGCCTGAGCTTTCTGGGCCCCACTGCTGTGAATTGCAGTCTGCAGCCGCCTCAGAAAATGGCATTTTCATAGAAGCGCCATCTTCTGGCGCTGTATCCAACTCTTCCAGCACCTGCCTGCTATACCTGGCTAGCATACAAAAATATGGCGAAGCTCACGTCCTTTTTTTGTAGTTTTTTGGCAAAAAAAATAAAAAATGCTTCCCTGGATTTTCCATTGCCAGTGAAGGTAACACCAAGCAGTGCGGGTTAGCAGCCAGTAGCTGCTTGAATTACCCTTAGCTAGCAATACAAAAAATGCAGCGGGAGCCCATATATATTTTTTTTAATTATTTATTTAAATAACTAAAAACAAAATGGGCTTCCCTGTATTTTGATTGCTGGACATCACAGTGCTGTAAAAATAAATCTTTAAAAAAATGACGTAGCGCTCCGCGGTATTTTTGTATTTCAGCGCAGATAAAGCAGACAGCTATGGGTTGCCACCCCCATCTGCCTGTCGTTACCTTGGTTGGCAATCAAAATACAGGGAAGCCCATTAATTTTTTCTATTTAAAAAATAGTTAAAAAAAAAAATGACGTTGGGTCCCTCCATTTTTGATAGCCAGCCAGGGTAAAGCAGACGGCTGTAGCCTGAAAACCACAGCTGGCAGCTTTACCGTGGTTGGGGATCCAATGTGGAGGTCCCCTCAGGCTCTTTTTTATAATTATTTTATAAATATTAATAATTACACAATAAAAGTAGGGTCCCCCCCAAATTGGATCACCAGCCAAGGTAAAGCGGACAGCTGTGGTCTGGTATTCTCACAGTGGGAAGGTCCATAGTTATTGGGCCTTCACAGCCTAAAAATAGCAGGCCGCAGGCACCCCAGACGTGGCGCATCCACTAGATACCCAACATCATAAACTGTCAGTACTAACAAAAAAAAAAAATCGACAAAAGAAATTTATTTGAAAAAACAGTCCCCAAAACATTTCCTCTTTCACCAATTTATTGTAAGAAAAAAAATAAAGGGGTCCCACGACGACTCTGGACCATCTAGAATATGGGGGTGAGACACTCAGGGAACGTATCCCCCATTTTCTAGGAGTGCGGACCCTTCATGTGAGGAGTGTGGGTGCAATGAATCTGCACTCACTCTCCCCGGGTCCACAGCAGCAGAGTCCATGTCGTAATGGTTGCTACCAAAGCTGCAATGCCCTGCTCATGAGGTAAGGGCATGCCTAATCAGGAGAACTACTGTAGAGGAAGCTCTGCTCACTGGTATATAGGTGCTCAGAGGTAATAATAGATAAAATTAGTGAGTAACCTCGGCACTCTAAATCTCCCAGACTAAGTCAGTAAGTCACAACGGACAGTAATGCAAAATCACTTTTTATTGGTCCGTATTAAGAAAAAAAAATTTTTCATAAGCATATATGTTTTTGTCCAAAACAAGTTACAAATGACGTTTCGGCCTGAGCCTTCGTCAGATTGGACTTATCTGCATGTAATCATGAAAAATGACAATAATCAGTATCACATAAGAGTGAGAGAACAATAACATAAACTCGAACAATGTAGAGGTACAATTGGGATGCAGCAAAAAAATTGCAACACAGCAAGAAATGAAACACATGATACAAATGTCATAATACAGTACAAGGACAATATAGTAATGACAAATATGGGGTCAGAGTAGGCTTAGACAGCTCTGGTACGAAAGAGATGTCAATCATAAAGTAACATGTGCAGTAGGTGTAGAGCTACACTATGCATGGCAGAGCTAATGGGTAGACCGACCATAGAAAAAGAACGGAGAAAAAGTGGAGAAAAAGTGGAGAAAAAATGGAGAAAAAAATGGAGAAAAAAATGGAGAAAAAGTGGAGAAAAAATGGAGAAAAAGTGGAGAAACAAATGTAGAAAAAGTAAAGAAAAAATGTAGAAAAAGTGGAGAAAAGGTGGAGAAAAAGTGGAGAAGAAGTGGAGAAGAAGTGGAGAAAAAGTGAAGAAAAAGTGGAGAAAAAAATGGGGAAAAAAATTGAGAAAAAGTGGAGAAAAAAATGTAGAAAAAGTGGAGAAAAAAATGGAGAAAAAGTGGAGAAAAGGTGGAGAAAAAGTGGAGCAGAAGTGGAGAAGTGGAGAAAAAGTGGAGAAAAAGTGGAGAAAAAGTGGAGAAAAAATGGAGAAAAAGTTGAAAAAAAGTGGAGAAAAGGTGGAGAAAAAATGGAGAAGAAGTGGAGAAGAAGTGGAGAAAAAGTGGAGAAAAAGTGGAGGAAAAAATGGAGAAAAAAATGGAGAAAAAGTGGGGAAAAAGTGGAGAAAAAGTGGAGAAAAAATATAGAAAAAGTGGAGAAAAAATGTAGAAAAAGTGGAGAAAAAGTGGAGAAAAAGTGGAGAAAAAATGGAGAAAAAGTGGAGAAAAAGTGGAGAAAAAGTGGAGAAAAAATGGAGAAAAAGTGGAGAAAAGGTGGAGAAAAAGTGGAGAAGAAGTGGAGAAAAAGTGGAGAAGTGGAGAAAAAGTGGAGAAAAAGTGGAGAAAAAGTGGAGAAAAAATGGAGAAAAAGTGGAGAAAAGGTGGAGAAAAAGTGGAGAAAAAGTGGAGAAAAAATGGAGAAAAAGTGGAGAAAAAGTGGAGAAAAAATGTAGAAAAAGTGGAGAAAAAGTGGAGAAAAAATGGAGAAAAAGTGGAGAAAAAGTGGAGAAAAAGTGGAGAAAAAGTGGAGAAAAAATGGAGAAAAAGTGGAGAAAAGGTGGAGAAAAAGTGGAAAAGAAGTGGAGAAAAAGTGGAGAAGTGGAGAAAAAGTGGAGAAAAAGTGGAGAAAAAAATGTAGAAAAAGTGGAGAAAAAATGTAGAAAAAGTGGAGAAAAGGTGGAGAAAAAGTGGAGAAGAAGTGGAGAAAAAGTGGAGAAAAGGTGGAGAAAAAGTGGAGAAGAAGTGGAGAAGAAGTGGAGAAAAAGTGGAGAAAAAGTGGAGAAAAAAATGGAGAAAAAAATGGAGAAAAAGTGGAGAAAAAGTGGAGAAAAAGTGGAGAAAAAGTGGAGAAAAAATGTAGAAAAAGTGGAGAAAAAGTGGAGAAAAAATGGAGAAAAAGTGGAGAAAAAGTGGAGAAAAAGTGGAGAAAAGGTGGAGAAAAAGTGGAGAAGTGGAGAAAAAGTGGAGAAAAAAATGTAGAAAAAGTGGAGAAAAAATGTAGAAGAAGTGGAGAAAAGGTGGAGAAAAAGTGGAGAAGTGGAGAAAAAGTGGAGAAAAAGTGGAGAAAAAGTGGAGAAAAAATGGAGAAAAAGTGGAGAAAAGGTGGAGAAAAAGTGGAGAAGAAGTGGAGAAAAAGTGGAGAAAAAGTGGAGAAAAAATGGAGAAAAAGTGGAGAAAAAGTGGAGAAAAAATGGAGAAAAAGTGGAGAAAAAGTGGAGAAAAAAATGTAGAAAAAGTGGAGAAAAAGTGGAGAAAATGTGGAGAAAAAGGTGGAGAAAAATTGGAGAAAAAATGTAGAAAAAGTGGAGGAAAAAGTGGAGAAAAAGTGGAGAAAAAATGGAGAAGAAGTGGAGAAAAAGTGGAGAAAAAGTGGAGAAAAAATGGAGAAAAAGTGGAGAAAAAATGGAGAAAAAGTGGAGAAAAAGTGGAGAAAAAGTGGAGAAAAAGTGGAGAAGTGTAGAAGAAGTGGAGAAGAAGTGGAGAAAAAAATGTAGAAAAAGTGGAGAAAAAGTGGAGAAAAAGTGGAGAAAAAAATGTAGAAAAAGTGGAGAAAAAGTGGAGAAAAAGTGGAGAAAAAATGGAGAAAAAGTGGAGAAAAAGTGGAGAAAAAGTGGAGAAAAAGTGGAGAAGAAGTGGAGAAGAAGTGTTTGTTCATGCCATCTGGGAGATAAATAATTTTTTACCGGCGCTGTCATTTACTGTAACGTGATCATCGGTGTACGGTGTATACCTGTGATCACGTGAGCGGGGACCGGAAAAACCGTCCTGAATCATGATCTCCAGGGTCTCAGCTAGCCCTGAAATCCCGGAGATTTTCTGATGCTGGGGGGCGTTATTCACTTATTTCTGCCTGCTGTTTATAAACGGCAGATCAGAATAAGGCTACATTAACACGACCGATCCATTTTTGCGGTCTGCAAAAAACAGTCCATTTTTTTTCACGGGTGCATCCGTGTGGCATCCGTTTCCGTTCCGTAGACGGTCCGTATGTCATCTGTTTGTCATCCGTGTGCCTTCCGTTTTTTTTGTGTACTGCAAAAAACCTGAAGGAGGGTAAATGCATAAATTTACCCAGGATCCATAGCTTCATCCTACATGAGACGGTCACATGTTCACTCCAGTGCCATTTTCTACTGCTTTTCACAGCGTAGAGCGCTCTGGTGATTTTCTTGTGCTTGTGCACTTCATATCAGTCTTTTCTGTCATTATAATGGCAGAAAGACTAGTGATGAGCGAGTACTAAAAAGCTCGGGTGCTCGAAGCTCGGGCCGAGCATCCCAAGATACTCGTGTACTCGGGCCGAGCAACGAGCCCAATGTTATCCTATGGGAGACCCGAGTATTTTTGTGAAATGACCCCCCGGCAGCATGGAGAAACCCTAAAAATGTCACAAAAGTCTCAGAAGAGTGCTCAAATGACATGGCAACAGCATGGGGAAGACCCCTTGAAGCATTTATCACTGAAAAGTCACAGCTGTGAACAATTTTGTCCGCGTTTTACGCCATTTTTACGGACTCACCAGAAAACCTTCCAAAATGACCCCAAAATGATTTTTCATGGCGGAAATGTTAAGGGCACATACCCAATATTGAGATAGAGCTGGTGTATGTTACTTTTTGAGATTAATACATGAAAGATTTTACGTGAAAACATTGTGTGGCACTCCGATGTCCCTGAGAAGAGACGTACATGAAGGCCTCTTGAGTCTAATGTGCCCATTTTGAGGAAGTGAGTCTTTGTAGTATTTTCCTTTGCCAGGGCAGTCCAAAATTGTGAGGTTCACCAATGCCCCTGCATACAGACGTGCATGAGGGCCTCAAAACATTAAGTGTCCATTGTCAGGAAGTGGGTGTATTATAGTATAGCCCTTAGGCAGGGCAGCCAAAAATTGGGAGGCTCCACATTGTCCCTGGATAGAGACGTGCATGATGGCCTGTAAACCTGAAGTGCCCATTGTAAGGAAGTGGGTCTATTTCAGTATAGCCCTTTGCCAGGGCAGCCAAAAATTGGGAGGCTCCACATTGTCCCTGGATAGAGACGTGCATGACGGCCTTTAAACCTGAAGTGCCCATTGTAAGGAAGTGGGTCTATTTCAGTATAGCCCTTTGCCAGGGCAGCCAAAAATTGGGAGGCTCCACATTGTCCCTGGATAGAGACGTGCATGATGGCCTGTAAACCTGAAGTGCCCATTGTAAGGAAGTGGGTCTATTTCAGTATAGCCCTTTGCCAGGGCAGCCAAAAATTGGGAGGCTCCACGTTGTCCCTGGATAGAGACGTGCATGATGGCCTTTAAACCTGAAGTGCCCATTGTAAGGAAGTGGGTCTATTTCAGTATAGCCCTTTGCCAGGGCAGCCAAAAATTGGGAGGCTCCACATTGTCCCTGGATAGAGACGTGCATGATGGCCTTTAAACCTGAAGTGCCCATTGTAAGGAAGTGGGTCTATTTCAGTATAGCCCTTTGCCAGGGCAGCCAAAAATTGGGAGGCTCCACATTGTCCCTGGATAGAGACGTGCATGATGGCCTGTAAACCTGAAGTGCCCATTGTAAGGAAGTGGGTCTATTTCAGTATAGCCCTTTGCCAGGGCAGCCAAAAATTGGGAGGCTCCACATTGTCCCTGGATAGAGACGTGCATGATGGCCTTTAAACCTGAAGTGCCCATTGTAAGGAAGTGGGTCTATTTCAGTATAGCCCTTTGCCAGGGCAGCCAAAAATTGGGAGGCTCCACATTGTCCCTGGATAGAGACGTGCATGATGGCCTGTAAACCTGAAGTGCCCATTGTAAGGAAGTGGGTCTATTTCAGTATAGCCCTTAGGCAGGGCAGCCAAAAATTGGGAGGCTCCACGTTGTCCCTGGGTAGAGACGTGCATGAGGGCCTCAAAACATTAAGTGTCCATTTTAAGGAAGTGGGTGTATTATAGTATAGCCCTTAGGCAGGGCAGCCAAAAATTGGGAGGCTCCACGTTGTCCCTGGGTAGAGACGTGCATGAGGGCCTCAAAACATTAAGTGTCCATTTTAAGGAAGTGGGTGTATTATAGTATAGCCCTTAGGCAGGGCAGCCAAAAATTGGGAGGCTCCACGTTGTCCCTGGGTAGAGACGTGCATGAGGGCCTCAAAACATTAAGTGTCCATTTTAAGGAAGTGGGTGTATTATAGTATAGCCCTTAGGCAGGGCAGCCAAAAATTGGGAGGCTCCACGTTGTCCCTGGGTAGAGACGTGCATGAGGGTCTCAAAACATTAAGTGTCCATTTTAAGGAAGTGGGTGTATTATAGTATAGCCCTTAGGCAGGGCAGCCAAAAATTGGGAGGCTCCACGTTGTCCCTGGGTAGAGACGTGCATGAGGGCCTCAAAACATTGTTCCCATTGCAAAGGAGCGGGTCTCCTGTCGTTGTAATGTCCATTCTGCAAAGAATGGGCGAAAAAATTTACCACTGGGGGTATACCTGAAACAAAGGCCTAAGTATTGCAATTTGTAACGGTCATCATCATGGTGGCGCATGAGGAGAAGGAGGAGCAGTCCAGCGATTATCCAAAGTCCAGAAGTGTGTACCCATGGGTGAGTGGAGGTACATGGCAAACTTTAAATTCCGCTCTCATTTGCTGGTGGTGTGGTGAAGTCTGGCCCAATCCAACCCTTGTTCATCTTGATCAGAGTCAGCCTGTCAGCATTTTCAGTTGACAGGCGGGTGCTTTTATCTGTAATGATTCCACCTGCGGCACTAAAAACACGCTCTGACAAAACGCTAGCAGCAGGGCAGGCCAGGACTTCCAAGGCGTAGAGAGCCAATTCATGCCACGTGTCCAGCTTGGATACCCAATAATTGTAAGGCACAGAGGAATGTCGGAGTACAGTTGTTCGATCTGCAAGGTACTCCTTCAGCATCTGGGCAAACTTAGGATTTCTTGTGGCACTACCCCGCACCTCAGGGGCTGTGGTACGTGAGGGGCTGAGAAAACTGTCCCACATCTTAAAGACTGTTCCCCTACCTCTGGCGGATTGGACTTGTGCCTCTCTCGGCTGTACGCCTCGGTTGTCCACTGATTCATGACCTATGCCGCTAGCGTTTTGTGAGGGGAATGCTTTGCCTACTTCCGTGAGTATGGCCTTCCGAAACTGCTGCATTTTGGTTGACCTCTCCTCCACGGGAATAAGAGACAAAAAGTTCTCCTTGTAGCGTGGGTCTAACAGTGTTACCAACCAGTAATGATTGTCGGCCAAGATGTTCTTAACGCGAGGGTCACGAGACAGGCAGCTTACCATAAAGTCAGCCATGTGCGCCAGACTCTTAACAGCCAGGACTTCAGTAGCCTGACCAACAAGATGACTGAACATGCTGTCCTCCTCCTCCTCCTCCTCCTCCTCCTCCTCCTCATCTACCCTGTCCTCTGGCCAGCCACGCTGAACCGAGGATATGACTGGTGTGCATGTCATATCCTCAATTTGGCCGGAGAGTTGCTCCATGTCTTCATCCTCCTCCTCGTCATAGTCCTCCACTGCACGTTGTGATGAGACGAGGCTGGGCTGTGTGTTATCACCCACACCCACTACTGTTTCTTGCTGCAACTCATCGCGCTCCGCCTGCAATGCATCATGTTTGTTTTTCAGCAGAGACCGTTTTAGAAGGCAGAGTAGCGGTATGGTGACGCTAATAATGGCGTCATCATCAATCACCATCTTGGTGGAGTCCTCAAAGTTTTGGAGGATGGTACATAGGTCTGACATCCATCTCCACTCCTCAGGTGTTATGTGTGGAGTTTGACCCATTTCCCGACGGCTTAGGTGATGCAGGTACTCAACAACTGCCCTCTTCTGCTCACATATCCTGACCAACATGTGCAGAGTTGAATTCCAACGCGTGGGGACATCACACACCAGTCTGTGAGCCGGAAGATGCAAACGGCGCTGAAAGCCTTCAAGGCCGGCTGAAGCAGTAGGTGACTTTCGAAAATGTGCAGACTGGCGGCGAACTTTTACCAGCAGATCAGACAGCTCTGGGTATGACTTTATAAACCGCTGAACCACGAGGTTGAGCACATGGGCCACGCATGGAACATGTGTCAGCTGGCCTCGCCTCAAAGCCGCCACCAGGTTCCGGCCATTGTCACACACGACCTTTCCTGGCTTTAGGTTCAGAGGTGTGAGCCAGTGATCTGCCTGCTGTTTCAGAGCTGTCCACAGCTCTTCTGCATTGTGGGGTTTGTCACCTATGCAGATTAGCTTCAGCACAGCCTGTTGCCGCTTCGCCGAGGCAGTGCTGCAGTGCTTCCAGCTTGTGACTGGTGTGGAGGGCACAGTGGATGAGGATGCGCAGGAGGAGGAGGAGGCCGAAGAGCATGACATTCCGGAGCTGTAGAGTGTGGGTGAAACACTGACTGAGGTAGGGCCTGCAAACCTTGGTGTGGGAAGGACGTGTTCCGTCCCTCGCTCAGACTGGGTCCCAGCTTCCACAATATTAACCCAGTGTGCCGTCAACGAGATGTAGCGGCCTTGCCCACAAGCACTTGTCCACGTGTCTGTGGTTAGGTGGACCTTGGGTGAAACAGCGTTGTTCAGGGCACGTGTGATGTTTTGTGACACGTGGTTATGCAACGCGGGGACGGCACACCGGGAGAAATAGTGGCGGCTGGGAACCGAGTAACGTGGGACAGCTGCCGCCATCAGGTCACGGAATGCTTCTGTCTCCACCAGCCTAAAAGGCAACATTTCCAGCGCAAGCAGTCGCGAAATGTTAGCATTTAGAACTGTGGCATGTGGGGTGTTGGCAGTGTATTTGCGCCTGCGTTCAAAGGTTTGCTGAATGGATAACTGAACGCTGCGCTGGGACAAGGACGTGCTTGATGATGGTGTTCTTTCTGCGTAGGCAACTGCAGGTGCAGGAGTGGAGGAGGCTTGTTCGCAGGCAGCATGGACAGAGGATTGGCTCGCATGCACAACCAGCGAAGACGTAGCAGTGACATCAGCAAGCACTGCTCCTCGACTCTGTTGTACTTCCCACAAAGTCGGGTGCTTGGCTGACATGTGCCTGATCATGCTGGTGGTGGTCAGGCTGCTAGTTTTGGTACCCCTGCTGATGCTGGCACGGCAGGTGTTGCAAATGGCCTTTTTTGAATCATCTGGATCCAACTTAAAAAACTGCCAGACTCAGGAAGACCTAACATTTTTACAGGCACCTTGTGTCGTCGTGTTGTTCCGGGGAACGGTTGCCTGACTTCTGCCTGGGGCCACCACCCTGCTTCTTACTGCCTGTTGTGATGCTACGCCTCCCTCCCCCTGTGCACTGCTGTCCTCGCTCTGCATATCCTCCTGCCAGGTTGGGTCAGTTACTGGATCATCCACCACGTCGTCTTCCTCTTCCGCACCCTGCTCCTCCTCCTGACTTGCTGACAATTGTGTCTCATCATCGTCCACCACTTGTTGAGACACGTTGCCAACTTCGTGAGAACGTGGCTGCTCAAATATTTGGCCATCTGTACAGACGATCTCCTCATGACCCACTTCAATATGAGCTGGCGAGAGGCCAGAATGTGTGAATGGAAACGTGAACAGCTCTTCCGAGTGTCCAAGTGTGGGATCATTAATGTCCGAGGAGGACGTGTACTCAGCCTGGTGGTAGGAAGGAGGATCAGGTTCAGAAATGTGCGGTGCAGTATCACGGCTACTGACACTTGACCGTGTGGAAGACAGAGTGTTTGTGGTGGTGCCAATCTGACTGGAAGCATTATCTGCTATCCAACTAACAACCTGTTGACACTGGTCTTGGTTCAAGAGCGGTGTACTGCTGCGGTCCCCAAGAATTTGGGACAGGACGTGCGAGCGACTAGATGTGGCCCTTTGTTGTGGCGAAATTAGAGCTTGCCCACGACCTCGGCCTCTGCCTGCACCACCATCACGTCCACTTCCTTGTTCCTTGCCAATGCCCTTGCGCATTTTGCAATGCTGTGCACTGCTGACGTGTATATTCACTACTTGTGCGTTATATCAAAGTGTGTGGAAATTGCACACAAGTGCACCTGTACGCTGCCACCAACAGGCACACACGTGCGGTTTTAAAAACCAAGCACGGACGCAATAATAACCTAACAGGTTTTTTTGGGGAGCGACAATTACAGACAAGTCAGACACTATCTGGACTGTTTTACACTGTGTACACCAGCCCCAGATATGATGAAGGCTGGTATACGGTCACCACTACCCTGCCTGCCTGCCTGCCTGTATACTGGTACAATAGTCCTGACAAGGACTCTTTTGGTCACTAGCCTGTATTCAGACCTGGCTATACCCTGCCTGTATATAGCAACAGTAGTCCTGAGAAGGACTCTGCTACTGTACTCCGACCTGGCTATACCCTGCCTGCCTGTATACAACTAGAATAGTCCTGAGAAGGACTTTTGGTCACACTGTTTGCAGCCCTGCAACTGAAAAAGCTATAAAGGGCCGCAAAGCTTTCCCTGAATCAGCGACACTCTCCCTACACTGACTGTCTGAATAGCTGTGAGCAGAGCACAGCGCGCCGGCCGATATAAAGGCTCGGTCACGCTGTGCAGGCCGGCCAATCACTGCAATTCCACAACTAACAGGGCTGTGGCATTGCAGTGGTCTGCCAGCCAATCCCTGCATGAGGGCTGGCTCTCAAAAGAGCGCCAACATGCAGAAATGAAGACCACGAGTACAGCACGAGTATCGCGAGATTACTCGGTCCCCGCCGAGCAGCCCGAGTACAGCGATACTCGTGCGAGTACCGAGTAGTGACAAGCATGCTCGCTCATCACTAAGAAAGACGCATAATGTCCCACTCTCCTGCATTTTGTAATTTTGCACCCTTTGGTGCCTTTCATGTGGCACTAAGGGGTGCTTAGCTTTGTATTTAGCCAAAAAAAATGAAAAAAAAAATGACGTAGGGTTCCCCCTAGTTTTGTAGCCAGCTAGGGTAAAGCAGACGGCTGCAGCCTGCAGACCACAGCTGGCAACCTCACCTTGGCTGGTAATCCAAAACTGAGGGCACCCCACGCTGATATTTTAAATTAAATAAATAATTAAAAAAAAAACACGTAGGGGTCCCCCAAAATTGGATCACCACCCAAGGTAAAGCAGACAGCTGGGGCCTGATATTCTCAGACTAGGGAGGTCCATGGTTATTGGACTCTCCCCAGCCTAAAAATAGCAGGACGCAGCCGCCCCAGAAGTGGCGCATCCATTAGATGCGCCAATCCTGGTGCTTCGCCCCAGCTCATCCCGCGCCCTGGTGCGGTGGCAAACGGGGTAATATATGGGGTTAATACCAGATGTGTAATGTCACCTGGCATCAAGCCCTGGGGTTGGTGAGGTCAGGCGTCTATCAAATACCCGACATCACCAACCCAGTCAGTAATAAAAAAAAAATAGACGACAAACACATTTTTATTTGAAAAAACACTCCCCAAAACATTCCCTCTTTAACCAATTTATTAGAAAGAAAAACAAATCCAGGTCTGGTGTAATCCAAGGGGTTGCCATGACGATCCACACTGTCCCAGTCAATGAAGAGCAGGATGTTCCCCATTGGCTGGGAGAGCAATGCAGTGACCTGAGCTAACATCAATGGGTCAGCCCAGGTCACTGCAGGGGATGACAAGTGCTGCTGTCAGCGAGGTACATTACCTGCGCTGATCTCCTGCACACTGACAGCACCTGTCACTGAGTTCAATGACCGCCGCCTTCACAGCCAAGTATCGCGAGAGGCCCGTGACGTCACCGCTAGTGAGTCTCGGGTCGGAAGCGAGAGAAGGTGATGTGACAAGCGGCGGCCATGGAGGACAGTGACAGCGCTGAGGTCGGGATGGCGGAACTTCATCACCGCAGGTAAGCCGAGCGGGACCATGTGTGCAGAGTGTGTGTGTGTGTGTGTTTGTGTACACGTGTGTACATGCCGCGGGCAGGAGGGGGCGGAGCGAGCTGAGCGGGGAAGTGTGGGCTTCCTGCACATAATTAGAATAAACATCGGGTTACTAACCAAAGCGCTTTGCTTGGATACCCGATGTTTATCTTGGTTACCAGCTTCCGGCAAGCTGCCAGCGATGGCTCCTGCACACTGTAGCTGTAAAAAGCCCTGCTTTTTGCTGCTAGAACCGTTCTCGAACGTATCTAGAACTATCGAGCTTTTGCAAAAAAGCTCGAGTTCTAGTTCGATCTAGAACAGCCCCCAAAATCACTCGAGCCGCGAACTGGAGAACCACGAACCACGAACCGCGCTCAACTCTAGTAATGACATCGACTAACAGTAATATGTAATTCTAATACTTTTACATTGTAAGATTTTATTTAATAAACCCTTTTTCTTATTGCTAAGGCTGTCCCATATGTTCGTCTTGTCTTGCATTAGTTCCATGGTTTTTGAAAGGTTAAAGCTTGGCCTCTTACTTTCACAAAAGCAATTAAGGCTTCTAAGTTTGACACTTGTGAATCATAGCTTTGGGGATTTTCATGTTTTGTATATATTTTCTTTTTTTTCTGCAAGCTTCTTAAGCCACGCTTCTTCTGCCTTGGAGATGATTACTATGGGAACATCACAGCATATCGGGTTTTATGCAATATTTCACTAATTACGGAGACTACAAGAAAGACTGACACCTATATAAACTATCCAAATTCTACAAATTAACTTCATTTGCAACAACTACATGCTTTGTGCTGATAAGAAAAATTGCGTAGGCCTGTGAAGAAGCTGTTAAATAGAAACTAAATTGAAAATAAGAAGATGGGGGGGTACCATGGAGAGATGGTAATAAAGAGTTGTCGTTGTGTCAATAAGGTAAAAGCCATTACATTTCAATCACATGTATGGCTATCTGTTACTTATCCTTCCCAGCTCCAGCATCGGCCTTGATCCCTTTCCCTATGGCTGCAGTTCTTTGCATTAGTACATGACAAGTTTTAGGGCTCGTTCACACTGGCTATGATTTTCTCATGCAAGATAATCCGATGCATTATGCAAATGACACTCGGCCTAATCTCTGCTTCGAGTAAGATCCGAGTGTCATTCATTATGAAGCGATTTCCTCGCATGCAAGAAAGGGAGCACAGGTGAGAAGACGATGGATAATATAATTTCTCCATTTTCATCCTTGTATGTGTCAGGGCATATCGAACTGCACTCATATGACATCCGAGTGCAATTCGATCTTTCACATGCACCCATAGTCTTGTATGGGTACGCACCATCCAATATAGGCTGACAATCGCAGAATGCAGATTTGGCATAAAAAAAAGCTCTGGCAGGTATTGCCCCATGGTTTAACATTGGGCCGAGTGCTATTCGATAGAACATTGGGTAGCACTCAGCCATATTGAGTGTCAGTGAACCCTTACAAGAAGCACATCAAAATCCTCAAAACCATCACCAGGTCTTTTAAAGCTAATTTAGGTAATGATAAGGGAATTAAGCAGATAAGTATTCATTTGCTACAAAAGTCTTTCGGGAATTTGCTTCTGCTGAGCGCCAGCCTGGAGTCCATCATCACCTCTTCTACTACTAACTTCCAAGCAACAAATCAGCATTGTTTCCAAGCTCAGTCCTGCTTTTTGGTTGTTTATCACATCAATCTTTCCCTCTCAGCAGCACGCAAGTAACTAACCATTACAGTCCTGGTCACCAGTTCCCATCTAATTTTTGCAATCAGTATAACACATCAAATCAAGTTCCAGTTTGCATATATTGCTGCTATTGACTATTGCCTTGCTGGAAAATACTAGGCTGTGTTTACTTTTTTGTTTAATTGAGGCTATTACTCTTTTCTCTATCAGAAGATGATAATCTGTATACTGCTAATGTTCCTATATGTGTCACACAAGTCTCTCTTTCATCTGTCATATCTTCTCTGCTTATTTTATGCCAGCCCACATGTCTTGCTGGTCTATCCTTCACTGAACCTTGTGTCATCCTTTAAAGGCTCACACCATTACACTCTCACCTCCATTCCAAGTTATGCAAACAGACCTGCAGTATAGCAAATCGACCTCATCAGGCCGTTCCATTACTCTATCCATAGTCCATAACACTACTCATACACATTACATAGTTGTTAGCTATGACAGCAATATGAATGAGTCAACTTTTGTGATCCAGACATTTTGGGGTTTAACAAATATAGTTTAAGCACACATCTTTTTTATTTGCAAATTGCATGGTATATATAATATTTACAGAAGCTTCAATTTAGAGATTATAGTAGCCTGGAAGCATAGCCCAACTAACAGTATAACACTTGCAAAAACAGGATGTCTTCTATACTCCATTCTCCAGCTATATCTAACACATGTCCCGCCAAAAAATACAAGTACACTCATCCTTACCTAAAGGTGTTGTAAATAATAACTATTGTAATGCTCTTACCGGTGTCCATACACTGTCCTGCCTATCCTCCCTGGCTGGGATGCTGACACACTCACTCTACCTGCCGCTCAGAGGTGGCTGCTCCATACGCCCTTCCTGCCACCAACTCCCAGGCCTGCATAGCACTAGGAGCACTCTTAGAGCACATGTGCGCACCTTTTCTTAAAGAGCCAGTGCACCCTAACCCGGAAGTGTTTCTCAGCCAATGGCTAAGAAGCCCCAGGTATTTAATACACCCTCCCTTTATGGAAGGTGCCTGGGAAATGTCTAATCTTAAAGATGAGTAGCTAGCTGTTCAGGTTCCTTACCTATGTGCAGTTGCTGTGTTACGTATACCTGTCTGATTCATAGTCCAGGCTGCTCCTGCTGCATTGTTTCAAACTGGCCAAGGCTGCCGCACCAGCCATCCCGGCTGCACCTACCTGATCAGAAATTGTCAGCTGTTACATCATTTAGTCTCCCTGAGTGGTAGCTGGTTTTACCTGAAGCCAAATCCATCCTCACCATTAGAGGCTCTGATGAAAACCTAGTGTGAGCCATTGTCACGCCTCTCAGGTATTATATGTACTGTAGCCCAGAGGGTCCACTCCCCGCTTGCACCAGCAATTATTACAGATATAGTTGACAATGCAAAATATATGTCATAGTAACCATATGTGGCAATCCCTTATGATGCTGGATACAGTATATCATGTACAGTAGATATGCAATACTACTTAAGTATAATGCTTTCTAAATACTTATCTATCACACAAAGTGACCTTAAGAGGAAAGACCTGATTTCTTCTCTCTTGGCTTATTACTGATAACATTAGGGACCTGTGTGTTCTTTTTATCTCTTATATTAATATAGTGTATTATATCTCAGGTTTATTCAATTTATTTTCACAGTGTTCTCTAGATAAGATGAATTGTCTAAAAGATAATAGGTGCCACCAAACTCTATCATTATGAATGACCTTAATAAAATAGGGGAGGATTTGAGTCCTGTCACTTCGGACAGTGTCTGATGAATCCCAGGGTGGTGTAAATCTAATCCATGTGTGACATTGCAATAGAGTTTGACAAAACTGTCTGCCATCAATAATCTCAGGTGCGGGCTATCTATAGTAAAAGCAGATAGATAACAACTGTCGGCCATCAGTCACGGAGCCATTTATTTATTTATCCTATTCCATGTCCCGTATCCTGAAGCATTTGTCAGCAAAAATGTCATCATTGCAAATAAAGCGATACAATTCGGAAAGGAGATATGTAATATATAGCTAAGCTCAAAGTAGTGTTGATGGAGGCATGTGTGCAACAAGGGAAAACTGGATGTAGGGTTGATTAATAAGTCCGAAAGTATTTTCCTATTTGTAATATGGGAGTTCTCTGGTGCAACAGAAAGGTCTAGTTGGAAGAATTTATTTCTGTCCACTGTACATATAAACATACACATACCTTTCTCAAGAGCAGAGACAAATCTCGCAACGGTGTAAATGGGACTCACTCCATTCTCTTCTATAGAAGTGCTAAATCATCTGGGCACGGTGGCTCAATTATCAAGGCCTCCATAGAAGTAACAAAGAGAGAGATGTCTAGGTGTGACCACATTTCCATTCACAATGGCACAAGATGGAGTCTTGTATGCCCATAATTCAAATGTTGAATATATGACGCCCCTGGCCTATCAGGTCGTCACAGGCTACTGCACAAACTGCCCTTCCGTGTAGTATTCCACTTCCTTCTTGGTTCTGGGTCCCTATCTTAATAGTGTTGCCTCCAACAGCAAATCAAATCCTAGATACACCCTGCACCACACCCACCAGGCACACCAGTGGACGGCTTGAGTGGAATAGAGTCACCCACCTGGGGGGGTCAGGGAGGGGAGGTCAGGAGTGTAGTCAGTCGGAGAGTAGTCAGAGAGGGTGAGAGAGAGGAAGTCGGGAACGGTGGCTCATGGAGAAGCTATCTAGGTTGCAGATGGTGGTCTGGGCCTAGAGGAGTCGGACCCCCGGTCGCAGGGGATTGTGGCAAGGTGCCTGGACCTGTCAAGGAGGACAGCCGGCAGCCTAGCACTGTCACCAGTTCAGGACCAAAGGCACGATGGGGTACACGGACCCTAGGTCGGGGAGTAGCTTCAGGCAACCCGACAATTCACCTGAGGAGAATGGAGCCTTTATGGTCTGTTCCCACCCGCTCCAGAATTGGGGTATTAGCGCAACGAGGGGGATAGGACTTTCCAATCCAAAACAGTCCAGAAAATCCCAAGTGTGAGCCCTGAGAGCAAGCTCCCACACTTAGCCACAGTGGGGAGCCGGGCCCTGCAAGTTCCATACTACTGGACCACCAAGTTAAAGTTAAACTTAGTGCCAGGAGGCAGGTCACGGATCACCAGGCAACACGATAGGGGATGGGACCCGGACAAGCTCCCCTCAGCGGTAGCAGTACCCAGATTCTTGGTTTACCTGGTTGTCAGCATATGAACTGAGTGAGTACGAGAGTGACCCCTGCATCCCACGGCACCCCACACCGAGTCCCAGGGCATCCCCCCTACCCGTGGAGGGCTACGACAGCTTGCTGCCCCACTTCATCACCCCGAGTACTCCCAATGGCAGCGGCGGTACTCCCAAATTACTGTACACCACGGGTGGCGTCTTGAACTATACATCAACTCCCCTGTAAATACCCCCTTTCATTTGAGTTGCCGCACGACCCCGGGTCTGGAGACCCTCAAGCCATAGCGACCCCGGAACCGAGCAGCTCGGCTGCTTCCACAGGGGCGGCACAAATATGGTTAAAAGGGGCTTATCCCATCAGAGTAAGATGGCGCTTTGTTCTGGCTTACATTGAGTGTGGATCCAACTGCTTGGACTCCTACCACTGAGAGGTTGACTCCTTCCACCACTGAGTGGTCGACTCCTTCCATCACTAAGAGGTTGACTCCTTCCACCTCTGACAGGTTGACTGCCTGACTACCAGCGTAGTTTCTAATGAAAACCTTTGGGCCATTTTGAGTCAGTGAATCCAACATTACAAAGTAGTGTCACAATCTGATCAGGAGCTCACTAATTCCCTCATCAAGGTTTAGGAGGAGATACCCCATGACACCATCCATTTTCTCATCAAGAACATTCGCCAATGTTTTCGGAAGTCCATACAGGCAACTAGGACCATAGACATTACCAAGTACATGTTGTCATGATGAATTTCATCTAAATTGGATCTATAGAACTTGTGATTTTGTACCTTGATTTTTGGACTGATTGCAAATTCAGCCTTCGGTTAGTTTATGGTTTTGGTTTACATTGATCATTGATTTGTGATTTTGTTCTCAACAAATTACGCGATTTACAGCAGTAAAGATTTTCAGCATTAATTTTTCCATCATCTGATGTGTGATTTCAGTACTTAAAGCACCATTCCAGCTTTTTTTTATTTCACAGCTTTAGGGAGAACCAACCAGCAGGATTTTCATTTAAAAAGTAAATTTAGTGCTATACTGGTGCTAGGATACTGAATGTAAGCAGAGCTTTTGTTTTGAAATTGGAGGTTTTATTTCAGAAATATGTGCAAGTAAAGTTCCAGCAATGCACTGCTATTTGATTGACAGGTGCAACAGGGGCGGGAATATGTGAGTTGGATTTTGCTATCTATTCACGCCCGTCTGCTGACTGGCCTTGGTAGATGCTAGACTGTATGGGCTCCTTCCAGGTATGATGTAATTTCTGTCACATGATAAGGGGCGTGTTGGAAATGCAGCCCATACAGTCTAGCATTGACCAAGGCCAGGCAGCAGACAGGGACGGGAATAGATGGCAAAACCTGACCCATGTATTCCCACCTCTTTTCCACCTGTCAATCAAATATCTTGGTATTGCTGGAACTTTATTTGCACAAATTTCTAAAATAAAACATCGAATCTCTGAAACAAAAGGTATGGCTGGATTTAGCATCCTAGTGCCAGTATAGCATTGGCTTTACTTTAAATATGAAAATCCTGATGGTTGGTTCCCTTTAAATCAAAGTTTCCTGTCCCCTTTCTAATACTCACCCTCTGACATCTTCATCTTTTTCCATCGCCGCTCCTAATAGCCTCCTGTGATTTGTGACCTACCGACACTTCCAGTGTTTCATGGAGCTCACCAGAGGTCACAACTCAATACAAGTCTATGAGAGCCTCATTCCAGCCTATTTCTGACTCTCAAAGAGATGCACTGAAAGCTTGTGATGTAACTTCTGACTTCTTGTCAGTGAGAAGTTACTGTCACAAGATGGCGCCAAGGGACCGAAACGGTGTTCGTAAAAGGTGAAGACACTGGAGGGTAAGTATGAGAGAAGGGGCAGAAACCTTAGATTAAAAGCACCCCATCAGGGATGAAAAAAGAACCCACCGGAGTGGTGCCTTAAGTATTCTCATAATTTTTATGAGCAGTGTATTTTTCTGGATGACTTTGATCAACTTGGCTGATTTGATAGATTGTAAGATATAATGATGAGACTGTGTAAGGCAGTTTGTCTGCACGGCAGGAACACAGTCATGCACAGATCTGTATAAGAGTTCTACAGTACAAATAAAACAATGGCAGTTTTAACCAAGTTTTATTGCAAAATGCTTCATTTTTCTTTTTGGATATACTGAAAAATTATTATTACATATTGTTAATGGTTAGCGTCTGCATTTCTGTAGAATTTCACATTTTTGGAGGAAATGCAACATGTTCAAGTATCATACAGTATTAATTAGAACGATGTATACTACATTAGGTTACTCTAGTAATAGCATGGATGGGAACCGATTGAACTCCTCCAGATGCTTTGTTTTTGGATTGCTTCTTCTGTTCTGTCGTTACGAAGAGTAATTCCATTATTAACATTATAAAAGGTAATTACTCTTCTTTACACCACTTCTTAATACTCTGTATTAAGTATACAAATGCTTTATAAAAAGGCTTCTTATCACGATCAAGGTAATAGTTAACAAATTAAACATCATTAATTTAAAGGGAATCTGTCAAGTGCAATATGCACCCAGAACCACGAGCAGCTCTGGGTGCATATTTCTAAATCTAGCATATACTAGCATATATAATGAGATTTTTAGAAAACATATTTCTATAGATCCTTTATGAGATGCAAATGAGCACAGCGACTAGTCGCAGGGGCGTTATTTCTCCCTTGTGGGTGTGCTAAAATGCTTTTCAATGCCAAGCGTCATCAGCATGGACACGCGTAGCTGTCTGTTGTCATCACCTCCAATGCCGGGTTTAGGCTCAGTGCACATGATGAGAAAACCTGGCACTTCCGGTCATGCGCACTATGCAGCCGGGTGTATGCGTCTCGGCTTCATAGTGACTTGTAGCTTAAGAGTTAAAACCAGACAACTCCAATGACATCCAGCTAACAATTAATAGCTTTTATATAATGCATAGATACAGTTAGGTCCAGAAAATTTGGACAGTGATCGAATCTTTGTGATTTGGGCTTGGCATGCCACAATTTTTTATTAAATTAAACAACTACAATTAAAATGTAAACTTTCATGTTCAATTAAAGGGGTTAAAAAAAAAATCCTGTGAAATTTTTAGGAATTGCAATAATTTCTCTGCATAGCCTCCTCAGGGACTCAAAGGTATTCAGATAGTTGGACAAATTAACTTTGCCATAAATAAAATGCTCATTTTTAATACTTTATAGAGAATTCTTTGCAGACTGATCCTTTGATTGCCTGAAGTCTGGAAGCATTGAGGTCCCCAAACGTTGGGTTTCCTCCTTTGTGATGTTTTGTCGTCTTTACTGCAGCTGACTTCAGTTGTTGATTGTTTGTGGGTCTTTCTGCCTCAGGTTTTGTCCTAGACGTGTGAGACGCAGCCTGATGGGATTGAGATCTGGTGATTGACTCAGTCACTGTAGAATATTTAATTTCTTTACTTTAAAAACTTCTGGATTATTTTCGCAGTATATTTTGGGTCGTCATTGTCCGTCTGTACTGTGAAGCGCCGTCCAATCAAGTTTGTTGAATTTGGTTGAAGCTGATAAGAAAGTATTGCCCTGTATACTTCAGAAATCATCTGGCTGCTTCTGTCTGCAGTCATATCATCAATAAACACTAGTGATCCAGGGCCATTAGAAGCCACTCATGCCCATGCCATCACACTGCCTCCAACATGTTCTACAGAGGAGGTGCTGTGCTTTGGATCATGAGAGGTTCCAAACTCCCTCCATACTCTTCTTCCCATCATTCTGGTAAAGGTTGATCTTAGTTTCATCTGTCCACAGAATGATTTTCCAGAACCGGGATGCATCTTAAGATGTTTTTTGACAAAGTCTAATCTAGCCTTTATTTTTTTAAGGTTGACTAATATTTTTCACCTTGAGGTGAACCCTCTGTATTTGCTCTCATGAAGTCTTCTCTTTACAGATCCCATCTTTTTTCAGCTTAATGATGGTCTGTTTCTCTTCCATTGAGACATCCTTTGACCACATGTTGTGAGTTCACAGCAACAGCTTCCCAATGCAAGTGCATGGAATCAGCTCCAGACCTTTTACCTGCTTAATTTATGATGAATTAACAAGGGAATTGCCCATGCAGCTCATTAACCCCTTCATGTCCTTGGATGTATATACACCCTAGGTCACCTCCCTCTGTTACTGCAGGCTTGCACATGTCTGCTTATCTGATCAGCAGACTTGTGTGGCTAACAGGCGCAGGTGGATCAGACTTCCACTTGTGCCTGTTAACCCTTTAGATTGCACTGTTCTGACAGGGATCGCATTGTTCCTTGCTGCCATCAGCAGCCCCGTGACGCAATCATGTGGCGCCAATGGGTTGCCATCACAGCGTAGGGCCAAATTATGATCCCCTGTTGCTGTCACGAGTCACTTCCTGTGAATGCAGAGCACCAGAACTCACAGGAACACTGCATTTCTGTTGATAAGAACGATGCTGAAGCATCGCTCTAATAAGCACAAGCAACTGGGCACTGCATGTACAAAGTTACCAAAGATGACTAGTAAAATCAATAAAAAAATGTAGAAAGAAGAGTTTTAAAAAATTTTAAAAACTAAAAAGAAACTAAAAATTCTAATCCCCAATAAGAATAAAACAAGAAAAAAATAAATACACACATATTTGGTATCACTGGGTTCAGAAATGCCCGATCTATCAAAATATAAAATCAATTAATCTGATATTTAAAGGGCGTACTGAGAAAAAAATTCCAAATGCCAAAATTACATTTTTTTGCCCGCATTGAATTAAAATGCAATAACAGGCAATAAAAACATCACATCTACCCAAAGATGATGTAATTAAAAACAACAGCTTAAGCTGCAAAAAGAAAAGTAGTGACTGAGCTCCAGATCCCAAAAAATGAGAACGCTACTGGTCTCAGAAAATGGCGACAAAAACACAACTCTTTTTATTTTACAAACTTCGGAATTTTTTTTCATCACTTCGATAAACTATAAATGTTTGGTATCTACAAACTCATACTGACCTGCGGAATCATAATGCTAGGTTAGTTTTATCGTATAATAAACATGCTAAATAAAAAAACAAAAAAATCATTGTGCAATTACACTTTTTTTGCAATTTCACCGCACTTGGAATTTTTTTTCCCATTCAATAGTACACTATGGGGCAGAATGAATGGTGTCATTCAAAAATACAACTCATCCAGCAACAAAACAAGCCCTCATATGGCAATATTGATGAAAAAATAAAAAAAGTTATGGCTCTCATGGAAGAAGGGGAGGAAAAAATAAAAAACGATAAATGGAAAATCACCCAGGGGTGACAGGGTTAAAGAGATTTTGACATAATAGTTCAATTACTTTGGCCCCTTGCAATAAAGGCAGCTGCATATTAAAGGGCTGTAATTCCTAAACCTTTGCTACAATTAGGATGGCATACTCTCAAATTAAAGCTGAGAGTCTGCACTTTAAGCAGAGATCAACTATATACCGTAACTGTATTTTAAATATGATTTGATAAACAGCTAAAATGTCGAAACTTGCGTCACTGTCCAAATATTTCTGGACCTGAATAACTTGTTTTGAAAAGTCTAAACAGAGTAAACAAGTCAAATGGGGCCTATGGACAGTTTTTTATATACAAATCAAGTTTTTGCTATCCTTTACATTTGGAAAAACAAATATTTATGACTCTTACATAATGATCAGCCTAAAACTCCACAGAAGAAAATAATAAAATTATCAAATAACAAGAGCATCGCTGCAATAAACTATAAGAAAACTTAATAATAAAATGTTTACACAGTATGAATATCATTGCAAATATAATTTAGCAGAGATCTTCGGATAATTTGATTAATTTTAACTGGATTTCTGAAATAACTTGTTTCTGTCTACAAAAGTGGTTTAAAATGAAAAGCCAAAATGCCTCATATGAAAGTTGACTTAGCAAGTTAATTACGTCAATACTTTGTGAAACTGCAAATACCGGGTGGATAACATGCAAACAGTTCTTGGATTACTTATAATTTAAAGACGACCTGTCAGCTCTTCTTTTATGTCTATTTTATTTGTAAACAAATACTTGTATTACCCAGGAAATCTTTCTGGAAATATTTGAATACATTGAAAATGGGTATTTCCATTTCACTTGAGGGTCCGTAATACTGAATTTGAATTGGGTTTATACTGTGCACTTTTTTCAGGCAATTTGTAAAAAAATCAGAAATTTTAACACAGTTTTGGTGTTTTATCTTTACTGCATTTACTGGGCGTAAAATTTATATCTAAATTTTATTCTGCTGGTCGATACAATTGTGAAAATACAAAATTGTAGTGAACTTGTACGCCATCATTGTGAGGTTTTCATTTCTGATGAATGCTCAGTAGATTCTTGTGACAATATACACAGTGACAGTGCACTCTGTGTCAGCTCTGTTTAGAGGTATTGAGCCGACAGAAGAGTGCACTGTCAATGCATATTGTAATAATACCTGTCGTGCTTTTGGTAGGAGAGTGCACTATGTCACTGTGTCATTGTGAATTGTAATAATACCTTGTGTGCTGAAAAAGCAGAGACCAGCCCCACCTACAGAAGTGACATCACTTGTGTGACTGGTGCTGGTCTCTGCACATTGGAAATTCTTACAACACTCACTAACAATGCGGTCTCTTCACGGCTTGTTACTTTGAGTCAGAGCCAGCACAGAGCGCACTGTCAGTGTTCATTGTAAAAATTCCAGGCAAGCTTTTGGCAGGAGAGTGCACTGACAGTGCGCGTTGTAATAATACCTTGGGTGCTGAAAAGACAGAGACCAGCACCACCCACAGAACTGATGTCACTTGTAGGAGCGGCATTGGTCTATGCACATCGGCAATTCTTATAACACTCACTAACAATGTGGTCTATTCATGGCTCGTTACTTTGAGTCAGAGTCGGCACAGAGCGCACTGTCAGTGTGCATTGTAATAAGCTTTTGGGAGGAGAGTGCACTGTCAAACCACATTGTAATAATACCTGGCATGCTGATAAAGCAGAAATCAGCGCCACCCACAGGCGTGATGTCCCTTGCGGGAGTGGCGCTGGTCTCTGCACATTGGAAATTCTTAAAACACTCATTACAATGCACTCTCTTCATGGCTCATTACTTTGAGTCTGAGCCAGCACAGAGCGCACTGTCACTGTGTATATTGCACTGTGACAAGAATCTACGGAGGAGGAGGCAGTGACCCCTGATGATCCTTCATTTGAGTATCCCAGCATGCACTGAGATTCTCAAATGAGTCATCCTCAAGAATAGAAGTAGTAAAAAATAAATAAATAAAGCAGCGAAGTAGTGTTGTGAGCGAAGGATAGGGAATTTTAAATCAAGATATGTTAAAAAATAGATTATATTATGACATTTAGGACAACAATGAAGTGTTAACTGTACAGTCACAACTCACTATACTGTGAGCGGTGGCTGTAAGGATGCCTTGCCACTTTGACTGACAGCTGAATCTACACTGAAGCATTTGCAGAGCCGGCTGTTAATCAGTGGTGGGTCGTGCTTACAACCTGGAGAAAATCAGTTAATTTTCTATTGGATGCTGCACTTTCTATTTTCATGGGCGCTGCGCTTTCAGTACGGCAACTGGGCACCTTCAAGATGCTACTAACCTGCATATTAACCCTATATCTGCAAGTTAATAGTGTTAACTGACTTGTCAGGATGCCTCTAGTTACCCAATTTTCAAACTTAAAATAAGTAG
The DNA here is from genome assembly GCF_048569485.1 of Anomaloglossus baeobatrachus. NCBI lineage: Eukaryota > Metazoa > Chordata > Amphibia > Anura > Aromobatidae > Anomaloglossus > Anomaloglossus baeobatrachus. Next base: position 63,830,610 of record NC_134355.1, on the reverse strand, counting down.
CCACTGTATAATTTCTAGACAATCCGTTGAGGATAGTCTTATTTCGCCATTTGAGATAAGAGGTTCTGCTTTGTGTTGGCTAATAAAACACAATATTGATATTAATGAATTCATGTTGGACCAGCAGGAATTTTCTTCTGGATGTAAACGATAATAACTTAATTGTCATTATGTACTATGCACAATAAAAACAGGCGTCTTCATTATATGACATTGTTTGTGTTTGTCTCTTTGGATTAAGGAATATAGCAATTAGAAGCAACTTCAAAACTCCTGGAGTGGATACATAAGAATGTTCGGTTATATTTCTAGTTATTTCTCACTGCTAATTGGGTAGAAATTGTGGTTTAATTGCTTTGTATTAAACGTTACATTATCTCCCAGCACCGCAGGCTACACTAGTTACTAGCATATATTAACCTCAGCTCCATCTGAAACTTAGTATCATAGTTACCAACGTCTTCCATCAGTTTCCAGGGACACTAGGATGCTTTGCACCTTACAATGCTTTAATTGGAAATATCTTAGGAGGATAAAAATGGTTTCATTTATTTAGTTCAAAATGATTTGTATATATATATATATATATATATATATATATAAAAATGCAAATAAGAAAGCCGTGGAGACACCATCACGTGTTTCTCAACGCTGGCAGGAAACTAGCCAGGTCTTTCACCGGGAAGGAACAACCACGGGAAGGGCAGTCTCCAGTCAAGGAGACCACCTATACCAATATGTTAATATATACCAACATGTTGATCTCCCTAAGGTCAACAATGCTTGCTTAAGTAGTCTTTTACTAGGCATTGCCCCCACTAGCCAGATTCCTACTTCACACTGATGAGGGGCAAATACCCCGAAACGGCTGTCTGTGGATGGACACCATGTTTGGTATAGGTGGTCTCCTTGACTGGAGACTGCCCTTCCCGTGGTTGTTCCTTCCCGGTGAAAGACATGGCTAGTTTCCTGCCAGCGTTGAGAAACACGTGATGGTGTCTCCGCAGTGGATATGTTGATCTCCCTAAGGTCAACAATGCTTGCTTAAGTAGTCTTTTACTAGGCATTGCCCCCACTAGCCAGATTCCTACTCCACACTGATGAGGGGCAAATACCCCGAAACGGCTGTCTGTGGATGGATACCATGTTTGGTATAGGTGGTCTCCTTGACTGGAGACTGCCCTTCCCGTGGTTGTTCCTTCCCGGTGAAAGACCTGGCTAGTTTCCTGCCAGCGTTGAGAAACACGTGATGGTGTCTCCGCGTCTTTCTTATTTGCATACTTCCCAGGGGGCAATGCTCTAGAATCACTGCGTTGAGAAACACGTGATGGTGTCTCCGCAGTGGATATGTTGATCTCCCTAAGGTCAACAATGCTATATATATATATATATATATATATATATATATATACATATATATATATATATATATTTGCTATTATTATTATTATCATTATTATTATTATTATTATTATTACACAAGAAAAAAATGGTTTGTATTATTAAAACAAAAACCCTAAATAATGTCCCTATGGGCAATTTTGGTAAAATTCACATTTTTGTATTACTTTTGAAAGTCCACATATTAAAAGGAATGTGTCTTCCGAAACTGACCTATTGTTGAAATCAGGATTATATGTAATAAAAAATTAAATTAAAATTAAAAAATTCCATCTGTGAGATAGCACAGATTAGATACGTGGAAGGCCACATTCACAGGAATGTATCAAGTCATCAGTGTTTCATCAAGAAAACGCATACATTTTTTATCTAGAAAACTCTTACAGCTCTTAAAATAGTCCATGGACTTTAGAGAATCTTTTTCATTTGTCACGACCACGTGTGTGACTTTTGGGCTCTATGATGAGCTTTATATTCTAAATGTGTTGGTTTTTTTTTTGCTATATCAAGACATTTCTTACAAGAAAATCAGAAATCTTCCATATATGGGGTAGCGGCGTACTCAGGAGAAATCGAGCAACAAACTGTATCACGCATTTTCTCCTGATACTCTTGTGAAAATGCAACACTTGGGGCTAAAACAACATTTTGTGGGAAAAATAGGATTTTCTATTCTCAATGTTATAAACATCTGTAAAGCACCTCGGAGGTTCAAGATGCTTCCTACATGGCTATATAAATTGTTTGCAGAGTCTAGTTTCCAAAATGGGGTCGCTTTTGGGGGTGTTTTTATTGTCTAGGTATATCAAGGGCTCTGCAAATGCGGCATGGCATCCTGTCACATGGAGTTTTCCACAAACTTCGCCGACTGTCGTGGCAGCGTTAGGCGCTGTTCAGATTGCAAATTCTGGCACTCCACCCAATGGTTTCTCTGGTGTTTGGGATCTACACAGGCAGACTCAGGCGTTGACCTGCTGTGTGACGATTCATAAGCATGCTAGCATGAGTTAATCTCTGCTGGTCTGCTTGCTTCTTTGGTCACATGTTGTGGGGAGGCCTATCACATATGCTCCACTCTTATTTATGTTGGGTGAAACCTTCCACCCATGTCAGCTATAGTTTATTCTATATTGGTCTGTGAGGTGTAGTGTCCCAGACTTACTGTTGAAACTTCTGCTATTTGCTTGGTGCGTTTCTGCAGTTTACCCCTGTTGTTTTTTAGCTTCATTCCTTCTCTTCTTTTTCCTCCTGAGCCTCTTATTGTCTTTACTTTTGTGTGTGCATGGTGTGTGACAGAGTTTTGGTTTTCTCTTGTCTGTCTTTATTTCTAGGTTTCGTCACACTTCTGTCCCTTCCCTACTTAGTGGGAGAAGGAGGTAAAATTAGATCAGGACTGGTCAGGAGCAGGACAAGGAAGGAGACTCAGGCCTCTCTACCATCAGAAGTATCCCAGAGATTAGGGATAGCATAAGGCCCCTTAGCTTGAGAGACAACTTAAGAGCCCTGGTTCAGTACTATCACATAGTCATCATGATATCTCTGCTATCTATCCCAGTTAAAATGGAGCTCCAAAATTCAAACAGCACTCCTTCCCTTTCAAGCACTGCCGTGCACCCATACATTATTTTTCAACCTCGGTGTACTCAGGAGAAATTGCACAACAAATTTGATGGTTCATCTTCTCCTAATATCCTTGTGAAAATTAAAAGTTTGGGGTTAAAGCTACATTTTTCTAATAAAAATGTATTTTTTTCTTTTTATGACGCAATGTTATAAAATTCTTTGAGGCACCAGTGGGTTCAAGGTACTCCCAACACATCTAGTTAAATTCTTGAGTGATCTAGTTTCCAAAATATCTTGGCTTGTGATGGTTTTCCACTATTTAGGCACGCCAGGTGCTCTGCAAATGCAACATGGCATCTGCTATTTAATTCAACCAATTTTGCATTCAAAAAGTCAAATGGCGCTCCTTTCCTTCCAAGCTTTCCTGTGCGCCCAAATAGTAGTTTTCCACCATATATGTATCAGGAAAAATTGCACAACAAATTGTATGGTCCAGTTTTGTGGGAAAAAGTAAATTTTTCATGTTTTCCTTTCACATTTCTTTAGTTCCTGGGAAGCACTTGAAGGGTTAATAAATTTTTTGGATGTGGTTTTGAGCAGTTTGAGGGGTGCTGTTTTTAGAATGGTGTCACTTTGGGGTATTTTATGTCATATAGGCCTCTCAAAGTCACTTCAAATGTGATGTGGTCCCTAAAATAAATGGTATAGTAAATTTTGATAAAAGGCATAGTCAGGTCAATATCTAAGGGTCAGAAATCCAGGAGAGCACATAATAGTTTCAGGAAGAAAACAGAGACGTAGTCAGGTAATGGTCCAAGGTCAGAAGGCAGGAGATCATGACAGGAACAGAGAGTGGCCAGAGAGAAGTCAAATAACAAACCGGGGTCAGAAAACCAAGATGAGAACAATAACAGAGACAAGCCAACAGCACAACTGCAGAACCAGAGAATACAACTGGCAAGGTTCTGGCAAGGTTCTGGGTGAGCATGCTCAGTAAAGAAGCCTGAGCAATTACCAGGAAGGTGAAACACCTGAGAGATCAGCACCAAATGGAATCCAGTGCTGTTAACACTAGAAGTCCCAGAAATTTCGAGCTCCCCCTGAAGTCCCGAAAGAGGGTCAAATGACCCTTAGTCCAAACTAAATAGAACTAACTAGAAATTAAATGGCTAAACTCAATTGAAAACAACAACCTCCTGTGGCAGTAATGGCCTTAATTACAGAACAAAAGACAGTGATTATAGGATGTTAGCTAAAATCCTTCAGGTCATTCGACCCGTCTCTGGGTTCCAAAGGTAGAAATGTTAAATGACCCCTCTCTGGGACTTCTAGTGTTAATCAGGCTGCTAGCTCAGTAACTCAGGAAAGCGCAGTAGAGCATCTCCAACTCAAAATGCTCTGCACAGAGGAATCTCGACAGAACTGTGCCCTTTCCTCTCAGTTGGGTTTACCAAAAAGTAAAAACTGTATCACCCACAAAGATAAAATCACCAAAAACAGGATATGTATGATTTTATATACTGTTTTATACTTTTTTCATTTTTCATTGAAAATGTAAAGTGACATTTTGCATTTTAAGTGTATTTGAGAAGCCTACAACAACATCCTAATTACACAAATACAATTTGAGACATTTTACGTGTCGCCGCATGCCATTGCCCCTCCACACTTATGAAAAGCAGGTATTTCTAAAATAGAGCATCATTTCCAGAATCTAGCTGACAGAGCTGACCTAATTTACATGTGACAACTTTACTTTAGATGTGTCATGTGACATGAGGAAGAAGCAACTTAAAATATTCATCACCACAGAAAATAAATTTAGATCAGTTTCTTTGCAAGCGCTGGAAAGTTTTCAGCACCATTGTAAATAATTAGTGATACGTCTTGAGTAGACAGGCACATGAAGAAGATAAAAGGTGGCACAATGAAATCATCACTGCCTTAGGATGTGGAAAGGAAAGAATCAGCTCTGATACAAAATCTTTTACTCCACCAACCTCCAAAGTCACATGCCATTTATGAGATTGCTTATGTTCTCATTTGGGACATGTGACGATCAAGCACTATGTGGTGCATTATACTATATGGGGGCTTATAGGAGTGCATTATACTACATGGAGGACTATGGGTTTTATTTATAATATATGGAGGACTATATAAATATATTATAATATATAAAGGAATATGGGGTGCATTAAAATATATGGAAAACGATGGGGGACATAATATGGAGGACTATGGGAATGCATTATAATATATGGAGGATTATGGGGCGATTTTAATCTATGTAGGACTATGGGGTATATTATAATATATGGAGGACTAAGGGGTGTTTATACTATATAGAGGAGTTTGGGGTGCATTATACTTAATGGAGAACTATGAGGGTACATTATAATGTATGGAAAACTATGGGTTGGATTATGATATATGGAAGACAATGTGGGGCTACATTATATTATTTAGAGTACTATGGATAGTGCATTATATGATATGGAGGACTATGGGGTGCATTGTAATAGATGGAGGACTATGGGTAAAACATTATATTATATGGAGGACTATGGGGGCATTGTAATAGATGGAGGACTATGGGTAGTGTATTACCATATTTTTTGGACCATAAGACGCACTTTTTTTCCCCCAAATGTTGGGGAAAAGTGGGGGGTGCATCTAATGTCTGAATATAGGGCTGCGGCCGGGAATGAGGGTGCTGCGGTGGAGCGGGTCATCGGCGACACGAGCATTCTGCACCAGCACCTGCCGCGACCACGTGGGCCCGCTCATTACATATGCTCACCCATCCTCCCGCTCATCATCTCTCAGCGCTGAAGCCGGCGCTGACAGGTGGGAAGGATGATGGGCAGGGGGTGCACGCATAATTAACAGGCAGCCGTGATCACCCCTGGCAACTACAGCCTGAAGTGATCATGTGCGGCTGTATTCACTGCTCCCCACGCATCATTATCAGCGCGGGGGGCAGTGAATCAGTACGGCATACTCACCGTTCCCCTGCAGCACCGCGATGTCCTCCTGTCTGTGCCGGTCAGCTGATCTGTGTAGAGAGCGGTGAGCACAGCGTTGACGTCATCGCTGTGCACGCTGCTAGTCACGCAGGTCAGCTGACCGGCAGAGACAGGCGGACATTGCGATGCTGCAGTGAAATGACCGGTGATGGCTCCACACTCCAGCGGCACTGCTGCCGCCCCAGACAGGGAGAGAAGCAATGCTGCATGGAGCGAGGAAAGGTGATATGGGGTGCATTATAATAGACGGAGGACTATGGGGGGTGCACTACACTATTTGGAGAACTATGGGGGTGCATTATACTATGTGAAGGACTATGACAAGTACACTATAATATATAGAGGACTATACTGGATGCATTATAATACATGGAAGATGATGGGGTGCGTTATACTTTATGGAGGACTATGGGATGCATGATAATATATGGAGGACTATGGAGGTGCATTATAATATATGGGGGACTATTGGGGTTGCATTATATTATATGGATAACTATGGGGGTGTATTACACTGTTTGGAGGACTATGGGTGCATTAAACTTTGTGGAGGACTATGGAGTGAATTATAATTTATGGAAAACTATGGGGTACATTGTAATATATGGGGTACTTTAGGGTGCATAATAATATTTGGAGGGCTATGGGGTGCATTAAAATATTTGGAGGGCTATGGATTGTCTGATAATGTAAGGAGGACTATGGGTGGGCATTATAATATATGGGTACTATGGGGGTTGCATTATAAGATATGGAGGACTGTAGGGTATATTATACTATATCAAGGACTACGGAGTGCATTTTACGTTATGTTGAACTATGGGGTGCATTATACTTTATGGCGGACTATGGGTTGCCAATTATACTATATGGAAGCCTACGTGGAGCCATTTTAATATCTGGAGGGCTTGTGAGGGCATTTTAATATATGGAAGGCTATGCGGAGGCCATTATAATATTTGGAGGGCTATGAAGGAGTCTTTATACTTTATGGAGGTCTATTTGACATTCATTGTACTGTATGCAAGAAATTATACATTGTGAAGGTTTGTGTGGAGTCCATCATACTGTGCAGAGGGCTGTGTAAAGGCAATTATACTGTTAGGAGGGCTAGTGAGGGCCAGAATGTGTAGAGGCAATATAATGGGAAGACATACAGTATGTCTTCCCATTATATTGCATGAGTGGCTGTGTGGGGCTTACAGTTAGGGGATCATATTTTGAGTAGTTGAGGGAGGGTACAGTAGGGTCATCCCACTTTGTGTGTTTGTGTGTGCGCGCGCGTGTGTTTGTGTGTGTGCAAAGTACTGTGGAGGAATTCACTATGGGAGTATCATACAGTGTTCATGTGGTGCTTTTCTTGGCATCATATTTTATGGGTGCAATGAAAGGGAAATCTATTGGCTTCAGTTAGAGGATAATAACTTTGTAAGGGCTGTAAATTTGTAAGATATATTCCTAAGTGACCCAAGTGAATTTTAATTAATTATTTTTTCCAGGGGTGGGGGGAAGGAGCCCAAATAGAACTTTTGCTTTGAGGTCCCATGACTTCTATGTACACCTCTTCATGCACTTATTTAACCACAAAATATATTACAAAAACTTAAAGATGGTTTACTTAAACTTAGTTTACTAAGTGAGCTAATTCACAGGATAAGTGATTTCTTGTTGATCACTGGGGCATCGCAACGCTGAAACCCATAGCGTTCCCAAGAACTAGGATTTGCCTAGTAAGTAATGCATTTTATTATGAATTAAGCACTATCATATTCCACATCACTTTACAGATATTATCACTGTCCCCATTGGGGCTCACAATCTAAATCAGTATGTTATTGGAGTGTGGGAGGAAACCGGAGAATCTAGAGGAAACCCACGCAAACACGGGAAGAACATATAAACGCCTAGCAGATGGTGTCCTGGTGGGATTTTAACCCAGGACCCCAGCGCTGCAAGACTGCAGTGCTAACCACTGAGCCACCATGCTACTCAATGCAATCTGCCTTATCCAGCAACCCCATAGACAATAAATGGTGAAGTGGTGAGCATGCTTGACCTCCACTCCATTCCAATGATGCACTCCAGAGCCTTGTTCTTAGGGGTGAAACTCCCAGCAACCAGACAATTATCACCTATCTTGGTGGTTTACAAAAAGGACATGGAAGGTATCAGTATGAGAGTATTATATTATTATTTGCAGGATTTAGATAAGGTTCCCATAATGCCTTTTTTGTAAATTTTTGATGCTATGTATTTTTGCTGTGCAAAAAACACAGTGTCCTACCGTTCCTGCAAAATATATAGGATTTATAGAAATCACCTGTGGTGTGTGGTTGAATTCCACAACGTATTCATCTTTTTTGTTGGAATGTTTAGTTTTCGGTGCGGATTTTCCCCATAGAATTACCTTAGACGCAGAAAATACACAGTTAAAAATACAAATGCACTTAAATACATATAAGCTGCAAATGAGAGTTAATGTTGATAAATGTAAAGTAATGCACTTATGACGGAGTAATCCTATAACTGTATATACATTAAATGGAAGTAAACTCAGGACTACAGAACAGGAGAAGGACTTGGGTATTCTCATTACAAATAAGCTGAGCAGCAGCACTCAATGTCAAGCAGCAGCTGCTAAAGCAAACAAGATTCTAGGGTGTATAAAAAGAGAGATTAGATCCCGTGATCCCAACGTATTGTTACCCCTCTATAAATCACTTGTAAGGCCACATCTGAAATATGGGATCCAGTTTTGGGCTCCACATTTGAAAAAGGACATTCATAAGTTATAGTCAGTTAAAAGGAGAGCAACTAGACTATTACAAGGAATGAGGGGCTTTCCATATGATGACAGGTTGAAAAAATTGGATTTGTTTAGTTTAGTAAAAAGACGTCTCAGAGGAGATCTCATTTATATGTATAAATACATGTGTGGTCAATATAAAGGACTGGCACATGACTTATTCCTTCCAAAGACAATACTAAGGACCAGGGGGCACTCACTGCGAGTGGAAGAAAAGAGATTCCGGCAGCTAAATAGGAAAGGGTTCTTTACAGTTAGAGCAGTCAGACTGTGGAATACACTACCACAAGAGGTAGTAATGACAGATACTATAACAGCTTTTAAAAAATGGCTGGATGATTTCCTCAGTACACACAACATTGTTGGTTATAAATGACTTAATGGCAAAATGTAGAACTGGAGGAGGAAGGTTGAAATAGATGGACTTAGGTCTTTTTTCAACTTATGTAACTTTATAGGTATATCAATACAGATTTATCAGAGCCATTGACTAGGAAGTATCAAAAACAAAGCATCTTTATTTAAAACACAACCAAAACACAATCAAATAGAGACAAAAACTCCAGGTAACAAAAGTGATAAAAATGCATGTAAAGAAACACAAGTAACCTAAGTTACAAACTAGGTGAAAAAAATTGTTGGAACGTAGTCTGAGGTTACTTATTTGAGGAACAAGCCTAAAGTCCACTTTCTGGCACGTCTTTTTAGCTTCAACTATAGTTTCTATATCTGAAAATGAGGGTCCCACATCCCCTAATTGAATGGAGGGGTGGTCAATGCCTATTGGACTGATGAGCGCTGTACTCTGTGATATCTATCAGTTCCATAGACAATAAATGGAGTTATAGTGCACATTCATGAACAACATTCCATTGAAACAAGGATGTAAGATCCCAATTCTTATGATCAAGGAGGGAGAAGATGTCTTAGTGTTCATGTTTTAAGCCCTTTAATCTAGTGTACTAGGTTATATGATGGGGGTTTGATCCAGGGAACTAGTCTGATTGCCGTATGTGGAGGCGGGAAGGATTTTTTTCCCAAAATGTGCCATTTACTGTCTGCCGCATGGGTCTTTTTTGCCTTCCTCTAGATCAGTGTTTCCCAAACTCCAGTCCTCATGGCCCCCAACAAGTCATGTTTTCAGGATTCCCTTACTATTGAACAGGTGATGGAATCATTATCAAGGCATCACCTGTGCTATATTAAGGATATCCTGAAAACATGACCTGTTGGAGGTCATAAGGACTGGAGTTTGGGAACCACTGCTCTAGATCAACACATTAAGTTAGGTCATGAGTTGAACTTGATGGATTTAAAGCGGCTGTCCACTACTTTGACATTGATGGCCTATCCTTAGGAAATGTCTGATCGGCCGGGGTCCGACAACCGCCCCCCACTGATCAGCTGTTTTTGGTCCCTCTTATTGATTAAAATGGGAGGCGGATGTGCAGTACCCAGCCACAGCCTCTATCAGAAGATGGAGCAGCTCCGGTACTGAGCATTTCCGGCTCCCTGCTGCCTCCGCCGGGACCGAAAACAGCTGATCGTCAGGGGTGTGGGGTGTCAGACCGGGGCCCATCAGACATTGATGACCTATCCTAAGGTTATCAAAGTAGTGGACAACTCTTTTAAGTCTACCTTCAACCTTAAACACTATGAAACAATATGTTGCCTGTAATGGACATGCTGTAAAAAACAACGAAAAAACCTTTTCCAGTAAAACAGTTCTATGATATGTCAATCAGACATATTAAAGAACAAGGTGATGCTCCTGCACACAAGAGTCTGTTCATCTCAAGAAATACTGTACATGTCTAATGTCACTTCTATTTTTTATGTTGCAAATAATCAAATACTGTTTGCTGTGTTTATTTATCTGTTTCGACAAAAAAAAAATCAAGTAGCTGGATAGACATAAAATGGACTCTTATAATAGATGGTAATGTAAAGTGTTGCAATTTGCTCGAAAAATCCAATCTCAATGGAAATGTACTCTTCAGTGCGTTAGAGATGTAACGTTCAAAAGAAAATTGGGCTACCTCTAGCTGCTTTCTTAAAATATGCAGCAACTTCTAAAGTTACAATTTTTCCACAATCGGTTACTGGCGAGCAATCATAAGGCGGTTTGGTTAAAAATAAATATGTTATTATTACCAGCTTTTTTTGTAAGGTGGAAATTGCAGCTATTTTTGAGGTTAGAAATGACTGTTGAATATGCTTTGAAGCAATCATGTAAAGAAGGATAAATTGAAAGAAACTCATCTTCTTGAGCTGTAAGGTGAAATATTACCTATGGTATAGTCTGCCTCGAAAAATGGCATTGATTCAATCATTTACATTAAAATTGAAATCCCGAATGGGAAAGGAATGGGTTAAAATATATATTTTATATATATATATATATATATATATATATATATATATATATATATATATATATATATATACATATATATATATATATATATATATATATATATATATATATATATATATTTAATAAATTATGCTAAAGAAGTAAACCATTATATACTATATACAATATAGTCTCTTAGGCTAGCGCCACACATCCGTGCTGCCGGCACGTGTTTGTCATTTTTTACACGTACCGGCGGCACGGAGACATGTTAACCAATGCTACCCTATTGTAGCAGGCACACACACGTAAAACCACACGGAACGTGTGTCCGTGTGCGTTTGTACGTGTGTGCGTTTTTCAAAGCGCTGACATGTCAGTGTTTTCTCCGGCAGCACGGGTGTCACACGGCCCGCACCCGTACCACACGGGTGTAGTGTGGATGCGGTCCCGTGTGACACGCGCCGGAGAAAACACACATGTCAGTGAAAAAAACAAAAAACATTAACTCACCTTTTCCAGCCCTCCTGTCTCTGCCGCTGCTGCCTCTTGCTGCCGACCGCCGCTCATTATTCTCATTGAATATTCACTTCACTGCCTGGCAGCAGCAGCAGCGGGGAGACGGGAGGGCTGGAGACCGAGGATCAGCACCACGGACAGCAGCGCGGACATCAGGAAGGACCAGGTGAGTATGATAATTACCGGTTCTACGTGTGCTATCGCGGATAGCACACGTAGAACACACGTGTCACGCACGTACCAGAGACACGTACTTACCTGCACACAACACGCAGGGAAAATACGTGTCTCTCGGCACGTGCGTGAATTTCACGTGAGTGTGGCAGAAGCCTTAAGGTGTGTGCTGCTTCTCTTAATCAGTACGTATGGGGTGGGGGAAAGTATCTCAGAACCCTCATTCTTACAAGTGACATCTGTACCTACCATGAAATTTTGGATCCAGTTGGATAAAAAAACTTTAGGTGGGCTGTGCAATTGGAGTAAATTGCTTCTCCAATGATAATTATAAGATTTATTATTCACAACGCTCTGGTTGGACCATGATGGCCCCACCTGATCCCAAGAGCTGGGCTGGCTGAATGGAGGTTGATCACTACCGTAAAACTCATTCTTAATGAAAGTGCCGAAGATTGCTGGACACAGTTGATCTTCGGTGTCTTTTGAACCCCGATTCTCAGGATCAGTAATATGCTTAGGAACATATATATAGCATTCTAGAATTCTGTATATAAGGGCTTGCAAATGATGGTTGTAGTTGATATAGGGAAAACCTAGTGACAGGTTCTCTTTAAAAATATGTCAGAGATTATTAAACATAGATAGTTAGATAGATAGATAGATAGATAGATAGATAGATAGATAGATAGATAGATAGATAGATAGATACCCTGTTTCCCCAAAAATAACACCTACCCCAAAAATAAGTCCTAGTAGGATTTTGGGGGCTTTGTCAAGTATGCTTAAAATATAAGCCCTGTGCCAAAAATAAACCCTAGTTGCTGGTCCATAACGAAGTGTGCAAGCAGCTGAAAAAGTTAAAGAATACAGCAGGACTCTTTAAAGAAAGCAAACACTCTCAAGAGAAAGCAGACTCCTCCAAAAGAAAGCAGACCCCCCTCAAAAAAAAATTAAAAACTCACAAAGCCTCAAACAATTCAAGTTAGCAAGTGCCGATGGTGGATGGGCTCTCACACAGAGATCTGCATTACTGTAAGGTCACTCACCAATCCAGCTGCATTGCACTGCAGCTCTCACAAATAGATTGGGCACAAGTATCAGTCTGCGTGAGTGATACTGCTTCCAATCACCAGGAGAAGCCAATCGCTGTAGAACGAAGGGGGACCTGACAGTGATGCAGATTTGTATGTGAGAGCCCATTCACTCGCCAACTCTAACTGTTTGGGTCTGGTAAATGCGATTCTTTTAGGGGGGGGGTCTGCTTTCTTTTGGGGAAAAATGTAGCAGTATATAGAGAATAATACATTTAAGAGGGAAATTTAAACCTTTGTAAATATGGTATGAACCAGTAATGCAAAAAGTTGATGTTCCAGAATGTGATGACATGATGATTATATTTGAATAAATGTTGATTTTTTTTTTTGTTCAAGAATAAATGTGGATTGTTGTTCATGGGAAAATATAAGATATTCCCTAAAAATAAGCCCTAGCACATCTTTTGGAACAAAAAAAAATAATATAAAACCCTGCCTTATTTTTTGGGGAAAATAGATAGATAGAGATAGATATATACAGTTATATGAAAAAGTTTGGACACCCCTATTAATGTTAACCTTTTTTTCTTTATAACAATTTGGGTTTTTGCAACAGCTATTTCAGTTTCATATATCTAATAACTGATGGACTCAGTAATATTTCTGGATTGAAATGAGGTTTATTGTACTAACAGAAAATGTGCAATCCGCATTTAAACAAAATTTGACAGGTGCAAAAGTATTGGCACCTCAACATAAAAGTGACATTAATATTTTGTAGATCCTCCTTTTGCAAAAATCACAGCCTCTAGTCGCTTCCTGTAGCTTTTAATGAGTTCCTGGATCCTGGATGAAGGTATATTTGAACATTTGTTTACAAAATAATTCCAGTTCAGTTAAGTTTGATGGTCACTAGAGTTGAGCGCGGTTCGTGGTTCGTGGTTCTCCAGTTCTAGGCTCGAGTGATTTTTGGGCTGTTCGAGATCGAACTAGAACTCGAGCTTTTTGCTAAAAGCTCGATAGTTCTAGATACGTTCGAGAACGGTTCTAGCAGCAAAAAGCAGGGCTTTTTACAGCTACAGTGTGCAGGAGCCATCGCTGGCAGCCTGCCACAAGCTGGTAACCAAGATAAACATCGGGTATCCAAGCAAAGCGCTTTGGTTAGTAACCCGATGTTTATCTTAGTTACGTGCAGGAAGCCCACACTTTCCCGCTCAGCTCGCTCCACCCCCTCCTGCCTGCGGCATGTACACATACATACACATACACAAACACACACACACACACACATCCACCCCCCCCCCCCCTCCCCCCCCGCCCGCCCGCCCGCTCGCTCGCTCGCTCGGCTTACCTGCGGTGATGAAGTCCCGCCATCCCGACCTCAGCGCTGTCACTGTCCTCCATGGCCGCCGCTTGTCACATCACCTATCGCTTCCGACCCGAGACTGACACTGGCGGTGACGTCACGGACCTCTCGCGATACTTGATGTGAAGGCGCCGGTCATTGACCTCAGTGACAGGTGCTGTCAGTGTGCTGGAGATCAGCGCAGGTAATGTACCTCACTGACAGCAGCACTTGTCACCCCCCTGCAGTGACCTGGGCTGACCCATTGATGTTAGCTCAGGTCACTGCACTGCTCTCCCAGCCAATGGGGAACATCCTGCTCTTCATTGACTGGGACAGTGTGCATCGTCATGGCAACCCCTTGGATTACACCAGACCTGGATTTGTTTTTCAATCTAATAAATTGGTTAAAGAGGGAATGTTTTGGGGAGTGTTTTTTCAAATAAAAATGTGTTTGTCGTGTATTTTTTTTTTATTACTGACTGGGTTGGTGATGTCGGGTATCTGATAGACGCCTGACCTCACCAACCCCAGGGCTTGATGCCAGGTGACATTACACATCTGGTATTAACCCCAAATATTACCCCGTTTGCCACCGCACCAGGGCGCGGGATGAGCTGGGGCGAAGCACCAGGATTGGCGCATCTAATGGATGCGCCACTTCCGGGGCGGCTGCGGCCTGCTATTTTTAGGCTGGGGAGATTCCAATAACCATGGACCTCCCTAGTCTGAGAATATCAGGCCCCAGCTGTCTGCTTTACCTTGGCTGGTGATCCAATTTTGGGGGACCCCTACGTGTTTTTTTTTTTAATTATTTATTTAATTTAAAATAACAGCGTGGGGTGCCCTCAGTTTTGGATTACCAGCCAAGGTGAGGTTGCCAGCTGTGGTCTGCAGGCTGCAGCCGTCTGCTTTACCCTAGCTGGCTACAAAACTAGGGGGAACCCTATGTCATTTTTTTTTTCATTTTTTTGGCTAAATACAAAGCTAAGCACCCCTTAGTGCCACATGAAAGGTACCAAAGGGTGTTCCACTTTTTCTCCATTTTTTTCTCCACTTTCTCTCCACTTCTTCTCCACTTTTTCTCCATTTTTTTCTCCACTTATTCTCCACTTTTTCTCCTCTTATTCTCCACTTTTTCTCCACTTTTTCTCCACTTTTTCTCCTCTTATTCTCCACTTTTTCTCCACTTTTTCTCCACTTTTTCTCCATTTTTTTCTCCACTTTCTCCACTTTTTCTCCACTTTTTTCTCCACTTTTTCTCCTCTTATGCTCCACTTTTTCTCCTCTTAATCTCCACTTTTTCTCCACTTTTTCTCCACTTTTTTCTCCACTTTTTCTCCTCTTATGCTCCACTTTTTCTCCACTTTTTCTCCACTTTTTCTCCACTTTTTCTCCTCTTAATCTCCACTTTTTCTCCTCTTATGCTCCACTTTTTCTCCACTTTTTCTCCACGTTTTCTCCACGTTTTCTCCACTTTTTTCTCCACTTTTTCTCCTCTTATGCTCCACTTTTTCTCCACTTTTTCTCCACTTTTTCTCCACGTTTTCTCCACGTTTTCTCCACTTTTTTCTCTACTTTTTCTCCTCTTATGCTCCACTTTTTCTCCACTTTTTCTCCACTTTTTCTCCTCTTAATCTCCACTTTTTCTCCACTTTTTCTCCACTTTTTCTCCACTTTTTCTCCACTTTTTTCTCCACTTTTTCTCCACTTTTTCTCCTCTTATGCTCCACTTTTTCTCCACTTTTTCTCCACTTTTTCTCCTCTTATGCTCCACTTTTTCTCCACTTTTTCTCCACTTTTTCTCCTCTTATGCTCCACTTTTTCTCCACTTTTTCTCCACTTTTTTCTCCACTTTTTCTCCTCTTATGCTCCACTTTTTCTCCACTTTTTCTCCACTTTTTCTCCACTTTTTCTCCTCTTATGCTCCACTTTTTCTCCACTTTTTCTCCACTTTTTCTCCATTTTTTTCTCCACTTATTCTCCACTTTTTCTCCTCTTATTCTCCACTTTTTCTCCACTTTTTCTCCACTTTTTCTCCTCTTATTCTCCACTTTTTCTCCTCTTATGCTCCACTTTTTCTCCACTTTTTCTCCACTTTTTCTCCACTTTTTTCTCCACTTTTTCTCCTCTTATGCTCCACTTTTTCTCCACTTTTTCTCCACTTTTT
The DNA here is from genome assembly GCF_048569485.1 of Anomaloglossus baeobatrachus. Lineage (NCBI taxonomy): Eukaryota > Metazoa > Chordata > Amphibia > Anura > Aromobatidae > Anomaloglossus > Anomaloglossus baeobatrachus. Next base: position 63,814,210 of record NC_134355.1, on the reverse strand, counting down.
CTCCACTTTTTCTCCACTTATTCTCCACTTTTTCTCCTCTTATTCTCCACTTTTTCTCCACTTTTTCTCCACTTTTTCTCCTCTTATTCTCCACTTTTTCTCCACTTTTTCTCCACTTTTTCTCCATTTTTTTCTCCACTTTCTCCACTTTTTCTCCACTTTTTTCTCCACTTTTTCTCCTCTTATGCTCCACTTTTTCTCCTCTTAATCTCCACTTTTTCTCCACTTTTTCTCCACTTTTTCTCCACTTTTTCTCCACTTTTTCTCCACTTTTTTCTCCACTTTTTCTCCACTTTTTCTCCTCTTATGCTCCACTTTTTCTCCACTTTTTCTCCACTTTTTCTCCACGTTTTCTCCACGTTTTCTCCACTTTTTTCTCCACTTTTTCTCCTCTTATGCTCCACTTTTTCTCCACTTTTTCTCCACTTTTTCTCCTCTTAATCTCCACTTTTTCTCCACTTTTTCTCCACTTTTTCTCCACTTTTTCTCCACTTTTTCTCCACTTTTTTCTCCACTTTTTCTCCACTTTTTCTCCTCTTATGCTCCACTTTTTCTCCACTTTTTCTCCACTTTTTCTCCACTTTTTCTCTTATGCTCCACTTTTTCTCCACTTTTTCTCCACTTTTTCTCCTCTTATGCTCCACTTTTTCTCCACTTTTTCTCCACTTTTTTCTCCACTTTTTCTCCTCTTATGCTCCACTTTTTCTCCACTTTTTCTCCACTTTTTCTCCACTTTTTCTCCTCTTATGCTCCACTTTTTCTCCACTTTTTCTCCACTTTTTCTCCATTTTTTTCTCCACTTATTCTCCACTTTTTCTCCTCTTATTCTCCACTTTTTCTCCACTTTTTCTCCACTTTTTCTCCTCTTATTCTCCACTTTTTCTCCACTTTTTCTCCACTTTTTCTCCATTTTTTTCTCCACTTTCTCCACTTTTTCTCCACTTTTTTCTCCACTTTTTCTCCTCTTATGCTCCACTTTTTCTCCTCTTAATCTCCACTTTTTCTCCACTTTTTCTCCACTTTTTTCTCCACTTTTTCTCCTCTTATGCTCCACTTTTTCTCCACTTTTTCTCCACTTTTTCTCCACTTTTTCTCCTCTTAATCTCCACTTTTTCTCCTCTTATGCTCCACTTTTTCTCCACTTTTTCTCCACTTTTTCTCCACTTTTTCTCCTCTTATGCTCCACTTTTTCTCCACTTTTTCTCCTCTTAATCTCCACTTTTTCTCCTCTTATGCTCCACTTTTTCTCCACTTTTTCTCCACTTTTTCTCCTCTTATGCTCCACTTTTTCTCCACTTTTTCTCCACTTTTTCTCCACTTTTTCTCCACTTTTTCTCCTCTTATGCTCCACTTTTTCTCCACTTTTTCTCCACTTTTTTCTCCACTTTTTCTCCTCTTATGCTCCACTTTTTCTCCACTTTTTCTCCACTTTTTCTCCACTTATGCTCCACTTTTTTCTCCACTTTTTCTCCTCTTAATCTCCACTTTTTCTCCACTTTTTCTCCACTTTTTCTCCACTTTTTCTCCACTTTTTTCTCCACTTTTTCTCCACTTTTTCTCCTCTTATGTTCCACTTATTCTCCACTTTTTCTCCACTTTTTCTCTACTTTTTCTATGGTCGGTCTACCCATTAGCTCTGCCATGCATAGTGTAGCTCTACACCTACTGCACATGTTACTTTATGATTGACATCTCTTTCGTACCAGAGCTGTCTAAGTCTACTCTGACCCCATATTTGTCATTACTATATTGTCCTTGTACTGTATTATGACATTTGTATCATGTGTTTCATTTCTTGCTGTGTTGCAATTTTTTTGCTGCATCCCAATTGTACCTCTACATTGTTCGAGTTTATGTTATTGTTCTCTCACTCTTATGTGATACTGATTATTGTCATTTTTCATGATTACATGCAGATAAGTCCAATCTGACGAAGGCTCAGGCCGAAACGTCATTTGTAACTTGTTTTGGACAAAAACATATATGCTTATGAAAAAAAAATTTTCTTAATACGGACCAATAAAGAGTGATTTTGCATTACTATCCGTTGTGACTTACTGACTTAGTCTGGGAGATATAGAGTGCCGAGGTTACTCACTAATTTTATCTATTATTACCTCTGAGCACCTATATACCAGTGAGCAGAGCTTCCTCTACAGTAGTTCTCCTGATTAGGCATGCCCTTACCTCATGAGCAGGGCATTGCAGCTTTGGTAGCAACCATTACGACATGGACTCTGCTGCTGTGGACCCGGGGAGAGTGAGTGCAGATTCATTGCACCCACACTCCTCACATGAAGGGTCCGCACTCCTAGAAAATGGGGGATACGTTCCCTGAGTGTCTCCCCCCCATATTCTAGACGGTCCAGAGTCGTCGTGGGACCCCTTTATTTTTTTTCTTACAATAAATTGGTGAAAGAGGAAATGTTTTGGGGATTGTTTTTTCAAATAAATTTCTTTTGTCGATTTTTTGTTTTTGTTAGTACTGACAGTTTATGATGTTGGGTATCTAATAGACGCCATGACATCACAAACTGCTGGGCTTGATCTCAGGTGACTTTACAGCTAGTATCAACCCGATTTATTACCCCGTTTGCCACTGCACCAGGGCACGGGATGAGCTGGGGTGAAGCGCCAGGATTGGCGCATCTAGTGGATGCGCCACGTCTGGGGTGCCTGCGGCCTGCTATTTTTAGGCTGTGAAGGCCCAATAACTATGGACCTTCCCACCCTGAGAATACCAGACCACAGCTGTCCGCTTTACCTTGGCTGGTGATCCAATTTGGGGGGTCCCCTACTTTTATTGTGTAATTATTAATATTTATAAAATAATTATAAAAAAGAGCCTGAGGGGACCTCCACATTGGATCCCCAACCACGGTAAAGCTGCCAGCTGTGGTTTTCAGGCTACAGCCGTCTGCTTTACCCTAGCTGGCTATCAAAAATGGGGGGACCCAACGTAATTTTTTTTTTTTAACTATTTTTTAAATAGAAAAAATTAATGGGCTTCCCTGTATTTTGATTGCCAACCAAGGTAACGGCAGGCAGATGGGGGTGGCAACCCATAGCTGTCTGCTTTATCTGCGCTGAGAATCAAAAATACCGCGGAGCGCTACGTCATTTTTTTAAAGATTTATTTTTACAGCACTGTGATGTCCAGCAATCAAAATACAGGGAAGCCCATTTTATTTTTAGTTATTTAAATAAATAATTAAAAAAAATATATGTTAGCTCCCACTGCATTTTTTGTATTGCTAGCTAAGGGTAATCCAAGCAGCTACTGGCTGCTAACCCCCACTGCTTGGTGTTACCTTCACTGGCAATGGAAAATCCAGGGAAGCATTTTTTTTTTTTTTTGCCAAAAAGCTACAAAAAAAGGACGTGAGCTTCGCCATATTTTTGTATGCTAGCCAGGTATAGCAGGCAGGTGCTGGAAGAGTTGGATACAGCGCCAGAAGATGGCGCTTCTATGAAAATGCCATTTTCTGAGGTGGCTGCAGACTGCAATTCGCAGCAGTGGGGCCCAGAAAGCTCAGGCCAACCGGTGGTGCGGATTCCAATCCCAGCTGCCTAGTTGTACCTGGCTAGACACAAAAATGGGGCAAAGCCTACGTCATTTGTTTTCTAATTATTTCATGAAATTCATGAAATAATAAAAAAAGGGCTTCCCTTTATTTTTGGTTCCCAGCCGGGTACAAATAGGCAACTGGGGGTTGGGGGCAGCCGTACCTGCCTGCTGTACCTGGCTAGCATACAAAAATATGGCGAAGCCACATAATTTTTTCAGGGGGCAAAAAACTTCTGCATGCAGTCCTGGATGGAGTATGCTGAGCCTTGTAGTTCTGCAGCTGCTGTCTGTCTGTATGGAGAAGAGCAGACAGCAGCTGCAGAACTACAAGGCTCAGCATACTCCATCCAGGACTGTATGCAGAAGTTTTTTGCCCACCAAAAAAATGACGTGGGCTTCGCCATATTTTTGTATGCTAGCCAGGTACAGCTGGCAGCCACGGGCTGCCTCCAACCCCCAGTTGCCTATTTGTACCCGGCTGGGAACCAAAAATATAGGGAAGCCCGTTTTTTTTAATTATTTCACTTATTTCATGAAATAATTAAAAAACAAATGACGTGGGCTTCGCCCTATTTTTGTGTCCAGCCGGGTACAACTAGGCAGCTGGGGATTGGAATCCGCAGCACAGGTTAGCCCGAGGTTTGTGGGCGCCTCTGCTGCGGATTTCAGTCCGCAGCCGTCCCAGAAAATGGCGCTCTCATAGAAGCGCCATCATCTGGCGCTGTATCCAACTCTTCCAACAGCCCTGGAGCCGGGTGGCTTGTTGGGTAATCATGAGTTAATACTGGCTTTGTTTTACCAGCCAGTATTAAGCCAGAGATTCTTAATGTCAGGCACATTTGACCCGGCCATTAAGAATCTCCAATAAAGGGTTAAAAAAAGACACCACACAGAGAAAAAATACTTTAATAGAAATAAATACACAGACACATTAGAGACTCCATCTTTATTACCCCTGTCAGCCCTCCACGATCCTGCTCTTCTGTCTTCTTTCTTTCTAGTGTAGTAGTAGTGACGATTGTAGTGAGGGGCATCACTTGGGGCTGGGGAACCTCCATCCTAACTACAATGCTAACTACAATCGGGAAGCAGCGTGCAGCCTTCACTCCGTGAGTGATCACTGCTGGCTGCTAGCGGTAACGCTGACAGACGCGTTACCATAGCAACGGTGCTCCCGGAGCCGCGGTTAGCGGTGACGTCACCGCTAACTGCGTTGCTATGGCAACGGTGATCTCCGTTAATGACCGGCTGTGTCAGCCGGTCCCTAACGGAACGGGGAGTCGACCGTGTGCTAGAGCATGTCGCCGGTACACGGCGATACACATATGTGCACCGTGTACCGGAGAGATGCACTCGCAGGTCCTACATGACGTGTCATAGTCATGTGACCAGTCTGTAGCCAATGAGATAATAGCCACGTGACTGGTCACATGGCTATTTTGACGTCACGATAGGTCCTGCTTCTCTGCTGGCAGTGCAGGTCACCGGGAGGATTCAGCGATCATCGGATGGAATAGCGGCAGGAGACAGAGTGCAGAAGGGATCGCGAGGACCGGTAAGTGTTATGGCAATGTTTATTAACTGTTTGTGTACATTTATAATGCATTTTTATGTGTTTGTGATTGCCTCCCATTATAGCCTATACGTTCGAGTTCGGTTCGTCGAACGTTCGACGAACCGAACTCGAACGGGACACCCGTTCGGCGAACCGGCCTCGAGCCGAACCGGGACCGGTTCGCTCATCTCTAATGGTCACCGAGCATGGACAGCATTCTTCAAATCATCCCACAGATTTTCAATGATATTCAGGTCTGGGGACTGGGATGGCCATTGCAGAACATTGTAATTGTTCCTCTGCATGAATGCCTGAGTAGATTTGGAGCGGTGTTTTGGATCATTGTCTTGCTGAAATATCCGTCCCCTGCGTAACTTCAACTTCGTCACTGATTCTTGCACATTATTGTCAAGAATCTGCTGATACTGAGTTGAATCCATGCGACCCTCAACTTTAACAAGATTCCCGGTGCCGACATTGGCCACACAGCCCCAAAGCATGATGGAACCTCCACCAACTTTTACTGTGGGTAGCAAGTGCTTTTCTTGGAATGCCGTGTTTTTTTGCCTCCATGCATAACGCCTTTTTGTATGACCAAACAACTCAATCTTTGTTTCATCAGTCCACAGGGTCTTCTTCCAAAATGTAACTGGCTTGTCCAAATGTGCTTTTGCATACCTCAGGCGCCTCTGTTTGTGGCGTGCTTGCAGAAACGGATTCTTTCGCATCACTCCCCCATACAGCTTCTCCTTGTGCAAAGTGCGCTGTATTGTTGACCGATGCACATTGAAACCATCTGCGGCAAGATGATGCTGCAGGTCTTTGGAGGTGGTCTGTGGATTGTCCTTGACTGTTCTCACCATTCTTCTTCTCTGCCTTTCTGATATTTTTCTTGGCCTGCCACTTCTGGGCTTAACAAGAACTGTACCTGTGTTCTTCCATTTCCTTACTATGTTCCTCACAGTGGAAACTGACAGTTTAAATCTCTGAGACAACTTTTTGTATCCTTCCCCTGAACAACTATGTTGAATAATCTTTGTTTTCAGATCATTTGAGAGTTGTTTTGAGGAGCCCATGATGCCACTCTTCATAGGAGATTCAAATAGGAGAACAACTTGCAAGTGGCCACCTTAAATACCTTTTCTCATGATTGGATACAGCTGCCTATGAAGTTCAAAGCTCAATGAGGTTACAAAACCAAGTGCTTTAGTAAGTCAGTAAAAAGTAGTTAGGAGTGTTCAAATGAAGAAATTGATAAGGGTGCCCATACTTTTGCACCGCATAAATTTTGTTTAAATGCGGATTGCACATTTTCTGTTAGTACAATAAACCTCATTTCAATCCAGAAATATTACTCAGTCCATCAGTTATTAGATATATGAAACTGAAATAGCTGTTGCAAAAACCAAAAGTGTTATATAGAAAAAAGGTTAACATTAATAGGGGTGCCCAAACTTTTTCATATGACTGTAGATAGATATATAGATTGATAGACATAGATATAGATAGATATAAAGATAGATAAATAGATAGATATAGCGATAGATAGATAGATAGATAGATAGATAGATAGATAGATAGAATATTTTTGTTTTATATTTAAGTATCACAGTTAGGATTCATGTTGAGGGATGACTTTTTGTTTTCCCCCCAGAGATTTTCCTTAAGTTCCAGACATATTCCACATCGATGAGCAGCAAAATACAGATGCGTTACTGCAATACTCCAGACTCTGGGAGCAGTTAGAGCACAATAGTTTGCATTTCTCATTCAAATTTTAGCATAAAGGAATTAAACATGAGCCACAAATTTCAAAACACACTTCACAAAGCAGATCAGCAGGATTCCTCCACGCACACCGGCGTCCTGTCTGCATTGTGCTTTAATTAGAACACATTGTAAAAAATTCTGAATTAATGACCCTGACAAAACTCAAGCAACAAAAAACGTAAATAAAAGGAAAATGAAAGGAATAGGGAGAATAAAAGGAGGTAAACAATTACAGCTTAAAAATATATCCTAAATTGCGATAGCACTCTCCGAAGTTATTAAATGTCTTCATTGTTATTTCATATGCAGTTATAAGGGGTTTTTTTTGTTGTTATGTTCTAGTTATATTTTTAGATATTCTTTGTCAGAAACAATGTTATTTGTAAAGTGATAAATAGGGTTATTAGGGTGAAACTAGTAAAACATTGCTGTTTTCTTCTTTACATAGTGTCAGGGGTGTGTCACGGGTGACAGACAGTCATGTGGTTTCTGGCTATAGAAGGTCACAGCATTTGCCTGTGCAGAATGCTCCCTGACTCTCTATTGTTCCTGCTATTAGTACTCATTGTAATAGGTAGCTTGGATTCAACTCTCCTCCTACTGGATGTGTCGCGGGCGGGGAGGAGGGTGTCAGCACACCGCGCTCACCCCCTCTGCTCGGGTCCGGCAGCTGCTCAGTGGTGGCTCGAGCTGTGGGCCGGATCCCAGGGTTTCTCAAGCGACACCCCTCGCCCGTGAGTGAAAGGGGATAGTGGTTGGGTGTGGGGGAATTGTTATAGTTCGTGACGCCACCCACGGTTGTGGTGATTTCACCACCGCTGCTCAATTCGAGGGTCCCGGGGATGGTGATGCGGAGCAGCCAGGTGTTGTGTTGCCCCTCCGTGGGTAGGGGTTGGTGATCCCGGGGCCCAGTGGTGGAGAAGGAGGTGCGGGGCCTGGTGGGCGCAGTGACGCGGGGGCAGCGCTGTGCCTTGCGGCACTGTGGTACTCACTCAGCCTGAGACTTGGACACAGTTGGTACGGTAAACCAAACGGCTGGTAGGACGGTCCCACAGACGGCTGCACCTGCACTCCCGGTAGTTGACGGTGATGTCCCTCTTCCTTGCACCTATGTTTGACTGATGGTAGCGGTGGATTCCCTCCGGTTACCCGCTCCCCGACTACAATCTGGGCCGGAGGAGCTCTACACTTTGCCCGCAGGCGCTGGCCCTGAGAAACTGGTGCCTTGGCGGTGGCGGTGTCTCTCTGCTTCAGGTTGGGCTGTTGCCGTCAATCGGGACTTGGTTGTTGGGGCATCTACGTCCCCTTCACTGACGGATTCGGCAAATTTGGCGACTCCTAGCCTTGCCGGGGTCCGAGAGGCCCCTGCCCTGGTGCTGACTGTCCTTCGGAACACTGCTCCAGACCACCGGGCACACAGCCAACGGGGTCCTTCCAGGAACTTCCAAACGGTCCCCCTCCAGACAGTCACCGCCGTTGCTGACCTTGCTGTTCTGGCCCTACACAAAGCTGGACCTTCAGGCTTTCCTTCCTTCTTGTCAACTCACTTGCTTTCCTCCTTTTCCACTTTTCTACTTTTACTGCTTGTTTACTCCTTTCTAGCCCTCAGCTAGACTTCACTCTTGCCCTGCCTGGGCTTAACTGCCTGTTTACTCAAGCTCGTCCATGAGCTGACTGCCTGGTTTCCCCCGCCTCCAGAGCTGTGATCTCCTTGGTGGGCAGAGCCAACCGCCTGGCCCACCCCCTGGTGTGAATCATCAGCCTCTGGAGGAAGGCAACAAGGATTTGTAGTTTAGCTGTGATGTGCCTACCTGGAGTGTGGGGTGTGGTGGTGTTGTGACCTGTGTCCCCTGGCTTGCCCAGGGCGACACATTCCCCCTTAGCAAAATGCAGACCGTCCGCGGGCTGCCGTCCTACACCGGTTTTATTTTTCTGTAAAAAGGGGATAACAGGGTTAAACATAACATATGACATTTTTAATAACTCTTCCCAAGACGGGAGGCACATTTACTTTTAACGTTGCAACGGTTTACGGTTACGGTTTCCGCTCTCTCCCACCCAAGTAACCTGGCCCTGATGCTGCCCCTAAAACCCAGGCAGCACCCCTTGACCCACAGTCCAGCACACGGTACCCGAGCGGGATCTGTCCTTCCCTCCAGAGGGTAGCCACCGGTTCCTTTGGTGGCTGGGCCCCAGCCTGCTCTGCTGAGGGCCCTCCCTCCAACCTGCCTCTCCGGAGGCGGCATTGCGGAAAACGGTAACGGTAACCAAAGTATTTACAAGCCACTAACGTTTGTGGTTGCCCTGCAAGTTCACGGGCTTGTCAATGGATAGTTCCCATGCATTTTTAAACGGTCCCCACGGGGACAACGGCTCCGGCCGGTTCAATCACAACAGACAATCAGGTAAACTTCGGTTAATTTTCATTTTCCTTATCATTCTTTCCAAAACTTTTAAACAACAAACTAACAACCACGCCTTCACTTTTGCGGACCCCTTTTACTCATAGAACGGTCTCCCTGTACCTAAGCGGGGGTCTACCTAGGTTGGAACGGGTGGACCTTCGGGGCCCAGTGTCAGTGTTGCTAGACAGTGGGGTAGAGGGAACAATCGGTTCCTCCTCCCTGCTATAGTGTGGGGCAGGCGGAGGTGTAGGGGGACTGGGTACAGGTTCGTCCCTGGGCACTGGCACTGGTTCTGGTTCACGGTTAACCGCTTCCACTACTTCTTCATCCACGGGTTGTGGGAACAGTATCACTGGAAGTATCACCGCGCCATTCTGTGTAGGCCAGTTTGCTGGGAAGTCACCCATCACAGTGTGGATTACCTCTGCTGCCTTTTCCACTGGTGGAGGAACCGGTACTTCAGCCTCTGCCTTCAACGCTGGGGGGCATTTTTTTAGATGGTCTCGAGAAACGGTGGCCAGGGTACCTCCTTGGTCACGACTGATCTGGTAGGTCTTCCCATCGTCCCACTCTGTGGGATGTATGACGTAAGGGACTTGCTCCCACTGATCATCCAGTTTGTGGACTTTCCTCTTCCGTTTCAGCACCACATCTCCTGGCTGGAAAGGACCTGCGGGTGCCTTCTGATTGAACCGGTACTCTTGCTGTTCCCGACTCCGACTGAGGTTTTTCTCCACATACTCCTGGATTTGCCGGTACTGGGCCCTCCTCCGACTTTCCCACTCTGCCGTTGAAGGGAGTGCTTCCGGGGCCTCCAACCCCATCTCCAGATCCACCGGCAGGCGGCCAGGACGAGCCCTCATCAGATACGCTGGGGTGCACTTCGTCGAGCTGGACGGGATATTATTGTACATGTCGACCAAGTCGGGTAACTTTTCTGGCCACATGTTCCGTTCTTCCAGCGGTAGCGTCTTGAGGAGCCCCAGGACCAAATGGTTCATTTTCTCGCACATGCCGTTGGTCTGGGCGTGGTACAGAGTGGTCCGGATCTTCTTGCAGCCGTACAACTGGCAGAATTCGTGAAACACTTCTGCTTCAAAAGCCGGGCCTTGGTCAGTCAGCACCTTCTCGGGGTACCCATGGGGTCGGCAAAAATAGGCCTGGAACGCTCGAGCAGCGGTTCGACCAGTCAGGTCCTTAACGGGGACTACCACCATAAATCTTGAGTAGTGGTCAAGGCGTAGGTGTATCCACTTCGGCTAGGGGTGAGTTTGACATGGTCTAGGGCGACCAGCTCCAGCGGCTGATGGGTGACTATGGGATGTAACGGTGCCCTCTGGCTAGTCTCGTCCTTTCTTCTCAGCGTACAAGGACCGCACTCTCGGCACCAGGCTTCCACCGATTCACGCATCCCACTCCAATAGAACCGTTCCCTCAACAGCATCTCCAGCTTCTTCCACCCAAAGTGGCCAGCCCCATCATGGTATGTCTGTAGGACAGTGGCGACATCAGCTTGAGGAACGATTAACTGTCATATTTTCTCATGGGTCTTCGGGTTGATCAGCTCACGGTACAGCCTCCCTTGGTGTAGGTAAAGCCGTTTCCGTTCTCTCCACAAGCGTTGGGCTTCGGCTGGAGCGGCAGGGTCTATTCCCATAGCACCTTGTTCCACCAGGGTCTTGACAAGGCGGACAGCCGGCGCTTGGTCCTGGGTGTCCTGCCACTCTTGACTGGGCCGCGGGTCCAGATCCACCCTTTGCTGACATACTTGTACCCTCTCAGTAGGCGGCTGGTGAAACGCAGGCAACTCAATCTCCTCGAGGTCGTCATCCTCGCACCCCTCTTCTGACAAATGGGGCATCCGGGAGAGTGCATCTGCATTGATGTTGACACGACCAGCTCGGTACTTTATGGTGAAATCATAGTTGGCTAACCGGGCTACCCACCGCTGCTCCAGCGCGCCCAACTTGGCCGTGTTCAGGTGAGTCAGCGGATTGTTGTCCGTGAATGCGGTGAATTTTGCTGCCGCCAAATAGTGATGGAACCGCTCCGTGATAGCCCACACCAACGCCAGTAGCTCGAGCTTGAAGGAGCTATAGTTCTCAGGGTTCCTTTCGGTCGGCCGGAGTTTTCGGCTGGCGTAGGCGATCACCTTCTCCTTTCCATCCTGGACCTGGGATAGGACCGCTCCTAGCCCCACGTTACTGGCGTCCGTGTGGAGGATGAATGGGCGCCCATAGTCAGGGTACGCCAGGACCTCTTCTCCAGTCAGGGCCGCCTTCAACTGGCAAAAGGACTCCTCATGCTTGTCCTCCCACGACAGTGGGGCTCCGATGGGTTTACCACCTTTGGTCTGTCCCACGAGGAGATCTTGCATGGGGGCAGCCATCTTCGTGTACCCCTTTATAAAGCGCCGATAGTACCCCACCAGACCCAGAAACTGTTTTACCTCCCTCACGGTAGTTGGTCTCGGCCAGCTTTGGATGGCAGTGATCTTCTCAGGGTCGGGGGCGACACCATCCGCACTCACCACATGCCCTAGATACTGCACCCTGGGTTTCAGCAGGTGGCATTTTGAGGGCTTCAACTTCATCCCGTACTTGGCAAGGGACGCGAACACCTCGGCCAGGTGCTCCAGATGGGCTTCATACGTCTGGGAATAAACAATCACGTCATCCAAATACAGCAGGACGGTCTCGAAGTTTAAATGTCCCAGACAGCACTCCATCAACCGTTGGAAGGTCCCAGGGGCATTGCACAGCCCAAACGGCATGCTATTGAATTCGCAGAGCCCCATCGGGGTGGTGAAGGCGGTCTTCTCCCGGTCCTCTGGAGCCACGGCCACTTGCCAGTACCCGCTGGTGAGGTCAAGGGTCGAGAAGTAGTTTGCAGTCCTCAGTGCGGCCAAAGACTCTTCAATACGCGGTAATGGATAGGCATCTTTATGGGTTATCTGGTTGATCTTCCGGTAGTCCACACACATCCGCATGGTACCGTCCTTCTTCTTAACCAGTACCAACGGAGCGGCCCAGGGACTACAGCTGTCCCGAATAACCCCCGCCTCCTTCATATTCCTCAACATATCCTTGGCACACTGGTAATGTGCAGGGGGAATAGGTCTGTACCTCTCTTTGACAGGGGGATGCTCACCTGTGGGAATGTGGTGTTGGACCCCCTTGATCTGCCCGAAGTCTAGGGGGTGCTTACTGAAAACCTGTTCGTACTCCTGCACCACCCTGTGTACCCCTGCCCTGTGATGTGTAGGGGTATCATCAGTGCCTACATGTAGCTGTTGGTGCCACTCTTTTGTGTCCCCCTGGGGTGGGGGAGTGTTGGTGGCAGGTTGGAGTGTGGATGGACTGGCTTCCTGGATAGTGTGAGGGTCCAGGGTAAGCAGCTTGGCAATGGTGGCATACCGGGGAAGCCTGACTTCTTCCTCCCCACAGTTCAACACTCTCACAGGCACTCTCCCTTTCTTCATATCCACCACCCCTCGGGCGGCCATTACAGTGGGCCAGTGCTCGGAAGGCATGGGCTCCATCATTGCGGGGTAGTCACGCCCCTGAGGCCCTACTGCTGCCCTACACCAGATCATCATCTCACTCCTAGGGGGCACAGTCAATGGAGCAACATCCATCACTCTCACTCCACCAATCTCCCCTCCTGTTGAGCTTACATGCTGGCGGTACATCAGGGCACGGATTTCACGCTGCACAGCCCTCTGCCGGCTCCCCGCCGCGGTGGCGGCTAGCTGTTGCAATAGGGTCAACACATCAGCCATGCAGTGTTCCATCACATTGGTTCCCAGCACTATCTTCGGGTTATGATCACTGGGTTCATTCATGATCACAATCATACCCTGGTGTTGTAGTTCAGCTTGCCCCACTGTCATAGCCACTTGTTTATACCCCACCTGGGTCAATGGAAGTCCATTAGCGGCTATCAACGTTATGCTATTGTCTGGGGGCGCCAGCTCGTCTACGGCCCAATACCGCTGGTACAACTTGTACGGTATAGTAGTTACCTGTGATCCAGTGTCCAAGAGGGCCATCACTGGTATGCCGTCCACAGCCACGGGGATGATAGGGCGGGCCCCGATATATCGGTCTCGCCAGTCCGGGGGGCCACGATGTTCTACTCCTGAGGATTGGCCCGGGGCCCCAGGGGTTGCTCGTTTAACGGGCACTGTCGGTAGTAATGGCCCGGCTTACGGCACTAGTAGCAGATTGGAGGTCTGCTCCGCAGGTTGTTAGCACTTCTCTGCTGCATTCAGGGGACATCCTCGGGACTGTCAGCAAGCTGTATCTGCGCTGGAGGCTGAGATCTGGTCAAAGGTTGCAGTGCAGCAAGGATTTTGGCAAGGTCTCCGTCCATGCGACGGACCTGGGCTGCCAACTCTTCGACTGTGCTGCTTGGGGCTGCAGGCATTACAGAAGTTGGTTTGGCTGAGGCCGCCACAACAGGAGCTGTCTCGACGGGCCACGGGACAGGTTCCAAAACTTCGGCAGCTGGGGGCTGGAGTGCTTTGATAGCCCGCTCTTTTAACACAGCAAAGTCCACATCAGGGTGTTCCAGAGCCCACAGCCGGAGTTGTTTACGATCCTCAGGGGACCTCATCCCCTGTGCAAATTGCTCCACCAGCATCTTGTTGCTATCCGCCTCATTAATAGAGTTCACCCGCTTCAGCGTGCGGAGGGCGGTCTGCAGACGTAGAGCATAGTCCCGAATGCTATCCCCGGCTCGTTGCCGGCACTGGTAAAACTGCATCCTCAGCTCAGCTTCAGTCCGGGTCTCGAAGGCAGTCTGTAGCTTCTCAAAGATGGTGGCTACAGAGAGCCGGTCCCCCTCGGCCCAGGTCTCCGCTTCCTGCTCCGCCGCACCGGTTAGCTGGCCTAGCACTATCGCCGCTCGTTGCTTATCAGTCAGGGGGTACAGCTCCAGCAACGGGTTAAGCTTTTTCCGGAAGGCCTGTAGGGCATCCGGTTTCCCATCATACCGCGGTAGCCAGGCAGCTCCGGGCGCATAGGGCAAGGAAAACGGCATGACCTGAGCGAGCGCGGGGGCCGCGGCACCTCCCGCCGGTACAACCGGGACTTGGGCAGGCCCATTCCCATCCGCGGGTGCCGCTGCGGCTGCGACCACCGCTCCTCCAGCGGCTCCGTCGGGCGCAGACATCTTGTTTTCGTCCCCCTTAGCTCTTTCCGGCCCCTCCTCTCTCGGGGCGGGGTTTTGGCCTTCGCGCCTCTACTGCTCGAGAAGACGCTCGAGCGGGAACTCTTCGCGCCAAAGATGGCGGCTTCTGAAATTTTTCTGCGGATACCTCCGGCGGTAACAAGGCGCACCTCTACCAGACGGCAGAGCGGTAAGATCCTGTTCGTGACGCCAAGTTGTCGCGGGCGGGGAGGAGGGTGTCAGCACACCGCGCTCACCCCCTCTGCTCGGGTCCGGCAGCTGCTCAGTGGTGGCTCGAGCTGTGGGCCGGATCCCAGGGTTTCTCGAGCGACACCCCTCGCCCGTGAGTGAAAGGGGATAGTGGTTGGGTGTGGGGGAATTGTTATAGTTCGTGACGCCACCCACGGTTGTGGTGATTTCACCACCACTGCTCAATTCGAGGGTCCCGGGGATGGTGATGCGGAGCAGCCAGGTGTTGTGTTGCCCCTCCGTGGGTAGGGGTTGGTGATCCCGGGGCCCGGTGGTGGAGAAGGAGGTGCGGGGCCTGGTGGGCGCAGGGACGCGGGGGCAGCGCTGTGCCTTGCGGCACTGTGGTACTCACTCAGCCTGAGACTTGGACACAGTTGGTACGGTAAACCAAACGGCTGGTAGGACGGTCCCACCGACGGCTGCACCTGCACTCCCGGTAGTTGACGGTGATGTCCCTCTTCCTTGCACCTATGTTTGACTGATGGTAGCGGTGGATTCCCTCCGGTTACCCGCTCCCCGACTACAATCTGGGCCGGAGGAGCTCTACACTTTGCCCGCAGGCGCTGGCCCTGAGAAACTGGTGCCTTGGCGGTGGCGGTGTCTCTCTGCTTCAGGTTGGGCTGTTGCCGTCAATCGGGACTTGGTTGTTGGGGGATCTACGTCCCCTTCACTGACGGATTCGGCAAATTTGGCGACTCCTAGCCTTGCCGGGGTCCGAGAGGCCCCTGCCCTGGTGCTGACTGTCCTTCGGAACACTGCTCCAGACCACCGGGCACACAGCCAACGGGGTCCTTCCAGGAACTTCCAAACGGTCCCCCTCCAGACAGTCACCGCCGTTGCTGACCTTGCTGTTCTGGCCCTACACAAAGCTGGACCTTCAGGCTTTCCTTCCTTCTTGTCAACTCACTTGCTTTCCTCCTTTTCCACTTTTCTACTTTCACTGCTTGTTTACTCCTTTCTAGCCCTCAGCTAGACTTCACTCTTGCCCTGCCTGGGCTTAACTGCCTGTTTACTCAAGCTCGTCCCTGAGCTGACTGCCTGGTTTCCCCCGCCTCCAGAGCTGTGATCTCCTTGGTGGGCGGAGCCAACCGCCTGGCCCACCCCCTGGTGTGAATCATCAGCCTCTGGAGGAAGGCAACAAGGATTTTGTAGTTTAGCTGTGATGTGCCTACCTGGAGTGTGGGGTGTGGTGGTGTTGTGACCTGTGTCCCCTGGCTTGCCCAGGGCGACACAGATGCAGCAGGAGCTCACCTTCCACCCAGCTGTTGATCATCAGTATTCTCTTAGTGCTTAAATGCTCCCTTCTCCCCTGGATTGATGCTGGTGATATTATTCAGCTCATTCAAGCTCTGGTTGCAAGCAGGTGGTTTATTCTCATCTGTAGTATCATTGCTGAACTCCTGTGAGTCATCTGTGGGTAAGTAGTTCATGCTTTTTCCCCCTGTATGTCCCCCTTGTGTCTTCTCTAGTGTTTAGTGGGGTTGATGAAGAACTCATCCCATCTGTTCCCAATTTAGGGTCCAGCATTAGGGATAACTAGGGTCAAGTATTCACCTTGTCGCATAGCTGCAGAACCTATCTAGGGTGGTGAGGGACCCCAGGGACCAGCTGTAGGTTTGGTCAGGGGTCACCATCTTCCCCTTCCCTAGATGTAGGGGTCCCCTTATCTTACCTTTCGACCCTCGCTTGGTACTTCCCCTATTGAGCATGGCACATAGTGCGACTCTAGTATATGTGGGTGTCCTATATGGCAGCTTGGCTCTGTTTAGTAGGTTAGTGGTGAGCTGCAATCTGAAACAACAGAAAAGGGTACTTTACACGCTGCGATATCGGTACCGATATCACTGGCAAGCATACCCGACCCTGTCGGTTGTGCGTCACGGGCAAATCGCTGCCCGTGGCGCACAACATCGCTAACACATGTCACACGGACTTACCTACCCTGCGATGTCGCTGTTGCCGGTGAACCGCCTCCTTTCTAAGGGGGTGGTTCATGCGGCGTCACAGCGACGTCACACGGCAGCCGTCCAATAGCAGAGGAGGGGTGGAGATGAGCGGGTGGAACATGCCACCCACCTCCTTCCTTCCTCATTGCCGGTGGACGGAGGTAAGGAGATGGTCATCGCTCCTGCAGTGTCACACATAGCGATTAGTGATGAGCGAGTACTAAAAAGCTCGGGTGCTCGAGGCTCGGGCCGAGCATCCCAAGATACTCGTGTACTCGGCCCGAGCACCGAGCCCAATGTTATCCTATGGGAGACCCGAGTATTTTTGTGAAATGACCACCGGCAGCATGTAGAAACCATAAAACTGTAAATTAAAAAAAAAAACGTGCGTGTGTGTGTAAGCGTGCATATATATATACACGCGGAGTGGAGTGCGGGAGGGGCCGTAGCCGAGCGGGGAAGTGTCGGGCTAAAGGCACGGTCATTCTGTGAGGGCCGGCCAATCACTGCAATTCCACAAGTAACAGGGCTGTGGCATTGCGGTCTGCCAGCCAATCCCTGCATGAGGGCTGGCTCTCAAAAGAGCGCCAACATGAAGACTACGAGTACAGCACGAGTATCGCGAAATTACTCGGTACCCGCCGAGTAGCCCGAGTACAGTGATACTCGTGCGAGTACCGAGTAGTGACAAGCATACTCGCTCAACACTAATAGCGATGTGTGATGCCGCAGGAACGAGGAACAACATCGCTACTGACCAGACAACGATTTTTCATAAATAAACGACCTCTCACAGACAAACGATTTTTGCCTCTTTTGCGATCGTTTAAAGTCTTTCCAGCCTGTCACACGCTGCGATGTCGCTAACGACGTCGGATGTGCGTCACAAACGCCGTGACCCCGACGATATATCATTAGCGATGTCGCAGCGTGTAAATAGCCCTAAAGAGTTGGACTAGTCCTGGAAAATGAGAGAAAAATTGTTTTACAGATTGTTTTATATTTTTGAGAGGTGGATAGTGATTTATCAAAAGTGTACATATAAAAATGGTACATACTACTGACTGACATGTCCCCATGTTAAACATAAAAAAATTGTTTAAAAGAACTGAGAGTCCTCAGTGGTTGATACCATTTAATGGCTAACTGAAAAGATGGTAATAATTGCAAACTTTCGAGACTACTCAGGTCTCTTCATCAGGCATGGTATAACACAAAATCACTTGTTAAACATGTCAGACATGGCAGACATATTTCATACCAATTTTTGATATAAAAAGTACACACATTCTTTTTCCATTTTGCTGTATCTTTTATCCTTTACATTTCTCATACTGTCAGAGTTGCAAAAAATGTCAAAAACACATAAATTTCGTGCTCTGAGATACTCAATTATATTTTATACAATTTCTGCTTGAATTGCATCACATTTTGCTTTGTTAATCTACCCCCATCTGTATGTGTTTTAGAGGACATGCATGATGCAACAGATTTGCTTTCTACTTATAGTAATGAGATATTTTATAATATACAGATGTAACGTGAAATGCGGGGCTCCCGGGGGATGACGACGGCACAGATGTCACATTTGAACAGAAATCTTTTTTGAACAGCTTGTGGCAATTCATTAGCTTTATTTAACAATGGATGAGTATTTTATTGTGGTTCCTAAACTATGGTGCACCGTAATCAGCAAACAAGAAAATGGACTGAAAGCACCACTCCG
The DNA here is from genome assembly GCF_048569485.1 of Anomaloglossus baeobatrachus. Lineage (NCBI taxonomy): Eukaryota > Metazoa > Chordata > Amphibia > Anura > Aromobatidae > Anomaloglossus > Anomaloglossus baeobatrachus. The sequence continues at coordinate 63,795,819 of NC_134355.1, read as the reverse complement.
GGGGAGAGGGGGTTTCATTGCAGGAGTAGTGCTTTAAATCTAAGAACCCTGCTCCCTGTCTTCTACTCAATAGTGATGAGCGAGCACTAAAAATGTTGAACGCTCAGTACTCGAATTGAGAAGGATGGCCAGACTCGACTCAAGTACCGAGTATAATGAAAATCAATGGGAAACTCGAGCGTTTTTCTGGAAGATCCTAACAGGAGAGTTTGGGAGGCAGGAAAATGTCTGAAATAGTGCCCAAACGGCATGAGAACAGCATGGGGAAAACGCCTGTGTGCATCTCTGGCTCCCAGGTCGCTGCTGGTAAAAGTATTGTGAAAGTATTACTTCTCTATTACGGACTGACAATAAAATTCACAAATCCGAAGGTAAAATGGATTTTACAGGAAAAAATGTTAGGAAATATTATTTCTTGTATAATGACTTGTATATAAAGCTAAATAAAAAAGAGACAAAACAAACACCTCCTCCACCCTTTAATAGCCAGGCCATCTCTCACCTTATTTCCATACCGCTTATTACTACAATAGATGATATAGTAGAAATAAAACCGGTAGTCACCAATATTTTAGCATTTAACTACCTTATTTGGGCATGTGGTGCATGTGACATTATCAAACACATCCTGTTTCATTTATGAAGGAGGGAGTCTGAATCACACAAAGCCTATGCGGACAATGCAAGAACTGCCAAAAATTAGAAGGAAGAGGGACTCCGATACACCCTGTATTAGACATAAAGGAGGACCTCATACACATTCTGTTAAAATTGTTAGGGAATGAGACTCCTAGACTGGTAAAGCCTATGAACTAAGTGCAAAGGCTGTCAAAAATTAGAATAAAGGACTACAATATACCCTGAAAGAGGTAGATGTTTTTTTCATTTTTACGGAGTGGGACTCCAAGAATGGTAAAGTACGGACCATGTGCTTGGAGATAAGAATTCAGAGATGGAGGGTGAAGAGGAGGAGGAGAGGGTGCAGGAAATGGTCTGGGAGGTTGAGGAAACCCTGATGGGATTAGGGCCTGCAATGATCAGCATCTGTAGCATGTGTGCCTTCCCAGGGTCCTCTTCGGTCTTAGCCTCCTCAAAGTTCCCTCAATGTGTAGTCAGAGAAATGTGGCATCCCTGGTAACAAGAACTTGTCTACTTGTTGGTCGTTAAGTAGACCTTCCCAGTAACTGCCTTAATCAGGGCACGGGTGATGTTATGGGATACATGCTGGTGAAAGGCATGGAATGGCACACCAGGTAAAATAGAGGTTGGTAAGGAATGAGGACCGAGGGACAGTCACCGCCTTGAGGTTGCAGAAATTGTGAAATTTAATTTTTTTTTCCAAAATTCCAATATTTTCACACAAATAAACGTAAAAAAGTTTCTACCTAAATTTACCACTATCATAAAGTACTATGATGAAGTACAAACTTAAAGGAAGGAGATTCAGATTAGAAATTAGGAAAAACTTTCTGACAGTGGTGGCAGTCAGGGAGTAGAACAGGCAACCACGGGAGGTGGTGAGCTCTCCATCAATGGAAATCTCCAAGTGGAAACTGGATAAACATATAGCTGGGGTGATTTAGTAAATCCTGCACTCGCAGGGGGTTGGGCCTGATGGTCCTTGAGGTCCCGTCCAACTCTATCATTCTATGATTCTATGATTCTGTCATAAAAAACTATTTCAGAATCACTGGGATCCTTGAAGAAACCTAGCATTATTTCCACATAAAGTGACACTGGTCAGAATTGGAAAATTTGGCCTTATCAAAAAGGTGAAAACAGGCTGGGGGATTTAGGAGGGAAACACTGCCTATATGCCTGCTCTGATTGAAGCTCTCCTTCCCAGATCAACTGTCCCTGAACTGCTTCCGGAAGAGAGTGTGCTGAGCATCCCGTTATCAGGTCATATATGGCAGGCCAAACACAGCAATGTCAGTAGCCAACATGGCTATGACATTACTGTGTATGGCAGGCAATCCAAGCACATTGATTGGCTGTCTAACAGCCACAAAACATGCAGGATGGAGAATCGAGCATAGCATTTGAACACCCACGATACTTGATTGAGTAATTAACGTTACCAAGCACTCCGATGCTTGATCAAGTATTGAGTGGTGATGAGTATGATTGCATATCAGTAAAACTCACTTTCTGGAGGCTTCATCTTTTACAAACATCTCTTCAGGGCCCATGGCGACATCTTGAGATTGTAATGTAGCACCCCTGCGGTACCAGGTGCCACAAATGTAACCCGTGGAAAACCAAACCCCAGAATATCCATGCCAGTAAGTACACCAGCACCTTTAGGCCACATACACAACCCCAACACTAACCTGGGAGACTGCCTAGTAACAGATAAAAGGGGAGGGCACTGATTGGATGTAGCCAACCAGCCTGTAGGGAGAGACCCAGTGAGGGGAAGGGGCCAGTGGTCAATTGGGAAGCTGGCAGGAAGTGTGTAGTCAGTCTAGTGAGGAAGTGAAGGAGAGAGTAAAGTACTGAAAAACAGACCTGCAGAGACAACAGAGAGCTGTAACAGGAGTGAGAACCGTGGAGTATGGAACCAGGACTCCAGGCACCGTGGGTTACTTGTGGAAGTAGCAGACTCCAGGAACCACAGAGGACCTTTGGCAGTTCGGAACCAAGGCTCACCGGACTCAGCACAAGGCGGGGTGCAGACCCTAGGACAGTGGGACACTTTATGGTCAGCTGTTAACGCTGCCAGGCGAGAAGATCTCCAGGGTCAATCACCAACCTAAAAAGTCTGAAGCACAAGCAGCAAAGAGGGGACTGGGAACTGAACCCCTTAAATAGTCCAGGCTGCCTGCATTAGAGCCCAGACTAAAGAGAAGGGACTTCCAAGTAGCTTCAGGCCACGGGAGTCCAATCCCAACAAGTGTGCATGGAAGACAGCCGTCCAAGGCCCAGCTGGCATGGAGAACAAGGGGAGCGGGTACACCTGTGACACCCGTGGTTCTATCACCAAAAGTAAACAAGGCAAGTTAAACTGCAACACTGATGTTGACTGTTTTCTTGACAGCGTGCATTCACATAGAAAGTATTCTCACTACCACCCCCATTATCAACTGCTTTGGCCTGTCCCTACTTGTAGAGGGCTCTAACCATCCAGGCTGCATCAGTCCATCAGCCCCAGCAGAAACCCGCAGCAGCGGCCCCAACTAACCTGGCCGCACACCGCAAGTGGCGTAGTCGACAAACACTTTTATAATCATCTTTTATTTTTACCAAAAAACCCTTTTTCTTTCCTGGGGAACAGCACCATGGTACCGGGCCACAACCACAACTGAAACCAACGAACACTACAGAGCCCACTACCGAGTACCCCACAGCCCTGGGGCGTCACAGTAACTTCTGACTGTCTGAAAGTCAGAAATTATATCACAAACTCCCAATCCATCTATATGAGAGCCAGAATGATTACGCTCCCAATGTACCTCTATGAGAACCAGATTGAGGGCAGAACGAGGCTCTCATAGAGATGCACTGAATTGTGACCTATGGTACAATACATGAAACACTGGAGCTGCCAGCAGGTCGCAATTCGCTTCAGACTGACAGGAGTATTGGTCGCTTACCTTTAATTCACTACTCCAGTGGTACAATAAAAAAATTGCTAAATTGCTAGAGTAGTGCTTTAAGCTTAATAGGGAAATCGCAGCCCAAGTCCACATGAATATGGACGCTGCCTATGTAAGGTGCACATTTAGAAATGAAACATAAATGTTGCAGATGCCCTCTTTATAAACTGCTTCAGTCCAGGTGTCCTTTTTTCCCATTCCATCCTCTTTCTCTGTTTTTGTCACTGAACCAGTCTTGCCCGAAGACTAGGTTGGGTCTATTAGAGCACCAGGCCCCATACATATGGTCCAAGTCAAGCAGACACTTCACAGCTTCCTCCTCCAGCCAAGGAGCCAGCTGTTGTCCTTCAGAACCTCAGGAACCTGCCAACCCCTTTTGTCTTTTCTCTTCACTCTACTCCAGACCACAAAGGACATTGCAGACATACACAGCTGGGTTAGTCCTCCACCTTCATCTTGCTACCTGTCTCCACATTGACACTCCTAAAATGGATAGTAATGAAAATACAATAGCCCCATGTGGCGTCCAGACCACGCTACATCTGATTGGTCTACGGTGGTCTTCATCTCATTATCTTATGCGGATACTATGCAGTATACACTTTTTTTACTGGATACGTTCTATGGTATAGTCTGCTGCAGTATTCCATACAGAAAATAAATGTAAACCTAATGTGTAAGGACAAAATAGATGCAAAAAGGACACTCTTTTAGCCAATGTCTGCTAAATATGGTCCTGTTAATCCAAGGGAAAATGTCAGCCCCTTTATTTATGTCGCGGGCGGAGGAGGGGACGCCGCGCTCTCCCACTGCTCGGGTCCGGCCGCCGCTGCGGCTGCTGCGGCCTGCTGCTGCCGCTGCTCGGTGGCTCGAGCGATGGGCCGGATCCCGGGGACTCGAGCGGCGCTCCTCGCCCGTGAGTGAAAGGGGATTGGGATTTGGGATAGTTTATTGTCCGTGGCGCCACCCACGGTTGTGGTGATTAAGTCGACACCACCGCTGCTCTGTCTGGGGAGCCCGGGAGTGATGGTATGGAGCAGCCAGTTGTTGATTTGCCCCTCCGTGGGTAGGGGGTTTTGGTGGTCCCGGAGCCCAGTGATGGGGTTGGTATGGTGGACAGGCGGGTATGGGGCCTGTGGAGGTGCAGGGGCGCAGGGGCAGCGCTGTGCCGCACGGCACGGAGGTACTCACTCAGCCAGTAAACACGACACAGGTCTCGGTAAACAAACGGCTGGTTGGACGGGTCCCTCGGACGGTTACGGTGCTGCTGTTCCCTGCAGTTAGCGGTGACGGTCTCTTTCCTGCACCTATGTAAAGTCTCTTGGTAGCGATGGGTTCCCACCGGTTACCCGCTCCTCGGCTTGGATATGGGCCGGAGGAGCCCCTCTCTTGCCCGCAGGCGCTGGCCCTGGGAAACTGGTGCCTTGGCGGTGGCAGTGTCTCCCCTTAACGGTCGGACTGTTGCCTTCAATCGGGACATGGTTGTTAGGAGACAGAGGTCCCTTTCACTGACGGATTTGGCAAATTATGGCGACTCCTAGCCTTGCCGGGATCCGAAAGGCCCCTGCCCTGGTGCTGACTGTTCTTCGTATACTGCTCCGGTACCGCCGGGTCACCACCTGTCCGCAGTCCTTCCAGCAACCTCCAAACAGTCCCCCTGCAGACTATCACCGCCGTCTGCTGACCTTGCTGTCTCAGTCCGGGGCACACACCCGGACCAGCTTCAGGCTTTACTACTCTCACTTTCTGTCACTTCAGCTTCTCTCTTTAGCTCCTCTACCACTTCACTTCCTTCTACGTTCCTTTACTTTTCTTAACTTCACTGTTTACTCCTTCCACTTCTTCCTCCAAACTCTATCTGCCTGGTTCTTCCCGCCTCCAGGGCTGTGAACTCCTCGGTGGGCGGAGCCAACTGCCTGGCCCACCCCCTGGTGTGGACATCAGACCCTGGAGGAAGGCAACAAGGATTTTAGGTTAGCCTAGATGTACCTGCCGGGAATGTGGGGTGCATGTGATGTTGTGACCTGTGACCCCTGGCTTGCCCAGGGCGTCACATTCCCCCTTAGCAAAACGCAGACCGTCCTCGGGCTGCCCGTCCAACACCGGTTTCATTTTCCTTTTGTTTTTCTGTAAAGATAAAAAACGGTAACATATATACAAGTAGAAAAACATCATCCCACATCGGGAGGTTCATTTCTTAAACGTTACGGTTTTTAACGGTTAACGGTTACGGTCTCCGCTCTCTCCCACCCAAGCAACCTGGCCCTGATGCTGCCCCTAAAACCTAGGCAGCACCCCTTGACCCCAGTCCTGAACCAGTTACCCGAGCGGGATCTGTCCTTTCCCCTCCAGAGGGTAGCCACCGGTTCCTGTGGTGGCTGTGCCCCAGCCTGCTCTGCTGTGGGCCCTCCCTCCAACCTGCCTCTCCGGAGGCGATAAATGCAGAAACAGTAACGGTAACACAACTTATTTACAAGCCACTAGCGTCTGTGGTTGCCCTGCAAGTTCACGGGCTTGTCCATAGAAAGTTCTCTATGCAAACTTTTCAAGCGGTCCCCACGGGGACAACGGTGCCGGCAACGGCCGGTTTCCAATCACGGTAGACAATCAGGTTACTGTTCGGTAATCATTTTTTCATTTTTCATCAAACTTTTAAACAAACACACACAGACTTCCTGATCCCCTTTTTAAAGGACGGTCTCCCTGTACCTAAGTGGGGGTCTACCTAGGTTGGGACGGGTGGACCTCCGGGGTCCGGTGTCAGTGGGGCTGGGCAGTGGGGTAGAGGGAACAATCGGTTCCTCCTCCCTGCTATCATGTGGGGCAGGCGGAGGCATAGGGGAGCTGGGCACAGGTTCATCCCTGGGCACTGGCACTGGTTCTGGCTCACGGTTGACCGCTTCCACCACTTCTTCATCCACAGGTTGTGGGAACAGTATCACTGGAAGAATCACCGCGCCGTTCTGTGTAGGCCAGTCTGCTAGGAAGTCACCCATCACCGTGTGGATCACCTCTTTTGCCTTCTCTGCTGGTGGAGGAACTGGTACTTCAGCCATCGCCCTCAATGCTGGTAGGCACCTTTTCAGATGGTCCTGGGAAACCGTGGCCAAAGTGCCCCCTTGGTCACGACTGATCTGGTAGGCCTTTCCATCTTCCCATCCTGTGGGTTGTATGACGTATGGGATTTGTTCCCATTGATCATCCAGCTTGTGGGTCCGCAGATGCTTTCTGATTGAAACGCTGCTCCTGTTGTTCTCGACTCCAACTTAGGTTCTTCTCCACATACTCCTGAATCTGTCGGTACTGCACCCTCCGCCGGGTGTCCCATTCAGCCGTTGAGGGGAGTGTCTCTGGGGCTTCCAGTCCCATTTCCAGGTCCACCGGCAGTCGGCCAGGCCGAGCCCTCATCAGATACGCTGGGGTGCACTTCGTTGAGCTAGACAGGATATTGTTGTACATATCGACCAAGTCAGGCAGCTCCTCCGGCCACAGGTTCCGCTCCTCCAACGGCAACGTTTTGAGGAGGCCAAGGACCAGATGGTTCATCTTCTCACACATACCGTTGGTCTGGGCATGGTAAGGTGTGGTCCGGATCTTCTTGCAGCCGTACAGCTGACAGAACTCATGGAACACCTCCGCCTCAAAGGCTGGACCTTGGTCGGTAAGCACCTTCTCAGGGTATCCATGGGGCCGACAGAAGTAAGCTTGGAACGCTCTAGCGGCGGTACGGCCGGTTAAGTCCTTGACCGGGACAACCACCATGAACCGGGAGTAATGATCTACTATGGTCAGAGCGTAAGTGTACCCACTTCGGCTGGGGGTGAGCTTTACATGGTCCAAGGCGACCAGCTCCAGCGGTTGGTGTGTAATAATCGGGCGTAGGGGATCCTTCTGGCTGGCTTCATCCTTCCTCCTCAACGTACAAGGACCGCACTTTCGACACCAGGCCTCCACAGACTCCCGCATCCCACTCCAATAGAACCGCTCCCTCAACAGCATCTCCAGCTTCTTCCATCCGAAGTGGCCGGCACCATCATGGTACGCCTGCAGAACAGTGGGTACATCAGCTTGGGGAATAACCAACTGGCGGATCTTCTCATGGGTCTTCGGGTTGATTAGCTCACGGTACAACCTCCCCTGATGTAGACACAGCCGGGTCCGTTCCTTCCACAAGCGTTGGGCTTCAGCTGGGGCGGCAGGATCCATCCCCGCAGCGCCTTGCTCCACCAGGGTCTTGACTAGGCGGACAGCGGGCGCCTGATTTTGAGCTTCCTGCCACTCCTGACTGGGCAGCGGATCCAGGTTCACCCGTTATTGGTGGACATGTACCTTCTCAGTCGGTGGCCGGTGGAATGCAGGCAACTCGATCTCTTCGAGGTCATCATCCTCGCACCCACCTTCTGACAAGTGGGGCATCCGAGAGAGGGCATCAGCATTAATGTTGACACGACCGGCCCTGTATTTGATGGTGAAGTCATAGTTGGCTAGTCTGGCCACCCACCGCTGCTCCAACGCGCCCAGCTTGGCCGTGTCCAGGTGAGTCAACGGATTGTTATCCGTGAAAGCGGTGAATTTTGCTGCGGCCAAGTAGTGGCAGAACCGCTCGGTGATAGCCCACACCAGTGCCAGGAGCTCGAGCTTGAAGGAGCTGTAGTTCTCAGGTTTCCTTTCAGTCGGCCGGAGTTTTCAGCTAGCATAGGCAATCACCTTCTCCTTTCCTTCCTGGACCTGGGACAGGACTGCCCCCAAACCCACATTGCTGGCGTCTGTGTAGAGGATGAATGGGCAGCCGTAGTCAGGGTACGCTAGGACCTCTTCTCCAGTCAAGGCCACTTTCAGCTGACGGAAGGATTCCTCATGCCTGTCCTCCCACACCAGTGGGGCTCCGATGGGTCTACCACCTTTGGTCTGTCCCACGAGGAGGTCTTGCATGGGAGCAGCCATCTTCGTGTACCCCTTGATGAAGCGCCGGTAGTACCCCACCAGACCCAAAAACTGCCTTACGTCCCTCACGGTGGTTGGTCTTGGCCAGTCCTAGATGGCAGTGATCTTCTCAGGGTCGGGGGCAACACCTTCCGCACTCACCACCTGCCCCAGGTACTGCACTCTGGGTTTCAGCAGGTGGCACTTGGAGGGCTTCAACTTCATCCCGTATTTGGCAAGGGACGCGAACACCTCGGCTAGGTGCTCCAGATGGGCTTCATACGTCTGACAGTACACAATCACATCATCCAGGTTTAATAGGACGGTCTCAAAGTTTAGATGTCCCAGACAGCACTCCATCAGCCGTTGGAAGGTTCCAGGGGCATTGCACAGCCCAAACGGCATACTATTGAATTCACAGAGCCCCATTGGGGTGGTGAAAGCGGTTTTCTCCCGGTCTTCCGGGGCCACGGCCACTTGCCAGTACCCACCGGTGAGGTCAAGGGTAGAGAAGTAATTCGCGGTTCTCAGTGCGGCCAAAGACTCTTCAATACGGGGCAGTGGGTAGGCATCTTTATGGGTTATCTGATTAATCTTCCGGTAGTCCACACACATCCGCCTGGTACCATCCTTCTTCTTAACCAGTACCAACGGAGCAGCCCAGGGACTACAGCTGTCCCGAATAACCCCTGCCTCCTTCATGTTCCTCAACATATCCTTGGCACACTGGTAATGTGCAGGGGGAATAGGCCTGTACCTCTCCTTGATAGGGGAGTGTTCACCGGTGGGGATGTGGTGTTGGACCCCTTTGATCTGCCCAAAGTCTAGTGGATGTTTGCTGAAAACCTGCTCATACTCCCGCACCACCCTGTATACCCCTGCCTTGTGATGTGTAGGGGTGTCATCAGTGCCCACATGTAGCTGTTGGTGCCACTCATTTACCTCCCCTTGAGGCGGGGGAGTGCTAGTAGTAGGTGGGGAAACTGAGGGAGTGGCCTCGTGGATGGTGTGGGGATCCAGGGTGAGCAGCTTGGCAATGGTGGCGTACCGGGGAAGCCTGACTTCTTCCTCCCCACAGTTCAGTACCCTCACGGGCACTCTCCCCTTCTTTACGTCTACCACCCCTCTGGCGGCCATTACAGTGGGCCAGTGCTCGGAGGGTATGGGCTCCATCATGGCAGGGTAGTCACGCCCCTGAGGCCCTACTGCTGCCCTACACCAAATCATCATTTTACTCCTGGGGGGCACAATCAACGGAGCAACATCCATCACTCTCACTCCACCAATCTCTCCTCCTGTTGAGTTTACATGCTGGCGGTATATCAAGGCTCGGATCTCACGCTGCACAGCTCTCTGTTGGCTCCCCGCCGCCGTGGCGGCCAGCTGTTGCAGTAGGGCCAACACCTCACCCATACAGTGCTCCATCACATTGGTTCCTAGCACTATCTTCGGGTTATGATCACTGGGTTGATTCATGATCACAATCATACCCTGGTGTTGCAGTTCAGCTTGCCCCACTGTCATAGCCACCTGTTTATACCCCACTTGGGTCAATGGGAGTCCATTAGCAGCAATTAGCGTTATACTAGTATCTGGGAGTGCCAGCTCGTCTATCCCCCAATGCCGCTGGTACAATGTGTATGGTATGGTGGTTACCTGTGATCCAGTGTCCAAGAGAGCCATCACCGGTATGTCGTCCACAGCCACGGAGATGATGGGCCGGCCCCCGATATACCGGTCCCGCCAGTCTGGGGGGCCACGGTGTTCTACTCCTGAGGATTGGCGCGGGGCCCCAGGGGTTGCTCGTTTAACGGGCACTGTCGGAAGTAATGCCCAGGCTTACGGCACTTGTAGCAGGTTGGAGGTCTGCTCCGCGGGTTGTTAGCACTTCTCCGCTGCATCCAGGGGACATCCTCAGGGCTGTCGGCAAGCTGTATCTGTGCTGGAGGCTGAGATCTGGTCAAAGGTTGGAGTGCAGCAAGAATCTTGGCGAGGTCTCCGTCCATGCGACGGACCTGGGCTGCCAGTTCCTCCATCGTGCTGCCTGGGGCTGTAGGTATTGGAGAAGTTGGTAGGGCAGGGGCCACTACAACGGGGGACGTCTCAATGGGCCACGGGGCTGGCTCCAAGATTTCTGAAGCTGGGGGCTGCAGTGCTTTAATGGCCCGTTCCTTTAACACGGCAAAGTCCACATCAGGGTGTTCTAGGGCCCACAGCCGGAGTTGTTTGCGATCCTCAGGGGATCTCATCCCCTGCACAAATTGCTCTACTAACATCTTGTTGCTGTCCGCCTCACTGATAGGATACACCCGCTTTAGCGTGCGGAGGGCGGTTTGCAGACGTAAAGCATAGTCCCGAATGCTATCCACAGACCGTTGCCGGCACTAGTAAAACTGCATCTTCAGCTCAGCTTCAGTCCGGGTCTCAAAGGCAGTCTGTAGCTTCTCAAAGATGGTGGCTACAGAGAGCCGGTCCCCCTCGGCCCAGGTCTACGCCTCCTGCTCAGCCGCACCGGTTAACTGGCCCAGCACCACCGCTGCACGTTGCTTATCGGTCAGGGGGTACAGTTCTAGCAACGGGTTAAGCTTTTTCCGGAAGACCTGTAAAGCATCAGGTTTCCCATCATACTGCGGTAGCCAGGTAGCTCCGGGCGCATAGGGCAAGGAGAACGGCATCACCTGAGCGAGAGCGGGGGCCGCGGCACCTCCTGCCAGCATGGCCGGGACCTGGGCAGGCCCATTCCCATCCACGGGTGCCACTGCGGCTGCGACCACCGCTCCTCCAGCGGCTCCGTCAGGCGCAGACATCTTGTTTCCGTCCCCCTTAGCCTCTTTCCGGCCCCTCCTCTATCGGGGCAGGGTTTTGGCCTTCGCGCCTCTACTACTCGAGAAGACACTCGAGCGGGAACTTTTCGCGCCAAAGATGGCGACTTCTGAAATTTTCCTTCCTGATACCTCCGGCGGTCACAAGGCGCACCTCTACCCAACGGCAGAGCGGTAAGATCCTGTTCGTGACGCCAAGTTGTCGCGGGCGGAGGAGGGGACGCCGCGCTCTCCCACTGCTCAGGTCCGGCCGCTGCTGCGGCTGCTGCGGCCTGCTGCTGCCGCTGCTCGGTGGCTCGAGCGATGGGCCGGATCCCGGGGACTCGAGCGGCGCTCCTCGCCCGTGAGTGAAAGGGGATTGGGATTTGGGATAGTTTATTGTCCATGACGCCACCCACGGTTGTGGTGATTAAGTGGACACCACCGCTGCTCTGTCTGGGGAGCCCGGAAGTGATGGTATGGAGCAGCCAGTTGTTGATTTGCCCCTCCGTGGGTAGGGGGTTTTGGTGGTCCCGGAGCCCAGTGATGGGGTTGGTATGGTGGACAGGCGGGTATGGGGCCTGTGGAGGTGCAGGGGCGCAGGGGCAGCGCTGTGCCGCACGGCACGGAGGTACTCACTCAGCCAGTAAACACGACACAGGTCTCGGTAAACAAACGGCTGGTTGGACGGGTCCCTCGGACGGTTACGGTGCTGCTGTTCCCTGCAGTTAGCGGTGACGGTCTCTTCCCTGCACCTATGTAAAGTCTCTTGGTAGCGATGGGTTCCCACCGGTTACCCGCTCCCTGGCTTGGATATGGGCCGGAGGAGCCCCTCTCTTGCCCGCAGGCGCTGGCCCTGGGAAACTGGTGCCTTGGCGGTGGCGGTGTCTCCCCTTAACGGTCGGACTGTTGCCTTCAATCGGGACTTGGTTGTTAGGAGACAGAGGTCCCCTTCACTGACAGATTTGGCAAATTATGGCGACTCCTAGCCTTGCCGGGATCCGAAAGGCCCCTGCCCTGGTGCTGACTGTTCTTCGTATACTGCTCCGGTACCGCCGGGTCACCACCCGTCCGCAGTCCTTCCAGCAACCTCCAAACAGTCCCCCTGCAGACTATCACCGCCGTCTGCTGACCTTACTGTCTCAGTCCGGGGCACACACCCGGACCAGCTTCAGGCTTTACTACTCTCACTTTCTGTCACTTCAGCTTCTCTCTTTAGCTCCTCTACCACTTCACTTCCTTCTACGTTCCCTTACTTTTCTTAACTTCACTGTTTACTCCTTCCACTTCTTCCTCCAAACTCTATCTGCCTGGTTCTTCCCGCCTCCAGGGCTGTGAACTCCTCGGTGGGCGGAGCCAACCGCCTGGCCCACCCCCTGGTGTGGACATCAGCCCCTGGAGGAAGGCAACAAGGATTTTAGGTTAGCCTAGATGTACCTGCCGGGAATGTGGGGTGCATGTGATGTTGTGACCTGTGACCCCTGGCTTGCCCAGGGCGTCACATTTACATATGGAAGTAGTTGTATTGCTATATCATCTCTTATCCCCTAATATAAACAATACTTGTTAAAATAAAATACTCGTCACCGGGCCGGTGAGAGTCAGGAGATGTCACGGGTAAACACTGCAACATACGTACCAGAATTACTAATGTGTGAAGAGGGCCTTAAAGAGTAACCTGAGACACTGACAGTGTCAGTCTTCTAAATCCTGGATGTCCCCTTCTGTAACTTTTATGGTGAACACTACTAAGAGATGGTTCCAATTGGCTTTAGTAACCGTCAAGCTTTGTGCCTCACTTGTGATGTTTAACCACCAAGCTCTGTGCTTTAGTTCTGAAGTGCTCTGTACATTATTCTGCTGTTTAACTAATAAGTTTTGTACTGTTACTATGTTATGTTTCTGCCAAGTACTGAGCCAAGCACTAATTTTATTCCTGAATTAAAAGATTGTAAACGATATGTTACTTTAAGTAAAACAAGATCTATGTTCAGAGATGAAGGCCAAAAACCTAAAACTGTCCTTCTTACACTGTTCCATACCATTTTGTGACACTTGGGCAATTCCTCATCCTTTTATTTGTTATTATTAGTAAAGTTACTCTGGAGAGGGGATACTAGTTTAGGTTCTCACCACTGAATAAGAAAAAAGATAGCTGGGTCCCCTCTCTCTGGAATGAGCCACATGGGTGGTCCCCATGTTGAAGTCGAACATATACCGTAGTTTTCGTTTTATAAGACGCACCGGATTATAAGATGCACCACAAATTTTGAGGAAAAAAAATGAAAAAAAACTATGGGGTCCGTCTTATAATCTGGTGCTTTCTTACCGTACGGGGGGTTGCAGCGGTGGTGGAGCAGGGTCACAGGAGGCAGGGGCGGTGCTGGAGTAGGGCAATGGTGCAGAGGGTGTCCCAGATGCTCACTGCAGGCACTGAGAGGCAGAAGGAGCATCTAGAAGCTGTTGGCGGGGCGGGCTTCAAAGAAATAACACCGAGAGGTGGTGCACGAGCAAATGAAGCTCTCGGCTCAGTGACAAGCCGAGATCTCATGTGCATGTGTGCCACCTCCGGGCGCCATTTTCCTTAAGTCCGCTGCAGGGAGTCAATAGGCCAGAAGCGGCAAGTGCACAGATGAGATCTTGAGCCGAGAGCTCCATCTCTTCATGCGCCAACTCCGGGTACCATTATTTGAAGCCCGCACCACTGAAAGTGGATCCTGCCTCATCGCCCACAGCACAGCAGCCCAGCACCAAGCCTGCAGCACAGCCCTCTGTCCGCAGCAAGCCCGTAGCATAGCCCGCCACCCACAGCACGCTGCCTGCAGTAAGCCCGCAAAACAGCACCCATGGCCCTACAGCATCTCCTCTGCCTCCTGTTACCCCTCTCCACCACCCCCGGTAAGCTACATTCGGGTGATAAGACGCACCCCTCATTTTCTTCACAAATTTTTGGGAGGAAAAGTGTATTTTTTAATCCAAAAAGTACAGTATTACCCTATGGGCATGTAGGTGCTATAATGTATCTGCGGCACAGAGTGAAAACCTCATAGGGACACATGAATAAATAGATAAAAGGATAAATATAAAGGCTATTTTTCAGTACTTATTTTTCTCATCCACAACCTCTAACTCTGTATCTTGGATGATCACATCAACTTTGAAAGTTTCTTAGGGCATAAATGAAATAAATTATTACAATCCTGTTGACATACATTTTAACGGTTCTAAAAATAATGAAAAAAATAAGAACATTTTTCAATAATTATCAGCAGTTTGCTGGCTGCTAAAAGAAGCGCGCCATATGTTTCACAATAAGAGAGAAGAAGAATGCATGGAGAACACATGGTATTATAGTATATTCAGTCTTTAATCCTCACAGTTAATTAACATCATTTTCAATGGAATTTTTCATGATTGATCCAGGTTATGTAATTATAGGGTAAATAAGATGAGATGATCAGAATTAAAGTGACTGTTACGTTGCATTAGTATCTTTTTAGAGACATCATTCCAGCAATTGTGAGCAGCAAAAGCTTTTTCCATAAAGGGGAAATTTAAGTAAATAGAAGGCGATCCTCTGCTCACAGTCCTCATCTCTCGGCAGAGGGAAGAGAGATTACAAAGAGCGTCTCTCCCTCTGGAGGACTCGCCTGTCCTGTGCTGCACAGACTATTTATTTGAATGGACAGTGTAACAGTTCATTTTTCTATGCAGTGGTGCTACGGGCAATTTCGACAGGATTCCTGACAGATTTTCTTCCAGATTAAACCAAATTACTGATCCCAGTTGTTGGAAACGTATTTATCAGATTATGTGCAAGAAAGTTTTCTAACAAGTAATGATCACACAATTTGGAAAACTTCTTTAAAAAGTTGTCCAGTTACCAAAACTGATTTTTTTTTTCTGATAAATCTTGCTATTATGTGCCTCTCCACACATCTATTATGTTTTTTCAGCAATATTACCTTTTATCGTGCTCTAGCAGCACGTCCTCATTGCTGGCTCCAGCTCTGATGGGGTTAATCTCTCTTCTGACTTCCTGGGTTCAGTTCCTACAACTCCCATAATTCTTTGTGGCTCTAGGGCGGTATCTTACACACCCACTGTATCTAACACACCCACTCTGCTCTCCTCTCCACCCAAAGTCCAAAGTCTCCTCCCTGCCTCTTCCCTGTGGATGCACGGAGAGCAATCACACAGAGACAGCAGCAGCTGCCAGCTCTGCACAACCCGGGGAAGAAAGCAGCTATCTTCTGCTTGTTCTCATATAGTCCATAGTGTGTGTGTGTGTGTATAGTGTGTGTGTGTGTGTGTATAGTGTGTTTGTGTATAGTGTGTGTGTGTATAGTGTGTGTGTATAGTGTGTGTGTGTGTGTGTGTAGTGTGTGTGTATAGTGTGTATGTGTGTGTGTATAGTGTGTGTGTGTGTAGTGTGTGTGTATAGTGTGTGTGTATAGTGTGTGTGTGTGTGTGTGTGTGTATAGTGTGTGTGTATAGTGTGTGTGTGTGTGTGTGTGTATAGTGTGTGTGTGTGTGTATAGTGTGTGTGTGTGTATAGTGTGTGTGTGTATAGTGTGTGTGTGTGTATAGTGTGTGTGTATAGTGTGTGTGTGTGTGTGTGTGTGTAGTGTGTGTATAGTGTGTGTGTGTGTGTGTGTATAGTGTGTGTGTTTACAGAAAATATAATTATTAGCCGGCGCAACATGTGAAAAAAATAATTGGGGAAAATAAAATGAAGGGGTCATGAGATTGCTTTTTCCCCTCTTGCCTAGTCTGTGTGTCATCCGTATCATCCATGCGGCATGCATTTTGCGGGCTACTTTCACATCAGCGTTTTTTTGCCTGTAGGCAAACAACCGCAAACCGCATATTACAGGATCCTGTGGATTAAATGTGCAGCGCATGCAGCCGTTATTTTGCCGGATCCTTCTGCATCGGGACACAGGATTTATCGGTCGGCACTGGAATCAGCTGACTCCTGATCTCACAGCCCGCACATGCTGCAATGGCTGCAGGTTAACAGCAGTCACTGCCTGCTGCCGATCACATGTGACCGTGTGTGGGCTGTGTGTACAGGAGTTCAGCTGAGTTCAGATCAGCAGATTCCAGTGTCGGCCGATCAGGCTGGGGCCACACGGGGATTACTGCGATCCCCTCGCATGACACTCGGCTCACGCTCAGTACAGCAGAGCTAAGTGTCATGTGTGTGTCCCTGCGACTGAGGTCCGACTGTGCGAGCAGACCTCAGCTGCGGGGGGCAGGCCGGCTCTGAGGAGGGGAGGGATTTCTCTCCCTCTCTCCTCTGTTGCCGGCTCTCGCGATTCTCGTTCTGCACTCGCGGTAGTGCAGTGTGATTTTTTTTCTCTCACCCCATACACCTGAATGGGTAAAAGAGAAAGAGTCTTGCATACACTGCGATGGATGCAGGGGGGCACAGAACAAGTAATCGGCCGACACTGGAGTCATCTGATTACTTGTTCTGCTGGCGCTGTGGTCAGGAATAGGCATGAGTGAGCAGTAAAATACTCTGGTGCTCAATGGGCGAAGCCCATGTCGATTTCTTTGTATTAAAAAAATTCATTAAAAATAAAAAAAAACAACAAAAAAAACCCCAAATACAACTCTAACCCTAGGGTTAGGGGTAAAAAAAAAAAAAAAAGTGTGGCTGCCGCTGCATGTTCTATTGCTAAGGGTAACCCACGCAGCTACCGGCTGCTAACCCTCGCTGCTTGCTGTTATCTTAATTGGCAATGGAAAATCCAGGGAAGCCTTTTTTTTTTTATAAAGGTTTTGCCTAAAAACTTTTTTAAAAAAGACGTGGGCTTCGCCATACTTTTTTTTACTCTAGCCAGGTACAGCAGGCAGGTATGGGCTGCCCCCAATCCCCAGCTGCCTATTTGTACCCGGTCGGGAACCAAAAATATAGGGAAGCCCTTTTTTGTGTCCAGCCAGGTACAACTAGGCAGCTGGGGATTGGAATCCGCAGCGCAGGGTGGCCCAAGCTTTCTGGGACCCCCGCTGCGAATTGCAGTCCACAGCCGCCCCAGAAAATGGCGCTTTCATAGAAGGGAGGGGGAGAAGAGGGGAGGGAGGGGAGGGGGAGGAGAGGGGATTGAGGGGGAGAAGGGGGGGAGGGGGAGAAGGGGGGGAGGGGGAGAAGAGGGGCGAAGGGGGGAGGGGGAGAAAAGGGGAGGGAGAGAAGGGAGGGAGAAGTAGGGAGGGGAGAAGGGGGGGAAGGGGGGGAGAGGGAGAAGAGGGGGGAGAGGGAGAAGAGGGAGAAGAGGGGGGAGGGGGAGAAGAGGTGGGGGGAGGTGCTCTGTCACCAACTTGCTCCACTCTGACTTGTTGTGCAGGTGACAGAGTGCAGACAGTTGGTCCCATGCAGCAGGGCAAGTGACAGAGCAGAGCGGTGACTCTGGCACAACAAGTCCGAGAGTGGAGACAGTAAGTGACATGCTCTGCTCTGACACATAGTGTGCTATATGTCACTAACTTGCTCCACTCTGTGACTTCTGCTGCATAGGACCCACTTTCTCCACTCTCACCTGCACAACAAGTCCCAGAGTGGAGCAAGATAGTGACATATAGCACACTATGTGTCAGAGCAGAGCATGTCACTTACTGTCTCCACTCTGGGACTTGTTGTGCAGATGACAGAGTGGAGCAAATTGGTCCCATGCAGCGTCTGGTCACCTGTGCTACTGGTGGGAGTATATGATCACACTGCCGACACCGCCCGCTCTCCTGACAGCTGAGCACAGCGGACGGATAGTGTGATCACATACTTGCGTGACAGGGGGGAATTCAGCTGAAGAAACCCCCCCTGTACTGCACACTGGCGCCCCGTGCCTCACCAATCTGACGGACGTTCTGCCGTCTTCACTGCTCCACACTGTGCCATCCTCCGGATCCTCCCCTCGATGCTGGGCTGTGACGTGCGGTGGTCACCGCCCACAGCCAAGTCAATCAATCTGAGTGGCGCCTGCATCCTCTGACGTAAGCGTCAAGTTTGAGAGCCCGGAACTTGATGGAACATCAGAGGATGCTGGCGGCCACAGCTCCAGGGGGACATGTGAATGGCACTGAGCGTGCAGGATAGCGCCGCTCAGTGCCAGAACTGGAAATAGAGACCAATTAAGAAAACTCCCAAAATGGTAAGTTACATCCATAGACAAAATAAAAAAAATGGGTGAACCACCCCTTTAATCCCTTACCAATATCCGATGTAAGAAAGTAGAAGTGCTACCCACACCCCTCCTTGAAGATAATGTGATATTCTGCAATACAATGCACTAGTTTAAATGTGTTTTATGTGATTGGTAAAAGACATATCTTTGATTGGGCACATGTAGGGTTAACAGTTGAGACCAGCCCACTGCGGCAAGGGGTTATATGGACAGACAAGAGAGCTGTTTCTGGAGACAGTCAGCTAGAACCCAGAGTTTAGTGGTGCAAGGCCTTAAGGGGGATTTACATGCTACAATATTGTTAATGTTTTATCGTCGGGGTCACGTTGTTTGTGACCCACATCCGGAATCACTAACGATATCGCAGCATGTAACAGTTTTGTGCGATCTAAAACGATTGCAAAAGCGTCAAAAATCGTTTGCCGTGGAGAGGTCGTCCTAAAACAAAAAATTGTTTATTTCTCATTAGTAATATTGTTCCTCGTTCCTGCGGCAGCACACATCACTGTGTGTGACACTGCAAGAGCAAGGAACATATCCTTACCTGCCTCCACCGGCAATGCGGAAGGAAGGAGGTGGGCGGGATGCTTACATCCCGCTCATCTCCGCCCCTCCACTTCTATTGGCTGCCTGCTGTGTGACGTCGCTGTGACGCCACATGACCCGCCCCCTTAGGTAGTAGGCGGTCATGCGCACTACACCAGATTGAAGCTGGGACACTTACACCGCATGACTGGAAGTCTGGGACTTCTGATCATACATACTGAGCCGAAAACCAGCAGTGGAAGACGAGAGATGACCGCGACAATTCCCCTGACGCTGCGCATTAATTAACATGTTAGCACGCCCACAGGGGAGTGCTTACATGCTAAGGGAGCCGACTAGCCAGGGGAAGTAATGCCCTTGCGTCTAGTCGCTGGCCTCATGAGCATAAATTAAAAAGATATTTAGAAATACATTTTCTAAAGATCTCTTTATCTTTGCTAATAGATGCAGGGACAGTTAGGCAGGGATTAGCAATATACACCCAGAACTGCTTGTGGTTCTGGGAGAATATTGCACCTGACAGGTTCCCTTTAATAGTTAATACTCTAATAAGTCCATCTCAATAAATTAGAATATCCTCAAAAAGTTAATTTATTTCAGTAATTCAATACAAAAATGGAAAAGCATATATTATATAGAGTCATTGCCCACAGAGTAATCTATTTCAAGTGCTTATGTCTGTTAATGTTGATGATTATGGCTTACAGCCAATGAAACCTCAAAAGTTATATCAGAAAATTACCACAAAACACCTGCAAAGGCTTCCTAAGTGTTTAAAATGGTCCTTTAGTCTGGTTCAGTATACCACATAATCATGGGAAAGACTGCTGACTTGACAGATGTCCAGAAGGCAGTCATTGACACACTCCACAAGGAGGGTAAGCCCCAAAAGATCATTACTGGCTGTTCACAGAGTGCTGTATGCAACCATATTAATGGAAAGTTGAGTGGAAGGAAAAAAAGTGTTAGAAAAAGGTGCACAAGCAACCGGGATAACCGCAGCCTGGATCGGATTGTTAAGAAGAGGCCATTTAAAAATTTGGGGAAGATTCACAAGGAGTGGACGCTGCTGGAGTCATTGCTTCAAGAGCCCCCACACACAGACATATCCAGGACATGGGCTACAACTGTTGCATTCCTTCTGTCAAGTCACTCATGACCAATAGACGGTGCCAGAAGCTTCTTACCTGGGCAAAGGAAAAAAAGAACTGAACTGTTGCTCAGAGGTCCAAGGTGTTGTTTTCAGATAAAAGTAAATTTTTCATTTCATTTGGAAATTGCAGTCCCAGAGTCTGGAGGAAGAGTGGAGAGGCCACAATCCAATCTGTTTGATGTCTAGTGTGACATTTCCACAATCAGTGATGGTTTGGGGAGCCATGTCATCTGCTGGTGGAGCTCCACTGTGTTCTATCAAGACCAAAGTCAGCGCAGCCGTCTACTAGGAAATTTTACAGCACTTCATGCTTCTCTCTGCCGACAAGCTTTTTGGAGATGGAAATTTCATTTTTCAGCAGGTCTTGGCACCTGTCCACACTGCCAAAAGTACCAATACCTGGTTTACTAACCACAGTACTCGCCTGACCTAAACCCCATAGAGAATCCATGGAGTGTTGTCAAGAGGAAGATGAGAGACACCAGACCCAACAATGCAGACAAGCTGAAGGCTGCTATCAAAGCACCTTGGCTTCCATAATACCTCAGCAGTGCCACGGGCTGATCGCCTCCATGCCACGCCGTATTGATGCTGTAATTCTTGCATAAGGAGCTCTGACCAAGTATTGAGGCATTTACTGTACAGACTTTTCAGTAGGCGCCATCATTTCAGAGTTTAAATCATTTTTTCAGTTGGTCTTATATAATATTCTAATTTTCTAAGATAATGACATTTGGATTTTCATTGGTTGTAAGCCATAATCATTAACATTACCAGAAATAAACACGTAAAATAGATCCCTCTGTGTGTAATGACTCTATATAAGGCCTCTGCCACACTCACGTGAAAATCACGCACGTGCCGCGAGACACGTATTTTCCCTGCGTGTTGCGTGTAGGTAAGTACGTGTTTCCAATACGTGCGGGCCATATGTGTTCTCCGTGTGCTATCCACGATAAAACACGGAGAACCGGTAATTTGCATACTCACGTGATCCTTCCTGCTGTCCAGGGTACTGATCTTCAGTCTCCAGTCCTGCCGTCTCCCCACTGCTGCTGCTGGCGCAGTGAAGTGAATATTAAATGAGAATAATGAGCGGCGGTCGGCAGCAAGTGACAGCAGCGGCAGAGACAGGAGGGCTGGAGAAGGTGAGTAAAGATTTGTTATTTTTTTTTCTGACACGTGAGTTTTCTCCGGCGTGTGTCACACGGGACCGCATCCACACTACATCCATGTGGAACGGGTGCGGGCCGTGTGAAACCCGTGATGCCGGAGAAAACATGGACATGTCAGCGTGTTGGAAAACGCACACACGTACAAACGGACCGTGTGGTTTTACATTTGTGTGCCTGCTACCATAGTGTAGTATTGGTGTACGTGTCTCCATACTGCCGGTACGTGCAAAAACGTACCAAACACGTACCGGCGGCACGAATGTGTGTCGGAGGCCTAATATATAGGAATAGATCCCTCTGTGTGTAATGACTCTATATAATATGTGTTTCCCTTTTTGTATTGAATTACTGAAATAAATTAACTTTTTGATGATATTCTATTTTATTGAGATGCACTTGTATCTGCATATAGTAAACAATGGTCTTCGAAATATAATCAGTAAGCTAAAGACCAGATCTCATCCAACTGCCTGATTGAAGCCATGTTAATAAGTATATATTCAAGCTGTTCGATTCTGTGCTCAGCTAAAATAGAATATATTTGTGATTTATATATTCATGCCTACTTTGCATACAATAATCTGCTGGCGTAGAGGACCAGACAAAAGTGCTATTTCATTCTTGTGAAAACTTCTACATGTTAAGATTTAGCGATTTCAAAATTAAAAGAAAATAATTAGAATCCCGTTTAAATATTTAAGCAAACGCTTCAAATTGAAAATTATGAACAGCATTTGTGGAAAGATTAAAGAAAAATTATTTTTCTATTTTTCAGCTTTTAATCAACTTGTGGGGTGTTGTTTGTTTTTTTCTTTAACCCTTTTCCCAGCTTAAGGGGGTTGTCCACTTTTACATTGATGGCCTATCCTTAAGATTGGTCATCAACATCTGGGGTCTGACATCCCCGCCATTCAGCTGTTCTCGGTCCCAGAGGCGGCAGCAGGCAGCCAGAAATGCCCAGTTAGGATGCTGCTCTGCCTTCTGATAGTGTCTGCGGACAGATACTTCACATCCACCTCATATTGATATGACTGGGAGTTGGATGTGCACTACCCGGTCGTGGCCACTATCAGAAGACGGAGCAGCATCGGAACTGAGCATTTCCAGCCTGCTGTCACCGCTGGGACCAAGAACAGCTGATCGGCAGGGGTGTCGGGTGTTGGACCCCGGTCGATCAGACATTGATGACCTATCTTAAAGGGTGCTTTAAACGCTTTGACATTGCTAACGATATATCATTGGGGTCACGTTGTTAGTGACGCACATCCGGCGCCGTTAGCGACATCACAGCGTGTAACACCAATGAGCGTCAATCAACGAGCGCAAAAACGTGAAAAATCGTTGCTCGTTGACACGTCATTAATTTCCTTAATATCGTTGCTGCTGCAGGTACGATGTTGTTCGTCGTTCCTGCGGCAGCACACATCGCTATGCGTGACACCACAGGAACGACGAACATCTCCTTACCTGCGTCCACAGGCAATGAGGAAGGAAGGAGGTAGGCGGCATGTTCCGGCTGCTCATCTCCGCCCCTCCTCTGCTATTGGACGGCTGCCGTGTGATGTCACTGTGACGCTGCACGAACCGCCCCCTTAGAAAGGAGGCGGATCGCCAGCCAGAGCGACGTCGCAGGGAAGGTAAGTATGTGTGACGGGTTTTAGCGATGTTGTGCGCCACGGGCAGCGATTTGCCCGTGTCGCACAACCGTCAGGGGCGCGTACGCTCGCTAGCGATATCGGTACCGATATCGCAGCGCGTGTAAAGTACCCTTAAGGGTAGGCCATCAATGTAAAAGTAGTGGACAACCACTTTAAGGCTAAGTTTACATGATGAGCTTTTGGTGAGGTTTTTTTGCATCTATTATATAAATTAATTTGGTTATATATATATATATATATATATATATATATATATATTCGTGTGCATTTTTACATACATTTTTATGGCATTTTTGTCACTGCATTTTTTGCCTTGTTTTGGTATGCCATGTTTTAAAAAAAAGCTTCCTTATTTTTGATTCTTCCTGCTATTTGGCTTTGACAAAACTTTATTGAGACATGTGCAGATTACAAGTGACTTTTATGCGTTTCCACTGCAGAAACACACTAAAAACTTTTTGGGCATTTCTTAAGAGTGGATTTTCTGCATCTAATACAAGTCAAAGGGTAAAATCTGCACATAAAGCTCAGTATATCCGGCAAGAGTAATTGACATGTTGCGGATTTTATAGCAGATTTTAAACACACAGCCCAGGTCAGTTTACATGGAGTAAAAAAAAGTGCACAGTAGGCATAAGATTTTTGTAAATCCCATCCACTTTGCTGGAACTGTAAAGGGTGCTTTACAAGTGGCGACATCGCTAGCGATTGCTAGTGATGTTGCGAGCGATAGCACCCGCCCCCGTCGTTCGTGCGACATGTGGTGATCGCTGCTGTAGCGAACAATATCGCTACGGCAGCGTCACACGCACATACCTGTTCTGCAACGTCGCTGTGGCCGCCGAACAATCCCTCCTTCAAGGAGAAGGTGCGTTTGGCGTCATAGCGACGTCACAGTGGCGTCGCAAAACGGCCACCCAATAGAAGAGGAGGGGAGGAGATGAGTGGCCGGAACATGCTGCCCACCTCCTTCCTTCCTCCTTGCCGATGGACGCAGGTAGGATGATGTTCGTCGTTCCTGCAGTGTCACACACAGCGATGTGTGGTGCCGCAGGAACGACGAACAACCTGTGGAATGAAACACCAATGACATTAAGATTTGGAGCGATGTGTCAACGATCATTTTTGCCATTTTTGCGATCGTTGATCGTCGCTCCTAGCTGTCACACTCTGCGATGTCGCTAACAACTCCGGATGTGCGTCACTAATGATGTGACCCTGACGATATATCGTTAGCGATGTTGCAGCGTGTAAAGCACCCTTAAGACTCTGCATTTCTGAAGCTGCCTCTGCCGGGCTGAACGTCTACAATTTTTAGGGCAGGCAGGATCCAGCTATAATTAAAAATGTCGTGGTCTAATGGAAGTAGTGCTGAGTCAGAGAGGAGTGTACTACAAATGTAAAAAGAATGACCAGAACCTCCAAAAAGAATAAAACAAATGTGAATAGGTGTAAGCTGTCATGACTATTCAATATAATGAAAAAAAAATACAGATGCACTCCTGATAGGCATGTTAGGTTAGGGTCCCTTGCTGAGGCTGATGGCCTCTGATGAATTGGCCAGTTTGTGCCCTATATACCTTCATTTTTTTAACATATGTTCTATAGTATAATGTAGTTTCAAATTCACACAGATGTATTTTCTTGGTTATATTGAATAGTCTGGATGGCTTTCACCTGTTCACATTTATCTGTTCTGGAGGAGCTGGTATCACTAAAGACTGTTCCCTGTGTGTAGTAAAATACTTTAAAGGAAAGACAGGCATAAAAGGGTCTTGTCTCTGACAAAATTAGGAATACTGAATTGCTGAGTGCTTACCTGATGTACCCATAACCACAGTAATACGCTCAAAGATGTGGCTGCTGCGGCCCCTCGGATTGCAGAAATAAATAACAGAAGAAGACATTCTCAATGTAAATCTATGAGATCCTCATTTTTGCTCTCATAGGCTTACATTGAGAAGTGACTTCTGGTCCGCTCACCAAACACTGGAGATATCCGGAAGGTCATAACTAGAACAACAGAAGACTGCAACTGTTAAGTATTTTACTACATAACAGGAGATGAAGGGTTAAAATCCAGTCTGTTGATGGATAAAATGCACAGGATGTGAAGAGGGCAAGCCAGGTAAGTGTATTCCAAGTAGTTTATGAGGTCTACATGTTTCGAATTTACTGTATAAACGTCTTTCAGGACGTAAACTGCTATAAGCCAGTAGTTTCTGTCCTTAAGAAGAAGTTTATACTTCGAAACGCATAGACCTAATAAACTACTAGGAATACACTTACCTCTTCACATCTAGTGCATCTTGTCCATCAGCAGAGTGGATTTTAACCCTTCATCTCCTGTTATCCAGAAAATACTTACCAGTTGCCGTCTTCTGTTATTCTATCTGTGAACTTCAGGATATCTCCAGTGTTTGATGGTGTAAGCGATTGCCTGCTCACGTGATGGGGAACACTCACTTAGCTGCGTTTCCGAGGTAGCACAGGAACACAAAGTCTTAAAAAGTCCAAACGGTTTATTAAAAAAATCCAGCATAAACCACTTCTCCAAACAAAATCACAAACAATACACAGTTAACCCGGATACCAGTCCGTTAACTCCAGAAAGGTTTCTGTGCCTCTGTCTCTAAGTCCAAAAGCCCCTTTACCTCCTGCTGGCTGTTTCCCCAGGAGCACGGATTTCTGGTCCGTCTTTGTCGCGGACCGCCCGCTCAGGTTTGGACACTACCAGTGTCAGAGTGGAGCTCCCTCAGCCTCCACACACTCAGTTCCAGATGGTTGAAGGCAACCTACGCTTCCTTAGGCAGGTTCCTTCCAGAGGCTCCAACCTCTCTGAGAATAGCAGACTCTTTACCTGCCAGAGGCTGCTCCTCATGCAGTGCTTCTCATACACTGCTCCAAAACACACTCTGACTCCATGTGCCAAACAAGCTAATTAAGACTTGTGTCAGACACACCCATAGGCAGGGGTATGTGGATGGCCAGTCCCATCCATCTCGTAGCCATCCGTAATCCTAGCCCATTCAATGCTATAGGAAGATGTGGTACTACATGCACCAGAAAGAACTCCCAGGATCACACCACTTTCGTGGTACATACCTGTCATTCACAAAATAACCGGTTGCCTTGTCACAGTGGGCGGACCGGAAGTCACTTCTCAATGTAAGTCTATGAGTGCAAAATTAGAATCTCATAGATTTACATTGAGAGCTTCTGACCCTTAGCTATGACTTCCCGACAGTCAGGAGCTGCGAACACAACATGGCGGAGCAGCTCCGGAGAGAACAGAAGATGGTGACTGGTAAGTATTTTACCACATGCAACGAACAGACAGTGGTGATTTTGCTCTTAGGGTGAAATGAAAAAAAAAACCACTGGAGTGGTGCTTTAAGGCTGGAGCACTGTATTCAGATGGTAGAGACCTTACTTGAGTTTCTCCATAGCTGAAAAGTATTGTTATTATAATTTTTATTTTTTTGTTTTTTGTTTATATTTTGAAAACAAGTTTTCCATCTGTTTTGATATGAACTATATATACTGTACTTTTTATGTGTTCCATCTCAGCAACATTACTGCTAAGATATACTGTAGCACCAGAGTAAGTTTGTGTACATTTACTATGTTGATGATAGATTACTTTAAATGGAATCTGTCATTAGATTTTTCACTTACTGGGCTGCTTAGTGTACTTTTGTAAAAAAATAACTGTTTATCAGTAGATTATCACTAAAGGACTAGTAAACTTGCTGCCATGTAGTTCTCCATGTTCATGAGCTTTAATGCCACAGCGAAACGCGCGTCAGGCGCTGTAAGTTAGATATCATGCTGCTTAACATTTGATGTTGTTTTTACTGTTAGTATAGTTCACTAATGTAGTTCACTGAACAAATGTGTGCGTGTGTGTGTGTGTGTGTTTTTTTTAAATGTTTTACAAACTTTATTTTCCCTTAAATTGGTTACCTAACTTGCTTACTTCATATATATTTTTTGGGGGGAGGCACTTTTGCATTACAGTACTCAAATTTATTTTTTCACGGAGTTCGTGCAATGAAGATACATTACTCATTATATGTGTCATTTT
The DNA here is from genome assembly GCF_048569485.1 of Anomaloglossus baeobatrachus. NCBI lineage: Eukaryota > Metazoa > Chordata > Amphibia > Anura > Aromobatidae > Anomaloglossus > Anomaloglossus baeobatrachus. The sequence goes on along the minus strand of NC_134355.1, from coordinate 63,768,690 downwards.
TGAATATTTTTAATGGGCACCAACATCATATCCCTTATCATTTAGTTTATACCTGGGACCTTATGCTATTTATGATGATTATGTATTTTTACATGGTACTATACTGATTTAAATGTTGGAGAGATAGCTCTGCATCCATAACCTAATCTAATATATAAAGCTGAGTGTATGTGTGTGTGTACCAACCAGGGAGAAAAAAAGCTCATGCATAGGAGACGCGCAGACCCAAAAATAAATATATATATATATATATATAACACAGGGATCCTCAAAATGGTAAAGATTGATATAGAATTTTATTGAAACAATCAAGGTGACACATAAGACATACAATTAAAATCACTTAAAATACATATAAATAGAGAACCCCCACATCTCCAAGATGTAAATTATGGGGTACCGCCCTGTGTACATATGCAACAATGTATAAATCTGATCCCTAGAAAAACATATACTGGATCAATCCATAAATGTAATAACTCTTAACCATTAAGTCTATAACATAGGGACCACACCTGTGAGCTATACTGGTAGTGAGTCCAATGGGATAGCAGCTATCAATATATGACAGAACAAGAGCATGCAAATCATACAGTAATTACAATAACCAGGCATGAATCATGCAAAAAAGAAAGGAAAATCATAAAAACCCTTGTCCAGAGATCCCAAAGATGGCTCACAATCAGGTGCCCAAGTGAAAAGCTACATCAAGCTCCCAACCAGTGAAGGGCGCTACAGAAACAAGGAGGTACCCACAATAGGGAGGGATGTGGGGGACCCCACGCGTATCGCTGTGAACAGCTTCGTCAGGGGAGAGTGTATGCATGTGTGTATGGATATCCGCTAAAGGAATCTGCACCGTCGCATTTACAATCACGGAATTTTGCACAGACATCCCATGTGACTCAGGGAATGTCATGGACTATGTTTTGACAGGAAAATTTAACCCCGCACTTTACAGTTATTCACCAAAAAACCTGCCTCTATTAAAGTCAATGGAGCTGCGAGCTATAGGTTATCAATAGCAGCTGAGAGTGGTTGCTATAGGAACAAAATAAAAGGTTAGTATAAGAAGCTTATGTGTGAGGTAATAAGAAGTCGGTGGGGAGACGGATAGAGTGAGAGACAGAAAGAGACAGAGTGACACAGACAGAGTAAGGGGCAGACAGGGAAAGAGACAGAAAGACAGAGACACACAGAGATAGACAGACAGTCAAAGAGACAGACAGAGACAGACAGACAGGAAAAGAGAGAGACAGAGAGAGACAAACAGTCAAAGAGACAGAGGCAGACAAAGACAGACAGGAAAAGAGACAGAGAGAGACAGATAGTCAAAGAGACAGACAGGGACAGACAGACAGGAAAAGAGAGAGACAGAGAGAGACAAACAGTCAAAGAGACAGAGGCAGACAGAGACAGATCGGAAAAGAGACAGAGAGAGACAGACAGTCAAAGAGACAGAGGCAGACAGAGACAGAGAGAGAGGGAAAGAGACAAATAGACAGGGAAAGAGACAAAAACATAAAAAGAGACAGACAAGGAAAAATACAGGGAAAGAGACAGACAGGGAAAGAGACAGATGGGGAAAGAGACAGATGGGGAAAGAGACAGACCTGGAACGAGAAAGACCTGGAACGAGAAAGACCTGAAATAAGAAAGACCTGGAACGAGAGAGATCTGGAACGAGACAGATCTGGAATGAGACAGATCTGGAAAGAGACAGACCTGGAAAGAGACATACGAGGAAAGATACATACGAGGAAAGAGACAGACGGGGAAAGAGACAGACGGGGAAAGAGACAGGCGGGAAAAGAGAAAGACTTGGAACGAGAAAGACCTGGAACAAGACAGACCTAGAACGAGACAGACCTAGAACGAGACAGACGAGGAAAGAGACAGACGGGGAAAGAGACAGATGGAGAAAGAGACAGACGGGGAAAGAGACAGACGAGGAAAGAGACAGACGGGGAAAAAGACAGACGGGGAAAGAGACAGGTAGGGAAAGAGACTGACAGACACAGAGATAGAGAGAGACAGACAGAGACAGAGAGAGACAGTCAGACAGAGATAGAGAGAGACTGACACAGAGACAGACAGAGAGATAGACACAGACAGACAGACATGGATAAAGACAAATACACATGGATAGAGACAGACACACAGACAGAGACAGACAGGGAAGAGACAGACAGAGAGACGGAGAGACAGACACACAGAGACAGACAGGTAAAGAGACAGAAAGCGAGACAGAGAGACAGAAACAGAGAGAGACAGACAGAGACAAACACACAGAGACAGCAAACAGACAGACAAACAAACAGAGACAGACACACAGAGACAGACACACAGAGAGACACACAGAAAGACACACAGATATAGACACACAGACAGACAGAGACAGACTGACAGACACACAGACAGACACAAAGAGACAGACACACAGACAGACAGAGACAAACAGGCAGAGATTGGAAGAGAGACAGAGACTGGGAGAGAGACAGTTACTATCCTGGGCAATGCCCGGGTACTACAGCTAGTATTTTATATTTTTTTTCTTGTTTGTTCTATATTTTTAATACTTTCGTTTGATAAAAATGTACTATTTTATTTGTGTAGTCAATCCCCTTTTCATTGTTTGTTTTTTATGTTCATGAGCTTTGTTTAAACTTAACCCCTGCACTGATTGTCACCTTTTTGGTCATGTACAGTGCATTGATAGAAAGCTGCCAATTAGGGGTGTGGGCGGGAAGAGATTCTATGTAGACAGGAAAGGAAGGAGCTCTGTCTGTAGCTCCTTTCTCTGCCTCTAGCTCCTCCCTCTGCCTCTAGCTCCTCCTCCCGTTAGCATAGAATCTTATCAGTACCAACTGCCATGTCCTATCTCAGTAATGGGAAAGTCTTTACTGACTATAGATTTTACCTCAATTCTGGCAGAGAAAGAATCAAATATGTCTGATAAGATATATTACAAAGTTTCTAATTTTCATGTGCACTATTGATTTATGAAATAAAAGTAAAAATGATGGCTACACTACAACTAGAAAGAACAAGGGGTTACGTAATGGAGGGCAGACATGTACTTTGCGCTCAATAAGGAATAGTCAAGTAGCTTAACACATTCTCTTAGTTTAATTATTCAATTTATTGGTTCTTGGCCAATGGAAGTGGGTTAAAAATACAACATAATGCAATATTATGTAAATGTATCTTGTTTCATTTTAGTTTTAGATGATTTATCAAAAGTCCTGTAATCACAATGATGCCTGGAGGTGAAATACTTTCATCAAGTCACTTATGTATCTTGATTTGTATTTATTTGTTTGTTTGTTTTATTGTATCAGCATGTCTGCATATTTGTTACCGTTTTAGCATTCCGAGCATATGCAAAGCTTCAGTTAATCCTTTAATCTTCTGAATCAAGCCTATCATCAATAAGCAGGAAAGTAGATTGAATTAACACCCCATTCAGTTCCCACAGGAAAACTATGGCAGGGAAAAATGGAGCTAAAAAAAGTGTCACTGTATCATTTCAACTGCAAAACAAGCCGAAATGAATGTACAGCATGGAAACCAATTGCATAATCAGACAAGGCTGTGTAAAGCTGCTGCTTACTATATATATATATATATATATATATATATATATATATATATATATATATATGCCTTGTGCGCAGATTACTTTGTCGTCAGGCGGAAAATTATGTGTAGAAATGAGTGAACAATCAGAGAATGGATTAAAGGAGTATTAGACCTTAATATAAACTGTCCATACAATCCATTGATGGTTGTGTAAAAGGGGAACTCCTCCGCCAACTGTTGAAAGGGAGCTTATTAATGTCAATTTTGCACTGAAATTAAAATAATAAATGAGACGTACAATACCCAGATGAGGCTACACAGAGTCCAGATCAATTGAACGAACAATGTCCAGGGGTGGACATATCATAGATGCAGCCGCACAGGGGCCTAAAGGGGGCTTTACACGCAGCGATATCGCTAGCGAGCGTACCCACCTCCGTCGTTTGTGCGTCATGGGCAAATCGCTGCCCGTGGTGCACAATATCGTTAGGAGCCGTCACACGGACTTACCTGCCTAGCGACGTCGCTGTGGCCAGCGAACCACCTCCTTTCTAAGGGGGCGGTTTGTGCGGCGTCACAGCGGCATTACTAAGCGGCCGCCGAATAGAAGCGGAGGTGTGGAGATGAGCGGGCGGAATATCCCGCCCGCCTCCTTCCTTCCTCATTGCCGGCGGCCGCAGGTAAGCTGCAGTTCATCGTTCCCGGGGTGTCACACATAGCAATGTGTGCTGCCGCAGGAACGACGAACAACCTGCGTCCTGCAACAGCAACAATAAATTGGGATTAGAACGACGTGTCAACGATCAATGATAAGGTAAGTAATATTGATCGTTAATGGTTGTTCGTGCGTTTCACAAGCAACGACGTCGCTAACAAGGCCGGATGTAAGTCACGAATTCCGTGACCCCAACGACATCTCGTTAGCATTGTCGTTGCGCGTAAAGGGGCCTTAAGAGATTGCGGGGCTCATTTCTACCACCAAAGAAGGTGGATTTGTGCATTTTGATGAGTTATTGGTCAGCAGAGGGCCCATATATTGTACGTAAACAGTGGCCCTTTTTTGTCTGTGTCTGCCAGTATAGTATCTGATGTGGCCATTTAAAATCATGCAATGGCCAGAAAAATACTGATATAATGAACAGTCACTGCTTAGAACGTTGTAAGAATCTGTCTTTTTGTCAGCAGCTGCGCAGGATCCCTCCTTCTTCTGTTGTGCACTCGGGCATGCCTTGACATATTCAATCACACACTTGGATGAACAACCACTCAATCAGATGCCATTTACAAGGTATAAATTCACAAAACAGGTGCTCACAAGGTGTTAATTGCATGGTGGATCCTGTGACTAGAAAAAAAGTGAATCTCTCATACACAGGTAAAGTTGATATTTGCTGCCATGATGAAGTCTTCATAGTTTACGGCAGTGCTTGTGGGGACGGCTGATGACAGCTTATAATTTATCCATTTGTGCCATGCACCCCTTCTATTGTGGAAATGGATATCTCAATAATAATATAATTTTATTGATGAATTAATTTATATCTGTTCTATTACAATGCCTGTCATTAGAAAAATATATATACCTTATGTTTTGGTTTAAAAGACACACTGGATTATAAGATTTAGAGAAAAAGAGGGTGAAAAAAATGGGGTACGTTTTATAATCCGGTGGTGTCTTACCGGAGGGGGGCAGCAGAGGTGGTGGAGTGGGGTCACAGGAGGTAGGGGCGGTGGTGAAATAAAGCGATGTTGCGGGTGGTACAGCAGGTAGGTGTCCCAGATGCTGCTACAGAAACTGTCAGCGGTGGCGGCTATGCTGGGGCGGCTGTGCTGGAGCTGCGAGCGGTGAGGGATTAAAATAATGGTGCCAGGAGCCAGCATGTGCACAGATGGATCTTTCGGCTCGAGATCTCATCTGCACACGTGTCACCTCTGGCACCATTTTCCTTAAGTCTGCTGCTGGGAGATGAATGGGCCAGAGGTGCCGTGTGTGAAGATGAGATCTTGAGCTAAGAGCTCCATCTGCGCATGTGTCGGCTCCAGTCACTATTATTTGAAGCCCTCGCAGCCCTAGCCCAGCCGCCACCGACCCTGCACAGCTGCCGCAGCCTGTACACAGCCACCACAGCCTGTACACAGGCGCCACAGACCCTGCACAGGCGCCGCAGTATTGACCCTGCCTCCTGCTATCCCTCTCCACCAGTCCCCGGTAAGCTACATTTGGATTATATGGTGCACCCCTCACTGTCCTCCCAAATTTTTGGGAGGAAGAGTGTGTCTTATAATCCAAAAAATACGGTACATAAAATGCACTTTAGGGACTAAAGTATTGGGGCACATGTCTTAAGCACTGAATAATTCAGGTTTTTGATTCAGTTCCAGTGCCACCAGTGTATAACATCTGGCCCCCAGCCAGGCATCTGCCCTTTCTAACATTTGTGAAACAATGGCTCTTTCTAAAGAACTCACTGAATTACATTGTGGACATATAATAGTATAGCACAGGTGTAATAAGTCAGATCATGACATTTTTTCCTTACTTGATATTACATTATCAACTGAGAATGACATTATTGAAAAGTAGAAGGAAGCGCAGCAACTCAGCCATGAAGATTAGATCACGTAAAGTATCAGACCAGAGTCACCAGAGAAGCAGCGGGCAAAAAAGTCATGATCTGCTGACTATTAGGAAGGGGACTGGTTGATGTAGCATTCTATCCCCTGAAGACACCAATCTCGTTATTGTATTGTCATGAAGTGTAATGTGAATTGTGTTGTGTGTCTTTTCTAAATGTTGTGCTATGTGGATTGTTGTGAAATGTATAATCAAGTGTTGGGACTAGCCCACAGTGGGAGGGGTTAGCTGATAGGAAAAGAAACTGTTTCATTTCTAGAAAGTTAGCGAAGACCCCCTGTTTATCAATGACTGACAAATAATATGTAGGTCGTCGAGGCCACATGCAGTGGGTGACCTGTGGCAGCAAAAGGAGAAAGAGACTGGATTGAGATAGCGAATATTTGATGGGAAAAATTTTGAATGGTCATGCTGAATCCTCATCGAAACCCAATATCTTTGAGATGAACTAGGATGGATATTATAAGCCCAACACCAATGTATGACCTCAGAAATGATCTTCTGGATGAAAGGGTAAAAATTCCCAGACACCTTCAAAATCTCGAAGGAAATTTCATCAGAAGAGTGGAAGTTGTTATAGCTGCAAAAGGGGGTTTAGGGTTTTTTAACTCCTTATTAATGTCTATAATTTAGAATAGGAAGTCAAAAAAGCTCCAGTAGGTGTATTATTGTATTTTACATTTAATTCTAAAAATATGAAGTATAATTTTAAAACATCATATGTGTCTAATAAAATGTAAATATATTTTGCATTATTTCCTTGCTTATATAAAAGGCATTAGTAACCATCAACATGTTGATCAGCAAAGATCTGCACATCCTAATGATCTGCGCATATGACAGCATTAACAAAAATATAAGAACAAATATTATTACAGTTTTTTTACCAATATTTATAATATTTCAGTTTGAAAACTAACTAGAGAAAAGAGTTTGGTTATTTGGCACCACACAAGAAAATTCACTTAAAAGGACTTGATTAAAATATGGATATGTCCTTTTTTTCTTCTTTCCTTTTTTGTGATTAATGACCCCTGTTTAAAAGGAGTGGAGATCAAGCTGCAAATCTCTGCTGCACTTTTCCTTATGAGATTGTCAGAGTGCAAGTACAGCACTAAGCAAGAATGATGCTTGATCTCTGCTTTATTCACACTTGGCTCATAATCAGTGGGAGGTACCAACAGTGAGACCCCAGCGATCAGTGAGTTGCACCCTATCCTATTGATTATTGAAAGTAGAAGAGGGTCAACAATATGTATCGCCCCTGAGCCACTCAAGGCACTACAAGGAACTGCATCCTTTTGGGGATGAAGGACCTACCCCCTGGGACCTGGAGTACCAGTGCCGATACCACCAAAGTACAACCAAAATCCTAGTTCTCCACTACACCGGGTATAGAGGGTTAACCATGTAAGGGGATGGTCGCCATGGAAAGAACGAGTCCCAGGATTAGCTAGCCTGGTTGGAGGGGTCAGCAGTCAGTCTAGAGAAGTGAAGCGCACAGAGAGGTGTGCCGATGTGCCGGAGCTGGGTCTGTGCAGTGATGACCCCGAGGCACGGGAGAGAGGTCGCCAGGGCGGGTACAGACACGTACCGCTGGGACCGGAGCACCCACGGGGCACAGGGCCCTAGATCAGATGCCAGTTTTACACAGCTTTATAAATACCTGCCCAGTGAGGACACCTTCATGGACTTCACCGAACTAAATAATCCGGGGACATCAGCAGTAAACTAGGATCGGGGTTCGGGGACACTTACCTCCCCACAGAGTCCACACTGACCGCCGTATGGAGGAGGAGACTGTACCCCAAAAGGGACAGTCGGGCCCCAAACGCTCCACGCTACAGGGACCCAACCAACCTAGAGTGCCGGGACAGAGCAACCTGGGTCATTATATGGGCACTGATACTCCAAGGGACCTGAACCAGTAATAGAAGGGCCTGAGTGAGTAGAGACTGTTCAAGACAACCTGGTGTGGTCTCCGTTATTACCCCGACACATCCCCCAGGCACGGCCCTACCTGCGGAGGGCCTAACACCATTGCTGCAACCCAACCATTACCAGCATTGGGAGTACCCACATTCAGCAGCGGCGGTTCTCCATCATTAATCGCAACCCGCAGGTGGTATCACGAATATTAACTCTTATCCCCCCTGTAAATATCCCTTTTACAAAAGAAGCCCTAGGGCATGGGACCGGGCAACGGCCACCATAGTGACATCCCTATTTGCAACCACCCGGGATCGAGTACCTCCTTCCCTGGGTGCGACATATGGACACCTCTGTAATTATCTTCATAAAACACAATGACAATTTATAACTAAAGGGAACAACTAAAGGGAACCTACATTGTAAACAAAAGCTTTTAACCTTCAAATATGAGATTAATCTGAGAGTCCCTCTGACCTGAGGAAATTACCTTTATTCCTCCTGGCAGCCTCAGGCTTTCAGTCATAGGGGTGTGGCCAATGTGGTTTCAGTCACTGCTCTGTACACAGTGAGCGGCAGCTGTAACTGCACCCCCAGCACTGACTGACAGCCGACTCAGTATTGCATCAGTACAGATCCAGCTGTCAGCCAGTGTTGGGTCGCGTAGTTACAGATGGCACTCCCTATGTACAGAGCAGTGTGTGAAATCACACCAGCCGACCCCTATGACTGAAAGCCTGATGCTGAAAGGAGGAATAAGTTAATTTTCTCCCCGCAGAAGGGCTCTCAGAGTGGTAGTTGTGAAGTGAGGGGCCAGGAGCGCCTCTGGCTGTGTAGTCGTGGCAGCAGTGAACTCAAGGCACACCCCTGGCTCCATCACTCCTTCAATGTTGGGGACTAGCTTGATGGGGCAGTGTGTGACGGCGCCTTCGCCGGATGGTGCACAAACAGTCTTCAGGCAAAAGCTGGTTATAATAAAAGATGACATTTATTTGCACAATACAATCTGGTCAGCAGAATCCGGCACTTTCTGTGGAGCTGGGGACAACCTGCCCAAACGCGCCCTCTGGTGGGGATATGCCCTGGGTACTCCGCTTCTCCGGGCTCCCACTCCTAGGTCAAACACACACCGGACCCACACCAGCGATTTCAGACCTTGAGGTTACGTTCCCCTCCGTTGCTCCGGCGTCCCCTGATGTTCCGCTCACACACACTGCCACCGATGTTCACACACTGCTGTCCCGGATCCCACTCCCCCACACACACACAGACCTTCCCTAGACATCCAGCCGACTCCTCCTTCCCCGTTGGCAACAGCCGTCCCACCCGGCCACTAGGGGGTGCCCTATCACTGCAATACAATACAATATTAAAAATACAACACTTTTATTAACAACATTTCCGGTCCTTTAGTAGGGGTTATGAGCACCCACTACATGCCTCCCCTCTTAAAATCCGAGCCTCCCGGTACGGCTCTTCTTTAAAACACACATAACATGAAAAAAAAACCTTTAGTCCAGTTCACAACACAGAGGCACCAGTTCAGCGGCGCTCCCGATCTTTAGGTGGCGCCCGGAGACGCAGCAGCGCTCCCGGTCTTAAATGGCGCCCGGAGGCTCAACAGCGCTCCCGGTCTTAGGCGGCGCCCGGAGGCTCAACATTTCCCGGACAATGGTTTCGGCAAGCAGGCGTTCTCGGACAGGGTCGGGTACCGGGGACGGAGCTCTGGGGTACGGTACGGGGGACGGGACGATCACCGGATCCCAAACGAAGCCCAGGTGGTCTTCCTCCAGCCGCTCGGTAAGCACTTCGGCCGGCTCCCCAGATGGAACAGGGGGTATGGCGGCGGTGGCGCCAGGCTGTGGTGTCTCCCAAGGGGAATACGTAATCCCCGGAATCCGGTCTCTCACTTGTGGCTGGGTGGCATACGTTGCCCGCACCTCAGTAATCGTACCTCCGGTCTTCGCATCCCAAGTGGTCTTCCAGGTTACCTTCTCGGGACGCGTGGAACCCCCCGGTCCAGTCGGAAGGTCCACTAGAGATGCCTCGCTTGCGGCAGCAAACTTGGGACGGCCCCGGCCTAGGCTGACCAGAGCCATGGTGGTGGCAAGTTCTTCTGGTTGTCCGGAAGTCTCCATCTCTGTCTCCGATCGTTGTCCTAACAATGGCGGCGGCGTCAAAGCTGAGACTGAGGAGAGTGGAGGCGGGCCTTTGTTTCCCGCTCTTAAACAGATCCCTCCCCCAGCCTCACGCATCATCTTGACTCCTCCGCGGCGGTACTTCTTTTTCTTCCGAACACCGCCCACTTCGTATGTCTTCCTCAATGCCCTGGAGCTGGCGCCTCCCCTCTTTGGGCGGAGTACTCTGTACCTCTTCTTCGGCACCGGCCAGCCCCAGGCTCTTCTTTTGGCGCCAACCCTTCGCGCCCTTTCCTTATCTTCACAGATAACGGCCCTCTTGCCGCCATCTTGTGCCCGGTCCAACGCTGCGGGCACTGTGTTCTCTTCCCACCAGGGGACTGGAAATCTTCTCCCATAGGCGGGATCCTGTGCTCCAGGCACCACCTGATCTCCAGCTTCGTGGGTCCCTGGCAGGGGACTCGCATCCTGCCGACTACGCCACATGAAGTGAGGGGCCAGGAGCGCCTCTGGCTGTGTAGTCGTGGCAGCAGTGAACTCAAGGCACACCCCTGGCTCCATCACTCCTTCAATGTTGGGGACTAGCTTGATGGGGCAGTGTGTGACGGCGCCTTCGCCGGATGGTGCACAAACAGTCTTCAGGCAAAAGATGGTTATAATAAAAGTTGACATTTATTTGCACAATACAATCTGGTCAGCAGAATCCGGCACTTTCTGTGGAGCTGGGGACAACCTGCCCAAATGCGCCCTCTGGTGGGGATATGCCCTGGGTACTCCGCTTCTCCGGGCTCCCACTCCTAGGTCAAACACACACCGGACCCACACCAGCGATTTCAGACCTTGAGGTTACGTTCCCCTCCGTTGCTCTGGCGTCCCCTGATGTTCCGCTCACACACACTGCCACCGATGTTCACACACTGCTGTCCCGGATCCCACTCCGCCACACACACACAGACCTTCCCTAGACATCCAGCCGACTCCTCCTTCCCCGGTGGCAACAGCCGTCCCACCCGGCCACTAGGGGGTGCCCTATCACTGCAATACAATACCATATTAAAAAAACAACACTTTTATTAACAACATTTCCGGTCCTTTAGTAGGGGTTATGAGCACCCACTACAGTTGCATGGCATCTGAATTATATTTACCTGTAGATTAACCCTATTTGAGCAGGTTAATAGCATTTTTTTATATCATAGGTTCCCTTTAAACCCCTCATAGTTACATAGTTACTAAGGTTGAAAAAAGACCTGGGTCCATCTAGTTCAACCTTCCTCCACCAGTTCTACATTTTGTCACTAAGTCACTTATAACCAACAATGTTGTGTGTAGTGAAGAAATCTTCCAGCCCTTTTTTAAAAGCTTTTGTAGTATCTGCCATTACTACCTCTTGTGGTAGGGCATTCCACAGTCTGACCGCTCTAACTGTAAAGACTGTGGTAACATGACCTGGTACGTCAAAACAAACCGGTATAAGTCATGTCCCTTTCTTTGATGTGGGCTCGGCATGCAGTTGACAGCTGATCTGATGAGCCGATATGTGTCTCTAACACTGGCAGGCAGATCTGAGATCCGCCCGCCTCTATTAACTACTTAAAACCCACTGTCAGTCTCTGATTTCCTGCTCCCATCAATTGCAATTTTCAGATTTTTTTTTTCACCAATTAAAAAAAAAAAATAGACATGTTTGGTATCTATGAACTTGCAATAACTTAAAGAATCATACTGGTAGGTCAGTTTTACCATATAGTGAATATAACAAATTAAAAAAAAAAACATTGTGGAATTGCACATTTTTTTCAATTTAACTGCACTTGGATTTTTTTTTCCTATTTTTCAGTACACTATATGGTAAAATCAATGGGTTATTCCAATCTCCAAGATCCTATCCCAATATGTAGCAGGTGTAATAATAATATTGACAAACACCTCCAATTAGAAATGTAGTATAGTTCTCCTAATATAGCCATGTCTCTTACCTCATGTGCAGGGTTGACTCATATAGTGACAGTTAGGTCCCTTTCAGACGTCCATGTTTAGGTACTTGTGACATCCGCTTTTAACACGGATGCGACACGTACCCATGTTATTCTGTGGTGTTACTCACACATCTGTGTTTTCACATGGACCGTGTGGCCCCGCACGTTCACACGGAGACATGTCCATTTTTTTTCCGGCAGCACGGGTGTCACATGGATCGCACACTGATGTGATCTATGTGACATCAGTGTGACAGGTAGCAGAGAAAACACATGTCTTTGAAATAAAATGAATTTCTATACTTACCTGTTTCCAGTGCTGCTGTCTTTGGCGCTGCTGTTACTTGCTTCTGATCCCAGGTCATTGCATATGCACTGCACGGAGGACCTGGAAGCAGCAGCAGTGCCAGAGACCTGAACATCGGGAACAGCTACGCCGGGGAAAGATGAGTATCCAGTAGTGTGTGTGTGCAGTGACATCAGGAAATCATCGGTATCCAAGAAACTCAGATTACCTCCTGACGACACCTCTGTGACACCTGCAGGACTGCGGGTGTAGCGACTATGACTTCATGGGTTCATCAGAGTTCATTGTGAACTCCGATGAACCCGTAATGTTACTGCCGCAAAATTCACGTTAGCATGGGTGTCAAGGGGGTGTCATTAGGAGGTCATCCGATGAACCCATGATGTCACTGCTGCTAGATTATGATGGGCCAGGATTAGGGCTTTGACAGGGAAATAAATTGGAAAAAAGTGTGTCTCTTGTCTTTATATTTTTTTAATAAGTTTCTCTTTTCATGTCTTTCCAGATTTGCTTTTGGGGAACGTCATGGATTACAGTGAACCTTTTTTTATTTATTAATTAATTTATTTATTTATTTTAAAGAAACCAAATAAATTGGTCAACGAGGTCTGGAGTTTTTTGTTCAAATAAAGTTTTTTATTCTCCTTTCAACTACTGTTTTAGTAATGGAGGTGTCTGCTAAACGGACCCATTACTAATACCAGGGCTTGATGCCAGCTAGAGCTGGCATGAAACCCACAAATATTATCCAGTTTGCCATCACACCAGGGCAACGAGAAGAGCTGGATCCAGCACCAGAATTGGTGCATTTAATGGATGCGCCACTTCTGGGGTGGCTGCGGGCTGCTCTTGTTAGGCTGGAAAGGGCCAAATAACCATGGCCCTTCCCATCCTAATAATATCATCCCCCCCATTTGTAGGTGTACCTTGGCTGGTTTTAGTAAAATGAACAGGACCCCACGTCATTTAAAAAAAAAAAATCCAAAAATTTAAATAATAAGTGCGGGATCCCCTTTATTTTTTTAACCAGCTGAGGTACAGCAGAGAGCTGAGGGTTGCAGCCTGCAGCTGCTGCTGGTCCTGTGCTGGATGTGAAAATTTGTTGGGAACCCAAGCTTTTTTTTTTTTTAAGTTAAAAAAAATGCTGCAAAACAGCTGGCCAAGCTAGGTATCTCTCTATCTATTGAGCTCTTATATCTGTTGTTTCTTTTTGTCTATTTTATATGTACTTTGTTATTTTCTTTTTTTATATCTCTCTATCTATTTTATCTGTTCTATCTATCTATCTATCTATCTATCTATGGTATCTATCTATCTATCTATGGTATCTATCTATCTATCTATCTATCTATCTATCTATGGTATCTATCTATCTATCTATGGTATCTATCTATCTATCTATGGTATCTATCTATCTATCTATCTATGGTATCTATCTATCGTATCTATCTAACTATCTATCTATCTATCTATGGTATCTATCTATCGTATCTATCTAGCTATCATTTTTCTGGCTTTGCACATCTTTTAGACATAAAAAAACCATTAATTTCAGTATCATGCGTTTCTTACTGGTACTGGTTACACGGATGTCCCACGTATGCAAATACTGACGTCACACGGCTGTCACAAATATGACTCATGGGTAACCATACCGGTAGTGTCACATGTCTGTATTTAAACACAGATGTCTGAAAGGGGCCTTAGTTAGTCAGTAAGTTGCTCGTGGTTGTAACTATGGAGCTGCAATGCCCTGCACATGAGGTAAGAGACATGGCTATATCAGGAGAACTATTCTACATTTCTAATTGGAGGTATTTGCAAATATTATTATTAGGGATGATCGAATACCTCAAATATTCAGCTTCGTGAATATTTTCCAAATAGGTCGCCGCTATTCGACTATTTGCGAGTATTCGATGTGCAATGCAAGTCTATGAGAATCCCGAATAACAACTATTCAGAACTATTCGAGCTTCCCATAGACTTACATTGCGCATCGAGGCGACCGATTCGGAAAGTATTCGCGAAGCCGAATATTTGAGTTATTCGATCATCCCTAATTATTATTATTATTATTATTATTTATTATTAAACCTACATAATGGGATAGGAACTTGGAGATCGGAATAACCTTTCAATGGATTCATTCAGAAGTACAACTAAACCCTTAAAAGAGAACTACGTTGACGGAAAAATAAAAAAAGTTATGACCCTTGGAAGAAGGGGAGGAAAGAAAAAGAAAAATGGGGTTAATGATCTAATGCATTTTCTTACATCTTTAAACTGAAGAATTAAGACTTTTCCAAATGTAAAAAAGAAAAGAAAAATAATATTACAACCTCATTGTCAGAGCATTATCTTCTGAGCCCATAATCTCTGTCAAGGAAATATGTTTAATTAATTCATAAGGAATTACGTGTCGCATCGTTAGTGACTTTATTCGTCTGTCTCCGAGTCTAGGCAAGGTAAGGGGCCTGGAAGTGTACATCTGGAGTTTTCCGAAATGATTTGTCATATTGGATCAACTTGTATGTGACTTTGATTTTTGCTTTGAAGTCCATTATTGTTTAATACCCTGTTAATACACTGTGCACAGTGCTGTGCCTTATTTGATGGTTTACATCTGAAGGCAGAGAACTGTAGCAGAAAGAGCATTAGCAGCCTTTAATCAGCATGCTTGTCACTACAGAGCTGCATGCATTGCTAAATACTCGGTTTGATGATTCCTGTGATGTATTACTCCCCGCTGTTAACTATTTTTGCTTGGTTTTTCATTAGTGTAAACTTCTTATCTTCTGAAAGCTTTCTAGGTATCTTTTGTCAGGATAGCATTCAGAGTAGAAAGCGCGGCGTATAAACAGTGATACTGTCATGTTAGTGTTTTCAAGAGATATAGTATTAGCAGCTTTTAATTCTTAACTATACAAGATTTTCTGCCAAATCTGGTCTGTATCTCAGTGGTAAATGCCATTATTTTATCCTATTATAGTTGAGTCTGAAGGGCACGACCGGCACATGCGCCGATATTGAGAAGGCCTATTTCGTGAATAAATAGAATGTATTAAAGGGAACCTGTCACCAGATTTGTACCTTATAAGCTGCGGCCACCACCAGTGAGCTCTTATATACAGCATTCCAGAATACTGTATACAGTGTGTCCACCCATATCCTGTCCACCGGCATTAACTTGAGAACAGGGGCAGCTATAGGCATAGAAGTGGTGTCTAGGTATAATAAAGTAGCCATGTGCTACGCAATTAAACCACCTATAGTGCCACCTGGTGGAAAACAACGGAGTTAGCATTTTCTGCCCGCTACTCAGGGCAGATCAAAGTGTGCCTGCTCAGGACCTGAATGCCGGTGAATGTGGATGACGTCGGACCCGTCATGCACCGCGGCTTCAGAAGATGGAGGACGAAGATGGTCGAAAGAGGAGGCGCCGGCACCGGACAACGTAGACGCCCATAAGGCCCACCGCACGACCGTTAGGTAAGTATTATAAAGTGTTTTTTATATTATACCCCCGGCCTGGGCTCTTATATACAGCATAATAGAATGCTAGATAGAAAAGTGGTGACAGGTTCCCTTGAAAATGGGGATGAGGGTGGCAGGACCATTATATTCTACAGGTTTTATTTGAGGACCGACTATTCTACATTCTTCTCAGAAAATGTGTTCATAGTTGAAGTGCAGGAAGACTGGAACTTTCCACCAAAGATAGGTGTCATAGTAAAGCTGTTACCGCTACTTCAATATTTAATACCTGTGCTTATTTCTAAATTTTTTCAACTTAACCCTTTCCACACATATGATGTAAATAATCATATGTTGCCTCCCTGTCTTTCATGCGGGCTCGTATGCTGAGACTGCATCTTTCCCCCCACACACGATGACTGATTTAATCAGCCGTCAATTGCCTCTAAAGCCCGCTTTACACGCTGCAATGTATCTTACAATGTGTCGGCGGGGTCACGTCGTAAGTGACGCACATCCGGGATCGTAAGTTACATTGCAGTGTGTGACAGGTACATGTGATTGCGATTGAACGTTAAAACGTTCATCGCATACACATCGTACCTTTCTCTAGAATTGCACGTCAGATTGTTCATCGTACCTGGGGTAGCGCACATCGCAGTGTGTGACACCCCGGGAATGATGAACAGATCTTACCTGCGTCCTGCGGCTCCCGGCCCACAATGCGGAAGGAAGGGGGTGGGCGGGATGTTTACTTCCCGCTCAGCTACGCCCCTCCGCTTCTATTGGCCGGATGCCGCGTGACGTCAATGTGACGCCGAACGTCCCTCCCACTCCAGGAAGTGGACGTTCGCCGCCCACATCAAGGTCATATGGATGGGTAAGTACGTGTGACAGGGGTTAATCGTTTGTGCGGCACGTTCAACAAATTGAACGTGCCACACATACGATGGGGGCGTTGCAAACCGCATACAATATCGTATGCAAAATTGCAACGTGTAAAGCAGGCTTAACAGCCGGCGGTGGATTGGAGATCAGACCATGATTGTTTACCAGTTAAATCCAATTGTCAATCTCTGACATGGGATTTAACATGCATCGTCATTACCCGCTCCCATCGGCGGCGCCTGTGAAGTACAATGGCTTATGATAACAGCCGGTGGTCAGCTGATGACCCCTGTATCTGTCATTAAAATCCTCCTGTGAATACCAGCTGCAAGACAGCATTCATATGAGACCATGATTTCTGCTCTACAGAGCGGTGCTGCTGCTGATGACGCTGATGCTCCGCTCTGTATAGCACAAGCGATAGGACAGTCACAGCTTCAAGTCCCCTAAAGGGACTAGTAATAGTAAATACAATAAAAAGTTTTAAAAAATGTGAAATAAAAACAAATGTTCAAATCATCCCCCTTTTTGCTCCATTGAAAATAAATCAATATAAAAAATACACATATTTGGTATTGCTGCATAACATAAAATATAGTCATCTAATCAGTAAACAGCATAATGGAAAGAAAAAAAAAAAATTATTGGTTTTGTCTGTTGTAATATTGCAGTGAAATGCAATAAGAGGCAATAAATATGTTGTATCTTACCCAAAATTGTATAATTAAAAACATCAGCACAAAACACAAAAATAAGGCATCACACAGCCACAGATCCCAGAAAATGAAAACATTACAGGTCTTGGAGAATGCCGACAAAAGCAAAAAAAAAATAAAATTTGTCAAATTTTCAGATTTTCTTTTTTTTACCATGTTTGGTATTTACGTAGTCAGAGAATCCTACGTCCAGGTCAGATTTACCATATACGGTAGTTAACATGGTAAATAAAAAAAAAAAAACAATTGTGGAGTTGAACCTGTTTTGCAAATTCACTAGACTTGAATTTTTTTTCCCATTTCCCAGTACAATATATGGTAACATGAATGGCATCATCAAAAGTACAACTCGTCCTGCAAAAACAAAGACCTCATACGGCTGTATTGATAGAAAAATAAAAAAGCAAGAAAAAAAACAAAAAGGCAAAAATGGAAAATGCCCATGGCAAGAAGGGGTTAAATAATCACATGTATTTATACATTTAAATGACGTCATACTTCGGAAAGTTTGATAAACAAAAGAAAGAATAGTGTAGGATTATGCACAACATGCTTAAGCACTTTTATGATTCTATGATGTAGTATCCCTTGATTCAAATGTAAGGGAGAACATTTCTCCTTGGGGAGAGTGCCAAGCTAGTGTAAGGAGGTTTATAGGCCATGCAATGCTCCTCTAGGAATTGAAATATGCAAATAGTTGCTCCAGAAAGGAAAAGTGATACACACCTGTCCTGGGTCTGGACTCTGACCCCTAGGCCCAAGTCTGCTAAATATTCTAGTGCTCTATGTTGGGATTTGCATGTAAGCCAGCGTGCTCCCATGTAATGAACTTCCTAGGCCTATATGAAGCCTTCTAAGACACACCCCTGTGTCTAAAGCAGGCTTTACACGCAACGACATCGCAAACGAGATGTCGTTGGGGTCACGGAATTCGTGACGCACATCCGACCTCGTTAGAAATGTTGTTGCGTGTGAAAAGCACGAACGACCGTTAACGATCAAAATGACTCACCTAATCGTTGATCGTTGACGCGTCGTTCCTATCCCGATTATCGTTGCTGTTGCAGGACGCAGGTTGTTCGTCGTTCCTGCGGCAGCACACATCGCTAAGTGTGACACCGCAGGAACGAGGAACATCACCGTACCTGCAGCCGTCTGCAATGAGAAAGGAATGAGGTGGGCGGGATGTTCCGCTCGCTCATCTCCGCCCCTCCGCTTCTATTGGGCGGCCACTTAGTGATGCCGCTGTGACGCCGAACGAACCTCCCCCTTAAAGGAGATATTGTTTGGCGGCCACAGAGACGTCGGTGAAGAGGTAATTGCATGTGACGCTGCCATAGCGATATTGTTCGCTATGGCAGCGATCACCCCGTGACGCGCCACCGACGTGGGCGGGTGCTATCGCTCGCGACATTGCTAGCGATGTTGCAGCATGTAAAGACCGCTTAAGTATTAGAACTTTTAGTTTGTCTGTGCTTGCGGTTACCCAGATGTCTCCTGGCTGTCTGAGGCTTCCAAATCCACAGCTACCTACTTGCCTGTGGTTTCCAGTATCACCCAATCTGCCAGAAGTCTCCAGGATGTTGTCCTGGCTGTTTGCAGATTCCTGTTTCAAAGCTACCTACCTGTGTTTTCCGGTATCGCAACTACCTGTTTGGGGTTTACAAGCTACCTCCTGCCTGCCTGGGGTTTCCAGGCTCTTAACTGTCTGCCTGCGGTCTCCAGTCCATCTGCTGTCTGTACCTTGTGTGCTTCACCAACACTCATGGCTCAAGTGCCCATTCAGACCTTTGTCTTGGAGGATCCACCTCACCTAGTGCGCTAACAGAATACCAAGACCATGGATCCCAAAGACACAGCGGCTACAGCACTATCGCTAAGGGTTACAGACTGTTTGGGGGGGATTGGCCCTAAAAGAAGGGTAAAGGCCACTTTACATGCTACGATTTATCTGGCGATCTTATTAGCGATGTGACACACCCAGATCGTAGTTACGATTTGCCGAGATCGCACATAGGTCATTTATTAGTGGTCACATGTAACAATCTCACAAGCGACGCAAAATCATTCAGCGATATATTGTTTGTCCAAGGCGGTAGTGTGGATGTTGTTTGTCGTTTGCAGTGTGTCAATATGTCTGCTGCGATCCAAACGACGTAAAATATTTTGAAAGTGAACGACGTGTCAACGATAAACGATTTGCAACCTATTTGCGATCGTTCGGAGTCGCACGTAGGTGTCACATGCAACGACGTCGCTAACGATGACGGAAGTGCGTCACGAAAACCGTGACCCCGACGACAGATCGTCAGATAAATCGTAGCGTGTAACGCCACCTTTACTGTTACACATTTGTTCTGCGGTTCCAGTTCCACAACAAACTACTTGTCTGCGGTTTCCAGTATTGCACAGCAGTCTCCAGGATATCTTTCTGGCTGTCTACAGCTTCCGGTTGGCTGCAGTTTAAAGTATCACATAAACTTCCTGCATTCTCTAGGACATCTTCCTGGCTGGCTGTGTCTTCCAGTTTCACATTTACCTACCTGTCTGTGGTTTACAGTATCTATCTGCAGTTTTCAGGAGTAAGGACGTGTTCTGTCTGCCTGTGGCTTCCATGGTGTTCAGATCCAAAGTTTTGTCTACTACCTGTCTGTGATCTTTGGGATATCTCCTGTTTGCGTGTGGCTTCAATTTCTTCAGCTACCAACCTGTATACGGTTTCCAGTATCACAACTACCTGTCTGTGGTCTCCAGGATATCTCCTGCCTGCAGGTTTTCCGATATCTCAGCTATCTGCCTGTGGTCTCCAGTCCTTCTGCTTCATCCATCTGCTCTACCTACCTAGTGAGTGCACTAACAAAGAGAACTTGAAGTCTAGTGCATCCTATTTTAGCTAGCAAGCCTGAAAGTCAATATCAACTCTTTAACAAGCCTTACCACATGACTTAGCATCAGAAGCTAAATCAGACACTCCATTTACAGACACTTGTTTTGTGGAGTTTACCTCTCTTCAGTGTAAAGCAAGAGGTCTTATTTGAGTAGGTGAGAGGCCTTTTACATGAGATCTAAGGGGGAACTTTTCTCCTTGTGGAGAATTCCAAGCCTTCTTAAGGAGACATATAAACCATGCAACATTTCTCTTGAAAGTTAAATATGCAAATAATTAATGTTAATAATTTAACAAGTCTGGCATAAGTGATATGGCAAGGCTCCTTAAAGGGTTGATATTGACTTTTAATATTGCTGCAACAGATGGCACTAGAGTTAATAATACTTTTTTTATGTCTATGGTGACAAAATATTCTGCAGCAGTTCACAATTCAGAGGGTACATGTACAAACAAGATACGACGTTACAGAATAACACATAATTCAACACGTACCAAGAGGAGTGACAGCCCTGCTGACAAGCTACAATCTATGAAGAAACAGGGGACACACAAAAGGTAAATGGTAAAAAGTGCTTGTCTGGTCCAGCAGTCTGGTCCAGCAGTCAATATAATAAATAGGGTATTCAAATAACGTTGCATGATCTGGCCACTAGCTGTATAAGAACACAGAGTGCTATTAAAGGGAATCTCTCAGTTATCCCGGTTGCTTGTGCACCTTTTTCTACCACACTTTTTCCTTCCACTCAACTTTCCACTAATATGCCTGGATACAGCACTCTGTGAACAGCCAGCTTCTTTAGCAATGACCTTTTGTGGCTTAGGCTGGGACCACACGGGGATTACAGCGATACCCTCGCATGACACTCGGCTCACGCTAGCAGTACAGCAGAGCCGAGTGTCATGCAAGTGTCCCTGCGACTGAGGTTCAATCGTGCGAGTGGACCTCAGCTGCGGGGGGCGGGCCGTCACTGAGGAGGGGTGGGCCGGTGCTGAGAAGAGGCGGGCCAGTACGGAGGAGGGGAGGGAGGGATTTATCTCCCTTTCTCCTCCTTAGCCGGCTATTGCCATTCTCACCCTGCACTCGTGTACCATTTTTTTTCTCGCCCCATAGACTTGAATGGGTGCGAGAGAAACCTGGATCGCATTGCACCCGCAGCATGCTGTGATTGTTTTCTCGGTCCAATTAGAGCTGAGAAAATAAATCGCTCATGGGTGCTGCTGACACACAGGCTAATATTGGTCCGAGTAGAATGCGATTTTTTATCGCACTCCACTCGCGCCGATTTTCATGCCGTGTGGCTTAGGCCTTACTCTCCTTGTGGAGTGGGTCAATGACTGCCCTCTGGACATCTGTCAAGTCAGCAGTCTTCCCCATGATTGTGTAGCCTACTGAACCAGACTAAGGGACCATTTTAAACACTTATGAAGCCTTTGCAGGTTTTTTTGTAGTAATTATTCTAATTTTCTGTGATAATGATTTTTGGATTTTCATTGGCTGTAAGCCATAATCATTAACATTAAGAGGAATAAACACTTGAAATAGATCTCTCTGTGTGTAATGACTATATAATATATGTGTTTCCCTTTTTGTATTGAATTACTGAAATAAATTAACTTTTTGATGACATTCTAATTTATTGAGATGCACCCGTAGGTTAATGACTGCTTTAATGGGGGGGGGGGGTTGCCTTCCTTTAGATTGTAACATTGGTTTTAATGTTATCTATATATAATAAAATGTTATCTAATATACTTTGTATATTGGATGATTTACTGCAGATCACTTGTTGCTGTGATTAAAGGGAACCTGTCATCAGAAATTTCGCCCAAAAGCTAAAAGATTCCCCCTCTGCAGCTCCTGGGCTGCGTTCTAGAAAGGTCCCTGTTATTATTGTGCTCCATGTGAGACCAAAATAAAGACTTTATAAAGTTCTACCTTTTTGTATGCAGCTTCTGTAAATGTGTCACGGGGGCGGGCTCTCTGCCGTCCGTTATTCTGCCTCCTGGTCCTGTATGCCGCCCCCATCGCTCCTTTCCATATCTGATGCACCGCCCACTGCTCCAGCCATCCCCACGCATGCCCAGTGCCAGTCTCACAGGACTGAGCAGTGTGACCGCTGGTGACGTGTGCGCAGGCAAGTGATTATGGACGGGACTGTGACTGTTATCAGCAAGTACCCGGCCATAATCTCGTGAGCGCGCAAACCTCTCCAGCATTCACACTGAGCTCAGTGTAGATGCTAGACTGTATGGGCTGCTTCCAGGGATGACGTCCCTTTGTCATGTGATAGGGGCGTGTTCGAAATACTATCACATGACAAAGGGACGTCATCCCTGGAAGCAGCCCATACAGTCTAGCATCTACACTGAGCTCAGTGTGAATGCTGGAGAGGTTTGCGCGCTCACGAGATTATGGGCGGGTACTTGCTGATAACAGTCACAGTCCCGCCCATAATCACTTGCCTGCGCACACGTCACCAGCGGTCACACTGCTCAGTCCTGTGAGACTGGCACTGGGCATGCGCGGGGATGGCTGGAGCAGTGGGCGGTGCATCAGATATGGAAAGGAGCGATGGGGGCGGCATACAGGACCAGGAGGCAGAATAACGGACGGCAGAGAGCCCGCCCCCGTGTCACATTTACAGAAGCTGCATACAAAAAGGTAGAACTTTATAAAGGCTTTATTTTGGTCTCACATGGGGCACAATAATAACAGGGACCTTCCTAGAATGCAGCACAGGAGCTGCAGAGGGGGAATCTTTTAGCTTTTGGGCGAAATTTCTGATGACAGGTTCCCTTTAAGTGGAAGACTGAAAATCTGTCCTGGTGAGGCGGCACACAAGTGCTCAGCTCATTAGAAGTAAAGAATCAGAACTCTTGTCTTCTTCCAAACCTTGCGCCAGTCTGGTCATTACAGGGTCAGGATAGATTTTCAACCTGTTGCAGAAAACTGAAAGAACTGATTAAATTACAGCAAGATGCTGTTCAGACACCATGGGGAGCCACAAAGATTCAGCTTTTTGGTGATATGAAGTAATTGGCACCCATTTACTGTGATTTATTTCCAATGAAACTGGCAACACAATGCATTGATGCAGATTGCAAGAATTCTTATTTTGATTAAAATTTCAACTAATCAACAATATATTGAAGATTTTTTAATAGAAATGAGTATTGATGAGCGAGTACGCTTGTCACTACTCGGTACTCACACAAGTATCACTGTACTCGGGCTACTCGGCGGGTACCGAGTAATTTCGCGATACTCGTGCTGTACTCGTGGTCTTCATCCCTGCATGTTGGCGCTCTTTTGAGAGCCAGCCCTCATGCAGGGATTGGCTGGCAGACCACTGCAATGCCACAGCCCTGTTAGTTGTGGAATTGCAGTGATTGGCCGGCCCGCACAGCGTGACCGAGACTTTATACCGGCGGGCGCGCTGTGCTCTGCACACAGCCATCTCGTATTCCCTGCTTTCCTCGCCCACAGGCGCCTATGATTGGTTGCAGTGAGACACGCCCCCACGCTGAGTGACAGGTGTCTCACTGCACCTAATCACAGCAGCCGGTGGGCGTGTGTATACTGTACAGTGAAATAAATAATTAAATAATTAAAGAAACCGGCGTGCGGTTCCCCCCGATTTTAATACCAGCCAGATAAAGCCATACGGCTGAAGGCTGGTATTCTCAGGATGGGGAGCCCCACGTTATGGGGAGCCCCCCAGCCTAACAATATCAGTCACAGCCGCCCAGAATTGCCGCATACATTAGATGCGACAGTTCTGGGACTGTACCCGGCTCTTCCCGATTTCCCCTGATGCGTTGGCAAATCGGGGTAATAAGGAGTTATTGGCAGCCCATAGCTGCCAATAAGTCCTAGATTAATCATGTCAGGCGTCTCCCCGAGAAACCTTCCATGATTAATCTGTAAATTACAGTAAATAAACACACACACACCTGAAAAAATCATTTATTAGAAATAAAAAACACAAACCAATTCCCTCGTAACCAATTTAATAAGCCCCAAAAAGCCCTCCATGTCCGGCATAATCCACGGACCTCCAGCGTCGCTTCCAGCTCTGCTGCATGCAGGTGAAAGGAGCTGCAGAATACACCGCCGCTCCTGTCAGCTTCACACAGCAACTGAGGTGAGTAGCGCAATCAGCTGCTGTCAGTCAGGTAACTCACGGCCACCGCTGTATCCAGCGGTGGCCGCAGATAAGCTTAGTGACAGCTCAGCTGATCGCGCTACTCACCTCATTTGCTGCGTGGAGCTCACAGGAGCGGCGGTGTCTGCTGCAGCTCCTGTCGCCTCCATGCAGCAGAGCTGGAAGCGACGCTGGAGGTCCGTGGATTACGCCGGACATGGAGGGCTTTTTGGGGCTTATTAAATTGGTTACGAGGGAATTGGCTTGTGTTTTTTATTTCTAATAAATGATTTTTTCATGTGTGTGTGTGTGTTTATTTACTGTAATTTACAGATTAATCATGGAGGGTGTCTCATAGACGCCTGACATGATTAATCTAGGACTTATTGGCAGCTATGGGCTGCCAATAACTCCTTATTACCCCGATTTGCCAACGCACCAGGGCAAATCGGGAAGAGCCGGGTACAGTCCCAGAACTGTCGCATCTAATGTATGCGGCAATTCTGGGCGGCTGCTGACTGATATTGTTAGGCTGGGGGGCTCCCCATAACGTGGAGCTCCCCATCCTGAGAATACCAGCCTTCAGCCGTATGGCTGTATCTGGCTGGTATTAAAATTGGGGGGGACCGCACGCCGTTTTTTTAAATTATTTAATTATTTATTTCACTGCACAGTATACACACGCCCACCGGCTGCTGTGATTGGGTGCAGTGAGACACCTGTCACTCAGCGTAGGGGCGTGTCTCACTGCAACCAATCATAGGCGCCGAAAAGCAGGAAAGCAGGGAATACGAGATTGTTTAATGAGCGGCCGGCTTTTTCAAAAGAGGAAAAGCCGTCGGAGTTTAGTGAACAGCTGTGCAGCGCCGCGGCAGTGATTGGGGAACAGTAAGTATGAGAGAGGGGGAGACTGACCGACAGACTGTGAGAGGGGGACAGACAAGACAAAGAGAGACCGACAGACAGACAGAGAGACCGACCGACGGACTGAGGGAGATAGAATTAAAAAAAAAAAAGTGACCGACATCGCTAGTAAAAAGCACAAAACGTGCGTTTTGGACATCGGAGAGACACACAATGTTTTCACGTAAAATCTTTCATGTAATCTCAAAAAGTAACATACACCAGCTCTATCTCACTATTGGGTATGTACCCTTAACATTTCCGCCATGAAAATTCATTTTGGTGTCATTTTGGAAGGTTTTCTGGTGAGTCCGTAAAAATGGCGTAAAACTCGGACAAAATTGTTCACAGCTGTGATTTTTGAGTGATAAATGCTTCAAGGGGTCTTCCTCATGCTGTTGCCATGTCATTTGAGCACTCTTCTAAGACTTTTGTGACATTTTTAGGGTTTCTACATGCTGCCGGGGGTCATTTCATAAAAATACTCGGGTCTCCCATAGGTTAACATTGGGCTCGGTGCTCGGGCCGAGTACACGAGTATCTTGGGATGCTCGGCCCGAGCCTCGAGCACCGAGCTTTTTGGTACTCATCCCTAGAAATGAGTGGATGCGTGAATGTTCCGATTCGTCGGGTTAGGACGCACTTTATTTAAAAGTTTGGTTCAATATCCGGACTTAACCGAACTTGATCCTGGATATAAGTCAATGGGGACCTGAACTTTGGTGTTATAAAATGGTCATAGTAAGAGCTAGGGGGATGCAAAAGGAATCAAAATGGGGGTAAGAGCACAACAACTGTCCTGCAAACAAATGTGTATAAGGACTAAATAATATAAAAAGTTATGCAGGGTTTCCCCTATTTTTGATAACCAGCACAGGTAAAGCAGACAGCTGCAGGCTATAACACTCAGCTGCCAGCTTTACAATGGCAGGTTATCAAAAATAAAGGGGACCCCATGCCATTTTCAAAAATATTTATTTAAACAATCTAAAAAAATGGCATGGGGTCCCTCCTATTTTTGCTATTCATCCAAGGTAAAGCAGACAGCTGTGGTCTGGTATTATCAGGCTGGAAAAGACTATGGTTAAAAATAGCAGCCTGCAGCTGCCTCAGCATTGGCACATTCATTCGATTCACCAATTTTAGTGCTTTGCCCAGCTCTTCCTGGTATGCCTGATACGGTGGCAATCGGGATAATACTTTTGGGGTTGATGTCAGCTATGAATTGACAGCTAGCATCAAGCCCAGAGGTTAGTAATGGAGAGGTGTCTATCAGACACCTCCATTACTAACCCGATAAGTGTAAAGTAAAAAACCCACTGGAAAAAATAATTCATTTGAATAACAAATCCCCAACACTCCCTCATTCATCAATTTATTCATTAAAAAAAGTCTGGTATGAACCCTGAACTTTTCAGTTTAGGTTCGCCCATCCCTATTTTTGAACACTAACCTTAGAAATTAAAGTCTAAATTAAACAAGAAATATAGTAGTCCTCACAGTTTGTTATAATGCAGAAGAAATGCTAGCACAGGCTTCCAGTATCCATTCTTTATGCTCTGAAGATGGCACGTTCCCTGAGTTTTTTCCAGCAAGATGGTGCACCGCCGCATTGTAGGTGTCAGGTCCAAGCATTCCTACATGAACAATGTCCTGGAAAGTGGATTGGTCATCTTGGGCCAGCTGAATGGCCACCAAGGTCTCCCGATCTGACCCCCTTAGACTTTTATCTTTGGGGTCATCTGAAGGCAATTGTTTATGCTATTCAGATACAAGATGTGCAGCATCTGAAACAACGGATACTGGAAACCTGTGCTTGCATTTCTTCTGCGGTGTTGTTATCAGTGTGTCAAAAGTGGGAGAAGAGCTTTGCATTGACAATCCAACACAATATGCAGCGCTTTGAACACATTCTATAAGTGGTCATAAAATTGTAAATAACTTGTGAACAAATAAAGTTACGTTAAAATCAAGCACACCATTGTTTTTCTTTTTGTTCGAAGTATTACATGACCATCTTCCAATTGGAAAAAATAAAGTTAGATCCAAAATGGCCAACTTCAAAATGGCCACCATGGTCACCACCCATCTTAAAGGTTTCCTCCTCCCATATACTAAAGAGACAAAAACAGGAAGTTGAAATCACCAACTATTCCCATTTTATTTAGGTGTATACATATAAATGGCCCACCCTGTATTATTTTACCATATACTGTACTGGAAAATGACAAAAAAAAGTGTGGAAAAATTGCAAAAAAAGTGTTATTGCCTGATTGTTT
Source organism: Anomaloglossus baeobatrachus (assembly GCF_048569485.1). Classification (NCBI taxonomy): domain Eukaryota; kingdom Metazoa; phylum Chordata; class Amphibia; order Anura; family Aromobatidae; genus Anomaloglossus; species Anomaloglossus baeobatrachus. Next base: position 63,740,822 of record NC_134355.1, on the reverse strand, counting down.
TTGTGATATTTTATTTACTGTGTTCACTATATGGTAAAAGTGATCTGTGGGTGTGAAGTCTCAGGTTGGTGCGAGTTCGTAGACATCAAACATGTATAGGTTTACTTGTATCGAAAGGATTAAAAAAAAATTCACAAGTTTGTCTAAAAAAGCGCACTTTTTTATGCCATTTTCCGCGAGCCATAGCATTCTCATTTTTCAGAATGTATGGCTCATTGATGGCTTATTTTTTCTGTCTCAAGCTGATGTTTTTAATGGTAGCATTTTTGCGCAGATGCTACGTTTTGATTGCCTGTTATCGCATCTTGCGCAAAATATGCACCAACGAAAAAACATAATTTTGGTATTTGAAATTTTTTTGCCGATACACTGTTTACCGATCAGATTAACTGATTTTATATTTGGATAGATCAGTCATTTCTGAACGTGACAATACCAAATGTGTGTGTATATTTTTTATTTTTTTAACCATTTAATTTTGAATGTGGCAAATGGGTGTGATTTGAACTTTTAGGGGGTTTTTTTATGTTTTTTTTAATTTTTTTTAAAACTTTTTTTTCTACTTTTTTATTTTACTAGTTCCCCTAGGGGGCTATAAAGTTCAACAATCTGATCACTTGTTCCTTTCTGTAGATCACAGCTACACAGCTGAGATCTGCAGAAAAGCTGCTTCACTCTCACACAAGGCAGTCTGCCGGGTGTAAGAGGAAATGACTCATGATAGCTACCGGAGCCATCACATGACCCTGTGCTACCATGACAAGCATTGGATCCACGTGATCATGTCACGTGTCTTCAAATAGCGTAAGGTAACTGAATGCTTATCGCAGTGCACTGTTTCATCTCACTGTTACATTTTTACAGCTAGATGCAAGGCATTAACAGGCACGAGTGGAACATGGATCCCCTTGTGCCTGATAGACGCACATGTCAGATGTTCAAATCAGCTGACATGTGCAATGATCTCTGCCGACTACCTGCGGCAGCTGGCGGGGATTAGCCTGACATGATCCATGATGTACCCAGTACGTCATGTGTCGTAAAGCGCTTAATATATATATATATATATATATATATATATATTGCTTTTTATTGAAATATAACATAAAATAGGATTAAGGAAAAAGGGAGGAAGGGCTGTGATATTTTTAATTTTTTGAGATAAAAAAATGGCATGAACTCAATACTAGTCTTCCTTCTTTTATATTATACACACGTATATACATAACACTTCACAGTAAAAGTCTAAAGCTGAAATTGAAGTAAATGAGACATTCTCTTTCAGGAGAAACATGTTTAGAATTGAAAGAAGAATCCTGAAATCTGGAATACTTCCAGGCTGGTACAATTTTAACATTTTCTTGTAATTTTTATTCCTTTGTATTCTTGTCTTTACATTTGCATGAAATATACTTGAGGAAGGGAATGGTGAATGTACAGTAGGTATTTCCATCTTTGTGCATTTGGTATATACAATTTTCTATTTCTGTTAAGTTATATGTCCAACTTGATACATGATATACAGTATAGAAAGACAGGTCTGAAAGTGCTCAGTTGAAATGGTATATTTGTAATAACAATGCAATTTATACAGTCATGTCCTTACATTTTCTCTTGTTTTGTGATATCCTGAGATAAGAGACTCAAGATGACTAGGTTTTAAAAATAAAAATTCAATGTCAGAAGATATTTATGTCTATAGTTGACAAATTAGTAGTGATATTAAGTTCAGTCTTTCATTTGCTAATGTGGAGCCCTGCATTACCTTCAGGTCGCCTCATGGTCTTCAGGGACTCCACGTGCTGGGGATCTTCTGGCCGCAGGTAGGTCAGGTTAACTTCTATGGGAATCGTGACGCCACTCTCGGTATTTGTGGTCAGGGGGTGACCGCCACTGCAGTTTAGGGAGCGCCTGGGGTTGATGGTAAATGCAGTCAGATGTTGTAGCCTCCCGAGAGTGAGGCTGGCCCCAGGGCCCAGTGTAAGTGTGTAGTACCACAGGTCGCAGAAGAACTCACACACAAGCAGCAATGTCTTTCAGGGTTTTTACTCACTTTAAGATAGTAGCTGGGAGTCAACCCGGGTGATGCTATGATGAACCAGGTGGAACCAAGTATCCTTTCGGCTGATGTAGGGGTGACTGCTGACTCGCCTTCCTTGCCGTTCTTGTTTGGAGGGCTCCTACTTGTATTATTGCTGGAATCACCCAGGGAAGTCGCAACTGCCTTTCTCCCCTTTCTGGCCCGTTTGCGGGCAGCATGGACCAAGGTAAGATGGCTCCTGGCTCAATCCTCCTTATGGGCCCCCTTGTTGCTGCTGTAGCTGCGGACTCTGTGTGGTTGGTGAGGCACATAAAGTGCCCTCACCAGCAGGTTTGGCAGGCCAACTGAATGGGCTCCGTCTCTGGGGATCTGTTTCCCCGTGCGGGCTTGGACTACCGGCGGTCCCCTTAATCAGCCACCTCTTGCTACTGCCCTAGGTGGTTTTCAGGCGGCACTACTGGATAGCCTTTCTTCCCGCCAGCAGCCACTGACTGGTACAGTGTCTGGCAGGGCCCTGCTCCTCTGCTCTGCCCTCCAGACACGGCTCCTCCACTCCTTCTCCTTCGGCTGCCTTGGCACAACTTCCTGTCTCCAGTCCCATACCCACCACTAGCTGGGATGCAAGGGCCAAGCCCCCTCCGTGGGATTGCCCAGGGGTCCCCTCTAAGCTGTGTGTGTTCCTGGTTCCAAGTGTCTGTGTGTGTCCACACCCTAGTCAGCCTCTGGGATTACCTGTTTTGTACTGACCCAGCATGCGTGCAGTACTCAGTGGTGCCTGACCAGGTCAGGGGCACCACATTCCCCCTTAGTTACCAACAGCACGTCCTTGGGCTATAAAGACAAAACATTTAAAGTGCAAACTTGTAAAACATTTAAAATAGTATAAAAACATCATAAAACATTCAACCAGGTACCATACATCACCACCCTCCACCCACAAGTCCATTACCCACCCAAAAACCCTCTTAGGAGGCAGGTCACCGGTCCATTTAGCAACCAGGCCTGGGCCATCTGTTTCCCCAGACCTTTCCTCCAATCTTCCTCTCCTGGGGCTGATGGTTGAAGGCAAGCCCCTCTCCCGTCGAGCCTCGTCTTCGGACACTTCAGGCAGGAATGTAGAGGCGGCTTTCTCAGTCGGTGTTGCTTCTTTGTGGTGGAGAGCCAAGCCCCATAAACAGGCATGCTCCCTTGTCGTAGGCGAGCCAGGCCCCATAAACAGGCGTGCTCTTGGCTTTTGGATAGCAAGCACCATCACAGGCATGCTTCCAGGTGGTGCAGAGCCAGGTGTGCTCTGGTTGGTACCAAAAAGGTAAACTTTCATACACTGCGAGAGTTTGTGGCTATAGCCAGTTCATAGCCTGTGGTCCTTAGTAATATTGCACAAACCAGGTGCAAAATTAAATTCTCACATCAGTTCATGTGGGCACATTCTCTTGAACTTTTTCAAACGTTGCTGTAAACTGGTCAACTGTAACTTTCTTACTTTTCTTTATTCCAACTTTCTCCTCTCACTGGCGCTTGACACTGCTCTTGCGCTGTCATTTGATGCTTCTTCTGGATCTGTAGCTGTATCTCCATCTGTAGCTTTGTCTTCTTCTTTGTCTTTTTCTTTATCTTGCTCTTTATCTTGTTCTTTATCTGTGTCTTATTGTGGGGATTTGGTGGGAGCTGCTGGGCTGTGGCTGTAGCTCCTTGGGCATAGCACTATGTCCAGTGCATACCAGCGTCGTTCACCTTGGTGTCTGGTAAACTCTACCAGGTCTCCCATGTGTAGATCACGGCCAGGGTGTCCTCTGGGCAAATGGGAGCGGACGTCTCTTCTGCTTACGAAAATGCCCTCTTTAACGCCAGGCGCCACTATGAACCCGTAGCCAGTCTTCAGGCTGAATTCCTCCACTACTCCACGGTAGAGAGGACCTCTAACCTAGTGCCTGGCTTTTCTGAGCGACTGCTTTTCCTCCAGATCTCGGGCTGTCACTTCTCCCTTCTGTTTGTCTGGAGAATGCTGCACAGGGGGTGGTCTCGCTCTTGTACTGCGCCGCACTTTATATCTATGCTACTGGCACCTTGCTGTCTGTGGGCTCCCAAGTCACATACATGCTGGGCATCAAGATGGATAGTTCTTCCTCAGCAGGGGGTGTTGGAACTTCTTCCCAGCGGGAGTAGGGCAACATCTCGACCTCCAGGCCTCCCTCAATTTTAAAGGGTGCTGCATCCTCCTCCGACTGTTCAGGGGTCGGCTCTTCAGCTTCCAGGCCTCTCCTCCTCACCCTTAGTGATGTTGGGCACTCCTCCGGTGACTCCGGCAGCAGCGCTGGGGATGGACCAGGGTGCTGGGCTCTTCCTAGCCACGGCAGCTGCTGGGACCACTCCATGTCCAGGTAACTGCCTGGGGACTATGTATCTGTCCACCAGGTCTTTGGGGTAGCAGGCACTCAGCTCCTCTTTGAGCTTCAGGAACACTAGGTCTTCTCCCGGCAGGGACGCAGGACCCGGTTCTTCAGTCGGCGGCTGGGCCGCAGTGGCTGCTTCTGTGGTGCAGGCTGGGGTAGACGGCGTTGCGGCCTGGTCTGGTCTGGCCGGGCGGGACACTGCTGCGCCCTGGTCTGGTCTGGCCAGGTGTGGCATTGCAGCATGGGTCACAGCGGGGATCACAGCAGGCATCGCAGCATGGACTTCAGCGGGCATCGCTGCAGGCATCGCCTCCGGTAACTGCGCCGGTGGGGTTGGTGCACTCGAGCGGGCAGGGGCAACATGGGACTCACCCAAAGGCATCAGCATCTGAGTCTGGGTGGTCGCCGCCCAGTGGGGCACTTGTCGCGCGGTCCACCTCTTGTAGGCCCGAACCGCTGTAGCCATCTCCCGGAGCTTAATGCGTCCCTCCATTACTTGCTGCATAACTCTGGCTTGCAGCCGGTCGCAGAACCCAGCAAGCTCCCAGTCCCACCAGGCAGCGGAGCCTGGTTCTGGGTCACTGCGTGCGGACGTCATTCTCCCTGCATCGTTGCTGCTCATTAAGTCTTCTCTGCATCTGCTGAGTTTCATTTCTTCTTGCAGCCTAGTCACTTCCCACCGTCTCGGGACAGATCCTCCCCCATCGCTCGCGAGGTCAGAGCGCTGCAGGGGTTCTCTGGGTAGCCACACCTCTTCGTGGGTGGTTTCTTCTTCTTGCGTGGGCTGCTGTTGTTTCTTGCCGCGCTTTCTGTGGTGGCAACATGGCGGCACTTCAAATTTTTCAAACGGACAGCTAAGGCACATGGTCACCTGTCGTAACAGGTCTAGTCCTTATCCTGTTCGTGACGCCAGAATGTGGAGCCCAGGTGGAACTAAGTATCCTTTCGGCTGATGTAGGGGTGACTGCTGACTCGCCTTCCTTGCCGTTCTTGTTTGGAGGGCTCCTACTTGTATTATTGCTGGAATCACCCAGGGAAGTCGCAACTGCCTTTCTCCCCTTTCTGGCCCGTTTGCGGGCAGCATGGACCAAGGTAAGATGGCTCCTGGCTCAATCCTCCTTATGGGCCCCCTCGTTGCTGCTGTAGCTGCGGATTCTGTGTGGTTGGTGAGGCGCATAAAGTGTCCTCACCAGCAGGTTTGGCAGGCCAACTGAATGGGCCCCGTCTCTGGGGACCTGTTTCCCCATGCGGGCTTGGACTACCGGCGGTCCCCTTACTCAGCCACCTCTTGCTACTGCCCTAGGTGGTTTTCAGGCGGCACTACTGGGTAGCCTTTGTCCCCCGCCAGCAGCCACTGACTCGTGCAGTGTCTGGCAGGGCCCTGCTCTTCTTCTCTGCCCTCCAGACGCGGCTCTACACCTCCTGCTCGTTCAGCTGCCTCTGCACAACTCCGTCTCCAGTCCCACACCCACCACTAGCTGGGATGCGAGGGCCATGCCCCCTCCCTAGGATTGCCTAGGGGGTCTCCTCTAAGCTGTGTTTGTTCCTGGTTCTAAGTGTATGTGTGTGTCCACACCCTAGTCAGCCTCTGGGATTACCTGTTTTGTACTGACCCAGTATGGGTGCAGTACTCAGTGGTGCCTGACCAGGTCAGGGGCGTCACACTAACATGTTATGTTGTCACAAAAAAGTAAACTACAGGTTGAAAGACATTTTGCACATTGATTTTATACATTGGTAAAATATATACTTCTGAATAGTGATGGGCGGACCCGCAGATAACTGGAGATTTAATAACTCTTACTTGTGGGATTGTGATGCTAGGCTCGGTGGAGGAGCAGGGACCATTAACATCAGAAAAACTAATGGTTATGGAACAGGTAAAGGAAGATTTGCCCCTGAAAGGGAAGTGCATCATGGAAAATGCACTTAAACGTTGTACCCACCATATCACTGCTGAAGAGACAGCAGTCAGAAGTGACTCGGGCAGTTTGGGGCCCGTGGTCTGGAGCTGGAGGCTCAACCCGGGTTCTTAGGAAAGAAGGGGGATCCCAGGGTTTGCGGGGAGTGCAGAAGGCACCCGTAAACTGTTCCACCGCCCAGGAGTTGGGGTGGAGGGAAACCATCAAAAAGTGATGCACAGAATGAAACACCGGCCTCGACCTTCATAGTATCCGGGATCGGCTGAAGCCCATCACAGCGTAGCTCGGTACTCCAACGGCAGTGTGCTTTAAGTGAGTAAAATAACTTGAACTGCACCCTCTGTGTCATCCCATCACTGCCGGCACACGCATCTTCGCGCCCCTTTGCCATAGGCGACTACTACCACCAACATCCTCCCTGGGGCCTAGCCCTGCCTGTGGAGAGCTGCAATATCTGAGCTGTGTTATCATCCGCCCCGGAGAAGAGGTCCCGCAGCAGCGACTAATATTGGTCGCACACCACAGGTGGCGTCATGAACAACTACTCCCATCGTCCCCATCCCCATCTTTATTCACACCACTGGGGTAACGGAACTGAGCAACGCCACCGCGGCGTTATAGTAGAAGAACCGCGGCATCCCAGTAGAAGAACCGCGGCCCGGTGACAGGTAACCCCAGACCCCGTGGCCACGTCAACTACATCAGGACTGTGTCCTGCCCACGGCCCCGGCCGTCCCTGTACACTTACAGTATACTAGCCTGTGAACAAATTGAGATGTTTGGAAATTTTGTTCCTTTTTCTTATCTCTTGCAATTTCATTGTTGATTAATGTATTATATGAAGGTGGACAGCTTATAGTTTATACTATAGTTTCTGCAACAGACTTGTCAGGCTTGGCATTCCTCTACCTTCAAAGACAATAAATATACAACTAATAATTGCCCCTTTAAACAATTTGTCCAGTTCTAAATACTTTTTTAGATTAAGCTCCTCTGCACATCTGCTGATTGCAATGGCACCGTTAGTTAAAATTATAGGTAGAGACCTCTTTACATGTAAATGTGTCCATTCTTGCTTACCACATTTAAGAAACACAATTTTTCTAAAAACAAATTCAATATAATATTGGAACATGCTGGTAAAACCCTGTACAGGCTGCAATGCTCATCATAACCACTGGGTGGCCACACATAGACACACATAGCATGTTACAGACTCACAAAGTCATGTTTTATTTTTCAAGCTCATATCAACATGCCACAAATCTCAGGAACAGCTAGAAAAAGTCATTTTGTCATCAGAGAGATCATCGAACTCTGAGAATCTATTAATTTCAATGAATTCCAGTGAGGGCAGCCATGATTGGAGTTTAGTGTGTGCATTGGAACGTGGCATATGTAAAGAAAACATTATTTTTATATATATAAATATATATATATATATATATATATATATATATATATATATATATATATATACATATATATATACATGTATATATATATATATACTGTATATTGTTAGGGCCAGGTGGACGGGCAGACCCAGGAGGTGGATCCACTGGGCCGAACTCCTCACTGAAGGCAAGGGGTCCGGTAGCCGGAGCACTACAGGTAGCAGGATAGTCCGTGCAAAATAGTGGAATGTAGAAGTCCCTGGGACCACGGAGTCACAGATGGTAGTCCGGGTGACGGAGCTCAGGTTCGGAGGCCAAGATGTTGTCAGGCAGAGTCCGGAACTGATGGAGCGAGAGAACGGGTCACCACAGGGATCAAAGATGGTACGGACTGACGGGATGGCAGATAGTCAGCGTGCGGGGTTCGGGAATCGGCAGGACCGGATGGCGAGGCAGGAGCGGCTCTAGAAGAGAGAGAGGTGAGTATATCACAGAGACAAGGAGACCTGACTCCTAGCTTAGGAAACACGAAGAACAGGCCCCGCCCACTTGGACATTAAACCCCTTTATACCCTGTACCTGTGTGTTCAATATCCTGTCTGTGGACGCTGGCCCTTTAAGAAAGGGTCAATGACCGCGCGCGCGCCCTAATGCGCATGCGCGAGGCCCGGGTGCCAGAAGCCAGGGCAGGGAGCGGCGAACAGGAGGCAGGGGAGCCGGGCTGGAGCGAAGCTGACAGCGGACGCTGGGAGCGGGGACCGGGACGCCTGGGGATCCTAGGTGAGGAGGCCTGGAGGCCGTGGAGCGGGGGACGCCGGACAGAGGAGCCGGGGAGCGAGCCAGGGAAGCCGGGGAGCGTGGCAGGGAAGCCGGGGAGCGTGGCAGGGGAGCCGGGGAGCTGGACAGGGGACCCGGGGAGCGTGACATATATATATTTTATATATATATATATATATATATATATATATATATTTATATATCTAAAACTGTTAGAATTATATTCATCATCCTGCCAGGAAGAAACAAATTCCCGCTATGGCAAGTTATAATATCCAACATATTGTATGGTATGAAACATATCAGGATTGTGTCTGCATAAAGATAGCGACAAAATTTAAAATGGAAAAAAAATATTTAAATATGTTAACCGTTATTATTGGTTACATTGTTGACTGCAATATATTATTTGCAATTTGGTGCTAGCTTATTTTTAACTTTTTCATGGCCATATGTCCTTTCTAGCAATATATGTTGGATATGGGGTCTGTGTGTCTTCGATGCTGCTGTCTTCACTAGCTGATATATCAGCATGGCATATACAGCATCGTACATGTTCTGCTTTAATATTTTACAGATAATGAGGGATATCTACTCCTTTGTGTAGAATGACTGTGATCTTTATGAGTGTATAATTCTCTCAATCTTGTCTCTGTACCAGGTTGAATCCCCTCGTATCCTTCCATGTATGTGTTTTCCTCTCTATATCCATTCTTCCTGTCAGGTGTGTCATGAGTGACAGACAATCCTATGGTGTCCGGCAATAGAAGGTCACAGCATTATTATTCCTGCTGTTAGTATTCAGTGTAGTAGGTATCTCCTCTGCTGGGTTTTCATTCCTCTCCCTCTAGGACCCTGCGGAGTTCTTCTTCCCTTCATGTGCTAATCATCTGTATTTTCCCTTGGGTTTAAATACTATCATTTTCCCTGGACTAGTGCTCGTGATATCCAGTTCCTTAACAAGCTCTGGATGCAAGCAGGTGGCCTGCACTCATCTCTAGCATTATTGCTGCTCTTTGCTGAACTCTTCCTGAGGCATCTGAGAATAAGTTGTTCATGCACTTTCCCCATAGGTGTGGAACTTATCTATGATGGTGAGGTACTCCAGGAGCTAGTGGTATGTTTGGTCAGGTGTCAAATCTACCCCTACCCTAGAAGCAGGGATTCCCTTCCCTTTTGCTGTTTCCTTGGTGTTCCTCTATACCTAGTGTGACACTTCCCTCCCTGAAGCCTTGGATGCTTTCCCACCTTTCCATATTATGATCTGCTTTGTACAATGTCCTCTCCTGACTGCTGCTGTTTGTTGCACTGAGACGGAAGGAGAAGAGCTGATAGACCCAAGAGAAGTGTACTGTGTTATGAATCTGATAAGCAGTAGAATAGCAATATAAGGGAATTTATCAGACTTAAGAGCAACATGGTAGATAATTAATTTGAATATACCATTAGATAGGGATGGCGCTGCTAAGAGTTTTGCAGTTAGGGCTAGAAGATTCAACACTTGCCACTGGACACATCTATATCAGTGAACATAGGTGAACTTAAATCAGCTTCCTAATATTTACACAGTAAATTAGTTTAAAAGAATCCATGAAATTAGAGCATGATATTTTTAAAACACCTATTTTTGTAATTTACCAATCTATTTCTATTCTTTCCTAATTAATGTAGATGCCCATCAGCATTAGTTTCCTTACCATTTACAGTCATATGAAAAAGTTTGGGCACCCCTATTAATGTTAACCTTTTTTCTTTATAACAATTTGGGTTTTTGAAACAGCTATTTCAGTTTCATATATCTAATAACTGATGGACTGAGTAATATTTCTGGATTGAAATGAGGTTTATTGTACTAACAGAAAATGTGCAATCCGCATTTAAACAAAATTTGACCGGTGCAGAAGTATGGGCACCTCAACATAAAAGTGACATTAATATTTTGTAGATCCTTCTTTTGCAAAAATCACAGCCTCTAGTCGCTTCCTGTAGCTTTTAATGAGTTATTGGATCCTAGATGAAGGTATATTTGACTATTCCTGTTTACAAAACAATTCCAGTTCAGTTAAGTTTGATGGTCGCCGAGCATGGACAGCATGCTTCAAATCATCCCACAGATGTTCAATGATATTCAGGTCTGGGGACTGGGATGGCCATTCCTGAACATTGTAATTGTTCCTCTGCATGAATGCCTGAGTAGATTTGGAGCGGTGTTTTGGATCATTGTCTTGCTGAAATATCCATCCCCTGCGTAACTTCAACTTCGTCACTGATTCTTGCACATTATTGTCAAGAATCTGCTGATATTGAGTTGAATCCATGCGACCCTCAACTTTAACAAGATTCCCAGTGCCAGCATTGGCCACACAGCCCCAAAGCATGATGGAACCTCCACCAAATTTTACTGTGGGTAGCAAGTGCTTTTCTTGGAATGCTGTGGTTTTTTGCCTCCATGCATAATGCCTTTTTGTATGACCAAACAACTCAATCTTTGTTTCATCAGTCCACAGGACCTTCTTCCAAAATGTAACTAGCTTATCCAAATGTGCTTTTGCATACCTCAGGTGACTCTGTTTGTGGCGTGCTTGCAGAAACTGCTTCTTTCGCATCACTCTCCCATACAGCTTCTCCTTGTGCAATGTGCGCTGTATTGTTGACCGATGCACATTGACACCATCTGCAGCAAGATGAAGCTGCAGGTCTTTGGAGGTGGTCTGTGGATTGTCCTTGACTGTTCTCACCATTCTTCTTCTCTGCCTTTCTGATATTTTTATTGGCCTGCCACTTCTGGGCTTAACAAGAACTGTACCTGTGTTCTTCCATTTCCTTACTATGTTCCTCACAGTGGAAACTGACAGTTTAAATCTCTGAGACAACTTTTTGTATCCTTCCCCTGAACAACTATGTTGAATAATCTTTGTTTTCAGATCATTTGAGAGTTGTTTTGAGGAGCCCATGATGCCACTCTTCATAGGAGATTCAAATAGGAGAACAACTTGCAAGTGGCCACCTTAAATACCTTTTCTCATGATTGGATACACCTGCCTATGAAGTTCAAAGCTCAATATGGTTACAAAACCAATTTAGTGCTTTAGTAAGTCAGTAAAAAGTAGTTAGGAGTGTTCAAATCAAGAAATTGATAAGGGTGCCTATACTTTTGCATCGGTCAAATTTTGTTTAAATGCAGATTGCACATTTTCTGTTAGTACAATAAACCTCATTTCAATCCAGAAATATTACTCAGTCCATCAGTTATTAGATATATGAAACTGAAATAGCTGTTGCAAAAACCCAAATTGTTATAAAGAAAAAAGGTTAACATTAATAGGGGTGCCCAAACTTTTTCATATGACTGTACTATGATATTTCCAAAAGGTACAAAGTTATTAAAAACTATTAATATTAAGATGATTGCAGCTGAGTATTTTCTATACGATTGCTTTTGTATTTGGGATATGTAAATGCTTGATGCGAATGTAGTGGGTGGGCCTACCCCCTACTAGTTTAACATAGTTACCCGGCATTGTGATTATTAAAAGTGTTGAATTTTATGTTTTTATGTGATGTGTAAGGGCACCCCCTAGTGGCCGGGTGGGACGGCTGTTGCCACCGGGGAGGAGGAGTCGGCCGGATATCTAGGCTAGGTCTGAATGTGTGTGTGGGGAGAGGGATCCGGGTCAGCGGAGTGCGAGCATCTGCAGCGGCAAGTGCGATAGTGTGAGCGGAACATCAAGGGACACCAAGGAGGAGGAGGTGGACGTAACCTCAAAGCCTATTCTGCCGGTGTGGGTCCGGTGTATGCTTGGCTGAATAGTGGGTGCCCGAAGGAAGTAGAGTACGGAGGGCATATCCCCACCCGAGGTGACGTTTGGTCAGAGTGTCCCCAGCTCCACTAATATTGCCGTGATCCGCTGACCGGAGTGGTTTTTACCAGAGTGGCTGTCAAGCTGTGAGATCCGGGACAGCAGTGTGTGCACTTGGGCAGAGTGTGAGCGAAACAGCACGGGACACCGGAGATAAGGAGGTGGACGCAACCTCAGAGCCTATTCTGCCGGTGTGGGTCCGGTGTATGCTTGGCTGAATCGTGGGCGCCCGAAGGAAGTAGAGTACGGAGGGCATATCCCCACCCGAGGTGGCGTTTGGTCAGGGTGTCCCCAGCTCCACTGAAAGTCTACAACTGCCTGTTTCTTTACTGTCTGCTGTCCGGATTATTGGACTGTGCTGAATAAATGTTCTCTTTTATTGCATTCAACTCTTGCCTGAAGTCTTTTTGTGTAATGGAGAACGAAGACACTGATACACACTGTTTTAACCCTAAAGAAGTGATGAAGACAGGGATGTGCCTGCACCATAGTGCTGCCACGACTACACAGCCAGAGGCCTCCCTGCCTGGTCACTTCATGTGGCGTAGTCGGCAGGATCCGAGTCCTTTGCCGGAGAACCAGGAGTCTGAAGACCAAGTAGTGCCTGAAGCACGGAATTCGGACGATGAAAGAAGATTCCCAGTCCCATGGTGGGAGGAAGAGGTGCCCAAGGCGTTGGACCGGGCACAAGATGGCGGCAAGATGGCCGTCGTCTGTGAAGAAACAGAAAGCGCGCGGAAAATTGGCGCCGAAAGAAGAGCCTGGGGCTGGCCGGCGCCGAAGAAAAAGGACAGAGTACTCCGCCCAAAGAGGGGAGGCGCCAGCTCCAGGGCATTGAAGACTAAGAAAAGGAAAAAGAAGTACCTCGGCGGAGGAGTCGAGATGATGCGTGAGGCTGGGGGTGGAGTTTGTTCAAGAGCGGGAAGCGAAGACCCGCCTCCACTTCCTCCAGTCTCAGCGTCGACACCACCGCCATTACCAGTGATTTCGTTGAGAACCGAGATGGAGAACTTTGGGCAACCTGCGGAGTTGGCGACGACTATGGCCCTCATCAGCCTTGGCCGAGGCCGACCCCGGTTCGCCCCTGCTAGCGAGGCCGCGATAGCGGATCTCCCCATTGGGCCGGGAGGCTCTACAAGACCGGACAAGGTCTCTTGGAAGACCTCATGGGACGCTCAAACCGGGAGCACCATTACAGAAGTGAAGGCGACCTATGCTACCCCGCCCATGCCAAGCCGACCGGGGGTTGCTGTTTTCCCTTGGGACACCCCGCAGCTTAACGCCGCCGCCACACCATTTGTCCCGGTGCCGGAGTCAGCCGAGGAGTTAGCCGAGCGTCTAGAGGAAGACCACCTGGGCTTCTTCTGGGACCCAGTCATCGCCCCGCCGGAGAAGGCGCGTCCCAGTGTTCCGCCCCCGAAGCCTGATCCCGTCCGGGAACGGCTCCTGGCTGAGACCATAGTCCGGGAAATGCTGTCCGGTCCCGGTGGAGAGGATCTGGCCCAGCAGTTCGTGACCGGGGTGGTTGTTAAATTCAACCAGCAGGAGGGGTATGGATTCATCCGTGAAGTAGAGACCGGGGATGACTACTTTTACAACCGAGTTCACCTGGATGTAGAAGGACTCCCCAAGCGACTCCATACCCTGTGGCCGGGCGAGAAAGTCAGCTTCTTGCCGGACAAAGGTAGCCGCGGTCTGTTTGCGGTGTGTGTTTCCCGCATGCCCACCACCCGGGAAGCGGAGCAGTGGCAGGAGGAGATTGCGTGGGAGGAGCAGCAAGAGCGACGACAGAGCCGTACCAGACCGGCCGCGCCTCCTCAACCCCGGCGCGTACCGACGGCTGTCCCGGAAGCAGAGGCAGAGCCAGCCCTCGATCCGGAGAGGCTTCCAACTGTGGTGGCGGTGACGCAAAATGTCAACAACAGGCCAGTTTTCATGCTGGACGCGTCGCCCGCCGCACCACCACCGTCCCGGGCAGAGACGCCATCACCACCAAGAGGTGCTGCAGCAGCTGTGCCGGAGGAGCCGTGCTACGCTCCGGTGTCTTTCAGGCGGATCCGCCGCCAGCCAGGACAAACTCTGGGGGCCTATATCCAGGCTCAAGCGGAAGAATGGAAGAGAGCCTGGCCCCCAGAGTAAGCTGTTCGCTCCAGCACCTGTGAAGACCGGAATGGTTGTAAACCGGCAGAAAGTTGCTTTTGTTGAAAAGTTTTACGGGCCTGTTGCCCTTCAGCAAAGACCGGGAGCGCTATTGAAGCCTCCGGGCACCTTCAGCAAAGACCGGGAGCGCTATTGAAGCCTCCGGGCACCTTCAGCAAAGACCGGGAGCGCTATTGAAGCCTCCGGGCACCTTCAGCAAAGACCGGGAGCGCTATTGAAGCCTCCGGGCGCACATCTAAGACCGGGAGCGCTGTTGAGCCTCCGGGCGCTATCCAGAGACCGGGAGCGCTGTTGCGCCATCAAGCGCCCCTCAAGACCGGGAGCGCCGCTGAACTGGTGCCGCTGTTGAGGACTGAACCGAAAGGTTTTTATGTGTTTATGTTTTTGTGTGTTTAAGAGCCTTGCCGGGAGGCTCGGATTTTTAAGAGGGGAGGCATGTAGTGGGTGGGCCTACCCCCTACTAGTTTAACATAGTTACCCGGCATTGTGATTATTAAAAGTGTTGAATTTTATGTTTTTATGTGATGTGTAAGGGCACCCCCTAGTGGCCGGGTGGGACGGCTGTTGCCACCGGGGAGGAGGAGTCGGCCGGATATCTAGGCTAGGTCTGAATGTGTGTGTGGGGAGAGGGATCCGGGTCAGCGGAGTGCGAGCATCTGCAGCGGCAAGTGCGATAGTGTGAGCGGAACATCAAGGGACACCAAGGAGGAGGAGGTGGACGTAACCTCAAAGCCTATTCTGCCGGTGTGGGTCCGGTGTATGCTTGGCTGAATAGTGGGTGCCCGAAGGAAGTAGAGTACGGAGGGCATATCCCCACCCGAGGTGACGTTTGGTCAGAGTGTCCCCAGCTCCACTAATATTGCCGTGATCCGCTGACCGGAGTGGTTTTTACCAGAGTGGCTGTCAAGCTGTGAGATCCGGGACAGCAGTGTGTGCACTTGGGCAGAGTGTGAGCGAAACAGCACGGGACACCGGAGATAAGGAGGTGGACGCAACCTCAGAGCCTATTCTGCCGGTGTGGGTCCGGTGTATGCTTGGCTGAATCGTGGGCGCCCGAAGGAAGTAGAGTACGGAGGGCATATCCCCACCCGAGGTGGCGTTTGGTCAGGGTGTCCCCAGCTCCACTGAAAGTCTACAACTGCCTGTTTCTTTACTGTCTGCTGTCCGGATTATTGGACTGTGCTGAATAAATGTTCTCTTTTATTGCATTCAACTCTTGCCTGAAGTCTTTTTGTGTAATGGAGAACGAAGACACTGATACACACTGTTTTAACCCTAAAGAAGTGATGAAGACAGGGATGTGCCTGCACCATAGTGCTGCCACGACTACACAGCCAGAGGCCTCCCTGCCTGGTCACTTCACGAATACAACCCCTTGCAAAAATTATGGAATCACCTAGCTCTGAGGATGTTCATTCAGATGTTTACTTTTGTTTAAGAAAAGCAGATCATAGACATCGCACTAAAGTCATTTCAAATGGCAACTTTCTGGCTTTAAGAAACACTAAAAAAAATCATGAAAACATAATGTGCTAGCCAGTAACGGTTACTTTTCAAGACCAAACAGGAGAAAAAATTATGGAATCACTCAATTATGAGGAAAAAATGATGGAATCACCCTCTAAATTTTAATTCCCAAAACTAACGCATCAAATAAGATCTGCTCGTTAGTCTGCATCTGAAAAGGAGTGATCACACCTTGGAGAGCTGTTGCACCAAGTGGACTGACGTGAATCATGGCTCCAACACGAGAAATGTCAATTGGAACAAAGGAAAGGATTACCAAACTCTTTAAAGAGGGTAAATCATCACGCAATGTTGCAAAAGATCTTGGTTGTTCACAGTCAGCTGTGTCTAAAATCTGGACCAAATAAAAACAACATGGGAAGGTTGTTAAAGGCAAACGTACTGGTAGACCAAGGAAGACATCAAAGCATCAAGACAGGAAATTAAAGCAATATGTCTCCAGAACAGGAAATGCACAACAAAACAAATGAGGAACGAATGGGAGAAAACTGGAGTCAATGTCTGTGACCGAACTGTAAGAAATCGCCTAAAGGAAATGGGATTTACATACAGAAAAGCTAAAGAAAAGTCATCATTAACACCTAAACAGAAAAAAAGGACGTTACAATGGGCTAAGGAAAAGCAATCATGGACTGCGGATGACTGGATGAAAGTCATATTCAGTGATGAATCGCAAATCTGCATTGGGCAAGGTGATGATGCTAGAACTTTTGTTTGGTGTCGTTCCAATGAGATTTATAAAGATGACTGCCTGAAGAGAACATGTCAATTTCCACAGTCATTGATGATATGGGGCTGCATATCAGGTAAAGGCACTGGGAAGATGGCTGTCATTACATCTTTAATAAATGACCAAGTTTACATTGAAATTTTGGACATTTTCTTATCCCATCAATTGAAAGGATGTTTGGGGATGATGAAATAATTTATCAAGATGATAACGCATCCTGCCATAGAGCAAAAACTGTGAAAACATTCCTTGAAAGAAGACACATAAGGTCAATGTCATGGCCTGCAAATAGCCCGGATCTCAATCCAATTGAAAATCTTTGGTGGAAGTTGAAGAAAATTGTCCATGACAAGGCTCCAACCTGCAAAGCTGATCTGGCAACAGCAATCAGAGAAAGTTGGAGACAGATTGATGAAGACTACTGTTTGTAACTCATTAAGTGCATGCCTCAGAGACTGCAGGCTGTTATAAAAGCCAGAGGTGGTGCAACAAAATACTAGTGATGTATTGGAGTGTTCTTTTGTTTGTTTGTTTTTCATGATTCCATCATTTTTTCCTCATAATTGAGTGATTCCATAATTTTTCCCCCTGTTTGGTTTTGAAAAGTAACCGTTACTGGCTAGCACATTAGGTTTTCATGATTTTTTTAGTGTTTCTTAAAGCCAGAAAGTCGCCATTTGAAATGACTTTAGTGCGATGTCTATGATCTGCTTTTTTTAAACAAAAGTAAACAACTGAATGAACAGCCTTAGAGCCAGGTGAGTCCATAATTTTTGCCAGGGGTTGAATTTGATCTAAGTTCTCCTGTTTTTGCCCTTTTTAATATTTTTGTATAAAAATGTAATAACTCTTAATGATCAGTAATAAATGAGTCCTCTGTGAGGACTATAATGGAGAGAAAAGGGAAAAAAAGCGGGCGCAGATCTCAGTGTAGGGGTATATATACAATTGCAATAATAGCAATCAGTATTGCTCACCTTTCTCAGGTCTTTATAAGCATAAGATCTCAATGGTTCTTGTATGGATCTGGTCTGCAGCTCGGCTCCGAGGTATCAGACATCACAATGGGTGGGTCTGTTAGTAACAATCAGCCTCATGTAGAGTAATCCCGATTCTTTAGCCACGCGCTCCCAGAATTAGAAAAAAAACCTTATTTCTTCAGGGTTTTATTAGATTCAAAGGTAGAATAAAAGGCCGTACGTACACATGAAAAACACAACGTGTTTCGGCTACAATATCAGACAAGTAGCCTTCCTCAGGTCACTTAGGCGTAGTAAGGCATATGGAGAGATTGTATTAGTCCATAAATAAATTTTTTATTGTGACCTAATAAATTTCAATGTTTTTAAAGACATCGGTGCTGGATATGTTTCCCTCCCAGTTTCCTTTCTAATGATTATGTCAGCTGTGGGCGCCATAAACGGATACCGTGCACCAACCCAAATGGACTCCTATACAGAAGTCTGGTGAGCTGGAAAATGGTTGTTTTTTGTTATTCTTACTTGAAAGTATAGTTACTAGATATGAACAAATCCTTTGAAATTCAACTTCGCCAAATTTTCCCCAAAAATTTCATTTATGACAAGTAATATAGAGTGAATTTTAAAACTGTAAAGCTTGTAATTGCTTGAAAAATACACGTGGATAGAGGAGAGAGAACCCCACTGACCATAAGAGCTAACACTTTACAGGCAAGAAAGAGAGGATCCTGCTGATCATAAAAGCTTATACTTTACAGGAGAGAAAGGATCCCACAGACCATAAGAGCTTATACATTACAGGAGAGAGGAGCCCACTGACCATAAGAGCTTACACTCTACAGAAGAGAGAGACTTACTGGGTGGCCTTGGAGATGGAAAATCACTCTGCCATACAAACCTCTCCATTGGTAACCCCTGACCTGTGATGACCCAGATACTGACCATGAGTGTACAAGGTATGATAATCTTAAGATGTAATGCAATGCAAAATGACGTTTGTCTGTTCTCTGATGCTTCAGCATTGTGGGAAATGGTCCGGGGAAATTATTATTTTTTTGTGAACTGCAATTCGAATTTCCAAATGTTCATAGTCTTGTGAAACTGTGAATTTCAAGAAATTTAAAGCAAGCTCAATCCTCCATGGATCGATCCTCTAATCTCTTATAGTTAGCGTAAAGCTAATATGTATCTTGTCCATATATTTCTTTGGATTACCAAATCTGAGCCAGATTGGAGACGGACTCTCTAAAAACAGAGCTGGTTAAACATGGTTAAACATTTATATAATGGCACATTTCTCTTTGTAGCAGGAGGATAGGAGTGGTACTCAGCAGTGGGGGGCTGAACAAAGGACCAAGGAAGATTTTGCACTGCAAGTATGAAGTTTATTTTCCTCTACGCATTTCAAAGCTGAACTATTGGATAAGACGCTATTGCACTTGGTGTCCCTCTCTCCACATTTCTCCTTGTAGCGCCCTACTAAAAAGACTTGTCTCTAATAAGACCCCGCTATGAGAAGGACAGGGGACACTTTTTGATAATTGGGAGTACAACCACTTTGTCACATCTCCACCAGAGTCTGTTCCTGAGACTTTTGCTTCGATCACCAGGCGCCGCCGTGTTCCCACTGTGGACTGTGCTGGTAATAGGGGAGGAGTTAGTACCAGTGGTTCTGGTGGGCACAGTCTCTGCCCATCCATCAACTTGGGTATGGCTGGGACGTGCAGTACCACTGGCTAACTTTGGTGGTGTGTGCCTTCCAGCAGAAGTTATCAACTCCCAATCCAGCCAATTGGAAGCCACCTTACCCTTTTTTCATTCAATAATCTGCTGTTCTTAGCCAGATATAGCTTTGTTTTTTTGCTTGAGCTAAACACTTCCCTGATTCCGTGCACACCTTGTTGATTTGTCCCGTTTGACCTTGGCCTGTTTTCCTGACGTTCCTATTGCCTGCTGATTATGCACCTTGCCTGACATCTCGGTTTTAACCCTGGCCTGTTTCCTGACGTTCCTCCTGCCTTATGATTTTGTACCTTGCGGACATCCTGGTTTTGACCTCAGCCTGTTTTCTAGATATTCTCCGCCTGATTTTGTACCTTGCTAACTTTTTGGTTTTGACCTTCCCTGGCGACTATCCCCATCTCTGGACTGTAGCCTTTTGATAGGCAGTTGTCTCATGGACCTTGCTGTAATTCCAGATCCCTGTATAGAGGGTTAAAAGGTTTCAGGGTACCTCAGGATCCTGCTTAATGAGCGGCTAGCCCTAGTTGGTTCGGGTTAACCATTTTGTGTCTGTAGTCCCGGACTGCCGTTCCATTCTAGGACCAATCTCAAGAGTGGGGCTCTGCAGAGCCCAATGTGAATGGTGTAGAGGTTAGTCGTCAACTGCACTTCTGCTTGAATCATTCTCAATGGAACTGCTGGAAATTGCCGAGCACGGTACTCGTCTAAAGGTCCAGTCACACTAAGCAACTTACCAGCGATCCCAACAACGATAGGGATCGCTGGTAAGTTGCTAGGAGGTTGCTGGTGAGATGTCACACTGCGACGCTCCAGTGATCCCACCAGCAACCTGACCTGGTAGGGATCGCTGGAGCGTGGCTACACGAGTTGCTGGTGAGCTCACCAGCAACCAGTGACAAGCCCCCAGCGCCGCGTGGAAGATGCTGCGCTTGGTAACTAAGGTAAATATCGGGTAACCAACCCGATATTTACCTTGGTTACCACCGCACGGAGCTACACGTGCAGAGAGCAGGGAGCAGCGCACACTGAGCGCTGGCTCCCTGCTCTCCTAGTTACAGCACACATCGGGTTAATTACCTGATGTGTGCTGCAGCTAAATGTGCACAGAGCAGGGAGCAGCGCACAATGCTTAGCGCTGGCTCCTTGCTCTCCTAGTTACAGCACACATCGGGTTAATTAACCCGATGTGTGCTGCAGCTACATGTGCACAGAGCAGGGAGCAGCGCACAATGCTTAGCGCTGGCTCCTTGCTCTCCTAGTTACAGCACACATCGGGTTAATTAACCCGATGTGTGCTGCAGCTACATGTGCACAGAGCAGGGAGCAGCGCACAATGCTTAGCGCTGGCTCCTTGCTCTCCTAGTTGCAGCACACATGGGGTTAATTAACCCGATGTGTGCTGCAGCTACATGTGCACAGAGCAGGAGCCGGCACTGACAGTGAGAGCGGCGGAGGCTGGTAACAAAGGTAAATATCGGGTAACCAAGGACAGGGCTTCTTGGTTACCCGATGTTTACATTGGTTACCAGCCTCCGCAGAAGCCGGCTCCTGCTGCCTGCACATTTAGTTGTTGCTGTCTCGCTGTCACACACAGCGATCTGTGCTTCACAGCGGGACAGCAACAACTAAATAATGGCCCAGGACATTCAGCAACAACCAACGACCTCACAGCAGGGGCCAGGTTGTTGCTGAATGTCACACACAGCAACATCGCTAGAAACGTCACAAAAGTTGTTCGTTAGCAGCGATGTTGCTAGCGATGTTGCTTAGTGTGACGGGGCCTTAAGTCTAGTGGAGGTGACAGAGGTGGAGCAGAGGTGACAAAGGTTAAGCAGAGGTGAAGGGTTAGAGAAACTATATTCCATTCATATGAGAAATAATTCTACTTGAATTTTAAAGTACAGCAAAAATGGAAAGACTAATGATTATATCAGATCAGCAGAAGCAAAATATAAAATTGGGCTTTTATTTGACAGTTGTGTCACCATTTAAACGGTAAATGCAATATTGTTAAAGGTCATATATATAGTGCTACAATGTGTCAGACATTGGACTTGGATTCAGAAAAATCCTTATTAAAACTTCATTCTGCTATAAAAGACAGCAATATATTCTCAGTATCCTGCACAGACAGGATTATGGCTTTTAAAGCTAATAGCTTCTTCTGGTCATATAACATTGTCGGAGCTAATTATTATCTTTTAAAAACAGATTTATGGGAAAATAAGAAAAGAGAGATGATTTATGAAAATCTATATAAGTTAGATTAGAATAACTGTTGGAAGCCAATAGCCGGCTTTTAAGAAAATATTACTTCATCTGTCTGTTAAAGCGTCGACAGTGAAGATCGCGGCTTCCACATTTACATTGAAAGTATTTTTACTTATGCGTGTGCAGACTGTATGATTTTTGAGTAGAAAAGTAAAGTTATGCGGAAAAAGACAAAAGGGTCTAATTTTTAATTTGCCAGAAACAGCACCAATTTTATCCATGTATCAGTTTTTCGCTTGTCAACTGCCCCCCAGTCTTATGAGATGTAATTCCTGGTACAGTCTGCAGAAGACAGCAGCACAAGAAGGCAGAAACCTTTTCTCTAAACCGAGAAAAAGCCCTAACTCCTTGGATACTATTGGTTTTTGGGGGGGGGCTTTCATTTTTCCTTGTTGCTTGTTAAGAGACATAACTGTTTCATTCTCTGTCGAATGAGGCCAAATACTGGGGGGGCTTTGCTGTCCATTTTCAATTTCTTTTGTAATTTTAGTGCTCACCGTATGATATTGATATTTTGATATTCTATTATTATGTACGCAGTGATACCAAATGTGTGTTTTGTTTTTTATTTCAGATTTCACCAAATATGCTTCAAGAGAGGGAGATGAAGGTCAATTACAGCACATACTCTCAGGTATTGGTTGTGTAATACCGCTGTCAACTGCAGTATATGGTGCAGGCTTAGCGCCTGAGCTCGCATCATTTATTCAGTGCTTAGCTCTGCCATATCCACACATCATAGAATCAAAGAATTGTAGAGTTGGAAGGGACCTCAAGGGCCATCAGGTCTAACTCCCTGCGAGTGCAGGTTTTCCTAAATCATCCCAGCTACTGTATATGTTTCTCCAGTTTCTGCTTGAAGGTTTCGATTGATGGGGGGCTCAGTCACCACCTCCCGTGGTTGCCTGTTCCATTCTTTGACCGCCCTCACTATCATAAAGTTTTAGTTTCGTTTCATTACTTCTTGTACTTCCTTGTGCTAATGAGAATAGGGTGGTTCCCTCTGCACTGTAACCTTCAGATATTTGTAGACCACTATTAAGTCTTCTCTCAGCCTTCTCTTTTGCAAACTAAACATCCCTAGTTCTTTTAGCCGTTCTTCATAGGACATGGTTTGCAGACCTTCTACCATCTTGGTTGCTCTTCTGTGGACTTGCGCCAATATATCGATGTCAATTGGGGTGCCCAGAACTGGTGGGGTCTGAGCAGAGTATAGGGCAACAATTACAGTTGAAACCAGAAGTTTACATACACTATCTAAAAAGTTTTAGGTAAAATAGAATTACCAAAATTATTTATATTTGCCACATGCCAGCATAATAAGAGAGAGAAAGAGAGAGAGAGAATGTTTTAAGGCATTTTTATTACTTTCTGCAAAGTCAAAGGTTTACATACTCTAAAGGGGGCTTTACACGCTGCGATATCGCTAACGATTTATCGCCGGGGTCACGGTGTTTGTGACGCACATCCGGCGTCGTTAGAGACATCGCAGTGTGTATAACATACGAGCGACCTTAAGCGATCGCAAAAGAGACAAAAATCGTTGGTTATGGAGAGGTCATCCAAACACTAAAAATCGTTGTCTCATACGTAGCGATGTTGTTCGTCGTTCCTGCGGCATCACACATTGCTATGTGTGACACCGCAGGAGCGATGAACATCTCCTTACCTACCTCCACCGGCAATGCGGAAGGAAGGAAGTGGGCGGGATGTTACATCCTGCTCATCTCCGCCCCTCCGCTTATATTGGCCGGCTGCTTAGTGATGTCGCGGTGACGTCGCTGTGACTCCGAACGCACCCCCCCTTGAAGGAGGGATTGTTCTGCGGTCACAGTGACGTCGCTGCACAGCTATGTGAGTGTGACGCTGCTGTAGCGATAATGATCGCTACGGCAGCGATCACCACATATCGCTCGTACGACGGGGGCGGGTGCTATCGCGCGCGACATCACTAGCAATCGCTAGCGATGTTGCAGTGTGTAAAGCACGCTTAAGAGTACTGCGCCTTTTTCCTGGTATACTTTGTAAAAATGGCCATGCTATTGGTTCCACGACCAAATCAATGTAACATTGAGCTGTTAATCTACCTGGAATAAAGACTAGAGGGATCCGGCTCCAGTACATTACACCACCCCACAGCATAATCCACAGAGGAGCAGTGTGACATTACCTCATGAAGTCTTCTTTATTGCATTGCTTACATGATCTTCAGACTATTCTCTGGCTATAATTCTATCCAAGAGAAAAGCGGGACTTGTCACTGAAGAGGATAGACCTCTATTGCCGTCTTGCTTTGCACCATGTAAGCCTTAAACAGTGGGGGTGTTTGGTCAATGAATCACCTGTATCTGGTAGTCTGGCCCATAGCTCAATGTCATAGGAACAGCTTGTGATGGTTTTTGTAGACCTATTTGACACCTTTATATGTAACACCCAATTTCACTTGCAGTAAAGAATTAAATATTTTTATAACCAATGGTATGGCCCATCTCCAGCATGTCCCAGGAGATGGTTTTAAGCACAACATCAGACCACATGTTGCTCATTCAATTGTGAACATCCTTCATAGCATAAGCCTGCTACCATGGGACAGCATGGTGACTCAGTGGTTAGTACTGCAAACGTGCAGCGCTGGGGTCCTGAAATCAAATCTCACCAAGGACACCATCTGTACAAAGTTTGTATGTGCCTTCCGTGTTTGAGTGGGTTTGGTTGGTATATGCAACAGATGAGGACTTTCTTGTATGTGTGAAGGAGGACTTTATGCTGATTTAACAGTAGATGGCGATGTTGTGTAAAGTTTCTTTACTCACTGTATTGTTGAAAGTCTCTTGTTCTTCCTGGCTTCGCTTTCTCTTCCTGATGCAGTGCTGTATGACTGCGCTTATTTTTACCTCATGTTTCCCAGAAGTAAAGAACTTGTTATCCCATGTAATCTGCTCTGAGAACTTTTTTCTGCAACTGGGAAGCTACAAGCTGTGCAACAGGTTTCCTCTGAGTTCTCTGGTTTCCTCCCATACTCCAAAGACCAAACTGATAGGGAATATAGATTGTGAGCCCCAATGGGGTCAGCTTTGCTAATGTATGTAAAGCGCAGAATATGTTGGCGCTATATAAAAATAAAGATTATTGTATAAAAATAAAGATTATTATATTATTATGGACTGCTGTATCTTTGGATTTGTCTATCAAGCACATCTTGGTCATCATTTTTTTTTGCAATTGGAAAGGAAGCTGCCAGAACTGGATCTTGATGAATTTCCCAAGTAAATAGAACATTTCTCAGGCCCCCATTAACAATCTTATTGATAGCAGCTAAGTGTGTAAGTGCGGGGATTTCTGCACGTAGCACTGATACTGGACAATGAATACATTGAAATGTTTTGAAAATTTTCTTTCCATATCTATCCTGTGATTTCCATAATTCCACAATTTTTTTTTCTTGGTGCTGCTGTTTTAGTGGTGAGAAGTATAGATCTGTACTGAATTCTATAACCCAGATGTTTTGATAAACTGTCACTGGAGAAAATAGTCAGATCGTCAGTAAATTGGCCGCTGGTAAGTTATTGTCTGCGTGCGTGTTTGCCTTTTGATATCTTTGAAATGCAATAAAAAGATGTTGCTTTCATTGAGATCAGTAAGTCAATATCGTATTCCATCCACTTAAAGGAAATATGTCGTACTTTTTGACTATGCCATTAAGAACAAGGGATGAAAAATGTAATGCAGCTCCATGCCAATCTGGATGAAAAGAAAGGACACATTTCTGGATATGTCATAAGAGCACTTTATGTGAAAGGGAACGGCTCAATGTCATTTATATTTCCCCTTCTCTCCATAGTAAAAGCCGAGAATAACTTAAACAAAATACTGGATTCTTTCCAAATTAATTTGCCATCCGTAATTCATGTTGTAGAATGAGAAAAATGAACCTCGCTGGTAGAAAGCTCTGCCATTAACTTGCCTGTCAAACTCTAAGCTGAAATTATAGTGCACTTAGCAGGCAACCCCTTAATGAATAATTTAGCTTAAAATTAAAGTTCTCTTATTAGCGATAATGATAGCTGAAATCGATAGTGAATGCCCATTTTAATTTCACTCAGTTTGATTTGCTAAAAAGAAGATAGTTAATTTCCTGCAAAAAAGTACAGTTCGTGATAATGGTATTGAAATGAAGTAGTCGTGTGCCGGTGTCGGTAATGAATCCCCGTCTACATTTCGATACCTTTCATTACATTTGTTATTTGCTATTAGGCAAAGTTCACATTTTCACTGCGAATTTTTGTGCAAATGTTGGGCAATTCAGCATAAAAATACTCAAAAACATTTGCAGCTGATATGGGGTTGCAAATTTTAGAAATTGCCCTAATACAGATATACCCTATTTTTCCGAAATATAAACCCTAGCTTGATTTTTAGGGATTTTTGAATCTAAGCCCTACTCCAAAAATAATCCCTAGTTAGTCAGCACCCCAGTGCTAGATTATGTCATGTGACATTAGGTTATGTCACTAACATCATGGAGGCATAACCTAAAACTGGAGGCACTGGAATAGGCATAATGCAGCTGCCAAATCGTCCTGCTGCTTCCTCCCACCATGGCAGGGTAAAATCTGCTCACCCTCTCGTGAGTCCTGCCTCCTGAGTGTTGTCACCTGGGTCCAACCTCCTGGCCACTAATGCGCTGTGATGTGGGCTTGGCTGCCACTCCAGGGTCCCACTTCCTGCCTCCCGTGTGCCGCCTCTTGGGTCCCACATCCCGGCCAGCCCTGCTTACTCCTGCAGAAGCAGCCATGTATGACATCACAACCACCATTCCAGAGTCCTGCTCCAGAAACCCGCCTTCTGCCCCCTACCGGCCGCATAGAGAAGAAGAGTGCCACTGCCCCACAAAGTGTTTTGAGAGTGCCAGTAAGCATTACCATATGTGACACTGACACTGCACCAGCAATTGTAAAGGGAAGTTAGGGTTAAGGTAATTAACCCTAAAGCTGGCAATACACCTTCAAGTTGAAGCTGACCATACACCTTCAAGCTGAAGCTGACCATACACCTTCAAGCTGAAGCTGGCCATACACCTTCAAGCTGAATCTGGCCATACTCCTTCAAACTGAAGTTGGCCACACAGCTTCAAGCTGAAGCTGGCCATACACCATCAAGCTGAAGCTGGCCATACACCTTCAAGCTGAAGCTGGCCATACAGCTTCAAGCTGAAGCTGGCCATACACCTTCAAACTGAAGCTGGCCACACAGCTTCAAGCTGAAGCTGGCCATACACCATCAAGCTGAAGCTTGCCACACACCTTCAAAGTAAATTTAAGCATAAATGTGTGATTATTGTTCATGGAAAAATATAAGCCCTCTCCAAAAATAAGCATTAGCCCTATTATTAAAAACATGGTATATTGGTCTTCTTTACACATAGATTCCGTAATTGTTGGGTCACTATCATTCCTGTAGGATAGAAAGCAAAAGACACTGTGCGGCACTTTTTCTGAGCGTAGAAAACCTTTAAACTTATGTTGGCAATCTATGTAATTACTGCACTCACCTATAGTGAGCACATAAGGCTCATGTAAAATATATCCTTATTGCTGGTGTTCTGGTCTGCTGCCCGATCAATGTTCTGTGAAAAATCCCCTCCATCGGAGATACCACAAATGGAGTCTAGAAAGATGCAATAGATCACATGTGGCGCTTCCAATATATCCTGTCATAATAAGGTTGGTCTTGATAAATTATCATTTTAATACAAAATACATATGTGTGTGTGTGTGTATATATAATAAAACAACACATTTTGGCTCTATTAATAGAGTCTTCTTCAGGTTAAAAAACATATAAAAAAATGAATAATGTGCACCTCAGTTCTATACCAAAGTCCACATTTGGGATCTCAACAAGTCTTTTCATCCTCTACTTTTCATCCTGACAGGCAAAGTAATAATTGAACTTGTAATCTCCTCCCTCAGGATGGAAAATAGAGGATAAAAAGACTTGTTGAGATCCCAAATGGTGACTTTGGTATAGCACTGAGGTGCACATTATTCATTCATAACTGCAGCTTTGATAGGATTGTTAAGAAAAGGCCGTTCAAAAACTTGGGTGAGGTTCACAAGGAGTGGACGCTGCTCGAGTCAGTGCTTCAAGAGCCAACACACGTCACAGACGCATCCAGGACATGGGCTACAAGTGTCACATTCCTTGTGTCAAGCTATTCATGACCAATAGACAATGCCAGAAGCATCTTACCTGGGCCTAGGAGAAAAAGAACTGGACTGCTGCTCAGAGGTCCAAGGTGTTGTTTGCAGATGAAAGTAAATTTTGCATCAAGAAAATTGCGGTCCCAGAGTATGGAGAAAGAGTGGAGAGGCCACAATCCAAGCTGCTTGAGGTCTAGTGTGGAGTTTCCACAATCAGTGGTGGTTTGGGGAGCCATGTCATTTGCTGGTGTAGGTGACATGTCCGCTCCAGGGCCGGGGGCACTCGGAATCGGGCCGGACTAATCTGGGGATTTCAGCGGTGGTGGGGGTCCGGCTCCGTGACCCTGGCGGTGTCCAATAATAAAGGGAGGATGATGATGGGAGTTGTATTTTTGGATAAGATGAAGTTCGTGATGTCACCTGTGGTTTTGTGGCTATGTGGGCCGCCGCTGCGCGGCGGGTTCCCTGGGGCAGTTGGTGATGGCGCAGCTGAGGTGATTTTGCTTCACACAAGTGGAGCGAAACCCCAGGGCGACCATTAGGAAAGTCTGTGATGGAAATGGATGGGGCGCAGGAAGAAGCAGACGACACAAGGTTTTGCAGTAAAGATGTTTACTCACAGTTTGTTCCAAAACTGCAGCTGACCAATTTCCCCCGTGGTGTGCCAGGATTCACTGTTGTGGGCCACTGCCGATCCAGAAAAGGTCAAGGGTCAGTACTAGTGCACCCCTCAATGTACCTTTCCTGGCTGTCTCTATAGCGCTAACCATCACTAGACTGTCCTGCGCCTCTGCCACCAAGCCCTGACTAAAGGGTGGCTGACTGTGGTCCTTTTGAAGCCTCCCTTGCAGAGGATGGGTGGCAGGTTGTGGCCTCGGGTGCCTACAGCAATCACCCGAGCGGTCGGATTGCTAAAAGAAATGTCTCTGTTCCTTTTGCCTGGGGACCATCCCCGTTATTACAGCCAGATTCCTCCACCCCAGTGTTCTTGGTGGAACAAGCCCATGGAGGCCTCTCACACATCCGTGGCACTCTAGAACCCCTTCTCTCGGTGTCACCTGGGTCTAGCAGAACCCCAGTGTCTTCACCTTGAACTCCAGACTGTCACCTCCTACCGTCACCTCACACCCTCCGATTCTCACCATTTCTTGTCAACTGTCACTTCACTCAGTCTGACTGAAAACTCTCCCTGACTAGACTGACTGGTTCTGACTGGTTCTCCTCACTACCCCACTGCCTTCTCTCACACTCTCTCTGTCCGGCTCCACCCCTCCAGGACAGTGAATGGGACTTAAGGCTCCAAAACTAGGTATACTGGTTGCTGCTTCGCAGCATTAATGGAGTACCTGCCTTAAACCCTGACCCGATGTGTGACCTAACAATTGGTGCGTGCAGGTTTTGTCTGTGAACCGGCAGATTACCTCTTTCTTACCCAGGATGTGATACCACACCTCTGGCTGAGGTACAGTACCTCTGTGGCGATGGAAGCCTCAGGGGCACCACACTGGTTCACTGTGTTTTATCAAGACCAAAGTCAGCACAGCCATTTTCTAGGAAATTTTACAGCACTTCATGCTTCCCTCTGCCGACAAGCTTTTTGGAAATGGAAATTTCATTTTCCAGAAGGACTTGGCCCCTGTCCACACTGCCAAAAGTACCAATACCTGGTTTACTAACCACAGTATCACTGTGCTTGATTGGCCAGCAAACTCGCCTGACCTAAACCTCATAGAGAAGCTATGGGGGATTGTCAAGAGGAAGATGAAAGACACCAGACCCAACAATGTGTCACGCTCCCCGGGTCCTCTGCTCCGTTCCCCGGGTCCTCTGCTCCGCTCCCCGGCTCACCTGCCACGCTCCCCGCTCTCCAGCCTCCAGTCCCAGCGCTTCCCAGGCCCCCTGGTCCCCGCTCCCGGCGCCCGTCGGCTTCCCAGTCCATGGCCGGCTCTGCTGCGTCCTCCTCTCAGCTTCCTGTGTTGGCTTCTGGCACCCGGGCCGCGCGCATGCGCATTAGGGCGCGCGCGCGGTCACTGACCCTTTCTTAAAGGGCCAGTGTCCACGAACAGGAAATGATGCACACAGGTACAGGGTATATAGGGGGTTAATGTCCAAGGGAGCGGGGCCTGTTCTTCGTGTTTTCCCAAGCTAGGAGTCAGGTCTCCTTGTGTTCTGTGAGATACTTACCTCTCTGTCTTCTAGAGCCGATCCTGCATCGCCATCCGGTCCTGCTGTGTCTCGAACCCCGAACGCTGCCCATCTGCCATCCTGACAGTCCGCACCATCTCGGTTCCCTGCGGTGACCCGTCATCTCGCTCCAACGGTTCCGGACCCCGCCTGACATCATCACGGCTTCCGAACCTGAGCTCCGTCACCCGGACCACCATCAGTGACCTCGTGGTCCCAGGGACTTCTCCATTGTCTTCCAGTGCACGGACTGTTCTGCTACCTAAAGTGCTCCGGCTACCGGACTCCTTTCCCTCATCGGGGAGTTCGGCCCAGTGGATCCACCTCCCGGGTCTGCCCGTCCATCTGGCCCTAACACAATGCAGACGAGCTGAAGGCTGCAATCAAAGCAACCTGGGAACACTTCAGCAGTGCCACAGGCTAATCGCCTCCATGCCACGCCGCATTGATGCAGTAATTCATGCAGGAGCCCCGACCAAGTATTGAGGCATTTACTGTACAGACTTTCCAGGAGGCGTCAACATTTCTGAGTATAAAATCATTTTTCAGTTGGTCTTATATAATATTCTAATTTTCTGAGATAATGACTTTTGGGTTTTCATCGGCTGTAAACCATAATCATCAACATTAACAGAAATAAACACCTGAAATAGAACCATCTGTGTGTAATGACTCTATATAATATATAGGAATAGATCCCTCTGTGTGTAATGACTCTATATAATTCCTGTAATCCAGAAAAAGAAGGCGGCAGCTCACAGGGTAAGTGGCCAAAAAACTTTATTCTGCTATCGCAGACAAAGCTCAGGAACAGTGAGGGGAGGACGGAGTGCAGGGACGGGGAGTGAACGACAGCCTGTTTCGCGCTGTGAGTAGCGCTTTGACAAGTCCTCTAGGCTGCAGTGCCCGACTTTTCTCTTTGATAATTTGACTCTATATAATATATAGGAATAGCTCCCTCTGTGTGTAATGACTCTATATAATATATAGGAATAGATCCCTCTGTGTGTAATGACTCTATCTAATATATAGGAATAGATTCCTCTGTGTGTAATGACTCTATATAATATATAGGAATAGATCCCTCTGTGTGTAATGACTCTATATAATATACGGTATGTGTTTCCCTTTTTGTATTGAATTACTGAAATAAATTAACTTTTTGATGATATTCTAATTTATTGAGATGCACTTGTATCTGGAAAACAGATAAATGCAACTTTTATCTTTAGCTAAAATTGTTTCTGTTAATTAAACCTTTGCCATATTCCCAAATCCTTTTGCTAAAGATACAATATAACTTCATATACAGTTAGTGTTGTACAGGGAAAATGTTTTCCCGTCTCCTCTGTTATGACCAGGCATAGTCCTTATTTTGCATAATGTTATTTCTTAATCCTTTCTTGCTTTGTTTTACTTAATAGGATGTGATTTTCCCCAGTAGATTTCTGCTTATTCCATTTGTTTCTGCACTAAGTTTCAGAATACTGTACCTAACATACAGTCAACTAATGTCTTATTGTGAATAAGAATGACACACAACGCGCCATAATCTGCAAAAGCATAAAATATGTATAAAGTAATTGCATTAAAACATCACAAATACAGAATTAAATTTCCATTAGGCCTAATGAGAATATTGACTTGTTTTTCATAATACAATGTAAATGTTATCTCTGCCTATAGGGTATGTTACTTAATTGTATCCTTTACATTAACATTGAGTTGGTCTGGTAATATTTGTTTTCAATAATTTCCAATTGCGCCTAATCCCATCTGTCAATATTAAAACCTATATAAATGAAAGCAGAATAAATGTATATATTGTGCAGTGCTGTATTTCTTCTGTATGGAAAAGCCAGGTGTAATTTACACTTGATTCTTTTATGTATATTTTATTATTTTATATATATATATAGTACAGACCAAAAGTTTGGACACACCTTCTCATCTCTATAACAACTGTTAAGAGGAGACTTTGTGCAGCAGGTCTTCATGGTAAAATAGCTGCTAGGAAACCACTGCTAAGGACAGGCCACAAGCAGAAGAGACTTGTTTGGGCTAAAGAACACAAGGAATAGACAGTAGACCAGTGGAAATCTGTGCTTTGGTCTGATGAGTCCAAATTTGAGATCTTTGGATTCAACCACCGTGTCTTTGTAGAAAAGGTGAACGGATGGACTCTACATGGCTGGTTCCCACCGTGAAGCATGGAAGAGAAGGTGTGATGGTGTGGGGGTGCTTTGCTGGTGACACTGTTGGGGATTTATTCAAACTTGAAGGCATACTGAACCAGCATGGCTACCACAGCATCTTGCAGCGGCATGCTATTCCATCCGGTTTGCGTTCAGTTGGACCATCATTTATTTTTCAACAGGACAATGACCCCAAACACACCTCCAGGCTGTGTAAGGGCTATTTGACCAAGAAGGAGAGTGATGGGATGCTACGCCAGATGACCTGGTCTCCACACTCACCAGACCTGAACCCAATCGAGATGGTTTGGGGTGAGCTGGACCGCAGAGTGAAGGCAAAAGGGCCAACAAGTGCTAAGCATCTCTGGGAACTCCTTCAATACTGTTGGAAAACCATTTCCGGTGACTACCTCTTGAAGCTCAACAAGAGAATGCCAAGAGTGTGCAAAGTAGCAATCAAAGCAAAAGGTGGCTACTTTGAAGAACCTAGAATATAAGACATAATTTCAGTTGTTTCACACTTTTTTAAGTATTTCATTCCACATGTGTTAATTCATAGTTTTGATGCCTTCAATGTGAATCTACAATTTTCAGTCATGAAAAAAAAGAAAACTATTTGAATGAGAAGGTGTGTTCAAACTTTGTCTGTACTGTGTATATATATATATATATATATATATATATATATATATATATATATATATATATATATATATATGTATATGGTATATATATATATATATATATACACACTGTATATATTCATGCTGATCTCAGATGATGAAGCAAACACCTGCTAACAGATTCCCTTTATATTAGGACTCCTGGCACTAATATTTTGTAAGATTCACAAAACTGCTCCACAGGCAAACGTCACAAACAGAGCCCTGAAATTAGTGTGTCAGAAAGGACAGCATAAAGGTGGTGACAGCTTCCTTCTGAAGGGATTGAAAACAAGATAATCACAGAGTGTTGCTCTACTGTACTCCAATCTGATATAATCTGTTTGGGTCCCCAAATTCGGGTCAGGGGCCGCAGGATATATCACCGCCCCTGCAGACGATGAATGAGCCCCCCCCGCTGTCCAGGGCCTTGGGACTTGCCCGAGTGTGCCAGGTGCTGACGCCGGTCCTGTTCCTACAGTGCCACCACAGGTGAAATGATGCATTTGCATTACACAGTTATCTTTGGAATTAACTGTCTGTGATGAATAAGTATGTCGGAGCATCCAAATTAAGAGATGCTCTTTGTGTAGATGACAAGAAAGAGCTGTATTTAAATTATGTTGCTATAATCCCTTTAACTGTTATTATATTGTCCGAAACCAGGGCTCAATCTGAATCCATTAGTCACTTGGGCACATCACTAAGATGACAAAGCAATTAAAGCAGTTGTCTCATGAAGCACATGACTCTCCTGTCTCTCGGTGCCTTGCTTGCCAATGCAGTACCTTGCTAGGGATGGGTGGATCTGCTCCTAATTGCTTGACAGCTTGAACCTGCTAGCTCATTGAGCCTCTGGCCCGAAGTCTGTGCTTTCCGATATTCAAGCAGAGTCTCTTTTGCCTCTGCAGCATTGGAGGAGAACAGTGCCATGAAAGCAAACCAGATCCAGTGATGCAGATAATATCAGAGTAGCAATTACAAGCTCTATAGCAAAGGGCCTATAAGCCTTTCCTTGCCTAAGAGACTGGCCACTGCTAATAGACTGCACTGGTGGGTGCAAAACTTGTCAGTATGTGATATATACAATATGCAAATCCCACCATTCTTGAGAAGTAAATTGCAAAACTGCTTATCTTTATAAACACTTTACAAAGTGGCCAATGCCAATGACTTTTGTAACAAAAAGGAGACAGTTGCACTCTGTAGTGCTGACAAATGTGTAGCAATGAATATGGGAATGTAGACATGCAATACTGATACGCAAAACATGTAAAAATTGAGATACCTAGCACACAAAAATTGACAGATTTATGTGAGCCCAACAGCAAGGCAACCTATTTTTGTTGAGTCCTTGCCTATTCTAATGCCTCTCTCTGGGTTGCTATATATGATCCTCGATTTGATCTGACTTTTCTATGGTTCTAATAATTTTTTTTAAAAAACCCTCCAATTTATGGGAGGAGAGGAACCTGCAAAAGAAGAATTCATGTTTTATCTGGCTGTTGGGCTAACATAAAACTGGCCATTTTTGTATGCTAGGTATCTCAATTTTTACATGTTTTTCATAGCAGTAATGCATGCCTATATTCCTATATATATATATATATATATATATATATATATATATATATATATATATATATATATATATATAAAATTTGTCTCCTTTACTGGAGAGACAATTTGAATATTTCCCAGAGGGGCGTGTCAGCTATAAGTCCCCTTACCTGGCAGCCAGACTGGCTTGCAAAGTCTCCTTAAGGAGAATAGTGTTCCCCCGTGGTCCCCACTTAGCTTTCTTATGAGCCAGATCAGACACCCCATACTTTGCACTGACGAGGGGCAAGCACCCCGAAACACCGTGTCTGCAAATTGGCATTCTGATCTGGCATATATCCTGAGTCATATTGCAAAGGATTGTTAAAAATCCACTTGTGACTTATAGGATCGCTACTTCCAATAGGTGGCGCTGCGCTATAGTTTGTCTCCTTTACTGGAGAGACAATTTGTATATTCCTATATTCATTGTTCCACATATCTTAGCACTAGAAAGTGCAACTGTCTCCTTTTTGTTACTTTGTTTCACTTTCAGTTTTCATCTGTTCACATTAGACAGGGAGAATGTGCCATCATTCTTTTTCTTAGGCCATAGACTTTAGATTATAAAGTCATCCAAACCTGCAGATTTCAGCAGCAGTGGTTAACCATTTAGCTGATGTCAGGGAAGAAGAATCTGGCATCTCGAAATTCAAGATGGCCCATCTTGATTTATAAAGATAGTCTACCACCAGAGTTGTCTGAAAGTGGCATATTCCCATCTCGTCTTTACTCAAGGTACTACGGTATGGCAAAAGTAGTGATTCTTCACATCAGCAAAAATGCAGGAAAGAAAATGAGTAAACTACATTAGACTTATAGGTCTGCATAGCAGCAATAAACACCAAGTGGTAAGTGATGCACTATCATTAAAGAAATGTTCAGCCCTTTTCATTACCGGCCACATCGATATTATGTTGAGAAACAAGGTTTCTCTCAATACCTTGTGTTGCCAATAGTGCTTGTGTGCGTTCCGCTCATCCCCTCTGCTTGACCCCCAGGCTCCATGACCTCTGATTCCGGTGATTTCACGTCAACTTCTAGTTGACCTGTCATCACTGCAGCTGGCCTCAGTCTCCATGAGTCACTGGGCTGTGGGCGGTGTTTCACAACTCATCACAGTGTTGACTCATTGCTCCTGCTTGCGCGAGCTCTACAGTGGAGGAGGAAGGAGCAGAGAGATGCTACGCTGTGACAAATGGTGAAACACCGCCCACAGGCAAGTGACTCAGAAAAACTGTGGCCCACCTCAGTTGACGTGACATCACCGGTCATGGAGCCTGGAGGTCACGCAAAGGGGGTGAGTGGACCACAATAGCTCAGAGGCACAATTGGCAACACAAGGTATTTGAGAGAAACCTTGTTTCTCAACATAATATCGATGTGGCTAATAATGAAAAAGGGTGAACCACCCCTTTAAGGATGAGGAGGAATCAGACAACAAATGTCTAATGTCACTGATCACCTTAGGAGCTCTGCTTTCTTCCTTGTGTGAATGTGCATCTGCAGTAGGTTCTGTAGTCTCTTCCTGGGGTGCCATCACTATCTATGATGCTAATGTAGGCTCAGATCTCTTTCTAATCTCCCATCTGTCATACCGGCTTTCTTGCAGCTACTTATTCTTTTTCTCTCAGTACTCACACTTGTACCAGATACATACTTTATGCTAAGTGTTACAATCATTGCAGATAATTTCTCCATCTTAAGCTCTTAAGAGATGTTTGAAATAATACTTCATCTTTGAATGGCTAAGCATCTCCAAGTAGCTTCCTTATTCATTCTACATACACACATAATATAGACACAATGCTCTGTTCGGCTGTTTAGACTTGTTCCAGTACAATCAATTATACATCTAGACCTGAACACTTCACCTCTACCATAGGCATCACTCCTATATATCAATCTGTGTCATTTCTGGAAACCCTTAATGATACTGTACCTCTTCACATCATCTTCTATGTCTTCAAGTGCTGCCCATAATTTGAGCTTCATTTGCTAACCTTGCTCCATATGTCTCTTCTCATTCACTTTGTGAGGTTTTCTCTCGTGCTGCACTTATCTATTGACATTCACTTTAACACACTAACAGACTCTTCAGACATTTATACATTGCCAGGAGGACTTCTTTAAGTGAGCCTACCAACCTAAATAGCTCACTGACATTTAGACTGAATAATATGATTTACTAAAATATAACATTATTCTATTTTGTACTAACGAACAATGGCAATTGTTTTCTTCCTCTTCAGGTTCTTAGTTCATCTTATCCTTGCCTCTCCTGGGCCCTTTCCATACCTGCTTGGTCCACTGATTGGCTGTTCTTTATTCTTCTCATTCAAGCACATCCGAGTCTTCCCTCTCCTGGTGCTACCATTGACAAGGCCTCACATGCACATCATTGACATTAACGTATGGGAGAACTGTATAGGGTCAAAAAATTGGTTTGGTTACACACCCTATGGAATAAATAACTACAATCAGTCACTTTCTATACCCATCAACAAACTTGTTACACCTCTCAACTGGAATTTTTGACCACTTTTCTCTTGCAAACATCTCATCGTCCCTCATATTTGAAGGGTGCCTTTTCTAAACACTAATTTTAAGATCTCTTCACAGGGGTTCAATGGGATATAGATCTGGACTCATTCCTTCCACTTCAGAACTCTCCAGGGCTTTGTTTCCATCCTTTTCTGGGGGATTCTTGAAGTAGGTTTGGAGTTATTGTCCTGCTGGAAGACCCATGATCTAGGACAAAAAGTGCATAGCTTTCTGACGCTGGGCACTACATTGTGAGCCAAAATTCTCTGGTAATCTTCAGATTTCCTGATGTCTTGTACATAGGAAAGCCACCCAGTTCCAGAGGCAGCAAAACAAGCTGAAAACATCTTTGACTGTAGGCACTGTGTTCTTTTCTTTGAAAGATGCATTCCATTTTCGGTAAACAGTAGAAAGATGTGCTTTGCCAAAAAGCCCTGTCTTGGTCTAACCTGTCCAAAAGATGCTTTCTCAGAAGAATTTTTGCTTACTAATGTACATTTTGGCAAACTTCAGTCTTGCTTTTGGTCTTTGAGTCAGCACTGGGGTCCTCCTGGGTCTCTTCCATACCGTTAAATTCCATTTAAATGTCGATGGATAGTTTGCTCTGACACTGATGCACCCTGTGCCTTCAGAAAACTTGAATTTTTTGGAACAGGGTTGCTTTTCCATCATATGGACTATCCTGCGTTGCAACCTTTCATAATTTTTTCTCTGCCATTCATGTTCAGGGAGACTAGCTACAGTGCCATGGGTTGTAAACCTCTTGATTATGTTCCGCACCATGGATAAAGCAACATCAAGATCTCTGGAAACAGACTTCTAACCTTGAGATTGTTCATATTTTTCAACATTTTTGGTTCTCAAGTCCTTAGGCAGTTCTTCTCCTCTTTCTGTTTTCCATATTTAGTGAGGCACACACAGACACACAGACACACAATGCAAAGATTGAGTCAACTTCTCCCATTTTTATCTGGTTTCAGGTGAGATTTTCATATTGCCCACACCTGTTACTTGCCACAGGTGAGTTTGAACGAGAATCACTTCCTTGAAACAAAGTTGTTCAACCACAATTTTGGAAAGGTACTAACAATTTTTTCCACTCTACTTTTGGGGTTTTGTGTGACATTTTGTCCGATATGCCTTTTTTTCCTCTTTTTTTATGTGCTGTTCTAATACACAAAGGATATAAACATGCGTTTAACAAAACATGTAATTGCAATAATTTTCTGAAACAATTTCAAGAGTGCTAACACTTTCGGCCATTACTGTATATAACACTCCCAGGTCTCCTAAGACTGTGTTGAACATATTTCAAGCACATTAACACAAACACAGCCTTAGTAGTGTCAACGTGATCTCAAAATCTGTGTCTACAAGTAAACGGATGGCAGTATTTTTCACTGTTGTCCTGTGCACACTATTTGTTTGTAATGTTTATCCAGAAGCTTTCTCCCTTTCTCTTTATTTGCTCAGCTGTAACATCTGCTCATTATCCAGATTCCCTATAACATGGAAAAAAAGTGCTGCTGCATTCTCTGCCTCTGCTTTCATACTGGCTATGATAGTCCCTTCTGTTTGGTAGTGACGTGATGGCTACATGATATTATGATGACGTTCACAAAGCCACAAAAGAGGTCCGATGAGACTTCTTTCAGTCATGTAATCTTCTGCTTTGCATAAAATGGTGGCGGGCACTTCTTTGTTAAATTATGCAAATCAAATCAAATTCTTCATGTTCACCGAGTCTAAAATATGATATGAATTTGATCAACATCAAACCGTTACACTCATCTCTAATAATGATTTTTTAATCTATTTGTTTTCTTAACCGAAATCGAGAAACTCTTTAAATAACAATATTGTAATGATTGTAGTATATTACAATGCGGGGCATTACAAGTATTTTCCCACAAATAAACATTTATGAAGTATATAATCAATACCCTCTTTTTGCATGACTTTTTCACCTATCCTCAGTTTTGGAGTCCCCATTTCTTTCTTCCAATATGGCTGCCATGCTTCCCAAACTACCTGATGTTCACTATGCAGTAGTGTCTAGTAGCAGTTCAGTAATAGTCTTAAACACCCCCACTTTTTCCACATGAGCAGTGATGGCCAATGTAAGAGGAAGGGGCATGTTTATCAGATAGTTGAAGAATTACTTCATCAATATTGGGGGAAAAGAAGAGGAACAAAAGGAAATCACTAAGTATAATTGCTCCTTATACCCAGTAATATGTTAAATTTTCTCAACTGGACGAGAGTATCACTTTAAGGCCTCGGTTCAACTTCCATTTTGCACGGATGAGTGCAATACGATAAAACATCCGATTGCTCTCACTCTATGCAAACCCAAGGGGCAGTGTCCATCTGCGACTGATTTCTCATGCCACAGCGGCGTGAGGAATGAATCACAGCATGCTGCACTTAGCAGCGATTCTCAGCTCACGCACCCCCATACAAGTCTATGGGAGCATGTGAAACATCGCACTGCACTCGCATGTAATCCGAGCGCAGTGCGATATACGAAGAGACAGGCAGCAAAGGAGATGGGGAGAAAGGGCTCCCTCCCTCTTCTCCGCAGCTGTGATATGATTGCAAGATCGCATAACAGTCGCATGACACTCGGCTGACACTCACAGCAGAAGGTCATTAGCATATCGTTTATGAAGCTATAGGAAAGTGGAACCATACCCTCCCTAAGTGATATAATTTATAAGCAATAGCATTGTAACATGCCATAAATATCATCACTTTATACAAAAATGTATATGTCATAATTCTGCTCAGCGGTGCTCTGCTCTCCTGCAGAGAATATTCTGTGCCTCATATTTTTCTCCAGTTCTTGGTCAAGTCCTATGTAGTGTGGAAGGGGTCTGTTCTTTGGAGCCTCATTCCAGGGGATTGCTCCACTTTATCTGGGAGCTGTTTCATCCAGAACACCGCCAGTGATAGTTCCTGTTTTGCAGTGCACGTCTCTGGTTCCTGTAAGTGTCTGACCTGATCTTGTTCTGCTGTTCCCCTTCGGTCTCCATACCTGCTGACTTGATTCCCTGACTCCCTCACCTCGGTTTGGCCCTTGACTCTGCCTCTGCTCGCTCCCTTGTACTTATGTGACCTCTCTGTTTGCCGACCCCGGCTCATCCCCTGACTCCGGCTCTGCTCACTCCCTTGTACTTGCATGACCTCTCTGTTTACTGACCCCAGCTTGTCCCCTTACTCTGGCTCTGCTCGCTCTTTTTGTCATTCAT
Organism: Anomaloglossus baeobatrachus; assembly: GCF_048569485.1. NCBI lineage: Eukaryota > Metazoa > Chordata > Amphibia > Anura > Aromobatidae > Anomaloglossus > Anomaloglossus baeobatrachus. The sequence goes on along the minus strand of NC_134355.1, from coordinate 63,700,383 downwards.
GCTATCTCCTGGCTTTTAAACCCTGGCTTGTTTGAGTGCCCTTCACTGGGGGGGCCTAGCGACACCTAGTGTACAAACCTGGCAGATCCACTCCACTGGTGCCTGGCGACACCTAGTGGTTTGGTGTCTTATTTCACCCAGGTTATCATCACAGTATATACATATTTAGGCCCTTTTTTTTGCCATATCAATAAAATAAGATTACAGGTGTATTGTATGGATCTTGGTGGGTTAAGCAGCAGCTAGACTTCCCCGACATTGATATAAGCATATAATGTGCTATAATAAAATTGATTATTATAATATACAATATAGTTCTGACAAGAGATTAAATATTGTACCATAGTGAATTGGTCCCTTGACATTTATGACTGACAAATATGTATAGAAAATAGTAATAAAATAGGGTGCAATACATGATAATCATCTATAGATCTCAAAGGAGACCAAACAATATCTCATTTTACTTGAAGTTTTAATATATAAAATCATTATACATGTATTGTTCATTGTTATGAAACAGAAAAAAAATGATGTCTAAGTCGCAAAAATATAAAGGACGTAAATCAAAGCCTCCACATAATAATAGAAATAATTAAAATTTTATAAAGCTTTTTCTTTTATCCACTAGATGGAGCAAATTCAGTAATCTGCATGAGAGAATAATCTCAAATATATGATGATAATGTTTTCTGTTGCTTAAAGGGGCTATCCCGCATCTGAAAGTCTGTAGTCGTGACTGCAAACTGATGAATCCTCACATCTCGCCCACTGTGCGCTGTCAAGTTTCTCTGGTGATGGGAGCGGGTGGTCATGTGACTTCAAACACACGAGTTGCATACATCCGTCCACATTCCAACTAGACTTTATCTGGCCTGGCTCAATATACTTGCATTGAATAAGGCTGCACCCATCTAGTCAGCACATGACCACATGTATGCAAGTCATATACTTGCGGTCATGTGCCTGCCACTCCCGGCACAGGCACCGGAGAATCCTCATAGCACGCAATGTGCAATGTGAGGATTCACATATCTGCAGTGACTTAGGAAAGTGATTCCTCTCCCTGCCTTCCAAATGCTGCAATCACACTGATAGCAGCATTCAGGGGGTTAAACTGATGGAAACAGAGCCGGGGACCACTCCTGGCAGTAATAGCCGGGTCTCGGCTGTAACATCAGCCGGAGATCCGGCGGCAATCGTGGGGGTTGAGCATCTGACTAAAAAAAGCACCAAAAAAAAGCAGGAAAAAATGCAAGTGAAAAAGCATGCAAATGCAATAAAAAACATACAATAAAAAAGCACACAAAAAAGCAATATGGGCACATTGGGTATTAGTTTGCAATCACTCTTAAGGCCGCTTTACACGCTGTGATATCGGTACCGATATCGCTAGCGTGCGTACCCGCCCCCATCGGTTGTGCGACACGGGCAAATCTCTGCCCATGTCGCACAACATCGCCCGGACCCGTCATACGGATTTACCTTCCCTGCGACGTCGCTGTGACCGATGAACCGCCTCCTTTCTAAGGGGGCGGTTCGTTCATCGTCACAGCGATGTCACAGCAGCGTCACTGAACCGCCGCCCAGTAGAAGCGGAAGGGCGGAGATGAGCGGGACGAACATCCCGCCCACCTCCTTCCTTCCACATTGTGGCCGGGAGGCAGGTAAGCAGAGCTTCCTCGTTCCTGCGGTGTCACACGGAGCGATGTGTGCTGCCGCAGGAACGAGGAACAATTTCGTTACTGCTGCAGTAACGATATTTGAGAATGGACCCCCATGTCACCGATGAGCGATTTTGCACGTTTTTGCGACGATGCAAAATCGCTCATAGGTGTCACACGCAACGGCATCGCTACAGCGGCCGGATGTGCGTCACAAAATCTGTGACCCCAACAAGATCGCTGTAGCGATCTCGTAGCGTGTAAAGCCCGCTTTAGGCCAAGTCCGCACAACCCCTTTACATATTGGCTATCTGTCGCCACTTATTTCGAATATTTCCTGTTGTGAATACGTTTACTTGCCAGTGGTCAATTGCTCCTGTGTGTCCAGGACATTCTGAAACCAGCTCTGCTCCCTTCTAGAACTTCCTCAGATAAGTGGTCTTGTACCTCTGTTATTTGTTCACCACCTTTTGTTGTTGTTCTGCTTTGATACTATGCATGATTCCTACTTTGTCTGTGTGGAGTTGTGGTGGAATGGATCATTCCCTGCTGGGAGTGTCTGTATACTTAGCTCCATGATTCTGCAAGATTTGTGTTTTGTCATGTTTGGTATTATTCAGTCCCTCATCTCTATTAGTGTTTTTTGGATCCCAGTAACATCTGAGTGCTGGTACAGTGGGGGAGAAGTTTAGTAATCTCAGGATTTTTCCATATCAGAAGTGCTGATATATATTAGGGTTTTTACGGAGACAGAGAGTTGCTCTTTCCTATCTTTTTCTATAAAGATAGTTTGGACTTCATCTTTGCTGAAATCTGTCCTTTCTGGCTTTGTATTGTGTTTTTCTATATCCCCGTAGCCTTTACATGTGGGGGCTATCTATCTATCTTTGGTGACTACTCTGAGGCAGATTAGCTTTCTTATATTTCTATCTGTGAGATTATTTAGTTCTCCGGCTTTGTTGAGGCGTCCAGGTCATTGTAGGCTCGCCCCACGGCTACTGTTAGTTGTGTGTCAGGATTAGCTCTGCAGTCCGTTAAGTTTAAAGCCACTCTGTTACCGTTTGGGATTCCGCATTATTTGATCCTCCCCGGTCCCTGAATCATAACAATTTCCTAAATAAATACAAATCTAATAAAAAAAAGTTGGTACATTTTGTGAAACGTAAAGTAATCAAGAACACCATCTTGGCAATTTTACAATAATAAACATTTTTCTGAAATTATTCAACCATTTTTAGATGCAATTTTCACAAATTGGTGAACCTCTGACCATCTTGTCTTCAGAGAGACTCTGCCTCTCTAAGACGCTGTTTTCATACATAGTCATGTGACTGGTTGGTAAATGACCTGCCAGCTGTTGAATGGCCAGCAGGTGTGAACAACGGCACCAAGCAACTACCTGCCTCTAAGTGATTAAGCACATATATTTATATTTTTTAAAATCCTGGATATACCGTTTAAGTTTGGAAATTAACCCATATACATGGGATAAGGAACGCGTTGACTATCTCTGGGGTTCCAATCGCAGGTACTCCACCAATCCTGAGAACCAGGCTTATATGAATTGAGTGGTGCTCGATCAACTGCACTTTTGCTCCATTCATTCATTGCCAAGAACAGCACGTAGCTACTATTTGGAACTTCTACAAGAATAATTTGGGTGGCAGAGCTTATAGACCGATACTGCAGCATTCACATAGGACTCTTAAAGACACTCTGGTTCTCAGGATCTTAGGGGTCCCAGCAGCTTGACCCCTGTGATGAGGAAATTGTCACTTATTGTATAGATATAGTATAAATTGAAAACGTAAATAGTGGAACCTTGGTTTACGAGAACAATCCGTTCTGGGAGTGTGCTTGTAAACCAAGTTACTCGTCTAGCAAAGCAAAATTTCCCATAGGAAATAATGCAAACTCAGACAATTCATTCCACAACTTGTTCAATGTTCCATCCTGGTCCCCTATTGTGCCATTCCACACATACAGAAACAAACACACACATTATGCTGACCTTACCTTCCGTTCCACTGCCGGCATCATGGTTCTTCTAGTTCGCCGGTACAGGATGTGTATCGGGTAACCATCGCGAAGATGGAGGAACTTCCACTGCCAGAGCGCTGATGTCAATGGCAGGAGACGCTTGCCCCTGATTGGTCAGCGTGCTGCCTTTGAGTAGCGGCTGACAGCGGACGTTCCTCCATCGTCGTGATGGTTACCCAATACACATCCTGTACCGGCGAACTACAACAACCATGAGACCAGCGATGGAAGGTAAGGTGAGCATAATATGTGTGTGCTTGTGTGTGTTTGTGCAAACTGCAAGAGCGGGTCAGAGCGCGGTTAAAGTACAGAACCGGAAGTGTGTGCGGTGAGTATTTGCTTGTACGGCAAAGCTTGCTCGTAAACTGAATTACAAATTTATAGCAAGCTTTACTCGTATAGCGAAAAAGTTCGCAAACCGGGTTACTCGTAAACCGAGGTTACACTGTATTGTATTGTATATCACTGAACTAATTGTGTGAGGTGGCACAACACTTTTACTTAGAAAGTAATAGAAAGTTCTTTTATTCTACTGTATATCCAAGACACAAAGAACTTTGGTGAGAATCTCATATATTTGTCTTAGTAATCCAGAGGGTTCCAATCATCAGTTTTCAGCCTTGTAAAGAGAAGAGGCATGCATAATGAGAAAAACTTTAGAGAGTAGAGAAAACTAATTTGTATTTCCACGTTAAAAATCAATAAGAAGCCGCGTTAAATTTGTATAAGCTTTGAAGTTCGAAGAACCAAATAAATGTGACTATAATGAAATAATATTCTAACGGACTTTAGAGGGGCTATCAGGTTGATTTTTTTTTTATTAGTTAAAAAATAAAAGCTCTTTGTGTAATAAAAAGTAAACAAAAGAAAAACAAAAAATCCATACACATTTTCAAGGATGCTCACTCGTTCCCTTCCAACAATCATCCCTGCAGGACACCTTGTAATGCTCCAGTTTTCCTGTGGGGGCACTGTAGAGGACTAAAACACTTGCTGCTGGTGACAGGTAAGTATTTTATGTGAGGTAGCAGCGTTGTTTGGGCAAAAACGTGAGGCAGTGAGGCAGCAGCGTGTTCACACCAACAGTCTATTTATTGTTGCAGCATAAATAGATCCAATTTCCCACAGTCAAAGTCTCTTCCGGATCACAGCCGGTGCATATAGACAAATTCTTTGCATCAAAAAGTCTTGTTACCTTAGGACCCCGATAACCGCAGGGATCTGTATAAGGTTCTCCTAGGCTGACACTCTTGGCCTGTGTTCACTCCACACAGAACCAGCCTAGCTCACACCGCATGTGTTAGCTTCACCAAGCCTGGCTCTCAACTGAGACACACCCTGCTGTGCTCTGCATGAGTTTAAATGAAAATGCTGGACATGAGAATTGCTACAAAACCTTGACTGGGAGGAGGGATCTGTCTCCCTGTTACCCTTTGTGCTATACTCCCAGTAATAGCTATAGCAAACTCAGAGGGTTTCTAGACACATTCTGGGGGACACATAGCGGTCTTCAAATATTACCCCTGTCACTGCCTCACATATCCCCCCCCTCAGTTCAAACGGGCGGGGTTGAACTCTTGCCAACATACAGGGACCTCTGGACAGGGCATCCGCATTGCCCTGCAAGCTACCAGCCCGGTGTTCCACAGAAAAGTGAAAGTTCTGCAAGGAGAGAAACCACCTGGTGACTCTAGCATTTCTCTCCTTAGCATTCCTCATCCAGACCAAAGGGGAGTGGTCTGTCACCAGGCAAAAGTGTCGCCCCAGCAGGTAGTAGCGTAGGGATTCCAGAGCCCATTTTATGGCCAGGCACGCCTTCTCCACTATGCTATAGTTCTTCTCTGCCGGGGTGAGTTTTCTACTCAAATAGGTGACCGGGTGCTCTTCTCCATCTACCTCCTGGGACAGAACTGCACCCAGACCCACCTCAGAGGCATCTGCCTGTACTATAAACTCCTTTTGAAAGTCAGGGTTGACAAGGACAGGCTGACAACATAGGACTACCTTTAGCGCCTGAAAGGCTTCCTCTGCTTGTGTAGTCCAGTGGACCATGACCGACTTGTTCCCTTTTAAGAGATCGGTCAAAGGTGCCGACCTTCCAGCAAAATTGGGTATGAATCGTCGGTAATACCCCATTATACCCAGAAAGGCTCTTACCTGTTTTGTGGTAAGGGGACGAGGCCAGTTTTGAATGGCTTCGATTTTGTTTACTTGTGGCTTGATAACCCCTTGGCCTATCACATACCCCAAGTAACGGGCTTCTTTGAGACCCATAGCACATTTGCTTGGATTCGCCATCAGACCAGCCGCTCTGAGCGAATCCACTACCGCTTGTACCTGAGATAAGTGGGTGCTCCAGTCACTGCTATAGATGATGATGTCATCCAAATATGCGGAGGCATATGGTTGATGGGGTTCTAACACTATGTCCATTAATCTCTGAAACGTGGCCGGAGCCCCATGTAAACCAAATGGCAAGACGACATAGTGATAGAGCCCCCCTGGCGTGACAAAAGCGGTCTTTTCTTTTGCCGCCTCTGTCAGCGGCACCTGCCAGTAACCTTTAGTGAGATCGAGAGTCGTGAAGTACTGGGCCCGTCCCAGTCTCTCTATCAGCTCGTCGACCCTGGGCATGGGATACATATCAAACTTCGATACCTCATTTAACTTTCGGAAGTCATTACAGAATCTTAATGAACCGTCTGGTTTCGGGATCAGCACAATGGGACTGGCCCATTCGCTCGTGGATTTTTCAATAACCCCTAGTTGGAGCATCTTTTTTACCTCCTCCGCAATGGCTTGCCTACGAGCCTCTGGTACCCGGTATGGCCTCAGGCGTACCCTTACTTGAGGCTCGGTGACAATATCATGGTGGATTACGGTTGTTCGGCCTGGTAGGCTTGAGAACACATCCGTATTCCGCTGCACTAATCTCCGAGACTCCCGTCTCTGCTGTTTTGAGAGAGAATCCCCTATCCTTACTCCCAATTCATCACCAGGGGACTCCTCTTTTGTTGTTGTCAAGGCACCTGAAAAGGTTAGGTCCAACGTTACGTCAGCCACCATACATTCCCTGTCTTTCCATGCCTTCAGCAGGTTTACATGGTAGATTTGCTCTGGTTTTCTTCTACCTGGCTGATACACCTTATAGTTTACTTCCCCCACTTTCTCCCGGATCTCATAGGGACCTTGCCATTTGGCTAAGAACTTACTTTCTGCAGTAGGTATTAGGACTAAGACACGATCTCCTAGTTTAAAAGACCTGATGGAGGCCTTTCTATTATACTGAGTACTTTGGGCTGCCTGAGCATCCAGCAAATGCTCTTTAAAACGTATTCCACTGTGCTTTTGTGAGGGGTGGGCTCCTGTTCCCAAGTTTCCTTAACTATATCCAGCAGTCCCCGCGGATGTCTGCCATACAGTAACTCAAATGGCGAGAACCCGGTGGAAGATTGTGGGACCTCGCGGATAGCGAACATTAAATAGGGCAATAACATGTCCCAATCTTTCCCCTCTTTGGAGACCACCTTTTTCAACATAGCCTTTAGAGTTTTATTAAAACGTTCCACTAGACCATCAGTCTGGGGATGGTACACCGACGTGCGTAGCTGCTTGATCTGGAGGAGTTTGCACAGTTCCTTTGTAATTTTAGACATAAAGGGAGTGCCCTGATCGGTCAGGATTTCTTTGGGTAACCCCACGCGACAGAACATAGCAAACAACTCCCGAGCAATAAGCCTCGCCGAGGTGTGACCTAGTGGAATGGCCTCCGGATAACGTGTCGCGTAATCCATCATTACCAGGATGTGCTGGTGACCACGGGCTGATTTTACAATGGGTCCGATCAGATCCATAGCAATCCGCTCAAAAGGCACCTCTATAATGGGTAAAGGTATCAGAGGACTATGGAAACGGTGCGTTGGTGCGGTCAACTGACAAACTGGGCAGGACTCACAGAACCTCTTAATTTCTGCGCCAACCCCTGGCCAGTAAAACCGCTGAAACATGCGTTCCTGCGTTTTCTCTTCACCTAGGTGCCCACTCATTAGGTGGTTATGAGCCAATTCCAAGGTCTGACGGCGGTACGGCTGAGGGACCACCAACTGTTCCACTATTTCCCCCGGATTGTATCAACCCGATAGAGCAACTCTCGCCTTAGAGCCATGTAGGGAGTTTCCAGCCTGGCACCAGGCCGCTGGGGTACCCCATCAATTACCTGTACATTTCCACGTCCAGGAGCCAATGTGGGGTCCCGGAGCTGTGCTGTTCTGAAATTATCTGGAGACACGTTCAACTCCGGGATTGCATCGGGTGGCTCAACCTCTCCTGCCATTACCTCTAGGGGGAACCTGGCAGGGTTACACTCTGTCCCTATACTGGTGACCCCTACGGCAAGTATCCCTGAGTCGGGATCGTCCGGCTCAGGGCCTGGTTCAATCATACACCTCGGAGGGCTAGGTCGCCTCCCAAATAATGTCCAGAACAGGGGCAAGTCTCTTCCCAAAATAACAGCATATGGAAGTCTTTTCATCACCCCCACTTCATGTTGTACCTCTCCACACGAGGTAGCAATGGTGACCCTTTCCATAGGGTATTCACGTAGGTCTCCATGAATACAAAGTACCCCTACTTTATGTCCTGTAGGGTTTTCCCCGGAGACCAAGGAGGCATGTACAAGAGTCACTAAACTTCCTGAGTCCAACAAAGCCTCTGCTGTATAGCCATTAACACGTACTTTGCAGAGATGGGGCTCCTCCCCCATAGTAACAGTGCTTACGGTACAAACAGTATGGGCATACATTGATACCCGGCGAGCGTACCGGCAGTCCATGGGTTCTGATGTGAGTGGGCACTGTGCCATCACATGCCCGAGCTGATGGCACCGCCAGCACATAATAGCAGAGGTGTCCCTGTTTCGGGTGTCTGACTTTGGGGAACCGGGACTCCGGCTGACCTTAGTCTGGGGTTTACTCTCTGCCAGGGCTGAAGACGGGGCAGCACCCGAGGAGGGACGGGAGTCTTTTACCAACTGTGAAGGGGGCATATCCCTACGGAGTGCCCGCCGTGAAGCAGAGTCCTGGACCAACTCCTGGGTAGCTGTGTAGCGTTCCACCAAATTCACTAGCTGGTCTAGGGTACCGGGGTCCCCCTGTCCCACCCACCGTTGAATGGGGGCTGGCAAAGTCCGCACAAACCGTTCAATCACCACCCGCTCAATCATCTGTCCGGGGTTCAAGGTCTCCGGCTGCAGCCATTTTTTTACAAGGTCCAGTAAGACATGGGCCTGTGAGCGTGCAGGTTTTCCCTCCTCAAAGGACCACTGATTCACTCGTTGGGCCCGGAGATAAGTGTTAACCCCCATCCGTGCAAGGATCTCACCTTTCAGTATGCCATAGTCCTTGGCATCCTCCGTGCTGAGATCCAGGTAGGCTTTTTGGGGTTCACCTACCAGGAACGGGGCCACGACATCAGTCCAACGGTCGGTAGACAATTTCTCTCGCTCAGCGGTCCTCTCAAACACGGAGAGAAAGGCTTCTGGGTCATCCTCTGCACTCATCTTTGTAAGTGCCGCCCTTACTCTGTCCTGGGCCGCAGGAAGGAGTGGATGACCTGGAGTTACTGTTGGGAGCGCTTCTCGCAGAGCAGAAAGCTGCTTAGTCAACAAGCTGTTTGTCTCCTGTTGCTGAGCTAACGCCCGCTGGTGCTGAGCATTAGCTTGTTGCTGCTGTGCACTGGTTTGTGCAAAAACCTGCTGTAGTTGAGCAGTAGACTGGGCCAGCTGCTTTACAAGATCCTCCATAGTGGCTGCTGAGGTAAACTGTAACTTTGCAGGCTTGATCATAAACATGTGAAAACTGGGTTGTTGCCCCTAGCAACCAGGCTGCAACGCCTGCAGGCTTCGTGGAGCCGCCAATCCACCGCAAACAGTCAGTAGAAATTTTTTTTTTTTCTTCTTCCGGGTAAGTACCTCTTAGGCCATTGCCCTTAGCAACCAGGCTGCCATGCCCGCATTCTCCACCATAATGTGAGGTAGCAGCGTTGTTCGGGCAAAAACGTGAGGCAGTGAGGCAGCAGCGTGTTCACACCAACAGTCTATTTATTGTTGCAGCATAAATAGATCCAATTTCCCACAGTCAAAGTCTCTTCCGGATCACAGCCGGTGCATATAGACAAATTCTTTGCATCAAAAAGTCTTGTTACCTTAGGACCCCGATAACTGCAGGGATCTGTATAAGGTTCTCCTAGGCTGACACTCTTGGCCTGTGTTCACTCCACACAGAGCCAGCCCAGCTCACACCGCATGTGTTAGCTTCACCAAGCCTGGCTCTCAACTGAGACACACCCTGCTGTGCTCTGCATGAGTTTAAATGAAAATGCTGGACATGAGAATTGCTACAAAACCTGGACTGGGAGGAGGGATCTGTCTCCCTGTTACCCTTTGTGCTATACTCCCAGTAATAGGTATAGCAAACTCAGAGGGTTTCCAGACACATTCTGGGGGACACATAGCGGTCTTCAAATATTAGCAGTCACTGCCTCACATTTAGTACAGTCACCACCCACTAATGATTGTTAACAGGCAAAGTAATATGTAAAATTCTGAAGTGATCATTTAAATGTATTTTTTTAAAAGCTTTGATAGTGTATTTTCCAAATAGTATCTATAGTAAAAAAAAATCAGCTCACAATCCAGAAGGTCAGTCCAAAAAAAATCCACAGCGAAGAGGATGAAGACGTGGCACATGCTGACACTTAAAAACCTTACTGAGGAAAGAGTGTGCTCAGGAGACAGGTTGAAGGTACACAGAAAGACTGAACATGTTGAGGAACTAGAGACAGGTGAGACCGGTTTGTGTACACGGGGAGGAGGGACGAATACAGATTGAGGAGGTAGGCGAGTCAGGTACACGTATGGCAGACAGGCAGAACTTGCAGGAAGGGATCAGTGCAAATGTACCGCCCCGCGGGCTCGGCTGCGACCGCCGAGCCACTCGGATCCGTGCTCATACTGCGGGTGGTGGCTCGAGCCTCTCACGGACCCGGCGGTCACGTCGCTCTGCAAGGAAGTTGGCACTACACGCGGGGATTTGGGTGTTTGATTTGGGATGATAGTTTGTGACGCCACCTATGGGTTGTGGTGATTGTGGACACCACCGCTGCGGTGAAGGTATGGGGCTCCCGGGAGTGATGTAGTGGCGCAGATAGGTGTTGACCCCTCTGTGGGTAGGGGGTGTTGGTCCCGGGGCCCGGTAGGCAAGGGCCGGGGTGCAGGGTGAAGTGTTGCAGTGCAGTGCGATGCGGTGCCTGATGGCACTGATGTACTCACTCTGACACAAGAAACTGGAGTCTCTGATAAATCAAATGGAGTGATAAACGGGGCCCGCAGCCGGTTGGGCTGTTGTCTTCTAAAGGAACTTGTGTGGGATAGGTCCTTAAGTCCAGTCCGCAATCAGTGGATTCGACTCGGCCTTGTCGGTTCAGGGCTTTGTACTGGGTCTGAGTACCCTGCCTGGTGCTCCTGTATCCAGTTGGCTCCCCAGTTCGGTTCCGGCGGGCCACTACCCTGTCCCGGTCCCTTACAGTTCCACCGGTCGTATTACCGGTCTCCTGCAGGCTGCCACCGCCGTCTGCCTCCTTGCCAATGGTGACTGGGCTCCGTCCCCAGCCACCGGAGTAGTCTATGGCAAACCTGAGCGCAGGTCTGCCTGTCAACTTGTCTGCTCTGCACTCCTACTTGAACTTGACTCCTCGGGAGCCTGAGCTAGACTACTCTCTCTGTTTTCCCACCTCCAGGCCTGTGAACTCCTCGGTGGGCAGAGCCAGCCACCTGGCTCCGCCCCCCTTGTGTGGACATCAAACCTGGAGGGTGGTGACAAGGGTTTTAGGTTGGCTGGTGTTACCTAACTGGGAGGGGGTGTGGTGTTGTGTGTGACTACCTGGGACGACCCGAATAGTCCGGGGCGTCACACAAACAAGATGTAATCCAGACTAGAGCACAGAAAGGAACAGGAACAATCGGAACCTAATTTCTCAGGCAGCTACCAAAAGGGGAAAGTGCCTTAAATAGCCAGTACCTACCAACCATAAGCTGGAGTGTGCTCTCACTTTAAGGCCTCTTTCACACATCTGTGAAAACCACGCACGTTTTGAAAAAACGTGTGCCCTCTGTGTGCCGTGATTTTAGCACACGTGTGTTCTCCATGTGCTAATACATGGAGAACAGGAACTTTCTGCACACCTGTCCCTGGCGTTGCTGTCTGTGGTGCTTATCTACGGTCTCCGACACTGCCCGCTGCTGCTACTTTGGGTCCTCTGTGCCATGCATATGCGATGAGCATAATGAGCGGGGGTCGGAAGCAAGTGACAGCAGCGGCAGAGACAGCAGTGCTGGAGACAGGTGAGTATAGAAATTAATTTTATTTCACAGGCACGTGTGTTTTCTACAGTATGTGTCACACTGATGTCACATGGAGCACATCCGTTTGGTCTGTGTGACACCCATGCTGTCAAGGAAAAATGGACATGTCTACTAGTGGACCACACGGACACACGTATGCTCCACATAGACATACGGTCCATGGCAAAACACGCACGTGTGCGCAAACCCATTAATTTTAATCGGTCTACGTGTGCCCGTGTCTCTGGTACGTGTGAAAACAGATGTCACACATACCGGAGACATGGATGAGTGAAGGAGGCCTAAGAGGCAGGGAGTGCACATGCTCATCTCAAAGGCAGCCAATGTGGGACAAGGGTACAACAAATGAGTTCACAGCACTATGAGTAGAAAGCTATATCTGCAGATGTGTTTGTATTGAGATAAAGCTCAGCTTTGCTGTACTATGCTAGATGTAATGATAAACAGCTCTACAAAGAGCGCAGGAGAGCAGCATGTCCTTCGTTACATGTCTCACACTGGCAACTTTCTCTTTAACTGAAAATAAGCTCTGCATCCACATTCTAAAGGCTGTTTTACACGTATCGACTTATCGTGCATTCGCATGTGCGATCGCACCCACCCCCATCGTTTGTGCATTACGGGCAATTTGTTGCCCGTGTCGCACAAAGTCGTAAACCCCCGTCACAGGTACTTACCTTCCAAACGACCTCGCTGTGGGTGGCGAAAATACTCTTCCTGAAGGGGGAGGGACATTCGGCGTCACAGCGACGTCACACAGCGGCCGCCCAGTAGAAGCGGAGGGGTGGAGATGAGCGGGAGATAAACATCCCGCCCACCTCATTGCCGGCGGCCGCAGGTGAGCTGCAGTTCATCGTTCCCGGGGTCTCACACGGAGCGATGTGTGCTGCCTCGGGAACGAAGAACAACTGGAGCACAGAAGGACGTTTGATTATTTGAAAATGAGCGACGTGTCAATGAGCAAAGATAAGATGAGTATTTTTGCTCGTTCACAGTCGCACGTAGCTGTCACGCGCTACGATATGTCAATCAATGCCGGATGTGCGTCACTAACGACGTGACCCCAATGACATATCGTTAGATATATCGTAGCGTGTAAAGCGGCCTTAAGAGAGATCTGTATCCGGCCAATAAATCTTAAAGGAGTTGTCCACTACATCAACAATCTCTTTTCTATCAGAGCATTTGACGGGATAGGAAGGTTCATCCTAATGACATAGTCTCATTAAGGCCTAAAACACAAGTGCCCTGCTGGAACCTCCACCCCCTCCCCAGGGGGTAGGTGGAGGCTGGCATGACGTGGCTAGGGGGGATAGGGTGAAGAGGGAGAGGGGTGGGGGTTTAGGGAACGTTAGGCTGGGAGCGGGAAAAAGGAGTCATTGCTGCGGCTGTAGCTGAAGTAGTTGTCCGACATTCACAGACACTGCTGCCTATAAAAAAAAAAAAAAAAAAAAAAAGACCGTTCTCCTACCTGTTATGGACGGTCTGTTGGAGGAGCTGCGGGGGGCGGCCCGGCGCCATCCATCCAGCTGGCTGGAGGAGCAGCTGCGAGCGGTGCTGGCCGGTGGCGTGGTGCCGGGTGCGTCTGCCCCGGCTAGGCCGCAGGCACGGCCCGCTCGTTGCGGTCGGCGGTCGGGGGGGGCTCTGGGGCCGGCCGCGGAGGTCTCTCCGGTAATTAGGGGGCGGCCATGCCGCAGGTCCAGGCCTCCGGAGCGTCTCTCTCCCGGCGGTTCCGGGCGGGCCGCGGTTAGAGCCGGGGCGGTCCAGTGCGCGCCTGCGGGGCCTCAGCGGCAGCGGGGAAGCCCCATTAGGGACCCTCCGGCGGTGGGGGGGTGTCCAGCCTTGGGAGCCCCCTCCGGGCCGGGAGGAATTCATGTCCGCGGCTGAGGTTAGCGGTGGTTAGCAGGCCTCGGCCCGATAGGGGGGAGGGGCCTGCTGCTACCTGGCGTCAAGAGGACCTGGAGGATGCGGCAGGCCACACTGGCGATGTTCCGGTCGGGCGGCCTGGCTGGACGGCACGGGACACGCAGGACAGACGGCGGGATCCCTGGCAGGAGGTCGGCGGGCCAGGGCGGGACTGCTCTGGGTCTCAGCAGCAGCCTGGTGGTCGGGATCCAGGAGCGGCGGTGCGTGGACCACCTGGATTGGGCTCGGGACCGACCGATCCGAGGTTACCTTCGCCGATCGGTCCAGTGGAGGACTTCAGACAGGAGAGGGACGCGGCGCCAGGGACGGCTGGACGGCAGGATTCTGGATTGATGGCTGGCGGGATCACAGCTCCTGCGCAGCTTGGTGAGTACAGCTCTGTGTCTTGTTTGTCTCCTTTGGGTAATGTTGTGTCAAGTAGCGCAGTGGGTCCGGCTGGGGCTGGGATGGCTCAGGGGCAGGCGGCTCCGCCGGGGTCACTAGGGGTTGGGGAGGTTTTGTCAGAAGTCAGGCAGTGGCTGGCGCGGCTGGAGGGGAGTGTCGGAAGTTGTGCTTCGGCGTGGGTGGGATCGGCGGTCCCAAGCGTGGGGGTGGCTGCGGCGGCGAGTGCGGCGGAGGTACGGCGGGGGTCCGAGCCAGTGTCGGTTTCTGTGCAGACGGAAAAAGACAAGGATCGGATTCATTTGGATGATAAGGCGAGGGGGGAGGTTTACGTGTGTTTTGAGGGGCCGCTGGGCTCGCATTTGAAGAAGGAAGTTAGGGAAAAAATTTGGAGGGATGATTATGTTGAGATCTTCTCTTTGTTGCCGTTAGAGAAATTTAATTTGGACAAGCCCAAGAAAGATGACAACAAAAAAGAGGATGATGAGAAGCGGCGGTGGCGGTTGATCCCTCAGACGTTTACAAACTGGCTGCAAGCGTTTGCAATTTTAGCTAGTGTAATAGGGGAAAAGGCGCCGGACAACTGTTCGCACCTTTTCTGCTATTTGGATTCTATAGGGGAAGCTTATAGGGTGTATGGGGGGCAGGCCTGGTTGCGGTACGACGAACAGTTTCGTCAGCGGAAAGCCATTCGGCCATCCATAAGATGGGACCAGAAGGATATTGGGCTCTGGTTGCGGGTCATGCCACCGACTCGGTATGGGCAATCCTTTCCAGGGGCGGCCGGGGTTTCCGGCCAGGCTGGGGGGCGGTACGGCCAGCAGGCCGGCGGGGGAGCCGGAGGTCAGCCGGGATCGCAGAAATCAGGGCTTTGCTGGCTCTTCAATGAGGGCCAGTGCAAGTTTGGGGAGCAGTGTAAGTTTAAACACCACTGCTCACACTGTAGCGGCACCAATCACGGGGCGTCGAGATGTTTCCGATGTAGCAAGGTCAGAGGGGGGCCTAGTAATTCAAAAGGGGGAGACTCCAGTGAAGTTTCGAGAGATGCTCCCTTACCTAAATAGGTTTCCTAGGAGGGAGGAGGCAGAGTTGCTAGTGAGGGGTTTTCAATTTGGTTTTTGCATTCCTTCAGGAGCAGGTCCGGGGCAGGGGCATTTTAAGAATTTACAGTCGGCAAGCCAGCATCCGGAGGTGGTTCGGGAGAAGTTGGAAAAGGAGGTGTCTTTGGGGCGTATGGCGGGGCCGTTTCGGTCCCCGCCTTTTCCGGATCTTGTGGTTTCACCGTTGGGGGTGGTGCCGAAGATGGAGGCGAATAAGTTTCGGCTGATTCACCACTTATCTTACCCGCGGGAGGGGGATCGGTGAATGATGGTATAGATCCTGAGCTATGCTCGGTGGTGTATACGTCGTTTGACGAAGCGGCGGCCTGGGTACGGCGGTGTGGACAGAGGGCTCTGATGGCTAAGACGGATATTGAATCCGCATTTCGGTTGTTGCCGGTTCATCCGGACAGTGTACGCTTGCTCGGCTGTTTTTGGGAAGGGAATTATTTTGTTGACAGATGCCTGCCCATGGGATGCTCGTTGTCCTGTTCATTGTTTGAGGCATTTAGTTCCTTTTTGGAGTGGGTGGTTAGGGATGTTTCGGGTTTGCAGTCTGTTATTCACTATTTAGACGATTTTTTCTGTGTTGGTCCAGGGAATGCGGTTGTTTGTCAGAGTTTGCTTGCAACGATCCAGTGGGTAGCTCAGCGTTTTGGTGTCCCGTTGGCGCCGGGGAAGACAGAGGGTCCGGGGACATGTATTTCTTTTCTTGGGATTGTTATTGACTCGGACAAGTGGGAGTTTCGGTTACCGGTGGAAAAGGTGGTCGCTCTCAGGGAGCAGGTGGCGAGGGCGCTGAGGGTCAAAAAGCTTTCCCTGAGGGAGGTGCAATCGTTGCTGGGCAGACTCAATTTTGCGTGTCGGGTGATGCCGATGGGGCGGATTTTTTCACGGCGGCTTGCGATGGCATTTTGTGCGTCTGTCAGTCGACGTCAAGGCGGATTTGGAGGTGTGGGGACGATTTTTGGCGGATTATACCGGGCGGTCCCTCTTTATGGAGCCTCTAGTGGGTAATTCGGAGTTGGACTTATTTACCGATGCATCTGGGGGTCAGGGTTTTGGGGCTTATTTTGGAGGAGAGTGGTGTGCGGAGCGATGGCCGGAGGTTTGGCGGTCGGCGGGGCTGGTGAAGAATTTGGTGCTGTTGGAAATTTTTCCGATTTTAGTGGCAGTGACTCTGTGGCAGGAGCATTTTCGGAACAGGCGGGTGCGGTTTTACTGTGATAACATGGGGGTCGTGTTAGCGATTAACAATATCTCGGCTAATTCCCCTCCGGTGATTAAAGTTTTGCGGAGATTAGTGCTGGCCTGTTTGTCCATCAATGCTTGTGTGTCTGCGTCGCATGTGCCGGGGGTGCTGAATTCTATTGCTGATGCTCTCTCTCGTTTCCAGTGGGATCGCTTCAGGGAATTGGCGCCGGGGGCGATGGCCGTGGGATTGCAGTGCCCTCCCGAACTATGGAGTGTGGTATGAGGGCAGTTGGACATTTGATCAAAGGATCGTTGGCAGAGGCGACTTGGACGGCTTATCAGCAGGCGTGGCATCAATGGGAGGCTTGGGTGCAGTCTTTTGGTTTGATTCGGTCGGTGGAGGATCAGGTAGGCGTGTTACTCTTGTGGATCGGGCGGTGGTCGGTATGGGGTTGGTCCCAGGCAAAGGTGGGTCGGGTGGTGGCGGGCCTGGCCTTTGGTTTTAAGTTGCGGAATAGGCCGGATTTGACGAAGAACTTTGTGGTGCGGCAGGTGTTGAGGGGGTTTCGCCGGGGGCAGAGTTGTGTGGATAGAAGGAGGCCAGTGTCTTTTGCTCTATTGGAGCAAATGGGGGCCCACCTGAGTGCGGTGTGATCGTCTGTTTTTGAGGTTATTTTGTTTCGTCTGGCGTTTTCGTTTGCGTTTTTCGGAGCGCTCCGGATTGGGGAACTGGTGGCGGTTAGTCGGCAAGGTTTCGGGGGGATTCAGGCGCGAGATGTTCTGTTATTTGACACCAGCGTGGAATTTTGGCACCGGAGGTCCAAGACGGATCAATCCGGCAGAGGACGGCGTGTGGTACTGGGGATGGTGGCGGAATCGGCAATGTGTCCGGTGCGGTGTTTACGGGAGTTTAGGGGGTTAGGACCGCGGGTAGATGGGCCGTTGCTTTGTCATGAGGATGGTTCGTTCTTGTCGAATTAGCAGTTTCGGGCAATTTTCCGGAGGTGTGTGGAAGGTCTTGGCCTGGATCCTAGTTGTTATGCGCCTCATTCTTTTAGGATTGGAGCGGCGACTGAGGCGGCTGTGTGCGGGTTGAGTCCGGAGGTAGTACGGAGGATAGGTCGGTGGGAATCCAGGAGATATTTGAGTTATGTGCGCCCTTAGCTTGGCTTGTGAGGTGGTGAGTTTTGGATTTGTTGGGTTATGGTATGGTACTGTAATGTTTTTTGTTGTCTTCCTTTGCAGGGGACTTTTCCCATTTGGTCTGGATATTGGGCCACTCCTTTGTGCACTGGGCAGCGATCCAGGCAGACATTCGATCGGAGGGTCGTCAGCTGGGCTTTGCACGAAGTGTGGCGGTAATCCGGTGGTTGGGTATCCGGGGCATGCGGTGGATGCGGGTGTTGCCCGAGGTGCACAGGGCAATGCGATTGGACCGGGCGCCGGATATTCTGGTCTTGCACGTTGGGGAGAATGATGTGGGAATGGTGGCGGGCCGGGAGTTGATCAGAGATATTAAACATGATTT
This sequence comes from Anomaloglossus baeobatrachus, assembly GCF_048569485.1. Lineage (NCBI taxonomy): Eukaryota > Metazoa > Chordata > Amphibia > Anura > Aromobatidae > Anomaloglossus > Anomaloglossus baeobatrachus. The sequence continues at coordinate 63,682,131 of NC_134355.1, read as the reverse complement.
ACTTCGGCTGTGGGTGGCTGTACCAGGACTTCGGACGGTCTGGTCAGAGATTGTCCCGAGACGGACATGGCGTAGGGCTCGGTCAGTTGAAAGGCTGAATAAGACCCGTATAAAAATCAATCGGGCCATTTCGGGTTTTGTAGTGAGGAATGGGGGGGTGGCGGTCCGTCATTTTGACCTGGAGGCGGTGGATCAGGATTACTGGTTGGCAGATGGGGTTCACCTGAATGCAGTGGGAACAGATTTGTGGTCGTTGGGGATTCAGGAGGGTATTGAGCGGGCCATGGCATTGACCGGTAGAGGGGGGGTCTCGAGCGTTTGAGGGGGTCAAAGCGCTCTCGTTATGGTGGTGGGGGTGGGGTCCTCGAAGTTGGTGAAAATTGGATTGGGGGTCCCAATGGAGGTGGAATTCCCCCCGTTAATTACTGGCTTGAGGAGTGGTCTGGTGATCATGGGGGAACATCGGCTTGGTGGGGTCGGTTCCCGTGCTTGGTGGTTTAACGCTTCTCCCTCATATTTGTTTGGTGCTCCCGAGTTTGTGGTTGCGGCTGGGAGTAATGGAGTTGAGGGGGAAGGTAGGATCGGAGTATTGGGTGATCACCAGATTGTTTGAGCTTCGAGGACCACAACCCCCTGTTTTATAAATGTTATTATAAGTTATGTTTAAATAAAAGGCTGCTGTGGCCATTTCATCCAATTATGTGTCTGTGGTCATTTCAATAAGAGGTTAAGCTATTGGGGTGGGGGTATGGTAGCAGTATAAGGGGTCACCAGGACTCCACTATGCCAACGTCAAGTGCCCGGCTGGAACCTCCACCCCCTCCCCAGGGGGTAGGTGGAGGCCGGCATGACGTGGCTAGGGGGGATAGGGTGAAGAGGGAGAGGGGTGGGGGTTTAGGGAACGCTAGGCTGGGAGCGGGAAAAAGGAGGCATTGCTGCGGCTGCAGCTGAAGTAGTTGTCCCGCCCACCCTCCCCTTTTTGTCTTGTTTTGTTTTATTTTGTTTTGTTTGTCTGGGTCATAGTGGCAGAGGTGGTGGGGGTGGGGTCCTCGAAGTTGGTGAAAATTGGATTGTGGGGTCCCAATGGAGGTGGAATTCCCCCCGTTAATTACTGGCTTGAGGAGTGGTCTGGTGATCATGGGGGAACATCGGCTTGGTGGGGTCGGTTCCCGTGCTTGGTGGTTTAACCCTTCTCCCTCATATTTGTTTGGTGCTCCCGAGTTTGTGGTTGTGGCTGGGAGTAATGGGGTTGAGGGGGAAGGTAGGATCGGAGTATTGGGTGATCACCAGATTGTTTGAGCTTCGAGGACCACAACCCCCTGTTTTATAAATGTTATTATAAGTTATGTTTAAATAAAAGGCTGCTGTGGCCATTTCATCCAATTATGTGTCTGTGGTCATTTCAATAAGAGGTTAAGCTATTGGGGTGGGGGTCACCAGGACTCCACTATGCCAACGTCATGTCCTTGATAACCACGCAGGTGTAATACGGGCCATTTTTCATGTCCGTAATCCGTTTTTTGGTCCGTAAATAACGCACGTGTGGTGACTGTGTGTCCTGCGTATGGTAACCACGTGTGCGTGGGGAATGGCCGTGTGTGCGTGTGAAACTTAACTGACGTGTGTGTGTGTGTTGTCCGTGTGTGATGTTAAATGTCGTTGATACATGCCGGCTGACAGCAGACAGAGTCGCGCGCTGAGAATGAACTCGGGTGAACTTCACCCGACTTCATCCTCATACCGCGGCTCTGTCTGTGTCGCGTCCTGATTAGCGGTCACCCGTGAAGGACTCACCGGTGACCGCTAATCACCAGAGTGACTGAATGGAGTACCTCTCTCGCATACTCACCGTTCCCCGATCACCGGCGCGGCGCTGCACGGCTGTTCTCTAAACTCCGGCGGCTTTTCCTCTTTTGAAAAAGCCGGCCGCTCATTAATCAATCTCGTATTCCCTGCTTTCCCCGCCCACCGGCAAATATGATTGGTTGCAGTGAGACACGCCCACACGCTGAGTGACAGCTGTGTCACTGCACCCAATCACAGCAGCCGGTGGGTGTGTCTATACTGTGCAGTATAATAAATAAATAATTAAAAAAAAACAGCGTGCGGTCCCCCCCAATTTTAATACCAGCCAGATAAAGCCATACGGCTGCAGGCTGGTATTCTCTGGATGGGGAGCCCCACGTTATGGGGAGCCCCCCAACCTAACAATATCAGCCAGCAGCTGCCCAGAATGGCCACATACATTAGATGCGACTGTTCTGGGACAGTACCCGGCTCTTCCCGATTTGCCCTGGTGTTTGCCCTGGTGCGTTGGCAAATCGGGGTAATAAGGAGTTAATGGCAGCCCATAGCTGCCACTAAATCCTATATTAATCATGTCAGGCGTCTCCCCGATATATCTTCCATGATTGATCTGTAAATTACAGCAAATAAACACACACACCTGCAAAAACCCTTAATTAGAAATAAAAAACACTAACACATTTCCTGGTTCACCAATTTAATCAGCCCCAAAAAGCCCTCCATGTCCGGCATAATCAAGGATGGTCAAGCGTCGCTTCCAGCTCTGCTGCATGAAGGTGACCGGAGCAGCAGAAGACACATCCGCTCCTGTCAGCTCCACGCAGCAACTGAGGTGAGTAGCGCGATCAGCTGAGCTGTCACTGACAGCTCAGCTGATCGCGTGGCTGTCTTCAGTTGCTGCATGGAGCTGACAGGAGCGGCGGTGTCTTCTGCTGCTCCGGTCACCTTCATGCAGCAGAGCTGGAAGTGACGCTGGACCATCCTGGATTACGCCGGACATGGAGGGCTTTTTGGGGCTGATTAAATTGGTGAACCAGGGAATGTGTTTGTGTTTTTTTATTTCTAATAAAGCATTTTTCAGGTGTGTGTGTTTATTTACTGTAATTTACAGATCAATCATGGAAGGTATCTCGGGGAGATGCATGACATGATTAATCTAGGATTTAGTGGCAGCTAAGGGCTGCCATTAACTCCTTATTACCCCGATTTGCCAACGCCAACGCACCAGAGCAAATCGGGAAGAGCCGGGTACTGTCCCAGAACAGTTGCATCTAATGTATGCGGCCATTCTCGGCGGCTGCTGACTGATATTGTTAGGCTGGGGGGCTCCCCATAATGTGGAGCTCCCCATCCTGACAATACCAGCCTTCAGCCGTATGGCTTTATCTGGCTGGTATTAAAATTGGGGGGGACCGCACGCTGGTTTTTTTTAATTATTTATTTATTTATTTCTATACTCCATAGTGTCACGCCCACCGACTGCTGTGATTGGGTGCAGTGAGACACCTGTCACTCAGCGTGGGGGCGTGTCTCACTGCAACCAATCATAGGCGGGGAAAGCAGGGAATACGAGATTGTTTAATGAGCGGCCGGCTTTTTCAAATTAGAAAAAGCCGCTGGAGCAGTGTGAACGCCGCACAGCGCCGGTGATCGGGGATCAGTGAGTATGAGAGAGGGGGGGACACTTCAGTCACTCGGGGAATTAGCGGTCACCGGTGAATCCTTCACAGGTGACCGCTAATCAGTACACGGCACACAGACAGAGCCGCGGCATGACAATGAAGTCGGGTGAAGTTCACCCAAGTTCATTCTCATCCCGCTACTCTGTCTTCCGACATGTAGTAACGACATTTTGCATCACACACGGACATTTCTCACGGACAACATAACCACACATCCGTGCAAGGAACGTTTTATTTGGACTCCCATAAGCTAACATTATGTTCGTGTGTGCGTGCTCCATCCCAAAAGCGAACATGCTTCCGTGCCAAACGGAGCAAAAAACGTGGGACGCACACGAACACACGGAAGATCAAATAACACGCACATGTGCCTTTAAACATAAAAAAACATATGTGCACGTTTGGTCGTATCTCCGGTATGTACGGAAACGGACCAAACACGCACGTTTTAAATGGATGTGTGTTGCAGGCCTAAGAGTGCGCTCACACGAGTGTATGAATCGGATGAGTGCAATGCGAGAAAATCTCACATTGCACTCGGACTAATGTTAGTCAATGAGGGAGCGCAGTTGGTCAGCTTTTTTCTCATCCAGATTATGGATGAGAGAAAAGTCGCAACATGCTGCAATTTGCTGCTGAAAACGTCCGAGACTCGCCAATACAAGTCAATGTGTGGGAAAGAAAAAAATCTACGGCACACGGAACATCCTAGTGACGTCCATTTTTATGGATGCAAGTCTATCATGTAGCACAGAACACTGTAAATGGTCCTGCAAATTACTGTAAATGACTAGTAGCTGCTGAGAAAAAAATGGATTGCACACTGATAGCACACTGAGCGCACACTGAGAGCAGACTGAGCGCACACTGAGAGCACATGGATAACAAGTGAGGAAAAAAATTGTCCTACTCTCCTGGATGAGAATGAGACCGTTTTTCCATACGTTCATATGAGTCCAGCCTAAAGGTGGGGCTTTTAGCATACAGTTAGGTCCAGAAATATTTGGACAGTGACACAATTTTCGCGAGTTGGGCTCTGCATGCCACCACATTGGATTTGAAATGAAATCTCTACAACAGAATTCAAGTGCAGATTGTAACGTTTAATTTGAAGGTTTGAACAAAAATATGATAGAAATTGTAGGAATTGTACACATTTCTTTACAAACACTCCACATTTTAGGAGGTCAAAAGTAATTGGACAAATAAACCAAACCCAAACAAAATATTTTTATTTTCAATATTTTGTTGCGAATCCTTTGGAGGCAATCACTGCCTTAAGTCTGGAACCCATGGACATCACCAAACGCTGGGTTTCCTCCTTCTTAATGCTTTGCCAGGCCTTTACAGCCGCAGCCTTCAGGTCTTGCTTGTTTGTGGGTCTTTCCGTCTTAAGTCTGGATTTGAGCAAGTGAAATGCATGCTCAATTGGGTTAAGATCTGGTGATTGACTTGGCCATTGCAGAATTTTCCACTTTTTTGCACTCATGAACTCCTGGGTAGCTTTGGCTGTATGCTTGGGGTCATTGTCCATCTGTACTATGAAGCGCCGTCCGATCAACTTTGCGGCATTTGGATGAATCTGGGCCGAAAGTATATCCCGGTACACTTCAGAATTCATCCGGCTACTCTTGTCTGCTATTATGTCATCAATAAACACAAGTGACCCAGTGCCATTGAAAGCCATGCATGCCCATGCCATCACGTTGCCTCCACCATGTTTTACAGAGGATGTGGTGTGCCTTGGATCATGTGCCGTTCCCTTTCTTCTCCAAACTTTTTTCTTCCCATCATTCTGGTACAGGTTGATCTTTGTCTCATCTGTCCATAGAATACTTTTCCAGAGCTGAGCTGGCTTCATGAGGTGTTTTCCAGCAAATTTAACTCTGGCCTGTCTATTTTTGGAATTGATGAATGGTTTGCATCTAGATGTGAACCCTTTGTATTTACTTTCATGGAGTCTTCTCTTTACTGTTCACTTAGAGACAGATACACCTACTTCACTGAGAGGGTTCTGGACTTCGGTTGATGTTGTGAACGGGTTCTTCTTCACCAAAGAAAGTATGCGGCGATCATCCACCACTGTTGTCATCCGTGGACGCCCAGGCCTTTTTGAGTTCCCAAGCTCACCAGTCAATTCCTTTTTTCTCAGAATGTACCCGACTGTTGATTTTGCTACTCCAAGCATGTCTGCTATCTCTCTGATGGATTTTTTCTTTTTTTTCAGCCTCAGGATGTTCTGCTTCACCTCAATTGAGAGTTCCTTAGACCGCATGTTGTCTGGTCACAGCAACAGCTTCCAAATGCAAAACCACACACCTGTAATCAACGCCAGACCTTTTAACTACTTCATTGATTACAGGTTAACGAGGGAGACGCCTTCAGAGTTAATTGCAGCCCTTAGAGTCCCTTGTCCAATTACTTTTGGTCCCTTGAAAAAGAGGAGGCTATGCATTCCAGAGCTATGATTCCTAAACCCTTTCTCCGATTTGGATGTGAAAACTCTCATATTGCAGCTGGGAGTGTGCACTTTCAGCCCATATTATATATATAATTGTATTTCTGAACATGTTTTTGTAAACAGCTAAAATAACAAAACTTCTGTCACTGTCCAAATATTTCTGGACCTAACTGTATATGGGGAAAACCTGATCACAAATTAATTTTAAAACCTGACAATCCAATTTTAGTCATTTAGACTAAGGGCTCATGCACACGTTGCCGAATTTCATCATTTACGCTGCGTTTTGCACTGCAGTGTAAATGCACGCGTCCTGCGTCCGCTGCACAAGCTATGTAGATTGTGCATGACACGTGCGCACGTTGCTTTAATGAACGTAGTGATTTAGGGGGTTAACATTTTTACCCAAATCCGTGCATTCATAAAATTAGCATGTCAATTATCTGTGCGTTCTGGATGCAGCTCCCACTCAGTCTGTGGTGGGGGCAGCATCCCAAGCGCATGAAATCGGCTTTTTTTAACAAATATACTGCATTCATTCTGCAGCGATTTGAAGCGCACATGTGATGTCAAATCGCTCCAGAAGAATCAGCAGTCACGTGCGCATGCGCCCTTACACATTTCCCTGAACCTTACCTTTGTGGTGTCCAGATGTTTTTCACTTATTCATTGATTTTAAAAAGTTGCTACATTTTTTCGCAAATAAACTCCATTTCCCGTTGGAGCATATTTGTGCAAATTTTGCATCACTTTAACAAAACATGGAAGATTTGCAAAAAAATGTTAAAGAGAAAAATAAAGATCATTGCGAAGTTTGCTTAAAATTCATGAATCACAAGCATCATATGAAAAAATTGTTACAAGACAAAAAATAACAAATACTACAAGACAAAAAAAGTGACTTTAAAAAATATGATGATGGGCTGAGATTAACACATTTTATATAATATAGTGTAGTTACTGCTGTCACCTGAAGATGTCACTGAAGACATATTTACTGATCAAGAAATGTCCATAGACCTAAAATCTGCGCAGCAAGGCCATGTTTACATGTTGCGTTTTTTCAGCTTTTTTTTATGGAAATTAAAAGCTCCTTTTTACAGTACCAACAAAAGCCATGAGATTAAGGAATCTCATCGTGCACACAATTGTTTTGGAGGTTTTTTTCCCTTACAGAATTGGAAAACTGCAGCGTTTTTAACATCGTCAGAATGTGAATTCTTTTAGCATTTTTGTGTTTTTCCTTCCGCAGTTTTTGTCTCTTTTTGTTCTGTCATGTTTTATTTTTGATATTTCCTGATATTTGGCCTTGATAAAAATGTATTGATAAAGTCATATACAGATTAAATGCATTTTTAATCTGCTGTGGAAATAAAGTAAAAATGTATACATGCTTTATACTTGCACATTTTTCTCATCTCATTAAATTCTACAATGAAATGTACAAATAAAGCAGATTTGCTACAAGAGAAATTGTCATGTTACATATTTCAAAAATGCAACCGCAGATCAGATTATTAAAAAAAACTACAGCTTGAGATTTTTATAAATCCTATGCGCTCTGCTGGAACTGTAAGGAAAAGTTCATTCATTGCGCATTTGCAGCAGTTTATTTCCCACCAAAAAACAGATTGGTGGCAGGAAAATACTGCGTGCAATACGTTGCATTTTTTACACGCATCTTAGTTGCTGTTTCACTTCTGTTTTTTACCCATCCAATTGAAAGGGTTAAGCATGCTGCAAAAATTGCTGAAAAAATTGACATGTTGCGTCTTGGCAAAAAAGTTCAAAATATGTGTGGAAAAAAAACGCAACGTGTGCATGAGAATTCAGAACGCTCAGTGATTATGGTGGAAATGCAAAATACTAAGAATTTCATGCCCCAGAAAAACTGCAAAAAGATCACTTGTGAATAGAGATGAGTGAACCCGAGGTTCGGTGTTAGTACCAAAGACAGACTTTACAAGAAAACAGAGTTCGAGTTCAGAGTCCAAGTGCTGTACGTATGCAAACCACTCGCGTGAGCAGCACTGTGCTCAGGTACGCTCGGTGCTCAGCCCAGTGTTTGATCGGCTCATACTGGGGGTAACAAGAGCGTGATCAGATGTAGTGTACACCAAACCAAAAAAATGGCAATAAGCCGCCCACCTGCCCCCAGAAGGGATCTGTTTATGGCTGGCCGCATGTGGACAGAGACTTGAAATGTTCAATTAGTGACTTCTATTGGGGTTCGGGTCAAGTCCAGGTCCCAAACCAAACTTTATCTAAAGTCCTGATAAACCTTCCGAACCGAACTTCCATGAGTGCATTCATCTCTACTCGTTAACATATCCTAGGATGTGCCGTGAAAATACACATCGGGAAAAAAACACTCCAAATAGTCATCATGGGAACTTATTGTAAAATTTAATAAAACAGTCAATGACTTACCTCTCCAGGGATATGGTGGTGCCTGAATTTTACCCCTATGCCTTTCATCGGGTTCTATTTAAATTAGTACTGTGCATTTGTGTCGCCCAACGGATACCGATCCATCTTCAGGGACGCCACAGAGTCTTCTTCTGTATATGGCAAACAGGTATGTCAGATTTGGTATGTGTCGTGACACCACTCACGGCTTACGGTCAGGGATATGGATGACCGACACTGCAGATTTTATGAGCGTCTGGGGCTGATGGGGTCTGCAGTCAGATGGTGTGGCCTCTCGTGAGTGAGGCAGGCCCCAGGGGCTCAGGTGTGTAGAAATAACGGGTCCAAGAATAACTCAGTCCAAAAATCATTTAACTGTTTTTTACTCACACAGATCTTATGGTGAGCTGACCCGGGCGTTGCTGTGATGAACCAGGTAGGACCAGGGGCTCCTTCAGGCCAGTCTGAGGGTAACAGGTTAGCTCGCCTTCCTAGCACTTCTGTGAGTTCTGTGTTCGGATAACCCCCTGACGTGAAGTACCATGGGGGTCTATCCAGGGAGTCGCAACTGCTTTTTCTCCCCTTTTTGGACCGTTTGCCGGCAGCATGGACCAGGTGAGATTGCTTCTAGAACTTGTAGTTCCCCTCACCGGCAGGTTTAGCAGATAGTTAAACTGGAGTCTGCTCTAGGCACCTGTCCCCGTACGTGCCTAGTCACCAGGAGCACCTCTTTGTCTGACTACTCAGTGACCGTTCGCCCCCATCAACTGTCACTACACCACGCAGGGTCTGACTAATGTGAGTGCGCGTATCTGCCTAGCAACCGCCGCACTCCACTACCAGACTGGCTCTCCTCGTTTCCCTGACAACCTCTGCACTTTAGCTCCCAGCCTCTCCACTGCACCCATTGATAAGAATTGTAAGCTAGCCCCCCTCTGGAGACTACCCAAGGGTCCCATCTAATGGTGTGGGAGAACTGGTTGCTATGTATCTGTGCGTACACACCTCATTCTGGCCTTTAGGATTACCTAGAAGTACTGTCCCAGCATGGGTGCAGTACTCAGTGGTGCCTGACCAGGTCAGGGGCGCCACATTCAGTAGACAGGATGATGTACCCATGTCTAGAACCATATTCTATGTCACTAAACACAACCACTCACCAAATACTAATTATTATTACTGTGTGCAGAATTATTAGGCAAATGAGTATTTTGATCACATGATAATTTTTACACATGTTGTCCGACTCCAAGCTGTATAGGCTTGAGAGCCAACTACCAATTAAGTAAATCAGGTGATGTGCATCTCTGTAATGAGGAGGGGTGTGGTGTAATGACATCAACACCCTATATAAAGCGTGCTTAATTATTAGGCAACTTCCTTTCTTTTGGCAAAATGGGTCAGAAGAGAGATTTGACGGGCTCTGAAAAGTCCAAAATTGTGAGATGTCTTGCAGAAGGATGCAGCAGTCTTGAAATTGCCAAGCTTTTGAAGCATGATTACCGAACAATCAAGCATTTCATGGAAAATAGCCAACAGGGTCGCAAAAAGCGTGTTGGGCAAAAAAGGCGCAAAATAACTGCCCATGAATTGAGGAAAATCAAGCGTGAAGCTGCAAAGATGCCATTTGCCACCAGTTTGGCCATATTTCAGAGCTGCAACGTTACTGGAGTATCAAAAAGCACAAGGTGTGCTATTCTCAAGGACATGGCCAAGGTAAGGAAGGCTGAAAAATGACCACCTTTGAACAAGAAACATAAGATAAAACGTCAAGACTGGGCCAAGAAATATCTTAAGACTGATTTTTCAAAGGTTTTATGGACTGATGAAATGAGAGTGACTCTTGATGGGCCAGATGGATGGGCCAGAGGCTGGATCAGTAAAGGGCAGAGAGCTCCACTCCGACTCAGACACCAGCAAGGTGGAGGTGGGATACTGGTATGGGCTGGTATCATCAAAGATCAACTTGTGGGACCTTTTCGGGATGAGGATGGAGTGAAGCTCAAGTCACAGACCTACTGCCAGTTTCTGGAAGACAACTTCTTCAAGCAGTGGAACAGGAAGAAGTCGGTATCGTTCGAGAAAAACATGATATTCATGCAGGACAATGCTCCATTACATGCATTACATGCAGTAGTTACTCCATAGCATGGCTGGCCAGTAAAGGTCTAAAAGATGAAAAAATAATGACATGGCCCCCTTGTTCACCTGATCTGAACCCCATAGAGAACCTGTGGTTCCTCATAAAATGTAAGATCTACAGGGAGGGAAAACAGTACACCTCTCGGAATAGTGTCTGCAGGCTGTGGAGGCTGCTGCATGCAATGTTGATCGTAAGCAGATCAAGCAACTAACAGAATCTATGGATGGTAGGCTGTTAAGTGTTATCATAAAGAAAGGTGGCTAGATTGGTCACTAATTTTTGGGGGTTTTGTTTTTGCATGTCAGAAATGTTAATTTCTAAATTTTGTGCAGTTATATTGGTTTAACTGGTGAAAATAAGCAAGTGAGATGGGAATATATTTGTGTTTTATTAAGTTGCCTAATAATTCTGCACAGTAATAGTTACGTGCACAAACAGATATCCTCCTAAGATAGCCAAATCTAAAAAAAAAAACCAATCCAACTTCCAAAAATATTAAGCTTTGATATTTATGAGTCTTTTGGGTTGATTGAGAACATAGATGTTGATCAATAATAAAGAAAAATCCTCAAAAATAGAACTTGCCTAATAATTCTGCACCTAGTGTATGTTCCGAAAAATTCACAGCAAGAAAGGGCAACAATGATTACCTGCCAAGGCCACAGAAACAAATGCACTCACAGGATGCAGCAAAACTCCTTAATAAAGATAGAGGCAACAGGTGCAAAACACTGTTGGAGCTTTTGAATTTAGTGTAGGGACTCACAAGCATGAGGACCCTTGACGTGGGTTTCGAGCATCAGTATTTTGACCAAAATGTCAACTAATACCTCATATATAGTTATCATTTGAGGGACTGCTGATAAGTCTTTGGCTTTACCCAGAAAGAAACGAGATAGGATCATGAAACTTTACATTTATTCCACATACTCTCCACTGATGGCAACACACTTCTTACATCAGTATTCCAAGTTCTGTAAGCCTAGCAAAAAGAAGGAATTCAGTTGTGCCTCAAACCAGGCATCCGTAGCAGCTATGGCATCAGAAATGGTGTGAAATGCGGTACCCTTGAGTGGTTTCTTCAAGTTTGGAAACACATGATAGTTGGAGGGAGCTAGATCTGTTGAATAAGGTGGGTGGTCAACCAGTGGTCTGCCAGTTTTGCAGTGATCGCTTGTGCAATGTGAGCGGAGGTGTTGTCTTGCAGGAACAAGATTCCTGTGGACTGCTTGCTGTGCCTATTGGCCTTCAGAGCTGCCTTCAATTAGTCCAAACGTTTAATGTAATATCTTGCATTGATGGTGGAACCCTTTTGAAGGTAGTCCACTAGCAGCATGTCCTCCTTATCCCAGAACACAGACGCCATCACCTTAGTGGCTGATTTTTGCATCCTGAACTTCTTTGGATGAGGAGAACCACTGTGCCTCTACTCTTTTGACTGCTTCTTGTTTTACGGATCATACAAATAAATCCAGGTCTCATTTATAGTGAGGAGTCGATCCAGGAAGTTCTTATCAGTCCGGAAACGCTGACAAACGGACCGGGAAGTTTTCACTGGCATGCTTCTCTGATCTGTTGTCAAACATTTGGGGACCCACTTTGCAGATAGCTTCCTCATGTCCAAATGTTCATGGATAATGACACAGAGACATCCACAGGAAATCCCTATGATGTCTGCTATTGCTTTAGCTGAAATTTGTTGATTCTCCAGTATGAGGTTGTGCACAGCATCGACGATCTCCGGAACAACAACCAGGATGTTCCTCATCATTGGTGCTGAAGTGGTCCATTTTAAATTTGGCAATCCAGTTCTTATCTGTGGAATATGAAGGGCATTGATCCCCCAATGTCTTGCGACATATCACAATGAATGTCCTTCGTGGACTATCCTTGCAGAAACAAGAATTTTATCACTCCTCTGCTCTCAGTTGCTATGAATATTGCATTAGACTCCGCCATTTTGTTTTTCCACGTGCCTAGAACACTGTTGCCATAAGCAACAAGCACACAATTTTGAAAACATATATTAGACACATAAGGTTTTCATGTGATGTAGCATTCGTTACCATAGAAACAAAAAAATATCACAAAGCCAAAGACTTGTCAGCAGCCCTTCGTATATATATATTATACTAGCTGTACTACCCGGCTTCGCCCGGGTTAATAACTGCTGTTAACAAAATAGAATGTATTAACAAAAATGTATTCTGCACACAAAAACCACAAAACAAATAGATATAAATGTAATTATAATGTCTATCTCCCCCTCTGTATATATCTCTCTGTCTCTCTCTATCTCTTTGTCTGTCTGTCTCTTTCCCTGTCTGTCTCTGACTGTCTCTGTCTCTTTCTCCGTCTGTCTCAATCTCTTTCCCTGTCTGTCTATCTATCTCTGTCACTTTCCCTGTCTGTCTCTTTCCCTGTCTGTCTCTTTCCCTCTCTTTCCCTGTTTGTCTCTTTCCCTCTTTACCTCTGTCTCTTTCCCTGTGTCTGTCTCTTTGTCTGTCTCTTACCCTTGTCTGTCTCTTTCCCTGTCTGTCTGTTTCCCTGTGTCTGTCTCTGTCTCTTTGTCTGTGTCTGTCTCTTTACCTGTCTGTGTCTGTCTCTTAACCTGTCTCTCTCTTTCCCTCTCTTTCCCTGTCAGTCTGTCTCTTTGTCTGTGTCTGTCTCTTTGTGTCTGTCTCTTACCCTGTCTGTGTCTGCCTCTTTCCCTGTCTATGTCTGTCTCTTTCCCTGGCTGCATTGTGACATGCCAACATTCCATTTAAGGGTGTGGCTGCGCATTCTTCTGAAGTTCTGGCTGCACTGTGGCTCCCAGCTCCATTCACTTTAATGGAGGCAGGTTTTTTGGCGAATAACTGTAAAGCGCGGGGTTAAAAGTTCCCCTCAAAACATAGCCTATGACGCTCTCGGGGTCCAGAAGTGAGTGTGTGCAAATGGCTGTAGCTGCAACGGTGCAGATGCCAATCCCGGACATACATACATACATACACACACACACACACACACACACACACACACACACACACATACATACACACATTCAGCTTTATATATTAGTTATATATCTTTTGCACTTATTATATCTTACACAGGATGCAGCCAGGCCCATTAATGTAGGCCTTGTAAACTAGGGTTTCCATTCCTGTGTGGTGCACTTCTATAGTGCTGGGCAGCCCACCTAGTCATAGTATGAGTGTCATCAATAGGTTGTAAGCCAGACACTGTGCACATACATGTGTGAACGGTGCCCTATACAAGCCATTTAAATGCAATTTTAATACTAAGCAAGTAACCCCTCCATGGAGTGGCAGTGTGGAGTGGTTGCTCCATGAGTGTTTTTCACCTGTTGCCTCCACTTTATTAAGAGTTTATCTTCCTCCTGTGAGTGCTTTTGTTTCTGTGGTCTGGGCAGGTAAACATTTGTTGCCCTTTTCTTGCTGTGAATTTTTCAGATTTTCAGGGGGGGGGGGGGGGAATGTAATTCCTCTTTCTGTGGTTTAGATGTTATTATTATGGTCCCTTTTACTTCTGGGCACCGCTGAGTCCTGCTCCAACCAGTGCGATTCTACAGGTGGATCGGCAGCAGAAGAACTTTTCATTAGGATGATAAAGCAGATGAGTTTAGTTTCATGAAAAGAAAAGTGCCTTTTAGCAGCATATCTAGGGGCAGCAACACAGCGAAAGCTGTTAGCAGTGCAAAAAGCTGAATCTCTACTGTGAAAAGCACATAGCACATGCAGAGCGAACACAAAGCACGCCGCTCCGGCTCCGGTATTGTTACACATCAGCCCCGCAGTCCTTGGTTAGTAAATGATCTAAGTAGAGTAACACCGCCATATGGAGAAAGGAAAATGCTTCACATCATTCAGGGTTAGATTTCTGATTCATCATTGTTTGTCTGGGACTTAGAGGGGGAAAAAAATGGCTACTCAAATAATAGCAGTGACATCTGTGACAAGCGCAAAATAAGAATGAAAAAAAGAAAAACAGTGGCATAAGTGAACCCTATTGTCTAAGAGGGCCAAAAGACCCCAGAAAAAAAGGGGCTCAGTGGTTAGCACTTTTGCTTTGCTGCAATATCAAGAACGACATCGCCAAGAAGTTGGTACGATCTCCCTGTGTTTGCGTTGGTTAACATATTCCAGAGAGCTACTGAGAATTTGGATTGTGAGCCCCAATGGGGACAGTGATGAAAATCTTTGTAAACCGCTGCAGACTTTATGCATTGTATGCATTGCTTATATTGCATAGACTGCAGTGCTTTTGGCCTCTTTCACACGTCCGTGTCTCCAGCACATGTTTGGTCCGTTTCCTCACGTACCGGAGACACGGGCACACGTAGACCAATTAAAATCAATGGATCTGCGCTCACGTGCGTGTTCTGCCATGGACCGGGTGTACGTGTGGAGCATACGTGTGTCCATGTGCTCCACACGTCAACATGTCCGTTTTCTCCGGCATCACGGGTGTCACACGGAACGCAAACGGACCACACGAAGGTGTTCCGTGTGACACGCGCCGGAGAAAACACACGTTTGAGGAAAAAAAAAAACTTTACTCACCTTCTCCTGCCCTCCTGTCTCTGCCGCTGCTGTCACTTGATTCCGACCGCCGCTCATTATGCTCATTGCATATTCACTTCACTGCGGCCGGAAGCAGCAGCAGCGGGGAGTCGGCAGGACCGGAGACCAAAGATCAGCACCACGGACAGCGACGCCAGGGACAGAAGAGCAGAAAGTTCCCGTTCTCCGTGTGTTATCACAGATAACACACGGAGAGCACATGTGAGCCATAAACACGGCTCACGGAGGGCAAAACGCACCTTTGACACGTCTGTGAAAAACGTGTGTGGTTTTTCACGGATGTGTGAAAGAGGCCTAACAAGGATTTGCATCACTGTCTCCATTGGGGCTCACAATCCAAATTAATACAGGTTTTAATAAATTAATACAGGTTTTGTACTAGGAGCTTTAGCATTAAAATTAAAGTGGTGGTTGACTACTCACCATTAGTGGCCACATAGCTGTAGAACACATAGGGAAGGCTTTTGTTAAATACCTTGTGTAGCACATTCTGCCTGTGAGTGGCGCAATTGTAGTCTACTCATCCCCATCACGTGACCCTCAGGGTGTGTGACCTCTGAGATATGATGATGTCACATCAACTTCTAGTTATCTCCATGGGTGACTGAGCTGTGGGCGGAGTTTCATCACATCCCAGCATCTTGCACGCACTCTCTACTTCGCTGCAGAGTACTTCAAGCAGGAGAGATGCTGGGCTGTGACGAGGGGTGAAACTCCGCCCACAGCCCAATCACTCAGAAAGACTGGAGCCAGCCTCAGTGATGTCGGGTCAAATGGATATTGACGTGACATCTCCGGATGTCAGAGGTCACGGAGCCCGGGGGTCACGTAAGGGAGATGAGCAGACCGCAATAACTCTGCTCAGAGGCAGAATGTGTTACGCAAGGTATGTCGCGGGCAGAGGAGGAGACGCTGCGCTCTCCCACTACTCGGGTCCGGCCGCTGCGGCTGCCGCTGCTCGGTGGTGGCTCGAGCGGTGGGCCGGATCCCGGGGACTCGAGCGGCGCTCCTTGCCCGTGAGTGAAAAGGGGGTTGATTGTGGGGATTTATTGTCCGTGACGCCACCCACGGTTGTGGTGATAATGGTGACACCACCGCTGCTCTGGACGGGGATCCCGGGGGCGGTGACAGGGAGCAGCTTTGTTGTTAGTTCTTCCCTCCGTGGGTAGGGGGTTGGTTGTCCCGGGGCCCGTTGATGGGGTAGGGATGGATGGCAGGCGGGTTACGGGGCCTGGTGAGGTGCAGGGTCGCGGGGGCAGCGCTGTGCCGCACGGCACGGTGGTACTCACTCAGCCCAATGATGAAGACACAGTTCTCGGTAAAACACTCGGCTGGATGGACGGGTCCCACAGACGGCTGCGGTGTTGTTTCTCCCGGCAGGTTGATGGTGACTGCCTTTCCCTGCACCTGTGTACGGTTGTTGGTTCCGATGGGTTCCCACCGGTAACCCGCTCCCCAGCTTGGATATGGGCTGGAGGAGCCCCTTCTTGCCCGCAGGCTCTGGCCCTGAGAAACGGTTGCCTTGGCGGTGGCGGTGTCTCCCTCTTTTGGTTGGACTGTTGCCTTCTGTCGGGACTTAGCTGTTTGGAAACCCAGGAGGTCCCCTTTACTAACGGATTCGGCAAATTCACGGCGACTTCTAGCCTTGCCGGGGTCCGCAAGCCCCTGCCAGATGGTGCTGACTTCTCTTCGTGTACCGGTCCGGTACCGCCGGGCCACCGCCCGTCCACGGTCCTTACGGTAACTCTGATAGGCCACTCCTGCAGACGGTCACCACCGTCTGCCAACCTTGTTGTCTCGCCCGGGCCACACACCCGGACGCTGTCAGTCAGTTGCTCCCCTACCACACTTTTCTCCTTCTCACTTTCACCTCCAAAACTAGACTGCTCCTTTTCCCGCCTCCAGGACTGTGAACTCCTCGGTGGGTGGGACCAACCGCCTGGCCCACCCCCTGGTGTGATCATCAGCCCCTGGAGGAAGGCAACAAGGGTTTTGTGTCTGACTTCGGTGTGCCTGCTGGGAGTGTGGGGTGTTGTGCTCTGTTGGCCCTGGCTTTTCCAGGGCGCCTCAGGTATTTGACAAAAAACCTTCCCTATGAGTTTTACAACGATGTGGCCATTAATGGTGAGTAGTAAACCACCTCTTTAAGGCCCTGATTCACCAACACCGACAATTTTCTCGTCAGTATATTTGGAGGGACATGGTGGAGTCCGATGAGTCTGAATCATGAAGTGGTACATGCCTCTTATTGAATCTGGAGCATGTGACAAGTGACTTTCACCTCCATAAGCCACTGCAGAAATCTCACACTGCTTCCTGACTGGTGTAAGATTTCAAGCGTAATGCCGGGGCCACACGGGCACTAATGCGACCCTCGCATGACACTTGGCTCGCGCTGGCAGCACAGCAGGAGCCGAGTGTCATGCAAGTGTCACTGCGACTGAGGTCCGATCATGCGACTGGACCTCAGCTGCGGGGGGGCGGGCCAGCACTGAGGAGGGGCGGGCCAGCACTGAGGAGGGGTGGGCCAGCACTGAGGAGGTGCATGCTGGCACGGAGGAGAGGGAGGGATTTATCTCCCTCTCTCCTCTGTAGCTGGCTATTGCTATTCTCGCCCTGCACTCGCGGTACACCGGTGTACTGTGAGTGCAGTGCGATCCTTCTCTCGCCCCATAGACTTGAATGTTTTCTCGGTCCGACTATGGCTGAGAAAATAATCGCTCTTGGGTGCTGGCACACAGGCTAATATTGGTCCGAGTGGAATGCGATGTTTTATCGCATTCCACTCGGTCCGATTTTCATGCCGTGTCTTAGGCCTAAAGAACGGAACAGCTCATCACAAATTAGTTGAATCTTCTGCCATGACCATCCTGCTCAAGAGCTCCACCCAGCTCACCCATTTTGACTGGGAAAAGCTGGTGTGAAAACGACGTTTTTGCACAAATTTGAAAAAAAAAATTGTGACTTTACAAAGCAATTTACTCCAGAATTGAGGCAAAACTGCTTTAATGAATAGGGTCTTAGTATACAGTACATTTTCAACTGTGCAGTAGAGAGCACTGTGGATACAATTTTAGGAAGATTTTTTGTTTTTCGTTTTTACTCTTTTGTTTTTTCCTTTCTCTTCTTTAAAAAGCAACATTTTTTTGTCCATCGGCTTCAATTTCAAGTCTTGTGGAGCAGCCCTTTGTCTGCCTGCACCCACAGCCTCCAGAGTCACCCAATGCCCTGTCAGCAAGATGTAACGCCCCTGGCCATGCTTGCTTGTCCAGGTGTCAATGGTGAAATGCACCCTGTCAGACACAGAGTTTTTCAAGGAATGGGTGAATTTGTCTGCAACATGCAGTTGTAGCGCAGGCACAGCTTTATTAAAGAAATTATGGCAACTGGGCAACAAGTACTTTGGAACTGCCAGGGCCATCAAGTTTAGGAAACCATATGTATCCACCAGGCGTAAAGGCAGCATTTCCGTGGCCAACAGTTTTGATATGGTGAAGTTCAAGCTCTTAGCTTTGGCATGTGTAGGAGGAAATAATATTTTCTGTGACCACAACTTCGAGAACGAGGGCTGGCTGCTATCCTGAGAGATGGTAGATTAGGGTATACATGACAAACTAGTGAACAGTGAGGGAGGTGTAGACGGAAATGTTATGTTTGATTGAGATAAATATGGTATGCTCAGTGTCTGACATTGGTCAAAAACACCAGGCATGTCCGCTTCCATAACAGTGAATGGGCTCTCATTCACCCCAACTGTAGCAGGCAAACAAGTGGAGGTTCTGCAGCCAGAGACCTGTGGGCTTTTGACAGTGACGGAGGAGGAAGAAGCAGCAGACACGGTTGATGGGGCGGCTGGTGGTTCACAAGGCCCGCTAGGCCACATTTTAACATTCCCACACTTGATAACACATATGGGCTGCACATGTGCCTCTACTGAGTCGATGTTCACAAAGTTGGCAAATAAAATAAGTTGGGTCATCTGATGTGTTCGTGTGATGCCTCTGGTCGGTACAAGTTCACTTTTATCTAAGGGGTTAAAAAAATTCAGAAGTTTCTCAAAAAAAGTGGCACACTTTTTGCACCATTTTCCGTGACTCATAGCATTCTCATTTTTCAGGATATGGGGCTCATTGATGGCTTATTTTTTGCGTCTCGAGCAGACGTTTTTAATTGTATTATTTTGGCACAGATACTATGATTTCATCGCCTGTTATTGCATTTTTTATTTTTTTCTATCTACTGGCTAACACGGTACAAAGATTTACTTTATCTGTATCTTTAGCAAAATTTGCGATGACCAAAAAACCTAATTTTGGTGTTTGGAATTGTTTTACTGCTACTCCATTTACCAATCAGATTAATTGATTTTATATTTTAATTTTGATAGATTGAGCATTTCTGAATGTGGCAATTCCAATGTGTGTATATTTTTTATTTTTTCAACCCTTTAATTTTCAATGGAGCAAATGAGGGGTGATTTGAACTGTTAGTTTTTTTTTATTTTTTAAAACTTTTTCTTTTACTTTTTTTTATTTTACTAGTCCCCCTAAGGGGCTTTAAGGTTCAGCAGTGTGATTGCACATTGATTTATCCCGATCAGAGCTGCACAGCTCAGATCAGCAGAAATGCTCACCTTCTGTTACAGCCAGCTCTCTGTCGGCTGTAACAGGAAGTGAGTCATAATAGTAACAGGAGTGATCACATGGCCCTGTGCTACCACGGCAACCATCGGCTCCCCATGATCATGTCATGGGCTTCCGATGGTGGCAGGTAAGTGCCCGTTACTCACTGTGGCGCTTTACATTGCTGTCACATTTTGACAGCATGGTTTAAGGGGATAACAGGTGGGGGTGGATCAGGGATCCATGGATCCATCTGCGCTTGCGAGGCACACATGTCTGCTGTACAAATCAGCAGACATGTGCAGGGATCGCCGTTGGCTCACAGAAGCAGCCGCCAGTGATTACCCCTTCATGATTTAGGATGTACTGTTACGTCCTTGGTCATGAAGGGGTTGAATGGCAATTTTTAGCTCGACCACAGATTTTTCACTATTTAGATGATGAAATAGAAAGTTGGGGCTAGATCACAGAATTACCCCTATTTCATTTATTAAATGGCAATTTGTGGCTGGATCACAGATTTTGCACTATTTAGCTAATGAAATAACAATTTTTGGAAGGAACATACAATTAGCAATGACTAGATGATGAAATGCCTATTTGTGGCTCACAACTTTCCCTATACTGCGCACCCCTGCACTTCCCTATTCTACACTATCACCCTCCTAACTATCTCAACTACCTAAAATTAAACCCCCAGCTAACTTATCTGTCTAGCAGTGGTAGTGGATGCACCGTGTCTAAGCTGCAGCAATCACAAAATGGCGATGCCAATGTCCACATTTTATATCCAGAGCGATATGTGATTTAGGCAACCAATGACATGAGCCTTTGTGTCTGAATGTTGTAGATGTTTCCTGTGCCCTGATTGGCTGCGGGAACATCCACACATAAAGTACAAAAAAAAAACAGTCCGCCGCTACTCTGACCTCTCCCCACACCCTGCGCTCATCAAACACATCCACCTGCTCATCATTCAGCACCACCATCCTAACTAAAGTGATAATAAGGTGGAAGAAATGCATTAGTGCAACCGTGAACAGTTAACAAACAAAATCGATCTTGGCCAATTTTTGAGAATAGTTTACAATTCAAAATTATAAAAAAATGTAAAAAAAAAGCCAAAAAAACAAAACATAAAATAATAATAATAATAATAATAAAAAAACAATAAAATCACAATGTTCTCCTTTAAAGCAAACAGCTTGAATAAAAAGGAATAAGGCAGACAAATATTTTGTAGTATTTTATTGCTGAAAACAAGAAAGTTTTATTTAGTGTTTTATTCATTATTATCTTTGTGCTGAAACCCTAAATCACTAGCGTACACAGAACTTGATGGGGAAAGATCTGGTAAGTACTAGAATTAATATCCACTAACATCAATCACAAAGAATCATTTAGATTTGTGTAATGGCTCAGAGTGTTTAATACTTTGCAGGGATTGTTAGTCTTTCTTAAAAGCTTGCCTGTTTTCTATAATAATGAGTGCCAAAAAGTTGCAAATATTATGTAAATTTATACATAATATTCTTCCGGCATAAACTTTTGGAGTTGTTTCTTTTTTTACTTATTACATTTTTTTCTGAAAAGAAAATAGTTTATGAATCTGATTGTTTCAGTATGTTAATCTAACATTTAGATACATAATTCCTCCTATATATAAATAATTATAATCCAGCAATTAGCAGCAAAAACACATATAAACATATATAATGCCATGGCCATACCCTTCTAAGGTTATGTTCATGCTTTGCTTTTCCATTATGTTCAATGTACAATGTAACAAGAGCATCCGCTGCACACAGTGAACCACCCATAGAGACCCATTTTCCCAAAATATGTCATAAGGATGCTTATATTTACATTCACCAGTACAACTTTTTTTTAACCATAGTCTGTTATGCTTTCTTATAAGGAGAGACCACATAAAAAACATACTAAATTCTTCAGGGTATGTTTTTTTTTTATCATTGTAGCTGTATACTGTATACCTGTCCCAGATCCATTCCTTATGTCACAGGGTGTGACGGGATAAGGCCCCTTTCACATTGTGTTTCAGTGACTCCGTCAGGGCATCCATCCAAAATCCTGCCCCTCCCCACACAAAACGTGCTTTGGACGTAAGCACCGACAGGTCCATTGAGTATAATGGAGCAGATAGAGCAAGCGTATGCTCTGTCTTGCACCATTTTCGGGTCTATACTCTTTCTGCAGGCAGATGCCCAGATGTTTTGAATACAAATGTATTAGAATGAATGAATGAATTAGATTCCAATTTGGGGCTCCCTCTTGTGGTCAGTTCTGGAAGTGCAGTTGACTTGCTGAATGGCAAACAGACAGCTGAGTTGGATTGGCAACCAGGCCATTCGCATTGGGCCTATATAACTGAGTAGTTTTCCTACTGTTCCTTGTTGGTGCTCAATGTATCTCCTGTGTGCTAAGGACATTCTGAAACCTGCCCTTTTCTCTGTGCCTACCAGAACTCCTCTCAGATAAGTTGGTCTTTGTACCTCTGCTTATGTTTTTCACTTTCTTGTTATTTTGCCTGTGTGGAGTTCTTGGTGGAGTTGGATCATTCCCTGCTGGGAGAATCTGTGTACCTTGCTCCATGTTCTGCTATGTATTGTGTTTTGTCATGCTTGGTACTAAATTCAGTCCCTCCTCTAGTACAGTCATGAAAAAAGTTTTGAAACCATCACAAATTTTAAGTTCCACAAAGTTTCTTGTTTCAGTGTCTTTAGATCTTTTAGTCAAAAGTTTAAATGGTTACTGAAATGGTAAACATTTGATGAGTTTTTAAATTTTTATAGCCAAATACTTTAATTTTACAGTATGTAAAGATTCATCCCTTAGTTTTCAAGTGTTCTGTAGAGATGAGCGAACCCAAAGTTTGGTGTTTGTATCAAACACAGGTAAAATATATCTTTGTACCGTGTTAGCCAGTAGAGATAAAAAATTGTTTAAAAGAACTGAAGTCCTCAGTGGTTGATACCTTTTTAATGGCTAACTGAAAAGATGGTAATAATAGTAAGCTTTCGAGACTATGTCCTGTTGTGTATAAATATGTGACTCTTCAGATCTTGTGTTATACTGAGCCTGATGAAGAGACCTGAGTAGTCTCGAAAGCTGCTATTATTACCATCTTTTCAGTTAGCCATTAAAAGGTATCAACCACTGAAGACTTCAGTTATTTTAAATAATTTTGTATCGAACACAGATTTTACAAAAAAAACAGAGTTCGAGTTTGGAGTTGGGGTGCTTTTTTATGTATGAACACCACTCACGCGAACATCGCTGTGCTTGGGTACACTCGGTGCTCAGCCCAGTGCAAGTGATTTATTGGCTCGCACTGGGTTTAACAACAGCGTTATCAAATGTAGTGGTTATCCAAAAGAAAGAAATGGAACACCCCTGCCCCCGGAAGTGATCTGTCTATGGCTGAATGCATGTGGGTGGAGACCCAAAATGCCCAATTAGTGACTTCCATTGGGGTTCAGGTCAAGTCCAGGTTCCAAACCTAACTTTATCTAAATTCCATCTGAACCGCTGAACTGAACTTCCTGGGTCCGCTCATCTCTGGTCTGATTTTTGCCCTGACATTCTTCATATCAGCTTCTGGCTCACAGGTTCTCAAGGAGATTGGGATCTGAGGAGTTTCCAGGCCATTGGCCCAAAATTTCAATTTTTTTTGTTCACTGAGCCACTTAGTAGCTTCCTTTTTCATTGTAACATGGTGCTACATCACGTTGGGAAAATCATTGTTCATCACCAATTCCTACTGGATTGTTGGCCAGTAAGGATTTGACTCAGAAGCTGATCTCTAGCATGCCAGGACTAATGGCAAAAATTTAGAAAGATAAGTCAATACTGTAAAAATTCACTTTTTGCATAAATTTGATGTCTGTCAATAAAAGTTTAAACATATATGAAATGCTGATAATTGAATTTCATTAACCAAAGAAAAATCGGATTTAAGAATATCTAAAAAAAAAAAAATGATGCAGAATATTTTTGAAAAAAAACAGTTAAGGGGGCTTTACACGCAACAACATCGCTAACGAGATGTCGTTGGGGTCACGGAATTCGTGACGCACATCTGGCCTCGTTAGCGACGTCGTTGCGTGTGAAACGTACGAACGACTGCTAACAATCAAAATTACTCACCTAATCGTTGATCGTTGACACATCGCTCTAATCCCAAATATCGTTGCTGTTGCAGGACGCAGGTTGTTCGTCGTTCCTGAGGCAGCACACATCGCTACGTGTGACACCCTAGGAACGAGGAACAACACCTTACCTGCGTCCTCATGTAATGAGGTGGGCGTCACTTTCTTTCGGCTGCTTCTCCGCCCCTCCGCTTCTATTGGACGGCTGCCGTGTGACGTCACTGTGACGTCGCACAAACCGCCCCCTTAGAAAGGAGGCGGTTCACCGGCCACAGTGACGTCGCTAGGCAGGAAAGTCAGTGGGATGGGTCCGAGCGATGTTGTGTGCCACGGGCAGCGATTTGCCCGTGACACACAACCGACGGGTGTGGGTGCTTTCACTAGCGACATCGCTAGCGATGTCGATGCGTGTAAAGGAGCCTTTAGTATCAAAAGTTTTTGCCCTGACTGTACAGATATAATATTTTTACAATGAACAATACTCAAATAGGGTGGGAACAACATTATACAAAAATATATAGTCACCACTATAACCTACCGTCCTTATTACTTAACATATGGGGAAGAGTGATGTTTTACCCTCTTTACAACTTCCCCATAAAGGCATTCATGGCTCGCAGGGTCTTAGAATCTATCCTCATCCTTTATCATCTTATTGATGTAAGGTAAAGAAACATATGGGGCTGATAAAATCCCTAATGTATTTTTATAGCTCCGTCTTCTGATTCATAGCTCTATATCATCCTAAACCTCTACATTTTCTGCTCTCAATATTTAATAGTAACATATCACTTTTATACATATTAAGTCTCATATAAAGCAACACAAAACAATATAATGAGATGAAACGTCATCTGTTATAAATGGGTTTGTTATTTGTTCAGATTCTTCCCACGGTACAAAAAGATCCCTGGTACTGGCTGCAGAAAGGAATAAATTGTCAGAAGAACGCTTAGATGCTTCATTTGCTATATTAGTGACAACAAAACAAATAGAAATTCTGTAGAAAAAGGAATTTAGAAAGAACAATCTTATGCTGCCCCCAACTTCTTCCCACACAGCATGCTGCACAAATCACTTTATTTTCTATAGCTGAGGGGAAAATGACCTTACATTACTGAGTGTATTTTGGACTGAAATAGTGAATCACATGATAATTTGCTCCCTGGTTCATTTCTTTTCATTTTCTTTTCAGTTTTTCATGATTTTGAGATAAGATTCAGTTTTGCTGCTATGTTTCCAGATGTGAAAAAAATTAGATAAATATGTATGAAATACTGTATACATATATACACACCATTGACCACACTTAATATGTAGAGGCTTAATACATTAATGATAAACCAGAATAATTACAAATAAAAATAGAAGTCCAAATAGTAAAAATATTACATTTTATTTTAGTTCATTAAAATTGTACAAAAAATACGGAACAGACCCCATACACATAGTACATAAAAACAGAAAAGAAAAACAGGCAGGTACCTGACATGTAATAAATAGATGAAAAAGTATATAAATATATAAGGGTATATAAATATATGGTATGTACTAGGGTAAATATGTAGACAAACTATATATAAACAATAAAGATGTAAGCGTCTGTGTCTAAAGATAATAGTATACAGCACACCTTATTATAAGGAAGGATGATATCAAACAACAGTCATATCCCCTAAATGCAATATACTGTATATTCAAAAGATGTGCAAAAATATACAAAAGCCACACCATTTATTTAAAACTTATTCAATTAAAGTACATCACCTAAAGTAAGTAAATGAAGAAGCAGGGTCCCGACGCGCGTTTCTCCAAGACAAAGCATCTTTTACCTATTTATTTATGTAGTTTTTCTACATATTTACTCTAATGCATACCAAATATTTATATACCCGCATATATTTATATGATTTACATACTTTTTCACCTATTTATTACATGTCAGGTGTCCGCCTGTTTTTCTTTTCTGTTTTTATGTACTATGGGTTTGGGGTCTCTTTCTTATTTTTCATACAATTTGAATGGACTAAAATAAAATTTAATATTTTTACTATTTGGGCTTGTTTTTTTTTTTTTGGGTTATTTAGATAATAGATATATAATAGATAGATATAT
The DNA here is from genome assembly GCF_048569485.1 of Anomaloglossus baeobatrachus. Classification (NCBI taxonomy): domain Eukaryota; kingdom Metazoa; phylum Chordata; class Amphibia; order Anura; family Aromobatidae; genus Anomaloglossus; species Anomaloglossus baeobatrachus. Next base: position 63,656,138 of record NC_134355.1, on the reverse strand, counting down.
AGATATAGATAGATGTATAATAGATAGATAGATAGTTAAGCAGTTCCTCCAAGAATTCTACCCAATCTTCACTATATTAATAATAAATTTAGGGAAGCAGCACTCCAAACATATGATGCAAGAAAATACTCACCATTTTTGGCCCATGTGGCGACATGTCAGTTCAAGGCAGTGAATCTTTCTCAAGCATTGGCCTTTTAGGCTATGTCCGCACGCTGCATCTTGAGTGCATCTTTTTATCCTGTGGTCTCAGAAGCACAGGTTGTAGCCCAAAAAAACACATGAAAAAAGATGTGTTTTGCCGCATTTTTATTAATGCGTTTTTTATGCTCTATTTTAAAAAAATAGATAGATAGATATGTAGAAAGAACATATAGAATCGATAGAATGAAAGAACATATAGAATAGATAGAATGAAATAACACAATTGATAGAAAGAAATAACAGAATAGCTCAATAGATAGAGGGATAGCTAGCTTGGCCAGCTATTTTTTTAATTATTTTTTGGTTAGAAAAAAATGACGTGATGCCCCCCCCCCCCCCCATTTTTCATATCCAGCACAAGAATAGCAGCAGCTGCAGGCTGCAACCCTCAGCTGTCTGCTGCGCCTTGGCTGGCTATGAAAAATAGAGGGGATTGCACGCTTTTTTTTTTTTTAAACTATTTGATTTATTTAAAAAAAAAAAAAAAGAGGCCGTGGGGTTGCTCCCATTTCGATCAGTTTGTTCATAGCGTGGCCTGAGTATCATCAGTTTTCGTATATGTGGAGGAAAAAAATAAGTTTCTCTAAATTTTCCATTCTGACAATTGGCAAAAATCAAATATCATCCAACTGTGGTCCTATTATTTCACAGACCCATAGACTTGCATTAGCAATTAGAGTTTGATCGGAATGTCAGTTGCATATTTGTCCATATTCTAGTGGATGAAAGAATCTGCATTCTTCTGCACAAGCCCTAATATTGTTTTTAATTAGTGCTAAATCCGATCAAACTTTTTGCATTCTGTTCATAGGTGCTGGTCAGTTTTTTTTGTGTTTGTTTGTTTTTTTAATTAGATAGAGACAAGTGAATCTCGATAAACATTTAAAACTTAAAAATATCATCAAAAAGTTAATGTATTTCAGTAATTCAATACAAAAAGGGAAAGGCTAGCCCAAAAGTCGTTATCTCAGAAAATTAGAATAATTATCAAAACACAATGGATACAAGGAGTTACCCTCCTTGTATCCATTGTGTTTTGATAATTATTCTAATTTTAAGCCACAAAAGGTCATTGCTACAGAAGCTGGCTGTTCACAGAGTGCTGTATCCAAGTATATTAATGGAAAGTTGAGTGGAAGGAAAAAGTGTGGTAAGAAAAAGGTGCACAAGCAATTGGGATAACAGTAGCCTTGATAGGATTGTTAAGGAAAGGTCATTAAAAAATTTGAGATAATGACTTTTGGGTTTTCTTTGGCTGTAAGCCATAATCATAATAATATAATAATAATGTTTTATTTCTATAGCGCCAACATATTCCGCAGCGCTTTACAATTCAGAGGGGACATGTACAGACAATATGAAACAATACAAAATAACAAAATTAAGATACTAAGAGGAGTGAGGGCCCTGCTCGTAAGCTTACAGTCTATGAGGAAATAGGGGAGGCACTAAAGGTGAATGGGGGGAGAAAAGCTTGTTATATATGGTCCAGCCATCGATTTAATAGGGGATTCAAAAGCAGCTGCATGAACCCGTCATTGGCCAGAATCTATGCAGGTACAGGGGACAAGAATTGGAAGCACATTTTTGGGAAGGGCAGAAAGGGACTAGATTAGATCAGGGCAGTGAGGTTATAGGCTAGTCTAAAGAAGTGAGTTTTTAGGGCCCGCTTAAAGGTGTGGATATTGGGAATTAATCGGATTGCTCTTGGTAGTGTGTTCCAGAGCATAGGCGCAGCTGGTGAGAAATCTTGAAGACGGGAGTGAGAGGTTCGAATTGTTGAGGATGTCAGTCTTAGGTCATTAGCAGAGCAGAGGGCATGGCTGGGGTGATAGACAGAGATGAAGGAGGAGATGTAGGGGGGTGCAGAACCATGGAGAGCTTTGTGAGTGAGAGTGATAAGTTTATGTTGGATTCTGTAGCGTATAGGCAACCAGTGCAATGACTAACAAAGAGCAGAGGCATCAGTGAAGCGGTTGCAGAAGAAAATGATCCTGGCTGCGGCATTCAGAATGGATTGGAGAGGGGAGAGTTTAGTAACAGGGAGACCAATTAGTAAAAAATTCAATAATCAAGGTGAGAATGAATGAGAGCGACAGTAAGAGTTTTTGCAGAGTCAACGGTAAGAAAAGGTTGAATTCTCGAGATGTTTTTGAGGTGGAATTCACAAGAACGAGCAAGTGAACGAATGTGGGAAGTGAAGGAGAAATCGGAGTCAAATATAACCCCAAGTCAGCGGGCGTGCTCCTGGGGCGTAATGGTAGAGCACACACAGAAATGGTATTGGTATGGAAATGGTATTAAATATTGGGTTTCGGAAGGTTAGGAGAGGGAGGAAACAGAAGAAGTTCAGTTTTTGACAAGGTTCAGTTTTAGATAGAGGGAGGACATGATGTTGGAGACAGCGGACAGACAATCGGTAGTATTTTGTAATAGTGCAGGGGTGATGTCAGGAGAAGATGTGTACAGTTGGGTGTCATCAGCATAGAGATGGCACTGGAAACCAAATTTGCTGATGGTTTGTCCAATAGGGGCTGTGTATAGAGAGAAAACGAGGGGGCCAAGGACTGAACTCTGAGGAACCCCGACCGTAAGGGGAAGAGGAGAGGAAGAGGATCCGGCAAAGGATACAGTGAATGAGCGGTCAGAGAGGTAAGAGGAGAACCAAGAAAGAACGGTGTCCTTGAGCCCAATAGAGCGGAGCATAGAGAGGAGGAGCTGGTGATCCACAGTATCGAATGCAGCAGAGAGATCCAGGAGGATCAGCAGGGAGTAGTGACCATTAGATTTAGCTGTTAGTAAATTGTGACGCCCTGGGCAAGCCAGGGGTCACAGGTCATTGCACCAACACACCTTACACCCCAGTTAGGTACATCAAAGCTAACCAAAAATCCTTGTTGCCTTCCTCCAGAGGCTGATGTTCACACCAGGGGGTGGGCCAGGCGGTTGGCTCCGCCCACCGAGGAGGACACAGCTCTGGAGGCGGGAAGAACCAGGCAGTCTAGTTTAGGAGGTGAAAGTGAAAGGAAGTGAAGTGGAAGTGGTAAAGGAGGAGTAGGAGAAGTTGAAGGAAGGTGAAAGGTGACAGAAAGAAAGCCTGAAGTGAGTCCAGCTGTGTGCAGGACAGGGTCAGCAAGGTCAGCAACGGCGGTGACTGTCTGGAGGGGGACCGTTTGGAAGTTCCTGGAAGGACCACGGACGGGTAGTGGCCCGGCGGTCTGGAGCAGTGTACCAAAGGACAGTCAGCACCAGGGCAGGGGCCTCTCGGACCCCGGCAAGGCTTGGAGTCGCCATAATTTGCCAAATCCATCAGTGAAGGGGACGCAGATCCCCCAACAACCAAGTCCCGATTGAAGGCAACAGCCCAACCATTGTAGTAGAAACACCGCCACCGCCAGGGCACCAGTTTCTCATGGCCAGCGCCTGCGGGCAAAGAGTAGAGCTCCTCCGGTCCAGCTTGAAGCCGGGGAGCGGGTTACCGGTGGGAACCCATCGCTACCAACACAGAAACAAAGGTGCAAGGAAAAGGGACATCACCATCACCTACTGGGAGAGCAAGTGCAGCCGTCCGTGGGAATCGTCTTTCCAGCCGTGTGGTTTACCGTAAAACTGTGTCAACGTCTCAGGCTGAGTGAGTACCACAGTGCCGCAAGGCACAGCGCTGCCCCCGCGTCCCTGCGCCCACCAGGCCCTGCATCTCCCATCTCATCACCGGGCCCCGGGATCACCAACCCTTACCCATGGAGGGGCAACACAACACCTGGCTGCTCCGCATCACCATCCCCGGGATCCCCATAGTGAGCAGCGGTGGTGAAATCACCACAACCGTGGGTGGCATCACGGACAATAAACTATCCCCACACCCAACACCCCCCTTTCACTCACGGGCGAGGAGTGCCGCTCGAGAACCCCCGGGATCCGGCCTACAGCTCGAGCCACCACTGAGCAGCAACCGCCGGACCCGAGCAGAAGGGGTGAGCGTAGTGTGCTGACACCCTCCTCCCCGCCCGCGACAACTTGGCGTCACGAACAGGATCCTACCGCTCTGCCGTTTGGTAGAGGTGCGCCTTGTTACCGCCGGAGGTATGCGGCTGAAAAATTTCAGAAGCCGCCATCTTTGGCGCGAAAAGTTCCCGCTCGAGCGTCTTCTCGAGTAGCAGAGGCACGAAGGCCAAAACCCCACCCCGAGAGAGGGGGGGCCGGAAAGAGCTAAGGGGGACGCGATGGCGGCTGGCTGCATGTAGCGGCAGCTATAAAAGCAGGGACGCCAGGACTCTGCAGACATACTGGGTTCCTGGAAGGTACGATTGCCAAGATGTACAACCCAACTCCCAATGAGGAAGCCCCCGCGCCCGGCACGGCGACGTGGTTGAGGGACCGGACCGTCCCGCTGAGTAACCGTCTGCAGGCTCATATGCAACTCCTCCTGGAGGAGTGGGAGACCGACATGGCGGACGTGGTGGCTACTATGTGGAGACGTGAGGTTGAAGAGGAGTTGGAGGAGCGGGTAAGCGACCCACGCCCCTGTATTCCTGAGGGATCGGCCGTTGGAGCTGAGGGGCCCGGCCGGCTTCCGCTCACCCTGCCTCTCTCCCCGCTACCCGTGATAGTTGCTGCCGCCCCGCCATTAGGCCCGCTACCTGCCCAACCGGTAGCGATACCCTGCCCAGCCGCTCCGGCGGACCAGCCGGCTGCAGACGTCCAAGACGGTCCTGACGTGCACCAAGGGGAACCGCCAGAACCGCGGCCCCTTAACAGCGTGGTGCCCGAAGTCCCAGTAGAGACTGTGCCAGACCCTGAGCCCGGGACCGTGGCCTGGATGAAGGCCCGGGTGATTCAGTTCCACCAGCGTCAGCAGGAACAAATCCTCCGGATGATGGAGCAGTGGACCAACGAGGTGGAGATGCTGATTACCACTACCCCGATGTACGGCAGGGGAATAGATGTAGAAGAACCAACCGGTGACCCACGTCCCTATGTCCTACCTGGGCCGGCCGCTGCGGCTGAGGGGCCCGGCCTAGTCTCGGCCTATGCATCGCCCTTACCGTTACTTATGGGGCACCTCAGTATAAGCTCGCCTACTCTGCTGCTCCGTGCTACCGCAGAAGGGGCTGAAGTGTTGGATGCTGGAGACCAGGAGGCTGCGGCAGCTGGCGGCAACCCGCCTGACGAAGGAACAAGAGATGACGACTCCTGCCCCAGCTCCGGGTCCGCTGTTGCAGTTGAAGGAGCAAGTGAGCGTTCCCACTATGTAGGAGCCCCAGAGGTCGTTCATGCCCCGTGTACCGGTGGAAATGGGTACCGGGTGCCCCTGTCACCGCAGGCATGTCAGTGCATGTTGGATATGCTGGTGGAGGGGCATGGAGCTGCGTTAGCTGCATATCCGGAGTAGGGCAGCGGATGCCCGTTGCACCGTCCCCGTTGGGACCAAAGTCTGAGTTTACATGTTTGTTGAAAGTTTGAAAAAGAATGATAAGAAAAATAATTACCGTGTACTTCACCTGATTGTCAAAAAGTGATTTGCATCCGGCCGGAGCCGGCACCGTTGTCCCAGTGGGGACCGTTTAAAAAGTTGTTTTGCATGGGAACTATCCATGGACAAGCCCGTGAACTTGCAGGGCAACCACAAACGTTAGTGGCTTGTAAATAAGTTGTTTACCGTTACCGTTTTCCGCAGTTGCCGCCTCCGGAGAGGCAGGTTGGAGGGAGGGCCCTCAGCAGAGCAGGCTGGGGCCCAGCCACCAAAGGAACCGGTGGCTACCCTCTGGAGGGGAAGGACAGATCCCGCTCGGGTACCGTGTGCTGGACTGTGGGTCAAGGGGTGCTGCCTGGGCTTTAGGGGCAGCATCAGGGCCAGGTTGCTTGGGTGGGAGAGAGCGGAAACCGTAACCGTAAACTGTTTGAAACGTTTAAGTAAAAGTGCCTCCCGTTATGGGAAGATTCATTAAAAATGTAAATATGTTACCGTTTTACCATGTTATACCTTTTTATGCATTTGCAGAAAAATAAAACCGGTGTTGGACGGGCAGCCCGCGGACGGTCTGCATTTTGCTAAGGGGGAATGTGACGCCCTGGGCAAGCCAGGGGTCACAGGTCATTGCACCAACACACCCTACACCCCAGTTAGGTACATCAAAGCTAACCAAAAATCCTTGTTGCCTTCCTCCAGAGGCTGATGTTCACACCAGGGGGTGGGCCAGGCGGTTGGCTCCGCCCACCAAGGAGGACACAGCTCTGGAGACGGGAAGAACCAGGCAGTCTAGTTTAGGAGGTGAAAGTGAAAGGAAGTGAAGTGGAAGTGGTAAAGGAGGAGTAGGAGAAGTTGAAGGAAGGTGAAAGGTGACAGAAAGAAAGCCTGAAGTGAGTCCAGCTGTGTGCAGGACAGGGTCAGCAAGGTCAGCAACGGCGGTGACTGTCTGGAGGGGGACCGTTTGGAAGTTCCTGGAAGGACCGCGGACGGGTAGTGGCCCGGCGGTCTGGAGCAGTGTACCAAAGGACAGTCAGCACCAGGGCAGGGGCCTCTCGGACCCCGGCAAGGCTTGGAGTCGCCATAATTTGCCAAATCCGTCAGTGAAGGGGACGCAGATCCCCCAACAACCAAGTCCCGATTGAAGGCAACAGCCCAACCATTGTAGTAGAAACACCGCCACCGCCAGGGCACCAGTTTCTCAGGGCCAGCGCCTGCGGGCAAAGAGTAGAGCTCCTCCAGTCCAGCTTGAAGCCGGGGAGTGGGTTACCGGTGGGAACCCATCGCTAACAACACAGAAACAAAGGTGCAAGGAAAAGGGACATCACCGTCACCTACTGGGAGAGCAAGTGCAGCCGTCCGTGGGAACCGTCTTTCCAGCCATGTGGTTTACCGTAAAACTGTGTCAACGTCTCAGGCTGAGTGAGTACCACAGTGCCGCAAGGCACAGCGCTGCCCCCGCGTCCCTGCGCCCACCAGGCCCTGCATCTCCCATCTCATCACCGGGCCCCGGGATCACCAACCCCTACCCACGGAGGGGCAACACAACACCTGGCTGCTCCGCATCACCATCCCCGGGATCCCCATAGTGAGCAGCGGTGGTGACATCACCACAACCGTGGGTGGCGTCATGGACAATAAACTATCCCCACACCCAACACCCCCCTTTCACTCACGGGCGAGGAGTGCCGCTCGAGAACCCCCGGGATCCGGCCTACAGCTCGAGCCACCACTGAGCAGCAACCGCCGGACCCGAGCAGAAGGGGTGAGCGTAGTGTGCTGACACCCTCCTCCCCGCCTGCGACAAAATCATTAGAGACTTTGGTAAGAGCAGTTTCAGTAAAATGTAAGCAGCGGAAATTATAGAGGGTCGAGGAGAGAATTATCTGACAGATAGCGGATTAGACGTGAGTGGACCAGGCGTTCCAGGAGTTTTGAGATGAATGGGAGATTAGAGACAGGTCTGTAGTTAGCGGCACAATTTTGGTCCAGGGATGTTTTTTTAAGTAATGGGTGTATGCTGGCATGTTTGAAGGAGGAGGGAAAGACACCAGAGGAGAGAGAGATAGTGAATATTTTAGTTAGATGAGTGGTGACAGCTGGGGTGACAGATTTAAGGAGATGTGAGGGAATAGGATCACTGGTGCAGGTAGTAGGGCAAGAACATGCAAGGAGCCTGGTGACTTCTTCTTCTGTGACTGGATCAAAGAGTGAAAGTGAGCTAGATGAGGTGTAGGAGGGCAGACAATGTGTGGTGTTATGAGGCTCGGAGGAAATTTCCTGGCGTATATGGTCAATTTTTTCTTTAAAATAATTGGCCAGGTCATCTGCGCTGAGGTTGGTGGTTGGGTCCAGAACTCTTGGTCCGAGGAGGGAATGGAAAGTATCAAAGAGTCGTTTAGGATTGTTGGCTAGAGAGGTGATGAGGGTGTTAAAATACGCTTGTTTGGAGAGGTGAAGGGCAGCATTGTATGTTTTGAGCATAAACTTAAAATGGATGAAATCTTTGGCTAGCTTGGATTTTCTCCACAGACGTTCAGCATACCTGGTACACCGCTGGAGAAAGCGTGTTTGCAACGTGTGCCAGGGCTGCTGCCGTCTGCACAGAGTTGTTCTGCATGGGCAGGTGCAGCTTCATCTAGGGCGCTCTGTAGGGTTTCATTATAATGTTTTAGAGCAGAGTCAGGGCATAAGAGGGAGGATATTGGGGCCATTGACTGCAACTTCTTCAGAATTTTCTGGGTGTTAATGGCGTGTATATTCCTATATGGGAGGTAAGTGGGGGGTGACCTGAGTGGGTTGACAGCTCTTGACCAAGAATGAAAGAAGGTTGTGGTCAGAGAGTGGGAGAGGGGAGTTAGTAAAATCATTCACTGAGCAGAGGCGGGAGAAAACCAGGTCCAGCGTATTCCCACCTTCATGTGTAGGAGAGTTAGTTAGTTGTGCAAGACCAAGAGAGGAGGTTAGAGATAAAAGATGAGTGGCAGCTGGGGAGAGGGGATCATCAATACAGATATTAAAGTCCCCCATGACAAGAGTGGGGAGTTCACAGGCTAAAAAATGTGGAAGCCAGGTGGCGAAATGATCCAAGAACTGACTGGTTGGGCCTGGAGGGTGATACACAACTGCTACTTACAGGGAGAAGGGTCTGTAAAGCCTGACAGTGTGAAATCTCAAAAGAAGGGAAGATAAGTGAGGGGACAAGAGGGATGACCTGAAAAGTGCAGTTTGGGGAAAGCAGCAGACCAACACCTCCACCTGATCTGTTGTCAAGTCTAGGGGTGTGAGAAAATTGTAGGCCACCATATGAGAGAGCAGCAGCTGTGGTGGTGTCTGACTGCTGAATCCAGGTCTCAGTAGGAGCCAGGAGGTTGAGGGAATTTGAAAGGAAGAAGTCATGGATGAAGGAGAGTTTGTTACACACTGAGCCTGAGATCTAAAGGGCACAGTTAAAAGAGACAGAAGGTATGCAAGGAATAGTAATGAGATTTAAGGGGTTTCTGAGTATGCCAGAGAAGGAATTGAGTTTACTATTATAAGAAGGTCCTGGATTAGGTGCAATATCTCCTGTTAAAAGGAGAAGGAGACTAGAGAGAGTGAGCATGTGGTTAAGAGATTTATGAGATTGTCTATTACGTTGCATGGTGGGAGTGAATGGATCTGGATGGTTTATAATTTTGAAAAGCGCATGACAGCAGTACATAGGAGAAGAGAGGAGAGAAGGGCTGATATAGATGGAGTGTACTGGGTATGTAAAAAAGCGGTAGAAGTGAGGGATTGAAGCAGCTAGCATATAAATGGTACAAATGCATAGAATGGAAACATTTTGCAATATGCCAAAATTTGGAGCAAGTTTGTTTGTTTGTATTATATGCCTTACCTGTCTCCTGCCCTGTTCAACTGCTGTGCACTTATTAAAATCAGCACTTTATAAAATCTGCACAAATGTCCCCTGCATAAATGCTTCACCTTAGGCCCGTTTCACACGTCAGTGAAAAACAGTGACGTTTTTCACTGGCGTGTAAAACACGCACATGTCCCTGCGTGTGCCGAAAATCACGGCACACGTGGGTTGTCTAAGTGCAATCTGGGCTCCGTTCTCCGTGGCCCGTGATTGCACTTAGAGATTCACTCACCTGCGCCCGCTCCCGCTCTCCATGGTGCTGAATCCTCCCGCGACGCAGCATCCGGCCGGCGGTGACCCCTGCAGGAGCTGCTTCCGGGTCGGCTGTGTCACGCATAATGAATATGCGCGACAGTAATCAGCCGGCACAGAAGCAGCAGGGAGAACGGGCTGCAGAGGACATCGCTGGACGCCGGGTGAGTTAAAATGTTTTTTATTTTAAAAGTATGTTTTTTTCTGGCACGTGTTTCACGGACCACACCACTGCGTGGTCCGTGGGACATCAGTGATGCCAGAAAAAAATGGACATGTCTCCGTGCAGCAATCACGCACACGCGGGTACGCCGCACGGAGACACGTGCAGTGAAAAATCACTGACGTGTGAGCAGACCCATTCATTATAATGGGTCTGCGTATATCAGTGATTCTGGTACGTTTAAAAAAAAGCACAAACGTACCAGAAACACTGACATGTGAAAGGGGCCTTAGCAAGGTTTACTTATATAAGGTTTGTGCTTAGATCTGGGTCAATTTAGCTCGTCAATCAATCAATCAGCTAACTTGAGACAAAAAGAGGCAATGAGATGTAATAACAACAAACAGGCTTGCATGCTAGCAGGATCATAAGCGAGATAAGGTTTCTACATCCAAGAACAAACTCAGAACTAATCATATATACCATTTCATTGCTATAAGCAGAAAGCGGAGTTAGAATTCAGCAGAGGGAAGAGATGAGATGATCATATATACCATTTCATTGCTATAAGCAGAAAGCGGAGTAAAGCTGGCTCTACACGCTACGATTTTTCTAGCAATTGCTAGCCATATCGTACGCAAAAGCACCCGCCCCCGTCGTGCATGCAATATCGTGTGATCGCTGCCGCAGCGAACATTATCGCTACGGCAGCGTCACACGCACTTACCTGGTCGTCAGGTTCCTCCCTCAAGGGGGAGGTGCGTTCAGCGTCACAGCGACGTCACTGAGCGGCCGGCCAATCAAAGCGGAGGGGCGGAGATGAGCGGGACAAACATCCCGCCCACCTCCTTCCTTCCTCATTGTGGGCGGGACGCAGGTAAGGTGAGGTTCCTCGCTCCTGCGGTGTCACATACAGCGATGTGTGCTGCCGCAGGAACGAGGAACAACATCTATAAACAACCATTAACAATTTTTGGTTTTAGGACGACCTCTCCATGGTGAACGATTTTCACCACTTTGAAGGACGTTTAAGGTCGCTGGTAAGTGTTACACGCTGCGATACCGTTAATAACGCCGGATGTGCGTCACTAACTACGTGACCCTGACGATAAAACATTAACGATATCGTAGCGTGTAAAGCCCCCTTTAGAAATCAGCAGAGGGAGGAGATGAGATGATCATATATACCATTTCATTGCTATTTCATTGCTATAAGCAGAAAGCGGAGTTTCGAATTCATCAACATTAACAGAAATAAACACTTGAAATAGATCCCTCTGTGTGTAATGACTCTATATAATATATAGGGATAGATCCCTCTGTGTGTAATGACTGTATATAATATATTTGGTTTTCTTTTTGTATTAAATTACTGAAATAAATTAACTTTTTGATGATATTCTAAATTATTGAGATGTACTTATAGATAGAGAGATAGATAGATAGATATACAGTAGATAGATGGATGGATGGATGGATAGATGGATAGATGGATAGATGGATAGATGGAAAGATGGATGGATGGATGGATGGATGGATGGATGGATGGATGGATGGATGGATGGACGGATGGACGGATGGATAGATGGATAGATGGATAGATGGATAGATAGATAAATGTTGAGGACTGGGTGACCCATGTAAAAAGTAGAGTTAGAATTATCAAAGAAGGCAGAGGACTGGCCTTTCTGTCAGGTCTGAATTCTTTTCCACCACTTTTATTGCTGCTACCGGTAACCATTACACCATTTTCCATATTTTATGTTCTTTGGCGTACAGTGGGCCTTATGAGATATTTTTAACTTATTACTTCCTTTTTATATATATCATTACCAGTAGAGTTGATGTATAGATAGCTTGACTGTTCCTGTAGTTAGTTTAGCTACGGACCCCAAGAGCCCACCATCAAGACATGATAGCTCATAGTTCAATCAAGAGCAGAGATAAATAAGGCAATAATGGCTAAAGCTCCAATGCGGTATTATATCTGCTGCTTGTCCGTTAGAAGCTTCTTCCCTTGACAGCTTGAAGCGCTAACAATCAGATCGCTGACATATAGTATCGGTAATAGGGCTCATACTCTGTACAGAATATAACACCATAAAACTCCAGAACAAATAGGAAAAGTGTTTGTAGATCTTGTTATTTTACTTGGGATATAAGGGTAAAGACAAAATTGCACAGTGTGCGCCTCCTTTAAGACATAAAGTCTCTGTGACAGGAGGAGCAATAACTTTGATCCCTCTTGTGAATTCCTCCGGTGCCCAAAATGGAAAGTAGATGTTGAATTAAAAGAAAATAAAATAGAAAATAGAAAAGAAAATACTGTCACGAAATATGAAATATCCAAAGCCGCTGCAGATACTTCTTCCATGATTCAAGAAGAACATGTCTAAGGGAAGGTCAACGTCGGCCCTTGATAAATCACACAGATGTCTCCACTTGAGGGGTTATAAAATAGCTACCTGTCATCCTTAAGGTTTAAAATAAGCTGTTAAACTTCCTTAGAGAACGTTGGGCTGTTTATTTTCATGTAATTGCTTATCAAGAAATCACAGAAGGCCTGGCATTTTATTCGCAATGTTTGCCTTTCATCATTATGTACAGTATGCACTGATGGAATATGGCACTTCATAAAACATTGGCAGAAAGATTTGCCGGGCGCAATAGGAAATACTAAAGGAAAGAGCACTTATAACAGCTGCATTTCATTTTTCTTGGGAACACGTTGTCATTTGTTTTCTCAAAAACCCTTGTAACAATATGTCTGACAAATTGCTTGATGGGGTTACTGGGTACATGGCCTACTATTGCCTTCCAGAAGTTGGCTCTATGCTGCAGAGATCTATCATACATAATTTCCATGCATATATTATAACTTCACTAAATTAATTATTTCATAATTATAAACATGTCTGTATGTCCTACCTAGGCATATGAATACCATGAAGGGGACCTATGATCAGCAGCCCCTCTATTAGGAATGAGCGGACCAGACAAATTTCGAATTTGATTATTCGTGTGGATTTTTTTGGGAAACTTTATTCACAGAAAAGTAATTGAATGTCCCATATTGTGTTCTGGGGTCTTGTCAACACCCAAAGTATAATGAACATAAGATGTAAAAAATAACAGAATACTTATACTCACTTCACCGCTCAACTCTCCGACCTCTCCATGACATTTGGGGAGTCTCAAACACATCTTTTGGAAAAATCAAGACGGGCCTTCCAATTTTTGGCTATAACTAGAGGCCTTTTCTGGCCACTCTTGCATAAAGGTCGGCTCTATGGAGTGTACAACTTATTGTGGTCATATGGGCAGATACTCCAGCCTTTGTTTGGGAACTCTGCATCTCCTTCAGAGTCACCTTTGGCCTCTGTGCTGCCTCGCTGATTAATGCCCTCCATGCCCAGCTGAGAGTTTTGGTGGGCCGCCCTCTCTGGGCAGGCTTGTTATAGTATCATGTTCTTTCCATTGATAATAATAGATTTGATGATGCTTCAGGGATCATCAGAGATTGGATTTTTTTTTTAAGAACCCAACTATGACTTGTACTTCTTAAAAATGTTGTCTCTGACTTGTTGGGAGATCTCCGTGGTTTTCATGGTGTTGTTTGGTTGTAGTGCCTCTTGATTAATGTTGTTGCAGCCTCTGTGGCCTTTAAGAAAAGGTGTGTATATACTGACAGACCCGGGACACTTAGATTGCACACAGGTGGACTTCCTGTCACTAAGCATGGGACTTATGAAGGTAATTGCTTGCAACATAAATTTTTAGGGGCTCCATATCAATAGGGCTGAATACATATGCAAATGGATGGTTTTATTTATTTTATCCCACAAATTAAATTTTTGCCTACTTTTTTCTCACTTCACTTCCCCAACTTAGACTATGTAGTGCTGATGCATCACACAGAAATCAGAGTACAAAAACGATTAAACGCAGGTTGTAATGTAACAAAATAGGTAAAAGGCAAGGGGGTGAATACTTTCACAAAGGCACGATAGAAGTTACCAACCAGAGATCTGAACCATCTTACTTATATCTCTTTCCTCAATGTACTCCATCAGCCAGAAACTATTCCACAGACACAACCTGGAACCCTAAGGTCAGATCCATGTACATGGTTGAGAGAGTAAAAACCAGAGTGGCCTTGAGACCTGCTATGTGGAGTGGTTAGTGCTAAATTTGTACTTAGCAGCCTAATTGAGTTGATGGATTCCCTAGCTGTCACACCAGGGGTGAGAGGAGCTCCACCAAGCAACACAACAGAAAGAGAACAAAAGCAAACAACAGATGGCACTAGTGTGACGCCCTGGCCTATCAGGTCGTCACAAGGGTACCGTGCAACCTGCCCTTCTGCATGGTAATGTGGCGCCCTGGACAAGCCAGGTCGTCACAGGTACTACACCAACACACCCTACACCCCGGCTAGGCACACCGAAGCCAAACACAAAATCCTTGTTGCCTTCCACCAGGGGCTGATGTCCACACCAGGGGGTGGGCCAGGCGGTTGGTCCCGCCCACCGAGGAGTTCACAGTCCTGGAGGCGGGAAAAGGAGTCAGTTAGAGTTCAGTTTTGGAGAGTGAAGTGGTAGGAGAGGAGACTGACCGTGTCCGGGTGTGTGGCTCGGGCACTCAGCAAGGTTGGCAGACGGTGGTGACCGTCTGCAGGAGAGGCTAATTGGAGCAAACCGTATGGACCGTGGACGGGCGGTGGCCCGGCGGTACCGGATCGGAGAGTAAAGAGAAGCCAGCACCATCCGGCAGGGCCTACGGACCCCGACCAGGCTAGGAGTCGCCGTAAAACCGGTCAAATACATTAGCGAAGGGAACCTCCGGGGTTTCCCAGCAGCCAAGACCCGATTGAAGGCAACAGCTCACACCGTTAGAGAGAAACACAGTCACCGCCAAGGCTACAGTTCCCAGGGCCAGAGCCTGCGGGCGAAAGGGGCTCCCTCAGCATCCATCCAAGCTGGTGAGCGGGTTACCGGTGGGAAGCCATTGGAACCGTAAACACAACACAGGTGCAGGGAAAGGCAGTCACCATCAACCTGCCGGGAGGAGAACAACTGCAGCCGCCTGTGGGACCCGTCCATCCAGCCGTTTGTTTGACTAGAGACTCTGTGTGGATTACTGGCTGAGTGAGTACCACCGTGCCGTGCGGCACAGCGCTGCCCCCGCGACCCTGCACCTCACCAGGCCCCGTAACCCGCCTGCCATCCCTAAAACCCTCACCGGGGCCCCGGGACAACCAACCCCCCTACCCACGGAGGGGAGAACCAACATCCAAGCTGTCTTCGCTCCCGGGATCCCCGTCCAGAGCAGCGGTGGTATCACAACTTCACCACAACCGTGGGTGGCATCACGGACAATATCCCCCAAACTACACACCCAATCCCCCTTTCACTCACGGGCGAGGAACGCCGCTCGAGACCCCGGGATCCGGCCCACCGCTCGAGCCACCACCGAGCAGCAGCAGCAGCAGCCGGACCCGAGCAGTGGGTGAGCGCAGCGTCCCCTCCTCCGTCCGCGACAGTACCCGTTCCTCCTTGGTTACGGGTCCTGTCTATTTGGTGTTGCTAACAACAGGTATATACAAATCCTGGGGAACACTCTGCACCACACCCACCAAACACCAATTGGGCAGCCTGTGGGTAATTGGGCCACCCAGATGGAGGGATGGTAGAAGGAGGGCCAGAAGTGTCAGTTAGTGAGTAGAGAGTTGAAGTTCAGCAGTGACAGTGAGAAGTCACGCTGCGGAGCTGGGCTCCTGCACTCATCTCAGGTGCCAGACGTTGGCCTGGCCTGAAGGAGCTGGAACCCCGGTCGCACGGGGTAGTGGCAAGGGGCACGGTACTTCCAAGGAGGGCAGTTTGGCGGCCTTGTGCTACAACCGGGAAGGGGTCAGGACACGACGGGGTACGCGGACCCTAGGCTGGGAAGTAACTTCACGCAGTCCAGTAATTCACCCGACGAGGACGGAGTCTTCACGAGCCGTTCTCCACCCTCTCCAGAATCAGGGTACTAGCGCAACGAGGGGGATAGCACTTCCAAAAACTGTCCAGAAAATTTCGAGCGTGAACCCTGAGAGCAAGCTCACCCTGCTAGCCACGCAGGTGAGCGGGACCCGAGTAGTCATAGGCAAAAGGGATCCACAAAGAATTAAACACTGTGCCAAGGGACAAGGCTTCAGACCAACCAGCAACGCCAAAAGGGCATGGACCCAGCGTGCTCTAACAACAGCAACAGGATATTCCAGGACTTTGGTTTACCCGGTGTCTGTGTCAGTGTATCTGGACTGTGTGAGTACGTTGTGCCCCCTTTGCCCCAACGGGTCCCCAGCCATTCTTATCACCGAGCCCCGGGACACCTTCCCCCTGCCCACGAAGGGGTTGACACCGTAAGCTGCCAGCCCATCGCTCCCGGGCGCTCCCTCTCCAAATGCAGCAGCGGTGGTATCCTACCTTACCACACACCGTGGGTGGCGTCACAAACACTATCCAATCCACCATATCCAAAAAAAAACCCTTTTTATTTCGAGAGGCCGCGCGGCCCTGTCTCGGGTCCGGAGACCCCTTGAGCCACTGCGGATCCGGATCTGAGCAGCTCGTCGGCTGTCGCGGGGGCGGCACTCTAGCACTAAGGAAAGGTGAAAGGGGTCACTTCATTTCTTTTACACCAAAACCCTTTTAGTGTACCAAGCACTGGAGAGAGCAGCAAACAAAATGGGAATCAACAATCCTGGCTACTAGAAATTCTAAGTTACGGTTAACAATCACTGGAGGTGGTGGTAAAGGTGACAGTTCAGAGGACGCAACATACTTCTTGAGCAACAATCTGTGAAATACATTGTGGACGTTAAGCGCTTGAGGTAATGTGCCACCCCCACGTCAGCAGCTGAGCTGCTCGGATCCGGATCCGCAGTGGCTCGAGGGGTCTTTGGACATGGAGGTCGTGCGGACACTCAAATAAAAAGGGGCGTAATATGTAAAGGGTATTGTCGTAGATACTTCGAGATGCCACCCACTGTGTGTGGTAAGATGGAGTACCACTGCTGCTATTGGGGAGCACCCGGGGGCGATGGAGCAGCAGCTGGGTGTTTAACCCCTCCGTGGGTAGGGGTGGATGACCCAGAACTCAGTGTCTAGAACACGGGCAGTGATGGCTGCCGGTGGCAGTGCGCCTGGCCAGACCGGAGGGTGTTGGTGTACTCACGATTAAATGATTGCACACAAGTCTGCTGGTAAACCAAGGTGTCAGTGGCCGGCTGCCACCTACGGGTGTATACGGTTCCCATACCCGGCTGGTGTACCAATGTCCCTTCCTTCGGCGCTATACACTTTTCTCCTTTCTCCTCCTTTGGACAACCTCGTGTGGAACGGGAAAGTCCTCTCCCATTTTTGTCTTTGTTGGGAGATGTGCCCACGAAAACTGACCCTTGGGATCTCAGTGGGTTGTTGCGGATACCCTATCCCTCGTGGTGGGCTGCCATTTCGCTCTATCTGGGTTAACACACTGGAACAACGTCTGAAACCTTGTCCCCGGCCTGGTTAATTAGAGAAGGGGCTTGCAACCGTCTTCTAACTAGGGTCCAGGTACCCCGCCTGTGCACGGCTTCCGGACCGGATCTCCGCTGTTTGTACCGGTAGGCTCCAACCCTGCCCCGGTCCACTTTGGATTTCCCGTGACCGGACTCCCGTCGCCTTTGGACGCTGTCCACTGCTTGCCCCCTAGCCAGTAGACAAGGGCCACTACCCTGGCTACCCTTCACTAGGCTCAGCCTTTACTTCCACCTCCAACTTGACTGCAACTTTCACCAAAACTGCACTCTGACACTGACACTTCGACACTACTGGTTCCCTTCCCCAGATTCTCAATACCCCTAGGTGGGCGCTCCTAATCCACCTGGTCCCGCCCACTGGTGTGTCCTTCCTACCCTGAGGGGGGTGGCTAGGGTTTTGTGGCAGATGGTACCTGATGTGGGATGGTGTTGTGTGGGGTGTAGTGTTACTCTGTGACCACCTGGCGGCGCCAGGGTGTCACATTCCCCCTTGGTTTAATACGGCCTGTCCGTGGGCTGTCCGACCACTGACCTTTCATTTTTCTGGAATAAATGGGAAAAAGATAAATAAAACATTTTAAGAACATTTCTTCCCTTACGGGAGGCACATTACTTTAACGTTGCAAACAAGATAACATTACTTTCCCTTCTTTCACCCGCCATCCAAGCAACCTGGTTCCTTGGTGCCACCTTTAATCACGGTGGGCACCCCTTTTCCCAAGTCCTCAGGAGTTCCGGGCGATGCCTGCACGGTCCGGGTAAAAAGTTTCTTACCCGGCAGTCCATCTCAAGGGCTCCATAGTCCTGGGACCCTTGGCCTGGAGGTTAGCCACCAGTTTCATAAGTGGCTGGGCCTCGGCCTACTCCACCGCAGACCCTTCCTCCAATCGACCTCTCCAGAGGCTGTGCAGTGGTGAGAAGTAACAAGAAAGTAGTTGTGGGGGGCTATTTACAGGACTTAAGCAAATTTTTGAGGTGACCTCACCAGTCCTGAGGTCTTGGTTCATTTTATAAACTGAAAACGGAAATTTTAACAAGTTAACAGGTAGCTGGGAACCACTACCATTTACTCTTTACCTCCTGCAGGGGACTGTGAGGGGGTTTGGACCACCATCCACTTTTTAATGTCCAGGGCGAACTACCCCCTTTTTCCACAGTGTCGGGTGTAATGCACAAGGTCCCCGGGTTCCAGATCTCGGTCCGGGTGACCTGTTGGCAAATGAGGGGCCACATCCCTCCGGGACACAAACATTTCAGAGTCCAGTCCCGGCTCGTAGATGAACCCCCATCCCTTTTGGGGATTAAAGTGGCGGACCTGCCCTCGGTAGGTCGGGCTCCGCACCCGGAAGGTAGCCTGCCGTGGGTGGTCCTTTTCTTGGTAGGTGCGTGCCAGCACCTCGGCTTTGCGTTTTTCCCGGCCAGCGATTTCCTGCTTCAGCTGACGCTGCTGTCGATCCCAGTACGGGGCACGGGTTCCGTGCTCCTCCTCCTGCTCGAGAGTTTGGCCCACACGGATGCCCTCGGCGCCGGCTACGACCGTCCTTTCTCTCTGCCGAGGGCCCGATCTTTCACTAGCCTTCTCTGCTTCCCTGCAGGTACATCCTGGCTGCTCCACAGCCGGGACCGAGCACTGGGCAGCAACTTGCACGGCTGCCGCGGGTGGCTTCTGATCAGGCACCGTCTCCGTTGCAGCCGGGCGGACTGCCGGGGCCGACGTCGTCACAGTTGCGGCCGGGCGGACTGCCGGAGCCGACGTCATCACAGTTCTGAATAGGATAACTGAAGTGAGCACTAATATATATATATATGAGTGCAAGCCAAAAAATACATACTATATAAGAATAAGGCTGCACATCAAACTTAGATAATGGTATAATGCCTCAAGCATATGGAAAAATATTGGAATATACAATGAAAAATGCTACTTGCTAATTTGAACATGTGAATAATGAATTGCATACCTGCCATGAACATTAGGAAAAAGGAGATATTTAGCAATTGCATTGATCAATGTAACTGAGCCCCAAGACCTCGTCAAGGTATATCTCTATATTGGGGTCCCTAGCTCTGTGACCCTAACTGTGTGTCATCTCATTGCAATTAAAAACTGCTATGGGTGGAGAGGGATAACTAAGGACTTTCTTATATAGGAGATGGAAAAAACATGGCCGAAAGGGGCGGAGATGTGTTCACATTCAGAAAAAAAAAAACTACATATAACTGAATAGGATAACTGAAGTGAGCACTAATATATATATATATGAGTGCAAGCCAAAAAATACATACTATATAAGAATAAGGCTGCACATCAAACTTAGATAATGGTATAATGCCTCAAGCATATGGAAAAATATTGGAATATACAATGAAAAATGCTACTTGCTAATTTGAACATGTGAATAATGAATTGCATACTTGCCATGAACATTAGGAAAAAGGAGATATTTAGCAATCGCATTGATCAATGTAACTGAGCCCCAAGACCTCGTCAAGGTATATCTCTATATTGGGGTCCCTAGCTCTGTGACCCTAACTGTGTGTCATCTCATTGCGATTAAAAACTGCTATGGGTGGAGAGGGGTAACTAAGGACTTTCTTATATAGGAGATGGAAAAAACATGGCCGAACATATAAACATAGCAAGTAGCATTTTTCATTGTATATTCCAATATTTTTCCATATGCTTGAGGCATTATACCATTATCTAAGTCATCACAGTTCTGGCCGTGCTCGGGACCGGGAGTGACGTCACGTCCGATGCTGCGGCCTTGCTCGGGGCCGGAGGGGATGTCTTCCGGACTGCGGTCCGGCGCGGGGCCAAGATGGGTGTCGGAGTGAGGTTGCACGTAGGTCCCGTGGTCCCCATTGCTGGGGCCTCTACTTTAGACGAGATGGGTGCTGCTGCCATTATTTGGGGTAGCAGGCCCATCGGGGCGCTGGTCGCGGACACGGGAGACGAGGGAGGCAACGTGGCGAACGGGGATAGGCCGGACCCCTCAGCCGGTACGGCCGGTTCCTGGGGAACATAGGGGCATGGGTCACCGCTTACCCGCTCCTCCGAGGCCATCTCCATCTCGCGCGCCCGGACACCTGCAGCGAGGCCCTTCATTTTGGTGGTCCACCTTGTCATGATGAAATGCGCCTAGGCCTGGATCCTCCGACACATCCTCTCCGTCTGCGCTTCAATCCAGTCGGTGGTCCCAGGAACGGGCCTCTCCACATGCTGGTTGTCAGACCCCTGAGGCATCCTGCTGCTTGTTGTCCAAGAACGAAATTTGGCAAAGTCCTAGTGTCCCTGCCTTTTATCTTCATGCCGCTTTTTCTGTCCTCCCCCTTGGTTTTCCAACAGCAGTCTCGCGGGACCCACTGTCCTTTGCGCTTCCTGTCTTAGGAGTCATCAACTTCCGCCCGCATTCCTAGGGGGCAGGGCTTCAACTTTGCGCTCTTTTTCGGGGAAGAAGACGCCGGGCTTGTTGTTTCTCGCACCCAAAAATGGCGGCAAAATGGCGGCTGTCGAAAAATTTTGAAACGGAGCACCATTTACAGTCTAAGGCCCCCTTCACACGCACGTGAAAAACACGTGTGTCTTACATTCCGTTTTTTGGGTCCGTGTTCCATATTTTATGTCCGTTTCTCCGGTACATGTAACATCCGTGTGATGGCATAAGCTAGCCATGTGTGCATGCTGAATGTCCGTGTGTGCATGAGATACGTACATGAAATGTCCGTGTGTTGTCCGTGTGAAATATTCCGTGTGTTATGCACAATGACGTTGCTACATGCCGGCTGACAGCAGACAGCGACGCGCGATGAGAATGAACTTGGGTAAACTTCACCCGACTTCATTGTCATCCCGCGGCACTGTCTGTGTGTCGCGTACTGATTAGCGGTTACCCGTGAAGGACTCACCGGTGACCGCTAATTCCCTGAGTGACTGAAGTGAGCAGCACAATTAGCGCTGCTGTCACTCAGGCTACCCGCGGCTAGCTGGAGTCCTCCACCCGAGACTTAAACTCACCTGTGACTTCATCGCTGATCATGAAGCTCACTTCAGTCACTCGGGCGACTTGCTGTCACAGTTGGAGGATCCAGCGGTGGCCGCGAGTAACCTGAATGACGTCATCGCTGATCGCGCGACTCACTTCAGTTGCTGTGTGGAGCTGACAGGAGCGATGGTGTTCTACTGCAGCTCTTGTCAGCTTCATGTAGCTGAGCTGAGAGCGTTGTGGGACCTCTGTGGCTTACATCGGACATGTATGGGTTTTTGGAGCTTAATAAAGTGATGAACGAGGGTGTTTTTATTGTTTATTATTTCAAATAAAGGATTTTTTGACTGTGTGTTTATTTTCTTTAACTTACAGGTTAATCATGGAAGGTATTTCGGGGAGACGCCTGCCATGATTAATCTTGGACTCAGTGGCAGCTATGGGTTGCTGCCATTAACTCCTTATTACCCCAATTGCCAACGCACCAGGGCAATTCGGGATGAGTCGGGTAGAGTCCCGGAACTGTCGCATCTAATGGATGCGGCAATTCTGGGTGGCTGCTGGCTGATATTGTTAGGCTGGGGGGCTCCCCATAACGTGGAGCTCCCCATCCTGAGAATACCAGCCTTCAGTCATGTGGCTTTACTCTGGCTGGTATCCAAATTGGGGGGGACCGCAAGTCGTTTTTTTATAATTATTTTTTTTTTTTTTTACTGCTCGATATAGACACGCCCACCGGCGGCTGTGATTGGTTGCAGTGAGACACCTGTCACTCAGTGTGGGGTGTGTCTCACTGCAACCAATCATAGGTGCTGGTGGGTGGGGAAAGCAGGGAATACGAGATTGAATAATGAGCGGCCGGCATTTTCAAAATAGTAAAAGCCGCCGGAGCTTTTTTAACAGCTGTGCAGTGCCACGCCGGTGATCGGGGATCGGTGAGTATGAGAGAGGGGAAGAGACTGACCAACGGACTGAGGGAGATTGACTGAAATACACAGAAAAAAAAGATTGACCAACATCGCTTCAAAATATCACAAAACGAACACGGACCGTACGGAGATGCATCCGTGTCACGTACGTGTGCTCACGGACCCATTGAGTATAATGGGTGCGTGTGTGCGTGTTCTGTGAGGAAAACGGACATGCATCCGTGTTTTACGGACAAACAAACGTATCACGCACACGGACACACGCACCGTATGGAATAACGCATGTGTAACTCCATACTTGGTAAACCAAGGTGTCAGTGGCCGGCTGCTGCTGCCGGGTGTATACGGTTCCCACACCCAGCTGGTGTACCAATGTCCCTTCCTCCGGCACTATGTACTTTTCTCCTCCTTTGGACAACCTCGTGTGGAACGGGGAAGTCCTCTCCCGGTTTTGTCTTTGTTGGGAGATGTGCCCGCGAAAACTGACCCTTGGGATCTCAGTCGGTTGTTGCCGATACCCTATCCCTCGCGGTGGGCTGCTGTTTCGCTCTATCTGGGCTAACACACTGGAACAACATCTGAAACCTTGTCCCCGGCCTGGTTAATTAGAGAAGGGGCTTGCAACCGTCTTCTAACTAGGGTCCAGGTACCCCGCCTGTGCATGGCTTCCGGACCGGATCTCCGCTGTCGGTACCGGCGGGCTCCAACCCTGCCCCGGTCCACTTTTGATTTCCCGCGTCTGGACTCCCGTCGCCTTTGGACACGGTCCACTGCTTGCCACCTAGCCAGTAGATCAGGGCCACTACCCTGGCTACCCTTCACTAGGCTCAGCATTTACTTCCACCTCCAACTTGACTGCAACTTTCACCGAAACTGCACTCTGACACTGACACTTCGACACTACTGGTTCCCTCCCCCAGATACTCAAGACCCATAGGTGGGCGCTCTCAATCTGCCTGGTCCCGCCCACTGGTGTGTCCTTCCTACCCTGAGAGGGGTAGCTGGGGTTTTGAGGCAGATGGTACCTGATGTGGGATGGTGTTGTGGGGGGTGTAGTGTTTCTCTGTGACCACCTGGCGGCGCCAGGGCATCACAGTAACTTAAGATAAAAGACTACAGGGTTTATAATCACCTTATATCAGGGGTGGGGAACCTCCGGCCCGCGGGCCGCATGCGGCCCGCCATGACCTTTCATACAGCCCCTGGGCAGATTCCCGGGGGTGGCAGTGCTCGAGCCCTCGGCGAAGTCTTGCTGGCCGCCAGCCCTTTAAATCCCTACATGCACTGTTTGCCCGTACCACTGAGCTCTCTCGCTGGCCAGTGCAGGAGTGCTCAGGACTTACTTTGTGGGCGGGTTTAGCTTCCAGCCCACAGCCGCTTCACCACTTCCTACTTACAGCCGTATGTACACGTCCGCCTGCTTTCCCTTGCTGTGTACCCGGTCTCCGGCGCTGTGTGCCCTGCGCCCGCTCTCTGGCGCTGTGTACCCGGTCTCCGGCGCTGTGTGCCCTGCGCCCGCTCTCTGGTGCTGTGTACCCGGTCTCCGGCGCTGTGTGCCCTGCGCCTGCTCTCTGGCGCTGTGTACCCGGTCTCCAGCGCTGTGTGCCGTGCGCCCGCTCTCTGGCGCTGTGTACTCGGTTTCCGGCGTTGTCTGCCCTGCGCCCGTTCTCTGGCGCTCTATACTTAGTCTCCGGCACTGTGTACCCGCTCTCTGGCGCTGTGTGCCCTGCTCCCCTTCTCTGGTGCTGTATGCAGCTCTGAGTGCTGTGATTTCTGTGATCTGCAACTGCTATCCGTACCTCACAGTCTCCCCCCAGTGATGCCTGTGCCCCCTCATAGTGATGCCTGTGCCCCCCAATAGTGATGCCTGTGCCCCCACTTAGTGTTGTTCTCTGCCCCCCATTGATGTCTGTGCCCTGCTACTGATGCCTATGTCTGCCCGGTCCTGTCTGTGCCCCCCCTAATGATGCCTGTGCCTCACCTAGTGATGCCTGTGCCCAGCGCCGACTCTCCGGCGCTGTGTGCCCTCTCTCCGACACTGTGTGCCTCCTCCAGTGCTGTGTGAAGCTCTGAGTACTGTGTGTCACCCCCAGTGTTGTGTTCCCTGCAATGCTGTGCTCCACAAGTGCTGTCCATGCCCCCAGTCTCCTCTCAGTGATGTCCTGTGCCCCCCTAGTGATGCCTGTTCCCTGCACCCACTCTCTGGCACTGTGTGCCCACTCTCCGACACTGAGTGCAGTTGTAAGTGCTGTGTGTCACCCCCAGTGTTGTGTTCCCTCCAATGCTCCCTAGTGATGTCTGTGTTCTACAAGTGCTGTCCATGCCCCCAGTCTCCTCCCGATGATGCCTATGCCCCTTCCCCTGGTGATGCCTGTGCCTCTTCCCCTGGTGATGCCTGTGCCTCTTCCCCCGGTGATGCCTATGCCCCTTTCCCCGGTGATGCCTGTGTCCCTCCTAGTGATGCCTGTGCCCCTCCCAGTGATCATTGTTGACCTTAGGGAGATCAACATATCCACTGCGGAGACACCATCACATGTTTCTCAACGCAGTGATTCTAGAGCAAAGCCCCCTGGGAAGTATGCAAATGAGAAAGCCGCGGAGACACCATCACGTGTTTCTCAACGCTGCCAGGAAACTAGCCAGGTCTTTCACCGGGAAGGAACAACCACGGGAAGGGCAGTCTCCAATCAAGGAGACCACCTATACCAAACATGGTATCCATCCACAGACAGCCGTTTCAGGGTATTTGCCCTTCATCAGTGTGGAGTAGGAATCTGGCTAGTGGGGGCAATGCCTAGTAAAAGACTACTTAAGCAAGCATTGTTGACCTTAGGGAGATCAACATATCCACTGCGGAGACACCATCACATGTTTCTCAACGCAGTGATTCTAGAGCAAAGCCCCCTGGGAAGTATGCAAATGAGAAAGCCGAGGAGACACCATCACGTGTTTCTCAACGCTGCCAGGAAACTAGCCAGGTCTTTCACCGGGAAGGAACAACCACGGGAAGGGCAGTCTCCAATCAAGGAGACCACCTATACCAAACATGGTATCCATCCACAGACAGCCGTTTCGGGGTATTTGCCCCTCATCAGTGTGGAGTAGGAATCTGGCTAGTGGGGGCAATGCCTAGTAAAAGACTACTTAAGCAAGCATTGTTGACCTTAGGGAGATCAACATATCCACTGCGGAGACACCATCACATGTTTCTCAACGCAGTGATTCTAGAGCAAAGGTCAACAATGCTTGCTTAAGTAGTCTTTTACTAGGCATTGCCCCCACTAGCCAGATTCCTACTCCACACTGATGAGGGGCAAATACCAAAAATGTTGATCTCCCTAAGGTCAACAATGCTTGCTTAAGTAGTCTTTTACTAGGCATTGCCCCCACTAGCCAGATTCCTACTCCACACTGATGAGGGGCAAATACCAAACTCCTTGATTGGAGACTGCCCTTCCCGTGGTTGTTCCTTCCTGGTGAAAGACCTGGCTAGTTTCCTGGCAGCGTTGAGAAACACGTGATGGTGTCTCCGCGGCTTTCTCATTTGCATACTTCCCAGGGGGCTTTGCTCTAGAATCACTGCGTTGAGAAACATGTGATGGTGTCTCCGCAGTGGATATGTTGATCTCCCTAAGGTCAACAATGCTTGCTTAAGTAGTCTTTTACTAGGCATTGCCCCCACTAGCCAGATTCCTACTCCACACTGATGAGGGTCAAATACCCCGAAACGGCTGTCTGTGGATGGATACCATGTTTGTTATAGGTGGTCTCCTTGATTGGAGACTGCCCTTCCCGTGGTTGTTCCTTCCCGGTGAAAGACCTGGCTAGTTTCCTGTCAGCGTTGAGAAACACGTGATGGTGTCTCCGCGGCTTTCTCATTTGCACCCCTCCCAGTGATGTCTGTGCCCCACAGCCAAGTTTATGTCTCCCAGTGATGCCTGTACCCCAGCCCCTCTTATTGAATGTTTTTAGTGAGAGGAACAAAATTATAATCTTGTGATACCCCTCTTGTGATGTATATGCCCCCAGCCTTTCCTGTCATGTATATGCCCCCAGCCCCTCCTGTCATGTATATGCCCCCTCCGGTCATGTATATGCCCCCAGCATCTCTTGTGATGTGTATGCCCCAGCCCCTCCTGTGATAAATCACATTGAAGATGTAAGGGGCATATACATCACAAGAGGTGATGGAGCATGTACATCACATTTGAGATACTGGGGCATATACATTACATTTGAGATGCTGGGGGCTTATACATCACATTTCAGACACTGGGGGCATATACATCCCATTTGAGATGCTGGGGGCATACACCTCACAGGAGGAGCTGGGGGCATATACTTCACAGGAGGGGCTGGGAGCATATACCTCACAGGAGGGGCTGGGAGCATATACCTCACAGGAGGGGCTGGGAGCATATACATCACAGGAGGGGCGGGGGGCATATACCTCACAGGAGGGGCTGACAGCATATACATGTGTAATGTATGTGCCCCCAGTGTTTCCTGTGATATTTATACAGCATTCCCAGCGTCACTTATGTGATATATATATATACAGCAGTCCCAGCATTTCCTATGTGATGCATATGCCCCCAGCCCCTCCAGTGACGTGTGTCTCCTGTGATTTATATACAGCAGTTCCTGTGTCTGTTGTGTGATGCATATGGTTTACTAATCTTATTATTACAAAGAGTTGACTGCGCTCCAGACAGAGACAAACCTGGAAAAGCAGTTGTGAGAAGCAACATGATTAGTATCACCGAACATCACAGCCGCACCAAAGAGAAGCTGCTGCAGCTACCACGGTACGGGTGAGCTAATTGTTTGACCAAATATAGCCGGGTCATTTTCACATTGATAATTTTGTGCGACCCCCGAAGGTTGATAAAAATTTCCAAATGGCCCCCGGCAGTAAAAAGGTTCCCCACCACTGCCTTATATGGACCAATGAACCTAGAAGTTAATTTTCAAGGAAGAATCTTCAACTTAATATATCTGGTGGACAGCGATATATAATAATAAACACACAGGTCCAGACCTGACAAACTTCTTTTATCAGTCATGCATTCATATCTGTCCTCCATAACCTTTAGGTTGCTTTGTACCCCTTGCCATACTGAAGAGAGCAACAAAGAAAACCCTTGATCCTCAGGAATCCCTGAAGACTCATCCCTACTGAAAGCACAGAACTTAGAATGAAAACTGTATGAACTAAAAAATGGTGACTCTTTACGACGATTGTTTAACACAAACTTAGGTGGGCTTTGCACACTACGACATCGCAGGTGCGATGTCGGTGGGGTCAAATTGAAAATGACGTACTTCCGGCATCGCATGCCGACATCGTAGTGTGTAAAGGCTCGATGATACAATTAACGAGCGCAAAAGCGTCGTAATCGTATCATCGGTGCAGCGTCGGCGTAATCCATGATTACGCTGATGCGACGGTCCAATGTTGTTCCTCGCTTCTGCGGCTGCACACATCGCTGTGTGTGAAGCCGCAGGAGCGAGGAACATCTCCTACCGGCGTCACTGCGGCTTCCGTAGGATATGCGGAAGGAAGGAGGTGGGCGGGATGTTTACATCCTGCTCATCTCCGCCCCTCCGCTCCTATTGGCCGCCTGCCGCGTGACATCTCAGTGACGCCATACGACCCGCCCCCTTAATAAGGAGGCGGGTCGCCGGCCAGAGCGACGGTCGCAGGACGGGTGAGTCCATGTGAAGCTGCCGTAGCGATAATGTTCGCTACAGCAGCTATCACAAGGATATCGCAGTTGCGACGGGGGCGGGGACTATCGCGCTCGGCATCGCAGCATCGGCTTGCGATGTCGTAATGTGCAAAGTGCCCCTTAGGCAGGGTCGGTAAGATGCCCAATCTTCCTGATTATCAGACACAAAACACCTAGGGTACGTCTCTAGACTTTTTGATTCAGAAGTTTCACCTGACTGTTAAGGGTACTTTACACACTGCGATCTCGCTAGCGAGATCGCAAGCGATCATACCCGCCCTCGTCGGTTGTGCAACACAAGCAAATCGGGGTAAGGCAGG
The DNA here is from genome assembly GCF_048569485.1 of Anomaloglossus baeobatrachus. Classification (NCBI taxonomy): domain Eukaryota; kingdom Metazoa; phylum Chordata; class Amphibia; order Anura; family Aromobatidae; genus Anomaloglossus; species Anomaloglossus baeobatrachus. The sequence continues at coordinate 63,627,614 of NC_134355.1, read as the reverse complement.
TAAGGAGATGTTCGTCGCTCCTGCGGTGTCACACACAGCGATGTGTGGTGCCGCAGGAAGAAGGAACAACATCGCTAATAAGCAGAGAACGATTTTTGGTTTCAGGACAACCTCTCAGAGGCAAACGATTTTGACCGCTTTTGCAATCGTTTAAGCTAGCTCATACTTGTCACACACTGCGATATCGTTAATGACGCTGGATGTGCGTCACAAACACCGTGACCCCGACGATAATTCACTATCGATATCGCAGCGTGTAAAGCCCCCTTTAGATTGAGGATGGAATGCCAAAGAAAAGGATAGATGTAGACCGAGACAAGTACAAAACGCTTTCCAAAAATTTAGATACAAACTGGGTCTCCCGATCTGATGCCACATTGGAGGGAACCCCATGAAGCTTCATGATCTCAGTGGATAACACTTGAGCTAAAGTTTTAGTGTTAGGGAGAGCGGGTAAGACAATGAAGTGTGTCATTTTTCTAAAGCTATCCACCCCTACTAAAATTACAGTTTTTCCAGTGGATAAAGGAAGATCAGTAATAAAAATCCATGGAAAAATGTGTCCATGGTCTGTCAAATATAGCCAATGGAAGGACAGATCAGGACAGAGGAGAATGCGGGGTGTTAGAACACGCACAAATATTACAGGAAGACACAAAATCGACCACATCCTGACACAACCTTGGTCACCAAAAAGGACGAGAAAGGAGGTCCAATGTCACTTTACTACCTAGATGACCAAAGTGATCAGTAATAGTATGAAGTATAGTCGACATAGGAGAGAGTGAGAAAGGAGTTTATATAGTGACATGGCTGCAACAACTGAGATTAACAGCTACAAATCAATCTTAGCAGGATAGAAAAAAGACCTTAACCCCTTCAGCATCCTACTAAGGATAAGCGATGAGTGGATTCTAAAATGGATATCTGGTCAACTAAACGCTGTGATCCCCGATTCCCCCCGATGTCTCAGCAGCGCACAATACAATCGTAACACTAGCATAATCCAAAAGAGTTAAAGAAACAAATTAGACAATGCAATGATTTTAAAATAAAAATGTTCAAAATATTTTGATTTACTCAACATAAAGTAAGACCAGATAATCTCTGACCCATGTACAATTACTATCCTACATGGTATCCGTCATGCTTTCAGCAATAAGTTTGATGTTTTCATTATTGAGTTTTTGTTCACAGTACAATGGCTCCATCTAGTGGCTGAATTTGTTTATCAACATTAGATTTTTGTCTCTCCACACTTTCCATTCGTCTCCCTGTAGTGGTGCATTGTGGGAAGAAGGAGCCCATTTTCCTCCTGAACTGAGATAGTTAGAACATCCACCATTTTTTCCCCCTTCATGATAACATCGCTGGTAAGAAGGATTATGTGGTATTTGTTTGCAGCCGTCAGACTCTCTAGTCTCTCACCCCTGCTTCAGCTGATCATATAACAGGCTGGTTTAGCACATATTGTTTGTACACTATATGTACCGCCCCGCGGCCTAGGCTGCAACCGCTGAGCCGCTCGGGTCCGGGCTCGTGTGTGTCAGTGGCTCGAGCGCCTCCAGATTCGGGGGTCACATCGCTCTGGAAGGGGTGTAGTGGCGGTGCACGCAGGGGTGGTGGGGTGATGGTTTTATAAAGTTCGTGACGCCACACACGGGTTGTGGTGATGGTGGACACCACCGCTGCGGTGTAGGTACGGGGACTCCCGGGAGCGGTGTAGTGGCGCAGCTAGGTGTTGACCCCTCCGTGGGTAGGGAATGTTGGTCCCGGGGCCCGGTTGGTGAGGGGTCGGGGTGCAGGGTGCAGTGTTGCGGTGCGGTGCGGTGCGGTGCCTGAGGGCACGGGTGTACTCACTCTTATACAAGACACTGGAGGCGCTGGTAAACCAAACGGGGTGACGAACGGGGCCCGCAGCCGGCTGCAGTTTCTCCAGATAGGATGGTAATGTCCGCCTTTCTCCTGCACCTGTATGTGATCTTGGCTACCGTTCCTGGGCACTGGTAGCCCGCTCCCCGGCGTGTATGTGTCGTAGGAGCCCCTGTGCCCACAGACACTGGCTTCTTGGATCTCTGGCCTCTGGCGGTGGCTCCTATCCGGACGGGTTGGGCTGTTGCCTTCAATTGGGACTTAGGTGGGAATGAACCCCTGAGGTCCAGACCGCAATCAGTTGATTCAACTATGGTGGTGGCTTATAGCCTAGTTCGGGGTCTGAGTACCCTGCCTGGTGCTCCGGTATCCAGTTGGCTACCCGGTTCGGTTTCGGCGGGCCACTACCCTGTCCCGGTCCCTTACGGTTCCGACGGTCGTATTCCCGGTCTCCTGCAGGCGGCCACTATCGTCTGCCTGCCTGACTGATCTGGGGTCCTAGGCTCCGCTGCCCGTCCATCACCGGATTTATTTTCTGTAAAGATATAAACAGTTGAAAAACATTCAAAAAGCATTTCTTTCATTTCTTCCCTTACGGGAGGCACATTACTTGAACTGTTGCAAACGGAACATTTTTATTAAACATACGGGAACGGGTCCATGTCCTTCCGCTTTCCCACCCAAGCAACCTAGACCTTGATGCTGCCCCTAAGAAACGGGCAGCACCCCTTTTCCCCAGTCCGGAAACAGGAACCTGGCCAGGCTACCCAAGAGGGAACGGGTACGGTGTTTCGCACCCAAAAGTCATTCGGAGGCCCCATGTCCAAGGGGGCCCCTTACTCGGAGGATGGTCACCGGTTCTGATGGTGACCGGACACCAGCCTGCTCTGCTGCGGGTCCCTCTTCCAACCAGCCTCTCCGGAGACTGGCAGTTGCGGGAAGGGCAGATGGGCAATATTTACAAGCCCAATAGTTATTGGGTGGCTTGCTAGTTCTCAGCCTTGTCTTAAATGGAAAACGGGACAACATCAGTCCCAACTGGGACGGGCACTTCAGTAGCGAACGGGCTACCACAAAACAAACAGTTGGTCCCAACGGGGACTGTCACAGGGTAAAACTTCGCTGCAGGCGCAGCCTCTTCCAGTCACTTTCCCCTGTCCACCACAGTTATCATATAAATCAAATAGAATACTGGTTTTAAATGCCATGCTAAAAACCACAGATGCTGTAGATAAAGAGATTTCCTTTATTTCACAGTTCTACGCGTTTCAGAGACATCTCCGTCTCCTTCCTCAGGAAAAGAAATCATTATGATTTGGTTTTACAGCACTTCTCTCTTTGGGGGCGGAGCTTTGCTTTTGCGCCTTCACTGTTCACTGCTCGGGAAAGACGACTCGAGCAGGAAACTTTCGCGCCCAAGATGGCGGATCTTCAAATTTTTCAGCGGGACGCCGCTGACGGGAACCACAAGGCACACTTCTACCGGTAAGTAGACTGGTTCTATCCTGTTCGTGACGCCAGAAGAGTCGATGTGTACCGCCCCGCGGCCTCGGCTGCAACCACCGAGCCGCTCGGGTCCGGGCTCGTGTGTGTCGGTGGCTCGAGCGCCTCTGGACCCGAGGGTCACGTCGCTCTGGAAGGGGTGTGGTGGCGGTGCACACAGGGGTGGTGGGGTGATGGTTTTGTAAAGTTCGTGACACCACCCACGGGTTGTGGTGATGGTGGACATCACCGCTGCGGTGTAGGTACGGGGACTCCCGGGAGCGGTGTAGTGGCGCAGCTAGGTATTGACCCCTCTGTGGGTAGGGGATGTTGGTCCCGGGACCCGGTTGGCGAGGAGCCGGGGCGAGGGTGCAGTGTTGCGGTGCAGCGCGGTGCGGTGCCTGAGGGCATGGGTGTACTCACTCTGATACAAGACACTGGAGGCGCTGGTAAACCAAACGGGGTGATGAAGGGGGCCCGCAGCCGGCTGCAGTTTCTCCAGATAGGTTGGGAATTATCCGCCTTTCTCCTGCACCTGTATGTGATCTTGGCTACCGTGCCTGGGCACTGGTAGCCCACTCCCCGGCGTGTATGTGTCGTAGGAGCCCGTGTGCCCGCAGACGCTGGCCCCTTGGATCTCTGGCCCCTGGCGGTGGCTCCTATCAATACGGGTTGGGCTGTTGCCTTCAATTGGGACTTAGGTGGGAATGAACCCCTGAGGTCCAGACCGCAATCAGTTGATTCGACTATGGTGGTGGCTTATAGCCTAGTTCGGGGTCTGAGTACCCTGCCTGGTGCTCCGGTATCCAGTTGGCTCCCCGGTTTGGTTCCGGAGGGGCCACTACCCTGTCCCGGTCCCTTACGGTTCCGCCGGTCATATTCCCGGTCTCCTGCAGGTGGCCACAACCGTCTGCCTGCCTGACTGATCTGGGGTCCTAGGCTCCAACCCAGGCCCCAAGCAGAACTGAGCTCCTCTCATTCCTCTCTCCAAACTCAATCTTCTCTGTTCTCCTGCCTCAGGCCAGCAGACTCCTCGGGGGGCGTGTCTTTCTGCCTGGCTCCGCCCACCTGGTGTGCCTGTCTGACTCTGAGGGAGGCAATCAGGTCTTTGGGTTGACAGATGGTACCTTACTGAGGTGGGGGTGTATGTGGTGTGTGTAGTGACCTGTGACCCCTGGGGTGTCCAGGGCGTCACACTATACAGCCAAATATCATATGTATTTCTGTGTTGTTTTTATATGGGTGCTAATTATTTGTTATTGTGGCGCCCCTGACCTGGTCAGGCACCACTGAGTACTGCACCCATGCTGGGGACAGTACAACACAGGTAATCCAGAAGGCTGACCGAGGTGTGACTACACAGGCGCATAGTGATCAGGTCTCACACATGTACCCATGAGAGGACCCCTGGGGATCCCAGGGGGGGGCAAGCCTTCACCTTCACTGGAATAGTGGAGGGGGCCAAAAGCCTCCATCTCCTCTCAAGGGGTGTGGTAAGAGAGTCTGGTTGCTAGGTGGCGTAGGCAGGCACAAAAGGGAAAAGAGAAGGAGGAGTAAACAGTCTAGAGTCTGAAGCAGAGTGTGGAGGAGTGAGGAGCAGGAAAGTGAAGCTCAGACAGGAGCAGCAGTGAAGGTCCCAGATGTGAGCCGGTTCAGTGCAGAGTCCAGGGAGCTCAAGTGAGGAGCAGATCCCGTGGGCTGCTGTAGTCTGACAGCGTCCGCGCAGTGGCTACCAACGGGGGAGAACGGTCAACTAGGAGTGCTACCCGAAATCCATCTTCAGCTAAAGAGAGGGCACGGAGTGGGAAGTAAGGAGACTGCTAGAGAGTACCAGGCCCAAACGGGCGGCAGATCCCGAAGCGGAGATAGATCCAGCTTTCTTTTGCTAAACCTGCCGGTGTGGGGCTCTCAAAGCCCACGCCACAACACCACAAAAGCCGCAGCCACGTAGCCACAGTTAGGGCCCATAGGTCGCAGGAGGCAAGTAGCTGGAGTGGCCTGGTCCAGGCGACAAGCACACGGCAACCGAAGGGGAGAGAGGCTGCAGCATCTTCCCTGGGTGATCCCCATAGGGACTAAAAGTCGGGGTCACCCCAAACCTAAAAGGGCTAAGGAAGGCGAGTTGGTAGTCACCATCAGAAGTCAGCCTGAAGGACACCTGGTTCCCACTTGGTTCATCCCAGCTACGCCCGGGTCACTCACCCTGCCATCAACTGTGAGTAAAAACCCTGAAAGACATCCTGCCTGTGTTGAGTCATTCTGCGCCTTGTGGTACTACGCACCTACACAGGGCCCTGGGGCTTGCCTCACTCTCAGGAGGCTATTCCAACTAACTGCACTCACCATCAGCCCCAGGCGTCCCTCAACCTGCAGTGGCGGTCCCCACTGACCGCAATACTGAGAGTGGCGTCACGACAAACTACAAAGAAGGTTTCCTACCTGTGACCAGACAGATCCATCTACGTGGAGTCCCTGAAGGTAATGCACCGACACAGCGTTTGCGGGGCTCCACATCTGGCGTCACGAACAGGATAAGGACTAGACCTGTTCAGACAGGTGACCATGTGCCTGGGCGGTCCGCTTGAAAAATTGGAAGCGCCGCCATATTGCCACCATGAAAAGCGCGCTGAAAAACAACAGCAGCCCGCGCTGGAAGAAGTTGCCGCCCACGAAGAGGTGTGGCTACCCAGAGATCCCCTGCAGAGTTCTGACCTTGCCAGCTATGAGAGTGGAAGCGTCCAGAGACGGCGGGAAGGAAGGGGAGCCACAAGCCTGCTGCTGGGAGAGGAGCTGCTGAAAGAGGCAGAGCAGAAACTGAACAGCTTGCTATCAGAGGCAACGGCGAGTCCACTGCTGGGAGATCGTGCAGAAGACGGCGCAGAAGAAATGGCGTCTGACCGCAGGAACCCAGAACCAGGCTCCGCTGCCTGGTGGTATCGGGAGCTGGCCCAGTTCTGCGACCGGCTGGAGAACCGGGTTGTGGAGCAGATCCGGGAAGAACGAATGGAAATGCTGGAGATGACCGCGGCGGTTCGGGCCTATGAAAGGAGAGCCGCGCGCCGAGTGCCAGACAGGACGGCGACGACGCAGACCCCGATGCTGCCACCGGTGGGTGAGTCAAGTGATGCCCCGGCCAGCGCAAGTGCCCCGACCCCTGCTGCCACGCCCGCGGTCCCCGAAGAGGCGTCCGGTGCGGCGACGCTGAAGCAGGCCGCAGCCACGCCAGGTGCGGCCCTCCAAGCCCCAGCGGCCGCAGCGATGCCCTGCTCGGCCCACCAAGACCCGATCCCTGCAGCAACGCCCAGTCCGGCCCGCAAAGAACCGGCTGCCACCGCGACCCTCATCCGCGTCGCAGGCGTAACGCTGACCCAGGCCGCCGCCCTGCTAGGCCCGGCCCGCCGAGACCCCACCGCCGCAGCAACGCTCGTCCGCGCCGCAAGTGAGGTGCTGAACCAGGCCGCAGCCACGCCAGGCGCGGCCCGCCAAGCCCAGACTGCTGCAGCGACGTCCAGCCCAGCCTGCACAGATCCCATCGCAGCTGCGACGCCGATCCAGGCCGCCGCCATCCAGGGCGCGGCCCGCCAAGACCAGGCCGCCGCCATGCCGGGCGCGGCCCGCCAAGACCAGGCCGCCGCCATGCCGGGCGCGGCCCGCCAAGACCAGGCCGCCGCCATGCCGGGCGCGGCCCGCCAAGACCAGGCCGCCGCCATGCCGGGCGCGGCCCGCCAAGACCAGGCCGCCGCCATGCCAGGCGCGGCCCGCCAAGAAGAGATTACCTCATCATTTACCCCGGCCTGCAAGGCCAGAGCAGACACCGCTCCCCAGTCCAAAGAGGTCCCTGCTAGGAAGTCCCTGATAGGAGAGGACCCCGAATACTGGAAGCTGAAGGCTGATCTAGAGGCCCAGTTCCCACAAGAGATGGTGGATCGGTATCTGCTCCCTCCGCATACCCCCAAGGAGATTCAGGCAACCCCTGCAGCCGCGCCAGAGAGTCCACTGCCCAGACCAGCTGAGGACCACTCATCCCCAGCGCTGCCACAACCAGAGTGCAGCGAAGAACTAAGGGGGAGAGGAGGCCAGGAAGCTGAGGAGCTGACTCCGGAGCCACCAGCAGTGGATCTATACTCAGAGCCGGAGATGTTACCCTATTCCCGTTGGGATGAGGAAGACCTGACACCGTCCGCTGACGAAGATCTGCCTAAAAGTCTCACCTGGGAGTTTGCAAGCTGTACCACGCAGAGTTCAGGCCGCAAGACAAGGCGTCGCAACAGGACAACGCTGTCCCCTGCACCACAGTCTCCAGAGCAGAGAGAAGTCACAGCCAGAGACCTACAGGAGAAAAGGTTACTGAGAAGGTCCAGAGCCCAGGTCAGAGGACCCCTTTGCAGAGGAGTAGTGGAGGATTTCAACTTGAAAAGCGGATACGGCTTTATTGTAGCCCCTGGTATCAAAGAAGGGATATTTGTCAACAGAAGAGATGTGAGCGCTCATCTGCCTAGAGGACACCCTGGCAGAAACCTAAAGATGGGGGATTCAGTACAATTCACTATGCATGAAGGCGAAAGAGGACTGTACGCGCTTGACGTAGCACTATGCACCAGCAAACCTTACAGCCACCCCATGCTACAAGAAAGAAAAGACAGAGATAAAGACACAGATGAAGATCAAGAAAGAAAAGACAAGGAACCTACAGGTGAAACTACCTCAGACGACGACAAAGAGCAGGAAAGCAGCAGGTGCCGCAGCCCAACAGGCCCAAGCCCTGGTAAAGAGGAGTAAAGTAAAAGAAAGTAAGAAGTACAGCAAGTTTTGACCAGTTAAAGTTTTGAAAAGTTTTGTTTTGCAACGTTCCCAAGTTCAAGAATGTGCCCACAAAAACTATTGTGAGAAATAAACCTCAAGGCTATGAACTGGCTATAGCCACAAACTCTCGCAGTGTAAATAGTTACACCAGAGGGCACCACCGCCACCAGAGTCAGCCTGTTTAGGGGCTTGGCTCGTCTGCAACCAGGAGGAGCCCGTCCGTATATAGGGCCTTGGCTCACCTGCAACCAGAGAGCACGCCTGTTTATGGGGCCTGGCTCTCCACCACAAAGAGGGTACCTGGTCAGCACCAACTGTGGAGGCCGCCTCTACATCCTGCCAGAAGAGGCTGAAGGCGCGGCTCCACCAGGCCAGGTATGCCCTGAAAACCACCAGACCCTGGAAGCCGCCTCTACATCCTGCCAGAAGTGGCTGAAGGCGCGGCCAACGTGAGAGGGTTTTGGGTGGGTTAACGGACTTGTGGGTGGAGGGTGGTGATGTATGGTACCTGGTGGTTTTAAAAATGTTTTACATGTTTTAATGTTTTATGCATTTTAAAATGTTGTCTTGCAGCCCGAGGACGTGCTGGTGATAACTAAGGGGGAATGTGGCGCCCCTGACCTGGTCAGGCACCACTGAGTACTGCACCCATGCTGGGGACAGTACAATACAGGTAATCCAGAAGGCTGACCGAGGTGTGACTACACAGGCGCATAGTGATCAGGTCTCACACATGTACCTTTGAGAGGACCCCTGGGGATCCCAGGAGGGGGAAAAGCCTTCACCTCCACTGGAATAGTGGAGGGGGCCAAAAGCCTCCATCTCCTCTCAAGGGGTGTGGTAAGAGAGTCTGGTTGCTAGGTGGCGTAGGCAGGCACAAAAGGGAAAAGAGAAGGAGGAGTAAACAGTCTAGAGTCTGAAGCAGAGTGTGGAGGAGTGAGGAGCAGGAAAGTGAAGCTCAGACAGGAGCAGCAGTGAAGGTCCCAGATGTGAGCCGGTTCAGTGCAGAGTCCAGGGAGCTCAAGTGAGGAGCAGATCCCGTGGGCTGCTGTAGTCTGACAGCGTCCGCGCAGTGGCTACCAACGGGGGAGAACGGTCAACTAGGAGTGCTACCCGAAATCCATCTTCAGCTAAAGAGAGGGCACGGAGTGGGAAGTAAGGAGACTGCTAGAGAGTACCAGGCCCAAACGGGCGGCAGATCCCGAAGCGGAGATAGATCCAGCTTTCTTTTGCTAAACCTGCCGGTGTGGGGCTCTCAAAGCCCACGCCACAACACCACAAAAGCCGCAGCCACGTAGCCACAGTTAGGGCCCATAGGTCGCAGGAGGCAAGTAGCTGGAGTGGCCTGGTCCAGGCGACAAGCACACGGCAACCGAAGGGGAGAGAGGCTGCAGCATCTTCCCTGGGTGATCCCCATAGGGACTAAAAGTCGGGGTCACCCCAAACCTAAAAGGGCTAAGGAAGGCGAGTTGGTAGTCACCATCAGAAGTCAGCCTGAAGGACACCTGGTTCCCACTTGGTTCATCCCAGCTACGCCCGGGTCACTCACCCTGCCATCAACTGTGAGTAAAAACCCTGAAAGACATCCTGCCTGTGTTGAGTCATTCTGCGCCTTGTGGTACTACGCACCTACACAGGGCCCTGGGGCTTGCCTCACTCTCAGGAGGCTATTCCAACTAACTGCACTCACCATCAGCCCCAGGCGTCCCTCAACCTGCAGTGGCGGTCCCCACTGACCGCAATACTGAGAGTGGCGTCACGACAAACTACAAAGAAGGTTTCCTACCTGTGACCAGACAGATCCATCTACGTGGAGTCCCTGAAGGTAATGCACCGACACAGCGTTTGCGAGGCTCCACATTATCTCATTGCGTCTACTTTCACAGAATATATTTACTTAAAGGGAACTTGTCAGCATGTTTTTCCCTTATGAGCTGCAGCCACCACCAGTAAGCTCTTATATACAGCATTCCAGAATACTGTATATAAGAGGCCAGGCCACTCTGCAGAACATAAAAAACACTTTTGTTATACTCACAAAGGAGGAGGTCCGGTCCGATGGGTGTCGCTGCTCTCGGTCCAGTGCCTCCTCCATCTTGTGCAATTGCCGTCCTCCTTCCAAGCCCCATGTGGATGATGTGTCCTAAATCCTAAAGTACTTTAATGTGTAATGCACAATCGCGAGGAAAGGTTAAAGATCACTCGCGCATACACACTACTAAACTTTGATCCCCCCTCAGTCGGACAGACCAAAGTGCGCCTGCGCAGGACAGCAATGTAGTCTTCTGTGTGGATGATGTAGGATGCGTCATCCACATGGGGCTGGGAAGGAGGACGGCAATCTCACAAGAAGGAGGGGGCACCGTACCAAGAACAGCGATGCCTATCAGACACTACACATTTCTGGCCTACTTGAACACCCTTAGTGGGTGACTAAGGGCATTTTTTAACATGTTGCTATAAACTTTATTATTTTTAATATTTTCTGAAGTGGTTGTGCTGAGTAGAGATGAGCGAACCGGCCGTGGTTCAGCTCGAGTTCGGTTCGTCGAACGGAGGTCTCGTTCGAGTTCGGTTCGGCGAACGTTCGACGAACCGAACTCGAACCAATAGGATATAATGGGAGGCAATCACAAACACATAAAAACGCATTATAAATGTACACATACAGTTAATAAACATTGCCATAACACTTACCGGTCCCCGCGATCCCTCCTGCACTCTGTGTCCTGCCGCTATTCCATCCGATGATCGCTGAATCCTCCCGGTGACCAGCACTGCCAGCAGTGATGCAGGACCTATCATGACGTCAAAATAGCCATGTGACCAGTCACGTGGCTATTATCTCATTGGCTACAGACTGGTCACATGACTATGACGCGTCATGTAGGACCTGTCATTGCACTCTTCGGTACACGGTGCACATTTGTGTATCGCTGTGTACCGGCGACATGCTCTAGCACACGGTCGACTCCCCGTTCCGTTAGGGACCGGCTGACACAGCCGGTCATTAACGGAGATCACCGTTGCCATAGCAACGCAGTTAGCGGTGACATCACCGCTAACCACGGCTCCGGGAGCACCGTTGCTATGGTAACGCATTTGTCAGCGTTACTGCTGTTACCGCTGACAGCCAGCAGCACTGATCACTCACGAAGTGAAGGCTGCACGGGAAGCAGCGTCTTCCCCCATGCAGCAGTGATGGAGCAGAGCTGCATTTGTTGAATGAGAAAGACAGAAGATCATGGATCGTGGAGGGCTGACAGGGGGTAATAAAGATAAAGTCTCTAATGTGTCTGTGTATTTATTTCTATTAAAGTATTTTTTCTCTGTATGGTGTCTTTTTTTAACCCTTTATTGGAGATTCTTAATGGCCGGGTCAAACGTGCCTGACATTAAGAATCTCTGGCTTAATACTAGCTAGTAAAACAAAGCTAGCATTAACTCATTATTACCCAACAAGCCATCCGGCTTCAGGGCTGTTGGAAGAGTTGGATACAGCGCCAGATGATGGCGCTTCTATGAAAACGCCATTTTCTGGGGCGGCTGCGGACTGCAATTCGCAGCAGAGGCGCCCAGAAACCTCGGGCTAACCTGTGCTGCGGATTCCAATCCCCAGCTGCCTAGTTGTACCCGGCTGGACACAAAAATGGTGCGAAGCCCACATCATTTGTTTTTTAATTATTTCATGAAATAAGTGAAATAATTAAAAAAAAATGGGCTTCCCTATATTTTTGGTTCCCAGCTGGGTACAAATAGGCAACTGGGGGTTGGAGGCAGCCCGTGGCTGCCTGCTGTACCTGGCTAGCATACAAAAATATGGCGAAGCCCACGTCATTTTTTTGGTGGGCAAAAAACTTCTGCATACAGTCCTGGATGGAGTATGCTGAGACTTGTAGTTCTGCTCTTCTCCATACAGACAGACAGCAGCTGCAGAACTACAAGGCTCAGCATACTCCTTCTAGGACTGTATGTGACTCGCCCACCCCAGGGCTATGGGACACCCGGTGCCGGGCCGGACTAGTCCGGTGGTAGTCAGTGGTGGCTGGGCCCGGCTCCGTGGCCCTGGTGGGTGTCAGTAAAATATGTGGCTTGCTTGTTAATGGTGGTGTTCGTGACGCCACCTGTGGTATGCGGCTAATAAGCCGCCGCTGCTGTGTGAGGCCACCGGGATGATGTGATGGCAGCTATGGTGGTACTGCTCCCCACAGGTGGAGCAATGCCCGGGGCACAGTTGGTGCTTGTGAATGTCTATGCAGAGGAAATAACTGAGGCGACTTCAGAGGTGCAGTTCAAGTTCTTTACTCACAGTTCTTGTCAGGGCAGGCAGGACCCTTGGACTGCTGGGACCGCTGTCAGGGACCTCCGTCTTCTGGGTGATTCAGAGTGTGAAAGCCGGTACCCTCTCTCTTAGTGTCTCCTTCTCTGCTGTCTTCACTAGCCTTGCCCGAGTTTGGATGGCCCTGGCTTGGCCTCCACTACAGCCTCCAGGCTGGGGGGTCACCTGTCGGCTGATTACCCCTTTTCTGAAGGTCTGCTATGGGTTCTGGCCCTGGGAGCTTACAACGTCCCTGGGCCTCGGTTTTTACTGTTTGGAGATTGTTTTTGCACTCCTCCAGTCTCTAGGGACCGTCCCCTGTCGCAGCTTAATCACTCCACCGATGTCAATGTGGACCAGGCCACCGCAGCCTGCAGCTACTCGTAGCGCCTCTGGGCCCTCGGCTTCGGTACCCAACAAGGACTGCTCATGGTACCTACAGGACTACCCGCGGCCCTGCGACCCTTTCTGTCTCCTACGTGGTGTCACCTGGACCTCTGGGTCCCAGGGTCTTCACCAGGAAGCGTCTCCTTCTGGTTCTCTGCTCCTGACTGACTTGGAGCCTTTCTTTCCTTCTTTCTTTCTTTCTTTCTTTCTCCTCCTTGCCTGCCTCCAGCAGGCCTCCTCCTCCCTCCTTGCTCTCGTTCTTCTTCTCCAACTACATGCTGGCTCCTCACTCTTTCACTCCCTGAGGTAAACTGAAACTAACTTGACCTTCCTTTCTCTATCTGCTCTCTGGTGGCTCCTCCCACCTCCCCAGTTGCTAAGCTACCACCCTATGGGAGCAGGGATGGGTCTTACAGCCCCTCTCAGCATGCAGCATGGGAGGGTTGCCTGCCACTTTCCCTGGTCCCAGTATGTACCTAACAATGGGTGTAGTGTGGATTTACCAGGGAACCGGAGTTCACTCTCTTCCTCTCCCAGAATGGGGCATCACACCGCTGATGGGGTGCAATGACCTGTGGCGACGGAAGCCTCAGGGGCGCCACATATGCAGAAGTTTTTTGCCCCCTGAAAAAATTATGTGGGCTTTGCCATATTTTTGTATGCTAGCCAGGTACAGCAGGCAGGTACAGCTGCCCCCAACCCCCAGTTGCCTATTTGTACCCGGCTGGGAACCAAAAATAAAGGGAAGCCCTTTTTTTATTATTTCATGAATTTCATGAAACAATTAGAAAACAAATGACGTAGTCTTCGCCCCATTTTTGTGTCCAGCCAGATACAACTAGGCAGCTGGGGATTGGAATCCGCAGCACAGGTTGGCCTGAGCTTTCTAGGCCCCACTGCTGCGAATTGCAGTCTGCAGCCACCTCAGAAAATGGCACTTTCATAGAAGCGCCATCTTCTGGCGCTGTATCCAACTCTTCCAGCACCTGCCTGCTATACCTGGCTAGCATACAAAAATATGGCGAAGCTCACGTCCTTTTTTTGTAGTTTTTTGGCAAAAAAAATAAAAAATGCTTCCCTGGATTTTCCATTACCAGTGAAGGTAACACCAAGCAGTGGGGGTTAGCAGCCAGTAGCTGTTTGGATTACCCTTAGCTAGCAATACAAAAATTGCAGCGGGAGCCCATATATATTTTTTTTAATTATTTATTTAAATAACTAAAAACAAAATGGGCTTCTCTGTATTTTAATTGCTGGACATCACAGTGCTGTAAAAATAAATCTTTAAAAAAAATGACGTAGCGCTCCGCGGTATTTTTGATTCTCAGTGCAGATAAAGCAGACAGCTATGGGTTGCCAACCCCATCTGCCTGCCGTTACCTTGGTTGGCAATCAAAATACAGGGAAGCTCATTAATTTTTTCTATTTAAAAAATAGTTAAAAAAAAATGACGTTGGGTCCCCCCATTTTTGATAGCCAGCTAGGGTAAAGCAGACGGCTGTAGCCTGAAAACCACAGCTGGCAGCTTTACCGTGGTTGGGGATCCAATGTGGAGGTCCCCCCAGGCTCTTTTTTTATAATTATTTTATAAATATTAATAATTACACAAAAAAAGTAGGGTCCCCCCCAAATTGGATCACCAGCCAAGGTAAAGCGGACAGCTGTGGTCTGGTATTCTCAGGGTGGGAAGGTCCATAGTTATTGGGCCTTCACAGCCTAAAAATAGCAGGACGCAGGCACCCCAGACGTGGCGCATCCACTAGCTTCACCCCAGCACATCCCGTGCCCTGGTGCAGTGGCAAACGGGGTAATAAATCGGGTTGACACTAGCTGTAAGGTCACCTGACATCAAGCACAGCAGTTTGTGATGTCATGGCGTCTATTAGATACCCAACATCATAAACTGTCAGTACTAACAAAAAAAAAATCGACAAAAGAAATTTATTTGAAAAAACAGTCCCCAAAACATTTCCTCTTTCACCAATTTATTGTAAGAAAAAAAATAAAGGGGTCCCACGACGACTCTGGACCGTCTAGAATATGGGGGGGGAGACACTCATTGAACGTATCCCCCATTTCCTAGGAGTGCAGACCCTTCATGTGAGAAGTGTGGGTGCAATGAATCTGCACTCACTCTCCCCGGGTCCACAGCAGCAGAGTCCATGTCATAATGGTTGCTACTAGTGATGAGCGAGTATGCTTGTTACTACTCGGTACTCGCACGAGTATCACTGTACTCGGGCTACTCGGCGGGGACCGAGTAATTTTGCAATACTCGTGCTGTACTCGTGGTCTTCATCCCTGCATGTTGGCGCTCTTTTGAGAGCCAGCCCTCATGCAGGGATTGGCTGGCAGACCACTGCAATGCCACAGCCCTGTTAGTTGTGGAATTGCAGTGATTGGCCGGCCTGCACAGCGTGACCGAGCCTTTATACCGGCGGGCGCGCTGTGCTCTGCACACAGCCATCTCATATTCCCTGCTATCCCCGCCCACAGGCGCCTATGATTGGTTGCAGTGAGACACGCCCCCACGCTGAGTGACAGGTGTCTCACTGCACCCAATCACAGCAGCCGGTGGGCGTGTCTATACTGTGCAGTAAAATAAATAAATAAATAATTAAAAAAAACGGCGTGCGGTCCCCCCAATTTTAATACCAGCCAGATAAAGCCATACGGCTGAAGGCTGGTATTCTCAGGATGGGGAGCTCCACGTTATGGGGGGCCCCCCACCCTAACAATATCAGTCAGCAGCCGCCCAGAATTGCCGCATACATTATATGCGACAGATCTGGGACTGTACCCGGCTCTTCCCGATTTACCCTAGTGCGTTGGCAAATCGGGGTAATAAGGAGTTAATGGCAGCCCATAGCTGCCACTAAATCCTAGATTAATCATGTCAGGCGTCTATGAGACACCCACCATGATTAATCTGTAAATTACAGTTAAAAAACACACACACCCGAAAAATCCTTTATTAGAAATAAAAAACACTAACAAAGTCCCTCATCACCAATTTATTAACCCCGACAAACCCTCCTTGTCCGGCGTAATCCACGGTCCTCCAGCGTCGCGTCCAGCTCTGCTACATTGAGGTGACAGGAGCTGCAGAATACACCGCCGCTCCGGTCACCTCCACGCAGCTAATGAGGTGAGTATAGCGATCAGCTGAGCTGTCACTGAGGTTACCTGGATGCAGCGGTGGATTCAGCGGTGGCCGCGGGTAACCTCAGTGACAGCTCAGCTGCTCGCGCTACTCACCGCCGCTCCGGTCACCTCCACGCAGCTAATGAGGTGAGTATAGCGATCAGCTGCTGTCAGTCAGGTAACTCACGGCCACCGCTGGATCCAGCGGTGCCACGATTAACCTCAGTGACAGCAGCTGATCGCTATACTCACCTCATTAGCTGCGTGGAGCTGACCTGTGCGGCGAGTAGCGCGAGCAGCTGAGCTGTCACTGAGGTTACCCGCGGCCACCGCTGCATCCACCGCTGCATCCAGGTAACCTCAGTGACAGCTCAGCTGATCGCTATACTCACCTCATTAGCTGCGTGGAGGTGACCGGAGCGGCGGTGTATTCTGCAGCTCCTGTCACCTCAATGTAGCAGAGCTGGATGCGACGCTGGAGGACCGTGGATTACGCCGGACAAGGAGGGTTTGTCGGGGTTAATAAATTGGTGATGAGGGACTTTGTTAGTGTTTTTTATTTCTAATAAAGGATTTTTCGGGTGTGTGTGTTTTTTAACTGTAATTTACAGATTAATCATGGAAGGTATCTCGGGGAGACGCCTGACATGATTAATCTAGGATTTAGTGGCAGCTATGGGCTGCCATTAACTCCTTATTACCCCGATTTGCCAACGCACTAGGGTAAATCGGGAAGAGCCGGGTACAGTCCTAGAACTGTCGCATATAATGTATGCGGCAATTCTGGGCGGCTGTTGGCTGATATTGTTAGGGTGGGGGGCTCCCCATAACGAGGAGCTCCCCATCCTGAGAATACCAGCCTTCAGCCGTATGGCTTTATCTGGCTGGTATTAAAATTGGGGGGACCGCACGCCGTTTTTTTTAATTATTTAATTATTTATTTCACTGCACAGTATACACACACACCGTCTGCTGTGTTTGGGTGCAGTGAGACACCTGTCACTCAGCGTGGGGGCGTGTCTCACTGCAACCATCATAGGTGCCGAAAAGCAGGAAAACAGGGATTACGAGATTGTTTAATGAGCGGCCGGCTTTTTCAAAAGAGGAAAAGCCGCCGGAGTTTAGTGAACAGCCGTGCAGCGCCGCAGCAGTGATCGGGGAACGGTAAGTAAGAGAGAGGGGGGAGAATGACCGACAGACTGTGAGAGGGGGACAGACAAGACAGAGAGAGACAGACAGAGCGAGACCGACCGACGGGAGATAGAATGAAAAAAAAAATGACCGACATCGTTAGTAAAAAGCACAAAACGTGCGTTTTGGACATCGGAGTGCCACACAATGTTTTACGTAAAATCTTTCATGTATTAATCTCAAAAAGTAACATACACCAGCTCTATCTCACTATTGGGTATGTGCCCTTAACATTTCCGCCATGAAAATTCATTTTGGTGTCATTTTGGAAGGTTTTCTGGTGAGTCCGTAAAAAATGGCGTAAAACGCGGACAAAATTGTTCACAGCTGTGACTTTTGAGTGATATATGCTTCAAGGGGTCTTCCCCATGCTGTTGCCATGTCATTTGAGCACTCTTCTGAGACTTTTGTGACATTTTTAGGGTTTCTACATGCTGCCGGGGGTCATTTCACAAAAATACTCGGGTCTCCCATAGGATAACATTGGGCTCGGTGCTCGGGCCGAGTACACGAGTATCTTGGGATGCTCGGCCCGAGCCTCAAGCACCCGAGCTTTTTAGTACTCGCTCATCACTAGTTGCTACCAAAGCTGCAAAGCCCTGCTCATGAGGTAAGGGCATGCCTAATCAGGAGAACTATTCTACATTTCCAAATATTGGTATTTGCTGATATTATTGCTATTCCACCTACTATATATTGGGGATAGGATCTTGGAGATGGAATACCCCTTTAAGTCCAGTTATCCAGCTGAATGAATACTTAACAACAGAGCTCGCTATTTAGATGTGTTTTCTTGTGGCGTATAACGGACTCTCATGGTTGGTAGTCGTTCAGCAGGGAAACTATAAAAGCAAATCCCTCCATTTGGAAATGTAGTATATAGCTCTTCTGATCAATTATGTTCCTTACCTCATGAGCAGGGCATTGCAGTAATAATAATAATTTATTCATTTATACAGTGTTATTAATTCCATAGCGCTGTATGTCTTTGGAGTGTGGGAGGAAACCGGAGTACCCGGAGGAAACCCACGCAAACATGGGGAGAACATACAAACTCCTTGCAGATGGTGTCCTTGGTGAGAATTGAACCCAGGACCTCAGCGCTGCAAGACTGCAGTGCTAACCACTGAGCCACCGTGCCGCCCATTTAGCTTACAGATGCATAACCACCACTCACTGTGTCTGAACACAGGAAGCTGAGCTGACAGCCGCTCTGTGCATGCGGCAGCGTCTATTGTGAAGGAGAGGGCCGTGGGGGGATCAACGCTGCACAGGTACCGTGGGACACCGGGGAACATCGGTGGGGTTATAGGGGGTGACCTGGCAGGGCCTGGGGAGGAGTTTCTGTCGCATGTGTCATGGCACATGCTAGAGATGGGGAGACAGAAAGCGCAAATAGGGTCTTACCCGATATAACTTGAATGATAAGGAGGAAAAGTACACTCACCTGATATGGTTGTGCCAGTCACAACTCCTTAAATCGCTTATGAGTGTCAGCGAGGTTAAAAGCAGCAGCCCCGTAAAATGGATAGGATATAAAAAGGGGGGAAAAACGGGTTTTAGCCGCGCTAAAAACCACTGTTGCAAGATTAATAAAGAAGTTTCTTTTTTATTTCAGCATTCCAACGCGTTTCAGAGACAAGGACCGTCTCCTTCCTCAGGGAAAAAAGAATTTCTTTTTTCCCTGAGGAAGGAGACGGTCCTTGTCTCTGAAACGCGTTGGAATGCTGAAATAAAAAAGAAACTTCTTTATTAATCTTGCAACAGTGGTTTTTAGCGCGGCTAAAACCTGTTTTTCCCCCCTTTTTATATCCTATCATGGCACATGCAACAGAAATCAGAGGAGCAGGGTGAATGCGGTCGGCGCGCTGCTGTGCGCGTGGCCATCTTGGATTTCTGGGAGGGCATCAGGGGGGGCACTTTGGCGACACCGGGGGACCGGAGGGGACCGGGGAGGAGATTTATCATGTTTGTTCATGCCAGATGGGAGATAAATAATTTTTTACCGGCGCTGTCATTTACTGTAACGTGATCATCGGTGTACGGTGTATACCTGTGATCACGTGAGCGGGGACCGGAAAAACCGTCCTGAATCATGATCTCCAGGGTCTCAGCTAGCCCTGAAACCCCGGAGATTTTCTGACGCTGGGGGGCGTTATTCACTTATTTCTGCCTGCTGTTTATAAACGGCAGATCAGAATAAGGCTACATTAACACGACCGATCCATTTTTGCGGTCTGCAAAAAACAGTCCGTTTTTTTCACGGGTGCATCCGGGTGGCATCCGTTTCCGTTCCGTAGACGGTCCGTATGTCATCTGTTTGTCATCTGTGTGCCTTCCGTTTTTTTTGTGTACTGCAAAAAAACTGAAGGAGGGTAAATACATAAATTTACCCAGGATCCATAGCTTCATCGTACATGAGGCGGTCACATGTTCACTCCAGTGCCATTTTCTACTGCTTTTCACAGCGTAGAGCGCTCTGGTGATTTTCTTGTGCTTGTGCACTTCATATCAGTCTTTTCTGTCATTATAATGGCAGAAAGACACATAATGTCCCACTCTCCTGCATTTTGTAATTTTGCACCCTTTGGTGCCTTTCATGTGGCACTAAGGGGTGCTTAGCTTTGTATTTAGCCAAAAAAATGAAAAAAAAAATGACGTAGGGTTCCCCCTATTTTTGATCGCCAGCTAGGGTAAAGCAGACGGCTGCAGCCTGCAGACCACAGCTGGCAACCTCACCTTGGCTGGTAATCCAAAACTGAGGGCACCCCACGCTGTTATTTTAAATTAAATAAATAATTAAAAAAAAAAAACACGTAGGGGTCCCCCCAAAATTGGATCACCAGCCAAGGTAAAGCAGACAGCTGGGGTCTGATATTCTCAGACTAGGGAGGTCCATGGTTATTGGACTCTCCCCAGCCTAAAAATAGCAGGCCGCAGCCGCCCCAGAAGTGGCGCATCCATTAGATGTGCCAATCCTGGTGCTTCGCCCCAGCTCATCCCGTGCCCTGGTGCGGTGGCAAACGGGGTAATATATGGGGTTAATACCAGATGTGTAATGTCACCTGGCATCAAGCCCTGGGGTTGGTGAGGTCAGGCGTCTATCAGATACCCGACATCACCAACCCAGTCAGTAATAAAAAAAAATAGACGACAAACACATTTTTATTTGAAAAAACACTCCCCAATACATTCCCTCTTTAACCAATTTATTAGAAAGAAAAACAAATCCAGGTCTGGTGTAATCCAAGGGGTTGCCATGACGATCCACACTGTCCCAGTCAATGAAGAGCAGGATGTTCCCCATTGGCTGGGAGAGCAGTGCAGTGACCTGAGCTAACATCAATGGGTCAGCCCAGGTCACTGCAGGGGATGACAAGTGCTGCTGTCAGCGAGGTACATTACCTGCGCTGATCTCCTGCACTGCTGACAGCACCTGTCACTGAGTTCAATGACCGCCGCCTTCACAGCCAAGTATCGCTAGCGGCCCGTGACGTCACCGCTAGTCAGTCTCGGGTCGGAAGCGAGAGAAGGTGATGTGACAAGCGGCGGCCATGGAGGACAGTGACAGCGCTGAGGTCGGGACTTCATCACCGCAGGTAAGCCAAGCGGGACCATGTGTGCAGAGTGCAGGTGGGCGGAGCCATGTGTGCTGGCGGCGGAGTGCGAAGTGGGTGGCGCTGAGGACGTCAGTGTCGTGGACTGCTTGGCTGGTGACAGGTGAGTGTGAGTGTGTGTGTGTGTGTACATGCCGCGTGCAGGAGGGGGTGGAGTGAGCTGAGCGGGGAAGTGTGGGCTTCCTGCACGTAACTAGGATAAACATCGGGTTACTAACCAAAGCGCTTTGCTTGGATACCCGATGTTTATCTTGGTTACCAGCTTCTGGCAGGCTGCCAGCGATGGCTCCTGCACACTGTAGCTGTAAAAAGCCCTGCTTTTTGCTGCTAGAACAGTTCTCGAACGTATCTAGAACTATCGAGCTTTAGCAAAAAGCTCGAGTTCTAGTTCGATCTAGAACAGCCCCCAAAATCACTCGAGCCGCGAACTGGAGAACCTCGAACCGCGAACCGCGCTAAAACTCTAGTGCTGAGATTCTTTTATTTTTTTTCCTATTTTCACTGTCACACTGCAGCATCGATAGCACCCACCCGCATTAATATGGACATGAACAATTGCTATACAGCATGCCAGCTTTATTTCTATCTTCTCCAATCTGTGCATGGTCTAGCATTCCCTTAAAGCAACCCTTTCCCAAAAATCCTCATACAAAACAAGATCTACAACTTCAGGCTCCTCAAAGGCCTCATCTATTGGTTGCATGGTTGCCATTGCCTGCACAAAACCTGAAGCTGCCAAAATGCATGCAACCTTTGCTAACCAAGAAATGCAACTGAGATTAGAGAAAGTGCACTTGGAAGCAACACTAGAAGAGTGGCAAACAAGAATGCACATAGACAGATAGACAGGGCTGACCAAGATAAGAGGTCACAAATTGAGAAGGAATGTGTGGATCCTGCCTTAAAAAGACTAGCAGAAAGATAGGAGGTTGCAGCCGCTCTAGTTGAAGAGGAGTCCTTAGAGGCCACACAACACTCTGAAATGCAAAGGCAAAGCACTATGTTGAGCATGAGGCTTATACCTCAAGATTCATCACAACGCACATCACAGTATGTTAATGAGCTCCCGGATTCAAACTGCAATCCTGAGGCAGTGAGAAAACGAGAACACAATTTCTCCGATGAGACAAACATTATTCAACATTGGGGGCGAATCCAAGTCAGCTATAAATGCGAAAACAACATGAAATACAAGACAACTCTGCTAATGACAACCTTGCCACTCACCAGGTAATTGAAGCAAATCATCTTGATGGCATATCATTTGTCACGCTGAAGCGATGCGACACTGGCTCTCCCCACCCAGAGGATGCTAGCAGGTATGAACGTACCTCACATCGTGACCAGGGTGACCCATCATCAGTATACTATGCCTATAACCAGTTCACAACAGGCTTTGCTAAGTTCTTTCCACGTGAACTGGCCGCCTAGGGGCTCTTAAGATTCAACAACACAGCTAATGGTTAGAGTGCCTGAAGAGCTCCTTTGCAAAATGTCACTAGACACTTGGGGTTGTTAGACAGGGAAGAAATAGACCTCTTAGTGAAATATCTGGGAGAAGAGTCAGGCTGACATGCATCAAGGATTAGAGACCTTAATATAAACCGCCCTGAGATTGGCCACAAAATGATCTTTGATAGGCTAGATGAGTGTTAAGACTCAGCAGAGGCAAAAGAAAGAGCCTTATTCAAAAGAAATGCTGACTTTCCTAAAATATCTAACAGAAGCGCAGGAACTAAGTGACGTGCTAGTGGAAGTCCAGGTTGCTAAATGTGAAGATGTGTGTATATGGAGAAGTTTATTGGGTCTAGGTGTAATGCTGTCTCAGGACATTAACGAGGAAGAGCATCCCGTCATTTTCCTACGCAGAAATTTTACCCCAACTGAAACCAGGTACAGTATAGTAGAGAGGGAGTTCCTCTTTATTAATTGGGCACTTGAGTCTGTCCGCTATTATTTGCTGGGGGCACATTTCGCTTGGTGACAAACCATACCCTATTACATGGATGAGTCGGGCCAAGGAGAAGAATGCTTGGGTCACCAGGTGGTTCCTGTCCCTGCAAAATTTCAAGTTTACAGTGGAACACCAGGCAGGCAAGCTGCAGGGGAATGCAGATGCCCTGTCCCGAGTACATTGTTTGCATTTGTGTCTACTCCCTCAGGGTTGAACAAAGAGGGGGTATGTGACGCAGTAAAGGGTATGAACGGAGATGTGACATATATTCTTCCTAGTGTGTGCCTTTTGCAATGGTAAGCAGCAGAGGAGAGGTCAAATCCTGGCCTGGATCTGCTCTGCTAGTCCAGGTTTTGTTGGCATTGCCCAAGTTGCACAGCTGCAAGATTAGCACAACAGAAATAGGCAGCCATAACTTCTCAGTGTGTGAGTGATTGGGCTGGAAAGCGGAAGCAGTTTTTGTAAGAAAACCATATCTGAATGGACTGACACGTCCGGGACCTTTGTTAAGCGGTTTGCAAAGCTGGACTTTTCCTTTGCATTCTGAAAAGGTAAGACTGAAGTAAGACTGTGCATTTATGTTCGTTATCAGTGTGAAAACACTGACATTTTGAATTGAAAACCTATGTGTGCCTTTTTACTGTTTTCCTTCCACTGCCTACCAGAGCTGATTCCCTACAGATTGTATAGAGTAGAAAGAATTAGATCAGAAGACAAACAAACAAAATCACTACTTGTAAAAATCTGTGTACTTACAGCTATCAATAATGTCATCTGCAGCACTGGCGTCCCTGCACACCCTGGTCTCCTCCTCCTACAGGGATGCTTCTCGCTCACTTCTGTGTTTTGCATGCACATGTGTCCCGGCGTCTTCCTCCTCCACGTGTGCACTCCCTGTTTCCCCCTCCTAGGGCTTGTGCGTGTGGCGCAGGTCCTCTGGGAGTGTTCCTAGGACATGCGCGTGCCACTGCTCCTTTCTTCAAGGGCCAGCGCGACACTCCCAGGAAGTGCCTTGCAGTCGATCGCTGAGAGGCACTGAGTACTTAAGGCCAGCTCCCACTAGGGGAGTTGCCTTATGAACATCTTTAGTTAGCTAGAGTTCCTGTGCCCTAGCCAGCTAGTTGTCAAGTCCCCATGCCCATTGTTATGATTTAGTGACCGAGGAGGATCAGAAAAAGTACAAAAACTTGGAAACCCAAAAAATAACCAGAGTGGCTGGAACCTTAACGGACTGCAGACCTAATACTGACACACAACCCGAAGTAGCCGTGGGGCGTGCCTATGATGACCTGGTCGCCTCGACACAGATGGAGAACTAAATATTCTTACAGAGAGAAATATTAGAAAAGCTAATCTGCCTCAGAGCAGTCCCCAAAGATATAGATAGCCCCCCACATGTAAAGACTACAGTGATATAGGAAAACACAATATGTAGCTAGTGAATAGATTCAGCAAAGATGAGGCCCAAACTATCTGCAAAGGAAAGGATAGGAAAGAGCACTTACTGCAGCTGTAAAAACCCTAGTAAATACCAACACGCATGATATGGAAAAATACTGAGCCTACACAGGCTATCCCCCACTATATAAGTACTCTGGTGTTACTGGGATCCAAGAAAAACACTGATATAGAGGAGGGACTAAATTTAGTACTAAGCATGACAAAACACAATACATAGCAGAACATGGAGCAAGGTACACAGATTCTCCCAGCAGGGAATGATCCAACTCCACCAAGAACTCTACACTGGCAAAATAACAAGAAAGTGAAAACCATAAGCAGAGGTACAAAAACCAACTTATCTGAGAGGAGTTCTAGTAGACACAGAGAAAAGGGCTGGCTTCAGAATGTCCTTCGCACACAGGAGATACATTAAGCACTGGCAAGGAACAGGAGGAAACTACTCAGTTATATAGGCCCAATCCGAATGGCCTGATTGCCAATCCTCCTCAGCTGTCTGTTTCCCATTGAGCAAATCAACTGCACTACCAGCACTGACCACAAGAGGAAGCCCCAAACTGTAATCTAATACAAATGTATTCACAACACAGGTGCCTTTCAGTGTACTTCTTCCCACAGCTACCCCGGTGGATTACGCCACACCAGACTGTGCCTATACTACCTAGCCATACCTCAAGCCTCAGCTACCTCCGTAGTCCAGCTGCACAGCTCCTGTCCCTGCCCAGGGAGTAGCACCTGGCAACCACCTTGCGGTGGTAGCTTAGTCAAGCCCCTCCCACATAATCGGGTATGCCCGAGGTGCCCCTGTGGTCCAGTGGGTCCACTCTAGCTCGCCACTTTTACATCTGCAGCGGCGAGTGTTTCACAATCAATGGTCATCTGAGGAATGTTCTGCCATGCTGAATCCACTTGATCAAACCAAAATCTGCTGCTAGCAGATCTTTTGTAATTGTCAACCACAGATGTCAAAGATGTGCTTGATGAGACAAGTCCAAAGACGCTGCAGGCTATATTAGCATGTTTAGGCCACGAAGGCATCTCATAGTAGCACAAACCACATGCAGCCAAGCATTGTCAAGTTAGAATATGGCTGCTGGGACACTGAAGAAATGGCCATACCACTGATTCCATGATCAAATCAACGTGATACTGAGCAGTTAGAGTAACTACAATGAATAAATCAATACATTTTAAATATTTTGTTCCCATGTTTTCATAATTTGCAGATCACTAACAGGTCTATCCATTCTATGATTTTCATATTTCCACAACTTTTACTTCTTGGTGTTGCAATTTCAATGTTGAGGAGATTACACACTGCACATTGTTGTAATTACTGCTTTTAAAATACCGTATTTTTCGGATTATAAGACACACTTTACCTCCTGAAAAATTGGGAGGAAAATGAGGGGTGCATCTTATAATCCGAATGCACTTTCCTAGGAGGTGGTGGAGAAGTGTCGCAAGAGGCAGGCGCTGTTCTGGTGCCTGTGCGGCGAGCTGTGCTGGGGCCTATGAGGCAGGCCATACTGGCGGGGCCCATGAGGCAGGCTGTGCTGGAGCCTGTGCAGCGGGCTGTAAATGGGGGACCTATTTACCAGAATGGGGATATATACCAGGATGGGGAATATATAAACCAGGGTGGGGGGCATATTTACCAGGAAGGACCCCAGCATGGGGTACATTGGAACAGGATGGGGGACATTATTACATAATTGGGGAGAGGGCAACTCGTAAGTCTTTATAAGATTTAGTACACTACAAGGGCCCATACAACTGACCAACATGTGGGGGGAAGCCTAGGTCCAAATTATGCTCCAGGGACCATCGGATTACTAGTTACTGCAATGCTTATAGGTGACATCTACTTTGATTTTTAGTAATTTCTGTCCCTTTTGTATCCACATAGTGAAGATGCCATGATGAGATTTCATGCCCAGAACTTGTCTCTGCAGACTTCCCTCTTATCCGCCTCCCGCAGCACTTCCCTACTCAATTTCCTTTAAAATAAAAGTACTATTACACTGTCCCTTAAATAAAAATCTCCAAAATGCTGCATTCCTAAATAGATATTTGCCTCTTAGTGTGCTTTCTGCACAAAAAAACCCTCTCCCACACTGCCCCACTCCAAAATATACCCCCACACTACCTCTCTCCATAATATCTCTTCCACATTGCCCATCTCCATAATATCCCCTCCTCATTGCCCCTCTCGATAATATTCCTGCCCCCACACAGTCCCTCTCCATAATGACATCCCACCCCACACTGCCCCTCCTCATAATACCCCCCCATACTGCCCCTTTCCATAATATTCCTCCCCCACACAGCCCCTATTCATAATACCCCCTAAACTGCCCCTTCATAATATTCTCCCCCATGTCTGTTTTTTTAGTCTACCATCTGTCTTTCATATTGTTATCAACACATTTCTTACATTGGTATTGCAAGTTTTGTAAGCCTAGTAAAAAGAAGGATTTCGGTTGTGCCACAAACCAGGCATCCGTAGCAGTTATCAAAACTAGTGTCAAATTTAGTACCCTTGAGGTGTTTCTACAGGTTTGGAAACAGATGATAGTCGGATGGAGCTACATCTGGTGAATAAGAAAAAACAAAAAGCCAGCACAAAATGTGCACTTCAGCACTAAACATTCCAAACTGTACTTATTATAAAAATTTTGAGATTTTTGGCAAAAAATTGCAATTTCTTGAGCTGCCTCGCCACGTCACGGCAAATCTCATTTGAGGCAGTCCTACACTAAAATATTTTTATAAAATGTGCCATACGGCCTCACATATGAATAGTAGAACTGCTCTTAGCAGCACTCACCTGGTCTATTTCAATCCCGTACCCATGACTGAGTCATGGCTGTGGGCGGGACAGGTCCAAGCAAATGCTGCATGAAGTAAATAGCCTGTGGACAAGGCCTGATGACTTAATGTGAACAGTCACCAACCGCCAAAATCTAGACAGATGGAATACATCCCAAATTGGGGTGCATAGCAAGGTGGAGGTCAACCACCGACCAATTCAATGAAGAAAAAACAAAAAGCCAGCACCAAATGTGCACTTCAGCACTAAACATTCCAAACTGTACTTATTATAAAAATTTGAGATTTTTGGCAAAAAATTGCAATTTCTTGAGCTGCCTCGCCACGTCACGGCAAATCTCATTTGAGGCAGTCCTACACTAAAATATTTTTATAAAATGTGCCATATGGCCTCATATATGAATAGTAGAACTGCTCTTAACAGCACTCACCTGGTCTATTTCAATCCCGTACCCATGACTGAGTCATGGCTGTGGGCGGGACAGGTCCAAGCAAATGCTGCATGAAGTAAATAGCCTGTGGACAAGGCCTAATGACTTAATGTGAACAGTCACCAACCGCCAAAATCTAGACAGAAGCTCTTAGCAGCACTCACCGGGTCTATTTCAATCTGTCTAGATTTTGGCGGTTGGTGACTGTTCACATTCAGTCATCAGGCCTTGTCCACAGGCTATTTACTTCATGCAGCATTTGCTTGGACCTGTCCCGCCCACAGCCATGACTCAGTCATGGGTACGGGATTGAAATAGACCAGGTGAGTGCTGCTAAGAGCAGTTCTACTATTCATATATGAGGCCGTATGGCACATTTTATAAAAATATTTTAGTGTAGGACTGCCTCAAATGAGATTTGCCGTGACGTGGCGAGGCAGCTCAAGAAATTGCAATTTTTTGCCAAAAATCTCAAATTTTTTATAATAAGTACAGTTTGGAATGTTTAGTGCTGAAGTGCACATTTAGTGCTGGCTTTTTGTTTTTTCTTCATTGAATTGGTCGGTGGTTGACCTCCACCTTGCTATGCACCCCAATTTGGGATGTATTCCATCTGTCTAGATTTTGGCGGTTGGTGACTGTTCACATTAAGTCATCTGGCCTTGTCCACAGGCTATTTACTTCATGCAGCATTTGCTTGGACCTGTCCCGCCCACAGCCATGACTAAGTACAGTTTGGAATGTTTAGTGCTGAAGTGCACATTTAGTGCTGGCTTTTTGTTTTATCTGCTGAATAAGGTGGGTGGTAATCTAGTGTGAAAAATTGCCATTTATTTCGAGCAAAATCTTTGGTGGATCCCGCACCGAAAAGTCAGAGTTTAAATTTGAAAAGGAAAAAAATCTGTTTTGTGTGGCCTACGATGCAGATTCCAATTGAAAGCAACAAGAGGCGGTTTGTGGATGGAGTTCAGTAGTGAATTAGGACCCAAATGAACATAGAAATCCTGCTATTATGGAGGACCCTTTTCAGTAAAGAGAGGGTGCAATGATAGAATCTCTGAAAAATAATATGAAGTTCTCGTATGTATAGCTATGGCGGCTGAAGAGGATTGTATTGAAGGTGCTATCTGCTGGCAAAGGGACCTATTAGCTACTCTGCCTTGGCCTCAGTAGTTAGAAGGAATCTATCACCAGGATATTGCTACCTAATCTGAGAGGAAAACCAACTTATTTATTTAATATAGAGAACCGATGTCAAACTCTGGCCTGCAGGCTGATTGTATTTGGTGTGCGATGCCAGTCACCCATTATTCTGTATGGAGGACTATGAGAGGCCCATCATTCTGTATGGAGGGCTGTGTGGGGCCCATTATTCTGTATGGACAGCTATGTGGGGCCCATTATTCTGTATGGAGGTCTATGTGGGGCTTATTATTCTGTATGGACAGCTATGTGGGGCCCATTATTCTGTATGGAGGTCTATGTGGGCCCATTATTCTGTATGGAGGACTATGTGGGACCCATTATTCTGTATGGAGGGCTGTGTGGGGCCCATTATTCTGTGTGGAGGTCTATGTGGGCCCATTATTCTGTATGGACAGCTATGTGGGGCCCATTATTCTGTATGGAGGGCTATGTGGGCCCATTATTCTGTATGGACAGCTATGTGGGACCCATTATTCTGTATGGAGGTCTATGTGGGGCTTATTATTCTGTTTGGGGGATTATGTAGGGCCTATTATTCTGTATGGAGGGCTATGTGGGCCTATTATTCTGTATGGACAGCTATGTGGGGCCCATTATTCTGTATGGAGGGCTATGTGGGGCCCATTATTCTGTATGGAGGGCTATGTGGGGCCCATTATTCTGTATGGAGGGCTATGTGGGGCCCATTATTCTGTATGGGGGACTATGTGGGGCCCATTATTCTGTATGGAAGGCTATGTGGGGCCCATTATTCTGTATAGAGGGCTATGTGGGGTCCATTATTCTGTATGGATGACTATGTGGGGCCCATTATTCTGTATGGACAGCTATGTGGGGACCATTATTCTGTATGGGGGACTATGTGGGCCCATTATTCTGTATGGACAGCTATGTGGGGCCCATTATTCTGTATGGGGGACTATGTGGGGCCCATTATTCTGTATGGAGGTCTATGTGGGCCCATTATTTTGTATGGACAGCTATGTGGAGCCCATTATTCTGTATGGAGGTCTATGTGGGCCCATTATTCTGTATGGACAGCTATGTGGGGCCCATTATTCTGTATGGAGGTCTATGTGGGGCTTATTATTCTGTATGGGGGATTATGTAGGGCCTATTATTCTGTATGGACAGCTATGTGGGGCCCATTATTCTGTATGAAGGGCTATGTGGGGCCCATTATTCTGTATGGAGGGCTATGTGGGGCCCATTATTCTGTATGGAGGGCTATGTGGGGCCCATTATTCTGTATGGGGGACTATGTGGGGCCCATTATTCTGTATGGAAGGCTATGTGGGGCCCATTATTCTGTATAGAGGGCTATGTGGGGTCCATTATTCTGTATGGAGGACTATGTGGGGCCCATTATTCTGTATGGACAGCTATGTGGGGACCATTATTCTGTATGGGGGACTATGTGGGCCCATTATTCTGTATGGACAGCTATGTGGGGCCCATTATTCTATATGAAGGACTATGTGGGCCCATTATTCTGTATGGACAGCTATGTGGGGCCCATTATTCTGTATGGGGGACTATGTGGGCCCATTATTCTGTATGGAGGGCTATGTGGGGCCCATTATTCTATATGAAGGACTATGTGGGCCCATGATTCTGTATGGAGGACTGTATGGGCCCATTAATCTGTATGGAGGGCTATGTGGGGCCCATTATTCTGTATGGGGGACTATGTGGGCCCATTATTCTGTATGGACAGCTATGTGGGGCCCATTATTCTATATGAAGGACTATGTGGGCCCATTATTCTGTATGGACAGCTATGTGGGGCCCATTATTCTGTATGGAGGTCTATGTGGGGCGTATTATTCTGTATGGAGGGCTATGTGGGGCCATTATTTTGTATGGGGGACTATGTGGGGCCCATTATTCTATATGGAGGACTATGTGAGGCCCATTATTCTGAATGGGGGACTATATAGGCCCATTATTCTGTATGGACAACTATGTGGGGCCCATTATTCTGTATGGAGGGCTATGTGGGGCTTATTATTCTGTATGGAGGGCTACGTGGAGCCCATTATTCTGTATGGAGGACTATGTGGAGCCCAATATTCTGTATGGAGGACTATGTGGGGCCCATTATTCTGTATGGACAGCTATGTGAGGCCATTATTTTGAATGGATGACTATGTGGAGCCCATTATTCTGTATGGAGGGCTATGTGGCCCATTATTCTGTATGGGGGACTATGTGGGGCCCGCGATAGGTTGTTACATGGCTTAATCCAAGTTTTTAACTTTGGCCCTCGGTGTATTTGAATTCAACATCTCTGCTATACAATATATGCTCAATTTGGTTTTTTTCTTGTCTTTTTTATTGAGTAGTCTAATCAGAGAGCAGCATAATGTAGAGACAGAGACCCTAATTCTACTAATGTGTCACTTACTAGGCTGCTTGATGTCATTTTGATAAAATTACAGTTTTATCAGCAGGAGATTATCACTCATCAACTAGTAAAACCTGCTGCCAGGTAGTACAACTCCTCCTCTACCATCAATTAGCAACTTTCTGCCTATGCACAGTGCACACAAAACTACAACTCAATGGTATTGGCGGGATTATACAAAGCTCAGCATTCAGCGATCTGCAGCAGATTAAACTATGTTTTTATCACAACTGCAACACTTAATAAGTGACACATTGTTGGAATCAGGGTCTCTGCCCCTACATTATGCTGATCTCAGATAGTGTAGGAAAATCCTGGTGACAGCTTCCCTTTAAGGATAACTGTGATCTATATAAATTGGTGTAATAAATCTAACCTCTAGAGTTTGAGAACTTTA
This sequence comes from Anomaloglossus baeobatrachus, assembly GCF_048569485.1. Taxonomy (NCBI): domain Eukaryota; kingdom Metazoa; phylum Chordata; class Amphibia; order Anura; family Aromobatidae; genus Anomaloglossus; species Anomaloglossus baeobatrachus. The sequence continues at coordinate 63,596,112 of NC_134355.1, read as the reverse complement.
GTTATATTTACATCAACTACCAGAGCTTTTCATTCATTAGTGTGATCTCATTTTAGCGATTGTCATAAACTATGTTAATGCCGCAAATTGGAATACAGTATACAGGGAACGAAATATCAAAACAGGAACAGGAGAGGCGATCTGCGGTTCAATACATAATTTTATTTTGTATCAGTATTCATAAAAGAGTGGACAAGTGAGGGGAGGAAAACAACGGTATACATCACCGCAAACATTTAGGTACAGAATAAAGTGTGCCAATTATCTTCAATAATATAAGATATGAGGTCATATCCAACAAAGATGGAGGTCCTATAGTTAGGAGAAGGATCACATCAGGTCGACGCATCAATCTACTCCCGCTAGAATATTAGTTAATAAGCAAAGTAAGCCATATCCATAACAATCCATATAAATATCCAAGCAGGAGGGGTTGAGACAGGACCTAAGATGTGGAAGGGACTCCAAAATGTTATCCGTTTATTATAATAACAATTGCATGTCAGATGCGCATCCGTATTCACGCATCACAAGAGGATTTACCATAGTAATCCATGGGGATTGCGTTCTATATAGGTTCTGCTCTAAAGGCCACAACATAGAGACCCCATATATAACAATAAAGCATCAACCAATGATTTATATGTGTATAGATGTAAATTACATACAAATTCAATGCGTATGGGGAAACCGCGGCATGAGCAGAAGCATAAAATTACCTCACAGGCATACCAGTGTGTTAATCCACATCCATATGCCTATGCATCACAACCAAGGTTACCCATGTGCCGATCCATAAGAAACTGTATACTCTGCGAGCTCTACTAAAGAGGTCACAACATACAAACTCCGTATATAAAAATTCCAGAAGTGGTTTGTATGTATATAAACAAATTTCATAAAGGATCAATACACATGAAAAACAGCGGCATGAGCAGCAATATGGAAAACACCCCACATGTGATTATACGTATGCAAATATATACACATACATTGAAGTCCACATGGAAGTCAATGGAGTATCTTCCATGGAAGTCAATGGGTGCGTCATGCAGGATAGATTACATACAAAAATTACCTCACAATAAGGCATACCAATGTGTTAATATTCATCCATATGCCTATGCATCACAACCAAAGTTACCCATGTGCTGATCCATACGAGACCGTATTCTCTGCGAGCTCTACTGAAGAGGTCACAGCATACAAACACCGTATATGAGAAATTCAAAGGTGGTTTGCATGCATATAGAACAATTTTATAAAGGATCAACACATATGATAGACAGCGGCATGAGCAGCAATATGGAAATACCCCACATATAATTATACGCATGCAAATGCACACACACACATTGAAATCCACATGGAAGTCAATGGAGTATCTTCCTTAGAAATCAATGGGTGTATCATACAGGATAGAGTACAGAGGTTAATGATATATGCCTATATAGATGAATGTGTTTGGAATTAGAACTATAGTAAGTGGACACACACAAGCCATAGTATCATGACTTAATTCAGACAAGCCACATAAGTATGACCTCACAGCGATTACCAATCGTGTGCTCACTTCAACGGAGATGTTAAATGAATCACAAGCCACAGCACGTGCAAGTGTTAGTGCAAAAAAGCATCTAGCACCACGGGGCAATATGGCCAATAGTGCCACCGGGTAGCAAGGATTAAAGCACCAACCGTACACACGTGCTAATGGCCAGCGACCACCATCATAATTACAGCGGGAAAAAGGAAAATAAATTCCCACCTAGAGGGACTAAGCCCACTCTCTGGACAGACCAAATAATGAATAAGACATTACCTATGATGTATGGTTTGCAGGTGGAATGCGCCCGATGCGCATTTCGGAGTGTACCTTCGTCAGGGGGCGTGACCGGAACATGCGGGGGTGCCGTTAAAATAGGCCTTCATCCCCCAGCTGATTGGGCAGATCATCAGACGCATCCGCCGCCGGCCGACCGGAAGTCCCGCCCCGCAAGCGCGTCATGGCCCCACAGGACGCCGGGTAATAACACCCGGCGTCCCCGTAGCCATAGAGACGCACCCGCGGGAACAGGACTCCCAGGCAAGCGGCGCATGCGTCAACCACCCAGCCAGGAGGGGGATAAAATAGAAATAGAAGATACAATCTATCGGGACTGTTTGTGCAAGGGAAAAAAGCACAGGATGAGGTCCACTAATTACCTCTGCAGAACATGGACGTACCATCAGTTCCATCATAACACAGGTTATATGATAATAATACCCTTACAACAAATGCCATACAGGACAAACACATACATTATATACAGTACATTGATAAAGGTAATTGCACAATACACAAATTACATATAATGTATGAATAGAAATAAGTATATGTTTATCATAGCAAATATTAGAAAAAATATATATATATATATATAGAAAAAAGTATACATAACAAAATTAATAGAAAAAATAGGAAATATATGAGGAATATCCAGATGATACGCTGCAGTCGGAGGGAATCCATCCATGTACACATCCCATATATACAGCATGATGACCAAGAAATCAATCGCCAATACAGATGACACGTACCAATATATTTACTACCATTAGGCCTAAAAAGTAAAAGTTAAAAACAATTAAAATCAAACAAACACCACAACAATTACAAAAACGAAGTAAAACTCATGTTTTCATTAAGGCCCTGGGGCTGCACTGTACGAAGACGCCAAATCCATTGCGTCTCCAATTGTGCCAGTCGCTGACCGACTCTACCCCCACGAACATCCACTTCCAAGGCATCAATTCCACGGACTAAAAACCCCTTCGAATCACACTCATGGAAGAGTTTGAAGTGCCGTGGAATTGTCTTGAGAGTGGAAATATCAGTATGTTCCCGTGCGGCTTCTATTCCCAACACGTGCTCACGAACCCGAGTTTTCAACTGTCGGGTCGTGAGCCCAATGTAGATCTTAGGACAAGGACAAACTCCGTAATAAATTACAGACTTGGATTCACATGTGATCCTCTTCCTGATAGTATAATTCTTCGTGGAGGAAGAATCGCAAAAACTACTTGTCCGCAATACGTTGGGACAAGCCACGCATTTACCACATGGTGAGCAACCAGTCCTAACGGCTGGCACATTGGGGAACATAGGACGTGGACTACTTTCGTGAAGGCTATGAACCAAGTAGTCCTTTAAATTTTTGGCTCTGCGTAGAGTAATCTGTGGTCTTGAGGGTAAAATTTTGGCCAGTATGGAATCAGCCTGTAGAATCGGCCAAGACTTCAACAAAATATCACGGATGTCAGAATGTGCGGAGCAGTAATTAGTAATAAACCTAATGGTTGAATCACTGTTCCGCACCTTCTTAGAGTACAGCAAATCATTCCTCACGGAATACTTAGCTCTATGATACGCACGTTTGATCGTGCGTTTGCTGTACCCCCTCTCCGAGAAACGCTTGGTTAATTCCGCCGCCTGGAGTTCAAAATCACAGTCATTAGAACAGAGACGGCGGATACGGAGAAATTGTCCAACAGGTATAGAACGGATCATATGTGGGGGATGAAAAGATGACGCATGAAGTAATGTATTCGTCGCTGTAGATTTACGATGTAAATTGGACTGTAAACAGTCCTCGGAATCCCTGTACACCAGCACATCCAAAAACGCCACGGAATCAGCTGAGCTTTGATGCGTAAGACGGATGTTGCGGTCATTGGAGTTCAAATCGTCGACGAACAATAAAAATAAATCAATAGACCCCTGCCAGATGAGGAAAATATCGTCGATGTACCGAGTCCAAAGGAGGACTCGGCCCATCGACGAATCCAAATCTGCCAGGGGGAGGTCCCTCTCCCACAGCCCCAGGAACAAATTAGCATAGGCTGGCGCAAAAGAAGCGCCCATTGCTGTGCCCTGGAGCTGGAGATAGAAGGACCCCTTAAAAATAAAAAAATTATGTGTCAACGCGAACTCCAACAACCGCAACACCAAATCCACAAAACTAGATGACAAATTACTCATACTCAGATAAAATCTTACTGCTCTGATTCCGTCAGCATGTCGGATACTGGTGTACAGGGATTCAACATCACACGATGCTAACAGAGAATCCTTACCCACATATAATCCGTCTATTCGTCTCAGAAAATCACCCGTATCCTGGATAAATGAAGGAAGATTCCTAACAAGTGGCTGAAGTTGGTCATCAAGCCACTTATTGATGTTCTCGAGGAAGTTCCCATTTCCTGAAATAATCGGGCGGCCCGGAGGAGAGGAGGAGTTTTTGTGTATTTTTGGTAATAGGTACAATGTAGCAATCCTAGGTTCAGACACAATCAAGGCCGACGCCAATTCAGGGGAGATAATACAGTCATCTTTAGCCGCAAATATAATCTGCTTGAGTTCTGCAGCATATTTACTGAGGGGGTTAAATGTTAGTTTCTTATAACATATATTATCCCTTAATTGGCGAAACGCCTCTTTCTCATATGCAGATGTCGGCCAGATGACTATATTTCCCCCTTTATCCGCAGGCTTCATTGTAACATCTGGTAGCCGTTGCAACTCCTGAAGACGATTACGTTCATCCTTAGATAGATTATCAATCCTGACCCGACTAGACAAATTTTCGAGGTCTTTAGATACCACCTGTACAAACAAATCAATGTTTGCACAGGAGGATAGCGGTAAAGATTTTTTGGAAGAAGGTTTAATACAAGATGGTACCTTACCTCCCTCACCAGCTCTATGTTCAGATTCTAACTCAGATAGTATTGCTAGCGCCGCTTGTTCTTTTTCTGTGGGAAACAAAATTCGAGATGTATCATCGAAAAAGTATCTTTTAAATAAAAGAGATCGAGCGAAAAGGTGTAAATCTTTAGTCAGTGTGAACAAATTTAGCCCAGCCACTGGTGAAAAGGATAAACCTCTAGACAATAGGGATAAATCAGATTTACTAAGTATATGTGAACTAAGATTAATCACCTTGTTGTCAGCGTTGTTGTTAGATCCTTTAGGTTTTTTATACCAAGGAGGCTGATATCTAGGGAAACCACCACCGCCATATGTCGCTCCCGATCTAGTACTGGAATCCGATGCTTCAGATACTTCACTCAAAGAGGATGTATTGGAATGGGCAGAGGGACGTCTCGTTCCCTCCTGAATGGCAAATGATTTACGCCAGAAGTAAACTTTATTCTCAGAGAAATCCTTCTGGTCTCGTCTAAACTTCCTCAGATGAACATCTCGAATTTGTTTCACAAGGGAGTCAACCTTCTTCATAGCCTCAGAATCATATTTGTCAGCCTTGTCACAACTGCAACACTTAATAAGTGACACATTGTTGGAATCAGGGTCTCTGCCCCTACATTATGCTGATCTCAGATAGTGTAGGAAAATCCTGGTGACAGCTTCCCTTTAAGGATAACTGTGATCTATATAAATTGGTGTAATAAATCTAACCTCTAGAGTTTGAGAACTTTAGTTATATTTACATCAACTACCAGAGCTTTTCATTCATTAGTGTGATCTCATTTTAGCGATTGTCATAAACTATGTTAATGCCGCAAATTGGAATACAGTATACAGGGAACGAAATATGCATCATCCTTAATACTATCATCTCAGCTGTCACCAAGGAGCACCGGGGCGTATTTATCAAAATCTAATCAAGCCATAAGCAAGAAGCCAACTATCACTTGTATAATACTTATGCAGCACATTTACTTTTCCTATTGTTTAATCACTTTTTTGTTCTAATATATCTCGGCTATGGAATACAAAAGAGCCATAAATACAACTCCAAGAGCAGTTTGTCAAGAAAGAATATAATTTAATCAACAGTAAAGGTAAGAAGGGGTCACAACAATATGATTGATGCAATGTTATTTCCCAGATAATATGGATTCACTAAGTGACCCTCCTCTGAGAGCCTGAAATTTGTCAGAACAAATCCCGGACGCTTTCGACAATCTCCCACTTTTGAAATAAGTAGCCTTGAAGACGGCATAAAATCAAAATGACATTGAATCTAATGAAATAACATGAAGTCTAGGGAAAAAGGATGATATTGTAAACACCCCAGCATTTATCTCTCTGGAATGTCTTTGTCCTTGTATGTCTCAACCACATTTTAGACATTTCATGACTTCAATGTGAGGTTACGTATCACCGGCTGATTTTTGTAAAGTTCCAATCCTTTGTAATTAAAGCCTGCTTTACACCATACGATCCAGCATACAATATCGTATGTGCGGCACGTTCAATTTGTTGAATGTGTCGCACAAACCAGTAACCCCCCGTCACATGTACTTACCCGTCCATACGACCTCGATGTGGGCGGCGAACATCCACTTCCTGGAGTTGGAGGGACGTTCGGCGTCACATCGACGTCACACGGCAGCCGGCCAATAGAAGCGGGGGGGCGGAGATGAACGGGACGTAAACATCCCGCCCATCTCCCTCCTTCCGCATAGCCGGCGGGAGCCGCAGGACGTAGGTAAGCTGCTGTTTATCTTTCCTGGGGTGTCACACACTGCGATGTGCGCTACCCCGGGTATGATGAACAACCTGACGTTCAATTTTTAGGAATTGAACGACGTGCATGCGATGAACGTTTTACCGTTCAATCGCAATCTCACGTAGCTGTTACATGCTACGATGTAACTTACGATGCCGGATGTGCGTCACTTACGACGTGACCCCGCCGACACATCTTAAGATATATTGTAGCATGTAAAGCGCCCTTAACAGCATTAGCATCATCACTGTTTCACCTTAAACAAAAAACATGAAATTCAATTCCACGATTATACTTTTATTAACAAGAACTGTATCCTATAATATTATTATTATTATTATTATAACGCCATTTATTCCATGACGCTTTACATGTGAAAAGGAGCATACATAGACATGTACCATAATCATAAACAATACAAGGCACAGACAGGTACAGGAGGAGAGAGGACCCTGCCCATGAGGGCTCACAGTAAACCGGGCATGGGTGAGGATACAGTAGGTGAGGGTGGAGATGGTCATGTGGTGCTATAGCAGACTGAGGGTTAATGCAGGTTGTAGGCTTGTCGTAAGAGGTGGGTCTTCAGGTTCCTTTTGAGGTTTGTCAAGGAAGGCGAGTGTCTGATATGTTGTGGCAGAGCATTCCAGAGTATGGGGGAGGCACGGGAGAAATATTGGATGCTGTGGTGGGAAGAGGAGATGAGAGGGGAGTAAAGAAGGAGATCTTGTGAGTATCGGAGGTTACGTGCGGGTAAGTACCGGGAGACTAGGTCACAGATGTAAGAAGGAGACAGCTTGTGGATGGCTTTGTAGGTCATGGTTAGGGTTTTGAACTAGATTCGTTGAGCAATGGGAAGCCAGTGAAGGGATTGGCAGAGAGGAAAGGTTGGGGAGTAGTGGGGGGACAGGTGGAATAGTCAGGCAGCATACTAGATTGTAAGGGTGTGAAACTGTTAGAAGGGAGGCCGCAGAGCAGGAGGTTGCAATAGTCCAGGCGGGAGATAATAAGGGCATGTACTAGGGTTTTTGCATTTCTTTCTTTTTTTTGCCACTGTTTCGATTATTTTCATTTCTTTACATAACATATACATTCTAAATTGATGTATAGAATGTTTTTGCTTCTTCAGATTGGGGCACCCCTAACTAAGTAAAGCACAAACATCAAACCTCTTACACTTTTTTTCTATATTGAAAGCATCACCAAACCACAAGGGTTGTATATAAACATATATTTCATAGTAAAATCACTCTTCAAGGTCATAATTAGCCACTAAGGACAAGTGATATGTCAGTATAAAGGACCTGTCACACACAGAGATAAATCTTTGGCAAATCTGTGGTTGCAGTGAAATCATGGACATATTGTTCCATTTGAACAAGGGGGGGACAGGGCTGCACAGCTGAATCAGAAATAAAATGTTAAAGAGAGGTGAGGGTGCACACCTACTAGCAAACTGTCATAGGAAGAGGAAGAAGTAGGCATAGAGCACTCAACTCACCAGGTAGTATAGAAATAAGCAAAATATTTATAATAGAAATATCAGTGCAAAAAAACACCATTAAAAACACCAGGACACCTGTCCCATGAACCAAGCAGTAAAGTGCAGATGCAAGGCACACAAATACATGTAATGACAGTATAATAGTAGTATATAATTGGCAAATACAAAGTAGCAAGACCTGTAAAAAAACACAAGGGATTTCCTGAGGCAGGTAAAAGCCCCTAACATACAGGTCAGACAACAGAAATAATTTACCAAAGGAGGTCCATGAGCCAATAGCCACCTAAGTAGAGTCAAAAAATTAAGTCATGGGGTGTCAAGAGAAATGCCCAAACCCTACGCGTGTCGCTCTCATCACAAGAGCTTCATCAGGGGAAGGTGGTTCCTTACATGGGATCATATTCCCTATAATGGGTGAACCCAATAGCAACTGATCAAAAATGGCAAATTAATGCCAAACAACCAAGTTTAATAAAATAATCTCTTTATTACAATTTAATTATTAAAATATTATATTAAACATATAAAGATGTACAACAATGAATAATAGGTAAGGATCAATGACAGGGAGGTAGCCAGGAACACAGATGCAAATTAATCAAAGGAACAGTGTCTGGGTAATAAAGTAACGGAAGACAAGTAACATAGTCAGGTGAGAAAGTAGTATTATAATTGCCTATACTGACCACAAGATGGCTCAGATAACACAGAAGGCAACAAAGAAATAATTTTAGAAGGCGAAAGGAGAAGTTTTTTTTCAGAGCACTGTGTCCCAGCTCACTGCCATGCACCCCGATGCACGTTTCGCAAATGTTCTTTGGGGGTTCTTACCTTGCACCTATTGTTGTATATCATTATATGTTTAGTATAATATTTTAATAATGAAATTGTACTAAATAGATTGCTTTATTAAACTTGGTTGTTTGGCATTAATTATTTGGCATTAATTGTCCATTTTTGATCAGATCAAACAGTAGCCCGTCCTGATAACATATCAGGACGGACTGCAGTCCCGAGACCTGTATGTCAACTGACAGAAAAGCCGTATTGTAAGCATATGAACAAGGGCTGCCAGACAAGCAATGTGACAGGAGAAGAAATAAATCTTCTCGTCAGCTGAATGAGCGCAAAGCATTTTATCTCCACCCTCATTCCCCTGTGCCCAGTTGGCAGAGGGGAAAATATATTTCCTCTCCTGTCACAGTGCTTTTCCAGCAATGTATGCTTTCAATACAGTGCTTAAATTAATTCAAACCCAAGACTTTAAGTCCCAAAATCCCAAAAAGTAACTCAAACCTCAAACTTCACATGTTAAAAACTCATGCAAACCTTGGAATGACCATCAGTAACGGGAGCAAAAAAGTAACTATGCTTTTGTTACTTTAGGTTAGCAAGGAAGCAATATAGCAACCCAAATGAGAAAATAAACAGGCCTCTTCCAGACCGCAGATGTTATTGCAATCTTGTTTACTGGTGCATGAAAATTGCAAGCCACTAACTAGCAATCAGTCCTTGAGAAATTCAAACACATCACCACTAAACTCACATTACATTTGTTGATGTTTCTATCTACAATAATGTTAACAACTTAAAGACGTTATTCACTACCCTAACTCATTTCATTTTTTATTCATCAATTTTTGTTATGTGTCACTAAATGCATCAATAATATAAATATAGTAATATAAACCTTTTATCATGTAGATAGCATCACCTTGTGTCTGCCAGCTGCAACTCTGATGTTTACATCCATCACCTCCTCTCCCCAGGCTTACCGTGATCTATAACTACAAGTTCTATCATGCATTGCAGTAGCCTTTGAACCAGCACTTAGCTTGCCCTCTCCATTCTCCACCCTTCACTGTTGAACATCTTGAGAGATACCAAGTGTCAGAGTAGCCCAGGGTAGGTACCAACCATGCTGGCAATTGCCATATGACCACTAAAGCTTTGCCACTGTGTTTATTATGCAAATTTTGTCACTTTTCAGCTGTCCAAACCTTTGAATAGATTACCTAAACCCTTTGCATTTGAAATGCATATTGCAGCATTTCACTAGAAAAGGTGTCAGCCCCTGCTGTTACTGATGAATGAAACTGCCAGCTCTGCTTTTGTGAGGCAGACTAATTGTGTCTTCAGGACACAGATTCAGGCCAGCTGTCATTCTTCCACAACATCCACACCCACCATCAGGAACCCAGTGACAACTTCCTTTCATTTGGTCTGAGTTCTGTGTTGGAAAAAGAAGTATTGGACAGAACGGAGGAGGAAGAAGAAACTGCATAAAAATCCAGTGCTATGGGATCCCTGCTGAGATGCGCTCATAGAAGCTATAATCTAATCCAAGTATATTACAAAAGGTATTGTTTAGAAGAGCTATGTTATATGTCAAGGGGGTGAAAAGGTAGTGGAAAAGACCTTTAAATAGCTACTTACTGTCATACAATGACTTTTATGATAAAGCAGTTAACCTAACCATCCTAAACATTCCCACATACTTGGGCAGAACATTTTGCACAGATGAAGCCCTGACATCATGATTCGTTGCGATAGCAGTGACATTAGATATTAATTGAATACAAATGCTTGGAATCGGTTCCATCTCATTCATACTTTACCTTTCTTTTCCAAAGTAAATATCCATAGAGAGGATGAAAATACACAATATTTTATTTATGTGGCAAACATATTTCGCATGTTTGCTTTTTTCCTTTCTGACTTAACAAAATAATCAGAATATTAGCCAAATCTTTAAGTCCATGGACAGTTTCATTACGCAATGTATAATCCATGATATGTTATAGCTTTATCTGAGGGAATCTTACTATGGACCTTTTGGTATCTTCTCTACACAGTATAGATTCCTCAAAAACTGGGATTACTGTAAAAAGTCTCAGAAGTAACAGTCCAATGTGATCGAAGAAAGCATCAATGAAGTTAAAGTTCCATTTGTTTTCGCCGATCATGTCACTGAGGTCCTTTGAAATATTCTTTCATTAGTTGTTTTGTCATTTTTAAATTTTAAGATGTTCTGATGTTTTTTCATTTAGAATATACTGCCTTGTACAAAATTCCGAGACATACTGTATTTTTCAGTTTATAAGACGTACCGGATTATAAGATGCACCCCAAATATAGAGGGAAAAAAAGGTTAAAAAAAATGGGTTCTGTCTTACAATACGGTGGTCTCTTACCGGGGGGGGGGGAGTGGCAGCAATGGTGGATTGGGGTTACAGGAGGCAGGGGTGGTGGTGGAGCAGATCAATGCTGCGGGCGGTGAGGGCGGCAGGTATGCCAGATACTGTGAGATAGGAAACTTCCAGAAACTGTCGGTAGTGCGGGCTTCAAAGAAGTGGTGCCTGGAGTCGGGGCTTGCGCAGTTTGAGCTATCGGCTCAGTGACAAGCCAAGATATCATCTATGCACATGCCACCTCCAGATGCCATTTTCCTTAAGTCCGCTGCTGGGACATCAATGGGTTGGAGGCGGCACGCGCGCAGATGAGATTTTGAGCTGAGAGCTCTATCTGCGCACGCGCCACCTCCAGATGCCATTATTTGAACCCTACACCGCCGACATTTTCAGGATGAGCCTGCCTCACCGCAGAGGCCCCAGCACAGCCCGCCGCTCTGGCCCCAGCAGAGCCGCCGCACAGGCTCTAGAACAGCCTGCTGCACAGGCCCCAGCACAGCCCGCCGCACAGGTCCCAGCACCGCCCGCTGCACAGGCACCAGCACAGCCCATCACACAAGCCCCAGCACAGCCCACCACACAGGACCTAACACAGCCTGCCACACAGGACCCAGCACAGCCTGCCTCATGGACCCCACCAGTACAGCCTGCCTCACAGGCCCCAACACAGCCTGCCGCACAGGCACCAGCACAGCCTATCACACAGGCCCCAGCACAGCCCACCGTACAGGCCCCAGCACAGCCCACCTCACAGGCCCCAGCATGACCCGCCACACAGGCCCCAGCACGGCTCGCCACACAGGCCCCAGCACGGCCCGCCGCACAGGCCCCAGCACGGCCCGCCGCACAGGCCCCAGCACAGCCTGCCGCACAGGCCCCAGCACAGCCCGCCGCACAGGTCTCAGCACAGCCTGCCTCACGGGCCCCGCCAGTACAGCCTGCCTCACAGGACCCAGCACAGCCCATCACACAGGCCCCAGCGCAGCTTGCCGCACAGGCACCAGCACAGCCCATCACACAGGCCCCAGCACAGCCCGCCGTACAGGCCCCAGCACAGCCCACCTCCCCCCATTCTGGTAAATATGTCACCATCCTGGTATATATGGTCCCATCCTGGTATATATGTAGACATCCTGGTCCGATCCTGGCATATATTTCTCCATCCTGGGCCCCTCTTGGTAAATATGTTCCCCATCCTGGGCTCTTTTTGCTAAATATGTCCCCCATCCTGGTATATTTGCCCCCATCCTGGTTCAAATGTCCCCATCCTGGTAAATATGTCCCCACCCTAGTGTATATGTCCCCAACCTGGGAAATGTGTCCTGGTAATTATGTCCCTGTCCTAGTAAATTGTTCCTCTTCCTGGTATATATGTCCCCATCCTGGTATATATGTCCCCAACCTGGTCAATATGTCACCATCCTGGGCACCTCCTGGTATATATGGGCTCCATCCTGGTGACTATATCTCCTCCCTGAAATATATGTGCCCATCCTGGACCCCTCCTAGTATAAAATGCCACATGCTGGTGAATATGTCTTCTTCATGGCATATATGTCCCCATCCTGGTCTGCTCCTAATATATATGGCCTGATAAATATGTCCGTGTTCTGTCTCTAATGCAAAAAAAATTAATTGTACTCACCTTCTCTGGCTCTCACATCACGCTGCATCCTCCTGTGTATCCAGTGTGAAGTGGCCGGCCGCTGATATCGACATCCATGCTATGGCGGTGCATGACGTCACTGTCATACTCCCACAGTCACAGTACCGCTGATGTCAGCTGCCGGCCACTGTTCAGCAGGCATCAACTATTGCAGTGCAGGGACCCGATGGCACTGGGGTCGGCGAGCGCCATAACCTCCTAGCATGTGTTCACATTGATTTTTTTGGGAGCAGAAACTGAACATAAGCTCTCCAAATCCTCCTCAAATACGTAAAATATGCTTCTGGTGATGTATACAAGTACTGATGTTGATTCTGGCGATGTATTTATGTAAGTACTAGTAATGAGCTAGCACTAACATGCTTGGGTGCTTGATACTTGTAATGAGCAGTTTGATGCTTAGTTAGGCTCGGCTCGTTTACCAAGTATAATGGAAGACAATGGGGAACTCGAGCATTTTTCCAGAAAATCTACCAAAAAAATGCTCGAGTTCTTCATTGACTTCTATGATAGTCAGTAAACAAGTCGAGCCTGTCCGACCACCAAACTGCTACTACAAGTTCCAAGCATCCAAATATGATAGTGCTGGCTCATCACTAGTAAGTGCCCCTTTACATTTTTTTGCGGCCCTTGGGATTGGTTCAATATGATAATATGGCCCTTGGACCAAAACGTTATACACCCTTGTTCTAAAGCAACATGAAACATAGACCATTGCCCTTGCAAATCTCAATAGTCTGTAAATATTGCACTGATATGCATAGATATTTCAGTTGAATATCCACTTAATGTTGATCTTCTGCACTTCTATAAAAGAATAGGAGATAATACAAAGCATTTAAGATCCCATAATCATTCACTGAAACAGAATAAACGGAGAAAGAGGGTGAAAAAAATCAAGAAATTGACAATCGTTCAAGAGTAATTCATTGTAAGCCTTTATAAATCTCCCACAGGGCACAACTGGAGTTCTTTGAATCTTTGCACAATAATAAAGAAGAGGCATAATTGGATAGTTAGTACACAAAGAGTCATATGTTTATGCTGTCAATTGCATTAGTCTTCGGGGACTTATTAAAATAGAGCTAATATCCTTTTGTAAAGACGATGTTGGATGAAGTCCAGTACATTATATCAGGTAATATCTCCCGATTGTCAGCCTGGCTCCATTGAACAATCCGTCTTCTTCATTACTATCAATCTGTCGGAAAAGTATCTTTAGATTCCTCTGAAGATTCACTCTCGTTGGAAATATGACACATTGTAGCTCTTAAAAGCTTTATCGTAGGGACTTCAAATATATCATTTTGGAACATTTCAGATCCTTAGGGTACAACCGGGGTGTCAATTGGAACATGAGTAAGTAGTATTTTCTATATCAAGGTAACATTAAAAATATTGATGATGCATGTTATATAGTACATGGTCACAATATTATGTGTTTTTGCAACTTGAAGGTATTTTTTTCTCATAAATTTAGAAAACTAATTATGTACGTTTCCCAAAAATATAGTAATTTGGTTGAACTGTACACATTATAGAAATCTGAACTATGATGGAGTTGCTGCAGGGATTTTGGACCCCCCACAGCTGCCTTTTTTCGCCAGTTGCAAACTGTGAACACATATTTATTTCTGACTATTATCTGACCATGGGATACAAACTTTCATACAAAGCCCAATTCTGCTGAATTTGCACATAACACAGTTACCTTCTATTTAGTCCTTCAAACAGTATTGTACGTACCATAGAACACAGTGTTTCAATTTTGGCCAAGGAGGGAGAGCTGAGATTAGAGCAGGCATATACAGTTAGGTCGAGAAATATTTTAACAGTGACACAAATTTTGACATTTTAGCTGTTTACCAAAAACATATTAAAGGTACATTTAAATAATAACTATGGGTTAAAAGTGCAGCCTCTGGGGTGTTATTTGAGGGTATCAACATCCTAACTGGAATAAAGATTTAGAAATTACAGCTCTTTTTTAAGAGACCAAAAGTAATTGGACAGTTATCTCAAAAGCTCTTTAAAGGGTTGCATGGGCTATTCCTTCATTAAATTATAATAAGTTAAGAAGGTAAAAGGTCTGGAGCTGATTCCAGGTGTGGCATTTGCATTGGAAGCTGTTGCAGTGAACCCACAACATGCTATCAAACGAATCCACAATGGAAGAGAACCAGACCAGGATTAGGCTGAATAAAAATAAGAAATCCAACAGAGAGATAGCAGAAATGTTAGGAGTGGTCAAATCAAAAACTTGGTACAATTTGAAAAAAAAGAGCATACTGGTGAGCTTGGGAACTCAAAAAAGCCTTGATTTCCACGGAAAACAACAGGGAGGCTATGTGCGCACGTGTGCGTAATTCATGGAGTTACGCTGCGCTTTGTAGCGCAGCGTAACTGCATGCGTCCTGCATCCTCTGCACAATCTATGGAGATTGTGCAGGGGCTGTGCGCACGTGGCATATTAGAACGCAGCGCTTCGGCTGCTGCCCGAATTGCTGCGTTCTAAGAAGTGACATGTCACTTCTTCCGTGCGCTTTGCCGGCAGCCCCTGCTCTGTCTATGGCAGGAGCTGCAGGCAGAGCGCACGTTCTCGCCGGCACCATGCGCTTCAGAACGCAGCTTTTCAGCTGCGCTCTGAAGCGCACCTTTTTCGGTGCGGTGCAGAGCGCACACGTGCACACGTAGCCTGATGGATGATCACAGTTTGCTACATGGTGAAGGAAAACCCCTTCAACATCCCCTCAAGTGAACAACACTCTCCAGGAAGTGGGTGTTTCAGTATCCAAGTCAACCATAAAGAGCAGTGTTCATGAGAGCAAATACAGAGGGGTCACCACAAGGGGCAAACCATTAATCAGCCTTAAAATTTGAAAAGCCAGATTAGACTTTGACAAAAAACATCTAAAAAAAAAAAGTCGCCCAGTTCTGGAAAAGCATTCCGTGGACAGATGAAACTAGAATCATCCTGTGAATGATAGGAAGAAGAAAGTAAGGAGAAGGCATGGAGCGGCTCATGATCCAAAGCACATAACATACTCTGTAAAACATGGTGGAGGCAGTGTGATGGTCGGGCATGTATGGCTTCCAATGGCCCTGGGTCACTAGTGTTTATTGATGATATGACTGAAGACAGGAGCAGCTGGATGAATTCTGAAGTATACAGGGCTGTACATTCTGCTCAGACAGAAACAAATGCAGCAAGGTTGATTGGATGGCGCTTCACCATACAGATGGTCAATAACCCAAAACAAACTGCGAAAGCAATCCAGGAGTTTTTAAGGCAATTAAGTGGAATGTTTTGTAATGGTCGAGTCACTCACCAGATCTCAATCCTATAGAGTTTGCATTTCACATGCTTAAGACAAAACTTCATCGAAAAAGACCCAGAAACAAGCAACTACAGTAAAGGCCGGCAATGCATCACAAAGAAGGAAACACAATGTTTGGTGATGTCCATGGCTTCCAGACTACAGACAGTTATTGTTTGCAAAGGATTCTCTACAAATTATTAAAAATTAACATTTTATTTATGGTAAAGTAAATTTGTCTGTGCTTAGCCAGTGCTGAGGACGGTTGTATATTTATACACAGGAAAACAGCCGAAGGTGTCGGGTGTCAGTGCATAGCGAACACACCATGAACATTTCCAGCAGTCAAAAAATCAACATCTCCAGAGGGAAAACATAGTGTTTAACAGAGATTTAATCTGAACCTATATACTATATTAATAGCGCATAAAGCACGAAATCAGATCGCAAAAGCGATCAAACAGCCAGATTAATCATAGTATTATGGTACTTACAAGATCCAAAGATCAGGATTTCAGATCTGCCGACTCACAGCACTCCAACGTACGTTTCGTGGAAACTTCATCAGGGAGCATATGTTTGAGGGGTGAGGGTCAGCTTTTAACGTTCAAAAAGCAAATGAAACAGCTGAACACAAATTAGCTGATCCGCCGGGTAAGCAGATGAGTCATGGAATGGCGCATGCGTCGTCCATACCCACCACAGAGAAGTCCTGCATGCATGTCCTTGATTTTTTGACTGCTGGCAATGTTCATGGTGCGTTCGCTATGCACTGACACCCGACACCTTGGGCTATTTTCCCGTGTATAAATATACAACCGTCCTCAGAACTGGCTAAGCACTTTATATCCTTGGACTTTATTCCCTTTGGACGTTATTTGTTGTCATGCATTGATCACACCATGAACTTTATTTAATTGTATGCACTTTGTAATATGACCAACTATGCCAAAAAATTTAAAAAAATCTTTTTGTCAGCAGCATGCATTTTTATAAATCTACCTATTTGTAATTCAGTCAATATAATTATGATTATGCATTGAATTGTTTTCTGCCCTCTCCTTATATTTGTTGGCACTTTTTATTTTGTCTATATATAAAAACAATTTTACTTATACTTTTGTATTCTGTTGTTTAAATGAGATTTAATGTTGATAAATGTAAAGTAATGCACCTAGGACAGAGTAATCCTATAACTGCGTATACATTAAATGGAAGTAAACTCAGAACTACAGAATAGGAGAAAGACTTGGGTATTTTGGTTACTAGTAAGCTAAGCAGCAGCACTCAATGTCAGGCAGCAGCTGCTAAAGCAAACAAGATTTTAGGGTGTATAAAAGGAGAGATTAGATCCCGTGATCCCAATGTATTGTTACCCCTCTATAAATCACTTGTAAGGCCACATCTAGAATATGTGATGCTGTTTGGCTCAACAGTTTAAAAAGGATATTAAGAAGTTAGAGTCAGTTCAAAGGCGGGCACCTAGATTATTGAAAGGAATGGAATACCTCCGATATGATGAGAGGTTGAAAAAGTTGGTTTGTTTAGTTTAGAAAAAATATGTCTCAGAGGAGATCTCATTTATATGTATAAATACATGTGTGGTCGATACAAAGGTCTGGCACATGACTTATTCCTTCCAAAGACAGTACTAAGGACCAGGGGTCACTCACTGCGAGTGGAAGAAAAGTGATTTCAGAAGCTAAATAGGAAACGGTTCTTTACAGTTAGAGCAGTCAGACTGTGGAATTCTCTGCAGCAAGAGGTAGTAATGGCAGATACTATAACAGCTCATAAAAAAATGTATACAGTAAATGATTTAGTGACAAAATATATAATTGGTGGAGGAAGGTTAAACTAGATGGACCTCTTCCTTTTTTCAACCAATATAACTATGTAATTTGTGGACTACGTTGGATTTGGTTGACCACTTTGGGGTTTGTTCTTTAACCCCTTAACGACCGCGGGCCGTAAAATTACGTCCTAAATGACATAATCTTACTGCCCGCGGTCCTCCGGCGGCAGCATGCCGCGATCGGCACACATCTCAGCTGATTTTCACAGCTGAGATGTGTGCCTGCTAGGCACGAGCAGAATCGTTATCTGCTCGTGCCGATTAACCCCTTATAATGGCGCTGTCAATACATGACAGCGCCATTATAAGCGCAATCGCGGTAAAGTTTTACTTACCGCCGAAACCGGAAGTCACGTGACGCGATCACGTGACTCCCGATAGTTGCCATGTTAGTACAGGGTCATGTGATGACTCCTGTACTACACATGAATTGGTTTCACTTTCGCTGTGCCCGGGGCACAGCAAAAGAGAAAGACAGCGTATCTGCTGTTTACAGCCTTCCAGCTGTGATCAGCAGATACTGCAGAGCGATCGGAATGCTGATCGCAATAGCCCCGTAGGGGGACTAGTAAAATAAAAAAAAAAAGTAAAAAAATAAGTTTTAAAAAATTAAAAAAAAAACAAAAAAACCTAAAAGTTCAAATCACCCCCCATTCGCCCCATTAAAAATTAAAGGGTTAAAAAAATAAAAAATATACACACATTTGGTATCGCCGCGTTCAGAAACGCCCGATCTATCAAAATATAAAATCAATTAATCTGATCAGTAAACGGCGTAGCGGCAAAAAAATTCCAAACGCCAAAATGACGTTTTTTTGTCGCCACAACTTTTGCGCAAAATGCAATAAGAAGCGATCAAAACGTAGCATCTGCGCAAAAATGGTACCGTTAAAAACGTCAGCTCGAGACGGAAAAAATAAGCCATCATTGAGCCTAAGATCCCGAAAAATGAGAACGCTACGGGTCACGGAATATGGCGTAAAACGTGCGCCACTTTTTTCGGACAAACTTCCGATTTTTTTTTAACCCCTTATATAAAAGTAAACCTATACATGTTTGGTGTCTACGAACTCGCACTGACCTGAGGCATCACACCCACACATCAGTTTTACCATATAGTGAACACAGTGAATAAAATATCTCAAAAACCATAGTGCTATCGCACTTTTTTTGCAATTTTTCAGCATTTGGAATTTTTTTGCCATTTTCTAGTACACTATATGGTAATACTGATGGTTTCATTTAAAAGTACAGCTCGTTCCGCAAAAAATGAGCCCTCACATGACCATATTGACTGAAAAATAAAAAAGTTACGTCTCTCAGAAAAAGAATGGCGAAAAAAAAAAACGGAAAGCGAAAAATCGGCCGGTCGTGAAAGGGTTAAAGTAAAGTGTTTGTATGTGTGTGTGTTTTCTTTTCTTTAACTTAATGGGTTAGTAATGGGGTGTCTGATAGATGCTTCTCAATACTAACACCAGGGCTTGATGCCAGCTGACACTGCAGAGCTGACGTCAACCCCAATTACCATTACCCCGATTGCCAATGTACCAGGGCAATCAGGAAGAGCTAAGGTGACGTGCCTAATGTGATGCACCACTTCTACAGCAGCTGCAGGCTGGTATTTTTACACTGGGAAGGGCCCAATAACCATGGACTTTTCCGGCCTGATAATATCATCCGGTAGTTGTCTGCTTTACCTTTACTGGTTATCAAAAATAGAGGGGACCCAATGTCATTTTTTCATTTATTTATTTATTTATTTAGATATAGAAAGCTGTCCAATAGGGTCCTCAGGGTTCAAATGTATAATATGTCGGGGTTTGTGCAATAATATGTCCATCTGTCTGTCTCTCTATATCTGTATATCTATCTCTATCTATCATCTATCTCTATAACAATGGCCACCAACCTTTTTTACTTTAATGCCCAGCACATGAGGTAAGAGACATGGTTATATCAGGAGAACTATACTAGATTTCTAATTGGAGGTGTTTCCTATTATTATTATTATTATTATTATTATTATTATTACACCTAATACATATTGGGATAACATCTTGGAAATGTAAAAACTGAATATCCTGCCAGGACCTTTATGTCATGTGAGAATGTCATGTAACAACAACAAAACATTTGTATTGCGCTTTTCTCAAAATGGATTCCAATCAGTGTTGCCAACTTGACTTTTTATTTTTTTCTGGACAGTTTTTCAAAAAATCTCAGACAGACTATTTTTTCAAGGACAGATACAAAATGGAATCCAGTACTCCAAAATGACAATGCAGAAAGTGTAGCTTTATTAGAATTTGCAATCCATAAAATTGGGGCAGCAGGTAATAAACTGGTGAACCAGGGCTACCAGGGGAGGGTGTTATTTTTGAGTTTTTTATATATTTTTTTAACTTACTGGGTTAGTAATGGGGGTGTCTGCTAGACGACTCTCCATTACAAACACTAGGGCTTGATGCCAGCTGTCAATTCACAGCTGACATCAACCCCAACCATGATTACTCCGATTGCCACTTTAGGACAACCAGGAAGAGCTGAGGTGAAGCGCCAGGATTGATGCATCTCATGTAATGCGCCACTTCTATGGTGGCTGGTATTTTTAGGTTGGGAAGCACACAATATGGACCTTCCCAGCCTGCTAAAACCAGCCCTAGCTGTCTGCTTTAGTTTTGCTGGTTATAAAAAATAGGAGGCAACCCCAAGTTGTTGTTTTTTTTCATTTATTTATTTAATTATAAAACACTGGCCAATAAACTGCACGGGGTGCATTTTAATTAATGTCTGGGAGTGAAATTATAGAATTGTCTATATATTTGTCTGTCTATTTGTCTTCCTCTGCCTATATGTCAATCTCTATAGCATTCATTGGTGTCCGAAAACACAGACCGCATGTAAAAATGAATCGAAACAAGTTAAAACGTGGATTTTTCCTGCCCAGAGATGCAGAAATGGGGCAGAAATTTCCATCTATTTTAGCAATTTTCCTGCTTCCCCCCAGCCCTCCTGTTAGGGTCTTCTGAAAAATACTTGCGTTTACCATTGACTTCCATTATACTTCGTACTCAATTCGAGCCTAGCCAACCATCCGACCTGATACTGCTCGCTCATCTATCACATAACTCGTGTTTTATGTTGGACTCTGGAGTTTATTCCTATTTTAGTTTTATGTGTACCCCCATTAGGCGTCCCCTTGTTATTAACGAATCTCCATTTTTTTGGTTTGTTTTTTAATGTTTATTGTAAAATTCAATGAATTCTTGAATTAGAAAGAGAGGAAAGAAAAATGATGCATACTTTCTAATGTTTGGTTTGCAGAATGAACCAAACAGAATTAACAAAAATTCATGTAAAACTCTGTGTTACCGCTCGGTCTTTCACCATGATCTAGTTTTGCACTGTGTTCAGTATCAGTCTCTCAAGCAGACCTTACTCTTTAGGGCTCTGCCACTTTACCTAAATTGAGGGTCCTATCTCTCCCTGTGTCACCATTCTCTGCATCTAAAGGGTGTAGTCTGAAGACTTTTGTCTTTGTGTCATTGGTCCCTTTCTTCTCAAGTCGGTATTTTTCTTTGACTCTCTGCCCTAGTTTAACTAGTCCATCATTGTCTGGCAGCACTGTGGCTTCATTGTGGATGATGCAGGATGAAAATCCCACAATCGCATACACGATTTCTCCCGTGTCTCCCCCATACTCTGGAACTCTTTACCTCAGCATATCAGACTCTCACCTACCGTGGAAAGCTTCAAAAGCAATCTGAAGCCCCACCTCTTCCGACAATTTTACAACCCACAATAACCTTCAGACCAGTACACCACTGCGCAACCAGCTCTATCCTCACCTACTGTATCCTCATCCATCCCCTCTGTAGACTGTGAGCCCTCGCGGGCAGGGTCCTCTCTCCTCCTATACCTGTCTGTTTTTGTAATGTTCATGATTGTTGTACCTGTTTATTATATATACCCTTTTTCACTTGTAAAGTGCCATGTAATAAATGGTGCTATAATAATAATAATAATAATAATTAATAATAACAACATGACAGGACTGTTTAATTCCCTGGGATTTGTAGTGTCATCCAGGAACGAAGCTTGAGGGTAAATTCCCAAGTTGTTTACTGTTGACTCCCTGCTGTGAGCCTCGGCATGTCTGCGCTCTATTTAACCTCCTGAATATCTGTCTCCCACTGTCAGTTATAAGAACTTCCTATTCTGGTTCACACGTCTGTACTCTGCTCTAGAAGCTCTATTGTTTTGTCATGTAGCTTGCCTTATCCATTGGTCAGCAGCTACTCCAAGGACTCAACCTAGTGCCTCTGTGTAAGTCCACACTTTTGTATATGTAGATTCGAACAAATGGGCCGACACACCTGTTGGTATTAGTGCAAAGTGTAGATGTATGTACACACTGTGGTCCTTAACAGATAAAACAAAAATCAGCAAATACCCTACTGAACGGTCCCAATATGGGTCACCTTGATGTGGTGGGATGGCTTTTAAGTTTATTTGATCAAAATAATTCTTAACTAAGTAACCTATTAAATTGACAAGCACTATTGCTGTTTATTTACATATTTTAGGGTATTTGCTAATTTTTGCTTTTTCCTTGAATGTTGCAGTTTCAAGTCCAGTATGAACAGGTTCCAACACATTGCATGTATAGAAACTTATATTCCAGTTCATTTCTTTTGGTTTTTATTAACAGACAAAATCTAAGATAAAAACAATGAGTGTTCAATGGTGCAAGACACGGCTCGCCTGTGACCTGATAGTCAGAGCAGCTGGAGCAAAGCCTGGCCATGGAAGCCTTAGTTAGAGCTGCCAGGAGACCATTGACAGAGTAATTTTACATTTAGTTCCCAACAGCTCAGTCTCTTTCCTATCTGATAACATTACAATGCAACAGTGCCATTGTGTTCAGTGTCCACAGATAATATAGGAGGTGGTCGCGCCCCACTACTGTTCTATGTGTTCTAGATACTAAGTATGTTGTAAATGTATTTGGTAAAATTACTGCTGCTAGTGAAGTGCGGGTCATCAATGTAGCAGAGCCTGAACCGCGGCGTCGCCTAGCGGTTGGGGAGAGGAACAGTAGATTAGATGTTTGAGAGGATAGGAAAGGAGTGTCAACTGGCAAGTGATTTGGTTAGAGAGATGGGCCTTGTTTAGGTGGAGCTCTACAAAAGGGCTCAAGGAGTAAAAACGTGGCATGGTGTCAGGAGCCAGTCACCACAACCCTGAGGTAACTTCTTAAGGTCCAGAGCCTATGGCTCACCCTGGTGGGCTCAGGGAAATCATGCAAGAAGACACCCATCAAGGTGCAGAAGCAGACAGCAGTGAGAAGACGTGTGAAAGAATGAAAACACAGGTGCCCAGCAGCTTGTGGATGAGATCCAAGATAGTGAGGATAGGTCAAGGGAGAGTACCCCAAAATATAGCAACAGAAAAACCATCAGGAGTGAAGCCATGTCTGTCATAGCGTTGGAAAGAATAAACTGTTCAAGTTTAGCTTGCCAAAAGAATTCTGTTATCACATGTTTGACTACTGGGCGGCTCGATGGCTCAGTGGTTACTGCTGCAGTCTTGCAGTGATGGGGTCCTGGGTTCAAATCCCACCAAGGACAACATCTGCAAGCAATTTGTATGTTCTTCCTGTGTTTGTGTAAGTTTCCTCTGGGTTCTCCGGTTTCCTTCCAAAGACATACTGATAGGGAATTTAGATTACGAGCCCCTTTGGGGACAGTGTTGCTGATGTATGTAGAGCGCTATGGAATTAATAGCGCTATATAAGTGAATAACTATTATTATCGCTATTACTACGTCTTCAACGGGAACACGTTGCGGGGTGATGGACACCAACTTGAAGAAACCAGTAAGTGTCGCACACTCCACCGGAAGTCATACATACACACTGACTCTTTCTGGTGAAGGAGTGCATAGCCCCCACAGCCCAATGACCGTACCATCCTTCAGTAGTATCAGGCCCTTCCTGGGCCATACATTCTTGGCAATGATCACCCATAAGACTTGTATTTTTTCATCTAGTCACACCATCACATATCCATGGGCACCAGAAGACACTGAGCCCATTCCTTCCAAAGACCTGAGAAAAAAAAGGATAGTCTTACTACTTCCTCTGACTATAAACTGTCTACAATTGTTTGATATGCAAATAGAGTACAAGAGAGGTTTTTGCTCTTTAATAGGACACTTAGCAAAACCATTGAGCGCTTGCTATATCAACTTTTAAGGAAACTTTTCAATTGTATAAAAGAAAACGGTATCTCAGTTTTTTATATTCATAGTGAATAAATCCATATTTTTAGAACAGGACAATGTTGAAGTGCTACAAATCATTTTTTGTAAGTTATAAGTAAATAACCGTTATAGCCATTACAAAGTCTCTACAGTGTTACAAGGTGAGAAAAATAGGACACGCTAAAAAGTTATAAGTAGAATTCAGTAGTCAGGGAAATAAATGAGAGCACTTGTATATCTCTTTAAGGTCACGATGCCCTGTTAAAAGCTTCAGTGTTTTTACTCTTCTAATTAGGTCATAGTGTAGAGAACAAAGCAAAACTGTCTATAAAATGGCATATGTTCAGGCATTTGATGAATATCTCAAAGAAATTTCTAGATTTACAGTAAAATCTAATATATAAAGCTGAGTGTGTGTGTGTGTGTGTGTGTGTATGTACGTGTATGTATATATCTGTATGTGTGTGTGTATGTATGTATGTATGTATGTGTGTGTGTGTGTGTGTGTGTGTATGTATGTATATGTGTGTGTGTGTGTGTGTGTGTGTGTGTGTGTGTGTGTCCCCTAAAGGAATCCGCACCGTCGCATTACAATCACAAAATTTTGCACAGCCGCCTCATTTGACTCAGGTAACGTCATAGACTATGTTTTGAGGGGAAAATGTAACCCCGCGCTTTACAGTTATTTGACAAAAAACCTGCCACCATTAAAGTCAATGGAGCTGGGAACTATAGATCATTAATAAGAGCTGTGATTGGTTGTTATAGGCAATGAAGGACATTCTTAGTATAAGAAGCTTATGTGTGAGGTAATTTGATATCAGTGGAGAGACGGATAGTCAGAGAGACAAATAGAGAGATAGACAGACAGAGACAGAAAGAGACAAACAGAAAGAGAAATACACAGACAGAGACAAAGAGAAAGACACAAACAGATAGAGATACAGAGAGAGACAGATAGAGAGAGACAGACAGCAACAGACAGATACAGAGTCAGACAGACAGAGAGAGAAAGATGCAGAGACAGGCAGACAATGACAGACACGGACAGACACAGACAGACAGAGACATAGACAGAGAGAGAGAAAGAGAGAGAGACAGACAGAGAATGAGACAGACCGAGACAGACAGACAGTGACAGGCAGACAGAGACAGACAGAGAGGGAAACAGAGAGAAAAAGAGAGGGAGATAGACAGAGAAGGAGAGTAAGAGAGTGGGTGAGAGGGAAAGTGAGAGAGAGCCATAAACACACTAAGTGACTATCCCAGTACTACAGATAGTTAATAATAACGTAGAGATGAGCGATGTTCGAGGTTCGCCAATTTCATATTCGAGTGATTTTGGGGGGTGCTCGAGATCGAGCTCGAACACGAGTTTTTTGCTAAAAGCTCGACAGTTCGAGTAACGTTCGAGAACGGTTCGATCACCAAAAGCGTGGCTTTTTACAGCTATGTGTGCAGGGAGCCATCACTGGCAGCCTGCGGTAAGCTGGTAACCAAGGTAAATATCGGGTATCCAAGCAAAGCGCTTTGGTTAGTAACCCGATATTTACCCTGGCTACGTGTGCAGGGAGCCAACACTTCCCCGCTCGGCTCCACCCCCTCCTGCACTCGGCATGTACACACACACACTCACACTCACCTGTCCCCAGCCATGCAGTCCCCGACACTGACGTCCTCAGCGCCACATGACCCCACTCAGCTCCACCCACCTCGCACTCTGCGCCCGCACACATGGCCCCGCTCGGCTCCACCCACCTCGCACTCCGCTGGCCGCACACATTACCCCGCTCAGCTCCACCCACCTCGCACTCCGCTGCCCACACACATGGCCTCACTCGGCTCCACCCACCTCGCGCTCCGCTGCCCGCATACAATACCCTGCTTGGCTCCACCCACCTCACACTCTGCTACCCGCACACATTCTCGGCGGCCGGCTTTTGTGAATGATCAGCTGATCGCTCTCATTAGCCGGCCGCCGGGAAATTATCTGTTCATTCTTACCTGCGGTGATGAAGTCCTGCCCTCCCGATGTCAGCGCTGTCACTCTCCTCCATGGCCGCTGCTTGTCACATCTCCTCTCGCAGCCGACCCGAGACTGTCACTAGCGGTGATGTCACAGGCTCACGCGATATTTGGTTGTGAAGGCGGCGGTCATTGAACTCAGTGACAGCTCTGCTATCAGGAGTGCAGCGATCACCGCAGGTAATGTACCTCCCTAAGCTCCTGACAGCAGAACTTGTCATGCCCTGCAGTGACCTGGGCTGACCTATTGATGTTAGCTCAGGTCACTGCATTGCTCTCCCAGCCAATATGGAACATTCTGTCCTTCATTGACTGGGACATTGACTATGGTATGGATCGTCATGGGAACCCCTTGGATTACACCAGACCTGGATTTGTTTTTCTTTCTAATAAATTGGTGAAAGAGGGAATGTTTTGGGGAGTGTTTTTTCAAATAAAAATGTGTTTGTCATCTATTTTTTTTTTTTTTTACTGACTGGGTTGGTGATGTCGGGTATCTGATAGACGCGTGACATCACCAACCCCAGGGCTTGATGCCAGGTGACATTACACATCTGGTATTAACCCCATATATTACCCCATTTGCCACTGCACCAGGGCAACGGGGTGAGTTGGGACAAAGCACCAGGATTGGCGCATCTAAGGGATGCGCCACTTCTGGACCGGCTGCAGTTTGCTATAAAAACTAACGGGTACTTTACATGCTGTGACATTGCTAGCATCGACTATCGATGCTGAGCGCGATAGCACCTGCCCCCGTCGCACATGCGATATGTGGTGATTGCTGCTGTAGCGAACATTATCGCTATGGCAGCTTCACACACACATACCTGCTCGGTGATGTCGCTGGGACTGCCGAAATATCCCTCCTTCAAGGGGAAGGTGTGTTCGGCGTCACAGTGACGTCACCGCGACGTCACTAATCGGCCAGCCAATAGAAGCGGAGGGGCGGAGATGTGCAGGACTTAACATCCCGCCCACCTTCTCCCTTCCACATTGCCGGCGGGACGCAGGTAAGGAGATGTTTGTCATTCCTGCGGGTTTACACACAGCGATGTGTGCTGCCGCAGGAGCGACAAACAACATCGTACCTACGGTTGACCCGACATTATGAAAATGTCCGATGCTACACAGATCACTGATTTCCGCCGCTTTTGCGATCGTTTATCGGCGCATCTAGGATTTACACATTGCGATGTTGTTACCGGCGCCGGATGTGCGTCCCTAACAATGTGACCCCGACGATATTCCGGATGCGATGTTGCAACGTGTAAAGTACCCCTTAGTATCATGAGTGTGTCCCACTCTGGCGAGTCTGGGACCAGAAGGTCACAACGCCTTATTATGCTCAGGTCTACAACTTGTATTTGAGTGAATCAACTTTCTTTTAGTGCTGTAGAGGTTAAGGATTCTTTCCTATGTAGCTATCCTTTGTTGCCTTAATTTCAGGTGCAGCTCTTTTGTGACCATTCCCCAACGTGCATATAAGTCACGTGTCTTACCATCTAATGCCGGTTATAGATTCTCATTTCTATGCTGACCACTTTGGAACGAGTCTGTCTGTAAAAGAAACTGAGGCGTTAGGACTATTGCAACTGTGGTGTTTAGTTGCATTGAAGGAGCTTTGAGTGTTTTCCTTTTTGTGTCTATTTTCCCTCTGTCTCCCTTATATTGTGGTTGTATTATTGCAGCGGTGAGACTAGTGCTCTCTTCAGCCCTCTCACTAGCCTGATGGCGATGGGGTGAAGGACCCATATAGGGACGTTAGGGAGCATAGGGTACAGACTCAGATGAGTTTCAGGAAGTGTCACCTCTCCATTCTCCCTATTGTCAGGGCCTTCCTTCTATACCATTCCTGTTGTTACTCTTGTGTTGCTCTGCATGCTGAGCATCTATACGCTCTGACATGACACTAAGTGATATGTCGCTGGAATCAGCATTTCTTTTCCTAGGTTATGCTGCTCTCAGATAATATAGGAAAAACCTGGTGACAAATTCCTTTAAATGTGCCCAGAAACTGTCTATTAAGTTGTCAGCCAAATCCACTAATTTCAGCAAGATAGTCAACTGTTCCGACTCTTCCTCATTTGTTGAGTAAAAGAAGGGACAGGCTTAGATTTCAAAATGTCTAATTCTTTCTGAATTTTCTTTGCACTAGTCTTTGTTGTGATCCGGAACCATGAAAGATCCCAATAGATCATTTGCAAAAAATGTGACAAGAGCATTGGCAACTAATCTGGCCGCCATCCCCTTACTAACCATCAACACTAGAAGTAGCTGAGGGGTGAAATAACATCTTGTTCACTGCGAACCCAGCCGGAGAACTAGCTATCCTAAAGGAAGGAAGGATGAATAGCTCTCTGCCTCAGAAATAGACCGCAAAGGTATAGCAAGCCCCCCCACATTCAAAGACTACGGTGATATAGGAAAACACAATACACAGATGGATGATAGGATTAGCAAAGGTGAGGCCCCATTGACTAAATAGGAAAGAATAGGAAAGGGGCTGATAGTGGCCAGAGAAAAACCCTACAAAACTCCAAATACCTGATAGTACAAAAAGTCCTCAGATCGAACTCCGTACTATATCAGGTGCTCTTGTCAAACCAATGAACAGAAAGCAGGAACCATTACAAATTCAAGAAGCAACAAACACATGGACTTATAGGAGCAATACTCCAAACATAGCTGCAGGGAGCTTCCCAGCTAAGCAACAGAGAGGGAAGATTCCTGCATGCAAAAGAACTGACAATAACCACAGTAAATGACAAACCCAGATAATAACAAAAAGAACAAAACAACATAAGAAAAAACAAGCACTTATTTGGGGTAGATGTGGTCTGGAGCAAGATGAGAAGGCTGGTAAACTAAAGAACAAATGAGAATCGGCTCAGACTGCTAGCAGACCAAGGTTTAAATAGGCAGAGAGTTAGCAAT
Source organism: Anomaloglossus baeobatrachus (assembly GCF_048569485.1). Classification (NCBI taxonomy): domain Eukaryota; kingdom Metazoa; phylum Chordata; class Amphibia; order Anura; family Aromobatidae; genus Anomaloglossus; species Anomaloglossus baeobatrachus. Next base: position 63,566,838 of record NC_134355.1, on the reverse strand, counting down.
GGAAACGCCCATTGCTCCAGCACACCTGGTCTCTGTCCAAACCATTCCTGGCCACAAAAGGGAGCCTCACAGCAGCTAAAGCATAACTGACATTCACAACAAGTCTTTATATTCCAGCCTTGATCTACTAATATAGTTATTTTTACCAGCGATTGCATACAGCTGGAAACATGAAGAACAGGGTAGGGTCATTGTTCAAAACCAGGGTTCATGCTGACCACCCATGTGACTGATTGAATGGACTGTTTGAGATTCAAACGACAGAACAGAATATTTGCTGGTCCCTAATTCCTTCTACAATCTTTAATATTGGGATTGCAATCACTTTAGAACGGTGATCTTATTCATTTCATCTTTCTGTTCCTACAATGCAGATCAGGGCTCATTGTTGTTAATAATCAGGTAAAAAAAATACAATTATGCTGAAAGCAATCTTTCTGATTACTAAAGGTGGGAAAAAAACGATATTCAGTAATTGTAATTGGGTTTCCTGCACATTGACTCATTTCTACAATTGCTCTAAACTTTGTTAGGATCACAGGAGCTTTAACACTATTTGATATTTTTCTGTACTTCCATATACAATACTTTTGGGATGTAGATATTTACCCAGTTAAGGCCAAGCCTTTTACCCCCATTCTTAAATGGAATCTGTCTTGTCCCTGTGCATCACTAACATGGTGTTCTCAAACAAAAGGTTCCAATATATACTGTATCTTAAAAAAAATGATTAGGTGAAAGCATTACAGACCTTCTCTTTCAGTCGTAGGGGTGGCGCTTTGTATCATTTCAGTCACAGTCATCTTCAAATTATGCACACCCCCCACATTGTGATTGATTGCTGTGATTGGCCTGACATCACAGCAATCCCCTATTAAATTCTATTGTTTCAGCACTGACCCTCAGCTTCCCGGGCAATATGGGTATATGTCCCTGTAGTGCCCCTGAGACACTCAGGGCACTACAAGGAACTGCATCGTCAATGTAATGCAGGACCTACCCCCTGGGACCTGGAAAACAAGTGCTAGAAACACCCACAAACAACAAAATCCTAGTTACCACTCCACACCAGGGGGCACTGGCTAGTCAGACACAGGGGGATGGCCACCTAGAGGGCGAAGCCAAACCAGAGGGACTAGACAGCCAGGTGGGAGGGGACAAGGCAGAAGAGTAGTGCACAGTGAAGTGTGCACATGTGCCTATAGCTGGGTCGTGTAACAGTGACCCGGCGGCACAGGAGAGTGGTCGCCAGGGCAGGTACACCCGAGTACCGCTGGGACCAGAACACGCACGGGGCACAGGGCCCTAGGTCAGGTGACAGTTTCATATGGCCTGACAAATACCTGCACAGTGAGGGGACCTGCACGGACCTCATTGACCCACAAAACTGGGGGCATCAGCAGTAAAGCAAGGGTCAGGGTTCGGACACATACCTCCCTACAAGGTCCACATTGCCCGCCGTATGTAGAAGGAGACTGCCACCGCAAAGGGACAGTCGGGCCCCAAATGCTCCACGCTACGGTGACCCAACCATACTGAGAGTGCCGGGGACACAGCAACCGAGTGATCAACTGGCACTGGCAATACAGGGACCTGAACCAGCCGTCCAAGGGCCCACGAGAGAGTAGAGACTGTTAATTACAACCCCGGTGTGGTCTTCCTTATTACTCTATCATACTTCTCCCAGGCTCAGCCCTACCTGCGGAGGGCCTACCACCACAGCTGCCACTACTACCAGCCCTGGGAGTAACCACTTCAGCAGCGGCGGTTCCCTCATATTAACCCGCAGGTGGCATCACACAAATGACTTTATTTTCCCCTGTAAATACTCCCCATTAAAAAGCACCCAGGGCATGGGACCGGGCAACGGCCACCAAAGTGACATTCCCAGTAGTAAACCAACCGGGACCGAGTACCCCTTTCCCTGGGCGACACAACCCCACCTTTATTTCCTATATGTGCTTGCTCCCTAGCAGCTGAGAGTCAGTGGCTATCTGAAGTCTACTTGTGAGCTCCCACGCTATGCGTACCACTCTGTTCTTGCCACTCTGCTCCTGGTTCCGGACCATACACATAACTGAAATGAAGCTGGGGACGTATACCCATATTCAGCGCGCATACCCAGGGAGCATGTGGTCACTGCGCAAGAACAGAGTTTAATAGGGATTGCTCTGATATCAGGCTAATCATGGCAACCAATCACAATGCGGTGGGCGTGATAATTTGAAGATGACCGTGACTGAAATGATACAAAGCTCCACCCCTATGACTGACAGAGAAGTTCTGTAATGCATTCACCTAATGATAAAAAGTGTTTTTTTATCATACATACTGGGACCTTTTGTTGGAGAACACCATGTTAGTGATGTACATTGTATCACTAGCAAGACTTTGGGGGAAGCTCAGTATAGAAAAAAGGAGGTGACAGGTTCCCTTTAACCATCCCTTTTACCTAATTTCCTTTGAAATCAGGTCAGGTATATTGGGCCAAGGGACAGCAGTAAGTCAGCCTCCTGGTTGTGTAACAGAGCTGATTGAGTCTTCTAGGGCACAAAAAGTCCTGCTCCCTCCATATGTCCAGCGATCACATAACCGCTGAGTCAGGTGAAGGGGGCCCTGTCAGTACTTTATATACACAATATACAATATACAGTGTGTCCACCCATATCCTGTCCACCGCCATTAACTTGAGAACGGCAGCAGCTATAGGCATAGAAGTGGTGTCTAGGTATAGTAAAGTAGCCATGCGCTACGCAATGAAACCACCTATAGCGCCACCTGGTGGAAAACAACGAAGTTAGAATTTTTATCTCGAAAACAGAACGAGATAGAGAAAAAATTGAATTACAAAGTTGTAGGGAATCATCAATTCAATACACACTTCTATGCCTATAGCTGCTGCCATTCTCAAGTTAATGGTGGTGGTGGACAGGATATGGGTGGACACACTGTATACACAATGCTTGTTCAGCACAATGTATTCAGCGATTGGAAAGACAGAGATAGTAATAAACAATCTCTGCCTTATCTATGGAAAGTAAGACCATGTCTATCATCTGGCTACCTGCCCTCACAGGAAAACTATGTCATGCAACTGCTTTAATATTCAGTACAGTTTGAGAACATTACTGCAGAATAAAAAGCAGACATCCAGCAATGTTATGTAGATAGATTTTGTTAGTAACAGAAACAGGTCATGTCAGAGTCTACTCACCGTGGTGGTGGAACAATTGTTCAGGAGAGAGTGACCTCCTGGTTACAGGGAGAGCTGAGAGACAGTTCTGCAGGAGAGTTCAAGTGAGGAGGACATGGCTGTGTAGTCGAGCCAGTCAGGGAACCTGGAGATAGCCTAGTAAGGTTCAGTGTTGTGAATGTCAGTTATGCATTGGCTGCTGGGAGGCTCCCTCTTGTGGCCAGGAATGGTTTGGACAGAGACCAGGTGTGTTGAGCAATGGGCGTTTCCATTGCTAACTCTCTGCTTATTTAAATCCTGGTCTGATAGCAGGCTATGCCGGATGTCAGTTGTACTTTGTTCACCAGCCTGCTTCATCCTGCTCCACACCACATCTACCCCAGATAAGTGCTTTGCTCTTTATTTGTTGTTTGGTTCTTTTCTCTTATCTGAGTTTGTCATTTGCTGTGGTTATTGTCAGTTTATTTGCATGCAGGGATCTTCTTTCTCAGTTGCTTAGTTGGGAAACTCCCTGCAGTTATGTTTGGAGTATTGCTTCTATAAGTCCATGTGTTTGTGGCTTTTTGAATTTGTAATGATTCTTGTTTTCTGTTCATTGGTATGACAAAGAGCGCCTGGTATAGGACGGAGTGCAGATCGTGCGATCTGAGGGCCTTTTTGTACTATCAGGAATTTGGAGTTTTGCAGGGTTTTTCTCTTGCCACCATCAGCCCCTTTCCTGTCCTTTCCTATTTTAGTCAGTGGGGGCCTCACCTTTTGCTAATCCTATCATCTATCTGTGCATTGTGTTTTCCTATATCACCGCAGTCTTTGAATGTGGGGGGCTTGCTATTCTTTATCTATTTTCTAAGGCAGAGAGTTATTCATCTTTCCTTCCTTTAGGATAGCTAGTTCTCCGGCTGGGTTTGCGGTGCATAGGATGTTAGTTCACCCCTCGGCTACTTCTAGTTGTGATGGTTAGTAAGGGAATGGCGGCCAGATTAGTTGCCAATGCTCTTGTCACCTTTTACCAATGATTTATGGTGGCCTTCCATGGTTCCGAATCATAACAGTTCAGAGCCTATGGTTCACTCCAATGGGCTTAGAGAGTGGAAGCGACTAGAGAGGTGTCGGGGCAGAGAATTGGACAGCAGTGACAATGGTGGAGAAAAAGTTACACAGGCCTGGCAGATTGCAAACTATATGTCCGAATTAGCGGGGATAGGCCAAAAGAGAGTACCCCAAAGAATAATACAGCAGAACTATAATCTACAATGACCTCACTGCTTCACCACCATCACAGCTGCCGCCTCACCACCGTGCGGAGCTGCCGTCTCACCACCATGCAGAGCTGCTGCCTCACCACCTTGAGGAGCTGCCACCCAACCTACACCCCACCTACTGTCTCCTCCCCAAAATCCTATAGAATGTAAGCCCATAAGGGCAGGGTCCTCTTCTCTATGTACCAGTCTGTCTACTGTAACTTGTATATATATTCTGTATGTAACCCCTTCTCATGTACAGCACCATGGAATCAATGGTGCTCTATAAATAAATAAATAATAATAATGATAAACTGAAGGAGTGAAGTCACGTATGTCATACCGGTGAGAAGAAAAATAATCTATCCAAGTTATGGTTGCCAAAAGAACTCCTGAGTCAAGTGTTTCACTACTGCATCTACGACGGGGACCGGCTACAAGGTAATGGATGCCACATTGAAGAGAATAGTAATTGCCATATACCCCGTCCAAAGTGATCCACACACACAAACTCTTTTTAGCATAGCAGTGTGGAGTCCCCACATCCAGGCATCCGCACCTTCCCTCGCATGTGCAGGGCATTATAGCAGCTTTGGTATTCATGGTTACGATACTCATAGTGAAGGTTAGTTAGTTGCTAGTGGTCATAACCATCGATACCTAAGCTACTACAATGCCTTGTACATGAAGTAAGTGACATTGCTAATCAAGAAAATTATACTACATTTCTAATTGGAGGTATTTTCTAATAATATTATATATGGGGACAGGATCTTGGAGCTGGGAATAACCCTTTAACTATGGGTAGTACAGTGGCTCAGTGGAGTTTGTATGTTTTTCCCTTGTTTACATGGATTTCATCTGGGTACTTCTGTTTCCTCCAAAACTTCAAAGACATACTGATAGGAAATTTAGACTTTGAGCCCCGATGGGGACAATGATGATGTCTGTAAAGTGCAATTGTTACTATATAAGCGAGTAAAATAAAATAAATAAACTTTCTGTTTGGTGGGGATCTGACTGCTGGAACTGCATTTACTCTATAGAGAATTAATGGAATGGTGCAGAATCGCTGCCACACCTTTATTCCTACACAACATTCTCATTCTAGAGCCCTTTTTAAATGATCAAAAAGTTATTATCTATCCTGTGGATAGGTGATAACTTTCTATGTTGGGAATAACCCTTTAAAGAGCTCCACCACCAGATTTTACAATAAAATCGGCATACATTATTGAAGAGATCTCTTGGACCTATTGAGGTTGGTGTGCTTACTTTTAAAATGCTCGTATTTTAAAGTCTACTGACAGATCAGTTTTAAATCAAGTTGCATACCTAGAGTGATAAAGCTCCTTTAGATTGAAAACATAAACTGCACCAGACGAAAACTCCTCTGCTCCTATTTTAGTCATAACCCAAACAGTTTCCAACAATTTGGCTAAGTTTGAAACTCCAGGTAATAAAGACAGTGAGTAACAGTGAGTAATGATTTTGTGGAAACTTATTGCATTATTTGGGAACTACATAGGATTGTATGAGGAGCAGTGACTACACAAGAATGCAAAGTTATCCGTGCAAAATACATTCCGGAATCCCATTAACAGGAGCGAAAAATAAATTGGTGCCATGAATCACTTTGGAAATCAAACTAGATTCAAGAAATGTCTGAAATTCTTCCTAGCAATACAGAAATATCATGACTACTAATATCAATTATCATGTGGTGACATATTAATCGCCATCATGCGTATGCAGATGAAAGGGGATTTGGAGGGGTCGTCCCCTTTCAAATATCTTTATACCATATGCTGAGTTCTAAAAATCAAACTGATTATTACTTAACCTCCCTGGGTCTGGCCTGAACCCTCCGCAAGTGCCCCAGTCTGTGTTGTTTGGCTGCAGCAGTGATGTCATGTTGATAGCGTTGCACTCAATCACTCACTCATGCCTTCACGGCTTCAGCAAAATGACACAGTCCACGGCAGTGGTGAAGAACCGGGGCCGGCCTTGGGAGGGTAAGTAATACTCAACTTGTTGTTTTAACTCAGCATACGGCATAAAGTTCACTAAATGTTGAAAATACCTTTAAGGATATGTCGCGGGCGGAGGAGGGGACGCTGCGCTCTCCCACTACTCGGGTCCGGCCGCTGCTGCTGCGGCTGCTGCTCGGTGGTGGCTCGAGCGGTGGGCCGGATCCCGGGGACTCGAGCGGCGTTCCTCGCCCGTGAGTGAAAAGGGGGTTTGATTGTGGGGATTTGATATTGTCCGTGACGCCACCCACGGTTGTGGTGAGATTGGTGACACCACCGCTGCTCTGGACGGGAATCCCGGGAGCGATGACAGGGAGCAGCCTGGATGTTAGTTCTCCCCTCCGTGAGTAGGGGGGTTGGTTGTCCCGGGGCCTGGTGATGGGGTAGGGATGGATTGCAGGCAGGTTACGGGGCCTGGCGAGGTGCAGGGTCGCGGGGGCAGCGCTGTGCCGCACGGCACGGTGGTACTCACTCAGCCAATGATGTAAACAGAGTCTCCAGTAAAACAAACGCCTGGATGGACGGGTCCCACAGACGGCTGCGGTGTTTCTCCTCCCGGCAGGTTGATGGTGACTGCCTTTCCCTGCACCTGTGTAGTGTGTACGGTTCCAATGGGTTCCCACCGGTAACCCGCTCCCCAGCTTGGATGGGTGCTGAAGGAGCCCCTTTTGCCCGCAGGCTCTGGCCCTGGGAACTTTAGCCTTGGCGGTGACTGTGTTTCCCTCTCTCGGTTGGACGGTTGCCTTCTGTTGGGGCTTGGCTGCTGGGAAACCCAGGAGGTTCCCTTCGCTAACGGATTTGACAAATTCACGGCAACTCCTAGCCTTGTCGGGGTCCGTAAGCCCCTGCCAGATGGTGCTGGCTTCTCTTTGCGTACCGGTCCGGTACCGCCGGGCCACCGCCCGTCCACGGTCCTTACGGCTAGCTCCAATAGGCCTCTCCTGCAGACGGTCACCACCGTCTGCCAACCTTCCTGTTCCGTCCGGGCCACACACCCGGACCAACTTCTGTCTGCTCCTCTACCACTTTCCTTCCTCTCACTTTCACTTCCAAAACTATCTCACTCTTTTTCCCGCCTCCAAGACTGTGAACTCCTCGGTGGGCGGGACCAACCGCCTGGCCCACCCCCTAGTGTGAACATCAGCCCCTGGAGGGAGGCAACAAGGGTTTTTGTCTGACTTCGGTGTGCCTGACCGGGAGTGTGGGTTGTGTTGGTGTTGTGCTTGTGACGTCCTGGCTTGCCCAGGGTGCCACATTCCCCCTTAGTAAAATGCAGACCATCCGCGGGCTGCCCGTCCATCACCGGTTTTATTTTCACAACTGAAAAAGATAAACGGTAAAACAGGTTACAAGTATATTAACTTCTTCCCACATCGGGAGGCATATTTACTTAAACGTTGCTAACGGTAACGGCTTCCGCTCTCTCCCACCCAAGCAACCTGGCCCTGATGCTGCCCCTAAGCAAATGGGCAGCACCCCTTGACCCCAGTCCAGCACAAGCTGCCCGAGCGGGTTCTGTCCTTTTCAGGGGACCCACGTCCATGGGGAAACCCTGAAACCCCCGGAGGATCGCCACCGGTTGCGGTAGTGGCGGGCCTGGGCCATCACTTCCCTCCAGGCCCATCCTCCAAATCAGCCTCTCCGGAGGCGGTTACGGTAAAGCCATAAAACATTTTTATTTACATACCACAAGTTCGTGGTTGCCCTGTCAGTTCTCGGGCTTGTCCGTAGTAGTTTCTACGCAGAATTTGCAAACGGTCCCCACGGGGATAACAGCTGCCGGCAACGACCGGTTCTAATCAGGGTTTGTTAATCTGGTGACATCTTCGGTTATCATTCACTTATCATTGGTTAACACTTTCAAACGGAACTTTCAACACACACAAATTCCCCCCCCCCCCCCTAAAGAGTAGTTTCCCTGTACCTAAGTGGGGGTCTACCTAGGTTAGGACGAGTGGACCTCTGGGGCCCGGTGTTAGTGGTGACAGGCAGTGTGGCAGAGGGAACCATCAGTTCCTCCTCCCTGCTATCGTGTGGGGCAGGCGGAGGCATAGGGGAGCTGGGTACAGGTTCATCCCTGGGCACTGGCTCATGGTTGACTACTTCCATCACTTCCTCATCCACGGGTTGTGGGAACAGTATCACTGGAAGAATCACCGCGCCGTTCTGTGTAGGCCAGTCTGCTGGAAAATTACCCATCATGGTGTGGATTACCTCTTTTGCCTTCTCCGCCGGTCTGGGAACCGGAGCTTCAGCTGCCACCCTCAATGCTGGTGGGCACCTCTTTAGATGGTCCCGGGAAACCGTGGCCAGAGTACCCCCTTGATCACGACTGATCTGGTAAGCCTTCCCATTCTCCCATTCTGTGGGCTGTATGACATATGGGGTTTGCTCCCACTGATCATCCAGCTTGTGGGTCCTCCTTTTTCGCTTCAGCACTACATCTCCAGGCTGGAAAGGACCAGCAGACGCCTTCTGATTGAAGCGTTGCTCCTGCTGTTCCCGACTCCGACTCAAACTCTTTTCAACGTACTCCTGGATTTGTCGGTACTGCACCCTCTGCTGAGTGTCCCATTCAGCTGTCGAAGGGAGTGCTTCCAGGGCTTCCAACCCCATGTCCAGATCCACCGGTAGCCGGCCGGGGCGAGCCCTCATCAGGTATGCTGGGGTGCATTTCGTTGAGCTGGAAGGGATATTGTTGTACATATCGACCAGGTCAGGTAGCTTTTCCGGCCACAGGTTCCGCTCTTCTAGCGGCAACGTCTTAAGGAGGCCCATGACCAGGTGGTTCATCTTTTCACACATGTCGTTGGTTTGGGCATGGTAAGGCGTGGTCCGGATTTTCTTTCAGCCGTACAACTGACAAAATTCTTGGAATACCTCCGCTTCAAAGGCCGGGCCTTGGTCAGTAAGCACCTTCTCAGGGTATCCATGTGGTCGGCAGAAATAAGCCTGGAACGCTCTAGCGGCGGTACGGCCAGTTAGGTCCTTGACTGGGACAACCACCATGAACCTTGAATAGTGGTCCACAATGGTTAGAGTGTAGGTGTACCCACTTCGGCTGGGGGTGAGCTTTACATGGTCCAGGGCAACCAGCTCCAGCAGTTGTGTAACAATCGGGTGTAGGGGCGCCTTCTGGCTGGCCTCGTCTTTCCTTCTCAGCGTGCAAGGGCCACATTCTCGGCACCAGGCCTCTATAGATTCCCGCATTCCACTGCAATAGAACTGCTCTCTCAACAGCATCTCTAGTTTCTTCCATCCGAAGTGTCCAGCACCATCATGGTATGCTTGCAGGACGGTGGGCACGTTAGCTTGGAGAATCACCAACTGGCGGATCTTCTCATGGGTCTTTGGGTTAATTAGCTCACGGTATAACTTCCCCTGGTGTAGATACAGCCGGGTCCGTTCTCGCCACAGGCGCTGGGCTTCGGCTGGGGCGGCAGGGTCTATCCCAACAGCGCCTTGTTCCACCAGGATCTTGACTAGGCGGACAGCGGGTGCTTGGTCCTGAGCTTCTTGCCACTCCTGGCCGGGCAGCGGGTCCAGGTTTACCCGTTGTTGATGGACATGCACCTTCTCAGTTGGCGGCAGATGAAATGTGGGCAACTCAATCTCTTCGAGGTCATCATCCTCGGGCCCCTCTTCCGACAGGTGGGGCATCCGAGAAAGCGCATCGGCATTAACATTGGCACGGCTGGCCCTGTACTTGATGGTGAAATCGTAGTTGGCTAGTCTGGCCACCCACCGCTGTTCCAACGCGCCCAGCTTGGCTGTGTCCAGGTGGGTCAGCGGGTTATTATCCGTGAAAGCGGTGAACTTAGCTGCTGCCAGGTAATGGCGGAACCGCTCGGTGATAGCCCACACCAGTGCCAGGAGCTCAAGCTTGAAAGAGCTGTAGTTCTCAGGGTTCCTCTCAGTCGGTCGGAGCTTTCGGCTAGCATAAGCAATCACTTTTTCCTTTCCGTCTTGGACCTGGGATAGAACTGCCCCTAAGCCTACATTACTGGCATCGGTGTAGAGGATGAAGGGGTGGCTGTAATCAGGGTACGCTAGGATTTCTTCTCCGGTCAGGGCCGCTCTCAGCTGGCGGAAGGATTCCTCATGCCTTTCTTCCCACACCAGTGGGGCTCCTAGGGGTCTACCACCTTTGGTTTGTCCCACGAGGAGATCTTGCATGGGGACAGCCATCTTCGTGTACCCCTTGATGAAGCGACGGTAATAGCCCACCAGGCCCAAGAACTGCCTCACCTCCCTCACCGTGGTCGGCCTCGGCCAGTCCTGGATGGCGATGATTTTATCGGGGTCAGGGGCGACACCTTCTGCACCAACCACATGCCCTAGGTACTGCACTCTGGGTTTCAGCAGATGACACTTTGAGGGCTTCAACTTCATCCCATATTTAGCAAGGGATGCGAACACCTCGGCTAGGTGCTCCAGGTGGGCTTCATATGTCTGAGAGTACACAATCACATCATCCAAGTACAGCAAGACGGTCTTGAAATTTAGATGCCCTAGACAGCATTCCATCAGCCGTTGGAAGGTTCCAGGGGCATTGCACAGCCCGAACGGCATGCTAAAAACTCGCAGAGCCCCATAAGGGTGGCAAATGCAGTCTTCTCTCGGTCTTCTGGCGCCACAGCCACCTGCCAGTACCCACTGGTGAGGTCAAGGGTGGAAAAGTAGTTAGCGGTTCTCAGCGCAGCCAGGGATTCCTTAATGCGGGGCAGAGGGTAAGCGTCCTTATGCGTTATCTGGTTAATTTTTCCGGTAATCCACACACATCCGCATGGTGCCATCCTTCTTCTTAACCAGTACCAACGGGGCGGCCCAGGGACTACAGCTGTCCCTAATAACCCCTGCCTCCTTCATGTTCCTCAACATGTCCTTGGCACATTGGTAGTGTGCAGGGGGAATAGGCCTGTACCTCTCTTTGATAGGGGTATCCTCACCGGTGGGGATATGGTGTTGGACCCCTTTAATCTGCCCAAAGTCTAGGGGGTGTTTGCTAAAAACTCGCTCGTACTCCCGCACCACCCGGTATATCCCTTCTTTGTGATGTGTAGGGGTATCGTCAGTGACTACGTGTAGCTGTCGACACCACTCGTCTAACTCCCCTGGGGATGGGTGAGTGCTGGCAGTAGGCAGTGAGGTTGGGGGAACGGCCTCATGGATGGTGTGAGGATCCAGAGTGAGCAACTTAGCAAGGGTAGCGTACCGGGGAAGCCTGACTTCTTCCTCCCCGCAGTTCAGCACCCTCACGGGCACTCTCCCTTTCTTCATGTCTACCACCCCTCGGGCGGCCATTACTGTGGGCCAGTGTTCAGAGGGCATGGGTTCTATCATGGCGGGTCACGCCATAGTCACGCCCCTGTGGCCCTACCGCTGCCCTGCACCAAATCATCATTTTGCTCCTGAGAGGTACAATCAAAGGGGCAACATCCATCACTCTCAATCTCTCGATCACTCTCATCACACTCAATCTCTTCTCCTGTTGAGTTCACATGTTGGCGGTACATCAGGGCTCGGATCTCACGCTGCAAAGCCATCTGTCGGCTCCCCGCCGCCGTGGCGGCCAGCTGCTGCAGTAGGGTCAGCACGTCACTCATACAGTGCTCCATCACGTTAGTCCCTAGCACTACCTTCAGGTTATGATCACTGGGTTCATTCATTATCACAATCATACTCTGGTGTTGCAATTCAGCTCATCCCACAGTCATGGCCACTTGTTTGTACCCCACTTGGGTCAATGGGAGTCCATCAGCAGCAATCAGTGTCATACTGGCGTCTGGGGGAGCCAGTTCGTCTTTTTCCCAATACCGTTGATACAGTGTGTATGGTATAGTGGTTACCTGTGATCCAGTGTCCAGGAGAGCCATCACCGGTATGCCATCCACGGCCACAGGGATGATGGGCCGGGCCCCGATGTACCGGTCCCGCCAGTCTGGGGGCCATGGGGTTCTACTCCTGAGGATTGGCCCGTGGCCCCAGGGGTTGCTCGTTTAACGGACACCGTCGGGAGTAGTGGCCGGGTTTGCTGCCCCTGTAACAGATTGGGAGTCCATACCGTGAGTCATTGGCCCTTCTCCGCTGCATCCAGGGGACGTCCTCAGGGCTGTCGGCGAGCTGCATCTTCACCGGGGCCTGGGATATGGTCGGAGGCTGGAGTGCGGCAAGGATCTTAGCGAGGTCCCCATCCATGCGGCGAACCTGAGCAGCGAGTTCTTCCATCGTTCCGCTTGGGGCTGCAGGTGCTGGAGGTGCTGGTGGGGTAGGGGCCACCACGACGGAAGCAGTCTCAACCGGCCATGGGGCTGGCTCAGGAGCTTCAGATGCAGGGGGTTGCAGAGCTTTGATGGCCCGTTCCTTTAACACGGCAAAGCCTACATCAGGGTGTTCTAGGGACCACAGCCGCAGTTGTTTGCGGTCCTCTGAGGACCTCATCCCCTGCACAAACTGCTCACTTAACATTTTGTTACTGTCCGCACTGTTGATAGTGTCCACGCGCTTTAGTGTGCGGAGTGCGGTTTGCAGGCGCAAGGCATAGTCCCGAATGCTATCTGCGGGCCGTTGCCGGCATTGGTAGAACTGCATCCGCAACTCTGCCTCGGTACGGGTCTCAAAGGCAGTCTGCAGCTTCTCAAAGATGGTGGCTACAGAGGACCGGTCCCCCTCGGCCCAGGTCTCCGCCTCTTGCTCAGCCGCGCCGGTTAGCTGCCCCAGCACCAGCGCTGCACATTGCTTATCAGTCAGGGGGTACAGTTCCAGTAGCGGACTAAGCTTCTTCCGGAAAACCTGCAAGGCATCAGGTTTCCCATTGTACTGCGGTAGCCAGGCAGCTCCGGGCACATAGGGCAAAGAGAACGGCATCACCTGAGCGAGAGCTGGGGCCGCGGCACCCCCCGCCAGCGCGGTCGGGACTTGGGCAGGCCCATTCCCATCTACGGGTGCCCCCGCGACTGCGACCGCCGCTCCTCCAGCGGCTTCGTCGGGCGCAGACATCTTGTTTCCGTCCCCCTTAGTCTCTTTCCGGCTCCTCCTCTACAGGGGCGGGGTTTTGGCCTTCGCGCCTCCACTGCTCGAGGAGACGCTCGAGCGGGAATTTTTCGCGCCCAAGATGGCGGCTTCTCAAATTTTTAAGCCGGACACCTCCGGCGGTCCCAAGGCGCACCTCTACCAGACGGCAGAGCGGTAAGATCCTGTTCGTGACGCCAAGTTGTCGCGGGCGGAGGAGGGGACGCTGCGCTCTCCCACTACTCGGGTCCGGCCGCTGCTGCTGCGGCTGCTGCTCGGAGGTGGCTCGAGCGGTGGGCCGGATCCCGGGGACTCGAGCAGCGTTCCTCGCCCATGAGTGAAAAGGGGGTTTGATTGTGGGGATTTGATATTGTCCGTGACGCCACCCACGGTTGTGGTGAGATTGGTGACACCACCGCTGCTCTGGACGGGAATCCCGGGAGCGATGACAGGGAGCAGCCTGGATGTTAGTTCTCCCCTCCGTGGGTAGGGGGGTTGGTTGTCCCGGGGCCCGGTGATGGGGTAGGGATGGATTGCAGGCGGGTTACGGGGCCTGGCGAGGTGCAGGGTCGCGGGGGCAGTGCTGTGCCGCACGGCACGGTGGTACTCACTCAGCCAATGATGTACATAGAGTCTCCGGTAAAACAAACGGCTAGATGGACGGGTCCCACAGTTTCTCCTCCCGGCAGGTTGATGGTGACTGCCTTTCCCTGCACCTGTGTATTGTGTACGGTTCCAATGGGTTCCCACCGGTAACCCGCTCCCCAGCTTGGATGGGTGCTGAAGGAGCCCCTTTTGCCCGCAGCCTCTGGCCCTGGGAACTTTAGCCTTGGCGGTGACTGTGTTTCCCTCTCTCGGTTGGACGGTTGCCTTCTGTCGGGACTTGGCTGCTGGGATACCCAGGAGGTTCACTTCGCTAACGGATTTGACAAATTCACGGCGACTCCTAGCCTTGTCGGGGTCCGTAAGCCCCTGCCGGATGGTGCTGGCTTCTCTTTGCGTACCGGTCCGGTACCGCCGGGCCACCGCCCGTCCACGGTCCTTACGGCTAGCTCCAATAGGCCTCTCCTGCAGACGGTCACCACCGTCTGCCAACCTTGCTGTTCTATCCTGGCCACACACCCGGACCAACCTCTGTCTGCTCCTCTACCACTTTCCTTCCTCTCACTTTCACTTCCAAAACTATCTCACTCTTTTTTCCGCCTCCAGGACTGTGAACTCCTTGGTGGGTGGGACCAACCACCTGGCCCACCCCCTGGTGTGAATATCAGCCCCTGGAGGGAGGCAACAAGGGTTTTTGTCTGACTTCGGTGTGCCTGACCGGGAGTGTGGGGTGTGTTGGTGTTGTGCTTGTGACGTCCTGGCTTGCCCAGGGCGCCACAGATATATACACCTTTCTACATTTTATATATAGATGAACCACAGATACCACATCTTAATATCCACCAGACGGCATTTTTATCATAGAACACACTAAGTAACCCCACAAGGAAATTACTGGTATGCCATAATGTCATAAACAACAATTTTTATTAAAGAGCTATACCTCATAAATTATGCATAATCTTTGTTTATTAAGAAAAATACAATACAAATGACAAGAACAAAAGCATAGGATCAAATATTGCATACAAATTTGACTTACAAATCAATTCCTTAGTAATACAAAAAAGAGTCATGTAGACATATATCCTTCTTGAAAGTAGCAAAAGGCAATAACAAAGGGAAGGGAAGAAAGGAAGGGGACATGCTTATCTCGAGATCTTTAAATTACGAATGTTATCTGCCCCTCTCCCCCCCTCCACATTTGTTTGACTCTGCTCCCTCTGTTTACTTTGGATAGGGTATTATTTCAAAGCCAAAATAAGATGAGAGGGAGTCTACGTACCCACTTGACTCGTATACCAGAACATTAGGCACTAAGAATGCAACTTAAGGTCAGGAAACAGGGTGGAAAAGAAAGAGAAAAAAAAAAAAAAAAAAAGGGGGGGAAATGAGCTAGCAGTGAAAATAGTAACGACATAGAGAGGGAAAGAAGGTGAAGGGGGAGGGTGGGTAAGTCCGAGGGGAAGGGATGTCCATGTTCTCCTAGGTGCGGCTGTTGGAGAAACCAGGCCCGGCCAGTATTCCCCTTCTATTCAAGGACCAAACAGTTCTCTATACACATTTGTCCCTTTGAAAAGGATCCATGGTTGCCAAATCTTTAAGAATTTCTCGCTGTCCTCTGTCACCTCCGCGGAAAGCTCCTCCATATAACATATGGAGGAGAGTTCCTGCTGCCATTCTTGCATAGAAGGAGACGTTGTCTTCCGCCAGTGTCTAGGTACCACCGAACGGGCTGCCGAAAGGCAGAATCTAAGTAAGTCTCCTTTTTGTGTCTTAATTGAGCCGGGCAACATGGACAGCAGAGAAATCTGTGGGGAGGGCAACACTCTCTCTCCAGATATATTGGTATATGTCCGAAACATCTCCAGCCAGAAGGGTTTAATTAGCGGGCAGTCCCACCATATATGCAGCATTGTCCCCGGGGAACCTCCACACCGCCAACACAGCTCAGATACAGAGGGGAAAATCCTATGCAGCTTCACTGGGTATAGGTACCATCTTGATAAAATTTTGTAATTCTTTTCTTTCGCATAACCTGCCGTGGCCAGCTTATGGGTAAACAGATATGCTTTCCGTTTTTCTTCTTCTGAAAAGGTGGTGCCCAATTCTATCTCCCATTGTGACATGAAGTGTGGGTCCGTATCTGCCTCAGGAGCTGCCTGACTCAACAATTTATAAATTAATGATATTAAGTGAGAAGGTGGGGACCTCTGCATGAACAACCCTTCAAATGGGGTCAAGGAAGGGTTGGGTAGATGTTTCCATTTTCTCAATCTATTGCTTACAAATGAGTACAACTGTCTGTACTCTATCCATGATAATGAACAAGGGGGATCCAGACCCTGCAGATCCCCAAAGGACATGATGTCATGTCCTTTTAATACATGATGAATCCTAACATCATCATCTTTTCCCCAGCGCAAGAAAGTGGAACGGTCAGATCCCGGAGCAAATTCCGGATTGGAAAGGATCGGGGTGAGCAGGAGTGGAGGACCAGACAACGAACTTTTTTGTCGGGTCCGATCCCATTCTTTTAGTGTGGCCTTTACCAAGAAGTCAGCCGTAGGCAACTTTACTCCCTCTCGTGACTCCAACCAAGGTAGATACCGCAAGGGTACATGCGCTCCCCCTTGCTCTAATGCTACCCATTTCTTATGTTCAGCAAAAAAGTGCCAGTCAAACATGCGCATTAATAGAGTAGCCTGGTGGTATCTACGGAGGTCTGGCAGTCCAGCCCCTCCCCTGTCCGTCGGTCTGGTTAAAGTATGATATTTTATTCTCGCCCTCGAGTGTCCCCATACAAACTTGATCAACGCCGATTTGAGTGTGCGGAAAAAGCTAGCGGGTGGAGATATGGGGACCGCTTGAAAAACATATAGAAACCGTGGGAGTACGTCCATCTTGAAAGAATTGATACGTCCAAACCACGAAATAGGCTTTTTGTGATATGATAGGAGATCTTTGAGTGTGCGTGTCAATAGGGTTTGATAATTTAACGCGTAGAGGAGAGAGAGGTCAGCCGGGATCTATATGCCCAAATATTTAATTGCTTTAGTTTGCCACCTGAATGGGAAATTCTGTTTAGCCAATGCCACTTCGTGGGATCTTAGGGTGACACTCAGTGCTTCCGTTTTTGAGTAATTTACTTTGAAATTGCTTACCTCTCCGAATCTCTCAAACTCCTTCATCAAAGAGGGTAGTGTAATGTGGGGTTGAGAAACATAAATCAATAGGTCATCAGCATACAGGGAAGTCTTATAAGTCTCCTCATCCACCCGTAGACCATGTACACTGGGATTCCTCCTTATAGCGTTAGCGAGGTGCTCCATCACTACCACATACAGCAATGGCGAGAGAGGGCACCCCTGCCTCGTGCCATTCCTTATCGCAATGGGTCGAGACAATGCTCCATTGACCTTGATCCGTGCCGAGGGACACGTATACAACGCCAATATTTTTTGTAAAAAGAGCGGGCCCAAGCCAATCTTTTGTAACGCAGTTCGGAGGAAATCCCAATGCACTCGGTCGAATGCCTTCTCCGCATCCACAGACAAAAGGCCAACCGGTGAAGAAGAAGAGATCGCATTAGCCATGAGTAATAATGTTTTATTCACATTATCGCGGGCCTCCCTACCTTGAACAAATCCGACCTGATCTGAGTTAACAATTGAGGGGAGGAGAGGGGCCAGTCTATTAGCCAGTGTTTTAGAAAACAGTTTCACATCCACATTTAATAAAGATATCGGCCTATAATTGGTAACCAGAGATGGGTCCTTCCCGGGCTTCGGCAAAACTGTAATGAACGCCTCCAGGGACTGCGCCGCAAATGGAGTCGTGTCTGAGACCGAATTGAAAACCCTTGTGAGGAATGGGGCTATCAATTCTCTAAATGTCTTGTAAAATGCCGGGGAGAACCCATCCGGGCCCGGGCTCTTTCCTGCAGGAGAGCTTTTAATCACCAGCCCCACCTCCTCCTCTGTAAACTGTTCTTCTAATCGTGAGACCTCCTCCTCCCTCAACGGTGTGGATGCCGTGTCTGTGATGTACTCATTGATCCGCTCCATCAGTTTACTCTGCTCCATATCCGCCAGGCGTCCCCTAATGTTATATAGGTCAGAGTAAAACGTCCTCATTTCCTCCATGATCTCTGCCGGGTTACTCGTGTCAGCGCCGCCACGCCGCTGTATTCTCGATATGAATGATGTGTTGTTGCGGGGGTGAAGAAGGCGTGACAGGGGCCTACCACATTTGTCCGAGTGTTGATATAGGAAACGCTGGTAATGAGAGCGGTATTTAAGGTATTTTTCGTTAAGAAGCGTCTTCAAGTCCTCTCTATTTTTAACGAGGTCTGCTAAGACCCCAGCTGATCTGTTTCTTTTATGTGTGGTTTCCAACCTGTGTATCGCATCAAGTAGTGTGCTAATTTGCAAAGTCTTCAACTTCTTAATACGTGCCCCATGTTTTATTAAAACTCCCCGAATTACGCACTTAAATGCTTCCCACTGAAAAGGTAGGGAGGTGGAGTCCCCGGCGTGTGTTGCCAAAAAGACCTCTATTGATTCCTTGACATCATTTGCACACAGTGTATCCTTCAATAGATTGTCATTAAGTTTCCATGTCCACTCACGCGTCTGACCCCCCGGGGGCGAAACTGTTAGGAAAATAGGTGCATGATCGGACCAAACCACGCTTCCGATCTCAGCAACTGGGTGCCATGTGAGGACGTGCTGACTTACTAAAAAATAATCAATACGGCTATATGAGCCGTGTGGGTTTGAGTAAAAGGTATAATCCCTTCCCGCGGGGTTTAATACCCGCCACACGTCCGTCAATTGAACCTGATGCACCTCCCGTTTAAAGGACCGTAAGTGGGATAAGGGGATCGCGCTTCGGCCAGTTGAAGTATCCGCCTGTGGGTCTAGGGGCATATTAAAGTCTCCCCCCAAGATGACCACTCCCTCTGAGAATTCTGTAAGGGTTCTGAGAAATCCCCGTCCCGCTTTTGACTGATCTACATTGGGCGAATACCAACCCGCAACCGTGAACACATTACCTGAGATTCTCAATTTAACCATAACGTATCTGCCTTCTGGGTCCAACTTCATGTCTATCAAGGAGTGACTCAATGATTTATGCAAGGCAACAGACACCCCCCTGGATCTAGAGTCTGCGTTAGTACCATGGTACCAGGTCGGGTAATAACGATTTTTCATGTTGGGGACACAACCAGTTTTATAATGGGTTTCTTGGAGAAGAAGAATGTGCACCCTCTGCTTGTGCATATCATAAAGAATTTGGGTCCTTTTTTGGGGAGTATTAAGTCCCTTCACATTCAAAGAGCCGAATTTTAGTTCCGCCATGGTTCCGCACCCAGGGTCCAATCAATCACCTGTAGTTGGAGAAAGGATAAGAGGGAAGTTGGGGAAAGTAGTAGGAAAGACAGAAAAAAAAAAAAAAAAAAAAAGGGGGGGGGAAGGGTGAAGAGGAGAAAGAAAAAGAGGAGGAAGAAGAGTTAGAAGAAAAAGAATTAAAAGAAGAGGAAAAAGAAGAGGAAGTAGAATAAGAAGAGTTAGAAGGAGAAATAGAACAATTAGAACAGAAAACACTTCAGCACCAAGAAAGGGCTAAAGTGTACCGTCAAACCTGACGGAGTTAATGGGGTAGAACTATATAAAGCTGCACCTAGGCCAGCCAAGTGCAACAACCCCAATAGAGAAGCGGACTGCACACGGAAGGCAGCTCCGCCCGACCCAGAGCATATTATTTTAACAACTTATATCAGCAATCTTAATTTTAAAGTTACTCCGCCCTTCAGCCTTTAACTTTAGCACCGAGTGTGTTCCTCGCGGGGGCTTGGCGGCCAATTAAGATGGTCTCACCATCCCCACGACGACGCAGACTCAGGCCACAACCTTTAGGCAAAAGGCAAAAGGAGGCCCCTCCAACACATCCTTGGTAATGCAATACAACATTAACTGTCAGTAGCGTGTTAACCTGTAATGAGAGAAATCAAACCACATCTCTGCAGTAATATGACTTATACGCCTTATAAACCTTCATAAATCTACGCCTCCTTGTAAATGTCCAACCTCAGCCACGATCTTCGGGCACTCCTTCCTGGTTTCTCCTCCTCTCCCGGACCGCCGCAGGGTGGACGGCCCCTGGTCCCCCGGGGGGCAAACACGGCCAGTCTGTGATGGTCACCTCCGGAATCCGTAAGGCCGCTGCAAACGCTGGAACCCCCACCGGGTGGCTCAATACGTGCACCCTGCCCGCCTGCCGTACCCGCAGGCGAAAAGGGAACCCCCACGTGTATGGGATATTCCGTTGGCGCAGCGAGTCCAGGAGCGGGCGTAATGCCCTCCTTTTCTGGAGTGTCCATCTGGAGAGATCAGGCAAAAGTTGTATCCTCCGTCCCTGGTGTCTTAGATTCTCTGCCGAGCGGGCCCGCCCCATTATGGCGTCTTTGAGTTGGTATCTGTGTACCTTGCAAATGACATCCCTAGGACGGTCCGGGTCCTGAGAACGGGGACCCAAAGCTCTATGTGATCGGTCCAGCTCCAGGGGAGAGTCCAGTGGGACTTGTAACAGAGCATTAAAAATGTGGCGTAGGGTTTTGTCCAAATCCACAGATTCAATCGATTCCGGCAAGCCACGGACCCTTATATTGTTGCGTCGGTTACGATTTTCAATGTCGTCAATGAGGTCAGCCAGATACTGAAAGTGAGCATTGTGGGAAGAAATGTGGGAATCCTGCTCTGTTATTTTAAGTGACAGGGATTGTGCTGCAGCTTCAACAGCCCCCACTCTTTCCCCCATCTGCTGTACTTCGTCTCTCAGGCCTGATAGCTCTGCGCGATAGGAGCTTTCCAGTCTAGTTACATATGAGTCCATATCAGCTTTTGTAGGGATATTTTTGATGTGACTACTGAGGCCCTCTAACACCTTCCACATCTGGAGCAAAGGCTGATGATCTGTGTGGCCTATTCCCCCGCTGGTGCCAGGGTGCCCGGCCTCTTGAGCAGCACTATTAAATGTAGCAGCTGAGAAACACAGGCTTGCAGGGGGGCTTCCTCCAAAGAACACAGTCCCAGCGGTGCCCATCTGCACAGGGAAGACACACAGCTCCGTGCCAGCAGCAGCACAGTGGTCGGGTGAGGCAGCCCTCCTTCCCTCCCCCCTCCGAGTCTCCAGGCCCATAGTAGCTGGCGATCCTCCGGTGGAAGTGGGGCCAGATGAAGCCTCCACCATCAGGGACCCCCCCGCATCCCTGCCCTCATCTCCCGCTCCAGTCATGGTAAGTGCCGCCTGGGTGCAGACTGAGTTTTCCGTCACTGTCCCGCCGGCGTTCTGGGCCTCGGCGCCATTTTGCCTTCCCGCCTGAGGAGCCGCTCGAGGTGCCGCTCCGGCCTGCGCCTCACTGACCTGTGCCCGCTCTTCATTGCCGCCTGTGTCCGCAGCCGGAGCCCGGGCGTCAGCTGCATCCTCCGGGTCCTCAGCCGCCACTGCCGCCGCGGCTGCGCCCAGTGAGCGGCCGCTTCTCGTATGTCTCGCTGCGTCCGCCATCTTGTGCTCAGGGGCTGCCCGCTCCGGATCCCTCAGATAGCTCCTGATATCCCGCGTTGTGGTGGCCGGTGTTTTAAAAGTATGTCGGGGGCCTCCTCCCCTCCTCCTGTTGCCCATTCGCTGCTCAAATCTCCGTTTTTGTTGCCCTGGTGTTATAAATGCCCGGGTCAGGACAGGAGCAAAGACACTTCACGACTCTATCCCTCCATGTCCAGGCCACGCCCCCACCTCATAAATTATAAGAGGCAACCCATATATAGGTAGTTTTACAGAACGTTGAAATTAGTCATTTAACACATAACATATGAATTTTCAACATGTCCACTATATATATAGGAGGAGTATTTTTAGCCATTGTCATTAGGCCAGATCATGGATATATAACTCATACCGCAGAGAGGCATATAAATAATACATTATAGCCCATCCGTATACATACACCCGCAGATGTTATTAAGCTAAGGTGAACTGGTAGTATAAAGTACATACCAGCAGAATGCCAGTATTGTACATATTATCAGGCTGGGATAATTCAGCAATCTTCAATCCATATAGGCAATGTGCTGAATAGCACGTATATGATTAGGCTGGTTGAACCCAGCATTCCATAGTCCACCCCAGCAGTCCGCTGGTAACACAGGGCGTAATATAAATGCACGAACGCCAATAGTCCTCAAATTCCATTCCATAATTCAATATGCCAGCCTCCTGCTTATCCAGTCAGAAGGCAGTTTTTTCCTTTTCTGGTCCAGAGTCCCATGTCCAGCCATCCTAAACGACTCCTCACCTACACATAGATGACAAATACTAAGGCACTACAAACTCAAGAGAGAAGAAAAAGTATTAGTACACCTAAAAGCAACCCAATATCAATCACTTATTAACCAGAAGTTGTAAGAGAGTCATTAAAATATAAAAACTATTAATAATGCAAACGTCTCCTGAGCAAGGATCAGCATTTTAACTTAAAGAAAGGCGTTAAAACCAAAATTCTCGTTAAGCCCACCTGGAGATACCGTGCCCAGTCGGTATATCCATCGGCTCTCAAGCCGAGCCAGGGTTTTTCCAATATCCCCGCCCCGTATATCGATTTTAATCTGGTCTATTGCCTTGACCAGAAGGAGTCGGGAATCAGAGTTATGAAACTCCTTAAAATGGCGGGGAATAGTTTTGAGTTTTTCATCATCAGAGGCCTCCTTCGAATTTTTAATATCACGCACATGTTCCCCTACCCGGGTTTTAAGTTCCCGGGTGGTCATGCCGATATAAAACAAATTGCAGGGGCACGAGGCCTGATAGATGACTGCTTTAGAAGTACAACTCAGGTATAACCTGATGTCGTACTCCTTATCATCCCTGGTACCCCTAAAGGTCTTGGCCTTGCGCATGTTTGCGCATGCCTTACACAGGCCACAAGGGTAAAATCCCACAGTTCCAGATGTTATTCTGCCACTATACCCTGCTCGATAGTGACTATGCACAAGATGATCCTTGATATTCCTCGCCCTACGCGCAGTCATAAGGGGAAGCAATGATAAGCTTCTGTTCAAAATAGGGTCGGTCTTAAGAATGTCCCAGTGTTTCCTAAGTATCCCTCCTATATCTCTCCAACGATTATTGTATGTTGTAATTAATCGTACTTTATTTTCTTTTTGAGGTCTGGGTACAGAGTAATTGGGATATAAAAGGGACTCCCTGGTACATTTCTTTGCCCTAACCAGCCCACGTTTTTATATTTTAATGACTCTCTTACAACTTCTGGTTAATAAGTGATTGCTATTGGGTCGCTTTTAGGTGTACTAATACTTTTTCTTCTCTCTTGAGTTTGTAGTGCCTTAGTATTTGTCATCTATGTGTAGGGGAGGAGTCGTTTAGGATGGCTGGACATGGGACTCTGGACCAGAAAAGGAAAAAACTGCCTTCTGACTGGATAAGCAGGAGGCTGGCATATTGAATTATGGAATGGAATTTGAGGACTATTGGCGTTCGTGTATTTATATTACGCCCTGTGTTACCAGCGGACTGCTGGGGTGGACTATGGTATGCTGGGTTCAACCAGCCTAATCATATACGTGCTATTCAGCACATTGCCTATATGGATTGAAGATTGCTGAATTATCCCAGCCTGATAATATGTACAATACTGGCATTCTGCTGGTATGTACTTTATACTACCAGTTCACCCTAGCTTAATAACATCTGCGGGTGTATGTATACGGATGGGCTATAATGTATTATTTATATGCCTCTCTGCGGTATGAGTTATATATCCATGATCTGGCCTAATGACAATGGCTAAAAATACTCCTCCTATACAGTTAGGTCCAGAAATATTTGGACAGTGACACAATTTTTGCGAGTTGGGCTCTGCATGCCACCACATTGGATTTGAAATGAAACCTCTACAACAGAATTCAAGTGCAGATTGTAACGTTTAATTTGAAGGTTTGAACAAAAATATCTGATAGAAATTGTAGGAATTGTACACATTTCTTTACAAACACTCCACATTTTAGGAGGTCAAAAGTAATTGGACAAATAAACCAAACCCAAACAAAATATTTTTATTTTCAATATTTTGTTGCGAATCCTTTGGAGGCAATCACTGCCTTAAGTCTGGAACCCATGGACATCACCAAACGCTGGGTTTCCTCCTTCTTAATGCTTTGCCAGGCCTTTACAGCCGCAGCCTTCAGGTCTTGCTTGTTTGTGGGTCTTTCCGTCTTAAGTCTGGATTTGAGCAAGTGAAATGCATGCTCAATTGGGTTAAGATCTGGTGATTGACTTGGCCATTGCAGAATGTTCCACTTTTTTGCACTCATGAACTCCTGGGTAGCTTTGGCTGTATGCTTGGGGTCATTGTCCATCTGTACTATGAAGCGCCGTCCGATCAACTTTGCGGCATTTGGCTGAATCTGGGCTGAAAGTATATCCCGGTACACTTCAGAATTCATCCGGCTACTCTTGTCTGCTGTTATGTCATCAATAAACACAAGTGACCCAGTGCCATTGAAAGCCATGCATGCCCATGCCATCACGTTGCCTCCACCATGTTTTACAGAGGATGTGGTGTGCCTTGGATCATGTGCCGTTCCCTTTCTTCTCCAAACTTTTTTCTTCCCATCATTCTGGTACAGGTTGATCTTTGTCTCATCTGTCCATAGAATACTTTTCCAGAACTGAGCTGGCTTCATGAGGTGTTTTTCAGCAAATTTAACTCTGGCCTGTCTATTTTTGGAATTGATGAATGGTTTGCATCTAGATGTGAACCCTTTGTATTTACTTTCATGGAGTCTTCTCTTTACTGTTGACTTAGAGACCGATACACCTACTTCACTGAGAGTGTTCTGGACTTCAGTTGATGTTGTGAACGGGTTCTTATTCACCAAAGAAAGTATGCGGCGATCATCCACCACTGTTGTCATCCGTGGACGCCCAGGCCTTTTTGAGTTCCCAAGCTCACCAGTCAATTCCTTTTTTCTCAGAATGTACCCGACTGTTGATTTTGCTACTCCAAGCATGTCTGCTATCTCTCTGATGGATTTTTTCTTTTTTTTCAGCCTCAGGATGTTCTGCTTCACCTCAATTGAGTGTTCCTTAGACCGCATGTTGTCTGGTCACAGCAACAGCTTCCAAATGCAAAACCACACACCTGTAATCAACCCCAGACCTTTTAACTACTTCATTGATTACAGGTTAACGAGGGAGACGCCTTCAGAGTTAATTGCAGCCCTTAGAGTCCCTTGTCCAATTACTTTTGGTCCCTTGAAAAAGAGGAGGCTATGCATTACAGAGCTATGATTCCTAAACCCTTTCTCCGATTTGGATGTGAAAACTCTCATATTGCAGCTGGGAGTGTGCACTTTCAGCCCATATTATATATATAATTGTATTTCTGAACATGTTTTTGTAAACAGCTAAAATAACAAAACTTGTGTCACTGTCCAAATATTTCTGGCCCTGACTGTATATATAGTGGACATGTTGAAAATTCATATGTTATGTGTTAAATGACTAATTTCAACATTCTGTAAAACTACCTATATATGGGTTGCCTCTTATAATTTATGAGGTATAGCTCATTACTATATGTTACTGTTAATATCCCTATCCAAAAAAAAGACTTCTGAGCGTTATACATGTGGAGCGCGGCAAAGCCCTGCAGTGGATCCCCGGCGCTTTAGTACGGTCGGGTGGCGTGTGGCTGCGCATGCGCGGTGACTGTGGCATCACGTTGCCATGGCTCCCGTGACTGACAGCTCCACGCTACGACCGGAACTAGTGCCGGGTCATTTCCGGTTTATCCACATTGCATGGCGGCATCCGTGCCGGTAAAACACATGTTTGTGTGGCGCTCCTTAATCACTTAGGGGTATAAATGGACCCTTGAATGTTCTTATAGTACACCTGCCTCCCGAAGAAGCAGCAGTGAAACGCGTTGAGGCGTGGTGGCTGCGGTTGTACGTGTCAGCCCATCGGTCAGGTCTGTATACTTTTTTGGCCCTTTTTATAACTATGTGGTCTGGACTTAGATAGGACCTTGCCGGTCATGGAACCTATGGGTGAGTGGTGGAGCTGGATACCGCTACTGCAATGCTATTTGGGCAGTTGATTTTGGACTTTAGCAGTGGCGATGCCCGCCCCACCTCCCCCACAGTCTTGGATTGATTTATGTTTTGGACTTAGGTTTTGATATTGGAAGGAATACTATATAGTCTAGTTATTATTTAATTTGGCTTACCAATTGAGAACAAGGTGGTTTCCTGAGCATATTTACATTGGCCGAGATTCTATGTTTTAACTTCCGCATTTGCGATAGTGCTATATGTGAATGTGTTCAGGAACACTCCATGAATATATGGGTCGTTCCCATGGGGTTCCATGGACCACATGGAGGGCAATGTAGATGTAATTTACATGATTGCTCTATTTAACATCTGTCCGATACCGATGGTCTGACTGTGCCCGCACCTACCCCTCCCATGTAAGGAGGGACTCACTTGTGATTCACACTGTCCTATTGTGCCGAATGTAACATTGTCATTTTTTAGAAAAGTGTTTAATAAAAATTGTTGTTTATGACATTATGGCATTCCAGTAATTTCCTTGTGGGGTTACTTAGTGTATTTTATATATAGATGTCTAAAGTTCTATTAGTCATCTTAGTCAGAAAACTGTCAGAACACAAATAGTTGGGCTTTTATTGCTCGGATTACACCAGCATACAGTAGGGCAACCTCACGAATTTGGCCATGAATCTCAAGGGCACTCACTGTATGATCCCCACCTATGTACTCCACAAAGTCCACTCTAATACGAGTCTGTACTTCGGGTCCACACTTTAGGCCTAGAGGGCCCTCAAGGACAGAAATTTGCTTTAGCCCACAACAGGACTCAACCACAGCCACCCCCTGGTTTGTGCTCCCCACTGCTGACCCAATCACTGTTTCACTTACAGGACAAACATTTCCCATAACTACACAGCTGACGCTCTAGGTCAATTAACTCTAGACTAGCGATTCACTTAGGCCATATCACTTCAGGGGTGGCACACACTGAACACTATTAGACCTAACTCTTAACAGACAGACTCTATTATCCTCCAGACTATTAGCAGTCACATTACCCAAAGAATATTGTCCTGGCTCACACCAAAAATAGAAGATTACACAAATGTAGCACCTTACATGAGTCATTTGCACTCTCTGGATTGGTGCTACGCAAAGTGGTAGCACAGCAAATCAGCATTCCCAGGCCTCATCCCTAGTCAGCAAGTACTGTGGCATGGGGTGGTAGTCATAGGCAAAAAAACAGATGTTTTAAAAACACAATAAGAGCAACAACCACTTTATAACAATCAGTCTTTTACTGATCAGTAACTTAGTGGATATTTTGTACAACAGATAACGAGTGCATAGCTTAATGAACATTCCCTTAGTGCAAACATCTTCAGCACCTTCATATACTGTACATTTTCCCTGCTTTTCCCAGAATGACTCAGTTCTACCTTACTCAGTCTTATGTCTTCACCAGTACCCAGCACAGTACTTCAGGAACATTCCTCTCAGTAAGAGTCCAATTCTTCGTCCCGCGGTTCAGCGTCCTTTTTCCCTTAGGGTAGCTACTCAGCCACTATGGCCATTACTGAGCCACTCTGCTCACTGACACCTTGGAACTACCACTTGGGGCACTCATCTCGTCTCATGCCCCTTGCTCTGATATTGTAGCTGGTATTTAACTACTGCCCTCTGCTGCTCACAAAGCCTTGCTAACATGTGTAATGTGGAGCTCCAGCGCATGGTCGTCGCAAAGCTGTCGGTGAGCTGGCACTTGCAAGCGCTGCTGCATCACTACCAGACCGGCGACAGCTGTAACTGACTTGCGGAAATAACCACACATGAGGCATACGTTCAAAAGAAGCTAACACAAATGTGGGTATGTTTTCAGAAAGCACTGTACCACTCAGTTGAGCATGTGGGCCAGGCAAAGTGCATGTGCAAGTTTGCCACACTTCAGAGCTGCCACCAGTTTATGGCTATTATAACAAATGACATGTGCCTGAGCATGCTGGGGGTAGTCAGGCTGATAATAGTCAGGTCCCTGCTAATCTTGGTATAGCACAGGTTGCAAATGACTGTCCTCTTACCATCAACACTTTCTTTAAAAAAGTGCTAGACTGGGGAACATCTAACCCTTGGCCCAGAACTTGCCACATTTGGGTGCCCACCTTCTCCCTCCCTCTTCCCCTGCCTTTGTTGGCCCTCTCAAAATTCAGTAGGGGCCACCTGTTGGCCCTCTAAAAATGATGAGTGCTGTATTATGACTGGATATGGTGGAGGAGGAGGAGAAGAACAAGAAAAATAATAAACCATAAACCGCATACCCTTTTTGGAGTGGGAAGGGGTGCATGGGAATACATCAGAAAAAAAAGAACATTTGAATTATGTTCCATTGCTGTCATCCGCTTGGGTTGAGAAGTCGGTGCCAAGCCAGGCCTTGCTCATTTTGAGAACAATCAGCATGTCAGCATTTTCAGTTGACAGGCAGATGCGCCTATTAGTTATTATGCTCCTGGTGGCACTAAAAACCCACGGAATCAACTTACGCAAGGAGGGAGCAGTGACTGTGGTGTGCAAGCCTCAGATTTGCCTCAACGATTTGTAAAAAAATAAATAAATATATAGATGCATTCACACAATGGGACAAAAAGCCCAAATGCACCTCCTGAGTGAATAAATAAACCAAGGACTTGTGATGTTGTTTCCCTGGGATGGGTTGGAGAAGTTTCCCCCAGAAGGTTCATGAACTTTCATTGGCAAAGATCTCCAAAGAGATAAAAAAATGTTTTGAAACCACTGCTTCAATCTATTTGAAGACTCAGGGCCGCTTGATGCCCTGAGTCAGCACAGAAGGAACTGCCGCCCACCTTAGCTAGAGCAAACTCGCAGTTGGACGCCTGAAGGTCCTTGTTGTGCCAGATGAACCCTGAGTAGTGGCCGCGAATGCGGGACTTCCTGTTGGCCTCAGAAGTCCCACTCCTTCTATGCAATGTTTTTCTGAGCCCCTACTCTATGTGTGTTCCATGGTTTATTGGGGTGCTTCCTTCTAATTTTTGGAAACCTTTCCACATAGTGCATATGCTTCACCAGTCTAGGAGTCCCAGTCCTTCCAAGTTGGGAAAAAATGTTTTCTGAGGCCATCCTCTAGGTGTATTCCAGAGTGTATTGCAATCCCTCCTTTAAATTGATAGGCCTTGCACTTAGTGCATTGGCTTCACCAGTCCAGGAATCCCACTCCTTAGAAATGGGGAAAAAAAATTGAGAAATCTCATGCAGATGATTACTTTTATTCCTGACTACAATGACTGCTGCATTTTTGAAAGAAGGAGAATGTCAATTCTTTCAGCGTTTTTGCAGCTTTTTTTCACCATTGAAAGCAATGAAAGTACAAAAATGCATTGTTTGAACATAGAGTAAGAGGCGGAGGAGGTGTTTTTTTTCTCTTCAAATTTTACCTTACATACAAGTTATTATTAGAGTTGAGCGCGGTTCGCGGTTCGTGGTTCTCCAGTTCGCGGTTCGAGTGATTTTGGGGGCTGTTCTAGATCGAACTAGAACTCGAGCTTTTTGCTAAAGCTCGATAGTTCTAGTTACGTTTGAGAACGGTTCTAGCAGCAAAAAGCCAAGCTAACTACTAGCTGGCTTTCCGCTGTAATAGTGTAAGTCACTCTATGACTCACACTATTATGAAATTTCAGCGTATAGTGTGTGGGAACAGCACATTCAGATCACTGCTGCTGGGATAATGGCGATCGCCATTTTTTTTTTTCCTTGTCTTCCTTCCCTAAGCGCGCGCGTGTAGTGGGTCGGGCCAGCATGTCAGCCAATCCCAGACACACACACAGCTAAGTGGACTTTTAGCCACAGAAGCAACGGCATGTGTGATAGGATGTCCATGTCACATGTCCCTCCATTATAAAAACGGGTATCTGCCCGTCCGGACGCTATTATCTCTTCTGCGTCTGGGTGTCAGTCACCGCTGGCGCAACTCCTGTCTCCGATACTGCTGTGTACGCTCTACACACAAGCGCTATACAGAATAGGGATAGAAGTTTCTATTAGCCCTTGTAAGGGCTAATAACAGCAGGCTCAGAGCCATAGGTGACAGTCAGATCCGTGGAAACAGATTTTAACAGCTACAGAAAACAGCGTCTGTGTAGGTAAGGTCAGGGACTTCCTCGCTGCATTTCCCCATTAGGAGGGATATAAAGTGAGGCTTCCTTTCCTGTACACTGACCCACAACCCTGCCACTGTACCCTCCTGCCCTTTGCACACTCAACCTCATTGTTACTGAGCCATTATACTAGCAAACACTGAGTAAACTTAGTGGCATCCTAAAAGTGGCTGTTGGACTTCCATTAGTGTCCCACTAGTGCAAATCTATTTGTAGCACCTCTGCATTGCACACTCAAACTCATTGTTACTAAGCCATTATACTAGTAAACACTGAGTAAACTTAGTGGCATCCTAAAAGTGGCTGTTGGACTTCCATTATTGTCCCACTAGTGCAAAGCTATTTGCAGCACCACTGCATTGCACACTGAAGCTCATTGTTACTAAGCCATTATACTAGCAAACACTGAGTAAACTTAGTGGCATCCTAAAAGTGGCTGTTGGACTTCCATTAGTGTCCCACTGGTGCAAAGCTATTTGCAGCACCACTGCATTGCACACTCAAGCTCATTGTTACTAAGCCATTATACTAGTAAACACTAAGTAAACTTAGTGGCATCCTAAAAGTGGCTCTTGGACTTCCATTATTGTCCCACTGGTGCAAAGCTATTTGCAGCACCACTGCATTGCACACTCAAGCTCATTGTTACTAAGCCATTATTCTAGCAAACACTGAGTAAACTTAGTGGCATCCTAAAAGTGGCTGTTTGACTTCCATTAGTGTCCCACTGGTGCAAAGCTATTTGCAGCACCACTGCATTGCACACTCAAACTCATTGTTACTAAGCCATTATACTAGCAAACTATGCTGTCAGTTTAAGGGCTGTAGTTGCATTGTCAGGGATAGTTATTGTTGTTTATTCTGCTGTTAATAAAGATAGACCACTGCTGCAATCTACACCACCTCTCAATTTTTACTACCACATTTTAAGTGCACAATCTTGTCGCAATCAAAATGAGTGGCAAAATGACAGATGCTGGTGGAAAGGGGAAGAGGCGTGTTGGAAAAGGAAAAAAAGGGATTGTCCATGGGGAAGGTGGCAAAGCTCCATTAACATCTGCTGAAGATAGACCATCTTCTAGCAAAAGTAAGATGTCTACTACTTACCGTGGACAATCCGATGTGCTCCCTTTTTTACGGACACGAACAACTGGAACAAAAGTAGATAATGGCCAAAAAAAGAAAATGCTTGAATGGATCTCAAGTGGTCCAACAAGTGCCCTCTCCGCCACCTCAACTACCGCATCCAAAAAACACCAGTCCTCTGAGTTGTCATCCCAATCACACTTGCTTTCTCCCAGCTCTGAAGTCTCCATCCTCCCTGCACAGTATGGTGGAACTGAGATGGCTGAGTCTGCAGAGCTGTTCAGTCACACTATAGCCTGGAAATCAGAGGTCTGCTCCCAAGCTGCAGTGAGTACAAACCAGGAAATGGTCTGCAGTGATGCCCAGAACCTTTGTGACTCTGATTCAGGCCATGAGGACCAAGTTTCTGAGCATAATGTTGACCCTTTGTCACAAACTGTAACCCCTGTGGTTATAGACAATGAGGAACATACTGATGACGATGAGACGCAGATACCAGATTGGGATGACAACTTAAATATTGGTTCACGTCAGGAAGAGGCTCGGTCTGAGGGTGAGGGGAGTGCAATCACAACGCTTGATGAGGAAGTTTTAGATCCCACCTACTGTCAACCCACAGTCAGGCACTCGAGGAGGTCAACAGAGGCGGTGGAGGAGGATGCTACTGACGACGAAGTTACCTTGCGCCTTCCTGGACACAGGAGTAGTACTGGTAGCACGTCTACAACTGCATCCTCAGCCACCACTCTGCCTCTGAGCACTAGTCGGGGGGGCTCAGCAGGTCGCATGCCCTCTAAGCCTTGCCTAGCCTGGACCTTTTTTGACATAGAAAAAGATCACCCACATCATGTGATATGTAAAATTTGTCATGATTCTGTTAGTAGAGGGCAAAACCTCAGGAGTTTGACAACTTCTTCCATGAATCGTCACATGAATAAATATCATATGTCCCAGTGGGAAGTTCACCGTGCTGCAATGCGGTCTAGCGGAGCGAACCATCCACCGCCTGCCCCTTCAAGTGCATCCGCGTGCTCTTCATCTTCTAGGACTGTGGGGACAGCTGTCACACCTGGTTTTCTACGCACAACTTCCACCACTGTAACCGCAACAGGCAGTTTACTTCGTAGGTCGTCATTTGGTTTGGAAGGGGAAACAAGTGCGTTTGTACAGCTCTCTCAGACATCGATAGCATCAACGTTGGATGAAGGCAACATCATGTCTACACCTGCACTTGCCTCACAAACCTGCATTTTTTCACGGACACCAACCTCTCTAGACACAGCAGCCAGATCTCTGTCCCTCAGATGTGGACAAATAAAAGGCCATTTCCTGCGACCCATGACAAAGCTAAGAGGTTGACTTTATCCCTCTGTAAGCTCTTGGCTACCGAAATGCTGCCTTTCCGCCTGGTGGACACATAGGATTTTAGAGACCTTATGTCTGTCGCTGTGCCCCAGTACCAGATGCCCAGTCGCCACTACTTCTCTAAGAAAGGTGTGCCTGCGCTACACCAGCATGTCGCACACAACATCACCGCTTCCTTGAGAAACTCTGTGTGTGAACGGGTGCATTTCTCCACCGATACTTGGACCAGTAAGCATGGACAGGGACGGTACATGTCGCTGACTGGGCACTGGGTAACTATGGTGATAGATGGTGAAGGGTCTGCTGCACAAGTCTTGCCGTCCCCACGACTTGTGTGTCAATCCTTTGTCTGTCCAAGTTCCGCCACTGCTTCTGCCTCCTCCACCTCGTCTGGGTCCTCCACCTCCGCCCCAAGCCTGCCTGGTCAGGCCACCAGCGTTGTAACTGCGCAGAAGGAATCACGCACCCCTCATTACTATGCTGGCAGCAGAGCGCAACGGCATCAGGTGGTCTTTAGCTTGAAATGTCTTGGAAATAAGAGTCACGCAGTGGCTGAGTTATGGGCAGCTCTGGAGACTGAGTTTAATAAATGGTTGTCTCCACTCAACCTGCAGCCCGGTAAGGCCGTGTGCGACAATGCTGCAAACCTGGGTGCGGCCCTTCGCCTGGGCAAGGTGACACACGTGCCTTGTATGGCTCACGTGTTGAACCTTGTTGTCCAGCAATTTTTAACACACTATCCTGGCCTAGATGGCCTTCTGAACAGGGCACGAAAACTGTCTGCTCACTTCTGCCATTCAACCACCGCTGCTGAGCGACTTGCATCGCTCCAGAAGTCTTTCGGCCTGCTGGTTCATCGCGTGAAATGCGATGTGCCGACACGCTGGAATTCGACTCTCCACATGTTACAGCGACTGTGGCAGCACCGTCAAGCCCTGGTGCAATACGTCATGACGTATAGCCTGGGCCAACGAGATGCAGAGGTGGGGAAGATCACCCTGATGGAGTGGTCTCAGATCAAGGACCTATGCACCCTTCTGCACAGTTTCGACATGGCGACGAATATGTTTAGCGCTGACAATGCCATTATCAGCATGACAATTCCAGTCATTTACATGCTGGAGCACATGCTAAACACTATTCGGAGTCAGGGGGTGGGACAACAGGAAGGGGAGGAACTACAGGAGGATTCATATGCGCAAGACACAACAACATCACCGAGGTCCAGACGTTCATCATCACCAACGCGGCAGGCATGGGACCTTGGGGGACAGGGTTCAACAAGGGCGCATAGTAGCAGGCGAAATGTTGAGGAAGGTGCAGGAGAACATGAAGAAATGGAGGACAAACTGTCCATGGACATGGAAGACTCAGCGGATGAGGGAGACCTTGGTCAAATTTCTGTTGAAAGAGGTTGGGGGGAGATGTCAGCGGAAGAAAGAACGGTTAGCACCTCTATGCCACAAACACAGCGTGGACTTGGTCCGCATGGCTGCGCAAGACACATGAGTGCCTTCTTGCTGCACTACCTACAACATGACCCTCGTATTGTCAAAATTAGAAGTGATGATGACTACTGGCTTGCCACACTATTAGATCCCCGGTTCAAGTCCAAATTTTTCGACATAATTCCAGCCATAGAAAGGGACGCACATATGCAGGAGTATCAGCAGAAGCTGTTACTCGATCTTAGCTCGGCTTTTCCACCAAACAACCGTGGTGCAGGGAGTGAATCTCCCAGTTGTAACTTGACAAACATGGGACGGTCTCATCATCTTCAACAGTCTACCCGTACCAGTAGCACCGTATCTGGTGCTTGTAACAGCAATTTTATTGAATCTTTTCAGAATTTTTTTAGACCATCCTTTGCAAGTCCACCAGAGACAACAAGTCTGACACATAGTCAACGGCTGGAGAGGATGATACAGGAGTATCTCCAAATGAACATCGATGCCATGACTTTGCAAATGGAGCCTTGCTCATTTTGGGCTTCAAATCTTGAAAAATGGCCAGAGCTCTCCACTTACGCCTTGGAGATTTTGTCGTGTCCAGCTGCCAGCGTTGTCTCTGAACGTGTCTTCAGTGCTGCTGGGTGTGTGCTGACAGATAAGCGCACGCGTCTGTCCAGTGACAATGTGGACAGACTAACGTTCATCAAAATGAACAAGTCATGGATCCACAAGGAATTTACTACCCCTGTGTCATCCTGGGGAGAGTAAATGCTTGTGGATTTTGAATGTGCTTGATGCAAATCTACCTGTGAAGTGTATAACTGGGGCACAAGTGCTGCCACTGAAGGGGTGGGTGTGTGTGGGGCCCAATTTTTGGAAAAAAGGGAGACTCCGCTTGGAGTAACCCTTGCTTACAGTGTTTTTAAAAATGATCCAAGATGAACAGAGCTGGGATCAGGAAAGACTTAGCTACCTACCCCGGTGTCATCCTGGGGACAGTTAAGGATGGAGTAATTTTGAATGTTCTTGATGCAAATCTACCTGTGAAGTGTACAACTGGGGCACAAGTGCTGCCACTGAAGTGGTGTCTGTGTGGCCCAATTTTTGGAAAAAAGGGAGACTCTGCTTAAAGTAACCTTGCGGTGTTTTACATGATTTTAGAAGGGCGTGCCATGCCTATATCTGTGTCTCCTCCTCTTTTTCCTTGTCCAGCTCTTTTGTTTTCGCATGAGTATATGTCCTTGTCACTTTCCCATGTGTTTGTGTTGTGTTGTGAGTTGTTTGTCACCTTTTGGACACCTTTGAGGGAGTTTTCTAGGTGTTTGTATGTGTTTGTGATTGCCTCCCATTGTTTCCTATGCGGTTCGAGTGGTTCGCAGGACCGGTTCGCCGAACCAAACTCGAACGAGACCTCCGTTCGGCGAACCGAACTCGAGCCGAACCGCGACCGGTTCGCTCATCTCTAGTTATTATACAGGAAAGAAAGTTTCCAAACATTTTTTTCTTGTAAAATCCATGTTATCTTTGGTTTGGTATGTTTCATTTTCAGTCCGTAAAAGTGGAGTAATACTGTGTCCAGGTGTCTTCCCCATGCTGTTCCCATTCCATCTGAGCACTTTTTCCATCAATTTCAGCAATTTAACTGCCCAACAGACCTCCTGGGAGGGTCTACCGGAAAAATGCTCAAGTTTGCCATTGACTTCTATTATATTTGAGACGAGCACTCGAACATTCCGATTTGCTTGATTTGAGTAATAAGCACGTGAGCATTTTAGTGCTCGCTCATCACTAATGATTTGGCTTCCAATGAGCCCTGATTTCAACATCATCAAATGTCTCTGGGATTAAATGAAGAGGCAGTAGGATTTTCACAAGCACCTACATCCACAGAAGATCTGTGGTTAGCTCTCCAAAATGCTTCGAACAACCTCCCTCCCGAGATCCTACTGTGTGTACGTGTAATGTAATCATAGGTTGCCACTTAATTATTTATGAACCTTTTTTTGCATAAATATTCACATTTGTAGGGCTAATTTAATATGAAACCAATTAACCTGTCATTTTTTTGGAGTATGGCGAAAACCGGCGTACCTTTCTTCACAACATACTTCTTTTCAAGTTTTCAGCTCATACAAAGGAATAGCTGCCTTTCTTTGAAAATTCAAGAGCTGAATCTGTCATTACTTCTGCCTTAGGAACAGAAAGAAAAGACTGAAACTAAGAAAGTACAATGATAAATGAAATCATATTTTTTTTATTTTTTCTGAATCTTAGTTCTCTGCAAAAAACGAGTGCACAATTTATGCCTTTTTCTTTGCATTTAGTCATTTTAAGGATCAAGTGCTATACATAGCATGTCAGCTACTGTCTGCTGAGCACTTGACAGCCAGGTCAAAAAGATCTAATGGTTTGTACTTCTGTGAAATTACATAAGATTACAATTACGGTATATTACAGATTTTTCCAGCATTAGGAAATATAGTCATTTAGACAGTTTGTCATGAAATATAGCATTACTGATACATAGACGGAAAAGTAGTATATTTTTTGCATAATTTATGAGACTATTTTACATATGTCGAAATCACAAGTGGACAGATTAAACAATTAGACAAATGTGGATTTTAGCTGTGAAAATTTTAGATTGATGTAATTTATCAGCTATACACAACTCGTTTCTCTGCATCAGGTGCCTGTCATGAAACAGCCAGGGGGGTCCCACAAGATCCCACTGCTGCTACCAATATGTCACTGACCGATCCTGGTGGGTCACTCAGACGTCCCCCTCTTGGTCGCAAACCTGTCAATCTGTGATGAAATCACACCTCGCAGCCCCACCTTGATGTCTCTAATACGTCGGAGCCACACAATGCAACCTAGTCACTTCAGCCAACACGTGACGTTCCGTGCTTCCAAGAGGTATGTAAGGTCCGCTTGACGCAATGCAACACTGACACCTCCTGTGTCCGCAGACACAGGGAGGCATGGGCAGGGGAACCGAGTAGGCCGCGCAAACTCTGATGCGGCACCCAGCTTTTTCACAACCACGACAGGGCAAGATGAACTTTCCACTAGCCCCAGTGGAGAAGAATTTCTGCCCGTCCAGTACAGTGCGGTAGACTGCCACTAGTTCCTTGTTAGACATAGACCTAGTCTGTTAGCAAGACTGTATTGGGCCAGATACCAGCCCAGGTAGCGTGTAAAACTAAGGGGGGCTTTACACGTTGCGACATCGCTTTCGAAATATTGTCAGGGTCATGTCGTTAGTGACGCACATCCGGCACCGGTAGCGACATCGCAACGTGTAAATCCTAGGTGCGACGATAAACGATCGCAAAAGCGTCGAAAATCGGTGATCTGTGTAGCGTCGTTCATTTTCATAAAGTCGGGTCGACCGCAGGTACGATGTTGTTTGTCGTTCCTGCAGCTCCACAAATCGCTGTGTGTAAACCCGCAGGAGCGACAAACATCACCTTGCCTGCGTCCCGACGGCAATGCGGAAGGGAGAAGGTGGGAGGGATGTTATGTCCCACTCATCTCCGCCCCTCCGCTTCTATTGGCCGGCCGATTAGTGACGTCGCGGTGATGTCGCTGTGACGCCAAAAGCACCTCCCCCTTCAAGGAGGGATTGTTCGGCAGTCACAGCGACGTCGCCGAGCAGGTATGTGTTTGTGAAGCTGCCGTAGCGATAATGTTCGCTACGGCAGCAATCACCACATATCGCATGTGCGACGGGGGTGGGTGCTATCGCGCTGGACATCGCTAGCAATTGCTAGCGATGTCGCAACGTGTAAAGCCCGCCTTAGTCGAGCTCACAAACATTGGATTCGGAATCGAGATAAAAGAAACAGCCCAAGATTAAATTATACATTAATCGCCTTAAGGGCACACTAGATAATACTCTATATACAAGATGGGATTTACAGAATATATACTGTATGTCAGAAGAACAGTTACAGATAAGACGTTGTTACAAACAGATATACAGTTGGATCAATTACCTTGTTTCTAATGAATATGAATGGTGGTTGGCATGCACAGGGGAGGCGCTGTAGAGCCACAAATTTCCTGGGACTTCTCCCACGTGTATCGCACGAGGCCACTCAAAAAATAACAACACAAGATGTTCGCACTGAGTTAATCAGCATGGGCACATTCCATGTCCCCTTCCATCTGTGACTTCAGAATGAGCTGGCCTTCTACTTAACCAGGGAAACATGGATTTTCAGTTTCTCTCATATCTCCACCTCTGAGTGTCTCACACGGAAGATAGGACTATTATATTTCTCACTATTTTATCTATCCATATACAGGAAACTTGGGGTGCCTATTGCGTTTCTACACCTAGTTTTTAATTATTGATGGCTACGCACGTCTTACAATTTAGCGGAAATATGTGTGACATGCATCTGGCTGTCAGGAATCGGAAAATATACCTATCTTTGTTGTAGGAGCGATGCACTCCCCAATATTGTAACTCTTTCAACAGCTCTGCAGAGCCTGGAAAGCCTGATTGAAATCTGGTTGTAAAACTTGTAAGAACCTGAGTTGCCTGCCCCTACTTTCTGCTGGTCAGCAGAAGGGCTTTGCTGACTTCCTTGGACTTAATTCAAAGTTGTCACCTTGGTCATTTGCTGAGTAGATCTGAGGGGAATTACTGCTACTGCTGCAGGGCAGGGGTGTGTGCTGATGGATATTGACTGTGTCAGGCTGCCACCAGGGGGAGCTGGACCCCTGCAGGGAAATACACTACACAGAGCTGAATAAGCAAGGAGGTGGACACACAGTGTTTGCTATTGCAGTGCCTTTCAGCATCAGCCAAAAAGCAGAAGCAAAGGGGCGTGCAGGGGATGGTCGGGAAGGCCGGGTCATACACAGTACGGGGAGAATGAAGACCGGAGCAACGAGCAGAGGCAGGGTCGAGGTCAGGCCGAGGTCAGTACCAGAGGAAGCAACCGAGTGGGGAGGTAGGAGAGGGGGGAACAACCGCGGCTATTGTGGGAAGGAAGGAGGAGGGACAGAGGAATGGAGGAACGACTAGGGGATGGAACAGAGACAGAGAACGAGGGCACAGAGAGGGGACAGATTAGGATCACACTTACAGGGACCAGCAATCACAGGCAAAGCAGCACTAAGCTTATAGCCGGCGCGGATTCACTGGAGATGACATTATTTAAGGCATCCAAGCTCCGGAAGTGAGGCCTGAGAGAAGGCTCTGCCCCCTAGCCATGTGGACGGGGAGGCGAAACTGTGACAGACAGCTTAATGACCTTTGTCATATTGTTATAATATCTCTCAGAAGAATCCTCACAGTGCCTTTTTAGAGTAGTTTCAAGGATTGTCTGACCTAAACTGGGTCTGTCACCAGATTTGACAAATCAAACTGCATATATTATTAAATACATCTCTTAGATACTGTGTAAGCTGGTTGACTTATGGGTCCTAACCATGCCAGATCCAGCAGAACTGTCCTAAATTTGAGGAGCTTTGAAATTGTCCCCAAAAGTTGGAGGTATGTCTCAACTACAGCTGCTTCTGTGTCCTCAGGACACAAATATCATTAACTGTAATGGTTGAGCAGGGAGTCGACAGCTAATTCCTCTAGTCAAAAAGGATTATATAGTCATTCTGACACACTTTTAACCTAGTGACAGGCCCTCTTTAAAGGGAATCTGCCAGGTGGTTTTCTAGTATCCTGGAATAGGGCTTGGGCAGTCCTTTCAGGATCAGTAAAATGTATTGCTCTACCTTATCCTGTTATCTTGCTATAATCCCCAGAGAATTTAGTGTCAGACACTGGCTAGTCAAGCATATGTAAATCCAAACTGATTATGCATTGCTCCCCATGCTCACCTTTCCCGTGCTGGCATCAGTGATAGTAAAAATCTTAACTGTCACTTACTATCACTGCAGAGAGGTGAACTCTTACAGGGGTTGTCGACTACTAGGACAACCCCTTCTCAATCAGAGTGTTTACCGAATTAAAATAAAATCATATACTCACTAGTGATGAGCGAGTACTAAAAAGCTCGGGTGCTCGAAGCTCGGGCCGAGCATCCCAAGATACTCGTGTACTCGGGCCGAGCAACGAGCCCAATGTTATCCTATGGGAGACCCGAGTATTTTTGTGAAATGACCCCCCGGCAGCATGGAGAAACCCTAAAAATGTCACAAAAGTCTCAGAAGAGTGCTCAAATGACATGGCAACAGCATGGGGAAGACCCCTTGAAGCATTTATCACTCAAAAGTCACAGCTGTGAAAAATTTTGTCCGCGTTTCACGCCATTTTTACGGACTCAGCAGAAAACCTTCCAAAATGACCCCAAAATGATTTTTCATGGCAGAAATCTTAAGGGCACATACCCAATAGTGAGATAGAGCTGGTGTATGTTACTTTTTGAGATTAATACATGAAAGATTTTACGTGAAAACATTGTGTGGCACTCCGATGTCCCTGAGAAGAGACGTACATGAAGGCCTCTTGAGTCTAATGTGCCCATTTTGAGGAAGTGAGTCTTTGTAGTATTTTCCTTTGCCAGGGCAGTCCAAAATTGTGAGCTTCACCAATGCCCCTGCATAGAGACGTGCATGAGGGCCTGTAAACCTGAAGTGCCCATTGGAAGGAAGTGGGTGTATTATAGTATAGCCCTTTGGCAGGGCAGCCAAAAATTGGGAGGCTCCACGTTGTCCCTGGGTAGAGACGTGCATGAGGGCCTGTAAACTTGAAGTGCCCATTGTAAGGAAGTGGGTCTATTGTAGTATAGCCCTTTGGCAGGGCAGTCCAAAATTGTGAGGTTCACCAATGCCCCTGCATAGAGACGTGCATGAGGGCCTGTAAACCTGAAGTGCCCATTGGAAGGAAGTGGGTGTATTATAGTATAGCCCTTTGGCAGGGCAGCCAAAAATTGGGAGGCTCCACGTTGTCCCTGGGTAGAGACGTGCATGAGGGCCTGTAAACTTGAAGTGCCCATTGTAAGGAAGTGGGTCTATTGTAGTATAGCCCTTTGGCAGGGCAGTCCAAAATTGTGAGGTTCACCAATGCCCCTGCATAGAGACGTGCATGAGGGCCTGTAAACCTGAATTGCCCATTGTAAGGAAGTGGGTGTATTATAGTATAGCCCTTAGGCAGGGCAGCCAAAAATTGGGAGGCTCCACGTTGTCCCTGGGTAGAGACGTGCATGAGGGCCTCAAAACATTAAGTGTCCATTGTCAGGAAGTGGGTGTATTATAGTATAGCCCTTAGGCAGGGCAGCCAAAAATTGGGAGGCTCCATGTTGTCCCTGGGTAGAGACGTGCATGAGGGCCTCAAAACATTAAGTGTCCATTGTCAGGAAGTGGGTGTATTATAGTATAGCCCTTAGGCAGGGCAGCCAAAAATTGGGAGGCTCCACGTTGTCCCTGGGTAGAGACGTGCATGAGGGCCTCAAAACATTAAGTGTCCATTGTCAGGAAGTGGGTGTATTATAGTATAGCCCTTAGGCAGGGCAGCCAAAAATTGGGAGGCTCCACGTTGTCCCTGGGTAGAGACGTGCATGAGGGCCTCAAAACATTGTTCCCATTGCAAAGGAGCGGGTCTCCTGTCGTTGTAATGTCCATTCTGCAAAGAATGGGCGAAAAAATTTACCACTGGGGGTATACCTGAAACAAAGGCCTAAGTATTGCAATTTGTAACGGTCATCATGGTGGCGCATGAGGAGAAGGAGGAGCAGTCCAGCGATTATCCAAAGTCCAGAAGTGTGTACCCATGGGTGAGTGGAGGTACATGGCAAACTTTAAATTCCGCTCTCATTTGCTGGTGGTGTGGTGAAGTCTGGCCCAATCCAACCCTTGTTCATCTTGATCAGAGTCAGGCTGTCAGCATTTTCAGTTGACAGGCGGGTGCGTTTATCTGTAATGATTCCACCTGCGGCACTAAAAACACGCTCTGACAAAACGCTAGCGGCAGGGCAGGCCAGGACTTCCAAGGCGTAGAGAGCCAATTCATGCCACGTGTCCAGCTTGGATACCCAATAATTGTAAGGCACAGAGGAATGTCGGAGTACAGTTGTTCGATCTGCAAGGTACTCCTTCAGCATCTGGGCAAACTTAGGATTTCTTGTGGCACTAGCCCGCACCTCAGGGGCTGTGGTACGTGAGGGGCTGAGAAAACTGTCCCACATCTTAAAGACTGTTCCCCTACCTCTGACGGATTGGACTTGTGCCTCTCTCGGCTGTACGCCTCGGTTGTCCACTGATTCCTGACCTATGCCGCTAGCGTTTTGTGAGGGGAATGCTTTGCCTACTTCCGTGACTATGGCCTTCCGGAACTGCTGCATTTTGGTTGACCTCTCCTCCACGGGAATAAGAGACAAAAAGTTCTCCTTGTAGCGTGGGTCTAACAGTGTTACCAACCAGTAATGATTGTCGGCCAAGATGTTCTTAACGCGAGGGTCACGAGACAGGCAGCTTACCATAAAGTCAGCCATGTGCGCCAGACTCTTAACAGCCAGGACTTCAGTAGCCTGACCAACAAGATGACTGAACATGCTGTCCTCCTCCTCCTCCTCCTCTTCCTCCTCCTCCTCATCTACCCTGTCCTCTGGCCAGCCACGCTGAACCGAGGATATGACTGGTGTGCATGTCATATCCTCAATTTGGCCGGAGAGTTGCTCCATGTCTTCATCCTCCTCCTCGTCATAGTCCTCCACTGCACGTTGTGATGAGACGAGGCTGGGCTGTGTGTTATCACCCACA
The DNA here is from genome assembly GCF_048569485.1 of Anomaloglossus baeobatrachus. Lineage (NCBI taxonomy): Eukaryota > Metazoa > Chordata > Amphibia > Anura > Aromobatidae > Anomaloglossus > Anomaloglossus baeobatrachus. Next base: position 63,523,822 of record NC_134355.1, on the reverse strand, counting down.
CCCACTACTGTTTCTTGCTGCAACTCATCGCGCTCCGCCTGCAATGCATCATGTTTGTTTTTCAGCAGAGACCGTTTTAGAAGGCAGAGTAGCGGTATGGTGACGCTATTAATGGCGTCATCACCACTCACCATCTTGGTGGAGTCCTCAAAGTTTTGGAGGATGGTACATAGGTCTGACATCCATCTCCACTCCTCAGGTGTTATGTGTGGAATTTGAACCATTTCCCGACGGCTTAGGTGATGCAGGTACTCAACAACTGCCCTCTTCTGCTCACATATCCTGACCAACATGTGCAGAGTTGAATTCCAACGCGTGGGGACATCACACACCAGTCTGTGAGCCGGAAGATGCAAACTGCGCTGAAAGCCGGCAAGGCCGGCTGAAGCAGTAGGTGACTTTCGAAAATGTGCAGACAGGCGGCGAACTTTTACCAGCAGATCAGACAGCTCTGGGTATGACTTTAGAAACCGCTGAACCACGAGGTTGAGCACATGGGCCACGCATGGAACATGTGTCAGCTGGCCTCGCCTCAAAGCCGCCACCAGGTTCCGGCCATTGTCACACACGACCTTTCCTGGCTTTAGGTTCAGAGGTGTGAGCCAGTGATCTGCCTGCTGTTTCAGAGCTGTCTACAGCTCTTCTGCATTGTGGGGTTTGTCACCTATGCAGATTAGCTTCAGCACAGCCTGTTGCCGCTTCGCCGAGGCAGTGCTGCAGTGCTTCCAGCTTGGGACTGGTGTGGAGGGTACAGTGGATGAGGATGCGCAGGAGGAGGAGGAGGCTGAAGAGCATGACATTCCGGAGCTGTAGAGTGTGGGTGAAACACTGACTGAGGTAGGGCCTGCAAACCTTGGTGTGGGAAGGACGTGTTCCGTCCCTCGCTCAGACTGGGTCCCAGCTTCCACAATATTAACCCAGTGTGCCGTCAACGAGATGTAGCGGCCTTGCCCACAAGCACTTGTCCACGTGTCTGTGGTTAGGTGGACCTTGGGTGAAACAGCGTTGTTCAGGGCACGTGTGATGTTTTGTGACACGTGGTTATGCAACGCGGGGACGGCACACCGGGAGAAATAGTGGCGGCTGGGGACCGAGTAACGTGGGACAGCTGCCGCCATCAGGTCGCGGAATGCTTCTGTCTCCACCAGCCTAAAAGGCAACATTTCCAGCGCAAGCAGTCGCGAAATGTTAGCATTTAGAACTGTGGCATGTGGGGTGTTGGCAGTGTATTTGCGCCTGCGTTCAAAGGTTTGCTGAATGGATAACTGAACGCTGCGCTGGGACAAGGACGTGCTTGATGATGGTGTTCTTTCTGCGTAGGCAACTGCAGGTGCAGGAGTGGAGGAGGCTTGTTCGCAGGCAGCATGGACAGGGGATTGGCTCGCATGCACAACCAGCGAAGACGTAGCAGTGACATCAGCAAGCACTGCTCCTCGACTCTGTTGTACTTCCCACAAAGTCGGGTGCTTGGCTGACATGTGCCTGATCATGCTGGTGGTGGTCAGGCTGCTAGTTTTGGTACCCCTGCTGATGCTGGCACGGCAGGTGTTGCAAATGGCCTTTTTAGAATCATCTGGAGCCAACTTAAAAAACTGCCAGACTCGGGAAGACCTAACATTTGTACAGGCACCTTGTGTCGTCGTGTTGTTCCGGGGAACGGTTGCCTGACTTCTGCCTGGGGCCACCACCCTGCTTCTTACTGCCTGTTGTGATGCTACGCCTCCCTCCCCCTGTGCACTGCTGTCCTCGCTCTGCATATCCTCCTGCCAGGTTGGGTCAGTTACTGGATCATCCACCACGTCGTCTTCCTCTTCCGCACCCTGCTCCTCCTCCTGACTTCCTGACAATTGTGTCTCATCATCGTCCACCACTTGTTGAGACACGTTGCCAACTTCGTGAGAACGTGGCTGCTCAAATATTTGGCCATCTGTACAGACGATCTCCTCATGACCCACTTCAATATGAGCTGGCGAGAGGCCAGAATGTGTGAATGTAAACGTGAACAGCTCTTCCGAGTGTCCAAGTGTGGGATCATTAATGTCCGAGGAGGACGTGTACTCAGCCTGGTGGTAGGAAGGAGGATCAGGTTCAGAAATGTGCGGTGCAGTATCACGGCTACTGACACTTGACCGTGTGGAAGACAGAGTGTTTGTGGTGGTGCCAATCTGACTGGAAGCATTATCTGCTATCCAACTAACAACCTGTTGACACTGGTCTTGGTTCAAGAGCGGTGTACTGCTGCGGTCCCCAAGAATTTGGGACAGGACGTGCGAGCGACTAGATGTGGCCCTTTGTTGTGGCGAAATTAGAGCTTGCCCACGACCTCGGCCTCTGCCTGCACCACCATCACGTCCACTTCCTTGTTCCTTGCCAATGCCCTTGCGCATTTTGCAATGCTGTGCTGACGTGTATTCACTACTTGTGCGTTATATCAAAGTTTGTGGAAATTGCACACAAGTGCACCTGTACGCTGCCACCGACAGGCACACACGTGCGGTTTTAAAAACCAAGCACGGACGCACTAAGAACCTAACAGGTTTTTTTGGGGAGCGACAATTACAGACAAGTCAGACACTATCTGGACTGTTTTAGACTGTGTACACCAGCCCCAGATATGATGAAGGCTGGTATACGGTCACCACTAGGAATGGCTATATATACCCTGCCTGCCTGCCTGCCTGCCTGCCTGTATACTGGTACAATAGTCCTGACAAGGACTCTTCTGGTCACTAGCCTGTATTCAGATCTGGCTATACCCTGCCTGTATATAGCAACAATAGTCCTGAGAAGGACTCTGCTACTGTACTCCGACCTGGCTATACCCTGCCTGCCTGTATACAACTAGAATAGTCCTGAGAAGGACTTTTGGTCACACTGTTTGCAGCCCTGCAACTGAAAAAGCTATAAAGGGCCGCAAAGCTTTCCCTGAATCAGCGACACTCTCCCTGCACTCACTGTCTGGATAGCTGTGAGCAGAGCACAGCGCGCCTGCCGGTATAAAGGCTCGGTCACGCTGTGCAGGCCGGCCAATCACTGCAATTCCACAACTAACAGGGCTGTGGCATTGCAGTGGTCTGCCAGCCAATCCCTGCATGAGGGCTGGCTCTCAAAAGAGCGCCAACATGCAGGGATGAAGACCACGAGTACAGCACGAGTATCGCGAGATTACTCGGTCCCCGCCGAGCAGCCCGAGTACAGCGATACTCGTGCGAGTACCGAGTAGTTACAAGCATGCTCGCTCATCACTAATACTCACCTAGCATGCTGACACTGTTCCAAGTTGTTGCATCAAGTGATCCTTGCACCCAAATAGCTCTGGCTTCACTACTCTCGACATTAGATGGTAGTTACCAAAATATGTCACACATAGGGGAAGGACACAATGTCTGATGGTGTCAGTGCACCATCACACCCCCATTTAATATAAATGGATAGGCTATACATGGAACTATGTAAACCTATAAACAAAAAATATAGCGTGTGGTGGTCACACCTCCCTGACAAAGGCTACATGCCGAAACATGTGTTGGTTTGGCGTCGGCACGGCAGCGGGACATGACCGCAGGTAAACCCTCCCCACTATACATATAATGCTCTTCTCTATTTAATTGTTTCTCCGGGTATTAACCCATCCACTATCTCTTATCATACTTGCCACGTACTAGCATTTGGATACGAGTGCCCACTTGGGCTTTATGCACCTTATGATTGCACTTTAATAATCAATTTTCTATATTGCAGTTCTGCACTTTATCTATTGTGTGGGATTTTATATTATACATTTTCATCTATGTGAGTGCCCATTTGGGCTTTATCCCCACTAAGCATCCTACTGATAGCACTTTCATATAAATTCCTTGCACTGTAGTCTTGCACTTTACTTATGGAGTGTGACTACTTACTTATTTCATATTTACTGCATCACCTTTTTCATTTTTTACTATATTTTTGTGCATTCTCGTCCTTTACTTGAAATCAATCATATTTGGTATATATATATTACCCTGGACATCCAACTTATATTATAATTCATATTACATTTTATAATTCATATGGAGCTATTTAATACATTTTTGTGATTTTGTATTTACTACTGTCCCTTGTCGTGCTGTCCTTTTGTGCAAATTGCACCTTTTATCTTGTTTTTAAATCATTCATTAATAAAACTTGTTTTTATTGTGACTATTTGTGTATTGGCTATATTTTTCATTTATAGGTTTACATATCTCGATATTAGATGAATAAGAAGTCAAGAGGAAGTGTGTCACTAGCTGTCACAGACATATCATGGCCAGCTGACAGTCCAGTGGCGGAGAGTGCTAGAAAATCACAGAGCTTGGTGGCATGTGTTGTTATCTGACAGTTTCTTGTTTCTGCAGCCAGTGGATTCTATGACCTTCGGGAACTGTCATTCCTTCCTCTCAGATGCTATCCTCTAACTTCCTTTATTAACCTCACCCTGGGGTGGTTTGGGTGCAGTTTATAGTTGGATTCTTGTTATGGTCTGCAGTGCTCATCTCGTGTTGCTTCAGAGACTTCAGTGGTTGCTATTCAGTTAAATGTTGACTTTTGCTATCTACCCGGGCTCTAGTAATAGCATTCTTGTTTCCTCTGTATTGTTTCCTTGTGTCTTGCTTTAGTGTTAGTGGTGTTGACTAGCGCTCATACCTGCCATCCTTACTTAGGGCCCTTTTGCCAAAGGGAAGACAGGGTACCAGGTATCCAGCACAGCGACAGTTGCGGAACGTGTATATGGTTAGTGAGGGCAGTGAGGGTGAGCTGCAGGTTGTTTCAGGGGTCACCATTTCCCCCTTTCCCTAGCAATAAGGCATTCTTCACCCCTTCCTTTGTGTTGTCATATATGGCTCGCATAGCCTCCCTCCTCTGCCATGACACTGACTTCCTTTTGATTTCTTACTCTTCTAAAGGTGGGGACAATGAAGTCAGCACTGTTTGGGTGTACAGGGATTGCATCATGTAACAGCATCCTTTGAGACCCAGTAACGTTAGTGCTGACACCGTTGGAACGGTATCTGCACAGATAGTGAGTATGTGTTTTTTTGTTTGTTTGTTTGTTTTTTTTTAAAGGGGGCAAACACTCAGATTGAGAAAGGGTTGTCCTAGTAGTTTACAACCTCTTTAACAAATTGTAGTACACATCACACATGTAAAATACACATCGGGGCAGGGGTTGAAACATTCGTCGCCGGGCCGGTGATGTCGGGTCTGGGATGTCACAAGTGGCCCTGCCCGGCTTCGTAGAGCCAAGGTGTACAATAAAAGGAGATGAATGGTGGATGGGATGAGAATGCTGGGAGTTGAAGAAGGTGGGAGCAGTACTTGTCTCGTGATGCCACCTGCGATGTGCGGCCAGGAGTTAGCCGTCGTTGCAGTCGCTGTCCTCTGGGGCAGATGGTGCCGCAGCTAGCATAGTTGAGCTTCCCGTAGGTGAAGCTAGGCCCCAGGGAGAATGATGGTGGTGGTGGTAGCCGTTAGCGCCGAAGTGCTGTGCGCCGGCAATAACAGGATGACACAGGGGGCTGGGGTCAAAGTTCTTTTTACTCACAAATATATCAAATTCGGCACTCAGTTTGAGATAAATCAATTTTTTTATTGCTCAAAAATTGTCAAGTAATTTTGTGTTATCAAAAATCAAAACGTTTCGGTCTCACGACCTTCATCAAGTATAATAACACTACAAAAAAAGAGAAAAAAAAGAGAAAAAAAAAAAAAAAAAAAGAGAAAAAATAAACAAATAAACAAATCATGTGGCATGAATAACATTAACATGCAATATGTATAAACATTGAAAGACATGTCCTCAATTCATACAAAAAGGATCTCTTTGTCAATCAAAATAATTTTTTTATATATCAAATATATATCATGTACTACTGGAACAGCAGGATAACAGAAAAAATACTTTGTCACTGGACTATGGCACATAAATCTATATTCAAAGAACAATGAAATCTGTTTCCTATAGAGAAAAGAGGGAACAATGAAAATAAATAAATAATATGTACATAGGCAAATACATGTTATCAAGACTGGAACTGACAAGATTAATTACAACAATGCCTGAATTACTAAAGCTACTGAACTCACCAAAGCTTGTAGAATAGAGTGAATGAATGCTGTCAGTTTAAAGATAAGAAGCTGCCTCCCCGGGTCCGTAATGCAAGTGACCTGCCTGTCTAATGTCTGAGTTTAAATAACCCGCTTGATAGGATAATAGGCATGTAATTAGGGTATAGCGTAACGTCACTTCCGGTATTAAAAACGGAAGTGACGTTCTTGAATGGCATACGTAAATGGGCTCGGTTGGCAGGCCGGCGCCTGCGCAGAGATAAACAGCGCCCGTTCAAGTGAGATAAGAGATGTAATGAGTGTTTCATAGCGTAACGTCATTTCCGGTAACATGATCGGAAGTGACGTCCGTGGATGGCATTAGGTAAATGAGTTTGGTTGGCAGGCCGACGCCTGCGCAGAAATGAACTACGTTCGCTCGATTGAAACATAGGAAGTATATATGTATATATAAAAAAAGGGAGCGGCATAGCAAATGTGTGGAAGGACCCTTTTACACTAGGGGTTTCTTGCTTCTACTACAAAAAGGGATAGGATATAGGGAGGGAATAATGGGAATAGGTAAGAGGGGATGGGAGTAAGTGTTCTTTATTGGTGCGCACTATGAAATATGATTATAATTAAAATTGAAAGTGAAACAGAAAAATGTGTAAATAAGAAGGTGTAGAAAAATGGGAAAAAAGTGTTAAGAAGAATAAGAGAATAATAAAATAATAGAATAATAAAATAAAGGACTGAAAAATATGAAAATAAAAATAAGATTAAAAATAGAAATAAATAAAAGGAGGGGGGGTTTAAAAATAAAAATAAAAATAAAAATAAAAGTACAAAATGAAATGAAGATGAGTAAAAAAATTACAAGGGAGATAAAAAAGGGAGGAAAGTAATATTATTATTAGAAAAATAACATGAACGCTATAAAAAAATTTTTAAAAAAAAGATGAGATATTAGTAACAAAAAGAAAATAATAAAAGTGAAGGTTAATTAGGAAAAGAGGGAAGGGAAAGAGGTAATAAGGAATACCTATACAGTCCGACCATCTTCAGTGCTGGATCAATTTTTCTGCTAAAGGGAAAAAAATAAAAAACACTAATGAATAACAAGAATCAAACTTGAAAAAATTCACATAAAGCTTGAAGCATCAAAGTCTCGATTAAGACCCCTTGGCTCCAGAGTTTGGAGTGTAAAAATCCAATAGGCTTCTCTTTGTTTCAAAGTTTTAACCCTATCACCCCCTCTTCTGTGTGGTAAAACTTGTTCTAAGATTTGGAAACGCAATTGACTAACCCTATGACCTTGTTTATGGAAATGGAACGGAAGTGGTAATGTCAGTTTCTCACACCGGATAGTAGACTTATGTTGTGAAATGCGATCTTTAACTTGTTGTGTTGTTTCACCTACATATAAAAGTCCGCATGGACATTTTATGACATAAACTACAAATGAGGTTTCACAGGTGAAAAAACCCCTTATAGGGTAACCTCGACCAGTATAGGGATGTAGGACCTTTTCTCCCTTTTGTACATTACTGCATTGTGGGCAATTCAAACAGGGAAAAGTCCCTCGTCTTGGAGTGAGCAGATGAGTCTGTATTGGGCCAGTCAACTTAGAACCCAAGTCAGCCCTGACCAACTTGTTACCCAAATTGGAGGGGCGCCGAAAACATGGAAGAAATGGTGTTTTAAATTCCTCCACCTCTGGATAACCTTTGTGTAGAATGTTCCAGTGGCTTCTAATGAATTTATGAATCTTGTAGGAGAACGGATGAAATGTGTGTACAAAAGCTAAACGATTACTTTTAGTTTTATCAAGTGCTGATGTCTGAATAGTAGCATCACTGTTCAGTACCCCCTTAGGATAACCTCTTGCTAAAAACTTGGATTCCATTTCTTGCAATCTACTATTTCTAGTATCATGTTCACTAACAATCCTGTGTACTCTTAAAAATTGTGACTTGGGAATGGAATTCCTTGTTGCTTTAGGATGACAACTGTCATAACGGAGTAAATTATTCCTGTCTATTCAGGCACCTTATTTAATAGCGGGAGTGCCGCATACTTATACTTAATTGATACTCTTTTTACTCACAGTTCTGTCGTCACCCTTGGAGTGCCGATTTCCGCCGTGATGGGCCCCAGCCATTTCCGGATAGTTCAGAGGCCACCACCGGTGTTATGAACTGAAAGACCTTCCTTTCTTTGCGCTTTAGTGTGGATCCCTGTGACTTGAAGTTACTTGGGGATCCCGGTGTTCTTGGCTTTAGTTCCCGTCCCATCCGCAGGCAGCGCAAATCTTTTGTTGGGCCTGACTGTGATCACGAGTCACGACTCCAGGTTCTATGTGCTGCTGTGCCCCGAGACTTGTGGTTGCCAGAGACTCATGAAATCCCTCTGTCCAGCAGATTCTGGTGGCGCAACCAATCTGAAGTGTACGCTACCTTAGGGTTCTGCACCCTAACTGCACTGGTACTGAGGGGGCTATTGAGCTCTACCTCCAGCTACCGTGTTGCTCCTCTGTCTCTCCAGCTCACTCTGTAAACTCTCCTGCTTCCTTCTAATCGGGCCGGTCCTAACAGGGAAAGCGCTAAAGCACTCTCCCCTGCAACAGTATTATTCTGTGTCCCAGACTATTCTGAGGCAAAAGTCTGCATGTTCCTCACTTCCCTCATGCTGCCACCACCTTCCTGATGACTCACTGGTGGCTGGGAAAAACCTGTTGTTATGGTGACCACCTTTAGCCCAGTTTCTGTGGGAAAGCACCTGAGCTGTGTGTGTTATATAAGTGAAAACCAGTGGTTAACCTCTTCCTTACACGGGATGAGTATTGCACCTTAAGTGAGATGCAATAGCCTGTGGCGACTGAGCCACAGGGGCACCACACACACATACGACATAAAGAACTTCCTACAAAGTATCACAAAAGAAACAAAATCTCAACATTTAGTCCAATTTAAATATTGCTGAGAGGTGGTCAAATAAACCACCTACTCCAACAGCACTACTCATAAATACATATCAAAAACAGGAGAACAGAGAGTATATGTGCAAAATATAACAATTCTTTATTTTGAAAAAAACACAATAGACAATTTAAAAACAGGTAAAACATCACCACAATGAATCATCTGGGGAATATAAGATTGTTACACAATAAGGACAGGGCACTACTCAGCAAATTACTCAAAAAATACCAAATACTGAGGATAAATTATATCCTGAAAATCAAGATTGTATGGGTATCACGATATAGAATTAAAAGTGAATCTGGTAAAGCTGAGATACCTAGACATATGTATGAATAACTGCCCAAAAAGAAGGACCAATATCAAACTCACCCTGCAACACCCAGGAAGAATGGTTATATTACAAGCATAGCTGTATAAATCAGACTAATCAAGTCCATGGCAGGGGCATATCATCAATTGATGAAGTCCAGGTTCCTCTCTGGGGATTCTCCAAACTGAAGGTCTAAAGGCTGCTTTACACGGTACAATTAATCGTGAGATCGCATTTGCGATCGCACCCGCCCCCATCGTTTGTGCGGCACGGGCAATTTCTTGCGCGTGTCGCACAATGCTGTAACCCCCCGTCACACGCACTTACCTTCCAAACGACCTCACTGTGGGCGGCGAACGTCCACTTCCTGAAGGGGGAGGGACGTTCAGCGTTACAGCGACGTCACACAGCGGCCACCCAATAGAAGCGGAGGGGGGGAGTTGAGCGGAACATAAACATCCCACCCACCTCCTTCCTTCCACATTGACGGCGGCCGCAGGTAAGCTGCAGTTCATCGTTCCCGGGGTGTCACACAGAGCGATGTGTGGTGCTCCGGGAACGATGAACAACAGGACGTGCGACTTTTAGAAAATGAGCAACGTGTCAACGATAAACGAGAAGATGAGTATTTATGCTCGTTCACCGCTGTCACGCGCTACGATATCACTAACGATGCCGGATGTGCGTCACTTACGACGTGTCCCCGCCAACATCTCGTCACATATATCGTAGCGTGTAAAGCCCACTTTACCCTGTGTTACCCTCTGCACCATTATCCCAGGCAACACTTTATCCTTAGCTGGGAGCTCTAACAATTATTTACCATTTTGATCTATATGTGGCCACTATGCCCCTACAATGGACTTGAATAGTCTGATTTAGACAGCTATGCTTTTAATATAACCATTCTTCCTGGGTGGTGCAGGGTGAGTTTGATATCGGCCCTTCTTTTTGGCCAGTTATTCATACATACGACTAGGTATCTCAGCTTTACCAGATTCACTTTTAATTCTATATTGTGATACCCATACAATCTTGATTTTCAGGATATAATTTATCCTGAGTATTTGGTATTTTTTGAGTAATTTGATGAGTAGTGCCCTGTCCTTATTGTGTAACAATATTATATTCCCCAGATGATCCATTGTGGTGATGTTTTACCTGTTTTTAAATTGTCAAAATAAAGAATTGTTATATTTTGCACATATACTCTCTGTTCTCCTGTTTTTGAAAAGTATCACAAAAGCATCTATTTTTCAAAGCGATTATCATCCAATGTCACATTTTTAAGAGTAAAGGTAAGGAAGGTCACATTTGTACAACTTCCTAAACAATACTTTGTGCACTCAGGTCATATAACTAATAATTTTAGCTGAAGTATTTTAACTAAATATTGTGATAGAATCTGTGCCTACAGGAGGATTATCCAGGCCACCAGTTGACCAACACAACCCTCGTAGTGGATAATGACAGTAAGTAAAACCAAATAAATCATGCATCACACCTAGAATTGTAAAGTCATTGAGGAACTTGAAGCTCCATAATACTAAAAAGCCACAGCTTGCCTATGCCTAAATATATTAGTGCCTAATTGATATGTGTAAAATATGCTGCCTAAGTGATTATAACTTGACTGAACAGATTATGATAGAGATAATGATAGAACTCTATATAACACATCTGTCGACAACGCTTGATGACCAGGTCAATACTCCTTGGACACTTGCATACTTCTATCCACTGTTCATCTGTTCATAATTTTCATGATCTAATTTTCACACAATTTCCTAACATTAGATGATAATTGGATCTGAGAAAGTAAGAGGAACTTGTGAATGTTTGAGAAGTAATTGACTGGTACATAATGAGCTAGGGACACAGTTTCCACCGCTTCTCCGAGAGATCGGCTTGTCCTCTGACCTTCGAAGTGAAAAAGGCACATAAATACCGGATTATGGAACATTTCTCGGAGACAGTTAAAGTGATGTTGATACAGCAGAGAAAATCCGAGTGTTTTCTTTATATCATGATCCCAATCATTAGCTGCTCTTGACTAGTTGAACTGTCTTCAGCTACTAATGAGTGAGTGTTTATCTCACATTTTCTACTTCACTGCCCATTTCAATTAGGCTGGAACGAAAGTAATTATGTGCATTTTATTTTCCTAGCTGACGTAAAATTATAGCCACAGTAAACTAGAAGGGGTTTTTCTCTGTACTTCTTTGCATTTTGCATGGCTCACAGTATAGTCTTTAAGGTAATAGCACAAAATAAAAAGACTGCAGGAATGTGTAATTGCTGGTATTCAATTCTAGTGGAAAACCATATAATGTTAGTATAATGTTACCATCATCCTCAAATTCTATATAAGGGGAGCGCATTTATAAAACGGGTATAATGTACTGTAAAGGCTACTTTACACGCTGCGATATCGGTCCCGATATCACTAGCGTGGGTATCCGCCCCCATCTGTTGTGTGACACGGGCAAATCGCTGCCCGTGCCGCACAACATCGCGCAGACCCGTCACACATACTTACCTGCCCGGCGACGTCGCTGTGACCGGCGAATCACCTCCTTTCTAAGGGGGCGGTCCGTGCGGCGTCCCAGCGACGTCACTGAGCGGCCGCCCAATAGAAGCGGAGGGGCAGAGATGAGTGGCCGGAACATCCCGCCCACCTCCTTCCTTCCTCATAGCGGCCAGGAGGCAAGTAAGGAGAGGTTCCTCGTTCCTGCGGCGTCACACATAGCGATGTGTGCTGCCGCAGGAGCGACAAACTACATCGTTACTGCTGCAGTAACGATAATCGAGAATGGACCCCCATGTCACCGATGAGTGATTTTGCACGTTTTTGCAACGATGCAAAATCGCTCATCAGTGTCACAGGCAGCAACATCGCTAATGCGGCCGGATGTGCGTCACAAATTCCGTGACCCCAACGACTCCGCATTAGCGATGTCGCAGCGTGTAAAGCCCCCTTTACTGTAGATGGGGTCTCTACAGCTCTCCAGAAAGTGAACTGATTAGACGAAACTTAAAGGGAATCAGTTGGTAGGATTTCAACCCACAAACTATTTATATGACCATGTATCTCATTTCCTTTACTTGACCAGTCCATTCCTCCGTTTGATGTTCTATGCAAATGAGGCTGAAGAGCTATTTGTAGATCTGAAGCCTCTGTCACTCCAGCTCTATTAACCTGCCCAGAGTCACTTCCTCCTACTTGAGTGACTGCCTTTTAGCTGTGTGACAAATGGGAATTTCCATCTTCAAGTTCCTATCTCATTATGTAGTATGTGTAACAATAATAATATTAGCAAATGCATTCAATTATAAAAGTAGTATAGTTCTGATAAAACCATGTCTCTTAATTCGTGAGGAGGATATTTTAGCTTAGACACCCATGACTACGATCAAGAGCAACTAACTCACTGTCGCTATATGAGTGGACGTAACAATGGATACCTAAGCTGCAATGCCCTGCACATGAGGTAAGAGACATAGTTATATTATAAGAACTGTACTACATTTCTAATTGGAGGTATTTGCTAACATTATTACTATTACACCTACTACATAATGAGATAAAAACTTGAAGATGGAAATTCCCGTTTAAGTCACACAGCTAAAAGGCTGTCAGTCAAGTAGGAGTAAGTGGCCCTTCACAGATTAATAGAGCTGGAGTGACAGAGGCTTAAGATCTAAAAATAGCTCTTTAGCCTCATTTGCATATCAAGTCAAACGGAGGAATGGACTGGCTATGGATAGGATCTTGGAGATGAGAATAACTCTCTAAGGCAGGGGTTGAGTACCTTTTTGGCTGAGAGAGCCATGAACGCTACATATTTTAAAATGTAATTCCATGAGAGCCATATTCACCAGGGGGAGCGGCAGTGGGGGAGCGGCTCAGAAGTTCCCAGGAGGCAGGGTAAGTGATGCTGCGGGCACGGAGGAGAGGGTGTCGCGACTCAGGAGGGTCACTGTATGGAGGGTCGGCAATACTGTTGCAGGCTCGTGGGGTGTCACGGCGGCGGGAGCCATTGATCTGCCGGCGTGGTGCTTTGAATCTCTCGCAGTTGACAAGATTGACTTCAAGAAAATGGTCGCAGCGCGTGCATAGATCGACGCGATGGACTTCAAGAAAATGGCCGCAGAGTCCTATCTGCGTATGCGCCGCCTCCGTGGCCCTTTTTTTTTAAGTTAATCTCGTCAACTCCAGATATTATCTGATCCTCAGCTGCTGTCACTCAAGCAGCTGCCGATTTTATAAACTTTACTTTCTTGGATTTCAAAACCTATACATCCGAGCTGACCACTACAGGTATGTAAAGAATCAGCCTGATAGTGCCACTACAGCTTTGGCTTTTGGTTATATACGAAAATCCTGAAGATTGGTTCTCTTTAAAGGGAACCTGTCACCAAATTTGGCAACAATAAGCTGCAGTCATCATCAGTGAGCCCTTATATACAGCATTCCAGAATATTGTATATAATAGCCCAGGCCGCAGTATGTAACGTAAAAAACACTTTTACTATACTCACCTAGGGGGGCGGTCCGGTCCGATGGTTGATGCTGGTCTCGGACCGGCACCTCCTCTCTCCTGCAAAGGCCGTCCTCCTTCACGAGTTTGTGTGCATGAGGCGTCCTACGTCATCTACCCAGGCTGGTATTGCAGTCCGGCGCAGGCGCACTTTGATCTGTCCTGCTGATGATCTTGACTCTATGGGTATTTTCCAGAAACAAGCAACAATGGATGTTGCGGAGTAAAAAGGGAAATCTGCCATTGTAGTACCTGTACATTATCATGCCCATTCATTGTGTCCAGCTTGAGCTTCAGGAGACCTGCACCCCGAAAATCTAGCAGGCTCTCCTCACTACAGAAATGCCAAACAAGATTAGTGTGGATGTTTTAGTCAAAAGTCTTTTGCAGAGTGTAGAGAACGGGTGGGGTGATAGACAGAGAGGAGGGTGGAGATGTAGGAGGGTGCCGCACTGTGGAGAGCTTTGTAGGTGACAACAAGCAATTTGAATTGGATCCTGTGATATATGGGCAGCCAGTGCAATGATTGGCACAGAGCGGAAGCATCCGAGTAACAGTTAGCCAGGTAGGTGACCCTGGCTGCAGCATTAAGGATGGACTGCAGAGGAGAAAGTCTAGTTAGGGGGAGACCAATTAATAGAGAATTGCAGTAATCAAGGTGGGAGTGGATGAGGGCCACGGTGAGGGTTTTTGTAGTTTTCATGGTGAGAAAGGGGCGGATTCTAGAGATGTTCTTGAGGTGCAAGCGACAGGAGCGGATAAGAGATTGTATATAGGAGGTGAAGGAGCATAACCCCCAGACAGCGAGCCTGCTGCCTAGGAGTTATCATGGTGTTGCACACAGAGATGTCACATACAATGTTGGTCTTCACTTGCATTTGTTTTTTACTACCTGTTCTATCCATATTATTGTAATATTACAATATAGACATACTTATAATGATTAGTGTATTTATCATTGGTAACTTGTGTATCATGCGACTAGATAGGGTAGATTATAGCTCTATTTTGGGCTTGTCTGGTCAGTTTCTCATAGTCATTAGGCTTTTTTAAGTGTTTTTAAAGAAAAACAAATTTGTTTTGTATATCAATGAATATTATTCAAAAATCCCTTACATTGGGAGACTGTTTTTCACTGAATTACTGAACGGCCAATGATGTCATCTGTAGCGATAATGAAAAATTGTCTGCAAATTTGAAATTGTTTTTTTCTGGAATAAAAAGATGTCTAATGAGAGAAATGTGATGCATAAGGAATGGAAACACTAAGATAACATTAATAGATTTCTATCTGGGTCATTTCGTTCTAGCCTCTTCAGAAAAATATATCCGAGCAATGATAAGTGCCTGTAATCCATGAGTCATGGCCGTGATAAAGAACTTTCAAGTTATGAAACAGAAGATTGGAAGAGACCACTTGGATGCAGTAAGGTGGTTTAAAATGGATTCTGGCTTGTGAAAAACATAACTGACCATGATACAATATCATTGTGAACTGTATTTGTTACTTACTGTATAAAAACTAAGGATTCAGCAAATAGTTAATGTCACCGGCCACCTCTACCATATGTCTGTCGATACGACTTTTATTTGAGTAGCAGAAACATCTATTCATTTACATACAGTCATGGCTAATAGTTTTGCGACAGGCCCAAATTTTGGGTTCGCTACTTCATTTTTCGTTGTGGTAATTTGCATTAACTGTAGATTGTTATGAAGAGTGATCAGATGAACTGCAAATGCAATTCAACCATTTATCAGATCATCAAGAACTTCAAAGAGAAAGGTTCAATGTCTGTGAAAATGTCCTCAAGATGCACCAAGTGCCAAAAATGTCTCCTAAAGAGATCAGTTCAACACCATTGCAGAGCTTGCTCAGGAATGGCAGCAGGTAGGTATGAGAGCAGCTGCAGACCCAGTGAAGCAAAGGTTTTTAGAGGTTGGCCTCATTTCAAGAAGGGCAGTGAAGGACCCACTTCTAGCTAAGACAAACCTCAAGAATAGACTGACATTCCGTAGTAAGTAAAGCGATTAGACAGTAAAGGACTAAGGTACAGTTATTTTCTCTGATGAAGCCCACCTCCAACTGTGTGGAACATCTGGAAGAATGATTGTCCAAAGACAAAAGGTTGAACACCACCATTAGTCCTGTGTCATACCAACAGTAAAGCATCTGAGACCATTGCATTCAAGTGAGTGGGCTCACTCACAGTTGTGCCTAAAAACACTGCCATGAATAAAGAATGGTATTTAAACATCCTCCAAAAGCAACTTCCCCCATGAGTGAGACCATGTCACAAGGCAAACGTGAAAACTGAGTAGCTCGGTCAAGGAAACATTGCAATTTTGGGTCAACACACTAGATTTTAATCTCATTGAGAACTGTGGTCAATCCTCAAAGGGGGTGGACAAACAAACCCACAGAAATTGTGATGAACTCTACGCAGTGATTATACAAGAATGGGTCATCAGTCAGGATTTGGTCCAGAAGCTGATGTCCAGCATGTCAGGGTAAACGGCAGAAGTCTGGAAATATAATATTTGAGTCTTTACATAAACGATGTATTTGTCAATAAAAGCTTAAAAACTGAAATGCTGATAGATTTTTCTATGGTTCCGACAGCAAAATTAACTAAAAGATCCATTCTGAGCACCCATCGACCCCCTGCCATTGTATCCTGTTGTGACAGTGGGATGCCAAGGCAGCCAGGGTCTATCATCTCGGTTTCCTCCTGTGAGGACCAGCCAATGACAGGAGTTCATGAGAAACCATAATGTTCTCTATTTATTGCAACACTGCTATATTGTATTGCTGTCAGGCAATAGCAGATTCATGACCCTAAGGGAACTAAAACAAAAATTAAAAAAAATTAAAAAGTAAAAGAAAGTTCTAAAAATTAGTACCTTTCCCCTCCCCATCCGTCCTCCCAACCGGAAAAACCTTAAAAATTCAACTCATGTTTCTTTACCCCCATTAAAAATTATAATATAATAATATATAATGTGAAATAATATATCACATGGGAAGGGAAAAAATCATAAAAATTGTCTGTAAAGGGAAGGGTTTTAAAAAAAAATTCATGATGTTATTAAATTATTTCATGCTTAAATACTGAATACTTGCCCATGGACCTGAATTCAGACCTCCTCTCATGGTCCTGAAAGCTCCACTCCTACTGTACATTCATTCCAACACAGGTAGACACAGGAACACTAACAGGGCTATATAGCTGGTATTTCCGTAAGGGCCTTGTCGTAAAAGCGAAAAAGGGGCCAAATCCGCTGCGTCATTACTCTAGAAATTGTGAGCAAGGCCCTGCAATTTAAAAAGTGGGATTTCATCCCAGTAGTTTTAAGAACCTGTGTGGTCACTCTGCACTCTGTGCTTGTCTGATATGTGTGCTTTGCTTATCTAGTATTTGCTCTGTGCTTGTCTGATATGTGTGCTTTGCTTGACTAGTATTTGCTCTGTGCTTGTCTGATATGTGTGCTTTGCTTGTCTAGTATTTGCTCTGTGCTTGTCTGATATGTGTGCTTTGCTTGTCTAGTATTTGCTCTGTGCTTGTCTGATATGTGTACTTTCCTTATCTAGTATTTGCTCTGTGCTTGTCTGATATGTGTACTTTCCTTATCTAGTATTTGCTCTGTGCTTGTCTGATATGTGTACTTTCCTTATCTAGTATTTGCTCTGTGCTTGTCTGATATGTGTGCTTTGCTTGTCTAGTATTTGCTCTGTGCTTGTCTGATATGTGTGCTTTGCTTGTCTAGTTTTTGCTCTGTGCTTGTCTGATATGTGTGCTTTGCTTGTCTAGTATTTGCTCTGTGCTTGTCTGATATGTGTGCTTTGCTTGTCTAGTTTTTGCTGTGTGCTTGTCTTTGCACTTTGCTTGTGTAATGGGAGCTCTGTGATTGTCTCATGTGTCTCACATGACTGCTGACCTTGTGTTATATATTGTGAGGCTGCGGTCACTGAATGTATTGGGGGACTCACTTGACTGCTATAACTGAGGCACACAGGAAGACTTTTTCATTTAAAAGTTCAATTGGTTTATTTAAAGCCGCATAAACCGCACTTGCAACTTAAACACAAAAGCCTCTTCAGGCTTAAAGGAATATACATGGTATTACAGTCCATTTAACTAAGGTATCACACACATTGATTTGGATACAGTCTTTCACATTCACGCATTAGTAACTGACCCGGCCAGTATACACAAATGGCTTTCAAGGCTGTTACATTCTGCAAAGGTTTCCATTGTTTTTTTAGGAGCTTGAGCAGGGCTCCCACGGATTGTTAGGAAAACGTCCTCTCTCAGATCACCAACCGGGTACTGTGACGTGCTCTCAGCCACGGACGTCGGTCAGTCCAGATCCCCAGGAGGACTCCAGCTCCTTAAGTTCACAACAACCACAGGTTCCATACACCTGGCCTCCTAGCCAGTGACATCAGGGAAAACTGCACCCGGCTCTAATGCACATGGACTCCTTCCAGGGCTGCCTCCAGGGAGGGAAGTCCTTCCAAGCACCCAGAGACCCCTTCAGCAGCTCAGCACTATCCCTGTTGGCTGCAGTCTGTCAGAGGCCTCTCGCACACAGCCTCTTCAGACTCCACACAGTCCACTTTCCCTCAGCTGTGCTCCATCCAGAGGCTCCTAACTCTCAGAGATTAGCAACCTATCTCAGTCTCAGAGGCTGATTCTCTTGCAGTGTTGCTCCTCACACTGCTCACAGACTCCACACCATCTGCCATGTGCCAAACAACAGATTCCATAAAAAAAAACCATGTAGCCTGTCAGACACATGTCAACCACACCCATGGGCGAGGTATGTAGGTGGTCAGACCAAATGAACTATAATACAAACAAGTGGCACTACAAGTACCACAACAGACCTTCAGGCTTCCACCACTTCTGTGGTACATACCAGCCATTAGCAATGTAGCCGGTCGCCATCTCACAGTAACTAAAATGTGTGCTATGCTTATGTGACATGCTTTGTCCTTGTCTGATATGAGAGCTGTCCTTGTATAATGCGTCCTCTGTGCTTGTCTGATGTGTGCTGAGCTTGTATAACTTGTGTTCAATGTTTACCTAATAAATGTGTTTGTTTTGCTCCTGAAATTTGTAGTCTATGCTTGTCTGTGTGCTGTGTACATGTGTGCTGTGCTTGTACACAATTGCTCTATGCTTATCTGGTTCTTGTGTGTACTTTGCTTCTGTAATGTATGCGCTGTGGTTGTTTGGTGGATGTATATGCTGTGCTTATGTGGCGCCCTGGGCAAGCCAGGACGTCACAAGCACTACACCAACACACCCCACACTCCCGGTCAGGCACACCAAAGTCAGACAAAAACCCTTGTTGCCTCCCTCCAGGGGCTGATGTCCACACCAGGGGGTGGGCCAGGCAGTTGGTCCCGCCCACCGAGGAGTTCACAGTCCTGGAGGCGGAAAAAAGAAGCAGTTCAGTTTGGAAGTGAAAGGGAGAGGAGAGTGAAGTGGTAAAGGAGCAGACAGAAAGTGGTCCGGGTGTCTGGCCCGGACGGAACAGCAAGGTTGGCAGACGGTGGTGACCGTCTGCAGGAGAGGCCTATTGGAGCTAGCCGTAAGGACCGTGGACGGGCGGTGGCCCGGCGGTACCAGAGCGGTACGCAGAGAGAAGCCAGCACCATCCGGCAGGGGCTTACGGACCCCGACAAGGCTAGGAGTCACCGTGCAATTTGTCAAATCCATTAGCGAAGGGAACCTCCTGGGTTTCCCAGCAGCCAAGTCCCGACAGAAGGCAACAGTCCAACCGTTAGAGGGAAACACAGTCACCGCCAAGGCTAAAGTTCCCAGGGCCAGAGCCTGCGGGCAAAAGGGGCTCCTTCAGCAACCTTCAAGCTGGGGAGCGGGTTACCGGTGGGAACCCATTGGAACCGTTTACACTACACAGGTGCAGGGAAAGGCAGTCACCATCAACCTGCCGGGAGGAGAAACACCGCAGCCGTCTGTGGGACCCGTCCATCCAGCCGTTTGTTTTACCGGAGACTTTGTGTACATCATTGGCTGAGTGAGTACCACCGTGCCGTGCGGCACAGCACTGCCCCAGCGACCCTGCACCTCGCCAGGCCCCGTAACCCGCCTGCCATCCCTCCCTACCCCATCACCGGGCCCCGGGACAACCAACCCCCTACCCACGGAGGGGAGAACTAACATCCAGGCTGCTCCCTGTCATTGCTCCCGGGATCCCCGTCCAGAGCAGCGGTGGTGTCACCAATCTCACCACAACCGTGGGTGACGTCACGGACAATATCAAATCCCCACAATCAATTCCCCCTTTTCACTCACGGGCGAGGAACGCCGCTCGAGTCCCTGGGATCCGGCCCACCGCTTGAGCCACCACCGAGCAGCAGCAGCAGCAGCCGGACCCGAGCAGTGGGAGAGCGCAGCGTCCCCTCCTCCGCCCGCGACAACTTGGCGTCACGAACAGGATCTTACCGCTCTGCCGTCTGGTAGAGGTGCGCCTTGTGACCGCCGGAGGTGTCCGGCCGAAAAATTTGAGAAGCCGCCATCTTGGGCGCGAAAAATTCCCACTCGAGCGTCTCCTCGAGCAGTGGAGGCGCGAAGGCCAAAACCCCACCCCTGTAGAGGAGGAGCCGAAAAGAGGCTAAGGTGGACTGATGGCGTCTGGCCGCATGTAGCCCGCAGCTATAAAAGCAGGGACGCCAGGACCCTGCGGCCATCTTGTTGCTGGTTCCTGGAAGAGGCCGCCAGAGCCATGTTTATGCCGTCCCGCAGCACCGTAGCCCCCGCGCCTGGAACCGCGGCGTGGGTGGAGATCCGGACCGCTGAGCTCCAACAATGGTTGCAGGTCAAAATGCAGCTCCTCCTGGAGGAGTGGGAGGCCGACATGGCGGAGGTTGGGGCGACCATGCGGAGACGCGAGGAAGAGGTAGTTTTGGAAGGGAGGGTGAGTGACCCACGCCCCTGTACCCCTAGTGGGTCGGTCATCGCGGCCGAGGGACCCGGTCCACACCCGCTCACCCAGCTACCTCCCCCGCTACCCGTATTGGCCGCCGCGCCCCCGCCACTAGGCCCGCTACCACCGCAACCGGTAGCGGTACCCCGCACGTCCGCCCAGGCGGATCGGCCTGCAGCCGGAGCCCGTGATCGACCAGAACAGCTACCGTGGAAGGTGCCGAAGCCTGAACCGGAGGTGTCTGCGGAGACTACCCCCAAGCCGGAGCCGACAGGCTGCTCCGTGCAGGAGGCCCGGCGGAAGAGGACCCCTGCGCCCATCCCCCACACCTCGGCTGAGGTTGCGCCGGGTTGCCGCTGCAGGCCAGCACCCCAGGCCAAGTCACCGCGGGACCTTTCACACAGATTGCCAGTGGTGGATAGTGTCCAGAAGGTCTCGCGGGGCCTGACCCGTGCGCCGGAGCTCGCAACAGCCCCGTATTGGGACAGGGAGCCGACACCGCTGGGCCCGGAGATCGTTGAAAGGGAGAGGAAGAAAGCAGAGTTGGTGGCCCGCACGATCCGAGGAAAAGAAAGTCTCCGGCAAGCGACCTTCCGTATCCGGGGCCCCCTATATGAAGGGCAGGTGAGGCGGTTTGATGTCTGCCGGGGCTATGGCTTTTTTTACGAGCCGGGCCTGGAGGCCGAAGTCTTTATAGCCCGGCGGGATGTCAACGCCCACCTGCCAGAGGAGCACCCAGGCCGCAATCTGATGCCGGGAGACCTGGTGCAGTACACCCGGCACTGCGGGGAGAGGGGGTGGTTTGCGTTGGATGCAAAGTTGAGGGGCAGCCAAGAGGCCCGGGTGTCCACCACGTCCCCTCCCCCAGCCGACACCGAAGAGTCTGAGCAGTGATGGCAGCGGAGCCCCGTTGCAAGTTGTCCCCGTTGGGACCACCAAAGTACCGTTGTAAAAGTTTTAAAAGAATGATAAGTGAATGATTACCGAGATGTTACCTGATTTTCAGCCCTGATTGGAACCGGTCGTTGCTGGAAACTGTTGTCCCCGTGGGGACTGTTTGCAATCAATACATAGAAACTGCTACGGACAAGCCCGAGAACTGGCAGGGCAACCACGAATTTATGGTGTGTAAATAAAAATTTTTATGGCTTTACCGTTACCACCTCCGGAGAGGCTGATTTGGAGGATGGGCCTGGAGGGAAGTGATGGCCCAGGCCCGCCACTGCCGTAACCGGTGGCGATCCTCCGGGGGTTTCAGGGGTTCCCCATGGATGTGGGTCCCCTACAAAGGACAGAACCTGCTCGGGTAACTTGTGCTGGACTGGGGTCAAGGGGTGCTGCCCATTTGCTTAGGAGCAGCATCAGGGCCAGGTTACTTGGGTGGGAGAGAGCGGAAGCCGTTACAGTTAGCAACGTTTAAGTATGTGCCTCCCGATGTGGGAAGATTGAAAAATGTTTTTATATGTTTTACCGTTTATCTTTTTCAATTGTGAAAATAAAACCGGTGATGGACGGGCAGCCCGCGGACGGTCTGCATTTTACTAAGGGGGAATGTGGCGCCCTGGGCAAGCCAGGACGTCACAAGCACAACACCAACACAACCCACACTCCCGGTCAGGCACACCGAAGTCAGACAAAAACCCTTGTTGCCTCCCTCCAGGGGCTGATGTTCACACCAGGGGGTGGGCCAGGCGGTTGGTCCCGCCCACTGAGGAGTTCACAGTCCTGGAGGCGGGAAAAAGAGTGAGATAGTTTTGGAAGTGAAAGTGAGAGGAAGGAAAGTGGTAGAGGAGCAGACAGAAGTTGGTCCGGGTGTGTGGCCCGGACGGAACAGCAAGGTTGGCAGACGGTGGTGACCGTCTGCAGGAGAGGCCTATTGGAGCTAGCCGTAAGGACCGTGGACGGGCGGTGGCCCGGCGGTACCGGACCGGTACGCAGAGAGAAGCCAGCACCATCCGGCAGGGGCTTACGGACCCCGACAAGGCTAGGAGTCACCGTGCAATTTGTCAAATCCATTAGCGAATGGAACCTCCTGGGTTTCCCAGCAGCCAAGTCCCGACAGAAGGCAACAGTCCAACCGTTAGAGGGAAACACAGTCACCGCCAAGGCTAAAGTTCCCAGGGCCAGAGCGTGCGGGCAAAAGGGGCTCCTTCAGCAACCTTCAAGCTGGGGAGCGGGTTACCGGTGGGAACCCATTGGAACCATTTACACTACACAGGTGCAGGGAAAGGCAGTCACCATCAACCTGCCGAGAAGAGAAACACCGCAGCCGTCTGTGGGACCCGTCCATCCAGCCGTTTGTTTTACCGGAGACTTTGTGTACATCATTGGCTGAGTGAGTACCACCGTGCCGTGCGGCACAGCACTGCCCCCGCGACCCTGCACCTCGCCAGGCCCCGTAACCCGCCTGCCATCCCTCCCTACCCCATCACCGGGCCCCGGGACAACCAACCCCCTACCCACGGAGGGGAGAACTAACATCCAGGCTGCTCCCTGTCATCGCTCCCGGGATCCCCGTCCAGAGCAGCGGTGGTGTCACCAATCTCACCACAACCGTGGGTGGCGTCACGGACAATATCAAATCCCCACAATCAATTCCCCCTTTTCACTCACGGGCGAGGATTGCCGCTCGAGTCCCTGGGATCCGGCCCACCGCTTGAGCCACCACCGAGCAGCAGCAGCCGGACCCGAGCAGTGGGAGAGCGCAGCGTTCCCTCCTCCGCCCGCGACACTTGCATAACATGCTCTGTGCTTGTCTGATTTGTTTGTCCGGACCCACACAAATTCAAAAGTATCCGGGTGCCGAAACCGGACCCGGAATTCTCAGGGAACTTTACTTATTGACCCAGATCCGGAACTTGGGTAATAAAAAAAATAAAGGAAAAATAAAGAAAAAAAGAATACAGCAAGTGCGCTATACATACCACTCTCCAACGAGGCTATAACTGTTCCCGCAGCTGCTCATTCTACTTCTGGGGCCGCTTATTAGCTTCATGCATACTGACTGCTTTCCTTGCCTATCGGTGATTGGGTGCAGCAAGACATGCCCCCAACCTGAGTGGCAGCGTGTCTGCCTGCTTGAAATCACAGACGTTATGTGCGACTATTGTGGTGTAAAAATTAATAAATTAATTTGCATAGGGTCACTCCGTACTATGATACCCAGCATAGATAAATCATATGCTACAGGCTGCAGCCCCCAGCCATGTGCTTATCTTAGCTGTGTATCAAAATAAGAGGAACCACATGCTGCTTTTTTTAAAATAATTTAAATAAATGATTTTAAAAAGTGGCATGCGGTACCCCCTGATTTTGATACCCAGCCATGATAAAGCCCAACAGCTGGGGGTTGGTGTTCTCAGGCTGGGGAGACCCATGCTTATTGGGCCCCCAGCCAAAAATAGAAGCCTGAAGACAGCCAGGATTGCCGCATCCATTAGATTAACCCCAAAACATTCTGGCTGTCTGTCAGGTTTATGGAGAGCAGCAGATTAAGCACACATCTATGAAGGGAAGGTCTTCAGAATAATTTTCTGAGTAGACCTGCACAGAAATCAGATCTGTATGCATGTGTGCTCAATACCCCCCAACTTTTGAAGAACAGAAAGCGAGATAAATTATGTGTTGCACAGCAAATTTTGGCCATACCCCAAGTCAGATCTATTTGCAATTTCTTTCTACCATGACAGGAGGAGATGTTAGAGGGACGGGGCAGTGAAAGATATTCAGCAGGCGCCCAAGACTGCAGAGCCTAGACCCAAATCAAGGACTTTCCGTCTGTATCAGAGCTGAGCAGATAAATTCATGGGACTCCAGTCCAGAGTCCAGGTCAATGGTACCCGGTGCCTGGACAGGAGGCCTGCGAATCTCTTACTCTCTGGCATAACTTTTGATTTGTCATAACTGGCACAATGTCATATGTGTGGCCTCCTCCTCTCTAGTTGGAACTTATGGATTTATTTTTGTTGAGTCATGCATAATCATAGTAGCCAATACTTTTTCATTTTGTTGTAGCTTGGCTATATGATATCTGGCTTTTTGGTGCCTCTACATGTTGCATAAATACTGTTTATTGCTTTCTGCAAATGTCCGAACCAAACTATGCAATTAAAATCTTCTCTGGTTATTGCATATTTGCTGCATTTTTTATGCCTTTTCCCTCTTATTTCATGCATTTTTGGTGCGGATGTTTTTAATGTGGTTTTTATAGTACAGAAAAGCTTTGATACTGCTCTAAAAAATATAACTGCAGTATCTTACAAGTGTTTTTCTTTTACATTCCACATAGAAGTATCTACAGAAAAAAAGGACCAAAACTGGACAGTTCAGCAGTGTCTTTAGAAGCACAGTGGGTGACATTTTCATGAAATCACATCCACTTTTGCTTGGACAGTTAAACACAGTAGATTTTCTGTGCAAGAAAACCAGCAAAAAGAAATGACTGGATTTACGCTACATGTGAACACGGCCTAAATGTCCAAGCAAAATGTCAGACCATCTCACTGAGCTGCAACACTTCTTGCAGTGTTACATCCTCCTGTT
Source organism: Anomaloglossus baeobatrachus (assembly GCF_048569485.1). Lineage (NCBI taxonomy): Eukaryota > Metazoa > Chordata > Amphibia > Anura > Aromobatidae > Anomaloglossus > Anomaloglossus baeobatrachus. The sequence continues at coordinate 63,498,416 of NC_134355.1, read as the reverse complement.
GCTGGAGAGTCTGCACCCAGCTATACACGGGTGCTTCCAGACTCTGCAGGAATTTAGAAACACTGTGCTAGGCCTGCGACACACATCCGTGCCGCCAGCACGTGTTTGTCATTTTTTGCACGTACCGGCGGCACGGAGACACGTTAAGCAATGCTACCCTATTGTAGCAGGCACACACACGTAAAACCACATGGAATGTGTGTCCGTGTGCGTCTGAACGTGTGTGCGTTTTTCTAAACGCTGATGTGACGCCCTGGGCAAGCCAGGGGTCACAGGTCATGCACCAACACACCCTATATCCCAGTTAGGAACACCAAAGCTAAACTAAAATCCTTGTTGCCTTCCTCCAGAGTCTGATGTTCACACCAGGGGGTGGGCCAGGCGGTTGGCTCCGCCCACCGAGGAGTTCACAGCTCTGGAGGCGGGAAGAACCAGGCAGATGAGCCCAGGAACAGCTCAGGGAAGAGCTTGAGTAAACAACTAAGAGGAGTTAAGGAAGTGAAAGTAGAAGGAAGTAAAGTGGTAAAGGAGGACAGTAAGAGTGGCGACAGAAAAAGAAAGAGTGAGAAAAGCCTGAAGTAGTCCAGCTGAGTGCAGGACAGGGCCAGCAAGGTCAGCAACAGCGGTGACTGTCTGGAGGGGGACCGTTTGGAAGTTCCTGAAAGGACCGCGGACGGGTAGTGGCCCGGCGGTCTGGAGCAGCGGACCAAAGGACAGTCAGCACCAGGGCAGGGGCCTCTCGGACCCCGGCAAGGCTTGAAGTCGCCAGAATTTGCCAAATCCGTCAGTGAAGGGGACGCAGATCCTCCAACAACCAAGTCCCGATAGAAGGCAACAGCCCAACCATTGTAGGAGAGACACCGCCAGGGCACCAGTTTCTCAGGGCCAGCGCCTGCGGGCAAAGAGTAGAGCTCCTCCGGTCCAGCTTGTAACCGGGGAGCGGGTTACCGGTGGGAACCCATCGCTACCAACACAGAAACAAAGGTGCAAGGAAAAGGGACATCACCGTCACCTACTGGGAGAGCAAGTGCAGCCGTCCGTGGGAACCGTCTTTCCAGCCGTGTGGTTTACCGTAAAACTGTGTCAACGTCTCAGGCTGAGTGAGTACCACAGTGCCGCAAGGCACAGCGCTGCCCCCACGTCCCTGCGCCCACCAGGCCCTGCACCTCCCATCTCATCACCGGGCCCCGGGATCACCAACCCCTACCCACGGAGGGGCAACGCAACACCTGGCTGCTCCGCATCACCATCCCCGGGATCCCCATATTGAGCAGCGGTGGTGTAATCACCACAACCGTGGGTGGCGTCACGGACAATAAACTATCCCCACATCCAACAAACCCCCTTTCACTCACGGGCGAGGAGTGCCGCTCGAGAACCCCCGGGATCCGGCCCACAGCTCGAGCCACCACTGAGCAGCAGCCGCCGGACCCGAGCAGAAGGGGTGAGCGTAGTGTGCTGACACCCTCCTCCCCGCCCGCGACAACTTGGCGTCACGAACAGGATCTTACCGCTCTGCCGTCTGGTAGAGGTGCGCCTTGTTACCGCCGGAGGTGTCCGGCAGAAAAATTTCGGAAGTCGCCATCTTTGGCGCGAAAAGTTCCCGCTCGAGCGTCTTCTCGAGTAGCAGAGGCGCGAAGGCCAAAACCCCGCCCCGAGAGAGGAGGGGCCAGAAAGAGCTAAGGGGGATGCGATGGCGGCTGGCTGCATGTAGCTGCAGCTATAAAAGCAGGGACGCCAGGACTCTGCAGACATACCGTTCCTGGAAGAAGAAGTCACCATGTGGATGCCGTCCCGCGACACCGTAGCCCCCGCGCCTGGATCCGCAGCATGGGTGGAGATCCGGACCGCGCAGCTCTACCAACGGCTGCAGGTCAGGATGCAGCTCCTCATGGAGGAGTGGGAGACCGACATGGCGGACGTTATAGCCACCGTGTGGAGACGCGAGGAGGAAGCGGAGAAAGGGAGGGTGAGTGACCCACGCCCCGATGCTCTGGAAGGGCCTGTCATCTCGGCTGCGGGGCCCGGTCCAAGCCCTCTCCCCCCGTTGCCTCCCTCGCCACCCGTCTCGGAGGCCGTGACCCCGCCACTAGGCCTGCTACCACCGCAACCGGTAGCAATACCCAGCGTCCCCGCCCAGGCGGACCGACCTGTAGCCAGAGCCCGTAGTAGACCGGAGGTGTTGCCGTGGAAGGTCCCGAAGGCTGAACCGGAGGCATCCTCTGAAAAATCCCCTGAGCCGGAGCCGATGACCCGCTCCGAGCCGAAGGCCCAGCAGCGGAAAGCCCCTATGCCCATCCCCCACACCTCGGCTGAGGTAGCGCCGGGTTGTTGCTGTAAGGCAGCGCCCAAGGCCAAGACACCGCGGGACACGCCGCCCAGATTCCTGACAGTGGGCAATGTTCAGAATGTCCCGCGGGGCCCAACCCGTGCGCCGGAGCTCACAGCAGCGCCGTATTGGGATAGGGAGCCGGTACCGCTGGGCCTGGAGATCGGCGAGAGGGAGAGAAAGAAGGCCGAGCTGGTGGCCAGAGCTATTAAAGAGAAAGAAAACCTCCGGCAAGCGACATTCCGTGTCCGGGGACCGCTGTACGAGGGGCAGGTGAGGCGGTTTGATGTCCGCCGGGACTACGGGTTTATCTACGAGCCGGGCCTGGAGGCCGAAGTGTTTGTAGCCCGGCGGGATGTGAATGCCCACCTGCCTGAGGAGCATCCCGGCCGCAACCTAATGCCGGGAGACATTGTTCAGTACACCCGACACTGCGGAGAGAGGGGGTGGTTTGCCCTAGATGTCAAACTGCGGGGCAGCCAGGAGAGCACAGTGAGTCCTGCACCCCCTCCCTCGGATGAAGCTGAAGGCCTGGAGTAGGGCAGCGGAGCACCGTTGTCCAGTCCCCGTTGGGACCATCACTGAGTTGCTTGTTGTTTAAAAGTTTAAAAAAGTTGAAAATGATAAGTGAAATGATACCGAGTACTTCACCAGATTATCTTTGTGATTGAACCGGCCGGAGCCGGCACCGTTGTCCCAGTGGGGACCGTTTGAAAAGTTTGCATGGGAACTATCCATGGACAAGCCCGTGAACTTGCAGGGCAACCACAAACGTTAGTGGCTTGTAAATAAGTTGTTTGCCGTTACCGTTTCCGCAATGCCGCCTCCGGAGAGGCAGGTTGGAGGGAGGGCCCCCAGCAGAGCAGGCTGGGGCCCAGCCACCAAAGGAACCGGTGGCTACCCTCTGGAGGGAAAGGACAGATCCCGCTCGGGTGACTTGTGCTGGACTGTGGGTCAAGGGGTGCTGCCTGGGCTTTAGGGGCAGCATCAGAGCCAGGTTGCTTGGGTGGGAGAGAGCGGAAACCGTAACCGTAAACCGTTTTGAAACGTTTAAGAAATTTGCCTCCCGTTATGGGAAGATTCATTAAAAATGTATATATGTTACCGTTTACAATGTTATCTTTTGCAGAAAAATAAAACCGGTGTTGGACGGCAGCCCGCGGACGGTCTGCATTTTGCTAAGGGGGAATGTGATGCCCTGGGCAAGCCAGGGGTCACAGGTCATGCACTAACACACCCTACATCCCAGTTAGGAACACCAAAGCTAAACTAAAATCCTTGTTGCCTTCCTCCAGAGTCTGATGTTCACACCAGGGGGTGGGCCAGGCGGTTGGCTCCGCCCACCGAGGAGTTCACAGCTCTGGAGTCGGGAAGAACCAGGCAGATGAGCCCAGGAACAGCTCAGGGAAGAGCTTGAGTAAACAGCTAAGAGGAGTTAAGGAAGTGAAAGTAGAAGGAAGTAAAGTGGTAAAGGAGGACAGTAAGAGTGGCGACAGAAAAAGAAAGAGTGAGAAAAGCCTGAAGTAGTCCAGCTGAGTGCAGGACAGGGCCAGCAAGGTCAGCAACAGCGGTGACTGTCTGGAGGGGGACCGTTTGGAAGTTCCTGGAAGGACCGCGGACGGGTAGTGGCCCGGCGGTCTGGAGCAGCGGACCAAAGGACAGTCAGCACCAGGGCAGGGGCCTCTCGGACCCCGGCAAGGCTTGGAGTCGCCAGAATTTGCCAAATCCGTCAGTGAAGGGGACGCAGATCCCCCAACAACCAAGTGCCGATAGAAGGCAACAGCCCAACCATTGTAGGAGAGACACCGCCACCGCCAGGGCACCAGTTTCTCAGGGCCAGCGCCTGCGGGCAAAGAGTAGAGCTCCTCCGGTCCAGCTTGTAACCGGGGAGCGGGTTACCGGTGGGAACCCATCGCTACCAACACAGAAACAAAGGTGCAAGGAAAAGGGACATCACCGTCACCTACTGGGAGAGCAAGTGCAGCCGTCCGTGGGAACCGTCTTTCCAGCCGTGTGGTTTACCGTAAAACTGTATCAACGTCTCAGGCTGAGTGAGTATCACAGTGCCGCAAGGCACAGCGCTGCCCCCGCGTCCCTGCGCCCACCAGGCCCTGCACCTCCCATCTCATCACCGGGCCCCGGGATCACCAACCCCTACCCACGGAGGGGCAACGCAACACCTGGCTGCTCTGCATCACCATCCCCGGGATCCCCATATTGAGCAGCGGTGGTGTAATCACCACAACCGTGGGTGGCGTCACGGACAAGAAACTATCCCCACACCCAACAAACCCCCTTTCACTCACGGGCGAGGAGTGCCGCTCGAGAACCCCCGGGATCCGGCCCACAGCTCGAGCCACCACTGAGCAGCAGCCGCCGGACCCGAGCAGAAGGGGTGAGCGTAGTGTGCTGACACCCTCCTCCCCGCCCGCGACACTGACATGTCAGTGTTTTCTCCGGCAGCACGGGTGTCACACGGCCCGCATCCGTACCACACGGGTGTAGTGTGGATGCGGTCCCGTGTGACACGCGCCGGAGAAAACACACGTGTCAGTGAAAAAAAAAACAACATTTACTCACCTTCTCCATCCCTCCTGTCTCTGCCGCTGCTGCCTCTTGCTGCCGACTGCCGCTCATTATTCACATTCAATATTCACTTCACTGCCTGGCAGCAGCAGCAGCGGGGAGACGGGAGGGCTGCAGACTGAGGATCAGCACCACGGACAGCATCGCGGACAGCAGGAAGGACCACGTGAGTATGTAAATTACCGGTTCTACGTGTGCTATCGCGGATAGCACACGTAGAACACACGTGGCCCGCACGTACCAGAGACACGTACTTACCTGCACGCAACACGCAGGGGAAATACGTGTCTCTCGGCACGTGCGTGATTTTCACGTGAGTGTGGCAGAGGCCTTATGCAAAGTTTTGCTTCCCTGGCCTATCCCTTGCTGTCAGTGGATATATAAGGCAGCTGTTACTAGTGCCTCTGATGGTGAGGATAGGCTAGGTTGATAGGGTATTCAGCAGGCGCCAGGGCTGTCACCTGACCTGCAGAAACTGATCTTCAGATAGAAAGCAGAAACACAAAGCACAGGGGGTGAAGTCAGATACTGGTAACACAGGTTCAAAATATTAATGTATATCCACTAAATTATATGTTTTAAGTGGATTTTTTTGTTTAGATACTCACATATAGCTCAGCATTGAGACCACCATTAATCCTGGTCAAGTATCCAACACCTTTGTTGGGAAACAACCTCATATCGTCAGATTTCCTCCACCCACTTGTCAGTTCCTTTAATTTTTCAATCCATTAGCCCTTTTTTCCTTGTTTCTTCTGGACCCATATGCATCTATCACAGCCTAGTCTATTGACTTTCGTCTCATGGCTCCAACTCCCATTTCCAACCTTCTACTGTCCATTTTTGTACTTCTTTAAAACTCGAGCTGATGCTTCTTATGATGATATGGACGTTGAGGCTTCTTCATCTTCTTTCAGGCCACCATTCCAGACTCATGTAACGTGCGTTGCACGGTGCTTGCATGGACGTCTGGTATCTCACTATTATGAAGCATACGAGTCATCTCCACTGCCGTGTTTGTCGCACCAGAACTGATAGACCTTGTGATGATCCGACTTGTTGACTGAAAGATTTTGTTAAATTAGTACTATTGCTTGTTCTTAAAGCAGTTTTGTGTGCTGATTCCAAATTTGCAATCAGAATTTTCCTATGATTCACCAATTTTCCTTAATTATGTTTATTCTAATAAATATAGCCTACACTGTCCCTTAATAAATTCATTTTTAGATTCTGGGATTGTTAGAACTTTCACTGTTCTTACGACGTCTTTTTGTTTTCTTACTTTAGTAACAAATAGAGCTCTGGGTTTTCTCCAATGTTGACTAATCTTAGGGATTTGCGCGCTTTGAGATTTCACGGGTTACATATCAAAAATCTTCATTATCTCAGTGTATTTGAGAATATCAGTTGTATTTTTAGCATAAGGTTTCTTTTACTTTAAACTGTCATTATAATTAATTTTAATTCTGTTGTTATTCTGTTAAACATGTCGCGCAGTTGTGTAAACCCCCTACAACTTTTGCTATATTTCCGGTGAAGTGACTTTAAAATTACAGAGAAGCATAACACCGTTGGTGAAGAAAAGTGATTTCCCGTATTTGTAGAGCAAAATTGAAGATCAAGACAAACTTTGGGCCTCCCATTATATGTTGCTCCCTTTGTGTTATGTGACGCCCTGGACCCCAGGGGTCACAGGTAATTACATCAGCCACATACACACACAACCCCATCCCCTGTGAGGTCACACACATGTCACCCGAGAGGGAGACCTGATGCCTCCCCCAGGGCGAGTAGAGCACACCAGGTGGGCGGAGTCAGGCGGAAAGACACGCCCACTGAGAAGACTACTGTCCTGGGGCAGGAAGTTCAAGCAGATTAGTTTTGTACAGTGACAGTGAGTGGTAGTGGAGCAACTATCAGGGACCCGGGTAGGAGCCTGGGCCCCTTAGAGAACGTCAGGCAGGCAGGCGGTGGTGGCCGTCTGCAGGAGTACCGGTACAGCAACTGGCGGAACCGTACGGACCGGGCTTGGGTTGGAGCCCGCCGGTCCCGAACCGGGGAGTCAAACGTGTACTGGAGCACCAAAAGGAGGGTACTCAGACCCCGTCCTAGCTTAGAAGCCACTGAGTATAGGCAAATTGACTGATTGCTGGCCGGACCTCACAGGTTCATCCACAAAGTCCCGAAAGAAGGCAAAAGCCCACCGAGACCGGGTGAGCGCCACCGTCAAGGGCCAAACACCCGATGGGCCAGTGCCTGCGGGCAACCAAGGGCTCCTCTGGCAGCTCAACGCCGGGGAGCTGGGCTACCACTGCTTAGGCAGGGGGGGGCGAAACACAAACATCTAGAGGTGCACGGGAAAAGGGGCCACCATCAACCCCACAGGGGACATCAGCAGCCGGCCGCAGGGACCGACCACTACCGAACTTTGGTTTACCAGTGACTCTGAGTGGGAATCAATCGTGAGTACACCAGTGCCATCCGGGCACGACGCTACACCGCAGCACGGCGCCCTGCACCCCAATGACGACATCACCCCCCTTCCAGTCCCCCACTGGGGCCCTGGGACACACCGCCCCTACCTACGGAGGGGCTAACATCTCGGCTGCGGCCACAACACCGATCCCGGATGAGCCCGCCATCACTCCAGCCGCAGCGGTGGTGCATTCCCCCGTCATCACCACCCGTGGGTGGCGTCACGACCCGTTACACAACCACCAACTACCCCTCCCAACCGCCTTCCCTTAACAAGAGCGACGTGGCCCCCGCTCCGGAGGCGCTCCTGCCACCGACCACCCGAGCCCGGCCCTCGAGCGGCTTGGGCCGAGCAAACGGAGGAAGCAGCCGGGCCCCTCTCAGGGCGGTACAGTTACACTTCTCATAAGTTGGCTCATTGGTAAACCATGGCACATGGCATTTGCTATTTCAATGATATAGAGGGAGCCAAGAGACCAAGCTACAGATTGCTATTTCTGAATGACAAAGATTGCTAGAATAACTAGTAAAATAAGAGATTTAGGGAAAATCCATTTCTTCAGCAATTAGGCTGGTCTCATATAGCTCAGCGCTGCCAGTCCACACATTACCAACATCTTGAACCTTGGACCAGGAAGAATAGTCAAACACTGATTTGGTTGAAGAAGAAGCTTATTGAGAACATCCTGATTTTCTCTGTTGGCTCCCATAAAAAACACATCTTGCTAGTTTCAGGGGTCATTAGCTGACCCCACGCTACTATAACAATACTTTCTCATCCCAAGATCGCGTCACGGGGCCACCAATGGCAGCAGGGAGCGGTTTGATCCCCGCTACAGCCATTTAAATCGCACTGTCAGATTTTGACAGCGAGATCTAAGAAGTAAGCAGGTGCGGGTGGATCTCTGATTAGCCACACATGCCTGCTGATTGGATCAGCAGATATGTGCGGGGATAACTGTGGGCTCACTGCCAAAGCCTGCAGTTTCCATGGAGACACGACCTACGACGTATATATTCGTCCAAGGTGGTGATGGTGTTAAAAAAACAAAAAAATTGTATTAAGTGATTTAAAAGTTTTCTAAATTTTTACCCCTTCACAATCTTGGACATGTGTTTGTGTATATATACAGTATACATATGCATCTATATATATATATATATATATATATATATATATATACATATACACATATGTATACATATATATATATGGTATATATATGTCACGCTCCCCGGGTCCTCTGCTCCGCTTCCCGGCTCACCTGCCACGCTCCCCGCTCTCCAGCCTCCATCGCCCGCGCTTCCCAGGCCTCCTGGTCCCCGCTCCCGGCACCCGTCGGCTTCCCAGCCCCAGCCCGGCTCTGCTGCGTCCTCCTCTCAGCTTCCTGCCCTGGCTTCTGGCACCAGGGCCGCGCGCATGCGCATTAGGGCGCGCGCGCGGTCACTGACCCTTTCTTAAAGGGCCAGTGTCCACTAACAGGAAATGAAGCACACAGGTACGGGGTATAAAGGGGTGCAATGTCCAAGGGGGCGGGGCCTGATCTTCGTGTTTCCCAAGCTAGGAGTCAGGTCTCCTTGTGTTCCTGTGAGATACTTACCTATCTCTCTTCTAGAGCCGATCCTGCATTGCCATCCGGTCCTGCCGTATCCCGAACCCCGAACGCTGCCTATCTGCCATCCTGACAGTCCGCACCTTCTCTGTTCCCTGCGGTGACCCGTCATCTCGCTCCAACGGTTCCGGACCCCGCCTGACATCATCCCGGCTTCCGAACCTGAGCTCCGTCACCCGGACCACCATCAGTGACCCCGTGGTTCCAGGGACTTCTCCATTGTGCTCTTGTGCGCGGACTGTTCTGCTACCTATAGTGCTCCGGCTACCGGACTCCTTTCCCTCATCGGGGAGTTCGGCCCAGTGGATCCACCTTCTGGGTCTGCCCATCCACCTGGCCCTAACAGTAAGATCAGGCCATGGATCCCGCCGAAGCACTAGCGGCCTTGCATGAGGAACTCCAACGCCAGCATGAAGTCCAGACCCGCATGCTGAACTTTATGACTTCCGTGGACGCCCGCTTGAACACGCTACAAGCATCGGTCACATCTTCAGCACCTCCGGCCTCCACTAGTCAATCCACGACTCCCGCTCCCGTGGCAGCCTCCTCGGATGCTTCCAGACTTCGTTTGGCCTCACCACCCCGGTACGCCGGAGATCCCAAGACCTGCAGGGGGTTTATAAACCAATGCTCCCTCCATTTCACGCAGCTGCCGCATTTGTTTGCCTCCGACCAAGCCAAGGTCGCCTTCATAATGTCTCACCTAGAGGGCGAGGCACTGGCGTGGATGAACCCCTTGTGGGAGAAGGAGGACCCTATGACCAAGAACCTCCAGGAGTTCCTGCAGGCTTTTCGCGGCACCTTTGACGAGCCCGGACGCGCCTCCGCGTCTGCTTCATCTCTTCTCCGGTTACGTCAGGGAACTCTGACGGTGGGTCAATACGCCATCCGTTTCCGCACCTTGGCTTCGGAACTCGGGTGGAATAACGAGGCCCTAACCGCCGCCTTCTGGGAAGGACTCTCGGGTCGAATCAAAGATGAGCTGGCTGGTCGTGACGTACCGTCCACCCTGGACGCCCTGATTACCCTAGCGACTCGAGTGGACATTCGCTTTCAGGAGCGGTCCAAAGAGGTGTCCCGTGAGAGACGCCCGGTACGGCATTCCTCTCCTCCGCAGAAGTCCGCCGTACTCCAGTCAACGGCATCTGGTGTCTCCGTCCATGAGCCCATGCAGGTCGACCGTGTGCGACAGTCTGAACAACGTCGAGCAGAGCGGCTCGCCAAGGGTCTCTGCTTCTACTGCGGAGAGGGCACACACCTGCTACGCTCCTGTCCAGAGAGGCCGGGAAACTCCAAACCCTAGGGTCGGTAGGAGAGGCCACCCTAGGTGCTGGGACTCTCTCAGACCCGGTTACATGGACTGTGCAAGTGACAACGGGAGAGACGCGGTTCACGGCTGAGGCGTACCTCGATTCTGGGGCAGCAGGCAATTTCATCCAGCAGGCCACGGTGGACAAGTACCAGGTGCCTGTTACTCCGCTCGACAAACCCCTCGTGATTGCCTCTGTGGATGGGAGACCCCTCTCTGACACCATCTCCTGGATCACCAGGCCGGTTGAATTGCGTATCGGTGCTCTGCACACCGAGAACATCGCTCTCTACGTCCTCCCACACATGTCACATCAAATCCTGCTGGGCCTTCCTTGGTTACGGACACACGAACCTTCAGTCAGCTGGGGCACTGGTGAAATCACTCGATGGGGCTCTTCTTGCCATGAGAACTGTCTGAAGACCATACAACCCATCCGGCGACCTCCGGTTCCAGAGTCCCTACCGGGACTACCCTCAGCCTATTGGTCCTTCGCGGACGTCTTTGATAAGAAGGAGTCAGAGGTACTTCCGCCACATCGTCCTTACGATTGTGCCATTGACCTGCTCCCGGGAACTACACCACCTCGAGGACGGATATATCCACTGTCTCCAGCCGAAACAAGGGCCATGTCTTCTTACATCACAGAGAGCCTGGCAAGGGGATTCATTCGGAGATCCTCCTCTCCTGCTGGAGCAGGCTTCTTTTTCGTAAAGAAGAAAGAGGGCGACTTACGCCCATGCATAGACTACCGGGGATTGAATCAAATCACCGTAAAAAACAAGTATCCCCTGCCGCTCATCCCCGAATTGTTTGATCGGCTCAGAGGAGCTCGCATGTTCACCAAGTTGGATCTTCGGGGTGCCTACAACCTGGTCCGTATCCGCTCGGGGGACGAATGGAAGACCGCGTTTAACACTCGCGATGGGCACTATGAATACTGCGTGATGCCCTTCAGCCTGTGTAACGCACCAGCAGTCTTCCAAGAATTAGTGAACGACGTGTTCCGGGACCTTCTCTACGTCTGTGTGGTGGTATATCTGGATGACATCCTTGTCTTCTCTCCGGACCTTCAGACCCACCGAGAGAACGTGCAACTGGTTCTACAAAGACTGAGAGAGAATCGTCTGTACGCCAAGTACGAGAAGTGTGTCTTCGAACAGTCTTCTCTCCCCTTCCTGGGTTACCTCATCACCGATACCGGACTGCAGATGGATCCAAAGAAGGTCTCTTCCATTCTCAACTGGCCTCCTCCTTCTGGACTGAAGGCAATCCAACGCTTTCTGGGATTCGCCAACTATTACCGCCAGTTCATCCCTCATTTCTCTGCTCTGACTGCTCCTCTCTCCGCCTTGACCAAGAAGGGGGCTAATCCAAAAGACTGGTCACCTGCGGCCGACGCCGCGTTTGGCTCCCTAAAGCGGGCCTTTGCCTCCTCTCCTGTACTCCACCGTCCGGAGTTAAACCGCCAGTTCACCTTGGAGGTGGATGCCTCCTCCTCGGGAGCCGGAGCAGTGCTCATGCAGAAGTCCTCCTCCGGGAAGATGGTGACTTGCGGTTTCTTCTCCAAGAGCTTCTCAGCGCCTGAACGCAATTACACCATCGGTGACCGAGAACTATTGGCAGTCAAACTGGCTCTGGAGGAATGGCGTTATCTTCTGGAAGGAGCAGTGTACCCCGTTATAATTTACACGGACCACAAGAACCTGGAATACCTGCGGTCTGCTCAGCGACTGAACCCACGGCAAGCCAGGTGGTCCTTATTCTTTGCCTGGTTCGATTTCCAGCTCCATTTCCGACCCGCAAACAAGAATGTACGCGCTGATGCCTTGTCTAGGTCTTTTATGCCCATGGAGCAGGAAGAGGAGACATCCCAACCCATCATCTGTCCAAGTAAGATTATTCCGGTGGCTCCTGTCACCCTGGCCCAGATACCGCCCGGGAAGACCTATGTCTCTGAAACTGACAGGCAAAAAGTGTTACACTGGGGCCATGCCTCGAAAACAGCCGGTCATGCTGGCCAGAAAAGAACTTGGAGTGCGATTGTACGTCATTATTGGTGGCCATCCCTTCGCATGGACATCGCCTCTTTTGTCTCTGCCTGCTCCTCTTGTGCCAGGAACAAGACGCCCAAACACCTGCCATATGGCCGTCTTCTGCCTCTGCCTATACCCTCAGTTCCGTGGCAACACATTGCAATGGACTTTATTACGGACTTGCCATTGTCCTCCGGACACACAGTCATATGGGTCGTGGTGGACCGGTTCTCTAAAATGGCTCATTTCGTCCCTATGGCTGGACTGCCCTCTGCTCAGGAACTCGCGGACGCCTATATACATCACATCTTCCGCTTGCATGGCTTTCCATCACACATCGTGTCCGACAGAGGAACTCAGTTCACCTCCCGCTTCTGGAGGGCTCTCTGCAAACATCTGGGAGTGACTCTGGACTTTTCTTCTGCCTACCATCCTCAGTCTAATGGCCAAGTGGAAAGGGTCAATCAAATCTTGACCTCCTTCTTACGACACTACGTCAACGCCCATCACGACGACTGGTCCACGCTTCTTCCTTGGGCTGAGTTCTCCCATAACCACCACGTCAGTGAGTCCTCCTCCAGCTCTCCCTTTCATGTCGTTTACGGACTTCAGCCCTCCGTTCCATTGCCTGTGTCTCCTTCTTCGGATGTCCCTGCTGCTGATGCTGTAGCCCGTGACTTTGCAACCATTTGGGACTCTGTCAAGGCGTCCCTTGGGCGTGCTACCCTGCGGATGAAGAGACATGCAGACAAGAGACGTCTGGACCCTCGTGTTTCTCTCCTGGTGATCTAGTCTGGCTTGCTTCCAAGTACGTCCGATTGAAGATACCATCCTACAAGCTGGGTCCTCGCTACATCGGGCCGTTTAAAGTCCTCAGCAAAATCAATGAGGTCTCCTACAAGCTCCAGCTCCCGGCCACGATGAGGATACCCAACTCCTTCCACGTCTCCCTGCTCAAGCCGGTTGTCCTTGGTCCCTTCTCCGCTGCTGCCAGTTCGGCTCCTCCTCCTATTGCCGATGACGACATCTATGCGGTAAGGGATATCGTGGCCATGAAGACCGTACGGGGTCGACAGTTCTTCCTGGTGGACTGGGCAGGGTATGGTCCTGAGGATAGGTCCTGGGAGCCCCGGGAGAATGTGGGTACTCCGCTGATCCGTGCCTTCCTGTCCCGGTTGCGGGGAGGGGGGCGTGGGGGGGGGGTACTGTCACGCTCCCCGGGTCCTCTGCTCCGCTTCCCGGCTCACCTGCCACGCTCCCCGCTCTCCAGCCTCCATCGCCCGCGCTTCCCAGGCCTCCTGGTCCCCGCTCCCGGCGCCCGTCGGCTTCCCAGCCCCAGCCCGGCTCTGCTGCGTCCTCCTCTCAGCTTCCTGCCCTGGCTTCTGGCACCAGGGCCGCGCGCATGCGCATTAGGGCGCGCGCGCGGTCACTGACCCTTTCTTAAAGGGCCAGTGTCCACTAACAGGAAATGAAGCACACAGGTATGGGGTATAAAGGGGTGCAATGTCCAAGGGGGCGGGGCCTGATCTTCGTGTTTCCCAAGCTAGGAGTCAGGTCTCCTTGTGTTCCTGTGAGATACTTACCTCTCTCTCTTCTAGAGCCGATCCTGCATTGCCATCCGGTCCTGCCGTATCCCGAACCCCGAACGCTGCCTATCTGCCATCCTGACAGTCCGCACCTTCTCTGTTCCCTGCGGTGACCCGTCATCTCGCTCCAACGGTTCCGGACCCCGCCTGACATCATCCCGGCTTCCGAACCTGAGCTCCGTCACCCGGACCACCATCAGTGACCCCGTGGTTCCAGGGACTTCTCCATTGTGCTCTTGTGCGCGGACTGTTCTGCTACCTATAGTGCTCCGGCTACCGGACTCCTTTCCCTCATCGGGGAGTTCGGCCCAGTGGATCCACCTTCTGGGTCTGCCCATCCACCTGGCCCTAACAGTATATATATATATATACACGGTATATATATATATATATATATATATATATATATAAATATATATATATATATATACATATACATAAGCTAGGGGGACTTGTTTAGAAAAGTTTTAAAAAATATGAAAAAATATAAAAGCCTAAAAGTTGAAATCACTCCCTTTTCACCCCATTGAAAATAAAACAATAAAAATATACACATATTTGGTATCGCCGTGTTCAGAAGTGCTCGATCTTTCTTAATATAAAATCAATTAATTTGATCAGTACACGGCGTAGCGAGCCGAAAAATTCAAATGCCGAAATTAAATTTTTTTATCACCACAACATTGTAATAAAATACATAACAGGCGATCAGAACATTGCATCTATGCAAAAATAGTGTAATTAAAAATATTAGCTCAAGATGCAAAAATTAAGATATCACTGAGCCCAAGATCCTTAAAAATGAGAACGTTACAGGTCACAGAAAATAGCAGTAAAAGCCATATTCTTTTTTTTGGAGAAGCTTCAGAATTTTTTTCACCCTTTACATAAAATTAAACCTATACATGTTTGATATAGGATGTGAGGCATCATACCAACACATCAGTTTAACCATATAGTTAACATGGTAAATAACAGACCCCAGAAACCATCATGCAAGTGCACATTTTTTTGCAATTTCACCGCAGTTACATAGTTACATACGGTAGTTACTTAGGTTGAAAAAAGACCTAGGTCCATCTAGTTCACCCATCCTTCTCCAATTATACATTTTGTCATTAAGTCACTTATAACCAACAATGTTGTGTGTACTGAACAAATCATCCAGCCCTTTTTTAAAAGCGGTTATAGTATCTGCCATTACTACCTCTTGTGGTAGGGCATTCCACAGTCTGACTGCTCTAACTGTAAAGAACCCTTTCCTATTTAACTGTCGTAATCGCTTTTCTTCCACTCGCAGTGAATGCCCCCTGGTCTTTAGTATTGTCTTTGGAAGGAATAAGTCATGTGCCAGTCCTTTATCTTGACCACACATGTATTTATACATATAAATGAGATCTCCTCTGAGACGTCTTTTTTCTAAGCTAAACAAATCCAACTTTTTCAACCTGTCATCATATGGGAGGCCTTCCATTCCTTGTAATAGTCTAGTTGCCTGCCTTTGAACTGACTCTAACTTCTGAATGTCCTTTTTAAAATTTGGAGTCCAAAACTGGATCCCATATTCCAGATGTGGCCTTACAAGTAATTTATAGAGGGGTAACAGTACATTGGGATCACGGGATCCAATCTCTCTTTTTATACACCCTAAAATCTTGTTTGCTTTAGCAGCTGCTGCCTGACATTGAGTGCTGCTGCTCAGCTTATTTGTAATCAGAATACCCAAGTCCTTCTCCTGTCCTGTAGTCAAGAGTTTACTTCCATTTAATGTATAAACAGCTATAGGATTACTCCGTCCTAGGTGCATTACTTTACATTTACCAACATTAAATCTCATTTGCCAAGTATGTGCCCATTCTGACATCTTATCCAGATCGTTTTGTAATATTGTACTTTCAAGGTTTGTTTTTAATATCCTACATAGTTTGGTGTCATCAGCAAAGACTGACACTTTACTATCAATCCAACTCACAAGGTCATTAATAAAGAGATTAAAAATAATCTGTCCTAGCACAGATCCCTGCTGCACCCCACTGCTGACTATTGTTCCCTATCTTTTAGCCAATTCCTTACCCATTTGCAAATAGTTTCCCCTAGTCCCTGCTTCTGGAGCTTTAGCATAAGGCTATTATGTGGTACAGTATCAAATGCCTTTGCAAAGTCCAAATAAATAACATAAGCTGCATTACCAATATCCAGATTTGCACTTATCCCCTCATAGAACCCCAACAGGTTGGTTAGACACAACTTATCTTTCATGAATCCATGCTGTCTGTCAGTTAATATATTATTTTCTGCAATATATTTTTTTGCATTTCATCACTTAAAATGCTCTCAAAAACTTTGCATACTACTGCCTTGATTCACCCTCTTACCTTAAATATTGGTACCAACTCAGCAATCCTCCAATCCTGAAGCACCAACCCTGTTACAAGCGAGTCTAAGAAGATGAGATACAGCAGTCTATCAATTACTGAGCTCAATTCCCTCAATATTCGCGGATGAATGCCATGTGGCCCAGGGGATTTGTCAATGTTTAATTTACTCAAAGGTAGGCATAATTCTTCTTATGTTTAATTATATCAGGTGGTGAACTTTGATTTTTGACTTGTTGAACGATACAGTGGAATGAACTGTGAATGGAACAGTCAGTTCCTTGATGAACACTGTTGAGAAGTGCCTGTTTAATATCTCAGTCTTTGCTTTGCCCTCTATAATTAACTTGTTATATTTTAAGGGGCCAATACCATCCTTTGTTTTTCTTTTGGCATTAATGTATTTACACATTTTTTGGGGACTTATCTTAATGTCCTTGGCGATTTTTGTTTCAGTAGTAAATTTTGCTTGATTGATTTCTTTTTTACATTTCCTATTGATAGCTTTATACTCCTGAAATGCTAATTTCTGTATTCTCAGCCTTCAAGATTTTGAACATCCTTTGTTATTGTTTTATTATACATTCTACAGTCTCATTTATCCATAGTGGTGTCTTTTTATTTCTGGATATTTTATTACCAGAGGATTTTTTACAGGACTCTAGTAGTATATCCTTAAACTTACCCCATTTATGTTATGAATCCCCAGTTACCATGACATGGTCCCAATCTACACAATTTTAAGCTCTTCCCTTAATTTGTTGAAATCAGCTTTCCCTAAAATTCCGGGTTTTAGCATTTGCCCTTTCAAATGTTCTATTGAATATTACTTTAAAGCTTGCCATATTATGATTCCTGGTGCCCAAGTGCTCCTGGTCCTGTCAAGTTCTCCCGAACCTATAGATCTGAGAATGTATCCAGTCTATTTGACAGGACCAGATCTAGCACAATATCTCTCCTGGTCGGTTCATCTACCATCTGAGAGAAGTAAATGTCTTGAATTGTAGATAAGAACTTACAGCTTTTAGCACAACTAGAAGATTCTATGTCTCACTGAATGTCTGGATAGTTGAAATACCCCATAATAAGAACCTGATTATTATTATTATTATTATTATTATTAGCTGTCTTTTCAATTTATTGCAGCATTTCAACCTCTACTTGTTCAGGTATGTTAGGAGGCTTATAGCAAACTCCAATTAGTAGCAGCTTTCCATTATTCCCCTTCCCATGTACATTTATCCATACTGACTCCACATTGTCACAACTTCCCCTATGTGGGTACTGACTGAGTACAGATCTTAAGTTAGATTTAACAAAGATACACGTTCTTTTACCTTTTTTGTATTTCCTATCCTTCCTGAATGTAGTATAACCCTCTACGTTTGTCACCCAGTCAAGGCTTACGTCCAGCCAAGTTTCCGTAATGTCCACTACACCTTGGAAATGTTTCTCACTTTTTCCAGTACACTACTATATGGTAGTGGTAAAACTAATGTCATTCAAAAGTACAACTCATCCTGCAAAAAACAAGCCCTCATATGGCTACATTGATGGAAAAAAAGAAAAGTTATGGCTCTTGGAAGAAGTGGAGGAAAATCTTAATGAAAAATTGCCAAGGGGTGAAGGGGTTAAATAAATGTTACTCCTTGGCTGATAGACAAATTCTGAAAGAAGATTTGGAATAAGGGGACAAATTACTATAGGAAACAGCATATTTCATGCATTTACACAAAAAAGTGAAATTTTGTAAGACAGTGTATTTTGCTTCGATGTCAACCTCTTGGCCTTTGAGTGGATGGACGGACTTCATTTCTTATTCTTTCAACTGTCATGGCCTCACATGATGCATTTTGGCAATTTTCTTGGCTGAGAGACCACTATTCATCAATAGCGGTCTCTCAGCCAAGAAAATTGCTGAATGATGTTGTGTCTCTTTTATTGGGAAATTTTCTTAATGGCTGCTCCTTGCTTTGAACCAGTGACCTTTTGCTTGGTAATCAACCAAATATTACAATGAGCCATTAGGGAATGTGAGAACAGATTGTAATTTGTAGTATAAAGGAAGAAAAAGATTTTTCCTATGCCAGGAGCAAAACAGTAACAATGCAGTGACAATAATCTGCATAACTAATCATATGTTAAATAGTTTCAAGCCAAATATATGTATGAGACAGCCAAGATGATTGTCTATAAAATGAAGGCAGTCTCACTTTCAAAGCTGTAGTGGATGGTGAGATATGGAGCCTGAAAGTCAAAAGTTCAAAGCATTGTTACCCTTTTGCTTGTCAGTGTACTTAGCCATCATTCAAAATCAACAGCGAGGCATATGAATGGCTCCAAATTTATTCTGCAGCACCATCATAATTGCAATCAATGTCATCAAGAACTATCTTAAGCATGAAGAAGAACAAAGAATCCTGGAAGTGATGATTAGAGATGAGCGATGTTCGAGGTTCGCCAATTCCATGTTCGAGTGATTTTTGGGGGTGCTCGAGATCGAACTCGAATGCGAGCTTTTTGCTAAAAGCTTGACAGTTCGAGTTACGTTCGAGAACGGTTCGATCACCAAAAAGCCTAGCTAGTTATTTGTTTGCTGGCTTTTCACTGTAATAGTGTGAGTCACTGTGATTCACGTTATTATCAAATTTCAGCGTATAGTGTGCGGGGGGATGCGGTTTAGATCTGTGGTGCACTGCTGAGAGAATGCCGATCGCCATTTTTTTTTTTTCCTAAGCGTGTGTGCAGTGGGGCGGGCCAGGATGTCAGCCAATCACAGACACACACACACAGCTAAGTGCATTTTTGCCAGACAAGCAAGGGCATATGTCTTAAGCTATGAATGCCACATGTCCTTGCCTTATAAAATACGGCCATTTCCCCTGTTGCCTCCATTATCTCCTTTGTGCGTGTGGGTGACAGTCACCGCTCACGCTGCTGCCGCCAATCCTGCTGTGTGCGCTATAGACATAGTGCAAGCTATACAGCGCTCTAGGGATTAGGGACTGATTGTTATTTCAGCCCTTTTCAGGGCTGATTTCCAGGCGTTCATAGCCATAGCTGCTAGGCAGGTCCGTGCAAATGCTGTTTACAGCTTTAGATAACAGCGTCTGTGTACCTCAGCTCAGTGAATTCCTTGCTGCATTTCATCATTAGGAGGGATAGAAAGTGAGGCTTCCTTTCCTGCTCTGGTACCCACAGAAGCCGGGCACTGTACCCACCTGCCCACTTTTGCCATGCAATTTTATTTGCCCAAAGAGCTGACACTTATTCTGCCATCCTAAAAGTGTCTGGAATAGTGACTTAGTTTTCCTTTCCTGTCCTGGTACCCACAGAACCCGGGCACTGTACCCACCTGCCCACTTTTGCCACGCAATTTTATTTGGCCAAAGAGCTGACACATTTTCTGCCATCCTAAAAGTGTCTGGAATAGTAACTTAGTTGTCCTTTCCTGTCCTGGTACCCACAGAACCCGGGCACTGTACCCACCTGCCCACTTTTGCCATGCAATTTTATTTGCCCAAAGAGCTGACACTTTTGCTGCCATCCTAAAAGTGTCTGGAATACTAAGTTACTGTTCCTTTCCTGTCCACTGACCCACAGAACCAGGGCACTGTACCCACCTGCCCATTTTTTGCCAGGTTATTTCATTTGCAAACTGTGCTGCCACTGTTACGAGCATACAAAAATTGTCTGGGATAGTCAATGCTGGTTCTTCAGCTGTCAATAAAGCTAGACCACCTCTGCATTGTACACACCTGTCCATTTTTGATACGCAATTCTAATTGCAAACTGTGCTGCCACTGTTACGGGCATACAAAAATTGTCTGGGATAGTCAGTGTTGGTTCTTCAGCTGTCCACAAAGCTAGACCACCTCTGCATTGTACACACCTGGCCATTTTTTGCCAGGCTATTTTATTTGCTCATAGAGCTGACACTTTTTCTGCCATCCTAAAAGTGTCTGGAATACTGAGTTAATGTTCCTTTCCTGCCAAGCAAGGTACAACACATGTGCATTCTACACTTCTCTCCATTTCTGCTACGCAATTATTAACTGCAGGTAGTCCAGCCAATCTGTGACGAAGGCGCGGGCGTGGATATAATGTTGCCTTCATCCAATGCTGGTTCTCTTGATGTCTGACAGCTCAACAATACCATCTGTTTGCACTTCCAAAACAACTGACGACCTGCCAATCACACTCCCTGTTGCGGGTAAAAGGGGTGGAAGTTCAGCGTGAAAAAGCATGTGTGACTGCTGTCCCCACAGTCACAGAGGATGAAGATCACGCAGATGCACTTGATGGGGCAGGCGGTGGTTGCACAGCCCCGCTAGCCCGCATTGTAGCACAGTGAAATTCCCATTGCGACATATGCTTCATTTAAAGTCGTGTACAGGGTGGGCTCCCCAGTATGCAGCAAAACCACGCAACAGGAAAAGGACTCTAGGCAGTAGGGTTGATTAATGATTGTTTAACTTTCCCAAAACAAACAATAAGAACCATGCATAAAACTGAAAGAATAGAACAATCTATTCAGTTGCCTACTACCTGGTAATCCCTCTGCGCAGCAGGAGTAATTGTGTGTGTGTGTGTGTGTGTGTGTGTGTGTGTGTGTGTGCAAACATGACTTACCAGTGGCGCATCACAAGAGCTTACAACTTATCTACCTAAACATAGACAAAACCCATTACCCCCCCTGAATACCCTTGTTAGCTGAAGCCTCACAGATAAGGCAGATGATAACAGTGTTAATGCAAACCACACAGCTCAGAAACACAGTCATGGAAATCTGCTAAAGCAACAGTCAATGCCAACATGTTTCGCTGTCCCTCTATGATTTAAACTGTAAGTGACAATTTGACAGTGCAGAGGCAGCAAGTCTTATTGTCTATATAGTCGGCCTAACCAGAACAGATATGTGTTTTGCTAATAAAACAAAGTGTTGCGTGCACGCATTACTGTCTGGGCCCAGCCTACCGTACCCGGGTACTGTGGTGTCCACTTGCCATAAATACAGACTTTACACTCCGCTCACGGTAAACAGCATAGACAGCACCGGAAGAATGTCGGTCTGTGGCACAGCATGCTGCTCACAGGCGTTACGGTCCTCCTCACCAAACTCCAACACGACTCTCCTCACAATTGACCGAAGTGTTTCTGCGGTGGCTCCTTGCTGTATCACACACCTTCAGCTTTTTCTTCTGTTCATAGACAGCATCTCCAAGTCCACAGCCGAAGACCGTTTTGCTATTGCTATAGTGACCAAACAGACAAAGGTAGATGCAAAAAAACAGCAGCCCCTTGTGTGTAGTCTGCAACAATGCATGCAATGAACGGCAAATAAGCATGTTGCATTGACAGTGGATAAAGCTGAGCAATACACCCTCACGCTATCAATTCATATCCATGTGACACTTCATGGACGAAGTACTCAAAGTTGTCAGTTTTTGCCTTCTACTTAGAGATTGTTGACAAATCTTACAGATTAAATGACGGGTGATCCTTTGCAATGTCAAAAAAGCCCCAGGCTAGGCAAGGCTTAGAGCCCATGTGACCTGCAGAGCCACCACGACTTCAGAGGCAGAGTTGTGGGCGAGGATTCAGTTATTGACGTGCTTCCAGTACTTTGTCTCTGTCCGGGAAGACGCAACGTAACCTCGTCGTCAGTAGCATCCTTCTCCACCTCCTCTGCTAACCTCATCGACTGGGTGACTTTGGTTTGACAGTAAGTGGGGTCTCCAACCTCATCATCACCCTGTGTGTTTTCATTCCCCTTGTTCTGAGTCCTCCGAGACAACCTCTTCCTGCCCTGACCGAATAGTAAAGTTGTTGTTCCAATCAGGTATCTGAGTCTCCTCATCATGTTCCCCATTGTCTCCACCAGGAGGATTTACTGTTTGGGAATGACAGTGTACATTATGCTCAGCACCTTCTTCATCGGGGCCTGGATCCGACTCACAAAGCTTCTGGGCATCTGTGCAGATCATTTCCCCTGTCTCCTGGAACTCGCTGCCTCAACACGTCAGATTATCTGCTACACCCGCAAGCTTCAAACGGAAACTGAAAACTCATCTGTTCAGAAATGACTATAACCTCCAATGACCCCACCACTGTGCGTAGCTGCCGCCCAACCTACACCCCACCTACTGTCTCCTGCCCAAAATCCTTTATAATGTAATCCCACAAGGGCAGGGCCCTCTTCCCTCTGTACCAGTCTGTCTATTGTTGCTTGTATATGTATTCTGTATGTAACCCCCTTCTCATGTACAGCACCATGGAATCAATGGTGCTCTATAAATAAAGAATAATAATAATAACTTCCTTGTCTGTACTCACTGAAGCTTTGGAGCAGACCTCTGATTCCCAGGCTATAGTGTGACTGAACAGCCCTGCAGACTCATCCATCTCTGTTACCCCATACTCAGCAGGGCTGGTGGAAACTTGAGAGCTGTTAGGAAGCAAGTGCGATTGGGTTGACACCACAGAGGAATATAGTATTTGGGATATTGAACTTGAGGTGGAGGAGAGGCCACTTTATGGAGCACTTGAGATCCATTGAAGCAGATGCTGTTTTGGTGCCTCATCTACATTTGTTAGCGATGGTCTTGTCCGTGAAAAAAGGGATCATATCAGATTATCCACGGGAAGAAGTACACCTGTTATTTTGGCTGGTATTTGTTGTTACGAATCGGTTCCGCCGTAAACGCAAGCAGCCTGCTGCGGTTCCAGTTGCGCCCAGGCGTCAGCTGCCATTTTGGGCCGTGCCTCGGGTCATCCAGCTGGCTGTTTTCTCCTCCACGTCTAAGTGTGGAAAGGCGGGTAGTGCGCATGCGTGTGCCGATTTACCCCAGCCGCAGCCTAAGTCCAGTGTTTCGCCTAGTGAGTATGCTCAGCCTGACTGTGCCATTCCTGAGGCTAAGTCCTCAGTTCGGGCTACAGCGCATGCTCCCACACCTAGTGCGAAAAGCCTCTTTGCACAGGTACTTGTACTCCGTGCCGTGTCTAAGTCCTGTGTTGTGCCTGGACAGCATGCTGAAGCTGATAGTCATTTTTCTGAAACTGTTGTTCATGCTACTGAGCATGCTCAGCCACTTAATGCATCAGAGGCCAGGTCCGGTAATGAACTCTTTAGCCCTGCCCCTGACGTGGCAGGCCCATTTAGACCACAGAGCATCAGGTGTCCTGATGATGTGGCCAGGCCACTCCGGACTGGCTTGCAGAGGCCCGCCCCTATGACTTGTCACCTCATTATTGTTGGTCAGACGATGCCTGGTGAGGTGTTTGGGTCGTGGCTGCCATGAGGTCATCATTGAATTTGCGGTTCCAAATAGGCCGCTGGTTATGCCACTGATGACGTGTCACTCTGCTTTTGTCTCCAGGAGGTGCATAGTGGTCCACCCTTGGTTGTGTCGGACCCAGGTTATAAAAGGGTCTGGAGCCAACAAGGAGGTGCGCAGTCTTCTATTATGCTCAGTAAGAGCACACCTCCATGTGTTGAACCCATTGCGGCTTTAGGCCAGAGGTAGGCAGGGATAGGGCGTCGATGCAGGCCGCCACCACAGTTGGTAACGCAGAATGGTTAAGACCAGCTCCTGTCTCATCAGTCCTGCTAGTGCAGCCCAGTGGCATTAACTGGGCTGCTGCTGATGCGCCTGCTGTTCACAGGTGTGGCCCCTACGCACACCGACAGCATACCCAATGGCCCCTGTGTTGTTAAAAGGGAGTTCCTGGGCTGGGTGTGTGTGTGGACCCTGTGACGCTAACAGGGATCCCAGTCTCCAGATCCGAGTGTCGTCTAACTCGGTTCAGGCTACTATTAGTTTCAGAGCCACCCAGCTCTGTATCCTCCGCCTAACCTTCGAGTTGCCAACATCTCTTTTTCCATCTGGGAGCACGGTGGACACCGACTGGCGATTGGGATATATACCTTTCTTTTTATTTTCTTCTTTATTTTTTTATATAGCGCTAACATAGTATATACCACCTTATCCAAATCTGCCAGTCCCCCCGTAACAAATGGTGTTTCTTCAGCAAATGTTGCTGTTGCTTAACCACCAAATCCACGGACACAAACTTTTTCCCCTTTCCAACACACCTGTTCCCCTTTCCACCAGCATCTGTCCTTTTTCAACTCATTTTGTATATGACCAAATTTGCAACTATGCAGGGACACCCTACTCAACGCCATCTCATCACAGCAGCCAGCCCTCGGTTCCTCAGATGTGGACAAGTAAAAGACCATTTCCTCCTAGCCATGACAAAGAGTTGAGATTCACTCTGTGCAGCACTGGTGTTTAGTGGAAAAGCAGATCTAAGATTGCGTACCACCTTCTGCTGATACTCCTGCATACGTGCGTCCCTTTCTATGGCAGGACTTATTTCGCCAAATTTTGTCTTGTACTGGGGATCTAACAGTGTGGCAACCCACTAGTCAGCATTACTTCGAATTCGGACAATCAGAGGGTCATGTTGTAGGTAGTGCAGCAAGAAGGCGCTCATGTGTCTTGCGCATCCAAGAGGACCAAGTCCTTGCTGTGTTGGTGGCGGAGAGGTGAGAATCATGCCTCATTCCTCTGCACTCTCCCCCCAACCTCGCACAACCGAAATGTGAGCAAGCTCTCCCGCATCTGCTGAGTCTTCCATGCCTATCGCCAGTTCGTCCTCCATTTATTCATGGGCTCCTGCACCTTCCCCAACAGTTTTGCTGATACTATGCGCCCTTCTTAATCCCTCTCCCCCACCGTACCATGCCTGCCGCCTTGGTGCTGCTGACCGTCTGTACCTTGTAGATCTTGTTATCCCTTCCGCATATGACTCCTCCTGTACTTCCTCCCCTTCCTCTTGTCCCACCACCTGACTACGAATAATGTTTAGAGTGTGCTCCAGCATGTAGATGACCGGAATTGTCATGCTAATAATGGCATTGCCAGTGCTAAACATCTTCGTCGACATTTGTAAACTGCGAAGAAGGGTGCATAGATCCTTGATCTGACACCACTACAGCATCGTGATCTGCACCATCTCTGGATCTAGTTAGCCCAGGCTATACGTCATATTGCAGCAGGGTTCAGCGGTGCTGCCACAGACGCTGCAACATGTGCAGATTCAAATTCCTGCGTGGCGTCACATCGTATTTCAGGCGGTGAAACGCCAGACTGAAAGACTTCTGTAGTGATGCAAGTTGTTGAGCTACTGGGTGTGAACGGTGGAAGTGAGCACATAGCGAGCGTGGCCGTCGCAGAAGCCCATGTAGGCCGGGATGGTAGTTTAAAATTGCTGGACAACCAGGTTCAACACGTGAGCCATACAAGGCACATGTGTCACATTGTCACGGCGAAGGGCCGCACCCAGGTTTGCATCATTGTCGCACCCGGCCTTCCCTGGCTGCTGGTTGAGTAGCGACAACCATTGATGAAACTCGGTCTCACTCTCCAGAGCTTACCGTCCACAACTCCTCAGCGGTGTGACTCACATTTCACCGACATTTCAAAGTAAAGAGTCGACCGCCTGATGCCGTTGAGCTCTGCTGCCACCATAGTAAGGAGGTGTGTGGGCTTCCTTGTGCGCAGTTACAACGTGGGTGGCCTGACCACACAGGGTTTAGGCGGAGTTGGAGGACCCAGACGAGGTTGAGGAGGCAGAAGCAGTGTAGGAACTTCTACATACAAAGGAAGGATTGACACACAACTTGTGTGGATGACTTGTACAGCAGACACTTCTCCACCTCTCCCCATAGTAACCCATTGCCCAGTCAGCGACATGTAATGCCCCTGTTCATGCTTACTGGGCCAATTATCTGTGGTGAAATGCACCCTGTCACACACAGAGTTTCTCAAACAAGCGGTGATGTTTTGTGCGACATGCTGGTGTAGTGCGGGCACGCCTTTGTTGGAGAAGGAGTGCTTGACTGGCATCAGTTGTCCCCCATCTTCAATCTTAAGAAGATGCTTTGCATGAAGCACTCTCAAAAATACACCAGCCTTTCGCCTCCTCTGGATGACACAGGGGTAGAAAAGTTCTCTGTGATCCATGACTTCCTCATCTTGATGAACGTTAGTCTGTCCACATTGTCAGTGGACAGATGTGTGCACTTATCTGTCAGCACACCCCCAGCAGCACTGAAGACACGAGAGAACGCTGGCTGCGGGACACGACAAGATCCCCAAGGCGTAAGTGGCGTAAGTGGCGAGCTCAGGCCATTTATCCAAATTGGAAGCCTAAAATGAGCAATGCTCAAGTTGCACAGTAATGGCATCGATGTTCACTTGCATATACTCATATATCTGTGTCTCCTCCTCTTTTTCCTCGTCCAGCTGTTTTGTTTTCACATGAGTATTTGTCCTTGTCACTTTCCCATGTGTTTGTGTTGTCTTGTGAGTTGTTTGTCACCTTTTGGACACCTTTGAAGGTGTTTTCTATGTGTTTTTATGTGTTTGTGATTGCCTCCCATTGTTTTCTATGGGGTTCGAGAGGTTCGTCGAACGGTTCGCTGAACCGAACTCGAACGCGGCCTCCGTTCGACGGACCGAACTGAACTCGAGCCTCTAGAGGGTGGCTCATCTCTAGTGATGATACAACCTCTTAAAACTCTGATCTGAACATTAAGTCTGACTGGGATTACAGGAAGAGATGAAAGAATTTGTGCTAACCTACATCCTCAGAATATCTATGGTTAGTTCTCCAACATATTTGGAATAGCCTCTCTACTGAGTTCCTTCAAATACTGTATGCAGGTGTAATCTAGAGGCAAATAAAGGTCACATTAAATATTGATCTGATTTAGATTTCTCTTTTGTTCATTCACTTTGCATTTTGTTAGTTAATAAATTTAATCTATTAATATTTTCATGGGTTCTGCTGCTGTTATTATGTGCTGATGATGGTTCTAGTGCTGTATTCATGTCCTGATAATAGTTCTGAGGCTCTGTTTTTGCTTAAATGGTGGCTCTCGTGTTTTCTCAATGTATTGTTGTTGATTCTCATCCCGTATTCATATGCAAAAAAATGGTTCTAGTGGGGGATTTTTTGCACTGATATTAGTTCTAGTGATGTAATCATGTACTTTTGGTGTTTTTTGTGCTATATTCATGTAATAATAGTGGTTTCAGTGCTGTATTCATTAACTGATATTGATTCCAGTAATGTATTCATGTACTGATGGTGATTCTTATTATGTTTTCATACATTGATGTTGATTCTAGGTGTTATGCGCACTATAGTGCGCACGTGGAAAATAAAGTAACCTAAGGTCTAACTAAAAACTATTCTATCTGATTTGCCCAGTTTTTGTACAGACTAGAGGTCTCAGCTGTGCAGCAGTGCCTAAAGGCCCCTGCCCAGACTGAAACAAGCACAATTGGATGCGTCCTACGTCATGCATACAGGCTGGTATTGAGGTCCTGCGCAGGCGCACTACAATACTTTGATCTGCCCTGTGCAGGGCAGATCAAAGTGCGCCTGCATAGGACCTCAGTGCTTGTGAGTGGGTATGACAAAGGATGCGTCATGCATGCCGACTTCAGAAGAAGGAAGACCAAGATGGCCAAAAGAGGAGGCACCGGTCCCAGAAAACGGTGCCACCCATTTGACCAGTCTGCACCGGAGCGACCTCCTAGGTGAGTATTATAAAGTGTTTTTTATGTTCTACACAGCGGCCTGGGCTGTTATATACAGCATATTAGAATGCTGTATATAAGAGCCCACTGGTGGTGGCCGCAGCTTATAGGCCCCAAATCTGGTGACAGGTTCCCTTTAAGAACCCGGGGAAAGGTGCAGAGTAAAAAATAATGTAAACCAAAATAACAGTCTGCCAGGAAAAGCGCTTTGCAAACAGGTTGTAATTTCAAGTAAAGTCCACTGCAGAAATATCACCAGTAGGAAATGCAAGCTCAGGGAAGCTTTAAACAGTTACACCCACGGAGTAATTGGGCAAAATAAATTACAGCATTGGATACACTTGTAAAGAAAGACAATTAACAAAAACAAGTTTTCAGAAGCAGGACAGCAACCAAACTGGTTGCTGGTTGTCAGGTGGAAAGGGAGACAGACCACAGCACAGGAGACTGCCAGCTCAAACTTGAGGCATGACACAAGGGCTGTATACATGTACTGATGTTGTCTGTGGTGCTATATTCTTTTACTAGTTATGGTTCTGGTGCCGTAGTCATGTAAAACTGCTGTTCTCATGCTGTATTCACATATTGATATTGGTTCTGGTGCTAAATTCATGTATTGATGTTAGTTTTGGTACTGTATTCATGTACAGCTATTGGTTTTGTTGCCTAATCATCTACTGATATTGGTTTTAGTGTTATATTCGTGAACTCATTATGGTTTTGTTTATTCATTCTTTAATATTGGTTCTGGTGATTTATTTATTTACAAATGGTGGTTTTGGTGCTATGCTTATGTACTGATGGCAGGTCTGGTGATGTTTTAATATACTGATGATGGTTCTCATGCTGTATTCATGTATTTATTAGAGCTTTTGGTCTGAATTCTTGTTGGCTCCTGTGCTGTATTGATGGTTGTTCTAATGTTGTGTTTATATATTGATGTTGCTTCTAATCATGAATTCATTTAATGTCTAATGTTAGTTCTGGTGCTATTTTTATGTACTGAGTATAGTTATCTAGTCAGGTACTGTTGTTGGTTTATATACTCTACTTATGTGCATATCTTGGTTCTGGTGTTGTATTCATGCACACATGATTTTTCTCACCCTGCATTCAAGCATTGATTATAGTTTTGTTATTGAAAATTGTTCAGATAATGTATTAATTTATATAATGAAAATGGTTAAGGTGTTCTATTCATGTATTGATGGTTCTATTACTGTATTCATGTTCTGATGTTGGTTTGGTTGGTGTTGTATTTGTGTACTGATGATAGCTCTAGTGCTGTATTCCCATTCTCATGTTGTATTGTTGTTGCATACATGTACTTACATTTGCTCTAGTGTCGTGTTCATGTCTTGATGTTGGTTAAGATTGTGTATTCAGTGCCACTGTGGGTTCTGGTGCTGTATTTACATCTTGATGTTGTTTCTGCAATCATGTACTTGTGTTGGGTCTGGTGCTGTTTTTATGCACTGATTTTGGTGCTGTAGTCATGCAACAATGATGATTCTGGTGCTGTATAAATCTAATGATGGTTCTGATGATCTCTTCATGTACAGATGATGGTTATTGTGCAGTATTTAAGAACTAATGATGTTTATAATGCTCCATTTCTTTATTGACGATGGTTTGATACTATATTCAGGTAACAATGTATTTTTTATGTTTCATTCATGTACTGATGAAGGTTCTGGTTCTATATTTATGCTCAGATGTTGGCTGTGGTGTTCCATTACTGTAGGTAAAATTAACTACATTATCCGTACTTATCACTGTGTGATATCTATTTTATTACATAGGACTGTATGTAGCATCTGCTACATTATCTCTTATCACTTTGTATTATCTGTAGTAATTACAGTGGACTACACGTAACATCTACTACCTTTGCAAAAAGGGTAGTATGCCTTTAATTTTTATTATTGTTCCTTTTAGTTTATAGATGAAGAAGGGGTGTGTAAATGGGCATGGTCTTCAAAGGGAAGGAGTTTTTCACACGTGAACCTGTTAATAACAGTTTTAATTCCATCTTTATGTTCAACTTTATAGAACTGATGAGTTTTATACTTGTGAGTCCTAAACAAATAAGAGCATTGAAGGCAGAATCTGACAATAGTTTGTATCAGAATATTTATAGAATATCTTTTCTTTAACAACCATGGATACAAACATCCTATAGACTTTGTATAATCTAGCTAAAATAACCGAGAGTTACACCAATAAAATCCCCCGATCTCACAGGCATGATGAGAAGACAATCGGTTGTCTTTTCTCTTCTTGGAAATCATCTTCTCTGTTAACCATCAAACCTAAGTAAAGAATAAACCGTTATAAAAAATCATTATCATAATAATGGTAAATGTGTGTTCATGTGCCCTCACTTTAAATTAGAAGGGGTAGCTCTTGTTGAAAGTGGGTGAATTATTTATATCAAAGTTTTTTTGATTTGGGAGTGAAATTAGAATTTTTCCAAGTTAAAGACAGGAGGAGCCCTGACAACGACTCACGGTTAGTCACTGTAAAGGCAGACTAAAAATAGGAACACGTTGCCTGCATGGAATACAAAGTGTTCCATCTCCCAGCTGTAATTCACTTCAAACAAAAAAAGTTATGGACATGACAAAAAACAAGATGGAATTAAAATAAGGACAATCTCACCATGGAGACCCGGAATTTCTATTACCTCATGCTGTATTTGACTTACCTGAACCCAGTCTGCTCATTGACTGATGCCTGCAAGCTTTGTGACTGCAGTAAGGAGAGCCTTTCATGTCCAGCTCAGCCTGAAGTGCACAGACAACCTGGCTTAGAACTGTAAGTATAACCTCATCTGTAATGTTTTACGACTAGGTAACTGTGATGTGTAACTTGAGTCTGTATGGAAGTCTCCAGGTAATGCTTACTCTTGGATAAAGTTTTTTTTTTGGGGGGGGGTTTGCTACAATTTATAGTTTTACGTATTATAAAGATGATTGATTATGTGCAATTGTATTCTCTAACCTGGTAATAATAAGTGAACGTTACAGGACTGTAGAAGAGTTTGTGCACTAGTCGAGACCTATAGAACCAAATATTAGCTAAACAATGTAGTATATACAGTACATAATGTAAATAGTAGTAATAGTAAAATATACTAATGTCATTTACTACCATAACTTTATACTTGCCACAAACATAGGTACACATCACCGATTATCAACCTATGTGGGGGTAGACAACATGTGTCTAGGGGGTATTTATCCTGATCTCTTGTGCTATTAATGTACAGAATAGTCTATGATCACAGAATTGAGGGTACATTGATGTAATTTTAATTCAGGGGTCACTTAGTTTGGAAACATTGAAAAACACTGTTATAGATAACTGATCAGAATTAGACCATTCCATATGTTGAAAAGTTAGAGTAGTAAATATTCTCTTCTTTCTTAGTGTGATTGAGCTTCCTGCACAGAGTATCATGTACATGTAATACTACACTGATTACATTATTATTATTATTATTATATTTATTGATTTTATTATTATTACTATTATAATTATTATAATTATTATTACTATTATGCAAAATATTATTAGTAATATTATTATTTAAAATATAATAATGATAATAATATTTTTTATTATTATTTAAATTATTATTTTTAATAATATTGTTATTTAAAATATAATAATGATAATATTTATTATTATTATTATTATTATTATTATTATTATTAAAACATATTATTGTTATTATTAGTAGTAATATTATTATTCAAAATATAATAATGATAATAATAATATTTTTTATTATTATAATATTCAAGTATTATTAATAGTATTATGATTACAATATAATAATAATTATATTTAATTAATAATAATAATAATCATAATAATAAATAATATTATCATTACTTCTTATTTATTTATTTAATAATAATAATAATCTTTATTTCTATAGCGCCAACATATTCCGCAGCACTTTACAATTCAATTTATTTCATGTATTACAATATTTACAGTTTTTTGTCTTTACCCACATGAAGTTTTATTCTAAATACTGAACACTGAAGGATCAAATAGCAATAGTTTTCATGCCTAGCCTAAATTTCATACTTTACGACCTCTATAGGACAGGTCAAAACTATTGTTGGGAAAATATTTGGAAATAATTAAAAGATAAAAAGGAATGCTCCAATTTTTATACTTTAACATTTTGGCTTATTTTTTATAACGTTATGTTTATACTTGTCCCCATATTAGTTTATATTTCGGGGCAGATAACCCTATATATACAGTTTCCAGATGGCTGAAGTACACAGTGTTATTTGCTCATTGCAGTAATCTTTTATCTCACATTACATCATGTTGTTCATTGTGGTATAATGTATGTAGGATGTAGTATTTTGTGTAATTTACACAAAGCTATTGCAGTGTATTTAATATTAGCACTATTCTTCCATTCATCATTAATGATTCTAGTTATATCTCACATGTGCAAGGAGTAAGATTCACACTTTCAAAGTGTAAAATTTGACTTCATGAATCATACATTTTGTAAATGTAAAACTATACAATTATATAAGCATTCATAATCTTTGGATCTGAAGGATATGCTTTTTAATTTCACTGCTCTGTACATGTTAACGAGTAACTAAACTTTTTATATTTTTTAAATATTTTTTCGCACTTTAATTACTTGCACATTGTTGAGGTCCTGGGGCTGAAGACCCCACTGATTGCTCAAAAGACCACTGAAAAATACACAGCAGGAGCACACAGTTCCCAGCAATGCATGTGCACAGGGTAAAGATTCAATAGAATATCTATAAAATTCTATTAAATCCATACCTTTCTCTGTGCATGTACTTAAAGACAGAAGCTGTTCATGTCCTCAGACAGAAGCTGTTCATGCACT
The DNA here is from genome assembly GCF_048569485.1 of Anomaloglossus baeobatrachus. Classification (NCBI taxonomy): domain Eukaryota; kingdom Metazoa; phylum Chordata; class Amphibia; order Anura; family Aromobatidae; genus Anomaloglossus; species Anomaloglossus baeobatrachus. Next base: position 63,465,589 of record NC_134355.1, on the reverse strand, counting down.
CAAGCAGGAGCTGTTCTTGACTTGTGCTCAGACAGGAGCTGTGCAAGTACTCAGACAGATGTTCCTGTGCTCAGGCAGGAGCTGTCCATGCGCTCAGGCAGGAGCTGTTCATGCGCTCAGGAAGGAGCTGTTCATGCGCTCAGGAAGGAGCTGTTCATGCGCTCAGGCAGGAGCTGTTCATGCACTCAGGCAGGAGCTGTTCATGCACTCAGGCAGGAGCTGTTCATGCACTCAGGCAGGAGCTGTCCATGCGCTCAGGCAGGAGCTGTTCATGCACTCAGGCAGGAGCTGTTCATGCACTCAGGCAGGAGCTGTTCATGCACTCAGGCAGGAGCTGCGCATGCACTCAGGCAGGAGCTGCGTATGCACTCAGGCAGGAGCTGTTCATGTGCTCAGTTAGGAGCTGTGCATGTGTTCAGACAGGAGCTGGGAGCTGTTCATATGCTCAGACAGGAGCTGGGAGCTGTTCATGCACTCAGATTGGAGCTGTTCATGCGCTCAAGCAGGTGCTGTTCATGTGCTCAGACAGGAGCTGTTCATGTGCTCAGACAGGAGCTGTTCATGTGCTCAGGCAAGTGATGTGCATGTGCTCAGACAAGAGCTGGAAGCTGTTCATATGCTCAGACAGGAGCTCGAAGTTGTACTTTGTCAGGAACAGTTCATATGCTCAGGCAGGAGCTGTTCAAATGCTCAGGCAGGAGCTGTTCATGCGCCAGGCAGGTGCTGTACATGTGCTCAGGCAGGTGCTGTACATGTGCTCAGACAGGAGCTCTAAATGCGCTCAGACACGAGCTGTGAATGCGCTCAGACAGGATTAGTTCATATGCTCAGGCAGGAGCTGTGCATGCGCTCAGACAGGAGCTGTGCATGGGCTCAGACAGAAGCTGTGAATGCGCTCAGGCAGGAGCTGTTCATGTGCTCAGACAGGAGCTCTTCATGTGCTCAGGCAGGAGCTGTACATGCGCTCAGGCAAGAGCTGTACATGCGCTCAGGCAGGAGCTGTGCATGTGCTCATACAGGAGTTGGGAGCTGTTCATGCACTCAGACAGGAGCTGTTCATGCGCTCAGACAGGATCTGTGCATTGGCTCAGACAGGAGCTGTGAATGCACTCAGGCAGGAGCTGTTCATGTGCTCAGACAGGAGCTCTTCATGCGCTCAGGAAGGAGCTGTGCATGCGCTCAGGCAGGAATTGCGCATGTGCTCAGACAGGAGCTGTAGATGTGCTCTGTCAGGAGCTGTGAATGTGCTCAGACAGGAGCTCTTCATGTGCTCAGACACGAGCTGTGAATGCGCTCAGACAGGATTAGTTCATATGCTCAGGCAGGAGCTGTGCATGCGCTCAGACAGGAGCTGTGCATGGGCTCAGACAGAAGCTGTGAATGCGCTCAGGCAGGAGCTGTTCATGTGCTCAGACAGGAGCTCTTCATGTGCTCAGGCAGGAGCTGTACATGCGCTCAGGCAAGTGCTGTACATGCGCTCAGGCAGGAGCTGTGCATGTGCTCATACAGGAGTTGGGAGCTGTTCATGCACTCAGACAGGAGCTGTTCATGCGCTCAGACAGGATCTGTGCATTGGCTCAGACAGGAGCTGTGAATGCACTCAGGCAGGAGCTGTTCATGTGCTCAGACAGGAGCTCTTCATGCGCTCAGGAAGGAGCTGTGCATGCGCTCAGGCATGAGCTGCGCATGTGCTCAGACAGGAGCTGTAGATGTGCTCTGTCAGGAGCTGTGAATGTGCTCAGACAGGAGCTCTTCATGTGCTCAGGCAAGAGCTGTTCATGCGCTCAGGCAGGTGCTGTGCATGCGCTCAGACAGGAGCTGTGAATGCATTCAGATAGGAGCTATGAATGCGCACAGACAAGAGCTGTTCATGCGCTCAGTCAGGAGCTGTGCATGTGCTAAGACAGGAGTTGTAAATGCGCTCACACACGAGTTGTGAATGCGCTCAGACAGGAGCTGTTCATATGCTCAGGCAGGAGCTGTGCTTCCGCTCAGGCAGGAGCTGTGCTTGCGCTCAGGCAGAAGCTGTGCATGTGCTCAGACAGGAGATGTCCATGTGCTCAGGCAGGAGCTGTGCATGTGCTCAGTCAGGAGCTGTGAATGTGCTCAGACAGGAGCTGTGGATGCACTCAGCCAGGAACTGTTCATGCGCTCAGACAGGAGCTGTTCATGTGCTCAGGCAGGAGCTGTTCAAGTGCTCAGGCAGCAGATGTTCATATGCTCAGACAGGAGATGTTCATGTGCAGGAGCTGTTTATGTGGTCAGGCAGAAGCTGTTTGCTCATGCTTTCTGAACTGCACAAAAAAGTGCTGAGAAGTGCTTATCTCAGGAGGTAGGGGTGCCCAAAGTGGTGAATGGAGCATATGACTGGTAAATCCATACCCCCCTCTGTACGAGTGTTAAGGTAGGAGCTATAAACTTCTGCCTCGTGATGTCATGCTGTTACACGTAGCGGACGCATTCAGACCAACAGATGTCTGAACACACAAAAAACACCCCACAACAACACCACAAACAAGGGGAACACCAGGAACACAATAACAATGATATGCCCTGGTGCTAGTGAGAGGGTAGATGGGACACCTCCTGCCTGTACCTGCCGCTGTACCCTTCACTTCTAGCCAGACCCTATACAGGCCCTGCACCTGTCTCAGAGCAGCAACCTGAAGCCCTGACAAGACTCTTCAATAGTCCTGGCAAGGGAGTGGGAAGGTGAGACTCACTAGGCCCACCGCTGCACTAATATAACAAAAGGGTAGCTGAGACAAACAAAGGAATAACAACCAAAATGAAGAAGATATGACTTCAGGACGAATCCACAGCAGCTCCTTCCACCAAGGCGGCCAGACTACAAATGGTTTTGTATAATCAGCAAAGTCTGCTGGGAAACCCTGCTACTTAAGCACAAAGGGGTGTGGATACAGAGCAGCTGACAAGCACTGCTGGAGAGCTGCTAGCAGCATGAGCATGTGTACAGAGTAGGGCATGGATTTAATAAAGCTTAATTGGCTTCTATTCATCAAGACCATCAATTTTCATAAGGTGGCATACTGGAGTCAGAGGTTTCTCACTCAATTATTTGTATACCATATTTATACATGTAAATGCAATCGCCTCTGAGATGTCTATTTTCTAAGATAAACAAACAACTCAGTGTAATATACAGTTGTGTGCTGTCTGATGAATAGTGCAACATGAACTATTCTTTTTTATATATATATAAATAGAGCTGTGGAAATAAAAGCGCAGATAGGGTATTACCCCAATAACATGGGGTGAGGGGGGGGGGAGTAAAAGCTCACCAGATGTGGTTGTGCAAGTCACAACTCCTTTACTCGCGTATAATACTCTGATCCAGGCTGCAGCCACCCGATGGCAGATAACAGAGAATAGTAGAGAGGGGTGATAATGCCACGCCAAAAGATCACTTGCAATATCAGATTAACGTATCTTTATTATTGGCATAGGTCTACGCGTTTCAGGAGCACTGCTCCCTTCCTCAGGACCGACAAGCATCAAAGAAACATCAAATCAAAGTGATTTGATGTTTCTTTGATGCTTGTCGGTCCTGAGGAAGGGAGCAGTGCTCCTGAAACGCGTAGACCTATGCCAATAATAAAGATACGTTAATCTGATATTGCAAGTGATCTTTTGGCGCGGCATTATCACCCCTCTCTACTATTCTTTTTTATATATAGACTGAGACTCCCCCATTCAAGTCTATGGGTGCCCAAAAAAATCATATTCCATACAGATCATCAATATATCATATGATTTTTACACATAAATTCCCATTCTTAACATAGGAGACTGTATCTTATCATGTACATTTTAAAATGTTCATATATATAAATATGGAGGCCACAAAATAAAATACAGACACATGGATGGGACATGGATATGAATGCAAATCATCCATGTTTTCTGGTGTACCTGACACCATCCTGCCTATAATGATAATGAGAATAATGAAAAGTCCTCAGTACAGAACAGGAATTATAACTCTAGGATTTGGCTTAGTAGCCTGCGTGAAAATTTCAAGATGTCTTATTTTTTATTGTACATTATGATATGGAGATTTAAAAAACAAATGACCAAAAGTAAAATAAAAAAATACATAAAATAAATTTAATATAAAAACTTTTTTCTAGCAATTTGCCCTTTAAAGTAAATGATACTTAGTACTTACTAATTCTTTATTTGATGATTTGCTGTGTCCATGTGCTGGGGATTTATAAAAACTAAGCTAATTAGCAAACAGGATAGAACGAAGAAGTGAATAAAACAGATGTTGAAGAATTTGCTGTATTTCTATTCTATGAAAGAATTGAAAATAGGAAAGAAAATTAGAAGGATAATTTTCTTTATGTCCCAATAGATTTGTAGATTTTACCTCCCAAGATCCCTCGCATTCCCCTGAGATTTTAAGTTTTGATAGAAAACATGTTGGCAGTACTAGATCTCTAAAGCTGGATGTGCAGAGGACAAAAAATATTCTCTTCTTTCAGTATTTTTAACAAAAGTGAGAGGAAGTTTCTGTTCCGTTCCGTTAAGCAGCAAACATAGTGGAGGAGGAGGCCTATAGCATATGAAACGATTCGGCCCCTTTCAGGTGGTGCGTAACACATTTCCTCTTGCGCTTATGTGGCGCCCCTGACCTGGTCAGGCACCACTGAGTACTGCACCCATGCTGGGAACAGTACAACACAGGTAATCCAGAAGGCTGACCGGGGTGTGGTACACAGGCGCATAGTAATCAGCTCTCACACATGTACCCATGAGAGGACCCCTGGGGATCCCAGGAGGGGGAAAAGCCTTGACCTTCACTGGAATAGTGGAGGGGGCCAAAAGCCTCCATCTCCTCTCAAGGGGTGTGGTAAGAGAATCTGGTTGCTAGGTGGCGTAGGCAAGAACAGGAGAGGAGGGGCAGTGAGTCAGTTAGGGCAGAACTCCATAGGGCTCAGTGAGGAGCAGACCTGTGGGGCTGTTGCTGTCTAACAGCGCCCGCGCAGTGGCTACTGACGGGGGAGAACGGTCAACTAGGAGTGCTACCCGAAATCCATCTTCAGCTAAAGAAAGGGCACGGAGTGGGAAGTAAGGAGACTGCTAGAGAGTACCAGGCCCAAACGGGCGGCAGATCCCGAAGCGGAGATAGATCCAGCTTTCTTTTGCTAAACCTGCCGGTGTGGGGCTCTCAAAGCCCACGCCACAACACCACAAAAGCCGCAGCCACGTAGCCACAGTTAGGGCCCATAGGTCACAGGAGGCAAGCAGCTGGAGTGGCCTGGCCCAGGCGACAAGCACACGGCAAACGAAGGGGAGAGAGGCTTCAGCATCTTCCCTGGGTGACCCCCATAGGGACTCAAAGTCGGGGTTACCCCAAACCACCAAGGGCTAAGGAAGGCGAGTTAGTAGTCACCCTCACAAGTCAGCCTGAAGGACATCTGGTTCCCACTTGGTTCATCCCAGCTACGCCCGGGTCACTCACCCTGCCATCAATTGTGAGTAAAAACCCTGAAAGACATCCTGCCTGTGTTGAGTCATTCTGCGCCTTGTGGTACTACGCACCTACACCGGGCCCTGGGGCTTGCCTCACTCTCAGGAGGCTATTCCAACTAACTGCACACACCATCAGCCCCAGGCAACCCTCAACCTGCAGTGGCGGTCCCTACTGGCCGCAATACTGAGAGTGGCGTCACGACAAGAAGAAGATCTCCTACCTGTGACAAGATCCAGCTACGTGGAGTCCCTGAAGGTAATGCACCGACACAACACCTGTGGGGCTTCACATCTGGCGTCACGAACAGGATAAGGACTAGGCCTGTTCAGACAGGTGACCATGTGCCTGGGCGGTCCGCTTGAAAAATTGGAAGCGCCGCCATATTGCCACCATGGAAAGCGCGCTGAAAAACAACAGCAGCCCGCGCTGGAAGAAGTTACCGCCCACGAAGAGGTGTGGCTACCCAGAGATCCCCTGCAGAGTTCTGACCTCGCTTGTGAAGAGAGCGGAAGCGTTCGGAGACGTCGGGACAGAAAGGGAGCCAGAAGCCTGCTGCTGGGAGAGGAGCTGCTGAAAGAGGCAGAGCGGAAACTGGACAGCTTGCTACTAGAGGCAACGGCGAGTCCACTGCTGGGAAATCGTGCAGAAGAGGGCGCAGAAGAAATGGCGTCTGACCGCAGAAACCCAGAACCGGGCTCCGCTGCCTGGTGGTATCGGGAGCTGGCCCAGTTCTGCGACCGACTGGAGACCCGGGTCGTGGAGCAGATCAGGGAAGAACGCATGGAACTTCTGGAGATGGCTGCCGCGGTTCAGGCCTATGAGAGGGGAACCGCACGACGAGTGCCAGACCGGACGGCGACGACTCAGACCCCGATGCTGCCACCGATGGGTGAGTCCAGTATTACCCCTGCCGGCCCGGATGCCCCGACCCCTGCTGCCACGCCCGCGGTCCCTGAAGAGGCGCCCGGCGCGGCGACGCTGAGCCAGGCCGCAGCCACGCCAGGTGCGGCCCGCCAAGCCCAGGCCGCCGCAGCGATGCCCTGCTCGGCCCGCCAAGCCCCGGCCGCCGCAGCGATGCCCTGCTCGGCCCGCCAAGACCCGGCCGCCGCAGCGATGCCCTGCTCGGCCCGCCAAGACCCGGCCGCCGCAGCGATGCCCTGCTCGGCCCGCCAAGACCCGGCCGCCGCAGCGATGCCCTGCTCGGCCCGCCAAGCCCCGGCCGCCGCAGCGATGCCCTGCTCGGCCCGCCAAGCCCCGGCCGCCGCAGCGATGCCCTGCTCGGCCCACCAAGACCCGGTCCCTGCAGCGACGCCCAGCCCAGCCTGCACAGATCCCATCGCAGCTGCGACGCCGATCCAGGCCGCCGCCATACAGGGCGCGGCCCGCCAAGACCAGACCGCCGCCATACAGGGCGCGGCCCGCGAAGACCAGGCCGCCGCCATACAGGGCGCGGCCCGCCAAGACCAGGCCGCCACCATGCCAGGCGCGGCCCGCCAAGAGATTGCATCACCATTTTCCCCGGCCTGCAAGGCCAGAGCAGACACCGCTCCCCAGTCCAAAGAGGTCCCTGCTGGAAAGCCCACGCTGGGGGAGGACCCCGCATACTGGCAGCTAAAGGCTGACATGGAGGCCAAGTTTCCACAATGGTTGGTGGACCGGTACATGCTCCCTCCGCATACCCCCAAGAGGATTCCAGCAACCCCTGCAGCAACCACGCCAAAGAGTCCCCCGCCTGGGCCTGCTGAAGAAAGCCCATCCCCAGCACTGCCACCAAAGGAGTGCCAAGAAGAACTAAGGGGGAGGGGAGGCCAGGAAACTGAGGAGCTGACTCAGGAGCCATCAGCAGCGGATCCATGCCCCGAGCCAGAGATGCTGCCGTATTCCCGCTGGGACGAGGAAGACCTGACACCGTCTGCTGAGGAAGATCTGCCCCAAAGCCTCACCTGGGAGCTTGTAAGCTGCACCTCGCAGAATCCAACCCGCAAGATACAGCGCCGCAGTAGAACCCAGTCTTTCCCTGCACCGCCATCCCCAGAGCAGAGAGAAGTCACGGCCAGAGACCTACAAGAAAAACGGTTCCTGAGAAGGTCCGAAGCCCAGGTCAGAGGACCCCTTTGTAGAGGAATTGTGGAAGACTTTAGCCTGAAGTCAGGATACGGATTCATTGTTGCACCTGGTATCAAAGAAGGTATCTTCGTCAATAGAAGAGATGTGAGAGCTCATCTGCCCAGAGGACACCCTGGCAGAAACTTAAAAATGGGAGACTCCGTACAGTTTACCCTGCATCGAGGCGAAAGAGGCTGGTACGCGCTAGATGTAGTACCATGTCCCAAAGAAGAAAGGAAAGACAGTAATAAAGAAAGAAAAGACCAAAGACCTAATGATGAGACCACTACAGATGAGGAAAAAGGTCAAGAAACCAACAGGTGCCGCAGCCCTACAGGCCCAAGCCCTGGTGAAGAGGAGTCTGCATAAGTTCAAGTAAAGTACAGCAAGTTTTGACCAGTTGGAAAGTTTGTTTTGCAACGTTTTAAAAGTTCAAGTATGTGCCCACATAAACTGATGTGAGAAATAAACCTTAAGGCTATGAACTGGCTATAGCCACAAACTCTCGCAGTGTAAATAGTTACACCAGAGGGCACCACCACCACCAGAGTCAGCCTGTTTAGGGGCTTGGCTCGTCTGCAACCAGGAGGAGCCCGTCCGTATATAGGGCCTTGGCTCACCTGCGACCAGAGAGCATGCCTGTTTATGGGGCCTGGCTCTCCACCACAAAGAGGGTACCTGGTCAGCACCAACTGTGGAGGCCGCCTCTGCATCCTGCCAGAAGAGGCTGAAGGCGCGGATCCACCAGGCCAGGTATACCCTGAAACCACCAGCCCATGAAAGCCGCCTCTACATCCTGCCAGAAGTGGCTGAAGCCGCGGCCAACGTGAAAGGGTTTTGGGTGGGTTAACGGACTTGTGGGTGGAGGGTGGTGATGTATGGTACCTGGTGCTTTTAAAAATGTTTTACATGTTTTAATGTTTTATGCATTTTAAAATGTTGTCTTGCAGCCCGAGGACGTGCTGGTGATAACTAAGGGGGAATGTGGCGCCCCTGACCTGGTCAGGCACCACTGAGTACTGCACCCATGCTGGGAACAGTACAACACAGGTAATCCAGAAGGCTGACCGGGGTGTGGTACACAGGCGCATAGTAATCAGCTCTCACACATGTACCCATGAGAGGACCCCTGGGGATCCCAGGAGGGGGAAAAGCCTTGACCTTCACTGGAATAGTGGAGGGGGCCAAAAGCCTCCATCTCCTCTCAAGGGGTGTGGTAAGAGAATCTGGTTGCTAGGTGGCGTAGGCAAGAACAGGAGAGGAGGGGCAGTGAGTCAGTTAGGGCAGAACTCCATAGGGCTCAGTGAGGAGCAGACCTGTGGGGCTGTTGCTGTCTAACAGCGCCCGCGCAGTGGCTACTGACGGGGGAGAACGGTCAACTAGGAGTGCTACCCGAAATCCATCTTCAGCTAAAGAAAGGGCACGGAGTGGGAAGTAAGGAGACTGCTAGAGAGTACCAGGCCCAAACGGGCGGCAGATCCCGAAGCGGAGATAGATCCAGCTTTCTTTTGCTAAACCTGCCGGTGTGGGGCTCTCAAAGCCCACGCCACAACACCACAAAAGCCGCAGCCACGTAGCCACAGTTAGGGCCCATAGGTCACAGGAGGCAAGCAGCTGGAGTGGCCTGGCCCAGGCGACAAGCACACGGCAAACGAAGGGGAGAGAGGCTTCAGCATCTTCCCTGGGTGACCCCCATAGGGACTCAAAGTCGGGGTTACCCCAAACCACCAAGGGCTAAGGAAGGCGAGTTAGTAGTCACCCTCACAAGTCAGCCTGAAGGACATCTGGTTCCCACTTGGTTCATCCCAGCTACGCCCGGGTCACTCACCCTGCCATCAATTGTGAGTAAAAACCCTGAAAGACATCCTGCCTGTGTTGAGTCATTCTGCGCCTTGTGGTACTACGCACCTACACCGGGCCCTGGGGCTTGCCTCACTCTCAGGAGGCTATTCCAACTAACTGCACACACCATCAGCCCCAGGCGACCCTCAACCTGCAGTGGCGGTCCCTACTGGCCGCAATACTGAGAGTGGCGTCACGACAAGAAGAAGATCTCCTACCTGTGACAAGATCCAGCTACGTGGAGTCCCTGAAGGTAATGCACCGACACTACACCTGTGGGGCTTCACACTTACTTCCGCCACTATTCCGCCCACTTTCTTGTTGACGTCAATTATAGCACTTCTATAGACACATACCTGTGGTCAAGCTCTCCCCACACTTTAATATAAGGCTGAAGCCATCCAGCATGGTGGAACTTTGCATAACGATGCAATGTTCTTTGAAGAGCTCATCTCTAAAAAGTGAAGATGCGAAATGTTGAGGTTTCGAGTACAATCTTTTTCAATTGGAATTTGTAGCTAATTAAATTTTTTCCAAAGAAAACTCACTCTGAAGTCTCCTAACCTTTATCCAACCCCTTTATTGCAAACACAGCCATAGTATTGTCAAGTGACCTCACCAAAAAAACAGATGGTAGCTGGTAGTAACCAACAGCCTGTTCCTCACACACTAATCTTCTCCACTCTAAAGGCCACTTTACACACAGCAAATCGCTGCCCGTGGCGCACAACACTGCTCAGACCCATCACATGTATTTACCTGCCTAGCGACGTCGCTGTGGCCAGCGAACAGCCTCCTTTCTAAGGGGGCGGTTCGTTTGGCGTCACAGCGGCGTCACTAAGCAGCCGCCCAATAGAAGCGGAGGGGCGGAGATGAGCGGGCCGAACAACCCACCCACCTCCTTCCTTCCTCATTGCGGGCGGCCGCAGGTACGGTGATGTTCCTCGTTCCTGTGGTGTCACACATAGCGATGTGTGCTGCCGCAAGAACGACGAACGACCTGCGTCCTGCAACAGCAACGATAATCGGGATTAGAACGATCAACGATTAGGTGAGTAATTTTGATTATTAACGGTCGTTCGTGCATTTCACACGCAACAACGTCGCAAACAAGGCCGGATGTGCGTCACGAATTCCGTAACCCCAACGACATCTCGTTAGCGATGTTGTTCCGTGTAAAGCCCCCTTTATTCTGTCACACGCTATCTATAGCTACTTCAGTGTTTTATGTTTCTTTTTTCTCTATGTCTAAGCTATGCGCTCCGACGTCCTCTCATTTCCCAGATTCATTACAAAATAGTTGCCACATTCCCTTCTGCTACTTTAATACAGACTATGATAGTTCTGGATTGGCTATGCTATACCATATGCTCTGATCAAAGGCCCACCCGTAACATTGACTCTGGGAGCCCATTTCTAAGCTAGATGCAAATATTATATGGCCCTCACTCACAGCCTTATTTTTGCTTCTGTAAAATTATTAGGTTGTTAGATGAATGATGAGATGCTGGCTTCATCTATATATAGTGAATCAAGTGAATTGAGCCAATTACTGTTCTTATAGGACATGAGGGGCTGTCACAGTCGTCTCTCTGTTGTGGAAACTAGTGACATGTACTGGGCAAGAGTCTCTTTGCTTTGGGACTCTGCACAGTAAATGTGTTCCTTTTCCTCTTGCTAGAAGACGATTAATGTCTGCATTTCTTTCCAGCAAGCATGTCATCACCTCCCCAGGTGTTTCCGGTTTGGAATCACTCCCAGTCCCTCTATGTACCCTCTGCTCCCAGCAGAGGGTGCCAGTTATTCTCATTCAGTTGAAACCTTGGCCTGGAGGTGAAAGAAGCTGTAGGCTCTGCTAATTGCTGTGCTAACTGCAGCATTGGTGCTGACTGTAGCAGTTTGTGGTTTGCTTACTGTATGGTGTGGAAGTTTCCCAGTTGTCTGTTTACTTCCCCCCTTTTTTATTGTTTTCTCATGTGCATGTTTAGTTGCTTCTTTGTGTGGAATTGCCATGTGTACGAGTTATTGTTTTCCTTTGTCCATGTGTAGTTGTGGAGTTTGTGTTTACGGTCCCGGCTTACCCCTTTGGTGGAAGGGAGTTACATTGGGGCTTGGACAGGAGATAGGGTCACGCTGGCGACTCAGACCTTGCTGCAATCTAGTACACCTCTGAGCTGAGGGACAGCATAGGGTCCCCAGTTTGAGGGTCAACTTAGTGTCATCCAGTCCTGGGCCACTGTTTAGGAGTGACAAGGGCACACTCCTAAACAGTGGCCAATCAAGGGATTCACTTGTTACACTATGGGCCAGATAAATCCTGGATATGGAAGCTACTAAGAATTATTCGGAACCCCCCACCCAACATATTACACACTGCCATTACTGAGGTCATGTGAGCCTTATCTTCTGCAATATGTAAAATAGTGATGGCCATGGTAAACTGTTTGTGCAAAGTGAATGGCAAATTGGATTTACCGAATTCATAAAAAAATTGACCCAAACTCAATTTGCATCAAATCAACTAGCTCATCTCTAACTGTCAGCTTTTCATAAAATTAGATTTTGACTAGATGCACATTTAGGAGACCATGTTTAGCCTTGGCTTTGTTACCAGAAGAGGAGTGTGCAATTCAGCTATAACAAATCCCATTATCGTGCAAAAGGCAATATCAGTTCTAGATGCAATTCCATCTTGGCAGACAGGATTGTGTTTACACATTTACTTCCATGCCATTAGTTCTTCTAATGTACCTTTTAACTGCGAATTGTAACCACACATCACAGCCAGTCATGGGTCTACTGTCTTTTCTTTTGTACAATTCAAGCAATATAGAGTTTTCCTCTCATACAGTGGGGAAAATAAGTATTTCATACACTGCTGATTTTGCAAGTTTTCCCACTACAAAGATTGGAGAAGTCTGTAATTTTTATCATAGGTACACTTCAACAGTGACAGATAGAATTCCCCCATAAAATAAAAAAAAACGCATTGTATGATTTTTAAATAATTAATTTGCATTTTACTGCATGTGAGCAAAGTAAATATATTATTCAGGCAAAAGCAAATTACTTTGACCACTATCCAACCACCAAAATATCAGAACTTGTGGTCCAATGTTAAAAAGCAGCAGATTGAAGTGAAAAGGTTTAGGATTTAAACACCGCTGATTAACAACTACAAAGAAAATAAGATTTAAATTAAAAAGTAATGTAAAAAAAGCAAAACTTGTCTACCAAAACTATAATTGGTGAGATACCAATGGTAAGAAGAGGCTCAGGTCGGCTTAGCCATAACCACATGGGTAAGGTTGGCGTGAACAAGCGCAGAATTACCCTCCTTCATAGTGTGTGGAAAGTATATAAAAAGAACATTTGGGGTAACTAGCCGAAGGTGTAGACCACTCCTGACTTCAAGTGGTAGGAAAAGTTAACAAGAACCTGAATATATCAACTAAAAATTGGGGTTGTGAGAACCTTAGAATTTTCAGATACACAATAGGGTGTATAAGACTGTAAGTTTTGGCTTATACCTAGAGTTGAGCGGGTACCTAACTATTCGTACTCGCTATGCTCATAACGAGTACTGTCTAATACTCAAGGTTTGAACAGGAGCATATACAAGGGTGTGTCCAGCTCACCTCTTTGTTTTAGGAGACCAACCATATCACCATGCAGGGATCCATTTGGAGTCAGCCCGCTCCCTTAGTATCCAAGATTCAAAGAAGTCGATCCAGCACGGTGCATTTGATTAAAAATAAAAGTCCTTTATTGAAAACCATTAAAAAGTCCATTATGCCATGCTAGGAGGACGCGTTTCGGACGCGTTGTCCTTACTCAGTCTCAGTGCTGGATCGACTTCTTTGAATCTTGTCTAATACTCAAGTATTCTTTCCGAATAGCGTGTGCAATGCAAGTCAATGGGGAAAAACTTGCAAAGTAATGAGTAACCCGAATGCCGTACTATTCGTGCGAGTAGCGGAATTCAGGTTACTCGTTACATTGTGAGTTTTTCCACATTGACTTGCATTGCACAGACTATTCGGAATGAATACGCGAGTATTAGACAGTACTCGTTATAAGCATAGTGAGTACGAATAGTTAGGTACTGTACTTGCTCAACACTACTTATACCTGATACCATGAAACTAAAAAGTAACCAAAAAAAGCAACATTGTCTCAATAAGTGAAATCTTTGAAATCCTAGTTACAAAGGAATAAGTATTTCCATCCATAAAAGGGTTGAGCATTGTGTTTCCTAAGTAAACACCATTAAAATATTCATGCAAGACTGCTCACATATTCACAACTAAATAAAATAAATGAATGCTTAGTAGGATTCTTGTACCAGACAATACCATGACTGCAAGTAACAGGATCCTTAAATGTGCTAGATATCATCATTTTTCACTTTTAGCTCCCTCTGTGTTGTTTTCTGCAGCTTTTAAAGCTCCAAAGTAAAGAGGTGATGTTAAGAAAAAAAAAAGCGATACTGAAAAAAAGTTAGTGAGCCGTAAGCTTTCTTACAATTTTATGAGGCATTTGAAAGAAAAGATTTCTTATTTTAAGAAAAAAGTACAGTTTCACACAATTATGGTTTTGGACACAATTGCATTCCGACATTCCCAGAGTCATGCTCGATGAATTTATTGGCCATAGTATCTACTGTAGTGAATCGGTTTTATTGCAATGCTGATAATACTGTATGAGCTGTGCGAAGATGGGGATGAAACTACAAGAAAATAGTAACTTATCTAGTCCAGACATTTTTAAACTGGGTCTTCATCTGGTGTCAAATTCAGTTGTGGCCAATTAATCTAAAGTTTAGTCATCACTAATAATGATAGGCAAAAATGGCAATGGTTAGTTTGGCATAATAGAACTCTGAGATTGGAGTCTTAAGATGGTATAAGAAGGATGTAGCTTCCAGGGATAACATGAACAGAAGCTGACAGAGGTTTTAGGCCATGTGCGCACTAGAAAGTGACTATTTCTTAAGAAAAAAATGGACCCTCTGAAAGAATCCCGCACCTGCGGTAAAAAACGCACTAAAACTGCAACGAAATACGCACGCGGTTTGGCCGCAATTTGTTGCATTTTGGTGCGTTTTTTTTGCGGATTTTCCGCAAGTTGGTCCATGCGGATTTTTACTATTATCTATGGCAAAAAACGCAGGTACCTGCAGGAAAGAAGTGACATGCTCATTAATTCCGCAGCGGAAAATCTGCGGGCAAATCCACAAGTATAAAAAAAAGCAGTGTGTGCACAGCATTTTTTAAAACCCATAGGATTTGCTGGGGAATGACTGCAGCAACGTTAGACACATTTTCTGCAGCAAAGCCCCGGCAAAATTGCAGTAAATCCACAGCGTGCGCACAAAGCCTTAAAGAGGACCAACCACCAGGATTTTCATATACAGTTAGGTCCAGAAATATTTGGACAGTGACACAAGTTTTGTTATTTTAGCTGTTTACAAAAACATGTTCAGAAATACAATTATATATATAATATGGGCTGAAAGTGCACACTTCCAGCTGCAATATGAGAGTTTTCACATCCAAATCGGAGAAAGGGTTTAGGAGTCATAGCTCTGTAATGCATAGCCTCCTCTTTTTCAAGGGACCAAAAGTAATTGGACAAGGGACTCTAAGAGCTGCAATTAACTCTGAAGGCGTCTCCCTCGTTAACCTGTAATCAATGAAGTAGTTAAAAGGTCTGGGGTTGATTACAGGTGTGTGGTTTTGCATTTGGAAGCTGTTGCTGTGACCAGACAACATGCGGTCTAAGGAACTCTCAATTGAGGTGAAGAAGAACATCCTGAGGCTGAAAAAAAAGAAAAAATCCATCAGAGAGATAGCAGACATGCTTGGAGTAGCAAAATCAACAGTCGGGTACATTCTGAGAAAAAAGGAATTGACTGGTGAGCTTGGGAACTCAAAAAGGCCTTGGTGTCGACGGATGACAACAGTGGTGGATGATCGCCACATACTTTCTTTGGTGAAGAAGAACCCGTTCACAACATCAACTGAAGTCCAGAACACTCTCAGTGAAGTAGGTGTATCTGTCTCTAAGTCAACTGTAAAGAGAAGACTCCATGAAAGTAAATACAAAGGGTTCACATCTAGATGCCAACCATTCATCAATTCCAAAAATAGACAGGCCAGAGTTAAATTTGCTGAAAAACACCTCATGAAGCTAGCTCAGTTCTGGAAAAGTATTCTATGGACAGATGAGACAAAGATCAACCTGAACCAGAATGATGGGAAGAAAAAAGTTTGTAGAAGAAAGGGAACGGCACATGATCCAAGGCACACCACATCCTCTGTAAAACATGGTGGAGGCAACGTGATGGCATGGGCATGCATGGCTTTCAATGGCACTGGGTCACTTGTGTTTATTGATGACATAACAGCAGACAAGAGTAGCCGGATGAATTCTGAAGTGTACCGGGATATACTTTCAGCCCAGATTCAGCCAAATGCCGCAAAGTTGATCGGACGGCGCTTCATAGTACAGACGGAAAATGACCCCAAGCATACAGCCAAAGCTACCCAGGAGTTCATGAGTGCAAAAAAGTGGAACATTCTGCAATGGCCAAGTCAATCACCAGATCTTAACCCAATTGAGCATGCATTTGACTTGCTCAAATCCAGACTTAAGACGGAAAGACCCACAAACAAGCAAGACCTGAAGGCTGCGGCTGTAAAGGCCTGGCAAAGCATTAAGAAGGAGGAAACCCAGCGTTTGGTGATGTCCATGAGTTCCAGACTTAAGGCAGTGATTGCCTCCAAAGGATTCGCAACAAAATATTGAAAATAAAAATATTTTGTTTGGGTTTGGTTTATTTGTCCAATTACTTTTGACCTCCTAAAATGTGGAGTGTGTGTAAAGAAATGTGTACAATTCCTACAATTTCTATCAGATATTTTTGTTCAAACCTTCAAATTAAACGTTACAATCTGCACTTGAATTCTGTTGTAGAGGTTTCATTTCAAATCCAATGTGGTGGCATGCAGAGCCCAACTCGCCAAAATTGTGTCACTGTCCAAATATTTCTGGACCTAACTGTATAAAATAAACCCAGTGCTATACTGGCACTATCATGCTGATTCTATACATAGCTTTAGTTGTGAGATCGGATATTTACTTTCTGAAATATAGGCAAGTAAAGTTTGTGAAATGCACTGTTACTTGATGAGAGGTTGGTATTATTATTATTATTATTATTTATTATTATAGCGCCATTTATTCCATGGTGCTTTACATGTGAAAGGGGTATACATAATAGAGACAAGTACAATAATCATAAACAATACAAGGTACAGTCTGGTACAGGAGGAGAGAGGACCCTGCCCGCAAGGGCTCACAGTCTACAAGGGATAGGTGAGGATATGAGGATACAGTACGTTAGGGTAGAGCTGGTTGTGCGGCGTTATATCAGACTGAGGGTTAAGGCAGGGTGTAGGCTTATCGGAAGAGGTGGGTATTTAGGTTCCTTTTAAAGCTTGTCAAGGTAGGCAAGAGTCTGATATGTTGTGGCAGAGCATTCCAGAGTATGGGAGAGGCATGGGAGAAATCTTGGATGCGATGGTGGGGAGAGGAGATCAGAGGGGAGTAGAGAAGGAGATCTTGTGAGGATCAAAGGTTACGTGCAGGTAAGTACCTGGAGACTAGGTCACAGATGTAGGGAGGAGAAAGGTTGTGGATGGCGGAATATCTAATAGGTGACTTTGTTTTCCAATCTATCCCTGCTTCTGTCTGCCTGCCTGTCCTTCCTCCCACTGTCTCTGTTATTACAGGGGGAGGTAAGAGGGAGAAAGGACAGGGGTAACTAAATACGGCATGTAAACGTCGGACACGCTATTTTGGATTCAAGGGATCAAGAAATGACTGAAAACCAGAATGTTGGCTTTGTTTGCTTTTATAAAATTATATTAGAAAACCCTTTTAAAGAGTAACTGTTGTTTTATTTTGTTTTTTAAATAAATCAATAGTAAATGTGAAAATAAGAAACTTTATAAAACAAGGTATCAGAGAAATCTGCTTCATTCTTATTTTAGATTGATCTTTTATGTTGTAAACTCTGCAAACTGTATATGCAATGGTAAAATGTGCCTTCAGTGAATACAGATTTTCCCATTACTTAGATAGGAAATGACAGTTAGTGTTCATCAAGTTCTATGTAAAAATGTAACTGTCTTTTCAAGAGAACTTGCATCAGAATGTGTATCTGTCTCTAGCTGCTCCTCCTTGCTTTCTCGACACTTCATAGAATCTTAGGAGTTGTCATCTCCTCTCTAATGAGAGGAGTCTGTATTGAGAAAGTCTGTAATCACTGAAGACAGATTTTACCCATGAATTGAGAATATTAAGAATGAAAGATCAGTCCACGTGGAAAGAGAAGCAGACATGTTAAGATTTTTCACAAAGTTTCTTGTTTTCACAAAAAAAATCTAAAAAGAAAACCTTAAAACATAATGAAACAATTAATACATTTGTTGCAACTTAAGAGCCACATATAAAACAGCTGATAACTGATTTGTCTATCACTCCTGATTCCACCATACACAGGAGGTCTAACTCCTTGTTTATAAATTTCTTTATTTAGGTATTTCTTTATTTAGGTATTTTTTTGAAGTGGCCATTTTGAACTACCCTTTGAATAGCCGCCTCCCTGGCCCAGGCCATATGGCATGTGGTAATGGCATCAGCTGCAGCTATACAGCGGCTGCCACGTCATTGCCGATGTCATGATGACCAATCAGTGGCTGCCATTTCATCGCTGATGTCACTGATGACAAATCAGTGGCCGCCTTGTCATTAATGACATCATGCACATGCTCAGTATGGCTGCATGAGCACTTACACTCAGGATGGTACAAAAATCTAGCCACCTGTTGCCTTAAGCGACAGCCAGATGTTGCTGCAGGGTTGACCGACCCCAATGTGGGAGTCAATGACAGGACTGGACCAGTTCAAAGCACAACAGAACCCCGAACCGTAACAGGTTATAATTTACAAAAACTACATTAATGGAGGTTTTCTGTTGTTTTTGAACCCCACAGGCTCTGCAAATATGACAATCTATTTCAAATAGAGACAAATTTGCTTTCCAAAATTCGAACATTGTTCCTTTCATTCCAAACCCTTTGTTTGTCCAAACAGAACTTTTTGACTAAATATTGGGTATCTCCACACTCATAAGAAAGTGGGTAGCAAATTGTGGGTCTACTTTTTGGTGTTACGTCTTGTAAAAGTGAGAACTTTGGTGCTAAAGCAACATTTTTGTGAAAAAAATTTATATTTTCAATTTGATGGCCTAATGTTATCAAATTCTGTGAAGTACCTGTGGATTCAAAATGCTTACTATACCTGTTCATTAAATACTTCAGGGGTATAGTTTCTAAAATGGGGTCACTTGTGGGGGATTTATGTTATTTAGGTACCTCGGGGCCCTGCAAATGCAAGATGATGCCTGCAATCTAATCCACCCAAATTTGCTTTCTAAAATTCATATATTCTTCCTTCCATTCTGAGCCCTCCCGTTTCTCCAAACAAAACTTTTTCACTACATGTGGGGTGTGCCGCCCCTGCAGCAGATCAAACCGCTCGGATCCAGGGGTGGTAATTACTCATGGCTCGAGGGTCTCAGAACCTGGGGGCTAGGGGCCACACTCAAATGGAAAAGGGGGTATTTACAGGGGATAGGTATAGTTCGTGATGCCACCCGTGGTGTACCGCCGCTGCCGTTGGGAGTGCCCAGGGTGATGGAGTGGCGCAGCAAGATGATGTTACCCTCCACGGGTAGGGGAAGGCCCCGGGACACTTGATGGTGCTCTGGGGTGCAGGGGGAGGGCAGGCTCGCTGGTTGCAGGGGTTAATTAGGTACTCACTCAGTAATAAAGCAGACTCTGACAACAGGGTAAACCAAGTCTCTGACTGCCACTGTCTCTTAAGGGGAGCTCGTCTGGGTCCCGTCCCCTGCAGCATTGCCTGGTGGTCCGGGACCTGCCTCCTGGCACAAAACTTAGAGTGTCCTTTGTGGCCCATCAGCTTGGAGCTTTCTGGCCCCGCTACCTACTATGGCTAAGTGAGCCTGCTCTCAGGAGCTCACGCTTGGAATTTCAGTGGGCTGCTTGTTTGGAAAGCCATATCCCCCTCGTTGTGCTAGTGCCCCCGATCTCAGGTTTGTGGGAACAGTCCATAAAGGCCCTGTCCTCTGCAAGTTAATTGCCGGGTCGCCTGAAGCTTCTCCCCGACATAGGGTCTGTGTACTCCGCCGTGCCTTTGGTCCCGGACCGGTGATAGGACCAGGCTGCTGACCGTCCTCCAAGACAGGTCCCAGGCACCTAGCCTCAATCCCCTGCGACTGGGGGTCCGACTCCTCTAGGTCCAGACCACCGTCTGTGACCTAGTCTGCTTCTCCCCTGGGAGGTACAAGTTCCAGCTTCCTCAGAGCTCCTCACAGCTCGAGGGTTACCACTCAACTGACTTGACACCTCCCACCTCCCTGCCTGAACCCTAGGTGGGCTGCCCTATTCCTGCTTAAGCAGCCCACTGGTGTGCCTGACAGGGTGTGGTGCAAGGTGTATCTAGGATTTGTGAATGCTGGTGGAAGCAGTACCACCGGATGGAGACCCAGAGCCATGGGGGGTTGAATCCTGCACTGAAGAGAAAGAGTGTGCAGTACCCCATACCTCCCAACCGGCCAGGATTCTGTGGGACTGCCCCGATTTTAGAGGTATGTCCCGCACTCCCGCGGCTCACAGCTGATGTTCCGGCTCCTCCCCTCAGTGCAGTGAATAAATTAAATTATCATTGGGTCTGGTTTATCAGGGCAGCCAGGACTCAAACACGTGAACTGTAAAGCTCATTGTTCCATAGACAGCAGCTCTACAACTGAGCCACTGACTGCATTGAAAAGCAGAGGCAGATTTGGTAATCTTGACCTCTATATTGCAATAGAGAAATCAGAAGCAGATTATTCAGCTGCAAAGATGGAGAGATGGATGGATGGATGAGAGAGGGATGGATGGATGGATGGATGGATGGATGGATGAGAGAGGGATGGATGGATGGATGGATGGATGGATGGATGAGAGAGGGATGGATGGATGAGAGAGGGATGGATGGATGAGAGAGGGATGGATGGATGAGAGAGGGATATATAGATGAGAGAGGGATATATAGATACATGATAGATAATAGATAGATACATACAGTTAGGTCCAGAAATATTTGGACAGTGACACAATTTTCGCGAGTTGGGCTCTGCATGCCACCACATTGGATTTGAAATGAAACCTCTACAACAGAATTCAAGTGCAGATTGCAACGTTTAATTTGAAGGTTTGAACATAAATATCTGATAGAAGTTGTAGGAATTGTACACATTTCTTTACAAACACTCCACATTTTAGGAGGTCAAAAGTAATTGGACAAATAAACCAAACCCAAACAAAATATTTTTATTTTCAATATTTTGTTGCGAATCCTTTGGAGGCAATCACTGCCTTAAGTCTGGAACCCATGGACATCACCAAACACTGGGTTTCCTCCTTCTTAATGCTTTTCCAGGCCTTTACAGCCGCAGCCTTCAGGTCTTGCTTGTTTGTGGGTCTTTCCGTCTTAAGTCTGCATTTGAGCAAGTGAAATGCATGCTCAATTGGGTTAAGATCTGGTGATTGACTTGGCCATTGCAGAATGTTCCACTTTTTTGCACTCATGAACTCCTGGGTAGCTTTGGCTGTATGCTTGGGGTCATTGTCCATCTGTACTATGAAGCGCCATCCGATCAACTTTGCGGCATTTGGCTGAATCTGGGCTGAAAGTATATCCCGGTACACTTCAGAATTCATCCGGCTACTCTTGTCTGCTGTTATGTCATCAATAAACACAAGTGACCCAGTGCCATTGAAAGCCATGCATGCCCATGCCATCACGTTGCCTCCACCATGTTTTACAGAGGATGTGGTGTGCCTTGGATCATGTGCCGTTCCCTTTCTTCTACAAACTTTTTTCTTCCCATCATTCTGGTACAGGTTGATCTTTGTCTCATCTGTCCATAGAATACTTTTCCAGAACTGAGCTGGCTTCATGAGGTGTTTTTCAGCAAATTTAACTCTGGCCTGTCTATTTTTGGAATTGATGAATGGTTTGCATCTAGATGTGAACCCTTTGTATTTACTTTCATGGAGTCTTCTCTTTACTGTTGACTTAGAGACAGATACACCTACTTCACTGAGAGTGTTCTGGACTTCAGTTGATGTTGTGAACGTGTTCTTCTTCACCAAAGAAAGTATGCGGCGATCATCCACCACTGTTGTCATCCGTGGACGCCCAGGCCTTTTTGAGTTAACAAGCTCACCAGTCAATTCCTTTTTTCTCAGAATGTACCCGACTGTTGATTTTGCTACTCCAAGCATGTCTGCTATCTCTCTGATGGATTTTTTCTTTTTTTTCAGCCTCAGGATGTTCTTCTTCACCTCAATTGAGAGTTCCTTAGACCGCATGTTGTCTGGTCACAGCAACAGCTTCCAAATGCAAAACCACACACCTGTAATCAACCCCAGACCTTTTAACTACTTCATTGATTACAGGTTAACGAGGGAGACGCCTTCAGAGTTAATTACAGCCCTTAGAGTCCCTTGTCCAATTACTTTTGGTCCCTTTAAAAAGAGGAGGCTATGCATTACAGAGCTATGATTCCTAAACCCTTTCTCCGATTTGGATGTGAAAACTCTCATATTGCAGCTGGGAGTGTGCACTTTCAGCCCATATTATATATATAATTGTATTTCTGAACATGTTTTTGTAAACAGCTAAAATAACAAAACTTGTGTCACTGTCCAAATATTTCTGGACCTAACTGTACATGATAGATAGATAGACAGATAGAATCATAGATAGATAGATAGAATGATAGATAGATAGATACAGAGATAGATAGATACAGAGATAGATGGACAGATAGATAGATAAGATAGATGAATGATAGATAGATAGATAATGGATAGATAGAGTCATAGATAGATAGATACATGGATAGATAGACAGATAGATAGATAGATAGATAGAGGGATAGATAGATAGATGACAGATAGATAGATAGATGATAGATAGATAGATGATAGATAGATAGATAGATAGATGATAGATAGAAAGAATCATAGATAGATAGATAGACACAGACAGACAGACAGACAGACAGACAGACAGATAGATAGATAGATAGATAGATAGATAGATAGATAGATAGATAGATAGATAGATAGATTGATAAATACTGCATCTCTTTGAAGGTGAAGGAAAGAGTCAGTCATTTCTTCCCATAAAACTACTATAAAGAAATGAGGAAAAAAAATAGAAATACAATTTTATTTTTTTTTACCACCTTGGATTTGAACCAGGAACTTTTAAACATATGCACAGCAGCCTCCTAGCTTTTCTAGCTGCTTTAGTTGGTGAGCCACTAGGAATTGATGATGTAAGAGGGAGGATTTTATATGAAGAAACCCACAATGCAGCCTCTGATTACACAGGACACAGCTCCATTGCACAGATCAGCATCTCTGTGTCCTGTATTCTAGAGGGAGTGGAAAAGAGGATTTTTTTTTTCTTCTAATAAAATTACTAAAAATAATAAAAAAAAAATAGAATAATGCAATTTTATTACACTTTTTTAAAAAATAATAAACATCACAAATCAGCAAATAACAAGGACATATTTGGTGTCCCTGTAATCGTAACGACCCGAACAAGACAGCAATCGGATTATTGATGGGGAACAGTAAATGGCGGAAAAAAATGGCGCAACTTATTACTTTTCTTTATTAAAACCCATAATAAAATGTAATAAAAATGTATTGTTTAGGCTGTGTTCACACGTAGTGTAAATGCTGCGTTTTTGCTGCAAGTGTCTGCACCAGGGCTGCCACTAGGAATTTCAGGGCCCCATAATGGCAAAAGTTCGGGGCCCCCTTGAGGCTCCACCCCAGCTCCGCCTCCGCCCCAGCTCCACCTTCACCCCAGCTCCGCCTCTGCCCCAGCTACGCCCCAGTTCCGCCTCCGCCCCAGCTCCGCCTCCACCCCAGGTCCGCCTTTCCCCAGCTCCGCCTCAGCTCTACCCCAGTTCCGCCTCCGCCCCAGCCCCACGAATCTTCCATAGTCCCACTGCCACTCTTGGAAAACTTCACTTCTGCACTACAACCTCACCAATCACACATTAACCCTTTACATTGAACACCGTATCACACACACAGCCATCAGATTTTGTTTTGGCCAAAAGATTTTTTTAAGCCTGCCACAACAACAAGGTAGACTCTTTTGGCAGGGCCCTCCCCTACTCTAACTTTTTTTTTTTCTTTTTAAATCTAACTTCTTTGGTATATATCTATTTTTCATGTATCTATTTTTTTTTCTTTAAGGGAATGTGTCACATACAGTTTTTAAAGTAATTGAAACCAAATTGTGATAATGCTTCTTGTGGATTTAGACCTGTCAACCCCTTCAAAGGGAATTTGTCACCAGGTTTTTAACACCTAATCTGAGCGCAGCATCTAACATAGCGGAAGAGATCCTGATTCCAGAGATTGTCACTTGTTGGGCTGCTTAGTATAGTTTTGATAACATCACTGGTTAATCAGCAGGAGATTATCATTATAGGGCTACTCATCATGCTGCAGGTAGTCCAGCGTATTCATGAGGTCTGTATAATTGCTAGATATGCAGGAGAGAAAACATTGATTTTATCACAATGAAAGCAACCAGCCCAGTAAGTGACACATCGCTGGAATCAGGATATCTGTTCCTACTTTATGCTGCTCTCCGATGGGGGGAGCAAAAACCTGCTGACAGATTCCCTTTAAGGCTCTTTCAGCAGATAGATAGATAGAATCATAGATAGATGGCTAGATATATAGAATCATAGATCGATAGATGGATATGTGGCGGCCCTGAGGCTTCAGTCACCACAGGGTACTGCACCTCACTTAAGGTGCAGTACTCATCCTGGATCCAGAGGAGGTCGGTACCAGTTCCACAACACAAACTCATATACACAACCAGGTTGCCCTCCCCATTGGGGACCAGGCTAGGGTCAGGTCTTAAGCTAGTCACCAAACATGGGGGTAGCCACCCACTAGTGACAGGGAACCGGGGGAGGAGCAGCCACCACGGGGAGTTAGGAGCTTACACAACAGTTAGAGTGTTCTCCAGCAGGAAAGAACAGGAGCGGGACCGGTGCGGTTCACGGTGCAGAGCCTTAGGGTAGAACAGACTTCACCTTGTATCACCAGAATCTGCAGGACAGGGGAATTGCATGTCTCTCTGACCACCACGATATCCCGGAGCACAGTGCCACATAGGGTCCCAAGTCGTGATTACAGTCAAGCCCCACAGCGGCCCCGCGTCACCTACACACGGGACAGGAACCAACACTACACAAACCGAGGTCCCCAAGCAGATTCAGGCCACGGGGATCAATCCGTAAAGGCGCAAGAAGGAAGGGCCCATCAACCACCATACCGGTTCTAACCTCCAACGGATCTGGGATCGGCTGGGGCCCATCACGGCTGGAACCACAGCAGCTGATTCAGCCTTTTGATAGCCGTCGCCCCGCGCTTCAGCGCCAACGGTCACTACTCTCCTCATCATCCTCCCCGGGGCCCCGCTCCACCTGTGGGGAGCAGAACCATCCTTGATGCAACACCATCCACCCTGAAGGACAGCAACAGCAGCGGCGGATAATCCCTGGCCACATACCACAAGTGGCGTCACAAGACTATCATCCTCATCATTCCCCCACCATCATCCAAATCACCTTAATTGTACACCTCGGGGCCACGAAGCCGGGCAGGGCCCCCTGTGACATCCCCCTGACCTGACATCACCGGCCCAGCGACGAGTAACATTTAACCCCTGCCCCATGGGTGCTACATATAGATGAGAGACGGATAGCCAGAGAGACGGATAGCCAGAGGGAGGGATAGACAAAGTGACAGATAGACAGAGGGACAGATAGACAAAGGGACGGATAGACAGAGGGACGGATGGACAGAGGGACGGATGGACAGAGGGATGGATGGACGGAGGGACGGATGGACGGAGGAGAGGGTGGACGGAGGGACGGATGGATGGTGGGGGGAATCACAGCAGGTTGGGGGGCTCACAGCAGGTGGGGGGCATCACAGCAGGTGGGGGGATCACAGCAGGTGGGGGATCACAGCAGGTGGGGGGTCACAGCAGGTTTGGGGGTCACAGCAGGTTTGGGGGGTCACAGCAGGTGGGGGGTCACAGCAGGTGGGGGGAGTCACAGCAGGTGGGGGGTCACAGCATTTGGGGGTGGGGTCACAGCATTTGGGCGTGGGGTAACATAAGGTGGGGGTGGGGTCACAGCAGGTGGGGGGGATCACAGCAGGTGGGGGGAATCACAGCAGGTGGGGGCAGGTGGGGAGGTCACAGTAGGTGGGGGTCACAGCAGGTGGGGGGGTCACAGCAGGTTTGGGGGTCACAGCAGGTGGGGGAATCACAGCAGGTGGGGGGTCACAGCATTTGGGGGTGGGGTCACAGAAGGTAGGGGTGGGGTCACAGCAGGTGGGGAGATCACAGCAGATGGAGGAAGGTGAGAGGTGGGAGAGTGGCAGCAGATGAGGGATGGGGGCAGCAGATGATGGGGGAGAGCGGTGGCAGATGGAGGGGAGGCAGCAGATGGGTTCAGTGTCGCTGGATCAGGGGCAGTGACTGCTGCAGCCGGCGGCTGATGGGTGGGGGCTGGGGCAATGGCGGCGGTAGCAGCAGCTGAAAGGAGACATTGTCTTTAGACTTACCGATCACTCCCCTCACCTTCCACAAACTCCGGAGGGAAGCTGAGGTGGTAGTCACCAGCCCCAGGTCCACAGTGATTGGAGAGATCAGTCACAAGGCCAGTCTCTCCAATCAGAGCTGGGGGCGGGTGAAACTGAGGTCACCCAGCTCCAACCAATGATCGGTGCTACAGCTGCACTGAACATGGCTGGATTTTAATGTTTCAACCATTTTCAATGGCTTAAACATTACAGTGGCTGTGATTGGCTGAGCGGCGTTCGTCAGCCAATCACAGCCTCCTTAGGATCGGGGAGGAGACACCACCCCTCCTGAGGTCAGGCAGAGGGCCCCTCCTCCCAGAATCTAAGATATTTGCAGCGATCGTGGCCACAGGGGCCGCGATCTCGCCATGACGTACTGGGTATGTCAAGAGTCCTTAAGTACCAGGGAGCTATGACGTACCCAGTACGTCATAGGTCACTAAGGGGTTAACACGTTTTCAGGCTGTAGGGGCCCGCTCCCGCTTGGGGCCCCTGTGCGACTGCAGGTGCAATGTCCCCACCCCCTGCCCATGGCGCCCGGTGAGCAGAGAAATGAAAGGGGAGGGGCCCGGGCTTTCAGCGTGTCCGGGCCATGCCTCCTACTCACTGCACGACCAGCCCGCCCTGCGAAATGTACTGTCAACGCCCCCTGCCCCTGGGTCCTGGTGAGCAGAGGAATGTAAGGGGAGGGGCTCGGGCTGTCAGCGTGTCCGGGCCCCCCCTCCTGCCTCCAGCTCACTGCATGGCCAGCCCTGCAAAATGTAGTGTGACATCAACGTCTACGCCCCCTGCTCCTGGGGCCCGGTGAGCAGAGGAATGAAAGGGGAGGGGCCTGTCAGTGTGTCCGGGCCCCCCCTCCTGCCTGCTGCTCACCGGGCCCAGTACAGGAGTCCCAGTAGTAATGCCCTGATGGCGGCCCTGGTCTGCACCACGAGCGCAATATAACAATCTTCTCTGATTATTGAGTGTCTGCGGTATTTTTTATGCATTGTCCCTTTATTTGATACGTTTGTTGCAGATGTGACTCCTGAAGCTTCTAAAGAAAAAAAACACCAAATCCACACAGTTCAGTGGCGTATTCAGACTGAGGACGGAGATTTCATGACGTCTCATCCACTTTGCTTGGACAATTAGTCCATGTTCACATGTAGCGTAAATGCTGCATTTTTTTCTGCTGTTTTTTTGCACATATATTTTGCTGTGTTTAATTGTCCAAGTAAAGTGGATTCCATGAGAACACGCTGCTGAACTCTGCGGTTTTGGTTTTTTTTTTCTCTGGAGGTTTCTATGAGCAGCTTCAAAAAATGCAGGAAAAAGCCTCTCTCTATAATAAAAACACTTTAAAATGCACATTCACATCTGAACCAAAAACCACATTAAATAATGGAGAAAAGGCAGAAAAAATGCAGCAAAAATGGAATAACCAGAGAAGATTGTTATTGTGTAGTTTGGTGCAGAGAGCGGCAGAAACAAAAAGAAACAGAATTTATGCAATGTGTGAACACGGCCTTATAGGCCCAAATAAGCAACATGTCATATAGTGACACATATAAATATAAGAAAATTCTGGCTGCTATGACTATTAACTAACAGTCTGGGACATCTGCTGAATGACCCTTACTGCCAAATGGGTGTGGCTAAGGGTGTGGCTAGGGGCGTGGTCAGAATTTGCCACGGCGCGCCGCATACTTTGTCCCTCTTTCCTTTTTTCAAAAGTTGGGAGGTATGGTACCCTGCGATGACCTGAATAGTCCAGGGGCGTCACATGGGGTATTGCCACACTCAAAAGAAAGTGGCTAACAAACTGTGCCATCCAATTTTTGGTGTTCCCTTTTTTAAAAGGTTTGGTGCTAAAGGAACATTTTTGTGAACAAAATGAAAATTTTCAATATGATGGCATAATGTTATCAAATTCTGTGAAATATCTGTGGGTTAAAAATGCTCACTATACAACTGGATTGAGCGTCTAGTTTCTAAAATGGGGTCACATGTGGGGGGTTTCTGCTATTTAGGTACCATAGGGGCCCTGCAATTGCGACATGGTGCCATAAACTATTTCAACAAAATTTGCTTTGCAAAATTCGAATAATGCTCCTCTCATTTATCCAAACAGAACTTTTTGACTACATGTGGGGTATCACCGCATTTGTGGGGTGCTGTTTTTAGAATAATATCACTTTTGGTTATTTTCTGTCACATATGCTTTTCAAAGTCACTTCAGTTGTGACCTAAAAAATGTTTTTCTAAATTTTGTTGTGAAAATGAGAAATTGCTGATAAACTTTGAACCCTTCTAACATCCTAACAAAAAAATTAGGTTTCAGAAATTGCGCTGATGTAAAGTAGACAAGTGGGAAATGTAATGTATTAACTATTTTCGGTGACATAACTTTATGGCTTAAGGGCATAAAAATTCAAAATTTTAATTAAATTTACCACTATGATGAAGTACAATATGTCACGAAGAAACAGTCTCAGAATCACTGGGATCTGTTGAAGCATTGAAGACTTATTACCACATAAAATGACACTGGTCAGATTTCTAAAATTTGGCCTGGTCATTAAGGTCAAATTTGGCTCCATCACTAAGGGGTTAACTATGCTCCTGAAACGCCTCCATAAGATCACAGCTGCCTCAAATACCATAGAAAATATTTTAGAATTGTATTCAAACCACACCTTGTTGCACCTGTATGGATGATGTAAGAGACAAGGCAGGAGGACTGTGGCTGCGGGTACAGAAAAGGCACCAAGCACAGTCTAGAGCAGAGATGTCGAATTCAAATATACACAGACACAAAATTAACCCCTTCAGCCCCAAGCCTATTATGACCCTAAAGACCAGGCCAGTTTTTGCAATTCTGACCATTGTCACTTTATGAGGTTATAACTCTGGAACGCTTCAGCGGATCCCGGTGATTCTGAGATTGTTTTTCCGTGACATATTGGGCTTCATGTTAGTGGTAAATTTAGGCCGATATTTTTTGCATTTCTTTGTGAAAAAAAATGGAAATTTCGCGAAAATTTTGAAAATTTTGTAATTTTCAAACTTTGAATTTTTATGCTCTAAAACCAACGAGACATATGACACAAAATAATTAATAAATAACATTTCCCACATGTCTACTTTACATAAGAACAATTTTGGGGAAAAAAAAAAAAATTTAAGGAAGTTATAGGGGTTCAAAGTTTATGAGCAATTTCTCATTTTTACAACAAAATTTACAAAGCCACTTTTTTTTAGGGACCACATCACATTTGAAGCGATTTTGAAAGGTCTACATGACACAGAACACCCAATAGTGACACCATTCCAAAAACGGCACCCCTCAGGCTACTCAAAACCACATTCAAGAAGGTTATTAACCCTTCAGGTGCTTCACAGTAACTAAAGCAATGTGGAAGGAAAAAATGAACATTTTACTTTTTGCAACATAAATGTTAATTTAGCCTCAAATATTGCATATTCACAAGGGTAGCAGGATTAAATGAACCCCCAAAATTTGTTGGGCAATTTCTACTGAACACGCAGATACCTCATATGTGGCGAAAAACCACTGTTTGGGCGCACGGCAGGACTCGGAAGGGAAGGAGCGCCATTTGACTTTTTTGAACAGAAAATTAGCTGGAATCGTTAGCCGCACCATGTTGCGTTTGGAGAGCCCCTGAGGTGTCGAAACAGTAGAGCTGCCCCACATGTGACCCCATTTTGGAAACTAGACCCCTCATGGAATTTATTTAGATGTTTATTGAGCACTTTGAGCCTCTGGGGGCTTCACAAAAGTTAATAGAGTTGAGCTGTGAAAATAAAAAAAAAATTTTTTACCACAAAATTGTTACTTCAACCAGGTAGCTTTTTTTTTCACAAGGGTATCAGGAAAAATTGCTCCATAAAATGTATTGTGCAATTTCTCCTGAGTACGCAGATACCTCATATGTGGTGGAACTCAAATGTTTGGGCGCACAGCAGGGCTCGGAAGGCAAGGAGCGTTATTTGACGTTTCAAACGCAAAATTGTCTGGGATAATTAGCGTATTCCATGCTGTTTGGAGACCCCCTGAGGTGCCGAAACAGTGGAGCTCCCCCACATGTGACCCCATTTTGGAAACTAGACCCCCATGGCATAGAAAAAAAAAACAGCGGCAGATGGGGGGGGCGGCAGATGGGGTGGCAGCAGATGGGGGGGCAGCGGCATATAAAGGGAGCATCTGTGATTGTGAGACGGCGGCTGGGATAGGGTGGGGGCGGATGGGAGAGGGCGCAGTGGATGCAGGAGCGGCAGAGGATGGGGGGGATGGGTGGGAAGGGGAGTGGGAGGTGAGATTGGGGATAGTTACCCTACAGGATGGATCTAGGCAGCTGGATCACAGGAGATGAAGGAGGCAGCAGATCGGGGAGGGTGAGAGGTGGGGGAGGGAGCGCAGCGCAGATCACGGAGGAGACAGGTGAGCAGAGCACAGATCACGGGGGTGAGAAGTGAGGGAGAGCGGACAGCAGATCACGGGGGTGACAGGTGAGGGAGCACAGATCACGGGGTGACAGGTGAGGGAGCACAGATCACGGGGGTGACAGGTGAGGGAGCACAGATCACGGGGTGACAGGTGAGGGCGCACAGATCACGGGGTGACAGGTGAGGGAGCACAGATCACGGGGTGACAGGTGAGGAAGCACAGATCACGGGGTGACAGGTGAGGGAGCACAGATCACGGGGTGACAGGGGAGGGAGCATACATCACGGGGGTGACAGGGGAGGGAGCGCACATCACGGCGGTGACAGGAGGGAGCGCACATCACGGCGGTGACAGGGGAGGGAGCGCACATCATGGCGGTGACAGGGGAGGGAGCGCACATCACGGCGGTGACAGGGGAGGGAGCGCACATCACGGCGGTGACAGGGGAGGGAGCGCACATCACGGCGGTGACAGGGGAGGGAGCGCACATCACGGCGGTGACAGGGGAGGGAGCGCACATCACGGCGGTGACAGGGGAGGGAGCGCACATCACGGCGGTGACAGGGGAGGCAGCGCACATCACGGCGGTGACAGGGGAGGGAGCGCACATCACGGCGGTGACAGGGGAGGGAGCGCACATCACGGCGGTGAGGGGACGAGCAGCCGATCACGAGGGAAAGGGGCCGGGCAGCAGATCGGGGGGGACCGGTGGCACTGTGGCAGATGGAGGGCGGCGGCGGCGGATCGGGAGGTGTGGAGGTGAGGGTGCGGGCAGCAGATACGAGGGGTGGGGGTGCGGGTGGCAGATCGCGGCGGAGGGCAGCAGCGGCGGCGGATCGGGAGGTGTGGGGGTGAGTGTGCGGGCAGCAGATACGAGGGGTGGGGGTGCGGGTGGCAGATCGCGGCGGAGGGCAGCGGCGACGGCGGATCGGGAGGTGTGGGGGTGAGTGTGCGGGCAGCAGATACGAGGGGTGGGGGTGCGGGTGGCAGATCGCGGCGGAGGGCAGCGGCGGATCGGGAGGTGTGGGGGTGAGTGTGCGGGCAGCAGATACGAGGGGTGGGGGTGCGGGTGGCAGATCGCGGCGGAGGGCAGCAGCGGCGGCGGATCGGGAGGTGTGGGGGTGAGGGTGCGGGCAGCAGATACGAGAGGTGGGGGTGCGGGTGGCAGATCACGGTGGCGGATCGGGAGGCTGGTTTCATACAGTGCAATGGCAGCGCGGCAACTTCCGGGTCTCATGCTCCGGTCTCATAACAGCATGGAACCGGAGCTTGTCGCCCTGCCATTGCACTGTGTACACTCACTGTGCTGGCGTGCTGCAGGGACGATGACAGGGGCGGTCACCGGCAACAGGTCCACTGTGATTGGAGAAATCGGTCACAAGGCTGATCTCTCCAATCAGAGCTACTGGAGCTGGGGGAGGGTGATCCAGTGAGGTCACCCAGCTCCAGCCAATGGCCAGTGCTATAGCTGCACTGGCCAGGGCTGGATTTCAATGTTTTAGTCACTTTAAGTGGCTGGAACATTACAGTGGCTGTGATTGGTTGAGCGAAGTTCGTCAGCCAATCACAGCCTCCGTAGGTCCGGGGAGGAGGCACCACCCCTCCTGAGGTCAGGTACAGGTCCCCTCCTCCCCGAATCTGCGGTTTATCCTAACTTTTCGCAGTCACCGGAGGCTCCGGTGCCGCAATTACGCCATGACGGAAAGATCCGTCCTTGGTCGTTAAGGCCCAGGGCACCATGACGGATCTTTCCGTCCATGGTCATGAAGGGGTTAAAGGAGTTGTCCGACATAAACTCAAAAATTTTTGGTAAGCTAATCTGTGCTGTATTGTCATATAAAACACCCCTACATTGTTATTTTTTGTTTTCTAACTTTTGTTCCTCTTGAATTCACCCTTTATTCTCTGCAGCTCCTTGTTTACATTCAGCTCCAGCAAACTGACCACTTCCTGTGCAAAACCTCAGTCAGAGCTGGCACCGCCCGGCCTCAGTGTCCAGCCCTGCCCTCTGCCCGCCCCCTGCACACACATTCCCTGTCAATATTCTGCCCCAGCACCTGACCTATTATCACTACATCATTGCAAATAACAGCCCCACATCAGGCTCTGCACCCCACACCACATCACAGCCCCACATCAGGCTCTGCACCCCACACCACATCACAGCCACACATCGGGCTCTGCACCACACACCATATAGGGTTCTGCACCGCACACGCACATCGGGGTCTGCACACCACACGCACACATATGGCTCTGCACCGCACACGCACATCGGGCTCTGCACCGCACACGCACATATGGCTCTGCACACCACACGCACACATATGGCTCTGCACACCACACACACACATATGTCTCTGCACCACACACACATATGGCTCTGCACCGCACACACGCACATCGGACTCTGCACCACACACGCACATCGGGCTCTGCACACCACACGCACACATATGGCTCTACACCGCACACGCACATCGGGCTCTGCACCGCACACGCACATATGGCTCTGTACACCACACGCACACATATGGCTCTGCACCACACACACACATATGGCTTTGCACCGCACACACATATATGGTTCTGCACCACACACACACACATCGGACTCTGCACCGCACACGCACATCGGACTCTGCACCGCACACGCACATCGGGCTCTGCACCGCACACGCACATCGGGCTCTGCACACCACACGCACACATATGGCTCTGCACCGCACACAAACACACACATACGGCTCTGTACCGCACGCGGCGCTCTGCACCGACCCCCCCATCCCCATCCCCATCCCCATAGGGAACACATGTAGGGAGTACATACTCACCCGTCCTCGGTCCCCGCCGCTCCTGCACGTTCGCGCGCTATCTGTGCTCTGGCCATATCAGCACGGTAGTGACGTCACCGCTGTGCTGAATAGAGCACAGACAGCGGGACAGTGATGAGAAGCTGCGCTGCGCTGCTTCTCATCAGCACTTTCAAATGTACCGGCATCTGGGATCTGCGGCCCTGCCCATGTTGACATGAAATGACCGGAAGCAGAAAAATCGCGGCAGGAGCGGTCACATGACCGCTCTGAGCCGGGGGAGAGGGGCTGACAGTGGGGCAGGTAAGTGCTCTCTATCTACTTACCTGCCCCAATGTAGCCCAATAGGGTAATAAAAAAAAAAGTCAAAAGAAGCCGGATAACTCCTTTTAAAACATGGGCATAGTCAGATGCCAAACTTGATGTTTATTAACAAAATATCTACAATTAGGGAAGTTTTTCCTTATCAAATACAACAATATACTTTTTCTTATGGAAACAAACTTTAACATGTCCCCTTGAACAAAATACATTTTAGTTAATAGATCTTCAGGGTGAAATCACATGACCAAAGCATTGGGTATTTCCTCTAGCAATCATGAAATCATGCCGCCTTCCCTCCCCAAAATAGGTGTATGTTATGTTGTTTCAATACACACAAAGAAAATTAACATGTACAGTATATGACAAAACATGTGTAATTGCAATAATTTTCTGGGAGAAACATTTCATTTTCTGGAACAATTTCAAGGATCCCACACTTTCGGCCAGGACTGTCTCCCATCCTAGTATATAGTGTCACCTATCCTGCTATATATGTCCCCCATCCACCTACCCTGCTGTATATGATCCCCATCCAGCTACCCTGCTATATATGTCCCGCATCCAGTTACCCTGCTGCATATGTCCCCCATCCTAGTATATATGTCCCCCATCCTGGTATATATGTCACCTTTCCTTCTATATATGTCCCCCATTCTGGTACTGTATATATGTTCCC
Source organism: Anomaloglossus baeobatrachus (assembly GCF_048569485.1). NCBI lineage: Eukaryota > Metazoa > Chordata > Amphibia > Anura > Aromobatidae > Anomaloglossus > Anomaloglossus baeobatrachus. The sequence goes on along the minus strand of NC_134355.1, from coordinate 63,431,037 downwards.
TGTTCTGCATCTGCATAAAAAAACAAACAAAAACAGTCTACTCACCTTCTTCTACTCCCTCGCAACACGGCATCTTCTTCTACAGCCAGCAGAGGAGCCAGAAGCTTACATTGGCTTTCGAGCCATGGCGCATGACGTCACTGCCATGTGCCCTAAGTCACAGCACACGGACTTCAGCTGCCTACCTCTGATTGACCGGCAGCATGTAATGGGCATGGGGACCTGATGGCTCTCTGTGACACAAACTTCAGCTGAATGTGCATTTTCAGATGCACATCCAGCTGAGATAGGTGCTAGGGTTGGTGGGCACCCTAGCAACGTTGGCCCGGTTGTGATCTCTGCAACCATCATTACAGTCCTGCCAACTGAATACGAGTTCCTGAATAAAATGAAACTGCTGGAGCCTCAAGTTGTCATTTTATTTTTTATTTAGAGCACACCCTTCATCAGAATGGCTCCCCACCTGAGCAATACAAGCTTAACATGTAAATACATTTTAGAGCTAATAGATAGATACTTCCTATGAATTAAAATGACCGATAGCTGTTACAAATGGTATTTCCTGTCTTCATTGTTTAGTTCATTTTTCACATCAGAAAATACTTTATTCATGTGCCAATTTTTTTTCTTGCTCCTGTTACAAAGTTATTTTGTCTCCTTTGGTTTGATCGGTGACCTGTGTCATTCTGTGAGATTTCCATCATCACTACACGACCCAGTGTTATATTAAAATGTTCCTTCTAACAATGCACATGACCTTTCATACAAAGATCCTAATAGCTCTAAAGTTTAACAGAAAAGTACAGTGCACTATGTAATTCAAGCTGTAACTTTACCTGCAACCAGGATTAAGTCTACCCTATAAACAGCTCTTACACATGAATGTGTCGTTGCAATACCTAAAGAAAATAATTAAACCCTTGGAGAGGTGTGAAATGTCACCACGCAGGACTAGTCTTCAGTGACACAGATATATGCAAATATAATAAAAATAAGTATCCCACTTTTCCCCAATTTTGTAAATGATTTTGACCAAACATATCTGGGCTTATGTCTATGGACTAGTTAAATATAGTCTATTGTAATGAATACATACTACTTTAAGCCTCTTTTACACATCCGTGAAAATCACGCACGTGTTTCACGGACGTGTCAAAGGTGCGTATTGCCCTCGGCGAGCTGTGTGTACGGCACACGTGTGTTCTCCGTGTGTTATCCGTGATAACACACGGAGACCGGGAACTTTCTCCTCACCTGTCCCTGGCGTCGCTGTCCGTGGTGCTGATCTTCGGTCTCCGGTCCTGCCGACTCCCCGCTGCTGCTGCTTCCGGCCGCAGTGAAGTGAATATTCAATGAGCATAATGAGCGGGGGTCGGAAGCAAGTGACAGCAGCGGCAGAGACAGGAGGGCAGGAGAAGGTGAGTAACGTTTTGGGGTTCACAGACACATGTCTTCTCTCCGGTGCGTGTCACACAGAACACATCCGTGTGGTCCGTGTGTGTGTTACGTGTGACACGTTTGCGTTCCGTGTGACACCCGTGATGCCGGAGAAAAACGGACATGTCGCCGTGAGAAACATACGGACACACGTAAGTACGGAACGGACACACGTTCCGTGCCCAAATACTTATGTGTGTCCAAAACCATAGGAATACCTAGGTCTACGTGTCTCCGGTATGTGAGAAAACTGCCAAACACATACCGGAGACACGTGCGTGTGAAGGTGGCCTTAAAGAAGGGCGAATTGCATCAAAGGTGAATCAAATTGACATTGAATTTCACAAAAAAAGTTGGATTCATTAGAAGATTATTTTTTTTATTTCTATTGTCTCTAATGTAGCAAACTGGAAACCAGTAGCAATGGGCGAGCGGGTTCGGCACTGCTACTCGATCGAGCATTTTAGTGCTTGAAAGTCTCGATACTTAATCAAGATCATCTCCATGCTCAATTCCTGGCCCAAACAATAGAAAGAATCCATGACCATGGACCCGTAGAAGTGCTTTTGGGCACGAAACGGCCGTCGTCCTAATGGGACCCGCACCCAGCTCTCCTCCCGCTTTTTACCTGCACCGTTGGATGAAATAAAGAACATTTATATCTGGATCTTTGTTGGTATGGTCCGTTGCTTTCCTATTTTCTTGTTGGCTTCAATTCCTGGCCCGCATATTTTGCGGTTGATCACTAGTCAACAGCCATTTTGCATCTGGATTGTAATACATCAATTTGTATCTATTTTTGCGTGTTGAATTTGAATCTACCTTTACAATTGTTGTGTCACATAAGGTTATTGAGATACTGTGAAATATTCAATTTTATATAAGTATAGTTTTCCATCTCTGTGATATCTTCTGCTTAAAAAAATTAAAATCAATGTCTATATTTTAATGTCTGATATCATTAATTATTTGGAAGTAAAAATGCAATGGAAAACGACAAACAGTCAACCGATGGCACGCTATTGGTAGTTTAAGGCTGGGGCCACACGGGGACTACTGCGATCCACTTGCATGACACTCGGCTCGTGCTGGCAGTACAGCAGAGCCGAGTGTCATGCGTGTGTCCTTGCAACTGAGGTCCGTTCGTGCGAGCAGACCTCAGCTGCGGGGGGCGGGCCGGCACTGAGGAAGGGTGGGAGGGATTTATCTCCCTCTCTCCTGCGTAGCCGGCTATTGCCATTCTCGCACTGCACTAGCGGTACACCGATGTACCGCGAGTGCAGTGCGATTTTTCTCTCGCCCCATTCTCTTGAATGGGTGTGAGAGAAAGAGTCTCGCATTACAATCACAGCATGCTGCAATTGTTTTCTCTGTCCGATTAGGGCTGAGAAAATAATCGCTCATGTGTGCTAACACACAGGCTAGAATTGGTCCGAGGGGAATGCGATGTTTTATCACACTCCATTCGCACTGTTTCTCTCGCCGTGTGGCTTAGGCCTTAAGGTTGCTCTTGCTAAGGAAAGTGAGGCTTTCAGTCATCTGAGACAAATGTTTCCCAGTTCGGTTATGTTCACACAATGCATCATTACTAACACAAAGATGCTACGTTTTTGTCCCAAAAAAACACACTTGTGGCAAAAATGCATAAAAAACCGCATGCGTTTTTCATGCGTTTTTACCGCATTTTGCCCAATGCGTTTTTTTAAAGTCAAATCTATTGACTGGAAGGACTCAAAACACTGAGAAAAAAAAGCAAAAAGAATTGACATGCTGTATCTTCAAAAATGCAGCCAAGATGCAGACAAAAAAAGATGCAGTGTGGATAACAACATAGAAATATCATAGACTTTGCTGGGGGAAAGAAATGCATGCATTTAGGTGCATCTTCGTGACTTCAAAAATGCAGCAAAAACGCAGTAAGGCCCTGTGTGCACTAGAAAATGAAGTTTTCGCAAGACATTTCTTGACAGTCTGAAAGTTTAGCGCAAAATGCACCAATAATGCACCAAAAACGTATCCGTTTTTACCGCGATTTTCCGTGTTTTTGGTGCGTTTTTCCACAGGTTGGTCCCTGCAGTTTTTTTACCATTATCTATGGCACAAAACGTAGGTACCTGCAGAAAAGAAGTGACATGCTCATTTATTTTTTCAAGAAATTCTGCAGAAAAAATTTTCTTGAGAAAAAAAACGCAGTGTCCGCACAGCTAATTTTTTTCCCATAGGTTTTGCTGGGAAATGTCTGCAGAAAGGTTACAAGCATTTTCTCAAGAAATTTCTGCAGCAAAAACGCAAAAAAAGCAGGTAAAAACGCAGTGTGCACACAGTGCCTAAAAGATGCAGTGTGTCAATGTGGCGCCGTGGACAAGCCAGGTCGTCACAGGTACTACACCAACACACCCCATACCCCGGCTAGGCACATCAAAGCCAAACACAAATCCTTGTTGCCTTCCTCCAGGGGCTGATGTCCACACCTGGGGGTGGGCCAGGTGGTTGGTCCCGCCCACCGAGGAGTACACAGTCCTGGAGGCGGGAAAAGGAGTTAGATCAGTTAGAGAGAGTGAAGTGGTAGGAGAGGAGATTGACCGTGTCCGGGTGCATGGCCCGGGCACACAGCAAGGTTGGCAGACGGTGGTGACCGTCTGCAGGAGAGGCTGATTGGAGTGAACCGTAAGGACCGGGGACGGGCGGTGGCCTGCCGGTACCGGATCGGGGAGTGAAGAGAAGCCAGCACCATTCGGCAGGGCCTATGGACCCCGACCAGGCTAGGAGTCGCCGTAAAACCGGTCAAATCCGTTAGCGAAGGTAACCTCCGGGGTTTCCCAGCAGTCAAGACCCGATTGAAGGCAACAGCTCACTCCGTAGAGGGAAACACAGTCACTGCCAAGGCTACAGTTCCCAGGGCTAGAGCCTGTGGGCAAAAGGGGCTCCCTCAGCATCCATCCAAGCTGGGGAGCGGGTTACCGGTGGGAAGCCATTGGAACCGTAAACACAACACAGGTGCAGGGAAAGGCAGTCACCATCAACCTACCGGGAGGAGAACAACCGCAGCCGCCTGTGGGACCCGTCCATCCAGCCGTTTGTTTGACCAGAGACTCTGTGTGAATTACTGGCTGAGTGAGTACCACCGTGCCGTGCGGCACAGCGCTTCCTCCGCGACCCTGCACCTCACCAGGCCCCGTAACCCGCCTGCCATCCCTAAAACCCTCACCGGGCCCCGGGACAACCAACCCCCTACCCACGGAGGGGAGGACCAACATCCAAGCTGCTCCCTGTCATCGCTCCCGGGATCCCCGTCCAGAGCAGGGGTGGTGTCACAACTTCACCACAACTGTGGGTGGCGTCACGGACAACATCCCCAAACCACATACCAAACCCCCTTTCACTCACGGGCGAGGAACGCCGCTCGAGACCCCGGGATCCGGCCCACCGCTCGAGCCACCACCAAGCAGCAGCAGCAGCCGGACCCGAGCAGTGGGTGAGCGCAGCGTCCCCTCCTCCGCCTGCGACATGAACATAGCCTTTGAGTGAAGCCAAGCTAAAGGAGGGCATATTTGTTAGGTCTCAAAGGAGGAAATTGTTGAAAGATTCGAATTTTAATGCTAAGCTAAAGAATTGTCATGCGGTGTTGAGCTCAATGCACACCTACTGGCACTGTAGTGTCAGACTCTGTTCATATTGCAGAGTCTGACAAGCAATCTGAGGCTTGTGAAGTGTTCAGCCAGGGCCGGGCATCAGCTGGTTCAGGCTCCCTGATCTTCAGCTCTGCAGACTTGTGAGAAGGACCTAAATGTTCAGGTTGCTGATTGCCATGTGCAGCTGTCTCCTTCCTATATTAAGCACGCCTTTCTTCCTTTTTGTGCTGATGATAGCTTATGTGAACCCAGTCTTGTTGTTGCTCCTGTTTATGGTGATTTGTGCTGAGTGGTGTGAATGTTACCCTGTTGTGCGATACTTTTCCCCCTTTTTCGTTACTACCCTGTTCACATGATGTCTCCCCTGTGTGTTTGGTGTTAATAAAAGGATTTTTATCTGTGTGTGTGTGTGTGTGTGTTTTATTAACTATTTAATTACAGGATTGGTAATATGGAGGTCTCATCGAAATCTAAATATTAACAATGCAGGGCTTAATGACCGGTGTCAATTATCACATGTCATTAACCCCTTTTTATCCCAATTGCCATCGCATCAGGGCAATTGGGATGAGCCGAGATAAATGCCAGATATGGCGCGTCTAATGGATGCGCCAAATTTGGGGAGGCTGCCGGTTACTATTCTTACCCTGGGGGGGCCATAACTATGTGCCCCTACTAGGGGAAGAATACCAATCCCCAGCTGTCTGTTTTATCTTGGCTGACTATCAAAATTGGGGAGGACCCTACGTCGTTTTTTTTAATTATTTATTTATTGTAATGTACGATATACACCCGCCCACCGGCGGCTGTGATTGGTTGCAGTGACAGCTGTCACTCAGCATGGGGGCGCGTCTGCCTGCAACCAATCATAGGCGTCGGGGGGCGGGGAAAGCAGAGGAATACGAAATGGAATAATGAGCGGCTGGCATTTTCAAAACCAAGAGAAGCCGCCGGAGCAGTGTGGCAACAGTGCAGCACCATGCAGGTGATCAGTGAGTATGAGAGAGGGCGTGAGAGGGAGAGACCGACTGACAGACCGACAAAGAGAGAGAGACAGAGAGAAAGAGAGATTTCGCTGACGGCTTTCCCGTCCAATGCTTCCCTCCCCGCTGCCTCGCTCCCCCGCCTGGTGCTTCCCTCCTCGCTGCCCGGTGCTTCGCTCCCCCGCCACACCAGGGAGCGAAGCACCAGGTGGGGGAGCGTGCATCAGCTGATTGTTTTAAAAGCTGGCAGCCCAGCTTTTAAACAATCATGCATCCATTCAGCCTTTTACTCAGCCCCCAAACCGCTTTGTAGAGTCCAGCAGACAATTACTCACATTTCCGATTTACTTGCATTGGACTCACTACTCGTAACGAGTACCCGAGTATTAGGACCTACTTGTTATGAGTGTAGCGAGTCCGAGTATTTCACTACTCGCTCATCCCTAATGGTATTGTAAGCGACTGATAGGCCCATGTGCCCCACCCTGAAGACACCCGATCATTGTTATAGAATAATAATGTCAATTGTGTTTATACAAATAATGTGGTTATGTTTACCTCCAATGACCTCCACTCTCCTTGAACTCTACAACTGAACTGTTTGAACTGAACTGACTTTTCCCCGCCCTGGGCTATCTAAAACTCCTAGGTGGGCATCTTCCAACCACCTAGTTCCGCCCCCTGGTGTGTCTATCAAGTCCTTAGGGGGGTGGCTAGGGTTTTAAGGTTGGCTGTGTGTTACCTGTGAGGGAAAGGTGTAATGCGGGGCCCTATTTGTGACTACCTGGCCTGGCCAGGGCATCACACTTGCATGTCAATTTTCTTCAACACTTCTCATCAGAAGATGCTCCTCTTTAGGAGTTAACGTCCGTGGTCAGCCCGGAGATCTCTGTGATAAGGTTGCTGTTCCTTCTTTGTAAAATGTTTGTATCATTTTTGCTACAGTATTCTTACTAATAAGTCAAGCTTTGCTAATTTTTGTAGCCTCCACTTCTCTTTTGTAAAGAAGTTGTTTTTTTTCTCAGGTCATGTCTTTTTCATGTGGTGCCATTGCTGACAGCATTAAATGGGAAGAGGTTGTTTTTTTTTATAAGTAATCAACTTTTATAGTCAACTGTCTGCTGAACACTTGTTTAGTGAAAAATTAGACTAACCTAGAGTTAAATTATTGTTAATTAGAATTAATAGTCTATAATTTTGCTTTGCTCCTTGGACTTTCATTGGGGTGCACTCATTTTTATAACATAGTCTTGAATGAATTTGTTAAGAGAATTACTTTTTTGGGTGTGTAAAATAAATCCTGTTTGGAATCAAATACTCACATTTGTGAGACTATCTTGTAGCATGGTATCCCAAAGAAAATGTTGATTCTAAAAGGAAACATAAGGTTTCCTGACAAATCTGTTAGGGTGTACTCATTCCTACAAACAACTGTGGATCGTTTTTATGTTGTTATATTATGATTTTGTTAGTGTCCTATCAACAGAGCTGAATAATATTTGTTTATTTTTTCGCTTCTGTTTGTATCATTTCAGAATACATAACATGTTTTCTCATTTTATTCCTGTCATGCGATGTTCAGCTCTGCACACACCTGCTGGTACTGTGGCGTCAGACTCTGTTCACACTGCAGAGGCTCACAAGCAAACTGAGGCTTCTGTATTGTTCAGCTAGAGCAGAGCGTCAACTGGTTCAGGTTCACTAGTCTTCAGCTCTGCAGAAGTTCATTCCTGCAGACTGCTGAGTAGGACCTAGGTGCTCAGATTGCTGATTGCCAAGTGCAGCTGTCACTTCCCTATTTAAGGCACTGCCTCCTTCCAGGAGGTGCCAATGTTAGCTTCAGATTTACTCCAGCATACCCGGTCTTGGTGCTTTTCCTGTGAATGGTGATCCATGCTATGCTTCTGAGTGGTGTGATTGTTCCCTGGTCTAGCACTCCTGTTAGAAGCATTGTTAATGCGAAATGCGCGTTGGGTGGGCGGGACACCATATTTTTTTCCACTGATTCCCTCTATAGGTAAACCTTATGGCACTATAGGACCTGTATTTATTTATATATATATATATATATATATATATACAAATAAATACAGGTCCTATAGTGCCATAAGGTTTACCTATAGAGGGAATCAGTGGAAAAAAATATGGTGTCCCGCCCACCCAACGCGCATTTCGCATTAACAATGCTTCTAACAGGAGTGCTAGACCAGGGAACAATCACACCACTCAGAAGCATAGCATGGATCACCATTCACAGGAAAAGCACCAAGACCGGGTATGCTGGAGTATATATATATATATATGTGTGTGATTTTGATGTGACTTCTACGGACACACTTGTCTTTATTTTATGATTACTTCTCATTAATTATGTTTAGCATTATATATACATATATATATATATATATATATATATATATATATATTGTATGTATATATCTAATATATAAACCTGAGTGTATGTATGTGTATGTGTGTGTGGTGTATGTCCGCTAAAGGAATCCGCACCGTCGCATTTACAATCACGAAATTTTGCACAGACACCTCATGTGACTCAGGGAACATCATAGACTATGTTTGAACGGGAAAATTTAACCCCGCGCTTTACAGTTAGTCTCCAAAATCCTGCCTCCATTAATTTGAATGGAGCTGGGAGATACGGGCTATTAATAGCAACTGTCAGTGGTTGCAATAGGAACAAAATAAACTGTTAGTATAAAAGCCGATGTGTTAGGTAATAAGATAGGGAGACGGATAGAGAGAGACAGAGACAGAAAAAGACAGACAGAGACACAGACAGACAGGGAAAGAGACAGAGAGATAGAGACAGAGACAGACGGGAAAAGAGACAGACGGGCAAAGAGACAGACGGGCAAAGAGACAGACGGGCAAAGAGACAGACGGGCAAAGAGACAGACCTGGAAAGAGACAACCCTGGAAGAAACAGACGGGCAATGAGACAGTCCTGGCAAGAGACAGCCCTTGCAAGAGACAGCCCTGGCAAGAGACAGCCGGGCAAAGAGACAGCCGTGCAAAGAGACAGCCGGGTAAAGAGACAGACCTGGAAAGAGACAGACCTGGAAAGAGACAGCTGGGAAAAGAGACAGACGGGGAAAGAGACAGACGGGGAAAGAGACTGCCTGGCAAAGAGACAGCCGGGCAAAGAGACAGCCAGGCAAAGAGACAGCCGGGCAAAGAGACAGCCCTGGAAAGAGACAGCCCTGGAAAGAGACAGACGGGCAAAGAGACAGCCCTGGAAAGAGACAGACCTGGAAAGAGACAGCTGGGGAAAGAGACAGATGGGGAAAGAGACTGCCTGGCAAAGAGACAGCCGGGCAAAGAGACAGCCAGGCAAAGAGACAGCCGGGCAAAGAGACAGACGGGCAAAGAGACAGCCCTGGAAAGAGACAGACCTGGAAAGAGACAGCTGGGAAAAGAGACAGACGGGGAAAGAGACTGCCTGGGAAAGAGACAGACTGGGAAAGAGACAGCCGGGCAAAGAGACAGCCCTGGAAAGAGACAGCCCTGGAAAGAGACAGCCCTGGAAAGAGACAGATGGGCAAAGAGACAGATGGGCAAAGAGACAGGCAAAGAGACAGACGGGAAAAGAGACAGACCTGGAAATAGACAGACCTGGAAATAGACAGACCTGGAAAGAGACAGACGGGGAAAGAGACAGACTGGGAAAGAGACAGACTGGGAAAGAGGCAGCCCTGGAAGGAGACAGCCCTGGAAGGAGACAGCCCTGGAAGGAGACTGCCCTGGAAGGAGACAGACGGGGAACGAGACAGACAGATAGAGGGAGACAGACAGACACAGACAGACACAGAGAAAGAGAGAGACAGACAGAGAGACTGATACAGAGACAGACAGAAAAACTGATACAGACAGAGACAGACACACAGAGATAGACAGACAGAGACAGACAGAAACTCGAAGAGAGATAGTTACTATCCCGGGCAATGCCCGGGTACTACCGCTAATATATATATATATATATATATATATATATATATATATATATATATATATATATATATATATTTGGTCCTTCTTTAATTTAATTACTAATATTTAATAGAGGGTTCTGCTATGTGTTACCAATATTCCATCTGCCCTCTTTTGGGGGGGGTCTTGTTTCTTAAGACATCTTTTGTATTTTTAAAAAGCAATTAAAAAAAAAAAGTTTAATCTACTATTAATAAAGATTTAACTTTTTATTCAGTTGCATAACTTTATTGCTGTTTGATGCAATATAACTTGTTTTCCCACTTCTGTGGTTGTGAATTAGGTGTTGTCGTTCCCCGATTGTGTGTTACTTCCTTCCCTTTTTAGTTGCCCCCAGTACACATATTGTCTCTCCTGTGTGTTTTGAGTGCTGTGTGTACGAGTTTCCATTCACGCTTGTCCATGTTCTTTTTGTGGAGTTTGTCTTTGTGTTTTCTGGCCCGCCCCAAGGGTGTGGGAGAGGGGGAGTAAGATCAGGTCCCAAACAGGAGCCAGGGTCACGTTGGGGGCTCGAACCTGGTTACCCTCAAACCTACCTTTGAGATAAAGTACAGCGCACGGTCATAAGTCTTAGGGCCAGCCTAGGTGCCCCTGTTCTGTCTCCATTTACCCCGTGACAATTCCATCTTTTAAAAGTCAAGATGAACAAAAATATAAAACAGCAATGTTACCGCTGCTCACTGTTTTTCAATTAAACTTGTTAATGGCACTCACTGTGTGTCTTAATTAACATGACTTTTTTTTGTGGGGGGATGGGTCAGTAAAGGTGCATTTATGTGAAGTTTTTTACAGTACATAATCAATTTGTCCAATACTAGATAAGCCCTTCTTAATAGCTCTGCTACCTATCATTATAATAAAAATACTTAATGTTTACTCTACCTCCAACAGCTGCGCCATTCCAGCAATTTTGGTGTTACAAATGATTGGCTGTAGCATTCATATGATAAGACAATCAAAAAAAGAGGTTGTCCTGTAATGGGAAAAGGTATTTTGTGAGGTTTTTTGTTTTATTTTTTTCATATTTTGAAAAATGTTTTCCAAATTTCTTTTACATTTTTATCTCATTAAGAAACAGGACAACGCAATCCTTTAATTCTTTTTAGAATGCACTGCAATAGTTTGGTATTGCCATGAATTATACTTGTCTGCTTAACACCAACCTATATTCTATTAGACATCCTACCATGATCTCTCCTTCTGTGTAACCAATCAGATGGTGAAGTTCCTATTGTCTACAGCATTTGTTGGGTAAAATTCTTATTTCCAATCTCAACAATTAAAATAGAATAATGGTAATTTACAATGACATGTGCTGCATAGGGACTACTTAATCATTCCTCTTTAGCCCAGGGAGAGGCCAATGTTTGGGACTTATTATTTGTATAGCTTAAATACCAGGGAGAATCACTTAGACGCAGACCCCCTGATATAGCCAGAGTACCAGCGATACACTTGGAAAGTCTTGATCAGTATGGCTCTATAAGAATTATACTATCTATTTGCCTAATTGCTTAATTAGATTTACTGCCTACATATATATGATTTTATTTTTATAGCACCTACGTTTTCCACAGCAATTTACAAATCAGAGGAGACATGTACAAATAAAATAAGACATTACATAGTAACACTTACCGAGAGGAGTAAGGACTCACAAGCCTGCTCACAAGCTTACAATCTATGAGGAAATAAGGGGACACCAAAGGTAAAAAGTATATGTCGTGTATGGTCTAGCCATGATTATAATAGACAACGGTATTCATTACTTTACATCTGGGGTCACACTAAAAATTAGGGGGAACACTATTCTCCTTAAGGAGACTTTGCAAAAATTAGAGCGCGCAATAGTGCTTTACCTAGATAATAATTAAAATAAGTCAGGAGTGTCACTCACCTGGCAGGATTAAGGAAGGCACAACTCCTATAAACACATGGAATGTAATGGCGGTTGCCCCACATGGGTTAAATGTTAAGTGCTGGTGAGAAGATAAGGTGTCATGCCACACTACCGCCAATGAAGAAATTGTTGATGAATATTTTTTATTTCATAGGTCAACATGTTTCTGGGATCAAATCCCCTTCCTCAGGACCAAAGAGTCTCTTTGTTAATTTTCTTGGTCCTGACGAAGGGGATTTGATCCCAGAAACGTGTCGACCTATGAAATAAAAAATATTAATATAATAACATAATAATATTAATGATACCCTAATTTCTCTCCAGCACTTAACATTTACTTGTGGGGTGTTATTATTGTGGAAAGGAGACTCAATGATCATCCGAGTACTTGCGGCCTTCATCGTAATAGTAAATGGAGATCTCAACAACATGGACAATGACTTATATTGTTATACTCACGAGTGCAAGCAGGAGTGGAACAACTGGGCCGCAACACTGATTCACCTGAGGAGCGTGAGTAAGCACTTTCTGGGTTTTCACCAAATCCTCTGATGGTGAGGATGGGCTTGGCTGCCAGAGGCCAACAAGTGCTACTCAGGGAGTTATGGTACTGCGACAGCTGGCCCCAGTGGTGGGAGTACGGACACAGATAGTCTTTGATGTGGAGAGGTACGGCTGATGCAGACTGGACAGCAGGGATGGGCAGATATGGAGGATTCAGCTGATAGAGCAGGTGTAGCTGGGATGGTAGGTACTGACTGGTGCAGCAGGTACGGCTGGTACAGCAGGCATGGTGAGAACAGCAAGTGCAGCAGGTGTGGTAGATATGACAGGTACAGCAGGCACAGCTGGTACAGCTAAGTGCAGCAAATACAACAGGTTCTAGTACACAGACTTGTATTAGAACACACAGCATGAAGTACATCACATGGGAAAGAACCTAACAACTAGCAACACATCTCTAAGAATAGACCTCATTGCCCAGGCACCTCCCATAGGGGGAGGCTGCCTTAAATACAATTGGCTGAGAGAAACTTGTGGGTTAGAGCGTGCTGACCCTAATAGAATAGGTGTGTGCGCCCTAAATGCAGTCCCAGGAGACCTGCATGGTGTGTGCAGGCCCTGGGAGCCATCGGCAGGGAATGGGGACACAGTAGCTATCACTGAACAATGGGGAAGGTGAGTGTGCTGGAGTCCCCACCTGAAGAAGGGGGCAGGATAGTGCAGGGACACTTGTAATGAAATAACATATATAAATACTAGAAGTGACACAATGAGTTATCAGAAGTTTACTTTACATTGTGACTCTTTCTGTTGTTTTTACAATTTTTTGTATATAGGTTGTGTATTAGAAGGATAGTCCATAAGTCTATTGGATTTATGACCTGATAACAAGGAACATTCAGTGATTTGGGAAGTTCTTACAGTATATCTATCCCATGACTGCTATTATACTACAATTCTATCTATTGGTTAGATCAGACAAAACCAAAAGAAAAACACAAAATGGGCATATACCCTATAATAAAGTAAATAAGTAAGCTTGTCTCCAAAACATTTATGAAGCCTTTCATAACCTACCTAGAAATAGGCTGAACGTAGCCGATTGTTGCATTTTTTGAAGTAAAGACAAGATCATGTAAGCTATTGCGTGGTCTCATCTGTACAGTTGCCAACTTTTTTTGGCATTTGCACAATTATGTTCATGAGAGAGACCAAGCTCACGAGGTGACGAGCACCAGATGAGTATTCACAAGCATGCTGCTTAGATGCCAAACGTCTTCCAGTATATTCTCTCACTCCACTTTTGTAACATCTGGATGTGAAGTATTGCAGGACCCTACTAATCTGATCTTGTGTTATATGTTTGAGTGATGACTCAGTATTAGGAGTTTGAGCTTCCAGGCTTCTATATCCATTTCTGTGCTTGTCCACTGCTTTTAACTCATGACCAATCCTCAGTTACATGATAAGGCCCCTTAAAGGGAGTCTGTCAGCACAGAATGACTGTTCAAACCAAGTACAGGCACTTGATGCATCAAGGCGGGGCCAAACATTTAAGTGCACCTTCCCACTTGCTAGATTTCCCTCAATCTCCACACTCGCCTCTTCTCTGATTGACAGCTCTGGCTTAATAGAGCCAAAAAGGGCAAAGTTTCATGGAAAACTCACAGGGCTAAGTCAGAGCATTGTGGTACTCCACTTGAAATATGCTTCCAATCAAGTGTGCAACCTTTTATTACCACTCTTTGCATACAATCACTGAGCCAGTTATGAAACCACCTAATTGTAGCCTTGTCAGTCTCAAACTTGGTCATTTTTTCAATAAGGATAGTATGAGATACTATCAAATGCTTGCTTAAGTTGATATACTATATCTACCACATTTACCTGAATCACCTAGTGATTCCATTGTAGAAGGGAATTAGATTAGTCTGGCAGGACTTGTTTGCTGCAAACCCATGCTGGCTCTGGTTAATTACTGTATTCTTTTCCAAGTACTTATATACCTGTTGTTTAATAATTTGTTCAAAGATCTTTCCTGGTATTGAAGTACTGTAAAGCGGGCTTTGCACACTACGACATCGCAGGTGCGATGTCGGTGGGGTCAAATCGAAAGTGACGCACATCCGGCGTCGCAGTCGATCTTTTTGATACGAATAACGAGCGCAAAAGCATCGTTATCGTATCATCGGTGTAGGGTCAGACATTTCCATAATGCCGGTGCAGCGACAGGTACGATGTTGTCCCTCGTTCCTGCGGCAGCACACATCGCTGTGTGTGAAGCCGCAGGAGCAAGGAACATCTCCTACCTGCGTCCCGGCTGCAATGCGGAAGGACGGAGGTGGGCGGGATGTTTACATCCTGCTCATCTCCGCCCCTCCGCTGCTATTGGCCGCCTGCCGTGTGACGTCGCTGTGACGCCGCACGACCCGCCCCCCTTAGGAAGGAGGCGGATCGCCGGCCAGAGAGACGTCGCAGGACAGGTAAGTGCATGTGAAGCTACGCCAGCAATCACAAGATATCGCTGCTGCGACGGGGGCGGGGACTATCGCGCTCGACAACGCAGCATCGGCTTGCGATGTCGCAGCGTGCAAAGTACCCCTAAGGCTCACTGGCCTGTTATTTCCTGCCTCCATTTTCTTTCCTTTTTGAAGATAGGGACAACATATGCCCTTCTCCAATCTTCTTGGACTTCTCCTGTTCTCCAGGACTTTTAAAAGATTATAGCTAGTGGTTCTGCAATATCTCCTGCTATCTCTTTCAGTACCCTAGGATGTAATCTGGACCAGGAGATTTAAATTATTTTAAATTAGATAAGTATTCCCTCACCATCTCTCTGTTTAAAGATAGTGTGGATTATTTTATTCCTTCAAGAGTACAGTGAAGATCAGTTGATGTTTTGCTTTCTTAGAGAACACAGATGCAAAATAGGAATTTAAAAGTTTGACCTTCTCAACATCATTTTTGACCACTTCAGCGTTTTTTTATTGTAAGAATCCTATAGCATCTTTGACTTTTCATTGGCATTTGACATACACCACAACACTTTTTTTATTGCTTTTGGCCTTGCGTCACTTCATTACTGGCTTTAGTTCTTCTAACACTTGCCCTGTAGTCCCCGCAGACAGCATTATATTCTTCTTTAGATTCGCCCCCCTCTTTCTATTTGGTATACGTTTTTTCTCTTTTTAGCAAGTGTTTAAGTTCTGTGTTCATCCATCCTGGTCTCTTTAAATGCTTTCAATTCTTCATACTTTAAGGGATTATTACCAATTGAGCAGTAAGAAATTAAATTTTGTAAAAAGGAGAGTGGTGGTCATGGGGATTCACTACTGAGATGAATAGAAGCCGCTATCTGCCAACCGAACATCACCTCATGAGAATTGTGCTTGTCTTCCAGGTGCCCAATTCAAAGATGTGTCTGATAGGGTATATATGATGCTAGTCACTACTTACGGGTAGTATGGATGGAACAGTATTCAGAAAAGCCGGGGTCTGCTAATGGGAGGACAAGAATCAGCACAAGGAGTAAACAGAGGTGTAGTCAGGTCCCAATCCAAGGGTCAGAAATGCAGGAGAGCATGTAATAAGTTCAGGGAGAAAACAGAGACATGGTCAGGTAATGGTCTGAGGTCAAAAGGAAGGAGGTCATGACAGCAACAGGGAGTGGACAGATAGGAGTCAAATAACAGTCCGGGGTCAGAAAACAGAGATCAGAACACTAGTAGAGACACAAGCCAACAGCACAACTGCAGAACCAGAAAATACAACTGGCAAGGTTCTGGGCAAGCATGCTCAGTAAAGATGCCTGAACAATCACCAGGAAGGAGGAACACCTGAGAGATCAGCACCAACATGGAATCCTGCTCTGTCAATCAAGCTGCTAACTGCAGCAGAGCATCTCCAAAGGCAGATGCTCTGCACCGAGAAATCGTGTCACTGCCAGGTCTGTAGTTCAGGAAAACGCAGCAGAGCATCTTCTAGTTTGAAAGATGCTCTGCACAGAGGAATCATGACAGTATCAAGACTCTTCAGTGCTACATACGAGTACCCAGCGCTACTAGTACACGTAGGAACAAATGACACAGCCAAAAAGGACCTGGAAACTATATTCAGATTCTTTGAAGATCTAGGCCAGAAAGTGAAGGAAATGGGAGTGCAGGTCATCTTCTCATCCATCTTCTCAGTGGATGGACATGGCACAAGGAGATTGAACAGGATTCTAAAGGTGAATAACTGACTATGTTGATTGTGCCATCAGTAATGTTTTGTTTTTCTTGACCCTGGAGGGAATTAAGCCTGCTTTACATGTTACAATTAATCGTGCGATCACATTTGCGATCGTGACTCGCCCACCCCAGGGCTATGGGACACCCGGTGCCGGGCCGGACTTGTCCGGTGGTAGTCAGTGGTGGCTGGGCCCGGCTCCGTGGCCCTGGTGGGTGTCAGTAAAATATGTGGCTTGCTGAATAAAGTTTGTGTTCGTGACGCCACCTGTGGTATGCGGCTAATAAGCCGCCGCTGCTGTATGAGGCCTCCGGGGAATGATATGGCAGCAGTGATGGTACTGCTCCCCACAGGTGGAGCAATGCCCGGGGCACTATTGGTGCTCGTGAGAGTCTATGGTGTAGTGGAAGTCTGGACAGCGGAAATAACAGAGACCACTCCAAGGGTGCAGTTCAAGTTCTTTACTCACAATTCTTGTCTGGGTCCAAGGGCCCTTGGACTGCTGGGACCACGGTCAGGGACCTCCGCCGTTTCTGGGTGATTCTTGGAGCAAAACCCGGTGCCCTTCTCTTAAGTGTCTCTTCCTTCTGCTGTCTTCCTAAGCCTTGCCTTTTATAGGATAAACCTGGTTTGGCCTCCACTACAGCCTCCAGGCTGGGGGGTCATCTGTCGGCTGATTACCCCTTTTCCAGAGGGATGGTGTGGGTTGTGGCCCGGGGAGTCTACAACTTTCCCTGGGCCTCGGTTTTTACTGTTTGGAGATGATTTTGCACTCCTCCGGTTTCTAGGGACCGTCCCCTGTTGCAGCTTGATCCCTCCACCGATGTTCCTGTGGAGCAGGCCACCGCAGCTCTACAACTACCCTTGGCACCTCTAGGACTACCCGTGGCCCTGGGACCCCTTCTATTCTCTGCGTGGTGTCACCTGGACCCTCTGAGTCCCAGGATCTTCACCAGAAAGCGTCTCTTTCTTTCCTTTCAGCTCCTGACTGACTTGGAGCTTTCTTTCCTTTCTCTTCTCCTCCTTGCCTGCCTCCAGCAGGTCTCTTCCTCCTTCCGCACTCTCTCTCAGACTTCTGTTGCTTTCTCTGTGCGGACGCTCTGAGCTCACAGAGCTCCTTTCTCTTTCACAGCTACATGCTGGCTCCTCACTCTCTCACTCTCTGAGGTAAACTGAAACTAACTTGACCTTCCTCTCTGCTCTACACTCGGCTGGCTCTTCCCACCCCCCGGTTGCTAAGCAACCACCCTATGGGAGCAGGGATGGGTCTTACGTCTCCTCCCAGCTTGCAGCATGGGAGGGTAACTGCCACTATCCCTGGTCCCAGTATGTTCCTAGCAATGGGTGTAGTGTGGATTTACCAGGGGACCGGTGTTCACTCCCTTCCTCACCCAGAATGGGGCATCACACCGCTGAATGGGGTGCAATGACCTGTGGTGACGGAAGCCTCAGGGGCGCCACAATCGTTTGTATGGCACGGGAAATTTGTTGCCCGTGTCACACAATGCTGTAACCCCCCGTTACACGTACTTACCTTCCTAACGACCTCGCTGTGGGCGGTGAACATCCAGTTCCTGAAGGGGGAGGGACGTTCGGCATCACAGCGACGTCACACAGCGGCCGGCCAATAGAAGCGGAGGGGCAAAGATGAGCAGGACGTAAACATCTCGCCCACCTCCTTCCTTCAGCATTGCCGGTGGCCGCAGGTAAGCTGCAGTTCATCGTTCCCGGGGTGTCACACGGAGCGATGTGTGCTGCCTCGGGAACGATGAACAACAGGACGTGCGATTTTTAGAAAATGAGCGACGTGTCAGCGATGAACGAGAAGGTGAGTATTTCTGTTCGTTCATAGCTGTCACACGCTACGATATCACTAACGATGCCAGATATGCATCACTAATGACGTGACCCCGTCGACATCTCGTTAGATATATCGTAGCGTGTAAAGCCCGCTTTACATGTATGATGGACTGCTTGCTAGAGACGGGTTGCATCAGGAAAACACATATTTAGTAGACATCTTGCTACACTCATCAGGAGAGCTTTACACAAGAGCAATTGGGATGGGAAATATACGGCCAGAAAAAGTATGCAGCTAATTATTCCTTGTGAGATGCATGCTATTAGAAGTGAAAATAAAAAATAAGACCAACAAATTATGAATAAAAATAGAGGAGCAAGAGAAACCGACTACAACAGAAATGTATCTATACAAATGCACAGAACATGGGAAACGAAGAGAATTGGAGCTCCTAACACAGGAAGAGCGATATGATGTCCTAGGCATCATTGAAACATGGTGGGATTATACACATGATTGGAATAAAAATTTTGAAGTATACAGCCTATTTATAAGAAAAATGCTTAACAAGAGAGGATGTAGTGTTGCATTATACAGTATGTTAGGAAAGCATATGTGTCGTCCCCGGCGCTACTCGGATCCGGGCCTTCAGGGGTGGTGGCTCGAGGGTCTCCGGACCCGGGGGTCTCATGGACACGCCGAATAAAAGGGGGAGATAGATGTACGGGCTAGGCCGTATTAAGTTCGTGACGCCACCCACAGTGTGTGGTGAGGTGGGACACCACCGCTGCAGTTGTGTGGCACCCGGGGGAGATGTTGTGGCAGCTAGTTGTTAACCCCTCCGTAGGTAGGGATGGTGGCCCCGAGACCCGGTGTCTCAGTGCAGGGTATAGCAACCACAGGGAGTGTTTGTGTACTCACTGTTAATAAACCACACAAGTCTCTGGTAAACCAAGGTGATGGTGGCTGGTGCCGCGGCCGGTTGCATTCAGGTCCCCCACCTGGCTGATGGTCTCTATCCTTTTCTCTTCACTGTTTTGTGTAAGGTGGACTTCCTAGCGTGAAACTCAGGAGTCCACTCCCAGCTGGATGTGGCCTAAGGAGCAGTGCCTGCAGAAGCTGGCCCGTGGGATCTATGGGCCCTGGCAGTGACCTCCTATCCCTGTCGGTGGGCTGTTGTCTTCTATGAGGGACTTTGGGTGGGACAGGACTTCTAGTCCTGGCCTCAGTTGGTTAATTAACCAGTCCGCTTGTTTCCGGATCTGGCTTCAGGGTCTGAGTACCCCCCTTTGTGCTATAGTTTCCGGGTCAATTCCCCGTGTTGGTACCGGCGGGCTACAACCCTGTCCCGGTCCACCTCGGTTCTGCCGAGCCGTCTTCCCGTCTCCTGCTGATGGAGACCACAGTCTGCCTCCTAGCCAGAGGCACCAGGGCTCCTACCCTGGTACCGTTCAACTTGAATTTCCTGCTGGAGCTACACTTAGCTCCAGCCCACACTCCTCTCCAAACACTTTTTGCTTGTTTTCCCGCCCGAGCTGTCTAGAACCCTGGGTGGCCGTGTCTTAACCGCCTGGTCACGCCCACTGGTTTGTCTGTCTGTCCCTAAGGGGGGGTGACTAGGGTTTCTGGTCGGCTGTGTGTTTCCTAGTGAGGGAAGGTGTTATGCGGGTGCGTAACTGTGACTACCTGTTTTTTCCAGGGCGTCACACATATGTCGCACCCCGAGTCAGCCAAGCTGCTCGGATTCGGTTGGTCTGTGGCTCGAGGGGTTACGGATCCGGGGGCACTATCGACCACTTTTAAATTAAAACAAAAGAAAAATAAAACAAAAAAAAGTCTGACTATGCCACTCGCGGTTTGCGGCCAGGGATGGTAGGGCCGCCGCTACGGGTTCCCGCTGGGGGTGATGGACGGGGCAGCATGGATGGTGGAGCCCTGTGTGATCAGGGCTTTTCCCCATGGGTAGATGAAGGGTTAACGTTTGATTGTCTTTACTTACTGAATTCGTGCCCTGGGGACGTGCTGGATCCCAGGTGCGCCCATCTCCTTTATAGTTGTGCCATCCAACCTGGTGCCACTCTACCACCATTGCACTCTGGTGTATTTGTCAGTCCTCCCCGGCGTGGAGCACTTGGAGGTCTTTCTGGCGTCTGGGTCCTGCCGCAGGCAGCTTGGACTAATTAAGGGAATTTCTCCCGGTCCCCTCTTTGCTGCTGATGCCTCAGATGTTAGTGGTGGCAGATGAGTCCTGGAAACCCACCCACCTTGCAGAGTTAACAGATAGCTTGAAGTCCTGGTCTGTTCTAAAATCTGTACCCCGTGCGTGCAAAGTACTGTGAGCCCTGGATGTGCACCCCACAAGATCCCTCTCTGTCCTTGGAGCTTGCTCTCTCGCTCTCCAGCTACTTTTTTCCTCTGAGTGGCTGATCTTTCTACTCAGGTCTTTGTGGATTCTTTGCTACTTTCAATGTGTCTCAAGATTCCTTTGTCTGTCTTGACACCAGTCTCTTTTACTACCGCTCACTTCTCTCCTCAACTCCTTCCTCTTTCACTTCCTTTCTCCGACTTACAAACTAACTAACTAACTAATCCCGCTATTTACCCACACTTCCCAGGTCACTCTCTCCTCCCCCAGGTCTGGTTCTTCCTTCCCAGTTGGCTGCCTGTTAGCTCACAGTGCCCAGCCCTGCCACCTGGCTCTAAGGGGGGTTTCCCACCCTGGTTGTGAGTGTAAATTTCCTGGTGTGCTAGTGTGTGTGTAGTGACTGGCGCAGTCATGTAGGACCCGAGCTGTTACCTTGTTGTTACCTTGTTTTTGTGACACCAGGTTACCGCAAGGGCGTCACACATATATATCCACAGAAATCCAAGCTTCAGAGAATGGTTGCTCTGTAAAACCTGGGTAAGTAAGAATACAAGGAGAGAAGGACAGAAAGGACACTACACTGCGTGCAGACTTATTAGGCAAATGAGTATTTTGATCACATGATCATTTTTATACATGTTGTCCTACTCCAAGCCGTATAGGCTTGAGAGACAACTACCAATTAAATAAATCAGGTTATGTTCATCTCTGTAATGAGGCGGGGTGCGGTGTAATGGCATCAACACTATATAAGGACAGATCAAGCAACTGACAGAATCTATGGATGGTCGCCTGTTGAGTGTCATGATAAAGAAAGGTGGCTATATTGGTCACTAATTTTTTGGGGTTTTGTTTTTGCATGTCAGAAATTTTTATTTCTAAATTTTGTGCAGTTATATTGGTTTACCTTGTGAAAATAAACAAGTGAGATGGTAATATATTTGGTTTTTATTAAGTTGCCTAATAATTCTGCACAGTAATAGTTACCTGTACAAACAGATATCCTTCTAAGATAGCCAAATCTAAAAAAAAATCCACTCCGACTTCCAAAAATATGAAGCTTTGATATTTATGAGTCTTTTGGAATGATTGAGAACATAGTTGTTGATCAATAATAAAAAAAATCCGCTAAAATAAAACTTGCCTAATAAGTCTGCACACGGTGTAGTGTAGGTGTAACTATACAGATATTTGTTGGGAATATCTATCAGGCAAAAGGAAGGGATCCAGAAAATTTTTATCTTCTCTCGCTGACAACATTGTCTTTCAAAAGGTAAAAGTGAGAATAAAGGCTGCTTTACACGCAACGACATCACTAACGAGATATCGTTGGGGTCACGGAATTCGTGATGCACATCCAGCGTCGTTAGCGACGTCGTTGCGTGTGACACCTACGAGCGACCACGAACGATCCGAAAAATGGCAAAAATCGTTGATTGTTGACACGTCGTTCATTTACCAAATATCGTTGCTCATTTTGGACGCAGGTTGTTTGTCGTTCCTGAAGCGGCACACATCGCTACGTGTGACACCCCAGGAACGACGAACAACAGCGTTCCTGCATCCTCCAGCAATGAGATGGGAGTAACGTGAATGCGGCTGCTCTCCGTCCCTTCTATTGGTGGCCCGCTGATTGACGTCGCTGTGATGCCACACTAACCTCCCCCTTAAAAAAGAGGTTGTTTGCCGCCCACTGCAATGTTGCTAGGAAGGTAAGTCCGTTTGACGCATCCTAGCGATATTGTTCACCACGGTCAGTGATTTGCCCGTGACGCACAAACGACGGGGGCGGCTGCTATTGCTAGCAACATCGCTAGCAATGTGGCAGCGTGTAAAGCGCCCTTAAGAGCATCTACCATCTTGGGATTAATTCTTACCAACAGGGAGGAAATTGTTGAGGAAGTAAAGGTGGTTGGGAATTTAGGAGGCAGCGATAATGCTATCCTCTAATTTTGGATTAAAAGAGGAGAAAAACCTGAGTAGACTCAGACTTTAAGGTTGGACTTCAGAAAAGCAGATTTTAATAGACTAATGCGGGCGTCACACGAGACAATATATCGTGCGATATGTCGGCGGGGTCACATCATAAGTGACGCACATCCGGCATCGTTTGATATATTGTAGCGTGTGACAGCTACGAGCAACGGTGAGCGAGCAAAAATACTCACCTTATCGTTGCTCGTTGACATGTTGCTCAATTTCAAAAAGTCGTTTCTTCTCTGCGCCGATTGTCCATCGTACCCGGGGTAGCACACATCGCTCCGTGTGACACCTCGGCAACGATGAATCGTGTGACGCCTGCATAAGAAAGAAAGTAGGAAAAGTCAAATGGCTGGATGTTCTAAAGGACAGAAATGTTAAGAAGAATGGAAATCAGACTGCATGTTGAGAGTGCAGTCAGTTTTTTGTCTAGATTATGGAGTCATGCCCACTGACTGTGCACCCCTCCCACATTAGCCACAGGTGATTTTATTCTTTAGTAACAGGTTCCTACTTGCCTATACACATTGAGGGTTTTAATCTCCATGTGTATGGCCATTTTTGCATGCTAAATATCTAAATTTTTCCTAGGTTTCCTTAAGCAGTAATGCATATCTATATTCATACATTCATGGTTTTCCTGCTTTAGCATTTCAGAGTGCAACTGTCTTTTTTGTTACTATAACAAATACAACAGAATTTTAGTCAGTGTGCATAAATTCAGCGAGTCCAAAGAACTTCACTATGAGTGCAGTGCTTACTACATGCAATAATGCCAAATAAAGAAGACGGTACACTTACAACATGCTTGACAAGGACCCATCCCTATATTAGGGTCCAAAATGTTGCTGTTGTCTCTGTATTTATGATTCCATAATAAAGCAAGTTGATCATTATAGGATGCTGAAGTGCCTTCTTTTGCATACATTTTCCTGGGGAAAATGGATCATCCTATGTTTGCCATTCATACATCTACACGTTATTGCAGCTTGAGATTGTCTCAACATTCTTACATTTCCAACGACCAAGCAATGTCCCTCTAAAGCGGGCTTTACACACTGCGATATCGGTCCCGATATCGCTAGTGGGGGTACCCGCCCCCATCTGTTGTGCGACATGGGCAAATCGCTGCCCGTGCCGCACAACATCGCCCAGACCGTCATACATACTTACCTGCCCGGCGACGTCGCTGTGACCGGCGAACCGCCTCCTTTCTAAGGGGGCGGTCCGTGCGGCGTCACAGCGACGTCACTGAGCGGCCGCCCAATAGAAGCGGAGGGGCGGAGATGAGCGGGACGTAACATCCCGCCCACCTCCTTCCTTCCGCATTGTGGCCGGGAGGCAGGTAAGGAGAGCTTCCTCGTTCCTGCGGCGTCACACGGAGCGATGTGTGCTGCCGCAGGAACGAGGAACAACCTCGTTACTGCTGCAGTAACGATTTTTGAGAATGGACCCCCATGTCACCGATGAGCGATTTTGCACGTTTTTGCAACGATTCAAAATCGCTCATAGGTGTCACACGCAACGGCATCGCTAATGCGGCTGGATGTGCGTCACCAATTCCGTGACCCCAACGAGTTCGCATTAGCGATGTCGCAGCGTGTAAAGCGGCCTTAAGTAGTTCAGAAAAGTCTGGATTACCCTTCTTGGACAGCATTTTTATTTGGTTATTTGCAGCTAAGCTCAGGAGTTGTCCCTGAACTGCTGCTAGGGGACCGGCCCAGGGGGCATCTGCCAGTCTGCCCCTAGCTAGGCTGAATATAATTTTATTAAACACTGAATAGCTCAACAGGGTGTTTTTTTTTGTTTGTTTTTGTTTTTTTAAAAAAGCACAATTTTTATCTCCAAATGCACATCATCAAGGACATTAGGATGTGAAGAAGCACAAGCTCAGATATCAAATAAGAATATTTAGTACTTTACTTTTTAAGTTTGTAAATTGTGGAAAACACTTATTAAAAATGCCATTTACTTTTTTCTAGGTCATTATCCCAATTCTCCTTTAGAGTGATTCCATCTGAAGTATTTCAGAATTTTCACCAAGATATCTTAAAAATGTAAGTGTTTTTACTGGAAAAGCGTATAATTATTCTGTTGAAGTATTGATGCATATTGAATCTAGCTCACGTGTTGAGAAAAGGATTAAATGAAAAAGCTGTTAGTGAATGTAATGAAACTACACCTATTGATCACTTGCTTAAAAAAAAATAAATTTGTAAGTTATCTTTTCCTGCAATGGTTCATATTTTATGCTTTTCATGGAATTGAGTGTCGTTATCATGTATCAGGTCTACAGGAAAATACCAGACAAAAATGGAAAATTGCAATATCTTCTTTATCTGTGGCTTTGCGCTCCCTATATTGATTGTTATTTTTGTTTATTTTTCTTGGTTATATAGCCCAGCACTGTACAGCCGTTATTATCACTGTCCTCATTGGGCCTCACAATCTAAATTTCCTATCAGTATGTCTTTAGAGTGTTAGGAGCTGGAGTATCTGGAGGAAACCCATACAAGCTCCTAGCAGATGTTGTCATTGCAGAGATTTGAACCCACTGCAAGGTTACAATGCTAACTACCAGTGGCTTATCTAGAGTTCGATGGGCCCGGTGCAAAATTTGGACCTGGGCATCCCTGCATGTTGGCCAGATGTATGGGCCCTTGTAGTGTTCTAAATCCTATAAAGAATGTGTTGCCCTTCCCCAATCATTATGTAGTCATGTCCCCATCCTGTGCTAATGTCTCCCATCCTGGACCCCTTCTTGGTATATATGTCCCACCTTCTGCCGTGGTTCTCCAGCACATTAAAAAAAAGCACTTTAATCAACTTGCCCCTCTCCACGATGCCTGCAGTCCTCTTCTCTTGCTGACGAAGATTAACGTGTCTGCTAAGAGCGATGCATGACGTCACTGCCATGCCTGGCATACCGATATCAGCTGCCAGCCTCTGATGCCTCAGTGTATTTCAGATGAGTGTGTGTCCCCGGATGCACATCCAGCTGAGGTAGGCACTGGCGTCAGTGGGCACCCATTCAGCATGGCTCTGGTCGCGGTCTCACCCCCTGTGACCGTGATCGCTTTGCCCCTGCTATCCACTGACCCACGGTTCTGCCCCTGTTACAGAATGAATTCACGGAGAAAAAAATATTTAGATTAAATCTTAACTGGAAAGAATATTTAAAAGGCAGATGAGTCAATAAGAGGTTGAGACAAAGGGGTTATCCTAAACCGGTACACCTTAAAGACTAAATAAATGCTGCAAAATCATCTAAATCTACAGTCATGGCCAAAAGTTTTGAGAATGACACCAAAATTATATTTTCACATCATCTGTTGCCCTCTGGTTTTTAATTGTGTTTGTCTGATGTTTACATCACATACAGAAATATAATTGCAATCATATTATGAGTACCAAAAGGTTATATTGACAGTTAGAATGAGTTAATGCAGCAAGTCAATATTTGCAGTGTTGACCCTTCTTCTTCAGGACCTCTGCAATTCTCCCTGGCATGCTCTCAATCAACTTCTGGATCAAATCCTGACTGATAGCTGTCCATTCTTGCATAAGCAATGCTTGCATTTTGCCAGAATTTGTTGGTTGTTGTTTGTCCACCAGTCTCTTGATGATTGCCCACAAGTTCTCAATGGGATTAAGATCTGGGGAGTTTCCAGGCCATTAACCCAAAATCTCTATGTTTTGTTCCATGAGCCATTTAGTGATCACCTTTGCTTTATGGCAAGGTGCTCCATCATGCTGGAAAAGGCATTGTTGGGCGCCAAACTGCTCTTTGACAGTTGGGAGAAGTTGCTCTTGGAGGACATTTTGGTACCATTCTTTATTCATGGCTGTGTTTTTAGGCAAGACTGTGAGTGAGCCGATTCCCTTGGCTGAGAAGCAACCCCACACATGAATCGTTTCAGGATGCTTAACAGTTGGCATGAGACAAGACTTGTGGTAGCGCTCACCTCTTCTTCTCCTAATAAGCTGTTTTCCAGATGTCCCAAACAATCGAAAAGGGGACTCATCTGAGAAAATGACTTTACCCCAGTCCTCAGCAGTCCACTCCCTGTACCTTTTGCAGAAAATCAGTCGGTCCCTGATGATTTTTCTAGAGAGAAGTGGCTTCTTTGCTGCCCTTCTTGAAACCAGGCCTTGCTCAAGCAGTCTCCGCCTCACAGTGCGTGCAGAAGCACTCACACCAGCCTGCTGCCATTGCTGAGCTAGCTCGGCACTGCTGGTAGTCCGATCCCACAGCTGAAACAGTTTTAAGATACGGTCCTGGCGTTTGCTGGTCCTTCTTGGGCGCCCTGGAGCCTTTTTGGCAACAATGGAAGCTCTCTCCTTGAAGTTTTTGATGATGCAATAGATTGTTGACTGAGGTGCAATCTTTGTAGCTGCGATACTCTTCCCTGTTAGGCCATTTTTGTGCAGAGCAATGATGGCTGCACGTGTTTCTTTAGAGATAACCATGGTTAACTGAAGAGAAACAATGATACCAAGCACCAGCCTCCTTTTAAAGTGTCCAGTGGTGTCATTCTTACTTAATCAGGACTGATTGATCGCCAGCTCTGTCCTCATCAACACCCACAGCTGTGTTAATTGAACAATCACTAAAACAATGTTAGCTGCTCCTTTTAAGGCAGGAATGCAATGATGTTGAAATGTGTTTTGGGGGTTGAAGTTCATTTTCTTAGCCAATATTGGCTTTGCAAGTAATTGCTGTTAAGCTGATCACTCTTTATGACATTCTGAAGTATATGCAAATTTCCATTAGAAAAACTTAAGCAGTAGACTTTGTAAAAATTAATATTTGTACCATTCTCAAAACTTTTGGCCATGACTGTAACCTATTAGTCCCACAGATTAAAATGCGTCAGACAATGTTATTAGACTTATTGGCACATAAGACAAAAGATGCAAGGAAGTGAAGGAGGTGATTTTGAAGTTCTGGTCCATTCTTTAGCTGGATGATGATATAAAGGATTTGGTTACTGAGCGATTATTCTTTAGTGACTTACCATCGAGGGAGAAATTTAAGAGATAGATTGGTGCACAGTCATCTAGGATCCCTGAAACTAAACCCGGCTTGGCTTAATAGGAATCCCCCTAAAGGTTCATATATCTGTGGCACTTGCAAGGCATGTGAATTCATTCCTAGGGGTACCAAGATCTTCTGTGCTGCAACGGGTGAATCCTTCATGGGTAGGGACTTCATTAACTGTAAGTCGGAAATGATTGGTTTATCTGATCTCATGTCTTTGTCAACAAAATTATGTGAGCAAAATAATAAGATATTTTTGGAGCACGTGTGGGACATGAATCAAAATAAACCAGGGGCCAACCACATCTAGCATGATCACAATGGAGATCTAGGTGTCGTTACTAGTGTTACCATCTGTAAGAAGGGGAGACCTTCACAATTAATTGCTATGGAAAGAGGTCCAGTGAATTTTTAAAATGAAAGGTGAGAAACCACAGGGTGTTAATGACTATTTCATTTGTCCTGTTTATTTGAGCGGCCTGGTGTTATATTCTTTGGGATAATGTCAATCTACATATCCTTGGGATTTATATATATATATATATATATATATATATATATATATATATATATATATATATATATATATCAACTTAATCCTGGCATTATTGTCAATAATTGAACTTCTGAGGGTAGACCAAGTGAAATAAGAATGCTGCTAGGGAACATCAGAGTGTGATTTTGTTAGCTCAATATGTATACTGTACGTGAGTCATAATGAAAAGTAAAGTACCTAAAGAATGGTTATGCCTTGAAGAGACCGTTGATTGGAAGTCTCTATGATTTATTATCTATTTGGAGTGTACTGTCACTTTAAATGATGACCTGCAAATTGCCAGATACATGGGACTGTTGCTGGAAATACTAACTGGATTCTTTTTTGGGTGTGTCATATTTATGATCACCTACTGTGAAACTAAGGAACCAGTTAATGTCTTCAGGCTTGCTAAAAAAAATTTAGGGTGTGGGATTTCATTTCTAGAACAAAGACTTGTTCAGGTAATGTTGCTAAGCTGGGTGGATGCTGGGAGTGTCTTTACTTATTATGCACTTATTATGTATTCTACTATTTACTATCATGTAAGGAACGCCTACATTTATGCATGGTACACCTATATTTCCGAGGACTATAAAAGATCTGATTCTCATAAAAATCATTTGGAGTGCTTTAGAAATCACATGCCTGTGTATGTCTATATTTCCCACCGGTGCCATTGAATGAATCCCAGAAACTTTTAATAGGAGTAAGAATTACTTCAACACCTACAGAATAGTAATGTATTGAAGACATCTTTGATTTAATGTTATTCTGTTCTAGTGTATATTTGGGGTGTACGGTAACTTTAAATGACAAACTGCAAATTGAATCTTGAGCTAAATTGAATGTTTCATATACACCCTACATGGAACAAGGGGAGTTATGAGTGACACTATAAATTGTGGTGTTAATATGTTTGGGGAAACTATTATGTACCTAGTAGAGTTGAGCGATGTTCGAGGTTCACCAATTTCATGTTCGAGTGATTTTGGGGGGTGCTCGAGATCGAACTCGAACTCGAGCTTTTTGCTAAAAAAAACGACAGTTCGAGTTACATTCGAGAATGGTTTGATCACCAAAACTGTGGCTTTTTAAAGCTACAGTGTGCAGGGAGCCATCGCTAGCAGCCTGCGGTAAGCTGGTAACCAAGGTAAATATCGGGTATCCAAGCAAAGCGCTTTGCTTAGTAACTCGATATTTACCCTGGTTACGTGTGCAGGGAGCTGACACTTCCCCGCTCGGATATTCCCTCTCCTGCACTCAGCATGTACACACACACACTCACACTCACCTGTTCCCAACCATGCAGTCCTCGACACTGACGTCCTCAGCGCCACATGGCCTCGCTCGGCTTCACCCACCTCGCACTCCGCCGCCGCACACATGGCCCCGCTCGGCTCCACCCACCTCGCACTCCACACACATTACTGCGCTCGGCTCCACCCACCTCGCACTCCGCTGCCCGCACACATTACCCCGCTCGGCTCCACCCACCTCGCACTCCACACACATTACCCCGCTCGGCTCCACACACCTCGCACTCCGCACACATTACCTCGCTCGGCTCCACCTACCTCGCACTCCGCACACATTACCCCACTCGGCTCCACCCACCTCGCACTCTACACACATTACCTCGCTCAGCTCCACCCACCTTGCACTCCGCAGACATTACCCCGCTCGGCCCCACCCACCTCGCACTCTACACACATTACCTCGCTAAGCTCCACCCACCTTGCACTCCGCAGACATTACCCCGCTCGGCCCCACCCACCTCGCACTCCGCACACATTACCTTGCTCGGCTCCACCCACCTCGCACTCCGCACACATTACCCCGCTCGGCTCCACCCACCTCGCACTCCGCTGCCCGCACACATTACCTTGCTCGGCTCCACCCACCTTGCACTCCGCACACATTAACCCGCTCGGCTCCACCCACCTTGCACTCCACACACATGGCCCCACTATGCTCCACCGACCTCGCACTCCACAGACATTACCCCGCTCGGCTCCACCCACCTCGCACTCCGCACACATTACTTTGCTCGGCTACACCCACCTCGAACTCCGCTGCCCGCACACATTACCTCGCTCGGCTCCACTTACTTCGCACTCCACACACATTACCCTGCTCAGCTCCACCCACCTTGCACTCTACACACATTACCTCGCTCGGCTCCACCCACCTCGCTCTCCGCACACATGGCCCCGCTCGGCTCCACCCACCTCGCACTCTGCACACATTACCCCGCTCGGCTCCACCCACCTCGCACTCTGCTGCCCGCACACATTACCTCGCTTGACTCCACCCACTTCGCACTCCGCACACATTACCCCACTCGGCTCCACCCACCTTGCACTCCGCACACATGGCCCCGCTCAGCTCCACCCACCTTGCACTCCGCACACATTACCCCGCTCAGCTCCACCCACCTCGCACTCCACACACATTACCCCGCTCGGCTCCACCCACCTCGCACTCCGCACACATGGCCCCGCTCGGCTCCACCCACCTCACACTACGCACACATTACCCCGCTCGGCTTACCTGCTGTGATGAAGTCCTGCCCTCCCAATGTCAGCGCTGTCACTGTCTTCCACGGCCGCCGCTTGTCCTCTCACTGCTGGCCCGAGACTGTCAGTAGCGGTGACGTCACAGGCTCCCACGATACTTGGTTGTAAAGGCGGTGGTCATTGAACTCAGTGACAGCTCTGCTGTCACGAGTGCAGCGATTACCGAAGGTAATGTCCCTTGCTAAGCTCCTGACAGCAGCACTTGTCATGCCCTGCAGTGACCTGGGCTGACCTATTGATGTTAGCTCAGGTCACTGCATTGCTCTCCCAGCCAATGGGGAACATTCTGTTCTTCATTGACTGGGACAGTGACTATGGTATGGATCGTCATGGGAACCCCTTTGATTACAGCAGACCTGGATTTGTTTTTCTTTTTAATAAATTGGTGAAAAAGGGAATGTTTTGGGGAGTGTTTTTTCAAATAAAAATGTGTTTGTCGTCTATTTTTTTTTTATTAGTGACTGGGTTGGTGATGCCGGGTATCTGATAGATGTCTGACATCACCAACCCCAGGGCTTGATGCCAGGTAACATTACACATCTGGTATTAACCCCATATATTACCCCGTTTGCCACCGCACCAGGGCAATGGGATGAGCTGGAACGAAACACCAGGATTGGCGCATCTAATGGATGCGCCACTTCTGGGGCAGCTGCGGCCTGCTATTTTTAGGCTGGGGAGAGTCCAATAACCATGGACTTCCCTAGTCTGAGAATATCAGACCCCAGCTGTCCGCTTTACCTTGGTTGGTGATCCAATTTTGGGGGGACCCCCATGTGTTTTGTTTTTTTTTTAATTATTTATTTAATTTAAAATAACAGCATGGGATGCCCTCAGTTTTGGATTACCAGCCAAGGTGAAGCTGCCAGCTGTGGTGTGCAGGCTGCAGCCGTCTGCTTTACCCTAGCTGGCTACAAAAATAGGGGGAACCCCACGTCATTTTTTAAAAAAATGTATTTTTTTTTACTAAATACAAGGCTAAGCACCCTTTAGTGCCACATGAAAGGCACTAAAGGGTGCAAAATTACAAAATGCATGAGAGTGGGACATTATGTGTCTTTCTGCCATTATAATGACAGAACAGACTGATATGAAGTGTACAAGCACAGGAAAATCACCAGAGCGCTCTACGCTGTGAAAAGCAGTAGAAAATGGCACTGGAGTGAACATGTGACCGCCTCATGTAGGTTGAAGCTATGGATCCTGGGTAAATTTATGTATTTTCCCTCCTTCAGTTTTTTTGCAGTACGCAAAAAAAACAGAAGGCACACGGATGACAAACAGATGACATACGGACCGTATACGGAACAGAAACGGATGCCACATAGATGCACCCATGAAGAAAACGGACCGTTTTTTTGCAGATTGCAAAAACGGATCGGTCGTGTGAATGTAGCCTTATTCTGATCTGCCATTTATAAACAGCAGGAAGAAATGTGAATAGCGCCCCCCAGCGTTAGAAAATCTCCGGGGTTTCAGGAGGTAGCTGAGACCCTGGAGATCATGATTCAGGCCGGTTTTTCCGGTCCCCGCTTACGTGATCACCAGTATACACCGTATACCGATGATCACGTTACAGTAAATGACAGCGCCGGTAAAAAATTATTTATCTCCCATCTGGCATGAACAAACATGTCAGATGGGAGATAAATCTCCTCCCGGTCCCCTCCGGTCCTCCGATGTCGCCAAAGTGACCCTCCCCCGACCCCCTCCCGGAAATCCAAGATGGCCACGTGCACAGCAGCGCGCCTGCCGCATTCACCCTACTCCTCTGATTTCTGTCGCATGTGCATGACACATGCGACAGAAAACCCCTCCCCAGGCCCTGCCTGGTCACCCCCTATAACACCACCGGTGTTCCCCGGTGTCCCATGGTACCTGTGCAGCGTTAATCCCCCGCGGCCCCCTCCTTCACAATAGACGCTGCCGCATGCACAGAGCGGCTGTCAGCTCAGCTTCCTGTGTTCAGACACAGTGAGTGGCGGTAACCATGCATCTGTAAGCTACTGCAATGCCCTGCTCATGAGGTAAGGAACATAGTTGATCAGGAGAGCTATACTTCATTTCCAAATGGAGGTATTGATTTTATAGTTGCCCTGCTGAACGACTACCAAACATGAGAGTCCGTTATATGCCACAAGAAAACATGTCTAAATAGCGAGCTCTGTTGTTTAGTATTCATTCAGCTGGATAACTGGACTTAAAGGGGTATTCCATCTCCAAGATCCTATCCCCAATATATAGTTGGTGGAATAGCAATAATATCAGCAAATACCAATATTTGGAAATGTAGAATAGTTCTCCTGATTAGGCATGCCCTTACCTCATGAGCAGGGCATTGCAGCTTTGGTAGCAACCATTACGACATGGACTCTGCTGCTGTGGACCCGGGGAGAGTGAGTGCAGATTCATTGCACACACACTCCTCACATGGAGGGTCTGCACTCCTAGAAAATGGGGGATACGTTCCCTGAGCGTGTCCCCCCATATTCTAGACGGTCCAGAGTCATCGTGGATCCCCCTTATTTTTTTCCTTACAATAAATTGGTGAAAGAGGGAATGTTTTGGGGAGTGTTTTTTCAAATAAATTTTTTGTTGTCTATTTGTTTTCTTAGTACTGACAGTTTGTGATGTCGGGTATCTGATAGACGCCATGACATCACAAACTGCTGGGCTTGATGTCAGGTGACCTTACAGCTAGTATCAACCCCATATATTACCCCGTTTGCCACCGCACCAGAGCACAGGATGAGCTGGGGTGAAGCGCCAGGATTGGCGCATCTAGTGGATGCGCCACTTCTGGGGCGCCTGCGGCCTGCTATTTTTAGGCTGTGAAGGGCCAATAACTATGGACCTTCCACTCTGAGAATACCAGACCACAGCTGTCCGCTTTACCTTGGCTGGTGATCCAATTTGGGGGACCCTACTTTTTTTGTAATTATTAATATTTATAAAATAATTATAAAAAAAGAGCCTGGGGTGACCTCCACATTGGATCCCCAACCACGGTAAAGCTGCCAGCTGTGGTTTTCAGGCTACAGCCGTCTGCTTTACCCTAGCTGGCTATCAAAAATGGGGGGACCCCACGTCATTTTTTTTTTTAACTATTTTTTTTAAATAAAAAAAATTAATGGGCTTCCCTGTATTTTGATTGCCAGCCAAGACAACGCCAGGCAGATGGGGGTGGCAACCCGTAGCTGTTTGCTTTATCTGCGCTGAGAATCAAAAATACCGCGGAGCGCTACGTCATTTTTTTTAAAGATTTATTTTTACAGCACTGTGATGTCAGGCAATCAAAATACAGGGAAGCCCTTTTTTTTTTTTTTTAGTTATTTAAGTAAATAATTAAAAAAAATATATATGGGCTCCCGCTGCATTTTTTGTATTGCTAGCTAAGGGTAATCCAAGCAGCTACTGGCTGCTAACCCCCACTGCTTGGTGTTACCTTCACTGGCAATGGAAAATCCAGGGAAGTATTTTTTATTTTTTTTTTGCCAAAAAACTACAAAAAAAAGGATGTGAGCTTCATCATGTTTTTGTATGCTAGCCAGGTACAGCAGGCAGGTACGGCTGCCCCCAACCCCCAGCTGCCTATTTGTACCCGGCTGGGAAGTACAAATATAGGGAAGCCCTTTTTTTAATTATTTCATGAATTTCATGAAATACTTTTAAAAAAAATGACGTGGGCTTCGCCCCATTTTTGTGTCCAGTCGGGTAGAACTAGGCAGCTGGGTATTGGAATCCGCAGCACAGGTTAGCCCGAGCTTTCTGGGCACCCCTGCTGCGAATTGCAGTCGCCCCAGAAAATGGCGCTTTCATAGAAGCGCCATCATCTGGCGCTGTATCCAACTCTTCAGATGCCCTGATGCTGGTGGCTCGCTGGGTAATAATGAGTTAATGCTAGCTTTGTTTTACTAGCTAGTATTAAGTCAGAGATTCTTAATGTCAGGCAAGTTTGACCCAGCCATTAAGAATCTCCAATAAAGGGTTAAAAAAAAGACACCACACAGAGAAAAAATACTTTAATAGAAATAAATACACAGACACAGTTAGAGACTCCATGTTTATTACTCCCTCTTATTCCTCCACGTTCCATGGTCTTCTGTCTTCTTTCTCCTTCAACCCATGCAGCTCTGCTACATCAGCAGCACTGCATGGGAGAAAGACGCTGCTGTTCCCCGTGCAGAATTTACTCCGTGAGTGATCAGTGCTGCTGGCTGTAAGTGGTGACGTCACCCTTCACAGGCGCGTTGCTATAGCAACGGTGCTCCGATCACGTGATTCCCGGTGCCACTGTGGCTGTAAGCGGTGATGTCACCGCTGATAGGCGCGTTGCTATAGCAACGGTGATCTCCGTTTTTAACCGGCTGTGGCAGCCGGTGAATAACAGAACAGGGAAGCAGAACGGGGAGTCGACCGTGTGCCAGAACATGTCGCTGGTACACGGAGATACACAAATGATCACCGCGTACTGGAGAGATGCACTGACAGGTCCTAGCGTGACGTCAAAGCCATGTGACCAGTCTGTAGCCAATGCGATAATAGACACGTGACTGGTCACATGCTATTTTGACGTCACGATAGGTCCTATCATCAGTGCTGGTTACCGGGAGGACACAGCGATTATCGGATGGAAAAGCGGCTGGAGACAGAATGCAGGACGGATAGCGGGGACAGGTAAGTGTTATGCCAATGTTTATTAACTGTATGTGTACATTTATAATGTGTTTTTATGTGTTTCTGTTTGCCTCCCATTGTTTTCAATGGGGTTTGAGAGGTTCGTCGAACGGCTCACCGAACCGAACTCGAACGCGGCCTCTGTTCGACGAACCGAGTCGAACTCGAGCCTCTAGAGGTTTGCTCATCTGTAGTACCTAGTAAGTGTGCTAAGGTTTTCTATTGATGTAATACTGCTTTCATACTGGTGTAGACTCTGTGTTTAATGCTAAAAACTGTTCCTAGTGCTGTTATGGACTGGGCTATTATCGGCGCCAATGTATGGGTGTTCTCATGGCACACAGCTGATTGCTTGTGCGTCTTCCAATCAGTGTTGGGGCATTGTGGAGGACATTGCTGTTGGGGAGCGCTTTGAGAGTGTATATTATTGGAGGGCACTCAACTTATCAGATACCTGGTCCCCCTGAGAGTCAGAGAAGGGGGCAGGATCAAACTTTGAAAGGATCAGCATCTGCTATGGCACTACTTGAGTGAGTACTAAGTGCTAGCATCCTGAAGGATGACAGCACAGACATTAGTTACTATGAGATGGTGATGACTATGCTAATCCTTAAAGTGAATCTGTCAGGTATTTTTCTAGTATAATACTAATGTTATCTATGTGGCTAATATGGTTAAGGAGACCTTTCAGGATCAGTAACTTGTATTGCTCTACATTATCCTGTTATCTTGTTGTAAGTTCCATAGAATTCAGTGTGACATTGTAAAAAGTCAAGTATATGTAAATACAAACTGCATATGCCCTGCTCCCTCCTCCCACCAATCTGTGAAAGTAAATCTGAACTGAATCAGGACTGTTGCCCCCACCCATACTCCCCTCACCACCTCTCAGCAGTTATAGTGAATGCACTAGAAGGTGGGTGGGAGGAGAAGTTAATATGTTGTATTTACATACACTTGACTAGTGTGCACCAGACACTAAATTCTACGGAGCTTACAGCAAGATAACAGGATAAGGTAGTACAATAAAACTTACTGATCCTGAAAGTTCTCCTTAAGCCCCATTTAAAGGTAACATTAGTATTGTATAACAAAATCACCTGACAGATTCTCTTGAGGATGTATATCATGGTTCGGAACTATCTATCTCATCAAAAAGCACTGATATTATAAGATCTAAAAGGCCCAGTCACACTAAACAACTTACCAGCGATCCCAACAACGATACAACCTGATAGGGATCGCTGGTAAGTTGCTAGGAGGTCGCTGGTGAGATGTCACACTTAGCGATGCTCCAGCAATCCCACCAGCAACCTGACCTGGCAGGGATCGCTGGAGCGTCGCTACACGTGGAAGCATGCTGCGCTAGGTAACTAAGGTAAATATCGGGTAACCAACCCAATATTTACCTTGGTTACCAGCGCACACCGCTTAGCGCTGGCTCCCTGCACACCTAACCACAGTACACATCAGGTTAATTACCCGATGTGTACTCCAGCTACGTGTGCAGGGAGCAGGGAGCCGGCACTGACAGCTGAGAGCGGTGGACGCTGGTAACAAAGGTAAATATCGGGTAACCAAGGTAAGGGCTTCTTGGTTACCCGATATTTACATTGGTTACCAGCGTCCGCAGAAGCAGGCTCCCTGCTCACAGCACATTTAGTTGTTGCTCTCTCGCTGTCACACACAGCGATGTGCGCTTCACAGCGGGAGAGCAACAACTAAAAAATGCTCCAGGACATTCAGCAACAACCAGCGACCTCACAGCAGGGGCCCGGTTGTTGCTGGATGTCACACACAGCAACATCGCTAGCAAGTTGTGCCTCAGCAGCGATGTTGCTAGCGATGTTGCTTAGTGTGACGGTACCTTTAGATATGTCTGCAATACACTTTGCAATATGCTCTCCCCCTGCTGGATTCAGGGGATTAAATTTAAAAAAGTGGCACATACCTAAATGGAACAACTATTCTATACTAAAATGGAGGTATTTATAATGGCAATGCTCTAAAAAAATAATTTATTAGAACATTGATGTCTTGGCAATATTAAGATTAGAGAATAGCTAAGATAGTATACAGTACGTATAGATTTTATAAGCACCTGTTACAGTATGGTTTCTTCCAAGTAGCAGTGAGTGGCTGTGATCTTTATCAGTTTTCGAACCATCAAATCTGACTAAATAACTCTATTTATAGTGAAAAAAAAAGGTACAACCCTACTTACCATAAATAAAACTGTTTGGTCATCATGACCAACTTTGTAATATAAAGCATTTTTCCAACCTAGCAATCTTAAACAGTGTTATTATGGGTTATATTATAACATATAGCATGGACCACAAAGCATTACCACATTACATGATTAGATTGTTTTCCTAGCCATACAAATAATTGTAAACCGAAAACTAGTTTAGCCAACAGCGACCTCCCTAAAAACATGCACTGTAGCCTGAGATTAATAAACCGTGCACTTGTATTATAATGCGATGAAGAAGAAAACTCCTGCCAGACACTTCTAAAGTAATACAACACATCTGCCGTTGACTCTTTCTGGAAAAAAAAGACTTAAAAAAACAAAACAAAATTATTAATAATAATAATAATAATAATTATTATTATTATTATTATTATTATTATTATTATTATTAATAATAATAATAATAATAATAATAATAGTAATAAATAAAAAAAAAATAAGTTATATGTTTGAATGAGATTTTTATACATCTAAATTCACTTCCATATAATGTCTGGACATGGAGGATTAAACTGGAAAAAAATAAAAACACTACGTGTCTCGGAAAATGGCGCC
This sequence comes from Anomaloglossus baeobatrachus, assembly GCF_048569485.1. Classification (NCBI taxonomy): domain Eukaryota; kingdom Metazoa; phylum Chordata; class Amphibia; order Anura; family Aromobatidae; genus Anomaloglossus; species Anomaloglossus baeobatrachus. Next base: position 63,392,556 of record NC_134355.1, on the reverse strand, counting down.
CAAAGCATAATTGTTTTTCATGACAAACTTCTGAATTTTTTTTAACTGCTTGGATAAAAGTAAAACTAGACATGTTTGGATCTACAACCTTGTACTGACCTGGGAAATTATATTACTGGGTCAGTTTTACCATAAATAACACCCCCCCCCCACCCCCCGAAGCATCTGCACATTTCTTGCAATGTCACCTCACTTGGAATTTTTTTCCATTTTCCAGTATAATATGGGGCAGAATGATTGGTGTCATTGAAAAGTACAACTCGTCCCGCAAAAAAAAAAAGTCCCCATGTGGCTATATTTACAGAAAAATAAAAATGTTATGGGTCTTGGAAGAAGGGGAGGAAAAATCTAAACGAAAACCGGAAAATAACTTGATGGTAAAGAGGTTATGCGGGCGTCACACGAGACGATCTATCGTGCGATATGTCGTCGGGGTCACGGTTTTCGTGACGCACATCCGGAATCGTTCACGATGTCGTCTCGTGTGACACCTAAGAGCGACTCTTAATCGGTTGTAAATCGTGTATCGTGTACACGTCGCTCATTTTTAAAAAATCGTTTAATCTTATTTGCGCAGATTGTTCATCGTACCCGGGGCAGCACACATCGCTCCGTGTGACACCCCGGGAACGATGAACACAGCTTACCTGCATCCCGCAGCTCCCGCCGGCTATGCGGAAGGAAAGAGGTGGGCGGGATGTTTATGTCACGCTCATCTCCGCCCCTCTGCTTCTATTGGTTGGCGGCTTTGTGACATCGCTGTGACGCCGAACGTCCCACCCCCTTCAGGAAGTGGATTTTCGCTGCCCACAGCGACGTCGCTAAGCAGGTAAGTATGTGTGACGGGAGTTTAACAACTTTGTGCGACACGGGCAGTGATTTGCCCATGACGCACAAACGACGGGGGCGGATACAATCGCTCGTGTGATCGCACAATAGATCTTATTGTGTGACGGCCACATTAAAGTGAGCCCATTATGTTCACATGGTCACCCTAGGTCCTTCAATGTGTAAGCCGCTTTTTGGGATCTATTAGTAAACCTCTTCAGTATATCATAGTGTTACTCATCTGTCCTTGCTCCAGTGTCAGTCTGTGCATCCTCATGCTCTCCTCACATCAGCGGTATTTTGCCGCAAAACTGGATCCGGTACAAATACGTTTCAGTTCCATTTAGTTCCAATGGAATCGCGGCAAGATGTGGTCACGTGTGGTTGCGTGCGTCATACACAACCACATGTGACCGCATCTTGCCGCGATTCCATTGTTAATTAAAGGAACTGAAACGCATTTGTACGGTTTTGCGGCAAAATACCGCTGATGTGAGGTGAGCCTATTCCCTGATGTTCTTAATGATTTCTATCAAATTGAGTATACCATGGTAAACTGGTGTGCACCTTATGTCATGTTTCTGGGCCTTTTAAATCTAACTCATATAACTGCATGTTGCCTGAGTAATTCCCTTACCTGCTCCCCATACTGTGTCCTCAAATTTCTCCCCCTCTCTTCCAAAACTGTATCTGCATACATTCCACATCTCACTCCTCATACTGTTTTCTCATACATCCCTTACCTCTCTCCATACTGTACTTGCACCCATCTCTTCCTCGCTCCTCAAACTATGTCTGTCCGCAAATCCACCCCTTCCCCATTCATTACAATAAATCTTCAGTGTTTTCAGCTTCTCTGGAGCACTTCCCACTAATGTTGTTTTCACCTCTGCGGTGCCTGCGACTGACTTCAGCAGCATGATCAGATGAACAGATTGCGCTGCTGATGTTGCCCTAACCCAGAAGTGCTGGTAGTCAGGGATTTAATTGTAATCACATCTTAAATGCAAGAGTATAACTGATTGCTGGGAGCCAGTGTGCTGCACTTTTTCTGAGCCTGCTGTCAGCTTGACAGCTGGCTCAGACAACTGCCGAATCCTAGTATGGGGGCGGCAAAAAGCAGTTGCTGGGAAGACACTTCAGGTGCCCCGATGGCGGTCCCCACTCATGCTCCTGTGTACTCTCTTGTCAGCAGCCTTCTTTGCTGGATATATTTCTATGTGGATTTCTGCTATGTAGTTCCAGCCCTATAGCTGAAGGATTTTGCCTGTTAGGCTGATACCAGTGTTGTATTTGCTCTGTGTGTTTCTCATTTGCCTTCCCTACACCTTTCTTGTGATTTTTGTTAGGTTTCTAAGAGGATACCTTTGCTTGCATTTATTACTCCTCGTTTTCCACCTGTGCTTGAGCTTTGTGTTTGCACATTTTTTCTATTTTGTTAGTTGTGCATAGCAGACTCCCATCTGGTTCCGCAAGGTGAACGAGAAACAGCTCGATGGCCTTTTAGGGAGATAGGTGTGGTTTCTAGTTGTGCAGCTAGGCACATTCTAGTCTGTACTGGAACCAGTAGGGTAAGGGTGTGGCTGTAGTGGTGTAGAATTTATTTCTCCCTTTACCAATGTGTTTGCTACATGCATAATAACCGGGTTCCAGCCTGGAGCTTCATGGTTCAGATGTTTGGTAATGCCAGGAATAGCAGGCAGTATTCTTCTTCTATGTTGGAAGCCAGGTGGGGTGGGCAACTCCTTCCAACCTGGCTGATCTGTGGTTATGGTTCAGCTCCCAGGCTCACTGTCCTCTCACATGGAACTGGAGAACTGTCAGTGCACACCACATGCTCCAGTCCAGGATCATCATTCTCCAGTGATGGCCGACAGTCGCCCGATTCTCTCATGCAGTTGGTTTCACCCTTCTTCCCCAGCTTGCTCAGCCAATCAGTTATATCCTCTGCTCCAAGTCTTCTTCCAGGTTGCCAATACAGCTAAGGGGGGATTAATGTCTATTACTGAGAAACACTGTCTATTCCTAGTTGCCTTAGTATCCGTACACCATTCTCGCCTATAGGAGTTACACCTGCATGATGTATTTGCCTACCTACCAACCACCACTACCCACTGATAGCCATAAGCATTCAACCCAGCTATGAGATAGTCAGGAGGAGTTAAAGGTAAACTGTCACCAAGGTTTTACTACCTTATCTAAGAGCAGCATGATTCTAGTGATGTCTCACTTACTGGGCTATTTGCTGTCATTTTGATAAAACTAAAGTTTAATCTGCTGCAGATCTAGTAGTTCTCTGAATGCTGAGCTCTGTATTATCCTGCCTACACCACTGATTGGTAGCTCACTGTGTAAACTGAGCATAGGCAGAAAGCTGCCAATCAGTGGTGAAGAGTAGGGATTATGTAAAGCTCATGAAATTGGAGGACTAAATGGCAGCAAATTTACTAGTCCTCGAGTCATCTCCTGCTGAGAAAAAAAAGTAATTTTTATCAAAACTGCAGGACGCCACCCAGGAAAGGCCCCGTTACACGCAACGACGTATTTAACGATATATCGCCGGGGTCATGGATTCCGTGACGCACATCCGGCATCTTTAGTGACGTCATTGCGTGTGACAGCAAGGAACGACCGTTTACGATGGAAATTATTCACCTTATCGTCCATCGTTGACACGTTGTTCCTTTTCAAAAAATCGTTGATTGTTGATCTTGCAGGTTGTTAGTCGTTCCTGAGGCAGTGACGGAACGACGAACTGCAGCTTACCTGCAGCCACAGGCAATGCAGAAGGAATGAGGTGGGCGGGATGTTACGTCCCGCTCATCTCCGCCCCTCCGCTTCTATTGGGCGGCCGCTTAGTGACGCCGCTGTGACTCTGCACAAACCGCCCCCTTAGAAAGGAGGCGGTTCGCCGGCAACAGCGACGTCGCTAGTCAGGTAAGTCCCGTGTGACGGCTCCGAACGATTTTGTGCGCCACGGGCAGCAATTTTCCCGTGACGCACAAACGACGGGGGCGGGAGTTAATCGTTACCGGGCCAGTTTGTGGCGCCCCTGACCCGGTCAGGCACCACTGAGTACTGCACTTATGCTGGGACAGTACTTCCAGGTAATCCTAAGGGCTAGAACAAGGTGTGTACGCACAGACACATAGCAACCAGGTCTCCCACACCTTTAGAGGGGACCCTTGGGTAGTCTCCAGAGGGGGGCTAGCTTTCAAATCTTTTCAAGATGTGGAGCGGAGGGGCTGAGAGTTAGAAAGTGCAGAGGTTGACAGGAAGGGAGGAGAGCCAGTCTGGTAGTGGAGCGTGGCGGTCGCGAGGTGATACGCGCGCGGCCACTAGTCAGATCCTGCGCGGTGTAGTGACAGTTGGCGGGGGAGAACGGTCACTGAGTAGTCAGAGTAAAGAGGTGCTCCTGGTGACTAGGCACGTACGGGGACAGGTCCCTGGAGCAGACTCGAGTTTAACTCACCTGCCGGTGAGGGGAACTACAAGTACCTCACCAACCACACAGAGTCCGAGCCTCAGCAGCAACGCAGTGACCCATAAGGAGACAGCGCTTGAAGCCATCTCATCTGGTCCACGCTGCCAGCAAACTGGCCAAACACAGGGGAGAAAAGGCAGTTGCGACTCCCTGGATAGACCCCCATGGTACTTCAAGTCAGGGGGTTATCCGAACACAGAAGTGTTAGGAAGGCGAGCTAACTGGTTACCCTCAGACTGGCCCGAAGGAGCCCCTGGTCCTACCTGGTTCATCACAGCAACGCCCGGGGCACCTCACAACAACATCTAAGTGAGTAAAAAGCAGTTGAAAGGCTTTTGGACTCAGCCTGTGTTATTCCTGGACCCGCTATCCTACTCACCCGAGCTCCTGGGGCTCACTCACGGGAGGCTACATCACCTGGCTGCAGACTCCATCAGCCCCAGACGCTCATAAAACCTGCAGCGGCGGTCATGCACATCCCTGACCACATGCCGTGAGTGGCATCATGACACATAAAATAAAACTGACATTACCTGTTGCCTAATTGAAGAAACCTTGAGGCGTCCCTGAAGAGGATCAGCATCCCTGGGGCATCACAAGTTCATCTCCTAGGACACCTCGGTGGTGAGACCTTGTTCTGTGACCCTGGCAGTGTCATTTAGTAAATAGGAGGGGGATGATGACAGTTTATTTGTGACGCCACCTGTGGTATGCGGCAATTTAGGTGCCGCCGCTGCGGATGGAGACCTCTGGGGCAGATGGTGACATGGCTTAGATGGTCAGCTCTCCACAGGCAGAGCTGAGCCCCAGGATGGAAGGGGGTAGTAGTAGGTGATGGCAGGGGTTGCAGAGCATGAGGCGCAGGTGAACAATGGAGCAACACGGGGGGTGCAGTCTTAAGGTTTTTACTCACTGTAGCTGGTTCCAAGGTAACACGACATGACAGTGACCTGCTTTAGAGTGCTGGGTTTCACTGTGATGGGCTCCAGCCGATCCCGGGTAGTTCGGAGGTCGAGTCCGGTTCACCTTTCTTTAGTGTGCCTTCCCTGGTTGTCTTCCTGGGCTTGCTTCTCCCTCCTGCTTTACGCCCTCACACACTGAACCCTGTGCCAGTGCCCGCGGGCCCTTTTGGGTGGTGTGAAGCTCTATCACTTTGCCCTTTTGGGGTCACCTTCCAGAGAATTCGTGTGTGGATGTGGCCTTGGTGCTTGCAGTCACCTCGGCTGCTGGTTTTACTAGCGGAGTATGTAGGTTCTTCTCCTGTAGCCTAGGGACCAGACCTTGTTTGCGACCTAGTCCTTCCACCCAAAGGTTAGATGTGGAACAAGGCCATGAGAGTATGTTGTACTTCCCCGTGGTCTCTAGGACCCCTTCTCTCTTGTGCCTGGGTCGACCGCACCAGCTCCAGACCACAGGTCTTTCCTCCTCCACCGCTCCTATACACTCCACAGACACTACTGTGTGTTTCCACTCTTAAGACTCCACCCCCCCGGCCTGACTTCAGGTATAACACACCCTTGCCATGTCTGATGAGGTGTTGCTGAATGAGAGTGTTGTGTTTTGCGTGAACCGGTGATGACCTCCTCCATACCCAGGATGGAATACCACACATCTGGATGAGGTGCAGTACCTCTGTGGCAACTGAAGCCTCAGGGACGCCACACATGTGTCTTGAGAATTTTCTGCTCTGCTTTAATTGAAGAAGTGTATGGAATTTACTTGCAAATTAACAGGAAATCCGACCACTTCAAGATGTTCTGATATCAGTTAACACTAATTTTATATTGGCAATTTATTTTTTCTGTTTCCTAATACAATGCTTAATGATGTACATATAAAACTGTTTAACTGATTGTGGCCTTTTCATCCTATTTTCTTGACCATCACTCCATCACATTTGATTTTATCCCAGTTCTTGTAATAATAGATAAATGTATAGACTATAAGCTGCTAATCCAGAGAGGAAAAATATTGTTTCCACGTGTTAAACTTCCCCACCCATAAAGCTCCATCATTGACAGCTTGTAAAATGCTCTTTTTTTCCCCCATCTTTTTTTATCTGGCTGAAGATTATTTAATGGGATTATTTTTCTAACATTATTTCTCGTAACTTTAAATGTCTGGCCTTGCTGAGTATGAGGAACAGCTGTTCTCAAAGAATGGAGAAGTATCAGTGATTTCCATGAACTTACTGACCAGGACACAGAAATCCGTTTGAAAAAAAAGTTGAAAATTGAAAATGGTCTAAACTCTTTAAAGACTATACAAACTTCAGCAGGAATGAGGAAAAGTGGAGCTAACAAGTAAATTATACCATATAAAAATGGTTAATAGAATTAAGAAACATGCTTTAACATTAACATCCAGTAAACATAATTTGCTTTCCAACCATCAATTGATCCAAAAGGACTTTGGCAAAGGTGCATCCAAAAACATATTGTCACGTGCATAAGGACAGACTCAAGGTCAGCTTTCTCATTTACCATCTGGACCATACACTTTACATGTGGTTTTTTTTTTTTCTTCGGGCACATTAAGGGTTAATTCCTTCACTGTAACAGCTGCAGACTTGCACAGCTGTCAGCACTTAATCACTTCAGTTTGGGATATACACCCTCTGCTTCCTGGGTATTGTGCTGGTTATTCTATGCAGTTAGGAGCTAGCCTGGGAGCAGAGAGGACGTGGTGGTTGCTGCTCTGCTGTCTGCTGCGGTTTGTGCAAGTTGAGTGTTCTTGTTCTACCTCCTTTTCCTTATTATTCCTCACCCGTATTTCCTTGATTGTTCCTGGTTTAGGTTTTTGGTGCATATGAGGTGTTTTGTTAGGCCCTGTGTGCACTGGAAAACGGAATTTTCTTAAGAAAATTCTGCAGGCACTGAAAGATTACCGCTTCCGTGGAAAAAAAACCCGCAAAAAAACGCACCGAAATCCGCATGCGTTTTATTGCGTTTTGGTGCGGTTTTGATGCGGTCTCGGTGCGGTTTCGGTGCAGTTTTTCCGCGGGTTCGTACATGTGTTTTAATACAATAAAGCACTTTGAAGAAAAAAAAAAAAAGGTAATTTCCTTCTGGTATAGATAGATAGAGAAATAGATAATGGATAGATAGATAGATAGATAGATAGATAGATAGATAGAGGGATAGATAGGATACACAGGATAGATAGAAGGATAGATAGATGGATAGATAATCAATAGATTGATCTGTCCTCTATCGATCAATCAATAGAGTCCCTGTGAGGATACCGCAGTTCTCACGAGCGGTAGTGAGTTCACACTACCAACCGTGAGAAATGACCTGTAATTACCTCTGCAGGCTCGTTACAGGCTGCATTGAGTATGTGTCAGTCGCAGCTGGATGCAAGCGTCGTGGGACCTCGGTGGATTACGCCGGAGCTGTGTGTTGGGGGGTGTAATAAAGGGGTCAAAGAGGGGGCTTTTTTGTTATTTTATTTAAAATAAAGGATTTTTCGGTGTGTGTTTAGTTACTTTACTTACGGGTTAATCATGAAAGCTGTCTCATAGACGCTGCCATGATTAAGCCTGGACTTAAATGGCAGCGATCCGCTGCCATTTAACTCATTACGTGGATTGCCACCGCATCACGGCAATCTGGAAGAGCTGGGGACACTCCGGGACTGTCACATAATGGATGCGACAGTCCCGGGCAGCTGCGGGCTGATATTCTTGGCTGTGAGAGGGGGGGGGGCATTAACCCTGGCGCTCGTTTTCCTCAGCCTGAGAATACCGGGCCGCTGCTGTGTGTTTACCTCGGCTGGATGGTAAAAATACGGCGGAGTCCACGTTTTTTTTTTTACATGTACGTTTCATTTCTATGTGTATTCTATATGTGTGTGTCTGTGTGTGAGTGTGATATGTGTGTTTACTATATGTCTGTGTCTGATATGTGTGTGTTTACTCTCTGCTCCGCCTCCGCTTCCTGTCAGTCATAATGACATCACTTCCTTGCAAAACGCAGGCAGTGATTAACATTATGTTCTGAAAACGCGAAATACCGCAGGGAATAACGCAGGAAAACGCAATGAACCGCACAGAATTTGCTGCCTGTGTTATTCCCTGCAGTATTTCACGATTACATTACAGTTAATGGAGTGAAATCCCGCAGCGACCTGCGGAAAAGAAGTGACATGCAATTGTTTTTGCTGTGGGAATCCCACAGCAAAACATGCAGCTGTCAAAATCCGCATAGTGCGCACAGCATTTTTTTTCCCATAGGATTTGCTGGTGAATCACTGCAGAGATGTTATGAACAGCAGTGAAACATGCAGCAAAACCGCAGGAAATCCGCAGCAAAAAACGGCAAGTGCGCACAGGGCCTTACTCTCGTCTCTTGTTCTGTGTTGGTGGGTTGTTGGGTTCCGTCAGGGTCAATCCCTTGGGTGATGGGGACACAGTTGTTAAGGCCTGGATAGGAGACAGGGTCATATTGGAGCCTCGACCCAGACTACCACTAGGTATAAGGGACAGCTCAGGGTCCCTAGTCGTAGGGTCAGCCTAGGAGCCCTGTACCATACTATTCCCCCGTATTCCCCCGTTACACATATGTACAGTTTGTTAACATGGTTAAAAGACTTGGCCAGTAAAGAGCGTGTTGCAGGATCCTGTCTTCAGGATTTTTCTACTTCTCTGCTTCAGGCTTGCCAGGGGGTGGTGCACTTCTGATGACTGACAGTTCAGATTGGGAACATGGGTGAGTTGTTGGCCTGAACTGTATGCTCTCCAATGGTGCTAGCAGAGACACTCTGTAAGCACATGTTCCTTGCCTAGGTAATTGACCTTCTCTTATGTGATCGATAACTTTGGCAAGAACCTGTAAACTCTAGAATGAAAAATCCCTTCATTCTTGAAAATAGGTTAATTGAAAAGGGGATTATTTTTACATACACCTTTCAATTCTTCTCTTTTAGGCCTCCGACACACATCCGTGCCGCCGGTACGTGTTTGCCATTTTTTTAATGTACCGGTGGCACGGAGACACGTTCAGCAATGTTACGCTATTGTAGCAGGCACACACACGTAAAACCACACGGAACGTGTGTCCGTGTGCGTTTGTACGCGTGTGCATTTTTCTACACGCTGACATGTCCGTGTTTCTCCGGCAGCACGGGTGTCACATGGCCCGCACCTGTACCACACGGATGTAGTGTGGATGCGGTCCCGTGTGACACGAGCCGGAGAAAACACACGTGTCAGTGAAAAAAAAAAAAAACCTTTACTCACCTTCTCCAGCCCTCCTGTCTCTGCCGCTGCTGCCACTAGCGGCATTATGCTCTTTTAATATTCACTTCACTGCAGCCGGAAGCAGCAGCAGCGGGGAGACGATAGGGCTGGAGACCGAAGATCAGCACCACGGACAGCAGCGCTGACCACGTGAGTATGCAAATTACTGGTTCTACGTGTGCTATTGCGGATAGCACACGTAGAACACACGTGGACCGCACGTACCCGAGTCACGTACTTACCACACGCAACACGCAGGGTAAATACGTGTCTCGCGGCACGTGCGTGTTTTTAACGGAAGTGTGTTTCAGGCCTTAATAACAGAAAAAAACCTTTCAAATTCAACCGAGAGGTGGGAGACAATATGGACTAAAGGAAAGTCCCCCCATCACCCATATTCAAATAAGTCTATCTAACCTAAAAAATAAGAAACATTTTCCTTCTGATCTTAAGACGTGACCATTATTTAAACAACCATTCCTATAAGCATGAATATTATAAATTTTTTTAAAGAAAACATCTAGGCCATTTAGGTGCCATTTGCAACAATAAAAATAGTGCACACAATGCCATTTTCAAAAATCAATAAATAAAATAGTAACAGGACTATCAGTGAACAAGCCCATCACCGTTCAAAGTAGTAGTGTTTGAGACAGTTTTAAGTTGAATTACACCTGTATTTCTAAAGAGTCTTTACATTTTGGTCACTATAAGGTAGAATTAAACCCCTTTGCAAAGTCTAGAGCGGGCTTTACATGCTGCAATATCGCTAGCAAGATCACAAGCGATCGTACCCGCCCCCGTCGGTTGTGCGACACAGGCAAATTGCTGCCCGTCGCGCACAACCTCGCTTACACCCGTCACACGGACTTACCTGTCTTGCGACATCGCTCTGGCCGACGATCCGCCTCCTTTCTAAGGGGGGGGTCGTGCGGCATCACAGCGATGTCACACAGCAGCCATCCAATAGAAGCGGAGGGGCGGAGATGAGCGGGACATAAACATCCCGCCCACCTCCTTACTTCCGCATTGGGGGTGGAGGCAGGTAAGGAGATGTTCCTCGCTCCTGCGGTGTCACACATAGCAATGTGTGCTACCGCAGGAACGAGGAACAACATCGCTAATGAGATGAGAACGATTTTTTGTTTTAGGACGACCTCTCCATGGCAAATGATTTTGGCCGTTTTTGCAATCATTTTAGGTCGCACATACATGTCACACACTGTGATATCGTTAATGACGCCAGATGTGCGTCACAAACAATGTGACCCCGACAATAAATCATTAACGATATCACAGTGTGTAAAGCCCGCTTAAGTTGTTGTCTTGCTGGAAGGTGAAGGGTTCTTTACACGCTGCGACATCGCTAACAATATATCGTCGGGGTCACGGTGTTTGTGACGCACATGCGGCATCGTTTGCGACATTGCAGCGTGTGGCACGTACGAGCGACCTCCAACGATCCCAAAAGTGGTAAAAATCGTTGGTTTTGGAGAGGTCGTTTTAAAACAAAACATCGTTGTTTGGGCACAGGCGATGTTGTTCCTCGTTTCTGCAGCAGTGCATATCGCTATGTGTGACACCGCAAGAACGAGGAACATCTCGTTACCTGCGTCCATCGGCAATGCGGAAGGAAGAAGGTGGGCGGGATGTTACGTCCTGCTCATCTCCGCCCCTCCGCTTCTATTGGCTGGCCGCTTAGTGACGCCGCAGTGACGTTGCTATGACGCCAAACGCACCTCCCCCTTGAGGGAGGGATTGTTCGGCGGGCACAGCGACGTCGCTGACAAGGTATGTGCGTGTGACGCTGCCGTAGCGATAATGTTTGCTACGGCAGCGATCACCACATATCGCACGTACGACAGGGGCGGGTGCTATCGCGATCGACATCGCTAGCAAACGCTAGCAATGTCGCAGCGTGTAAAGCACCCTTGAATCTACGAAACAGTCTCAAGTCTTTTGCAGCCTCTAACAGGTTTTGCTCCAGAATTGCACTGTATTTAGAGTTCGTTTTAGCTGTTGGAAAACTAATACTTCACACCACCCTAAAAACACCTTCCACACCATCAAAGATGGTGGTGGCAGTATCATGCTGTGGGGAGGCTTTTCTTCATCATGGAAAGGGAAGCTGGTCAGAGTGGTTGAGAAGATAGATGGAGCGGCATTCCTGGACGAAAGTGTGTAAGAGGCTGCAAAACTCGAGACAGGTATGTAGGTTCTCTTTCCAGGAGAACAATGACCCCAAACATACTGCCACAGCTACAATGGAAAGATTTGGATCAAAGCAGATTCATACAACATATTGACTACAGGGGGCTGAATACAAATGCAAGTCACAATTTTCAGATTTATATTTTCTAAATATTTATATAATCATGTATCATTTCCTTTACACTTCACAAATACTTGCTACTTAGTGGTGATATATAAAAAAAATCTCAATAAAATACATTTAACTTTCTCGGTGTAATGTGAAAAAATGTGAAAAAGTTCATGGGGTACAAATACTTTTTCATGACACTGGATATTATTATTGTAGAAAAACTAAGCCAAAATGCAGAAGTATTGCGTGAAAAACTAAGCACAGTCTTACTGGTTGCAGAAAAATTAAGAGGGTAACTAGTAGCCAAGTTTTGCTAATCAAATCACCTTGATGCATTGTTCAAGAGCAAGTGTGATCACTTATATAAAAGCAGTCGTTTTGGCTGTTTACCAGTTTGAAGTTTTCAGGAGTGTATTACCACAATGCCAAGGAGGAAAGACATCAACCATGAAGCAATTGTTAATGCACATCAATCTGGGAATGATTATAAGGCCAATGTAAAAATAACAAAACATTAAAGACAATTGAAAATCAAGAGTTACAGCTCAGATCCTAAAGGCCCCAACATATTGAATGTTCAAGTTCATGACAGTGCAAATAGAAAAAGACTGAACAACTACAGCTTATTTGTAGGAGTTGCCATGAGAAAGACTCTCATATTTAAGAAGAACATGGGAGCATGGCTAAAATTTGCAAAGTTGCATCTGAACAAATCACAACATTTATGAAACAATGTCCTTAGGACAGAATATGCAAAACGTGAGAGGTTTGGCCATAATACCCTGCGTAACTTTTGGCAAAAACAAGCATATCAGCACATATTATTTGGGCAACTACCATCAACCATAATCTCCTCTCAATACTAAAATATTTTAGAGTTAAATGTGAGGCCATCTATAAAGAAGCTTAAGCTTGGCTAAAACTGTCAAGCAACACAACAATGATCCTAATCATATTGTAGCGCCGACATACCTGCACTATCCTGCCTCTCCCCAGCAGGGACACCAGCTCATCACTGCAGCTGGACTGCGTCCTCCCATGCACTCCCATGGTCATCATGGTCATTCATGTACTCCACTGCCTCCTCCTCATGGGGCTTGTGCATGCCTCACAGGTCCCCAGGAACGCACTTAGGGAAGTGCCTCTCAGCCTATGGCTGAGAGTCACTAGGTACTTATGGCAACTTCCCCCCACCAGAGGAGATGTCTGTCCCGGTACCTATACATGTGTCCAGCTTCCCATACCTTTCTCATCCTGTCATGTCCACTGTACCAGTCTGCTCCAGTCATCCTGTCTGCCTCAGGAATCACGGCTGCACCCGCCTTCACCAGAGACTGTACCCGCCTGCCCCTGTGTCCCCCCCTGCGTTCCTGGCCCTGAAGGTAAGCTGTCATAGGCCTGGACACTGCGCTGCCAGTGGCTCCTGATGTCTACCTTGGTGGTCACTTAGTCAAGCTCTTCCTACATCAGGGTAAGTCCAGGTTTCTCCTGTGGTCTGCTACTACAGCTGGTCCCAACACCAGCAAGCGTTACATATACCAGAAAGTCTTCATCACGATGACTGAAAAAAAAGTAGAGTATTAAGGTCTTGCAATGGCCAAAATCCAGACCTCATTCCAAATGAAATGCTGTGGTGGGATACTAAGAGAGCTGTACAAAAATTGAATGCCAAAGATCTTCAGTGAACGTAAGCAATGTTGTAAAGAAGAGTGGGTCAACATTCCTCCAGAATGATGTGAGTGACTGACGAAGTTATACAGAAAACTATTCATTATTGATGCTAAAGGTGGTCCTACAAGCTATTCATGAGGGGCGCTTCATTTTTCACACACTGTGTCTGCATATTGTCCCAGTTATTGTTAAATATAGATGTAGAAACTTGGCACTCAAGATAAATGTGAATAGTGGTCATTTATTGAGAGGAACTTATAGGACCAGCACAAGCACAGACGTTTTGGTCAAACACCTCCATCAGTGTGCGTGCAGGGGTCCTCAAAAGGTGTAGCAACTGGCGTAGTCAGGTATGACGCAGTGTCTACCACTGTCTATGTGGCAATGAAGGTCTTTGTCCAAAACGTCTGTGCTTGTGCTGGTCTTACAAGTTCCTCTCAATGAAAGACAACTATTCACATTTATCTTGAGTGCCAAGTTTCTACATCTACTTGAGACGGTTTTGGACCTTACTTGAGCACCAACCCAGAAGTGCCATGTGTTTAAACTCACATTGTTAAATGTATAACACAGTGTAATCTGTCATATGGTGTTTTTAATTTGAGGTTGTAACTACTTAATTTTAAGATCTTTTAAGGGCCAGATATTTTTAAAACATCTTGATATGAACAACGTTAGAATTCAAAGAGGGCACACTCAGTTTTTCTTATGACTGTACACTAATCGGCCATAGCATTAAGAACTCCTTGCTCCTCAAAAACAGGTGTGGCCCATCAAGACACATTCCTCCACAGGCTCATCATCCCAAAGGATTCTGAAGAGAATATTTAAAATGTAAATTGCCATAGGAGCATTGCCGTGTATACTTATGCTAGCTTAATACTCTCCATAAGAAAGAACTTTCACCCTTTGTCCCCTTGTCAGAGGCTTCTTACGTAGTCAAATAATATCTCCTATTTTGCACTGATGAGGGGCAAACACTTTGAAACGGGTCTGCAAATTGAGTGTCTGGTTTTGCTTTTTATCCTAAGTCATAAGGTAAGGCCCATTAAAGGATCAATATTCACTTTGAGGATTGCTACTTTCAATAGGTGGCGCTAAAGTTTCAGTTTTCTTCCACTCTGAAGAGGATATTTGCATATTTTTGCAAAACTAAAAACATACTTTCATTTTGAATGTAAACTTTATAAATAGGAAAATTCTTTGGTTTTGTCAGCATCACGTAAATTTTTTGACATCCTCAGAATACAAAAACCATAAAATACTCATGAGACACTTCACCACCGACTGGAATTCCAGGTATAGAGAAAGGGATGCACAGATCAGAGTCAAGCTGGTCACCAGAAGAAGCAATCCAAAATAATCCAAGAAAAATCCAGCAATCCAAAACGATAAAAAATTCTAAAACTTTATTTCACATTTTAAAATTCCATGGTTAGGACTCCATTAAAAGGGAAACAGATGACGTGTTTCAGATCTAATAGATCCTTACTCATATCTCAAATATATATGATATAGACATGAGTAAGGATCTGTTGGATCCGAAACGCGTCATCTGTTTCCCTTTTAATGGAGTCCTAAGCATGGAATTTTAAAATGTGAAATAAAGTTCTGGAATTTTTTTATTGTTTGGGATTGCTGGATTGATAATGCTCAGAAAACGTTTTGTGTAAAGTTTTTTTTTTAGCAGGTCCATTTAAAAAAAGTTTCAAAAATGTTTGAAAAACTTGTTTCTGTTAAAGGCAATCTGTCAGGTCCCATATGCGTTCTGACCTACAAGTAGTGTGATGTGTGGCCTTGAAACCCCTTTCTACCCATCTCTGTGTTGTAATACTGCGTAATATGAATGTATAAAAAAAGTAATTACGTGTTCCCTATGTAAATGATCAGAGGGGCTAACCCCCTGGGCATCGCATCGCCCCGTGGGTGTTTGCATTCTTTCCGTGGTATCACGGTACCATGGATTTACATGAGTAATGTCACTGTCAGCTCCTTGAGATCCCGCGCGTGCGCGCTTGCCATTCCCACAGCCTTCTTATCTGGGTCCTTGCTTGTCGGATTCAGATGCGCCCTGCGCATGCTCAGAAGACTCCTGCGGTTCGGACCATGCACAGAGTGCGTCTGAAGCAGAGAAGCAATCACCCGGATAACAAGGCTGCAGGAATGGTAAGTGCACACGCGCGGGATCTCAAGGAGCTGACAATGACGTCGCTCATGTAACTCCATGGTATCACGCCCATAGGGGCGTGATACAACGGAAAGCATGCAATCGCCCACGGGGCAATGTGACACCCAGGGGACTAGACCCTCTGCTTATTTACATAGGGAACACGTAAGTTAAAAAAACTTTTTTATATATTCATATTACACAATATAACAACACAGGAATGGGTAGGAAGGGGTTTCTAGGCCACACATCTCCCTGCTTGTAGGTCAGAACGAACACATAAGGGACCTGACAGGTTCCCTTTAATTTCTATGAGAAATCTACTTTGCAGGTGTTTTTGTTTTTTGCTTTTTTAAAAAATAACTCTTGGTGGAAAAAAAAAATGGAGGTTAATTCTCTGGAGTGCACACCAAAAACTAAACACTTACAAAAAAAATGACTTAAAAATAACATTAGGGAAAAAAATCTTTGAAAACTCTTTAAACACCACTTTGCCAACTCATCGTTTTTAGCCTCGAAGAACTCAGTGTGAACATTTCCTAAATTAGAAATGGCAAATCTACATGGTTACACATTGATGCGTCCACCACTTGGGCATTACTGAATAACGAGTTAGGTCGGATTCTCGTCGTCCTATAAATTGGCACAAGTTATTGAATCTCCAGGAGGGACACTAATTATCTAACACAGTTAAAAGTTACAGATTTGGAGAACTAATTATTGCTTTTGGCAGTGGACTCAGAGAATCATTTTTCATGTGTTGGCTGGACATGGCTGCAAACTATAAAGTAGTTTAATCAATCCAGGATTTATCACATTATTATGGTCATTTGCTCCTTTTCACCACATTCCTCGGTACTTGGAGCCGGCACCGATGATGTCAGAGATCTCTGAATATTTTTCTCAGACAGAAATATTTACGCTTCCACCAGAATATAGAATAAACATGTCAAGGCTGCTCGGCTTCTCAGCTGCTTTAAGAAATTAGCATAAAATACTTGTTTGAGACAGCGCTGCAGTATAAAGTATCCTGTATTTTATAGTTTGTTATCATGTTGCTTTTATTAGTTATACGGAATAATTTAATAAAAAAAAAAAAAACCACTGAGAATGGTGAGGTTTAAGAATTATGACCCCTATTAATTCCAAGATTGATCATCTTCAGTCTGTCTGTAAATAGTTTTCCATAACTCTAAATTATAGCATCAATATGCAACAGCGGATACCATGTTTCCCCGAAAATAGGACCTACCCTGAAAACAAGCTCTAGCATGATTTTACAGGATTTTTGGAGTAGGCTTCAAATATAAGCCCTACTCCAAAAATAAGCCCTAGTTACAGTCCAGCCCAGCATTAAAGGAAATCAAGTTGTGGAATTTCTCAGGACCCCCACTCTCTTAGAGTCCCCAACAGTTGTATTCCAAGATTAAGGTTGTTTAAGGACCTTTGATGACTTCACAGTCATGTGAGATGATGTACTCAAAGGTTTCTTAATTAGAGGAGTCTAAAAGAACTGGACCCGTATACATAAGGTAGAGGAAAGGGTTCACCTGTGCTGATCACTCTGGAGTAATCTTTGTGATTTTATTATTCAACGCGTTTCAGAGTCTATACAACTCCTTTTTCAGGATACAAAAACACTGATGTCCTTTCGGAAATCATTCTTTGGCTAAATACTAGAGATGAGCGAATCAAACAAAATTCAAACTTCCTTGTTCATGTGTATTTTCCTGGGAAATGTAATTATTAGCAGAGAAGTTATTCTCCGCAAATGTAACATCCTTTAACCCTAGAAGGCATACCTGGGGCCTCACAGGCCTGCTAGGTTACTTGTTTTCTATGGTAGATTTATATGGTTGCGCGTTCTAGGGTTAATATGCTCTAGGGTCTCTCAAGGCCACAAAGAATAAACATAAAAAGTAAAAAATAAAACCCATTACTCTCCGCTCCTCACAGTCACCTGTATGGTCCTCTGTGCATTTTATCTCCACCACTTGCACTGAAATCCCTGGTTGGGACAAAGTCCAGGAGGTTTCTGTGCAAGCGCACAAAAGGTCATGTCGTGACGAGAATTCTCCGGGGCTTTCATTACAGCCAGAAGTTCCATCTTAGTGTGAGAGGTCTGGTGACGTCAACATGAGCGAAGTGATAAGAAGATGCAGCAAGAATTGTATGGGTGATGGTGAAAAAAAGGGGTACCGGAGAGTTGAGCGTTGAGGTGAGTATAAGCGTTTTAAAAAATTTGTAACCTTCTGATGGCCTTTTTAGGCGGATCTGCGTGGAAGTCAATTACAAAAAATTTGCATTTTGGTAAATGTGTTTTTTTTTGTAAAATTCAATTCCCCTCGAATACATTCTTTCATTTCCACTAAATATTCTTAGTCAAGTTGGAAGGGTCGGACATTGACATGTAGAATAACTACAGCTTAGCACTACAGAGACAGCTTTATTTTTTTTGGTGGAGTGATAACCTAAATATATTTTCCCAGAAATTATTCTATGACTTATACATTTCTGTGTGCTAGTTGCCAGTCTCCGCAATAAGAGACGGTGCAGTCTTCCACCAAGGCCTGTCACCAAGTCATATAGTCAATAGCGAGGGACTAGAATGCTAAACAGCTATCTGTGAATCAGTACATTTTGGGGGAGAGAAGACTTCAGTTGGCTAAAAATCCATCGTCATGTTGTAGGGCTTGTTTAGGGGTCAAACCTTGACTTGTTGGGTAGGTACTTTGTAACACATTTGTGGCAATAGAGAGTCTACGATCTTCCTTCTGGAGCGCTAATTGGTATCACAAGTCTTACGGTTCTATATAGCAATCCTTCTATAATTTGTTCAGTGAATTGAATATTGCACATTATACCGTAACTGATAACTAATGAGATAAATGAAAGTACAGCCAGTTTGTGTTGGACGGGAAATTACAAAGGTCAAGCTCATTGTTCACCAGTGTTTTCAATGAAATATTATTATGGAGTAAATGCTTTCTTACAGAGAAAGGCTGCATTATCAACACATCTTGTACTTTTATGTAATAACAAGGTTACAAAGTGGGTACATGCGGCTAGATTATCTAAAAAGGTCAAAATGCATTCAGTCTGCAACATGTATTGTTTTATCTTCAGAATGAAATACATAAATCTGTATTTATTACATAACCATAAAGAAATTATTACCGAGGTCTTTCCATATATGCAAATAAGGCTCAAAGAACTAATAGCAAATACGAACCATTTTGTAATTTATCAACATTAGAAAAATGACAATATCCTGACAACCATTGTTCAAGGTCAAATCTGGCGGCTAATAGTAGTCATGTCTGCGAGTCTATATAGAAGGACAACGGGGTAAAATACTTTTTAATTGTCACGGCCTTGAGGAACCATTTTCTTATAAAGATCTCTATAGGACACATCACAAAAAAGGATGAGTATCCGCACAAAGTACAAAAAATTATAAATTTTTGTAATTTATGTAAAATTAAAGTAATTCTCTCCCAATTAACCTAAATCCTACCACTTTGCGTAGATACTGTCTACACTATACCTATCTGAGGTTCATTTTCACCAGGACAATGTGGTCAGAGCTTAGACCTTACCGTTATCAGTATAGGGCAGTTATACGCAGCGGAGTCTTCCGACATGCGTCATCCTATAGCCCTCACTGCAGCGTGACTCTGAGGATATGACCCAGTATCTATATGTACAGTATCTAGTTTTAGAGCTAGTTGGAAATGAAAAAAAACCTTAGAGAGGTTGTCCACTACTGGGACAACCCTTGCTTAATCCATGTTTCCCCCAGGTAAAATAAAAACACCTATATTCACCTCTACGGAAGACGTGGTTCCATCAGTGTCGGGGCTCATGCTCCCAGGGCTCGCATGATGTTGTGACGACATGCAAGCCTCACATCCAATCATCACCGGCTTCTGTCTAACCACCTTCAAAAACAGGAGCAAACAAGAAGTGAGCCTCAGCCACAGCGCTCACTTTCTGTTAACTCGTTTGTCCCAAGGTGGGGAGACAAAGGCTGGCACTAATTAGACGCCGGGCTCTCATGACGTCACAACGTCACGTGAGCCCCGGGAATGCGAGCCCTGCCACAGCTGGAACAGCGCTGGCACGGGAGGTGAGTAGAGGCTTTTTTATTTTACCTACAGGAATCATGAGGAATCAGAAGAGGTTATCAAAGAAATAATGGACAACCCCTTTAAAGAAAAATGTATGAATCTGATGGGTGGTTGTAAACACATTCCATTTCATTCAATTTTTTGTTTAGCAGCTTCTCTGAAATACTAGAAGCTGAGCCGTAATCAGTGATATAACTTGATGCTCATGGGATCCAATGTAAAAGCTCCAATAGGGCCCCCAATTATTGCAAACCTTTAATTGCATTGGTCTTCCTATATTGGCCAAAAAGGACTCCAGGGCCCAAGTATGATTGCAACCAGCATCAGACTGGCTACCGGACGAATCTCCAGTAATGCCAGGTCTGGATTTAGTTACCTGCATTGCACTCCAGAGCTCTTATCTGCAGCCTGGACTGATCTCAGAGTTTGCAGGACTGAACCGTGAGCGCCGAGTGATTGATTCCCCAGAGATTGCTGTTCAGTTCATGACAGCTACGGACAGCCCGGGCTGATCTCCGGAGTTCAGGTTAGAGCAAAGGAGATCATCCCGGCCTGTCTGCAGCTGTCATGAACTTAACCGCAATCACCGGGGAATCAGTCACTCGGCGCTCGCGGTTCAGTTTAGGCTGCACTCTGGAGCTCAGATTAGAGCTCCAGAGTGCAATACAGGTAACTGAATCCAGGCCTGGCATTAATGGAGATTCCTCCGGTAGCCAGTCTGACGCTAATTGCAACACTTGCACCTATTGTAGTTACGCCCCTGGGTGTAGCCAATGTGGGATGGGCCAAGACCCATCAAATTTCGTAAAAGTACTGTCATTTCTTACAACATAAATGTTACTATAGCTTCCACATCCACTATTAAAATGTGCCGAATTCACTAAGTGGTGTGCGCCCCTTAATCATTTTGGCACATCTTATTCCTGCACGCCCATTGGGTCAAAAATGTCTTAAATGGGTTTTCCACTACACAAAATCAACCCCTTCTATATCTCTATGTATCCTCATTGTAAAATAATATCACTTATACTCACTTCCTGTGCCAGCGCTATTCCAGCAGTGGTGGAATTGCCTCTTCCGGGGCTCTTTTTACATTTTGTCACGAGATCCCTGCAGCCAATCAGTCCGCTTCACTCTTCCCTCCTTAGGACATATCACATTAATGCGGAAAGGGCATCCGTAGCTCTTGCTTCCTCTGGGAGTATGTCATATGTCAAAAGGAGTTGAGTGAAGTTAGCGCTGATTGTTATGTCACATGATCCCTGTAGCCAATGTCACAAGCCCCAGGAGAGGTAGTGTTGACACTGCTGGAATGGCACTGGCACCAGACGTGAGTATAAGTGTTATTGTGTTACAAGGGGGAAACAAAGAGATGTAAATGGGGTTGTCCAAGTAGTAGACTATCCCTTTGATGAATTGGGACCTAAGTGTATGTGACTGATATTTTAAAGGGCACAATCTGTGTATGAGTATTTTTGGGAGAGACCACAATCTATTCCCCAATATTATACTTGGAACAATGTGTGACACTATTATTTTATCTGTGTGGCACTTACATTTTTAGGGACACTATTGCTAACAATTTTACAGGCACTATCTATATTCAACTGTTATTTTTAGGGACACACTCGGTTTGTCACATATTGTTTGGGCCACTATCTGTGTGTCACTTTTATTTTGTAGGAGGACTATTTGTTGCCGCTATTATTTTTAGGGTCACTATCTTGGGGGTGGGGGTCATACAAAAGTTTGCCATAGGAAGTAGCTGTTTCTAGTTATTCCCTTCACAAAATTATGTAATATAATGTTTGATGCCTTGTGACCAAGCTATAATATACTATATTCTCACATACTGATCCTGATCACATTATTTTTATCCACGTTTTGGAAATTTGAATTTGTTAATTACATTTAATTGCTATGTACACAAGGATTGCAATAGCAAATAGTTTTAGCATCAGTTAGGACACCTTGGTGATTCGGTGGCATGACTTAACATTAAAGCTGGTAAGATATATGGCCTGATTACGTGACCTTCCCATCCGGCAATCTGCATTCATGTGTCGCTCAGCTCCTCGCACCGGCTGGACTAGTGCCAGCTTCATTCTTCTCTAGTGATAAATGGGTGTAATAAGCCTGGTTAGTGGTGTAGGGTTTTAGGCCATTCTAGGATAACAAAGCTTTGCAATTGCAGTTATACCTCTCATAAGAAAAGGTCATTCTTTAAGGCCTCTTTCAGACGTCAGTGATTCTGGTATGTATGTACTAGTTGTGATACGTACCAGAATCACGGACATATGCAGACCCATTAAAATCAATGGGTCTGCGCACACATCAGTGATTTTTCACTGACCGTGTCTCCGTGCGGTGTATGTGCGTATCCGTGTGCTTCGCACGGAGACATGTCCGTTTTTTTCTGCCATCACTGATGTCCCACGGACCACACTATGGTGAGTTCCGTGAAACACGTATCAGAAAAACATGGACATTGAAAATAAAAAGCTTTTTTACTCACCTTCTCCAGTGATGCTGTCTCTGGCCTCGGAAGTAGCTGCAGCAGAGGCGGAAACACAGCAGAGCCGAAGAGTTCAGCACCACGGACAGCAGGAGCATGGACAGGTGAGTTTATCTTCATGTGCTATTACGGATGACGGATCACGTATCACGGATTGCACATGGACGACCTACGTGTGCCGTGAATCACAGAACACAGAGAGACATATGTGTTTTTAACACGTCAGTGAAAAACGTCTGTGTTTTTCACTAACATGTGAAACAGGCTTAAGACTGTGAATCTATCGGAGTCCAAAGATTTACAGTCAATTATGTTCAGTTTTTTTAAGAAAGTGGGAGATCCTCAGTTCAGGGGTGCTGTCAACTTTTTCCTAAAAATTTCTAGCATTTTTGACAACATAAATAGCTCAAACATTACTGAAAAACTGACAAAACCCTTAGGCCACGTGCACGCGTTGAGTATTTGGTGAGGTTTTACCTCAGTATCTGTAAGGCCACATGCATACATTGAATATATGGTCAGTATTTTGCCTCAGTATTTGTAAGACAAAACCAGGAGTGGGTAGAAAATGCAGATGTGTTGCCCATGTTTCTATTATACTTTTCCTCTGACTGTCCAACTCTTGGTTTTGGCTACAAATACTGAGGTATAAAACCCACCAAATACGCTACGTGTGCACATGGCCTTACAGATCCTAAGGTAAAATACTCACCAAATACTCTGTCCCCTTGGGTGGTGGGTGTGGAGGGGACATTATCATCAGGGCCAGGACAGGAGACAGGGAACTGATGAGGGCTTAGATGTCGCTACCTTCCAGTGTCATTCTGGGTTGGGGGTAAGCCTAAGGCACCCCCTTAGCCTGAAGGTAAGTGGCAGGGGCCCCCCGTCCAGTCACTCCCAACCGGTCACGCACGCTGTGACACATATGCTGTAAGCATGTGGCAATACTTTGATTGACAACTTACTCTGCAGATCAAAGTGCCAGGACATGGTTACAGCTGTTGCAGACAGTATAGTAAGCGGTGCTGTGAACAGTAAATGAAGACGCGACATATACTGCCCCTATAAGTGGACAACAACATCTTCTGGGGAAAAATAAGTTCTATTTCTCCCTGTAGCTGCACTTTCAGGAAGGTTTCGAGGCAGCATTATAATACTAATAACTATTTACCTGCAAATTAACCCTTTATCTGTGGGTAGGTAGCATTTTTTCCAAGGTGACAGCTTCCCTTTCAGGACTTTACTGCATACTGTTTATGCTATAAATTCAATAGTGAAGCATATGCAATAGGCTCCCCCTAGTGGTGACTGCAGCCAACTAGAATACTATCTTTCATACTGTATGTATGTTTATGCAGGAGCTATAGAATGTGGCGCCCTGGACAAGCCAGGGGCCACAGAGAACAACACCTACACACCCCACACTCCCGGTCAGGCACACCGAAGTCAAGACCATAGAATAAAAAAAACAGAGCTTTGTCCCTTATACAGATATATAAAGAAAATAATTATCAGAGAATTTCTTCAGATTGCAATTCTCCCTGATGATGAGTTTAATGACCCTACCCAGAAAAGAATTAACCATGCTATATTTCTGGAATACTGAGCAATATGTAGTTATCTTATTTGAGTGTCCAAAGTCCATGTTTGCTTTGCCTTTATTCACCATTTATTTCTTCATGTGTAAAAACAACTTTGACTACAGTACAGACCAAACGTTTGGACACACCTTCTCATTCAAAGAGTATTCTTTATTTTCATGACTCTGAAAATTGTAGATTCACATTGAAGGCATCAAAACTATGAATTAACACATGTGGAATGAAATTCTTAACAAAAAATTGTGAAACAACTGAAAATATGTCTTATATTCTAGGTTCTTCAAAGTAGCCATCTTTTGCTTTGATTACCGCTTTGCACACTCTTGGCATTCTCTTGAAGAGCTTCAAGAGGTAGTCACCGGAAATGGTTTTCCAACAGTCTTGAAGGAGTTCCCAGAGATGCTTAGCACTTGTTGGACCTTTTGCCTTCACTCTGCGGTCCAGCTCACCCCAAACCAGCCTTCAATGTAAATCTACAATTTTCATGAATATGAAGAAAACTCTTTGAATGAGAAGGTGTGTCCAAACAAAAGGCTTTGTTGCCATTGCTGGGGACCAGGAGACACCGACTCCATTCTTCTCATATTTAAATGCTACTCACCTCACACTGCTGTTGGTGCCGCAGAGGTGTCCAGGATGTGGCAGGCACTGTTAAGCTCTCCAGGAGGAGCCGAAGATTAAATATGTTTCAGCATTGGTGTTCAATTCCAGGGAACCTTATGGAGACATGGGGAACATTATGGCGATAGGGGGGATTTTATAGAGCTATGGGTGATATCATGGAGATATGGAGGATATTACAAAGCAATGTGGGACATTATGGTTGACATTACGAGGTAATGGAAGACAGAGACATTATGGAGCCATAGGGTATATTATGGAACAGTGGAGGACATTATGGAGGAAATTATGGAGCAATGGAGGGACATTCTTGGGCAACTAGGGAGTGATTGCGAAAGCGGGCATAGTATAACGATGGGTGGGGGATTTTAGGCAGAGAGGCAGTGTGGGGGAGATATTATGGAAACGAGCAGTTTGCGCAGTGTGTGTGTCTATAATGTATGGACTCCTGCCTGTGTGACTGTGTATAACTAAATGCACACCATATTAACTTTGTAGGCTTACAGCTTGGCAGGTACTGGATGGAGTGTGTGTGTCTTGCCTTGGTGATTTGAAATCCGGAGGGAAGATTCTTGCATCATAGTGCAAAATAGTTCTTTTTAGTGGGCCTGTTTTTTTGGGTTCAGGTTTTAGGAGCTGCTGGGAGTGCCGGATGGGACTGACTGCTCTGATACCTCCAGCCCACGTATTCTGATGTCTATGTCCATTTTAAGGTAGCTACCTCAGGGCTGTGTGGGAGCTGAGAAAGCCTCTAGTGTCAGCTAGCTTTTGGTAGAGACTGACTTGTTGTGATCTTAAATGGCTGTATGAACTGTTTTTTCCTCTGTTTGACCTTTTGTGCCAGTTCGTTATTTGGATTCCGCTGAGCGTTTATGAAGTGAACAAACCTCGTCTTGTAGGACCAGAGACATTGCCTGAGTATACACTACCAACAGCTTAACAGCTAAAATTCTCACAATTGGTGGAGAATGCGGGCATGAAAGCCCAAAAGAACGCATGTGATTGCTGTTTGTCCTGGGTGAAAGCAGCTGTAGCAGGACAAACATGGTCTGAAAGAATGGAAGAGCTGATTAAGCAGCTGGTCCAGGCTAATATGCAGAAGAAACAACAAAAACAGCAGGTACAACAATTATGTCAGCAGCAGCAGCAAGCCTAACAAGAGACCAACAAGCTCCTGGTGCAACAGTTTCAGCTGCAACAGCAGCAGCAGCAGAGAACAGCATCAGATGGATCTCTTGGCGGAAGCTGTCCAGGTCAGAGAAGTTACACCCCCTCCCATCATTCTTGGTTAAACTGTGTCAAAAAGCAGGGAAACAAGTGCTGAACAACTCGTGCTCACTTAAAATCCCTCCAGGTTTTTTTCTTTTTTTTCAGTGTTATAGTGGCACTTGAAATCCCCCACCCCCTGTCATATACTCACCCTCCGTCGTCTTCCTTTTCTACTGATGCCGTTCCGATCCCATGGAGCTATCTTGTAACAGTAACTTCTCACTGGGCAGATGTCAGGAGTTACATTATAAGCTCCCAATGCATCTCTATGAGAGCCAGAATGAGGCCCCCATAGCCTTGTATTGAGTTGTGACATCCGGCACACACCGTGATACACTGGAAGTGTCAGCAGGTTACAAATCACAGGAGACCAACCGTAGTGGCCTTGGAAAAACATGAAGCCGCTGAATCATGAGTATAAGACCCCGGGGGTTCAGGGCTTACATTTAAAGCCACACTACAGCAGTGCAATAAAAAAAAAAATCGCTGGAGTGGTGCTTCAACAGTCTGAGCTCAGCACATGTAAATGTAACCTAAATGTCTGAGTATGATGGTGCAATATATTAGCATTTAGGGTCCCACTTTAATCTTTTACCCAGGCCACACATTGTCTAAAACTGGCCCGGAGTGTAAGGGGGATATTTAGTGCAGGAAGGGGCAGTTATATATTCTGGGGTGCAGCATGGGAGATATTTTTATTTATGGGGCAGTCTAGTGTTACTTTTATTTTTAAGGGCAAAGTGTCAAGGGATGCTGCTGAAGACAGAGAAGAGGGAAGTCTGGAGAGATGAGCTATGAGTGTAAAATCTCATTAAAGGGATGGGAACAACTCCAATCAGAGAAGATGTCGTCTATAAGGTACCTAAATGCAAGTGTTCTATTTGTGATACTGCCTGCGTCTCATCAGCACTGTGGTTCCTATCCACAGTCTGATGATGGCTGGTAACAACGCCCAGGATCTCCTTACCATTGTTAAGGACATTTTGGGAATTGCAGGTTCAAGCAATACAATTACATATGAGGATGACCTGACATTACAATTGATTCCTGTACTAAGTTTATTGTTGCGTCTACTGCATTATACGCACATGTGGAGTACTAACACATGGAAAGGGAAACTCAATTTCTCTAATTCCTGCGCCCTCGCTCCTGTACAAACTAGTACTCCAGCTGCTAAGTCTGTAAAGGCCCCCACACAGGCAGGAATAACCCTGACCAGGAATAGAAGTTGACAGCTCAGGCCTTGCATATCGCATACTTCCTAAAAAAAAAACAAAAAAATCCCTAAAAAACAGGGGAACTGTTCTGCTATACACAACAACCAAACAGAGCAAACATACAAGTGAGGTAACATAAAGCACGTGCACAAGAGAAAAGGAGAAACAATAAATGCTAATGTGACGCCCTGGACACCCAGGGGTCACAGGTCATTACACTCACCACATACACCCCCACCCCAGTAAGGTATCACCAGTCAACCAAAAGACCTGATTGCCTCCCTCAGAGTCAGACAGGCACACCAGCTGGGCGGAGTCAGGCAGAAAGACACGCCCACCGAGGAGTCTGCTGGCCGGAGGCAGGAAAACAGTAAGAGAGTTCAAGTTTAGAGTTTGGAGAGTGAGGAGCTCTGCTCTGTGTGGGGCCCGGGTTGGAGCCTAGGACCCCAGATCAGTCAGGCAGGCAGACGGTAGTGGCCGCCTGCAGGAGACCGGGAATACGACCAGCGGAACCGTAAGGGACCGAGACAGGGTAGTGGCCCGCCGGAACCGAACCGGGGAGCTAACTGGATACCGGAGCACCAGGCAGGGTACTCAGACCCTGACTAGGCTATAAGCCACCACCATAGTCAAATCAACTGATTGCGGTCTGGACCTCAGGGGTACATTCCCACCTAAGTCCCGATTGAAGGCAACAGCCCAACCCATCCAGATAATAGCCACCGCCAGAGGCCAGAGATCCAAGGGCCAGCGTCTGCGGGCAAACGGGCTCCTACGACACATACACGCCGGGGAGCGGGCTGCCAGTACCCAGGCACGGTAGCCAAAATCACATAAAGGTGCAGGAGAAAGGTGGACATTACCAACCTATCTGGAGAAACTGCAGCTGGCTGAAGGCCCCGTTCATTACCCCGTTTGGTTTACCAGTGACTCTGTGTGGTTTAATCGTGAGTACACCAGTGCCATCAGGCACCGTGCCGCGCTGCACCGCAACCCTGCCACTGCACCCCGGCCTTCACCACCGGGCCCCGGGACCAACATCCCCTACCCACAGAGGGGTCAACACCTAGCTGCGCCCCTACACCGCTCCTGGGATTCCCCGTATCTTTACCGCAGCGGTGGTGTCCATCATCACCACAACCCGTGGGTGGCGTCACAAACTTTCCCAAAAACAACCACCCCACAACCCCTGCGTGCACCGCCACTACTCCCTTCCAGAGCGACGTGACCCCCGGGTCCGGAGGCGCTCTAGCCACCGACACACGCGAGCCCGGACCCGAGCGGCTCGGCGGTTGCAGCCGAGGCCGCGGGGTGGTACACTAACAAGGGTTACTTCTTACAATATAACAAATAAACTGAAGAAAGGTGTAGGTAAAGACAAAAAAAACACAGAGCCAATCCAACCCTGACCTATTGTATATCCAAACAAATAATCACTAAAGCAATAGGGCTGCAATGCCTTAGAAGAAATCCATAGGAAATGAATACAACCAGCAATGATATGTTGAAGCAGAAGAGTATATAAAGCAACACCTAGAATGTGATTGGACAGGAACGCTGAATAATAGAAAACAGGTGTTAACTGTACATCATAGGAAAAAGAAGCAAATGTGAAAATAAGTAAGCATTCAGCACT
The DNA here is from genome assembly GCF_048569485.1 of Anomaloglossus baeobatrachus. Taxonomy (NCBI): domain Eukaryota; kingdom Metazoa; phylum Chordata; class Amphibia; order Anura; family Aromobatidae; genus Anomaloglossus; species Anomaloglossus baeobatrachus. Next base: position 63,363,855 of record NC_134355.1, on the reverse strand, counting down.
TGCCCAGGAACTATGCAAGCTGTGGCTAAACAGGGAGAGAATCAGACCACAGAGCAGAAGATCACTGCTTCAAACCCCGAGGCATGACACTAAAGGGGGCTTTACACGCAACGACATCGCTAACGAGATGTTGTTGGGGTCACGGAATTCGTGACGCACATCCGGCCTTGTTAGCGACGTCGTTGCATGTGAAACGTACGAACGACCGCTAACAATCAAAAACACTCACCTAATCGTTGATCGTTGACACGTCGTTCAAATCCCAAATATCGTTGATGGTGCGGGACGCAGGTTGTTCGTCGTTCCTGAGGCAACACACATCGCTATGTGTGACACCCCAGGAGCGGCGAACAACACTGTACCTGCGTCCTTCGGCAATGAGGTGAGCGTGACTTTCCTGCGGCTGCTCTCCGCCCCTCCGCTTCAATTGGACGCCTGCCGTGTGACGTCGCTGTGACGCCGCACGAACCGCCCCCTTAGAAAAGAGGCAGTTCGCCGGCCACAGCGACGTCGTTAGGCAGGTAAGTATGGGTGCTAGCGATACTGTGCGCCACGGGCAGCGATTTGCCCGTGACGCAAAAAAACGCCGGGGGGGGTCTGCTTTCACGAGCGACATTCCTAGCGATGTCGCTGCGTGTAAAGCAGCCTTAAGGGTGGTTCTGATCCTGCATTCATGTACTGACAGTGGTTCTGGCCCTGCATTCTTGTACTAATGGTGGATCTGGTGCTGCATCTTGTACTGATGATGGTTGTGGTGCTGCACTCATGTTCTAATGTTCTGGTACCACATACATTTGCTGACAGTGGTTCCAATCTTGTATACATGTAGTAATCCATAACATGCTTCAAATTTTTCTTAGAATTTAAAAATACTCAATACTTTGAGATTAGGAGAAGGATTTGGTGAGTGTATGCTACAAAAACTCAGGTTAAGTTAGCGTATCTTCACACTGATTTTTTTTTTTTAGGAAGCAAAAACTCTTCAAATCCTCCTGAGATACATCACCAGAACCAAATTTTAAGTATTAAAGCACCACTCCAGGGTTTTAATTTTTTCTATTGCAACACTGGAGAGGTGCTTTAAATCTAAGTCCCCTGACCCCTGTCATATACACCTTCTATTGCCACCAATCCATTCATTCTTGACGATTCATGGAGCGCACTGGAGGTCAAATCAATGCATCTCTGAGAGCCTCGATCTGACTCTCATAGATAACCATTGAGTGCTTGTGTCGTAAATTCTGACTTCCAGCCAGTGAGATGTTACTGTCACAAGATAGCGCCACAGGACCAGAGTGGCATTAGTAAAAGGTGAAGATGCCAGTAGGTGAGTATATGACAGGGAACAGGGGCTTACGCTTAAAGTGCCACTCCAGCACTGAAAAAAAAAAACCCGCTGGAGTGGTTCTTTAAGGTACTGATGATTGTTCTGGTGATGTATATATGTATGTATCCCTTGGTGTTGGTTCAGTATGACAATGTGGCCCCTGGACAAAAAAATGTTGTGCACCCTGATCTGCATCATTGCTCCCTCAACCTTACACAGACCCTGCTATTTTGTCTGCATATCCCCCACCACAGATTTCCCAAATAATAAATCATGCAAACACATTTGAATACCCTAAATTACACCCACAGTTGAGAACTACTAATAACAAAAACAGCTAAAAACAAAAAATGACTAACAAAAGGCTGAAATCAAAGCATTTATATGGCGCAAACAAAAAAAAGGTGCAAAACACTTACAACTGTAAAAGAATAAATGGGTCATTTTTTTACAAGCATCCCTTTTGTGCATTGTACAAATACGTTATTTATTTGGATAAACCAAGGAACATTTCTTCTTTTTGAAAGCAGTTTAAAGATTATTTTAATACAAAAAAAAAAATCTCAAAATTCATGCTTAAAAGTAGTGGATTTCACTTTCTGCCCCATATACTATAAGAGATAGGAGCAATGTTTTTATCAAACATTTCTAAGGAACATTGTGTTCCCTCGCTCGTCCTGCATTTCTCACTGAGGTCAGGATTGTGAATATCCAACTTTCTTATATATTTTATTTTGTACCATTTAATATTACGATGCTGTTCCTCTGTGCAGGCACCACTGAGAGCCGCTGGTACGCTTTACAGATATTAGACCTGTGCCTGAGAGTCGTGTAACAGACACTGCTTTCATAATACAATTGATTGATTGATTGAGCCTACATGTTTATACTATTTTATTACTGCTTTTTATGTCGCTTTCCCATTTTCACCTTAGTTTTCTTCGTTTTGTCTTTTGGATAACAAAAAATAGTCAATATATACGGTACATCTTTACTGATAGTGCAATAGAGTTCAATGTTTAAAACAGGGTCTAAAGAAGAAATGTATTAAATAATGAAAAATTCAGAAAGCATTGTGTATAGTGATAAAGACTAACCCCATTGCACTGCAGAGTTTTCATTTTTGTCCGCCTTAGAAAGTACTAGAAACTGGAAAAAACAATTCTTCCTGGGGTGGCATGAGAAAAAAAAAAAAAGTGCAGTATATGAGGACACTAAATTTATACAGTGTGTGTGTCCACCCATATGCTGTCCACCTCCATTAACTTGAGAACGGCGGCAGCTATAGGCATAGAAGTGGTGTCTAGGTATAGTAAAGTAGCCATGCGCTACGCAATGAAACCACCTATACGCCACCTGGTGGAAAACAACGGAGTTAGCATTTTTATCTCAAAAACGCAACGAGATAGAGAAAAAAAGTGAATTAAAAAAATTGTAGGGCATCATCAATTCAATACGAATCGACACCTTACATACAGAAAACCTATGATATGACACCCATGACCCCCCCCCCCTAAAACATTGAATGCTGGTCACGCATGTGGCGCTCATTTAACTTTGATGCTCCAAGTGGCCCCCGTCGGCTGCAATGCACATCTGGAGTCTGGACAGCATACTGTATCTTGCTGCACGTTGTGCAATATGGTAGGTGACACGTTTGCACAAGCATCTGTGATATGTCGTCGTAGGTCCTGCAATGTTGGTGGAGGGGTGGCATACACCTGCTGTTTGATGTGACCTCACAGAAAGAAGTCCAATGGGGTCAGGTCAGGTGAGCGTGGAGGCCACTCCACACAGCCACCATGCCCAATGACTTGTAGGAAGGTCTCCATGAGGTATCACTTCACATCCGCAGCCTTGTGAGTTTTACATGTTCTAATCATAGCATTTCTGTATGCAAGGTGTCAATTCGTATTGAATTGATGATGCCCTACAACTTTGTAATTCACTTTTTTTCTCTATCTCGTTCCGTTTTCAAGATAAAAATGTAAACTCCGTTGTTTTCACTAGGTAGCGCTATAGGTGGTTTAATTGTGTAGCGCATGGATACTTTACTATACCTAGACACCACTTCTATTCCTATAGCTGCCGACGTTCTCAAGTTAATGGCGTGGACAGGATATGGGTGGACACACTGTATAGTTTCTTTATGGTTACAATTTGTTGTGCCATTTCTCCCAAGTACAATGATACCCCATATGTGGTCGAAAACAATCACTTGGAAGGCACAGTGCAAAGCTAGGAAGCGAAGGAGCGCCATATTGGAGTGAAGATTTTGCTGAAATGGTTTGCAGGTGCCATGTCACATTAAAAAAAGGCGGATCCCCAGCACAGAGAATGTCCATAGAAACTTGATATAAAGTTAAAATTACATTTTATTCCAATAATGGTTTAAAAAGGGGGAAGAAGGAATAAAACATAACTCCTCCGATCTACGCGTTTCAGACGCGATCGTCCTCAGTCATTTTAACTTTATTTCAAGTTTCTATGGACGTTCTCTGTGCTGGGGATCCGCCTTTTTTTGATTGACTACAGCCTTTTTGACCCACGAGCACCGTCCGGATTTTCCTTCCTGGAGTGACTACATGGTGGTGAGCTGATTCACTCTTTTTTATGGCCATGTCACCTTGGCAGAGCCCCTCAAGTACCAGAAATGCAAAACCCCCAATAAGTGACCACACTTTACAAACTACACCCTAATTATTCATCTAAATGTGTAGTGATCATATTGACATCACAGGTGTGGCACAAAATGTTATACCATGGGGCAATGAAGAAAAGATAATTACATTTTGACCACAAAAATGTTATTTTAGCCCCAGATCTTACATTTTCACACTGTGAAATGGGTAAAAGTAGGTACCAAAATTTTGAACACACAATTTCTGCTGAACGTGGCAATACTGCATATGTGGCTACACAGTACTGCTTAGCCACACCACGAGACTTGCAAGGGAAGGAGGGCTATTTGACTCTTGGAGCACAAATTTTCCTAGAATATTTTGCAGACTCTATATACAATTCCTCGCAAGTGACCCCATTTTGAAAATTATACCCTTCTGGGAATATATCAACAGGTGCAGTGACGCTTTTCACTCCATGGATATTTTCCAGAAACAAGCAACAATGGATGTTGAATGAAAATTGTAAATCTGCCATTGCAGAGTCCAGAATACTGTAGTGCCCATACATTGAAGTGCCCATACATTGTAGTACCCATACATTAGGCCCACCTCATGTTTCTCGAGACACACACCTCATAAATTAAGCAGGCTCTCCTCATTACAGTAATGATAAACATGTGGTTTAGGCACACTGGGGCTCAGAAGGAAGGGGGGGCATTTGGATTTGGAAATGCAGATTTTGTTGGATTTCTTTTGGGAGGGAGCTATAGTGCTTTCCCAGAGCCTGTTACCAGTAACATGAAAACCCCTATATTTCCATTGACAAATGATGGACCTGAGTGGGCACTTGTTTTTCTTTTTGTTTTTTTTTTGATCGAGTTGAAACTTTTATTGGGAACATTTTACATAAAATTTGGATCACATTTATCCTGTGCTCTACGCTGAGCAGTTACATCAGGGATTCCATCTATATATCTAAATGATGTGATTCAGGTGAAACCCCCGACGAATCCTTTCACTATAATGAGGGAGCAGAGTTACTTCGGACTCCGTCTGACCTCTGTTCGACATTGTCCGTCTTTTTAGACGTGCACAAAACTGTAGCCAACCACGCTTTCATGAACACTTAGGGCGGCTTCTCACTTGCGAGTTTCTCGCAGTAGTGCAATGCGAGAAAATCTCGCATTGGAATCGGACACATGTTAGTGAATGATTCAGCTCTCATCTGCGATTTTTTTCTCAGTCCAAATCGGACTGAGAAAAAAAATCGCAGCATGCTGCTTTTTTGCGAGTTTCTCACACCATTTTTCACAATGATTTCCTATGGAAGCGTGTTTAAAGAAGGATCACACACGCGCACCAGCGTTCCAATTTGCGAGTGTGGCAGTAACTTCGCTCATTCATCATTCAACAGATGAATGTGACATCACATTTCCAAAGGTTAATTATCTGACACATGTGAAATCGAATTAATTTTGTTAAGATGTTGCAGGAAACATGCATCTCAATCGCATCACACACGCGAGTCAAATCATTAAATTATTCAAAACAAGCATGGCACTTGCGTTGCACTCTGACCTAACGTGAGCAAAAATCAGCCGAGCTTTTTCCAGCCTAGTCGGACCGATTTTACACGCATGGGTGTGTTTCCAGCCTTAAAAGCACGGACTCCACCGGATTATACAAGGAAAAGAGAGTACTGAGTTTTAGTTGGCCATACATAATAATTGAATAAGGAGTGCAACTATAATAATGCAAAATATTTATTTAGAAAAATATATACAACATGAAGCACTTTCATTTTTCATATGACATTATTAAAATACAGATAGGTGAATGGAGATACAGAGTCGGATTATTCCCTGTTTAGGGCCTCAGCAGCATATAATAGAAGGGTATATCTCATATCCCCCTGCATGTGGTCTTTGGCCCAAGCCATGCAAAAGGATCTCCACATAGAAGACCCAGAGAAAATTCCATGTGGAAGAGAAAGTAGATCCAGCCCTACACAGAGGGACCAAGCTTACCCATATGTGAAATACAAGTGCCGCCGCTGCAGATAGAGGTCCTGTGGGAAAGGAGGAAAGCCCCGACGCGTTTCGCAATGCTTCCTCGGGGGGGCCGTGTGATCATGTATGATGAGCCTCACCTTATATATCCACCCTAATAATGTTCGTAATTACCGCCGTTTTTAGCGCCGCATTCCATGTTTGATCCTTTTCTGTTTAATCTATTTATTGTGTGTACCCACAGCTTTATCAAAAGGACAGATGGATACTGCGCGTGAGAGCACGTGGCAGAATAAACTGGCCATGTTTGATCCTTTTCTGTTTAATCCACCAGATTATAGGCCAGAGAGAGTCCAAAATTACTCCCTCTGCTTCATTATAGTGAATGTTCTGTCGGGGGTTTCATCTGAATCATGTATTTCAGAGATTTACTTGTAAACCCCGATGTAAGTGTTCAGCGTAGAGCACAGGATAAATGTGAACTGATCCTTACTGCAATCTTTGGGAAGAAGAATTATCAAATTAAAAGTAGGTCAATAATTGCTTTTGTTTACTTTTTACACCGTTCACTGTGCGGTATAAGTGATTAGATATTTTTATTCTTCGGGTCAATAAGATTACTGCAATACCAGATTTATATTGTCTTTTTTATATTTGGATATCACTCATTAAAAAGGCATTTAGTACAAAGTTTTTGCATCACAATATTTTGGTAGTTAATAAGACAGCTCTATTCTTCAGGTCAGTATGATACAGCGATACCACATTTATATATTTTGTTGATTTCCTGCTTTTACACAATAAAAACAAAATGTAGGAAAAAGGATTGTTTTTGCATTTCTCTCTTCTAAAAGCTATAGCTTTTTTATTTTTCATCTGACTGAGCTGAGTAGGGGCTTGTTTTTTGCAAGATAAGATGGCATTTTCATCAATACCATTTTTATTTACATGCAACTTTTAGATTGTGTACTATTTCAGTTTTTCAGTAGTATGATGAAAAAGCATAATTTACTGCCCCATTTTTTATTTATTTTATTTTTTTACAGTGTTCACTGAAGGGGTTAAATAGTGTAACAGTTTTATAGCTCAGGTTGTTCCGAAAGAGGCAATACCAAATATGTGTACTTTTTTTTGGTCATTTTGTTTATACCTAAATATATGTATTTATTAATATATATTTTTCATTTTTTTTGTTCTTTATTTTGTGCTTTTTTTTAAATATTTTTACTTAGTCCCTCTATAGAACTTTAAGTTTTATCAGTCTGATCACTGCTATAATACATTGCCATGCACATGAAAGGCAATGCATTACACCTGTCAGTGTGACGCCAACAGAATGTCTCTTAAGCTAGGGCCCCACTTTGCGTTCACCTACTTGCAGTTCTAAACGCACGTTTTGGGCTTAATTGATTTGACCAAAGTTGCCTTTTTCAGAAATTTAGCGCTGAAAACGCATGCGTTTTTGCCGCGTTTTAGCTGCGTTTTCAGCGCTTTTTACCTGCTTTTCCACCTGCGTTTTGATAGATGCGTTTTGAACATCATGACACTGCTAAATAAAGTTTAAATAGTCAAAATCAATGAAAAAATTGGAAAAAAAGAAACAAATCTATACTTTTGTAAAAATTAATGAAAATAGAATAATTTAATGAAATTATAGCGTTAATATGATATTTAATGGAAAAATAGCAATAATTTAGTGAAAATCTTAATTTTAATTGTCGGACTATGTGTGTGTGTAAAGGGACATATGAAATCATTATTTTGTCCAAAACGCATGTTTTCTGGACTGGAAAAGCAGGTAAAATGCTGGAAATTGCTGGAATCTTGTTTTTTGCCATTTCTCATAGACTACAATGTTAGCATTTCGCACCCAAAATGGCAGAAACAATTGACATGCTGCTTCTTTGAACGCATGATTTTTGCCACAAAATATGCAAATTAAACACAGCGTTTAGAAACGCAAAGTGGGGTCAGAAATTTCACAATTTCCATAGGATAACATGGCAACAGAAAACGCAAGCCATTTGGCCATAAAACGCTGCAGCTCAAAACGCTGCAGAAACGCAGGTTAAAACCGCAAAGTGCGGCCCTAGCCTTACACCATTCTCCTAGCATGGTCTAAAAGGCCATCATAGCCAGCAAACCTTGAGGTCATTATTTGACCTTTGGTTACCATGGCAACAATTGGTAGCCCACGATTATATTACGAGGTTGCTGATGGCGTGTTAGACGGAGCATATTCTCTCTCCCAGCCACCTATATGCTGCAATCGCTATGCGTACCTATCCAACCTTGACTTATGGCTATGTCAAATGTTGTGAAGGGGTTAATATATTGATTATGTGTATCACTAACTTATTGCAGCATTTTGGAAGCAGCGAAAACATGCAGCAAACAATGATTGTGGGAATGTAGCCTTACAGCTCCAGCAAAAAAAAAATCTTTTTTTTTTCCCTATGGTGTATAAACTGACCTGCAGTTCAGTTTTGAAATCTGCACCATGTTAATCCCTCTTGCAGTAAATATTTATTTATTTTCCCCATAGAGGTCAATGAGATGAAGAAACAAACTGCGGATTAAAAAAATGCATATGCTATTTTATTGTACTTACATGCAATAAAAATGCACATGACTTTATCAATATAGGTTTATCAAGGTTATATATCAGGAAGTGTCTAAAACAAAGAAATTTTATGTGAAACAGGACAAACCATAAAGGAGATAACAACCGCTGTTGAAAAATTATGAAAGAAATGCAGGTAAAAAAACACCACAAAATGCATTAAAAAAATGCAAGAAATACAGCAACATAAAAAATGCACCAAATATTCATTGTGTGAACGGAGCCATAGAGTTCTCTGACTCTCTGAATGCACAGTCTGCGTAGATTCCTCTGGTAATGGAGGTGCCCCAGGCGTATGGATATGTTTATCTTTATTGAACTGAATTGTGTCATGTTATATAATTTGTCAGGAAACCATTTAAATACTATCTTGCGGAATCATGTTAAAAATATAGAGGGACAACTCAATAATAAATACAAATGCATCACAATTAATTAGAATATCATCAAAAAGTTAATTTATTTCATTAATTCAATACTAAAAGGGAAACTCACCTTATATAGAGTCTTTACACACAGAGAGATCTATTCCTATATATTATATACAGTCATGGCCAAAAGTTTTGAGAATGCTACAAATATTAATTTTTACAAAGTCTACTGCTTAAGTTTTTCTAATGGCAATTTGCATATACTCCAGAATGTCATAAACAGTGATCAGCTAAACAGCAATTACTTGCAAAGTCAACATTGGCTAAGAAAATGAACTTTAACCCCCGAAACAGATTTCAACATCATTGCATTCCTGCCTTAAAAGGAGCAGCTAACATTGTTTTAGTGATTGTTCCATTAACACAGGTGTGGGTGTTGATGAGGACAGGGCTGGCGATCAATCATGATTAAGTAAGAATGACACCACTGGACACTTTAAAAGGAGGCTGGTGTTTGGTATCATTGTTTTTCTTCAGTTAATCATGGTTATCTCCAAAGAAACACGTGCAGCCATCATTGCTCTGCACAGAAATGGCCTAACAGGGAAGAGTATCGCAGCTACAAAGATTGCACCTCAGTCAACAATCTATCGCATCATCAAGAACTTCAAGGAGAGAGCTTCCATTGTTGCCAAAAAGGCTCCAGGGCGCCCAAGAAGGACCAGCAAACGCCAGGACCGTATCTTAAAACTGTTTCAGCTGCGGGATCAGACTACCAGCAGTGCCGAGCTAGCTCAGCAATAGCAGCAGGCTGGTGTGAGTGCTTCTGCACGCGCTGTGAGGCGGAGACTCTTTGAGCAAGGCCTGGTTTCAAGGAGGGCAGCAAATAAGCCACTTCTCTCCAAAAAAAACATCAGGGACCGACTGATATTCTGCAAAAGGTACAGGGAGTGGACTGCTGAGGACTGGGGTAAAGTCATTTTCTCAGATGAATCCCCTTTTCGATTGTTTGGGACATCTGAAAAACAGCTTATTAGGAGAAGAAGAGGTGAGCGCTACCACCAGTCTTGTCTCATGCCAACTGTTAAGCATCCTGAAACGATTCATGTGTGGGGTTGCTTCTCAGCCAAGGGAATCGGCTCACTCAGTCTTGCCTAAAAACACAGCCATGAATAAAGAATGGTACCAGAATGTCCTCCAAGAGCAACTTCTCCCAACTGTCAAAGAGCAGTTTGGCGCCTAAAAATGCCTTTTCCAGCATGATGGAGCACCTTGCCATAAAGCAAAGGTGATCACTAAATGGCTCATGGAACAAAACATAGAGATTTTGGGTCCATGGCCTGGAAACTCCCCAGATCTTAATCCCATTGAGAACTTGTGGGCAATCATCAAGAGACGGATGGACAAACAAAAAACAACAAATTCTGGCAAAATGCAAGCATTGCTTATGCAAGAATGGACAGCTATCAGTCAGGATTTGGTCCAGAAGTTGATTGAGAGCATGCCAGGGAGAATTGCAGAGGTCCTGAAGAAGAAGGGTCAACACTGCAAATATTGACTTGCTGCATTAACTCATTCTAACTGTCAATATAACCTTTTGGGACTCATAATATGATTGCAATTATATTTCTGTATGTGATGTAAACATCAGACAAACACAATTAAAAACCAGAGGGCAACTGATCATGTGAAAATATAATTTTGGTGTCATTCTCAAAACCTTTGGCCATGACTGTAGAGTCATTACACACAGAGGGATTTATTCCTATATATTATATAGAGTTATTACACACAGAGGGATCTATTCCTATATATTATATAGAGTCATTACACACAGAGGGATCTATTTCAGGTGTTTATTTCTGTTAATGTTGATGATTATGGCTTACAGCCAATGAAAACCCAAAAGTCATTATCTCAGAAAATTAGATTATAATATGACCAACTGAAAAAAATATTTGAAATTCAGAAATGTTGACGCCTACTGAAAAGTCTGTACAGTAAATGCCTCAATACTTGGTCAGGGCTCCTTTTGCATGAATTACTGCATCAATGTGGCGTGGCATGGAGGCGATCAGCCTGTGGCACTGCTGAGATGTTATGGAAGGCCAGGTTTCTTTGATAGCAGGTTTCACTTCATCTGTATTGTTGCATCTTGTGTCTCTCATCTTCCTCTTGACAATACCCTATAGATTCTCTATGGGGTTTTGGTCAGGTGAGTTTTCTGGCCAATCAAGCACAGTGATACTGTGGTTAGTAAACCAGGTATTGGTACTTTTGGCAGAGTGGACAGGTGCAAAGTCCTGCTAGAAAATTAAGTTTCCATCTCCACAAAACTTGTCAGCAGAGGGAAGCATGAAGTGCTCTAAAATTTCCTGGTAGACGGCTGCACTGACTTTGGTCTTGATAAAACACAGTGGAGCTACACCAGCAGATGACATGGCTCCTCAACCCTCTTCACTGATTGTGGAAACATCACACTAGACCTCAAACAGCTTGGATTGTGTGCTTTTCCTTGACCTAGGTAAGACACTTCTGGCATTGCCTGTTGGCCATGAGTGGCTTGACACAAGGAATACAACAGTTGTAGCCTATGTCCTGAATACGTCTGTGTGTGGTGGCTCTTGAAGCACTGATTCCAGCAGCAGTGCACTCCTTGTGAATCTCCCCCAAATTTTTGAATAACCTTTAACAATCCTATCAAGGCTGTGCTTATCCTAGTTACTTATGCACCTTTTTCTACCACACTTTTTACTTCCACTCAACTTTCCATTAATATACTAGGATAAAGCACTCTGTGTACAGCCAGCTCCTTTAGCAATGACCTTTTGTGGCTTACCCTCCTTGTGGACTGTGTCAATGACTGCATTCTGGACATCTGTCAAATCAGCAGTAGGGCTGAGCGGATCCAAACTGTAAAAGTCTGGATCCGCGCGGCTGCGGGCTGAGAATACCAGTCCCCATCCGGCTTTATCTTGGCTGGGGATGAAAATTAGGGGAGACCACAAGTTGTTTTTTTTTTTTTTTAATTTGTTTAACCCTAGAACACGCAACTGTGACGCCCTGGCCTTTCAGGTCGTCACAGGGTATTGTGCAATCTGCCCTTCTGTGCAATATCCACCTCCTCCTTGGTTACGGGTCCCTAACCAATGGTATTGCCAAAACCAGCTAATCAAAATCCTAGGAACACTCTGCACCACACCCACCAGACACACCAGTGGACGGCCTGAATGGAATAGGGTCGCCCACTTGGGGGATTGGTAAGGGGAGATCAGGAGTGTCAGGAGTGAGGAGTGTAGTGTTGGAAGTGAAGGAGAGAGGAGGTCAGGATCTGGGCTCCTTGGAAGTACTAGGTAGCAGACGGTGGTCTGGGCCTAGTAGGAGCTGGGCCCCCGGTCGCAGGGGGATCATGACAAGGGACACGGTATTGTCGTGGAGGACAGTTGGCGGCCTTATACCATCACCGGGCTGGGATCAGGGCAACAAGGGGTACGTGGACCCTAGGTAAAGGAGTAGCTTCAGGCAACCTGACAATTTACCCGACGAGAATGGAGCCTTCAAGATCCGCTCTCCACCTGCTCCAAAATCGGGGTACTAGCGCAATGAAGGGGAAAGGACTTCCCACTAAAACGGTCCAGGAAATCCCAAGTGTGAACCCTGAGAGCAAGCTCCCTCAGTTAGCCACTCTGGGGAGCGGGACCCAACTAGTTTCAAGCTATAGGGACAAACTAAGAAAAGAACAAGGTGCCAAGGGAAAGGTCACAGATCATCAGGCTACACCAGCAGGAACGGGACCCAAACGTGCTCCCCTCAGCAGTAGTGGTGTCCAGAACTTTGGTTTACTAAGTTGTTCGTGTCAGCTTTATGGACTGAGTGAGTGCGCAAGTGACCCTTACCTCCCCAATAACACATCTCCGTCACTATCACTGAGTCCCAGGGCATTACCCCCTACCTGTGGAGGGGTTAAACACCTAGCTGCCCACTCCATCTCCCCCGGGTACTTCCAGCTGCAGCGGTGGTACTCCACCTTACCACACACCACGGGTGGCGTCACAAACTTTAAATAAACCATCCCCTGTAAATACCCCCTTTATTTGAGTGGCTGCACGACCCCCGGGTCCGGACGCCCCTCAAGCCACCGCAGATCCGTATCCGAGCAGCCAGGCTGCTGACGTGGGGGCGGCACACAACCATAGAAATTTACCATAGAAAACAAGTGACCTAGCAGGCCTGCGAGGCCCCAGGTATACGTTCTAGGGTTAAATAATAATAAAAAAAAAGCTGCATCAACCGGCAGAACCGCAAACACTTCTGACAGGAACGTGCATTTGTTTCTGAAACACATGCACGTTCACCATACTCACCTGCAGACACTTGCACTGCTTTCCCTGCCCACCGGCCATCCTGCCGTCTGTGATTGGTTGCAGTCAGCTGACACGCTTTCACTCAGGGTGGTGGCACGTCTAACTGCAACCAATTACACGTGCCAGTGGGCAAGGAAAACAATATATATTGAATTGCCTGTTCCGGAAGGCGTTTTCTGCCATGACACAGCCTCGGGTTAGTACACCATTTGCTCCTCCTACCCCCCTATCCCCTCCACAAACATTTTTAGTTTCCGGATTCTAGTCCCTATAGACTTATATGGGCACCTGAATCTGGAACGGATCCGGATTTTTTTTTCAATCCTGCAGTGATCAGCCGCTCCCGGATTTTTGAACTCTAGTCAGTTGTCTTCCCCATGATTGTGTAGTCTACTGAATCAGACTAAGGGACCATTTTAAACATATAGGAAGTCTTTGCAGGTGTTTTGTGCTAATAATTCTAATTTTCTGAGATAATGACTTTTGGGTTTTCATTGGCTGTAAGCCACAATCATCAAAATTAACAGAAATAAACACTTGAAATAGATCCCTCTGTGTGTAATGACTCTATATAATATATAGGAATAGATCCCTCTGTGTGTAATGACTATATAATATATAGAAATAGATCACTCTGTGTGTAATGACTCTATATAATATATAGGAATAGATCCCTCTGTGTGTAATGACTCTATATAATATATAGGAATAGATCACTCTGTGTAATGACTATATAATATATAGAAATAGATCACTCTGTGTGTAATGATTATATAATATGTTTCTCTTTTTGTATTGAAATACTGAGATAAACTAACTTTTTGATGATATTCTAATTTATTGAGATGCATTTGTAGATGCTCTACTTTTTAAACACTGCCTTATTTCACAGCATCCACTTAATATAAATTCTAAATCTAAACATTAAAACTACCATTTGCTTACTTCAAAGACTTAACACAACTATGGAATTACACTGGGTCTTCTTCAAATTTTCTTAGGTGGGCTGCTGAACAAAAGAACCACCCTGTTTACAGAAAATGGAGCTCCTTGCCACTTTGCTAAAAGGATCCAAGACTGTCTAGCAAAAAAGAGGTAACATATGCCGTGGCACTTTTGTGGTGGCAGTGCTCAAGTCGGATCCGATCTCATAATCAGCTAAATCAAAACTTGCCACGCAGAGTCTCACTGAAGTAGAAAACATATGTTTAATAAAGAGCTTGCAATAAAAAAAAAAAAAATAGACGTTTCGGTCCCAGACCTTCATCATAGACGTTTCGGCCTCGGACCTTCCTCAGTACAGATTGCAAAAAAAAAGCTATGTGGCATCCACCGCTGACAGAGACATGCTGTTTATGTCACCTACACAATATGACTCTCAGTGGTGAATGTCACACAGATGCGCCTCTCTGCCACAGCTTTCTCTCTGTAATCTGTACTAATGAAGGTACGAGGTGGACCGAAACGTCTATTTTTTGGAGGATTTTTTTTATTAACACATTTTTCTGTTTCACTGAAACTCTGAGTGCCAAGTTTTGATTTAGTTGTCTAGCAAAAAAAAAAAAAAAAAGGCATCCAGAAGCTCCATGGATCAGTCAGTCACCTCACACAAATCCCATAGAACATGCTTGGGCTATGCTTGATCATGCGATGAGATAACATTCATGGCAATCTGCTTGCCATGGAGCTTTTTACATTGTTTGCATGCCGAGTGGGTCAACAACATTCCACAAGTTAGCTAGCTCATTAATCCCCTGCCAGCCAGGTCAAGAAGCCAGCAATGGGACAAATAAGCTATATTATGCATAATTGGCATTTGTAACAAGTGGTTCTGTGAAATAAAAAATGAAATAGAAATTAGGGTGTCTATTTTTTATCTGTCAGACTTGTATACAATCTTGTGTATCTTGAGCACAAGGAGCTCTTTTAAAAATACTTTTATTAGGCCCCTGCCAACAACTATAGCCCTTAGACTAAGGGGGGTGTTACACGCTGCGATATATCGGGCGATATGTCGTCGGGGTCATGGATTCCGTGACGCACATCCAGCATCGTTTGATATATCATAGCGTGTGACAGCTACGAGCGACTGTTAACAAGCAAAAATACTCACCTTACCGTTGCTCGTTGACACGTCGTACATTTTCATAAAATTGTTCCTTTTTCTGCGCGTCGGTGGTTCGTCGTTCCCGAGGCAGCGCACATCGCTCCGTGTGACACCTCGGGAACGATGCACACAGCTTCCGTGCATCCCGCCGGCAATGCGGAACGAAGGAGGTGGGCGGGATGTTACGTCCCGCTCATCTCCGCCCCTCCGCTTTTATTGGGCGGCCACTGTGTGACGTCGCTGTGATGCCGAACGTCCCTCCCCCTTCAGGAAGAGGATGTTCGCCGCCCACAGCGACGTCGTTCGGGAGGTAAGTACGTGTGACAGGGGTAAACGACTTTGTGCGCCACGGGCAACAAATTGCCTGTGATGCACAAACGACGGGGGCGGGTGCAATCGCATGATATATCATCCTGTGTAACGCCGCCTTAAGGATAGAGCCTGAAGGTACAGCTGGTTGAATGTTGAGTACACTCCATCCATCAAGATGGTCATCTGCTGCCCAGTTTTGTTACCCAATTGTGCAGCCATTGGCCCCTCTGTCGGTAACAACAGGCAAAGCGTGTCCACCGCACTATGAATTAGCAAGTGGAATATTACTTCCTATTGGGGTGATAGATATAAGAAGGGTATACTTGTTCCACACAGACTAAATTCGTTCAAACCCACAGATGTTAGTGGCATTGACTAACAGACTGATGTGTATGGGGTCCTCCTGATTTTCTTCCAACAGATGAAGTCGGATGAGGTCTGTTGGAACTTGGCTGATCATTTTGTTCTCACTTTCAGAGCAGTCCGTCAGCTACTGAGGAGCACAGTCTGGAGCTCAATAGTTGCTTGCATCCTATACCGATATGTTTCCAACTTTCTTTCTTCTTATAAAGGAACTTCAGAAGGTTAATGGTTCAACAGCATAGACGGCTCCAGCTGCGGTATGCATCCATGTGAACCATTCAGTATCCCAAAGCTTAAAAATTGGTGCCCAGCTAATTTTTTGCTAAGGACCTCCCAAAAAGTTAAAAGGAATTGGTCATAAAAAAAAAAAAAATCTTTTTACCTGCAGCCATAGTGCTGGGCAGAGGAACACACAGCATTGGTACAACTTGTGTGGTACGATTCTGCCGCTCAGTGAACCAACCTGGAGCAGGGGTATACCGAGCTGCCAGTGTTTTGAGTGACAGCTCAGTCGTCCAATCTCATACTGTGAGGTGCTGAGTTTACGCAGGTGTTCTCCGTTCCCAGTCATTGTTCAGCTATTTAGCTGAGCAGTCTCTCCCAGAGCTCTACCTGACCATTGACTTCGACCATCATTTTGCCTTGTGCCTCTACTCTGATCCTTTACCATTCAGGTATTCTAACTATGACCTGATTATGCCTGTGCCTATCCCCTTAATCTTGGTGTAATCTTCTGGTACCTGACCCCAGAACTTTTGACTATCCTAATTTACTCGTGTAGTGACTAACGTCACACTGTGAAGCCACACAGGAGCCCACAGGTAAGGGGGACCATTTATACCTTTAAAGCAGGTGGAATTGTGCATTATGATCGGCCATTGAGCTGCAAAGGGCCCATATATTGTTCTTGCACAGGGGCCCTTTTCTTTCTGTCTGCTCCTGTAGTAGGGTGAATGATTACAATGCACCCAATGTGCACTGAGCACTGACTGCTCACGACCCCCTGTGCTGCCTGGAAGCGATTCTTCCTGTGAGGCTACTAAACATATTTAAAACATTATTTACTTGTAAATTACCTCTATGGCTGAAGGTAAAAAAAACCCTTTAATTTCCATTTATCGTGATACTGGACGTAATGCTGAAATGCAGTACGATGGCAAACACTTTTCTTAAATCTGGTTGGTGAATGTAGTAAATACAACCTGGCTGTAACAGAGAAAATAAATCATATAAGTCTCCCAAGTGAGATCAAAGAATATGATTTTATTGCACAAAACTTGTTATAACCTGAAACTTTATAAACTATACTTTTTCATCATTTTTTTTTCTTCTATTTTTGTTACAGAGCAATATCCCAAAGCGATTCACTGGAAAGTATTCATAATCACGCATTTGCCAAACTTCTCAACCTAACAGAATTGTAAGTGCAATTGCTTTTTTGTTTCCACTACATATCTGAGGTTTACACACAATAAACGCAATAGGAGACAAATGAGTATATAATGATATTGGGGTAAGAGAAGTATCTGCCCGTCTATCCAGGACTAACATAATATTTGGGTAAATAATTCCCTTTTTCTTATTGGGGAGATCTAAGTTATATATTGACCTGAGTGAACTGTGCATTTTCATTATAAGTTGTCATGCTGCTCTTCTCCTGTGGGGGTGCTGCAGTGGAATACACTTGGGACTAGGTTGCCCTATATCATGGACGGACATATCATTGGTGCAGCCAGGGGTCCTGGAGGTTAGAGGGTCCATTTCTGCCTTATGCTGAGTTAGTCGGCTACAAAGGGCACATATATTGTTCTTGCACAGGGGCCCACTTCTGTATGTGTCCCCTAAGTGTTACAGATTATAGTTGACTGGTGAGGACATCATGGGATCAGTTTATCATCAAAGGACCCTTTTAACAAAAAATGGATTGTTCAAAGCTGACAAACCCTTTAAAGGGAACCTGTCAGGTCTCCACATCCCCTCCAACCCATCAGCATCACATGTTTATGCCAATTTCCCTCCCTAACCAGCCCTGTATAATGTGATTTACTAAAATCAATATTTGTAAACAGCATTTATAAACTGCGCTGTTCCTATGCTAATAAGGCCTTTGACTAGTCGACTGGGCATTAGTTCCCCAGACTAGTTGGACCTCTTTCCATTTTATCTCCAGTGTGGGCGTGATAACATAATTTCCAAGAGTCATCTACGTCACCGTAGCTCCTGGAAATCTTGCGCATACGCACAGCTCATTTCAGCAGTGCCAGTGCACCTTTGAAGCCAGGTGTATGTGTGCCGCCACCGTACCAGCAGCCACCGCTGCTCGGATCCAGATCTACGGTGCGGCTTGAGGGGTTCTCCGGATCCGGGGGTCGCGCGGACACGCATGGTGTGTGGTGAGATGTAGCACCACCGCTGCTGTTATGGGAAACCCGGGGAGATGTGATGGCAGCTGGATGTTAACCCCTCCGTGGGTAGGGATGGATGCCCCGGGGCCCAGTGTCTCTGTGCGGAGGATGGTGATTGCAGGGGCCGGCGTACCCGGCCAGGCCGGGGATGTTACTCACGGTCGAATAGTACACACAAGTCTTGTGGTAAACCAAAGTGATGGTGGCCGGCTGCCGCAGACGGGTGTATCTGGTCCCACTCCCGGGCTTTTAGTCAAAGTCTCTCTCCTCTGCACTTAGTGTGTTCTGTGTTGGACTTCCCGCTGTGTAACGCAGGAGTCTGCTCCCGGTCCTTTGTTTGGGAGCCGTGCCCGTCTGACGCTGACCCGTGAGATCTACAGGCCCTGGCAGTGGCCCTATCCCTCTCTGTGGGTGGTTGTCTACTTTTCGGGACTTAGGTTGGGACAGGACCTAGAATCCTGCCCTCAATCGGTTAACACTAGAAGTCCCAGGCATTTTGAGCTTTATGGATTCCAAAAGGTAGAAATGTTAAATGACCCCTCTCTGGGACTTCTGGTTTTAATTAGCTAGGCCGTCGGTGCCGGTCCTGGCTTCAGGGTCCAAGTACCCACTCTGTGCACACGGTTTCCGGTCGGGTCTCCGGTGTCGGTACCGGTTGGCTCCTACCCTGTCCTGGTCCACTTCGGATCTGCCGAGCTGTCTTCCCGTCTCCTGCCGACTATGGCTACCATCTGCCACCTAGCCAGTACGTCAGGGCTCCGACCCTGACGTCTGTCAACTTCAAAGCCTTAACTTATCTGACTGTTTTCCCACCCCAGGTTTTCTAGACCCCTAGGTGAGCGTTCCCAAACGCCTGGTTCCGCCCACTCGTATGTCTGTCCTACCCTAAGGGGGGTGACTAGGGTTTCAGGTCAGCTGTTTTAAGCTTGTGTGGGATAGGTGTTATGCGGGGGCCTACACGTACCTATACCTGGTTTTCCAGGGCGTCACATATGCCTCAGTTTCTGAGGTGCACTGATACAGATGAAATAAGCCACGCACATGCGCAAGACTTCAAGGAGCTGCGATGACGCCGGCTCTTGGTAATCATGTTATCACGCCCATAGTAAGCGAATGTTTGATAAAAATTTACAACGTATAAGAATAGTATATTTCTAGTGACATGGCTAATTCTAGAATGTTCAATAATACTAATTATCCCTGTACACCCCATTTCAATAACCACTGTATTCAAAATGAGGACTATCCTAAACTATAATATTGTGCTAATCTTTTTTTTTTCTTTTTTTTTTCTTATTTTAGAACAATCAGAAACACAAAAAACCTGGTCCATATTGGACGCGGAGCCTTTGGAAACCTAACAAAATTAAAATACTTGTAAGAAATTTTCTTTACAATTACATTTTGTAATCTGTGGTTTTATAGATTTTTCTACATTCACTGAATATTATGTTTCCAGCACACAAGAAAAAAAATATGTTAAAAAAATATGTTAACCACATCTCGTCCTCTCGTTGATTTTTCACATCCTTATGGATGTTCCACTTTCCGTAGTGAAATTGTAAGGCAGTCATTTTCGCATTAGAATCATGATCCAGTATTCACTGATGCCTTACAATGGTCAGTTCTCTCTCCTGGCAGAGATGTAGCAGTGTTTGCTGCGCTCAATTAATTCTTTACATGTCTACGATGAAATGTGGTTTAGTAGGCATCTTGTCCGCATAGGGGCTCATGCAAGACGACTATATTTTCGATCAGCATGGTATCCGACAAAATATTGGATCGCACTTCACTCACTACTATTCAATGAGGTAGTGCATATGTCCGATTTTTTTTCCTCTGACCAAGTGGTCCGATGGGGTGATGTGGGGTGGGGGGAGGGGAAAAATAAATAAATTTAAAATCGCAGCATGCACGATTTGCTTCCTAGAATCGGAAGGCACTCGGCTATTCAAGACTATGGGCCTGTAAAAAATAAAATCGGACTGACAGAATGGATAAGGGGGATAAACTTTTTTTTTTTTTTCATTCTCCCCATCTGAGAAAAAACGGTTCCCGCTTCAATGAAACTCTGATTAATATAACAGGACTGTTTCACTCAGATGGAGAAAATACTCACAGGATTGGTAATGCTATACACTACATATGTGGTACAGGGTAATTTCTAGGGATCAAGGGATAATGTGTCCAAGTCTCATTAATAAATATTGCAAAAAGTGTTTAACCTGTTTAAAAAAAAAAAATCATTTTTTTTTATAAAAAAAGTTGTGTAACCCCTTCACAACCTTGGACACACTGGTACGTCCTATTTTTGGGTGCCTTCCTGACCTTGGACATACCAGTACCTCCTGCCAATCATGCACCACAGTAACTGATCGCCTGAGGGTGCCGGTTATTTCTGACAGCAGTGCATCGGGACTCGACACTAAGAGGGGTTTTTCTGCCCCTCCACAAATACGACCGCCATGATTGGCTGTTGAATTTTGAACAGTCAACAACAGCTATTTCAATGTTAAAGATAAATTAAATTACCTGAAACATTATTTTGTTCCACAAGTTCCTGTTAAGTCCCTGAAAAGGTAATAAACTTCTTGAATGTGATATTAACCAGTTTGAGAGATATAGTTTTTTATAATGGTTCACTTAGATATTTCCTGTCACATAAGCCCCTTAGGCACTTTAAATGTGATGTGGTCCTTAAAAAAAAATGGTTTAGTAAATTCTGTTGTAAAAATGAAATCATGTGGGAACACCTCCTGCGCCAGCAGAATCACCAGGAAGTACAAGGTCAGGAAGGGGTTAATATTGCATTTTGATTACTGAAACTGTAAATAGTTAATAAATCACAGCCTTGAGAGAGAGAGAGAGAGAGACAGACAGAGAGAAAGAGACAGAGAGAGAAAGAGAGAAAAAGAGAGAGAGAGAAAGAGAGAGAGAGAGAAAGAGAGACAGAG